>NC_062544.1:55378620-56717888 GCF_016906955.1 Phacochoerus africanus
AATATCTCAACTAATCCTCACAACAGCCCTGTGAGGAAGATAATTATAGCAATCTCTATTTGAGATGAGATGAGGAAATTGGGGCCCAGTGAGGCTTTTAAGTCCCTTCACTAGTAATATTCAATTTGCAAATGATGAAGCAAGGTCCCCACCTACCTTTAAGTCCACAAAGTGTTCTCTAAACCCTGATATTCAAAGTGTGGTCCCCAGACCAGCCCCAGCATTCGTATCATCCAAGAGTTAGTTAGACATGCAGAATCTTTGGCTGCACCCTGGACTAAGGCTGAACCCTGTAAATGGGGATGTGACTTTTAACAAGTACTGCAGGCATTGGGGATGCACCTTGCAAGCTGAGAAGCACTACTTTAAGTGACACTCTTGACTGGAGATGAGGTGACCCATTGTCCCATTTCACTCAGGACTAAAGACTGCTTGGACATGGGATTTTCAGTGCTGAAACTGAGGAAGTCTCAGGCAGACCAGGATAAGTTGGTCATGCTTACTACAGGACTAGGGCATTGGGCCCTCTCTGCAGAGAGGTCGATGAGTATTTTCCCGTTTTCTGGGCCTGGAGCACATCCTGTGCTGGCTTTCTGCCTCCCCTGTGGTCACAGGAGTGTGTGAGTGTGTCCTGGGATGGTATTACTGCTACTCTTCAGTGTGGATGGGAACACCATCGAGGCAAGATGGACCTTAAGCCCTCAGATCAGTGTCCACGTCTGGGTTCCTGAACCTTGACACTTGACCTAGGTCATAATAGGAAGTATCTTTTCCCTCTCATCAATCTTCCTCACTCCATTATAATCCCAAATGAACACACAGTAATTGCAAATAAGTGCATTCTCACTTTCTGCTTTCTGGCTTCATTCATTTAGCTCTTGGACCTGTTTTTCTAAAGCTTCCATTAAATCTAGATATGTGAAAAATCCTTATTGCTTTAATATTAATGATTTCCATGAGAGAAATTTCAATCCATGCATTTATAATTGACCCAAACATCATTATCTTAGTGGCAGAAACTACTAAGCCTTCAGCCATTGCTACAGACTTTGCCTCATGATGATTTTGTAACCCAAATCACAGCCGAAAAATAGATTGCTTGTTTTCAACAAAGAGGATATGTAAGTTCTACTTGTAAATTCTATAATATTTCCTTGCCCCAAGGGGGGAAAATTTATATATTTTACACAGTAATATTTATACACAGAAAATACAGCAATTTTTGATATAGGGGGCAGCATGATTCCCCTAATTGGCTTTCATTTACTTTGTGGGCAATGAGAAGGTCTTGCATTATTCTCAACTTTCAGTACCCTGTGGAGAGATGGCTAAAATTGTCAGTGGCCAAGACTGAATCTCCCTGTTAATATCATTATTTAGTTTTCTCCTGAAATTTTGAGCCACTTGCTCAGACCTTACCTGGTACCAGCACTTGCTGTGATTTCATTGTTATTTATGTTTAGGCCTTTGTCTCGCCTCTCAACCACATTGAGAAATTTTAATACAATCACTGCCATTCATTCATTTATTCAGTAAACATTTATTGATCACCAATTATGAGTTAGGACCTGCATCGTAAATAATAAAAATATGTTTGATGTCTTAAGTGACTATGAGATAAAATTGTGAAAAATAAGCATAGTGCAGTATAAAAATTTTTAACAGGCATTATAGAAAGACAAAAGCCTGAGAGACTTCTTACTGGTAGGATCAAGGAAGAATATTAGGGAGAAAATCATATTTTGAGTTAGCCCCCTTGTGAGATTTTTAGAGAAGGAAACCACATGCAAAAATCCTAGGGCAGGAAAGAATAGAACATGTCATGGGGATAAAACGTGTCTGATCTGGCTAGAGCTTATGAAGAGGAGCTGGGAGAGATGAGGTTTCAAAGGAATTTGGAAACTGATCATGTGGTTTGGAGTGTAATTCAGTAAAGATCAGGGAGTCAATGGAGGTTTCTAACCAAGCAATTGTCAGAGTCTGACAAAACTATGTTCACCCAGCCAGAATGTGTAGGAAGGACAGAGCAGGAGGCAAACAGAATTTATTTGGAGCCTGTTAAACTAGACCCAGGAGAAGTAATAAAACCTACATTAGAATTTCTTTTTGCATCCCTTAGCCATGGCTTCTTTTTCTTCAGATACACTTACTTAGGATTCATCCATCTGGCTCTCAGCATCTTTGAAGGAATTTTTTTTTTTCCTGTGCCGCATAGTCTTCAAATCATTCTTAGATAAGAAGTGCACAAGAGGGTAGGCTTAACAGAGGGCACAAAGAGACACTTTTCAACAAAAAATAATGAGAACTCTTTTAATAAGGACATATTATATCGCATACAGCGTACTAGGTGCTCTGCATATGGTTCATTTAATTCTCAAAATAACCACATGAGGATGGTATTATTATTATTTCTGTTTTGAAGATGGGGAAACTGTGGCTTAGGCAAGCTGTTTCCATGTATGATCTAAGGCTATTGTGTTATTGTTATCTCCAACAGGAAGAATCCAGAATTTTTACTTTAGAAGACTTTATAACTTTGCTCTATTCTTAATTCTAGCTTTTATTCAGAACAAAGTCATAATCAGTGCTCATTAACCCTGAGGGCACCCAGCCAGAGAAACTATGAGGGAATAATGAGGAGGCAGGGAATGGCAGTCCTAGGACACAAGGTTCCAGGTGACACTGGGTGGAAATGGGGCAGAAAGATTAGAATGGTGATGACATTGTTAATTTTTAATATAAATAACTTCTTATAATACACTTTCAGATGTTGTAGGGACCTTGGGGAAATTGAACCTGGGGCCGTTTAAGCATATATTCTCAATTGGATAAAATTCATTGGACCAAATGAACAAAATTAGGGTAAAATTCAATATTCTCAGTACAGGCAAATAATCTTTGGGTTTCTACTGTCACTTGTTTCTGCCATCAAATATCCTTTAGAATGGCCACCACAGTGGGTCTAATACCCAGCAGACTCTCCTTCTAACTGCATGTAAAATTGAGGAAACATATTTCATCTTTTGGAATTAACTATATAGCCATGGAGTGTCTGGTGAAACCAGATCGGTTTGAATAATGAAAGCATGAAATAGCTTCCCATTTTTCACAGAAAAGGCTGGAATATTTAATAGAAACCAGACAAGAACCAGTGTCCATGAACCTATTTTATCAACATGTCCCCTCTTAACCAGAATTCTCAGGGAAGTAATTGTGGATTCTTCCTCTTGGCAAATCTGAATATTCCTATTTTATCCTTAGAAATAAAAGGGAGGCTCATGTGCTGTCCAGCCACAAAGCTCAATGATCAGGCAATCAAGTAAAAGAGCCCATTTTCCCTTTTTCTCTTGACTAGACAGTTTTCTTGGGGTCTTTTTCTAGAGTCTCTAACTTACACTCAATGCAATCAGCTGTATGTCTGAAAATGACACATTTCTAAAAGTCACAGTTTGGGGAGGAGGACTAATTGGTGTAATATGGTGCCATATTCCTCATGGTTTTCCTCTTCACACAGCTGGAAGCTAAATGTCAGAGGAAAGGCTTCCTCAAGTCTTTATGAGGTGGAAAATTTTGACTGTAGAGAAAATCAGACTAAAAATAATTTATTCAGCATCCATCCATTTCACAAATAGTTATTATCTACATGGCACTCTGCTAGGTGCTACGTGGCAACTTTTGAAAAATAATTATGTGCAATTACAAATTATACTTAGATGACACATTCCAATGGATGTGCATGATGCTTCTGGAGATTTACACAGAAATGACCTAAACTATGAAAACACAACCCCAGACTGGGTTTAATTAAATACGTGTTCATAAGACGATGATGGTAACCATCATAGCATATGCTCTTGGCATTTCATCCATGTGTGATGGCCATGTCATTTCCAAGTGTTGGATGTGGAATAAACCATCTTTTTTACTTCCAAGATCTCACATCTCAGATATAATTATTTTTATATCTTTTCTGCATGTAAAATTTGGTATATGGCTTATTTTTATGTTATAATAATATGTTGTATACATTACATAAAATCACATTTAGTTTATGTGCACATATGTGTGATTAGTAGGTAGAAAGAAAAATAAGGAAGGAGGGATTCTGGGGGAAAGAAGGAAGGGAAGAGAGTGAGAAGGAGAGTCTGTGCTTTCCAGATGCTTCCATTCCTTCCTCCTCTGTCAAGTGAGTGAATTTTTCCACAAATTACACCACAAATGTGACATTACTTTTTCTTTATATATCTAATTTAGGTCCCTCACTGAACAAAGTTGATAAGAAGTTTGACATCAGTTGTTTTGGGGTCTGAAGTCCCATAGATGTTCAGAGAGGAGGACTGTCCATCCCATCCATTCTTCTACATCTTCCTTCCTCCAAGACCCCCGAGCTGGTAAGGTGTGGCCCTCCATCACAGGTCTCACACCATGAACACTTGCCCAGATGTTGGCCCAGCCCACTATGGAAGGGGTGTGTGTGTGTGTTGCAGGGACAGCAGGGGTTGGAAGGGATCATGGGAATCATGGGAACCTCTAGTCTTTTTTTTGAAGTATAGTTGATTTACGATGTTGTGTTAGCTTTGGGTGTATAGCATAGTGATTCGGTACTTTTGCACATTACATTCCATAATAGGTTATTAGAAGATAATGGGTATACTTCCTGTGCTATACTGTATATCCTTGCTGCTTATCTATTTTATATATAATAGTTGGATCTTTTAATCCCATACCCCTAATCTTTCCCTCCCCCCTTTCTCTCTCTCCTTTGGTAACCATGAGGTTGTTTCCTATATCTATGAATCTGTTTCGGTTTTGCACATTTATTCATTTATAATATACTTTTAGATTCCACATATAAGTGGTATTACATAGTATTTGTCTTTCTATAACTTAATTCACTAAACGTAATATTCCCTATGTCCATCTATGTTGCTGCCAATGGCAGTACTATTCCTTTTTATAACTGAGCACTATTCCATTTTATGTACATACTACATCTTCTTAATCCATTGGTCTGTTGATGGACACTTGGGTTGCTTCCATATCTTGGCTCTTATAAATAGTGCTTCTGTGAACACTGGGGTGCAAGTATCTCTTCAAATTAGTGGTTTCATCTTATTAGTATATATGCCCAGGAGTGGAATTGCTGCATCCTATAGTAGTTCTATTTTTAGTTTTTTAAGAAGCTGCCCTACTGTTTTCCATAGAGGCTGCACCAATTTACATTCACAGCAATAGTATAGAAGGGTGTATGAGACCTCTTGTTTTAATGCCGAGTTTCTTCGTACAGATGCCCTACCACTACCACCTGAGAGTCTGCCACATCTGAGAGTTACACAGTCCTTTCTTTCTCTAGTCCCCACTATCCAACCACCTTCTTGAGGTGAGACCATTCCTCTTTATGTTCTCAGGAATCTTTCCGTCTTAGACAAGGCAGTTTTAACGCCTCTACAGGTTAAAACTTGAAAAAATAAGAAAACATAATGCCTGAATTAGGAGAAATCCAAACTGAAGAATTCAAAGGCTTCTCTCTCCTCTTGGGAAGGAAAACATATCTCATTTTTTTTTCTATATCACAGATAATTATATTTATAGATATTATCAATATCTACTTATCTACATCTATATATTAATTATCCATCTCTATATATATATATCAATCTATATCTACATTTCTATTATCTGTCTGTATCTCTCTCCATAGCTACCTGTATCAAATTATTTCCCAATGGATCATTTGCCATAATGTGTTGTCAGTAAACCATCTTGATGCACTTATTATCTCCTATTAACCATGCAATTCCCGTGGAAGTGTTGCAAAATCAAAAAAAAAAAAAAAAAGTAGGGCCAAAAAGAATCTGAGTTGGCTTTTTTAGTATTTCTTAAACTTTGAATATTCCAGCACCACATTTACAACTTTTGTTGTACTCACTCATTATGGTCTATTATTTTCTGGATATATTTCTTTAAATCAGCGCCTTTATTATACTAAAATACAATATTTTTAAAGTAAATCTATTGGCATTCATGGAGAATAACTTGCAAAATAATTTGCCTGAGAAAAAATAGAATGAAAACCAAACATTGTTCGGTCCTAGTTGCTACAATAGGCAGACTCCGACCTTGAGACTGTTTCTTGCACCATTTCTTTGTGACCAAAGGTGAATTTAAAAAGATATGATGGGGAATTCTCGTCATGACTCAGCTGGAATGAATCTGACTACCATCCATAAGGATGCAGGTTCGATTCCTGGCCTCACTCAGTGAGTCAAAAGATCCGGCATTGCCAAGAGCTGTGGTTTAGGTCACAGATGTGGCTCGGATACCACATTGCTGTGGCTGTGGTGTGGGCTGGCAGCTACAGCTCTGATTCGACCCCTAGCATGGGAACTTCCATATGCCACAGTTGTGGCCCTAAAAGACAAAAAGCAAACAAACAAACAAACGAGGATTTCCCATTGTGGCTCATTGGGTTAAGAATCTGACTAGTGGAGTTCCCTTCGTGGCTCAGCAGTAACAAACCTGACTAGTATCCATGAGGATGCTGGTTTGATCTCTGGCCTTGCTCAGTGAGTTAAGGATCTGGCATTCCTGTGAGCTGTGGTGTAGGTTGCAGATGCAGCTTGGATTAGGCGTTGCTGTGGCTGTGGTGTAGGCCGGCAGCTGCAGCTCTGATTCAACCCCTAGCCTGGGAATTTCCATATGCCATAGGTGTGGCCCTAAAAAAACAAACAAAAAATTGGCTTTCTCTTTGTGTTATTTAATCTTACTTGTGAGTCTACATGTCATACACACACACACACACACACACACATACACAAATTGTGTCTCCTACTTTGAGAAACACTGAGGGAATTTATTCCCTCCACTTTGCACAAGAATTTAGCCCCAGAGAAAATGAGTTCTTACCTTTCTTCTGACAAAGCTAGGACTAGCCTCTGAGTTTCTTGACCTTGAGCTCTATGCCCCGACCCACATCATCCATCTGTCCTACTTATAGGTTATTATAGGACTATATCTTTATCTGTGCCTCATCACTCTAGCTGGATAGCCAGTCCTCTGAGGTCAGGAGCTGTGACAATATTCTTTACATACTCTTCTGCACATGGTGTCTTGCACTCTATAGGCACTTTATTAAGAAATAAAAGTTGGGTTTGCAGTGAATACTAGTTGTGTCATTAGTTGGTGTTTGTGAGGAAATCAGAATTGCCCCTCTGTCACTTCCAGGTTAGGATAAAGGGCCATCCTGGCCAGACATTGTTCAAGAGACTCTAGCAACTGAGCTCTAGCTCTGCCACCAGGAAAGACTGTGAGGAAAGTGGTGGCATGGAGAAAAACAGATGGACAGGGAACGAGTTTCTAGATACAACTCTCCTAAAGTCAAGACATGCAATAATCATGCTGGTTATGAATGACTTAAAGAGCACAGAGGGAAGAGCCATTATAAGACTAAAAACAGATGAGGAATTAAAGTAGAAGAGGAGGAGGATAAAGAAGAAGAAGAAAGGCAAAACATATTGGTTCAGAAGACTACAACTCTTTAATATACAACTCTTTAATATACTGAGGGAGGAACAACTCAGCCGAAATTAAAACTCTAGAGAAGCTCAGCTGTAAAGTTGGTGTTAAAATGAGAACACCCAGAGCTCCCAGAGCACCACTTTTGGTGCTTCCAAAATCTATGTCCAGTATACAGAGCTGGGTTGGCCATTTTGGTCCACAGCCTTTCTCTCTCACACCTACTTAACGTGGCTGTGTGGTGGTCATGCTGGCAGCCTAAATGAGTTGCTGCAGGGCAGAATCTAGTGCCATGTGGGAAGCTCATAGTCATGGACCACCCAGGCCTCAGGTGATGGAGCAAACGTAAGGAAAGTCCACCCTGGAGCTGAGGTGGGTCCAGCTGTGCAGCCTGACCTGGTGGAAAATTGTTTGTGTCCCATGTAGAAACTTTTTTCTTGTCCTTGTTTTTTAACTTGCCTGAAAGCCAATTTATGCTTCTGAGAAAAAGCTCATTCCTTGGGTAATATCCATCTACAATTTCCCATTACTGCCATATTACTGTAAACAGAAGAGAGCTCGGGGCAGCTGTGTTGGCCGAATCTCTTACTGCTGTATTTTTATGAAAACTTAGCAGCTTTTCAGTCCCCTTTATTTTTCCCCCCTTACAACTTCCCACCCTCACACTGCTGCCACCCATCCCCACCTCTGCTTCTTCTCTGGACTCATTTTCTTGGAGATGTTCTTTTACATATCAACTAACCAGAGGAATTGGCCCCGATGCACTCAGGCCTGGAGAGGATTCACAGTTATGTCAGAAGGAAGAAATGTCCAAGTTCACTTCCAAGAGAACTAATTAGCTTCTAATAAAAAACCATCTCCAGAGAGTGTGATGGTCTAGGTGTTTGAGCAAAAAACACAGGCCAAACCCCCCTACTTCTAACACTCGTTTTTCACTCCCAGATAAATCAATTTTTCCAAACACTTCTAAAGAATTCTCATTCATTTTTGTAGCCCCCCCCCCGCCACGATCTAACTATGCAGAGCTAATGTTCAAAACAGGTTTTCCAAATGAATAATTCATGAGAATTAAGGAATTGTCCAGGGTGTTAAATATATGGTAGATTTATAGATATCCAATAACTTTCTGATAATTCAACCCCATCACTGAAGTTGTATTACCTAGAGATTTCCTGTAGATTACACATAACTGAAGTACTTAAAGGTCATATGTGACTTCTTGGTAGTATTCTTGGTTATACTTTGTGAATTCTAGAGCACAAAGTGTTACTTTAACCTATATGATTTATTAATTTAATTGATAATGCCTATAGCCTGTGGAAGCACTCTTACTATTTCGAGGGTTCAGCTATGAGACTTTCAAGATACTGCCTACACAGGGCCATCTGGAGAAGGAGGATAGAGATAACTAGAGAAGGTGTTAAGAAACAGAGGAAGGTGGAAAGCACTAACCTGTCTCACAACAGGGCCTCAAAACAGGGGACAGGAAACTGGTCAAAGCCCCAAGAACAAATTTCAAGGCACAGCTGATGTTTTCCTGGGTCAGCAGTGCTATCAAGGGGGTCCGATCTGGCAGACAGAATGTGGTGGCAGGATTCTAGGCTGGGGTGCTTTGGGAATTCAGGTGACCAGCGATCAGTATCGTGATTCCAAATGGTCCACCTGGTTTAAAGCTTAATTCCGGTTTAATAACTGGGGAGGTGCCTAGGAAATTTCCGATATAGGAAAAGTAGATTGGTTTAAAGAGAAAAAAAAGAAAGAAAACTAGGCAAGAGTCCTGTCATGGGTTGGATTGTGCCATTTCCCCATTCATATAATGAAATCCTGCCCCCATATCTGAGAATGTGACCTTATTTAGAAATAGGGTCATTGCAAAGGCAATTAGTTAAAATGAGGACATACTGGAACAGGGTGGCACCTAATCCAGTACAACTGTGTCCTTTTGAAAAGGGGAAATTTGGACATAGACACACACAGGGAGATTCATAGAAAGACTGGAGTAATATGGCAGAAGCCAAGGAACATGGACGTTTGTCAGCAAACCACCAGACGCGAGGTGAGAGGCGTGGAAGAGCTTTCTTCCTCCTAGCTCTCAGAAGAAACCAACTCTCCTGACACTGTCGTCTCACACTTCTGGCTCCAGAAGTGAAAGACCATCAGTTGTTGAAGCCACTGGTTTTTGTGGTGCATTGTTTCTGCAACCGGGGAAACTAATATAAACCCCCAGTCAAGTCAACTGGCAAAGCTCCAGGGAACTGGGGCACCAAGGCAGAAGGGCAGTCAAGGGGACTGGGCAGGTGTGGCACAAGTAAGGAGGGGACAGCTACAGTACATCCATGCCATCTTAGTCCCAAACCCACAAATCCCAGATACTGGAAATAAAGCAAGTCTAACCTCATACCTACCTCCTGGGGTGGGGGTCGGGGGGAGCAAACCTCCTGTTACACCCAGAGCTTTGGTCAGACTGGTCCAAGGCTTGAATGGGCCAAGAACAAGGCTGAAATCCCCTTTGCCTGTAGGAACAGACAGCAGGCAGTTGATATCTTACAGAAAAGGCTGAATCAGAGGTCACTGCCAGCCAACTCTGAATTTGCAGTTCTTTTCCTGATACCCTCTTGCAACCACCCCCTAAATTTTTTCCATCATACCTCACATCCCTTTGGTTCTTAAAGGGTTTGGCTTTTGATATTTCAATCTGAGTATATCTGCCAGTAGCCTAGATTCCCCAAACACCCCTCTTATAAATACCACCCCCAATATTTGTTAATCATATTTGAATTTCCTTTGGTTCTTCAGTGGGTTTGCTTTTTGGAGTCAGGTCTGTATATACCTGCCTAGACTAAATATCCTCCCTGTGTTCACCATTGTCCCATCTGCCTTTTGGGCTCCCTTCTGGGTGCCACCCTCCCATCTCTGGCAAGTGAATCCTTTTCACTACTTGACCTCCTGTAACTAGTCACACCCCTAGACACTATTTCTGCTAAGTTCTGTCCCATGGGACAGGACACCTCCCAAACAGGCAGCCAAAAGACAGATTGGGAAATCACATGAGCCAAAACAGCTGCTGTGGGAGAGGCTGATAATCCAACATGATGTGAGTACAGAAAATGACTGGCTGTCTAGAAGCATAGAATTTTAGAAATGTATCTAATACAACTCTTATACAGATCAGGAAACAGATGAGCAATTGCATCATACTCGCAGCACTGGCAATTCAAAGAGCCAGCGGTTTGCACTGTACCTGAGGGGACTTGCTAAACTTGGGTGGGCAGCAGATTCTACAGAAAGGAGCCAGCAGCAGTGATTTTGACAGCAGTGGGAGAGTAAATGGGTACTCTGGGCACAGGTACAGAACCAGACAGAGAATGTGTTTACAACAGAGGCCTCAACAAGATGTGCCCAAAGGGAGCTGAGGGAGGTGAGAGAAATACCACAGAGCCACAGGATGGTGAAGATGGACAGCTGAGAACTAAGGTGGATAGGTGAGCCTGTGCTCCTGAAACAGCCTGCAGCCGAGCATAGAGTGATGGGAGAAGGAGCTTTAAAAGAAAAATGAGAGTCTTACTGCACTGGGTAGAGATCACGTTAGAGAATGAATGTATCACTTGTTCTCAGACTTTGGTATATAAGATACAGGTACCCAATCCTAAAGATGCCCAGTGGAAGCCTTTGGAGTAAAGACTCGAAGTGTATGTTTTGAACAACAACCACTGTACCCCATGATTCTGTGACTCATTACTGCATGTAAATATAATAAAGACCCAGACTGTCTCCCAGGCTTTTGCAGCTTCTGTGTGGGTATGTGTTTGTGCTGGAGTCAAGATGCTGGGGGAAGGGAGTATACTATTCTCAAAATAAGACCTTAAATTTGCAAAATTTAAAGGAAAACTACATTCAAGCCATTATGATTTATTTATAGTAACAGCATGATGTATTTGCTAAAATGTTAGCATGTAGAGTTCATAGTGAATCACAATTTGAAGGAGGGGCTTGGGCTGCCAGTGACAGGGAGACAGGGAGAGAGGACAATGCCTTCCGTTCATTTCCTTGCTGCCACGTGTGGAGTGAAAGGAGCTCTGTAATTTGATGGATTTCCTGTAATCCCAGATACTAACAGCGCCCAGCTTGTCAACACCTGAGCCCTTTAAACAGCTTTATCAGCAGAGCTCCCAAGCAAAATAAAAAGGCAGATTGTCCATGGCTGCCTGCAACTGGAGCTGTGCAGACCTAGGCCAAGAGCAAACCTGACCCAGCCCAAGGCACGCACGTGAGCACATACACAGGCATGAAAATCAACCCACTGTGGCTTTTTTTAACCATCAAAGTGGAGGAGTCACATGGTATTACCTTTGCAAACAGCTAGCACTTAGTCATTTTTCGCAGCTGATGGATTGTGTTTCCTTTAGCCTTTTGGATTACATTTGAAAAGGAAAAAAAAAAAAAAAAAAAGAGCAACCACAGGATCTGCATGGAAATCACCAGGGAAAATGATCTGCATTGAAATCACCAGGGGATCCACATTCCCCTGCTTTATCTTCTTTTGCCCTGTGTGTAGACATACATATATTTTTCAAAACAAGAAAGAATTTGAGACCCTGTGAAATTTTTGTAAATTGTTCCTGTGAATCACCCTGGAGTCATCCAGAAGGAGGCCTCTCCATCCCATTCCAGTAAATGTTATTCCAGTTCATGACTGTGCTTGCTGGCTGCTGCAAGATCCCTGGGAACGACTTGGACCTGGCAGGATGGGTCCTTAGAGTAATGGCCTTCCCTGCCTGCTGGAAAGAATCATTTTTAAGTTCAAGAACAAATATCGTCTTTTGCACTTCAGCTGTTGGTTTTTATTAACCAACTGTGTCCACTAAAGGCATCTTGACCTAAATATTAAAATGTCCACTTGAATCTCTTTCTCTTAGTAATCGATTTTTCATACATTCATTGAAAGTAGATATTGAATACCTACTTTTTCTCTGCATTGCACAAACATTATCTGGAAATGACCCTTCTATAGGAAATGAAAAACCTATGCACAGCCAACAATTCTTAGTTCATGTAAGATTATATACATGATTAAGTGTCAAAATTAGGTAGAAGTTCAAATTCTAAGTGATGTTCTCATTTGTAAGTATATTAAGAACGTAAGGTGTCTCTATGTCAGAAATCACCCAAAGTGAGGACTGTAAACCCAGTTGTAAAGTTAAGCTTTGGTTCTCATGCCCAAGGCTACAGATGATGCTGGATTCTATGAAGAGACATAAGCTTAACATGTAAATAATTGTTACCCACTTTTTAAAAAATTTATTTTTAATTAAAGTATAGATGATTTACAATATCGTGCCAATTTCTGCTGTACAGCAAAATGACCCAGTCATACATGTATATACATTTTCTCATACTATCGCCCATCATGTTCTGTCCCAAGAGATTAAGTATAGTTCCCTGTGCTATACAGTAGGACCTCGTTGCTCATCCATTCTAAATGTAATAGTTTGCATCTCCTGACCAACTCCCAGGCCATTCCAGCCCCTCCCCCGCTCCCTTGGCAGCCACAAATCTGTTCTCTATATCTGTGAGTCTGATTCCATTTTGTAGATAGGATCATTTGTACTATATTTTAGATCCCACATGTAAGTGATATCATGTGGTATTTGTCTTTCTCTTTCTGACTTCACTTAGTATGATAACCTTTAGTTGCATCCATGTTGCTGCACATGGCATTATCTTGTTCTTTTTCATGGCTGAGTCATATTCCATTGTGTATATGTACCACATTTTCTTAATCAATTCTGTCTCTATTTTTTTAACCCACAGTAGATGGATTTTCATTTAAATCTAAAATTATGAGGGTCTATAAGTGCATTTGTTGCTTCTCAATGTACATTCAGATCAATAGGTTTCTAATTTCATATCTATTGAGTGACTGTGTGATGGGGGAGAGAAGATAGGTCTAAGAAAAAAAGTTGACACTAAATACACTTGAGTGAGACTAACGATAATTTTGATATGATGAAATGCATTTACTTACTCATTTTAAAAAAGTACAGGACTGAATTTGTACAGGTTAAATTTAAATTGTTCATAGCATAAAACTTTCCATATCCCTCTGTGACCTAGCCACTATATATCGAGGTGTTATTTCAGCATTGCTTAGAAGTAGATGCCAAGACAGAATTAGATGTGCAAGAGATTTACTGGGGGAGGAAGCAGGAAAAAGCAAGGAGATCCTTGATACAGGGATACAGGTCTGCTACTGGTTGGAAGAGAAAGGAAAAGAAGGAGGATTGGATGGAAGAGCTGCAGATGGCAATGCAAGTCCAAAAAAGTTTTGGCCAGCCCACTGGGAACTCATTGGGCCTGGTGAAAAGTCCTGCACCTCACAGCAACTAGCCTATATTAGTCTCCACCATCCCCACCCGCTACCCTATGCTCAGTCATAGCTAGGAGCAGCTCTTGGGAAACACACACAGTGATGGATACAGAGGGTTGGAAGCTGAGACCCTTCGTCAGCTACACTCCCTATAGTAGTTGACTTGAGCAACACATTTTAATGTCAACCACACTCTGACAATAAAAACATCATCAAAGATGTGGAGCAATTTGCAATACTTGTACAAAGTTGGTGGGAATATAAAATGGTACAGGTACTATGGAAAGTAGTATGAAGTTCCTCAAAAATTTTATGATCCAGCAATTCCGCTTCTGGTCTATGTTCAGAAGAATCAAAAGCAGGATTTCAAAGAGATGTTCTTACACCTATCAACATTGCAGATTCACAAGAGCCAAGAGGTAGAAGCAACCCAAGTGTCCATCAATGGATGAATAAACAAAATGTGTTATATACGTACAATGAAATTCAGCCTTTAAAAAAAGAAGGAAATTTTGACATATGCTACAATGTGGATGAACCTTGAGGGCATTATGTTAAGTACAATAAGCCAGTCATAGAAAGACAAATACTGTACAAGTCCACTTATATGAGGTACCTAAAGTAGTCAAACTGTTAGAAACAGAAAGTAATGGTGGTTTTCAGAGGCATACAAGAGGAATGCAGAGTGTTGTTTATAGATAGAGTTTCAATTTTGCAAGATGAAAAAAAGTTCTAGAGATCTGCTCTTAACAATGTGATATACATATAACACTGCTGAACTACACACTTAAAACTGATTAAGGTGTTAAATTTTACATCTTTAAACCACAATTACAAATTTTAAAGATTAATAAAAGCAGCATTATAACCAAAGTTTGTGGGTTGCATTTGTTCACTCTACAATTGATTGTATCAGGCACCATGACCCATACTGTAGACTCTATGGGAAAAAAACAAGTCTATACTCTCATGGAGTGTATTGTATAGAGTATTAATATCCATGAAAATACTGCCTGATATTGAGGATCTCCTTGGCTACAAACGTGTTACCACCAGTAATGGTTAAGAAAATAACTATTTTGGATTTTAATTCAAACTGTCTATTTTGGGATTGAGTCTGTTGTAATTTACTGTTCAGTGTCTGCACAGAAAATCATCACAGCCGTATAAAATGATCCTGCCTGTGTTCTGCCCTAATCTTTTAATTTTAATACATTGAAACAACTAACATAAGTCTATAGTTCTCAAATATATTTGTCCACCCAACCATTCTAAACTCTGTATGTTTGTGAATTTTCCCTCCAGTAGTTGAGTGTGACTTCTAGAATACAGGATGACAGAGACATTTAGAGATGAGGGGATATGGTAGGGATGGGAAGAAATTATCCTAGTTTTTTTTTCCTCCAACTCATTATCCAGTTCCTACCTCAGTACCTGTTCCTTCCCACGTACCACAAAGCCTGAAATTCTAGTGTTAAATATTAATCCCTTTGAGGTGAGGATTACCCTCTCTGAGGGTTTTTTTTTTTTTTTTCAAACTGCAAATCCTTTGAGAGAAATACATCACCAACACCTTTGTGTGATTGAGGGTATCAGCTCACTTTTCCTGAATGAGAGGAAAGAATGTCATATTGGGAATACAAGATGCCTGGAAGTGAGAGGGATCGGAATTGATCAACTCTAAGTGTGCCTGTGGTCAAGAGAGGGAAGGTCAAAAAACACAAGTTGCAACATCATCAGTGAGATGGATGGTGATGGTAAACTTGGGCTGCAAGAACCCAATAGGAGGATTATCTCTGAACATATTCCAGCATTCTTATGCTGTCATTGCAGAGATATGCAAAGAAATTCATGTTTCTAATCAATCCTGAATTTGCAGAACAATAAAAAACTAGATAACACTGACCTGTCAAGTGCAATAACGAGGGCAGTTTTCATGGATATCCACAGCTTTCAGAGTTATTGTGAAAATAGTTAAATAGATAAAAATGGGTTTGGGTTCCCCTTAGCTCTGCTTTTGACACCCACCAGTTCCCTTTCATTCACCTACGTGAAGATCCTATATCCTGAGGTCTCCCCAGGCCTCCCTGACCAGTATATCATGTTTGGGACCATTTCTGACTTCCCACATCATCTTCCTTATTATCATAGCCAGTATCTACCAAGTGTTTTATCTGTGCAGGCATGTTACATGCATTATCACATTGAACACCCACAACTCTAGTAGATGTCTAGGTTCTGTTACCATCCCCATTTAATGGATGGGTACTTTGAGATTCAGGAAGGTTAGGCAACTTGCACAGGATAAAGAACTAGGATGTACAAGAGCCGAGTTTCAAATCCAGACTTGTCTGTCATTAAAACTCACACATTTACCTGATACATGATCAATTAGGCTACTAGTTTGGGGAGGTGGCCACCAGGTACATCCTAAAATCTGTCTAAGGAAAGGTTCCTCTCCATGTACTACTCTGAATACTTTGAGCGCTTCTATGTGTGAATACACACATTTGTGTGCAAGTTGAAGAAATACTTGCCCTTCAGAAATCTTGGGCTGGGCTTCAGAAATCTTGACACAGGATCTATTCTATAGCGATTAACTCTGGACCATGCATTCCCATCTCAAGATCAAGAATCTACAAGTTCCTGCTGTGGAACTGAACCTGACTCTATCCATGAGGACAGGGGTTTGAACCCTGGCCTCGCTCAGTGGGTTAAGGATCCGGCATTGCAGTGAGCTGTTGTGTAGGTCGCAGACACAGCTAGGATCCCATGTTGCTGTGCCTGTGGTGTAGGCTGGCAGCTACAGCTCCAATTTGACCCCTAGCCTGGGAACTTCCATATGCCACAGGTCTGGCCCTAAAATGACAACAACAACAAGAAAATCTATTGAGGTTTTCCATAATAACTCAGGATCATGACCCCCCCTAACTTTTCTACTTCCATTTCCATCAGGTTTCTGGGTAAGAACAGTAATTTGTTATTCTCTTTATTTAGGAGAGAGTATCACAAATGATAAATGGTCTCTATCATGTTTCCCTAGTTTCATTTGCAAGCAGCTGTGATCAGGCCACAAGAATGGCCTCTTGTACATTTTAAAATCTGCATGAGAATGACCATATCAAGCCATGTGACTGATGTAATGGCAAGTAGCTACTATTCGTGGTACATTAATCATTCAACACATATTCAAGGAATGTCTTCTCTGTTCAGGCACCAGGCTAGATTCTGGAGATGCAGTGAGCAAGGGAGACATGTTTCTTGGCCCCACAGAACCTGCAGTTTATAATCCCAATACCCAATATGTGCAAATAATCACCATGTTCTTTGAATTCTATGTATATGGTCCTTTACGTAAATTAGTTCTAATCTTTAAAACAACTGTGTGAAGTAGGAAGATAATGGACCCATTTTGCAGATAACTAAACTGAGGCTCAGAGAGGTCAAGGAATTTATTCAGTGTCATATGGCTAATAAGGACAAAAGCTGGGATCAAAACCAGCTATTTTTGACTAGAAAGTCTGTTATTTCGTTCGTGTTATTACTCATAAAGTAAGCATGAGGGAACCTTGACTCCAGTCCTAGCCCTCTCCCTATGCCATCCCCTCTGTGTTTCAAGATAGATCTCTTAGGGTCTAAGGAAATCCCTTTACCTCTTTATGTTTCATGTTTCTTCACTTCTGGAGGGAATCACTGTATTCTATATATCCTGTAATTCCTTGCAAAGTGTTTGGAATATACCAAGTGTAGAATGTAAATGGTAATTGCACTTTTACAGGAATGCTTAAATGACCCCAAAGCTATTAAAAGACTTTGAAAACATTTATAAATACTAAATACCATTATTAATTTAATAACGTGCCCCAACATTATAATTCCCCAAAGTTCCCAGTCAAGACGAATTAATATTCCTCTTGTAGCCTAAGCATATGTGGAGAGAAAGCTCCTAGAGCTTCCTCCCACTCTAAGTGATTTTTAAGCAAAAACTGGAGTTGCTTTTGGCTCCTCATAGGCAAACCTCAGCTTTTTGGGAAATGGTGCCAATGAGTATGATTCAGTTGAAAATCAATTTCACTAAATTGGTGGTAAAATAGAAGTTCTGCCTGTTTCAATAAAACATGGTGAAAAGAAAACATTGAAATATATATAAAACAATTAACACGGCATCTGGAACACTGGATTTGCTGACTAAGTTGGATATTTATATGGTCCCGGTTTTCCTGGCCCAGCTCCAGTTTATGCTGTAATACTAATAGATTTCACTTTTAATTAATAATTGGATTATTATTTAACTAGCAGAGTTGCCAAGCCAGAATAAACCAATCTCAAGTAAGGTGCTTTGCTGAATGATAGTCCAGAACGACATAGGTTTTGCTTTAAAGACCAAAACACTATATGATCAGAAGCCTAATAAAGTGACAAGAAGCATCCAATACTCTGTCCCTGGCATAATCCCAATAAGGACTGGCATAGGATTAGAGGCCACTACTTTGGAATGTTAATATCATGAAATCTTAAAGCACCATACCTTTGCTTAAGCCCAGAATCTCCACTCCCCCTAGTTAATTCAACAGTGTCAGACAGAAGTCAGAGAAGTCGTTTACACCAAAATAATCAGCACCCCAGTAAAAGACAATCTGCCTTTCAACATGGATGCATCATTGTCACCAGCTCCCAGAAGAACTTAGAAAAACAACAGCCGCATGTACCATCCTCTTCTCCTCTTAGAATTACCACATTCGGAGACCATGCCACTAATGTTCGGGTTCCTTAAAATTTGAAAGTCAGAAGGCTACCTTTTAGTGAACCAAAATATCTAGTTATTGGGGCCCTATTAGCCTAAAGTGTTAATATGGTGGTTCCCAAAGTGTGGTGCCCAGAATCAGAGAGGCCTCACCTAACAACTTGCTAGTAATGCAGATTCTCAGGCTCTCTCCCAAACTCACTGAATCAGTAGCAGTAGCTCTGTGGTCCAGCCCAGCAATCTGCATTTAACAGACCTTCCAGGCAATTCTGATAAAAGCCAAAGTTTCAGAACCACTGAATTAATATTAGTTCCCATCATTTCTGATTTGTTCTCAGTATGTAAGACTTTTGCAGCTTAGCTCAGGAGCCATGAAATAGAGAGTTCAGCAACTAACGAAAGTCAGGTTTGATAGATTGACTTGCTTGATGGAATGGAATCTCTGTATGAAGTTTCAAAATATGGAAAATTTGAGCTCTGAAATGTTATGATGTTGGTATTGGCAACCAGTACTGCTGAATTGCAGAGAAATACAGGATCCTCCTGCTGTTTCCTTTTCGCTGAATTCCTTTCTGGCCTCTTGGAAATGTTCCCTTGAGGCATTTCTCAAAATATAAACCTCCCCATGTAAATGAGTTGTTTACCCTCCTGATCATTTGTTAGAAAGCATTGAATTTTGCTGAATCAGGAGTAATTGCTTTTGACAAGCATGCACATAAAACAGTAAGTGATACTGAAAACACTTGGTACAAGTCTCAAAAGTTGGAACACTCTAGACGTTTGGCACATCTTTTCATGTAATCTTAAAGTCAGGCCAACCAACAGAATATGAAAAGTAAGTATTAACAGTTGAACACAAATGAGACCTTATCTTGATAGACAGAATATAAGCGACATGAGACATCAAAATGGTGGAGCTTTTAAATATGATAAATTTAAGCTAGTCTGTCTCAATTCTACTTAACTAGGAAGAGACAGATCTATAGAGAGAAAAACTGGACTCAGGGAAGTGGACAATTTTTTCCTGCTTCAGAAATAGAGGAAAAAAATTTTTTTTAAAAAAAGCAAACATTATTTTTAAAAGTATATTGACTTCCAAATATGGTTGCATTTTAATCCTTCGGTGATTTTACTTTATGTGTAACTTAGCTCACATTTTCTTTATTTTTTAATTATGAAAGTAGTTTTAAATGTCGGTATTAAATTCAAATATAAAAGAGGAGAGGATAAAAGATAAAATACTCCCCCGCCCCTGTTCATTTCCTCATTTTAGTCTATCCATAGTCGAAGAGGATACACATGAAAATTGTTTGGTATAGATATTTCCAGGCAATTATATGTGCCTATCTTTAAATTTGGATCATATTTCTGCCTATTAGTCTTTAACTATGTCACATGAAATTGGCTCAATGAATACTCACCAAATTTGGAGTATATTATTGAAGATATCTTAGATAAAATAAGCAAAGAGCAGTTTCAAATAAGCGCTCCAAATCAAACATGAAAAGGGCAAATATTTGAATTCTATGTGTTTTTATTTGGGATTAAGCTGCTTCTCATTGTAAGCACCAATCTATAGCATAAGCCAAGATACACTGCAGCAGGTATTTGTATAATTGATAGTATTTAGATGCCTCTTGAGAAAAAAATGGACACAATAGGTTTGTTTTATATTTATTGTGAAATAAGGCCTTGTATATATTGTCACATATCATGATTTTTTTCACTTTATTTATTGTCATCAACTTTGCATGTCAGTTTATTCAGATTTACTTCATTCCTGTGGAAATAGGTTAACAGCCATCCTATAAATGATGACTGTACCATGATTTCTTAAGCCTCTTTTCATTGATAGGCTCTGGTTGTTTCCATTTACATGTCCTTCAGTAGCCATCCTTGTATATTAATTGTGTATTTTTATGAGCAATTGGGTAGAGTAGATTCACAAAGCTAGACTTTCTGAATGAAAAGGAGCATTCAAATTTTGATAGGCACTGCCAAAGCACTCTGTAAAAGGCAGCAGAGCATGAAACCACCTATATTCCCAGTCACCAAATCTGAATTGTAACACTTTTGTTCATAGAATGGGATATCTTGCTTCAAGATTCATTTCTTTTTTAAAGGATTTGAAAAGCCATTCTGTGGATGTTTTTCACTTTCTTGAAGGTGAAGCATAAAAGTTTTTTATGTTGAAGAAATCTAATTTATCTCTGTCTTCTGTTGCTTATATTTTCGGTATCATATCTAGGAAACATTGCTTCATGCAAGGTCAGAAAGATTTAGTCTGTGTTTTCCTCTAAGAATTTTATAGTTTTAGTCTTAGATTAGGTCATTGATCCATTGTATTGGATGTGTAGATTAATTGGGAGAGTCTTACAACCTACAGGTCCTGATTTTTTTAAACATATTATTTGCCTAATGGCATATTGACCAACTTGACTTTATGAAACTTTATAGTTTTGTTCAGATGTAGCTTGGATAACCACGGTGCTGTGGCTATGGCATAGGCCAGTAGCTGCAGCACCAATTTGACCCCTAGCCGGGATCTCCTGTATGCCACAGGAGGCCCTTAAAAAAAAAAAAAAATTGCCTGTAAATGTGATTTATTTCTGGATTATCAATTCTATTTCATTGACCTATATGTCCATCTTTTTGCCATCATTACACAGTTATGACTACTGTAGCTTTGTAGTAAGTTTTGAAATTAGGAAGTGTGAGTTCCTTCATAATGAATTTTATGACCACTTTGTTGATTTCTCCAAAATCTCCCTACCTGTTGATAGGGATTGTATTGGATGTGTAGATTAATTGGGAGAGTCTTACAACCTACAGGTCCTGATTTTTTTAAACATATTATTTGCCTAATGGCATATTGACCAACTTGACTTTATGAAACTTTATAGTTTTGTTCAGTTATTCATTCATTCACTTAACGCGCTTTAAGCAAATGGTTGGTATATCCAAGGCACTTTGCAAGGGATTCCAGGATGAATAGGATCCAGTGATTCCCTGCAGAAATTCATGTACAACGTAATCACAGGTAATTAAAATACAAAGCAGTATAAAAATGCCACAAGAAATATGACATTTTTCATGTGGTATCAACTATGGCAGGGAAAGCTTCCTTGATGAGAAGTAATCCAGACAGAGTGAGAAACAGCAGCTATAAGCCCTTCCTAATTTAAGATTATAAAACTTTTCTTTCTCAGTGTACTTTAGAGGGTTGTTCCGTTCTTATGGATCCATTTCATCATGTTGATAGAAAAAGAAGTGATAAAAATGAGCTTCAGTGACTCTTAGGTAAGTTCAAAGTTGCTGCCCCACCTGATGCTGGAGGCAGTCGGGCAGGGCTTCTAGTGCCTGGAAGGCAGGCACAGACTTCCCTCAGGCTAAGCACCCAAGAAGAAGTTCCAAATTATACCACTGACCCTTCACCTGCTGGGATAGTAATTTGCATATCACTGAGCCTCATGTCACAGAGTTTAATCCTAAACTTTTTGGTCTGGGCAGGTTATTTAGAACTGACATTAATTTAGGGGCATGCATGTGAATTCCAGTACTAAGATGGGAACTAAAACTGAAGGTGGACCAAAGAATAAACTGCCCACCCAGAAAGCCATATAGCCCACCCTTGATTTTAACAGAAAAAGGAAAATAAATCCCTGCCATTTACTCTGAGCAAGGCAGTAGACAGAATATGGAAGACTGTTGAATCTTGTTGAGTTGTTTATTCACTTATCGGCTTGAGATTTTTTTTTTTTTTAACTAATCGTATTCCTCTCAACCTCCCTCTCCTTTGCTGAGGAAAGGGAATGTAATCAAGGCCCAGAACAACCATAACTATCTTAAGCTGGCAGTAAGTGGGGGAATGGCTTCTCCCCCATGACCAGGCAGCTGACCTGCTGGGCCGTGGCACTGTGCCAGGCATACATTATCCAAATGGCCTGCGGCGCCCCAGCAACCACACTGGAGGGCAGGGAAGCGCCCCCAGAAGAGCTCACTGTTCCCTCTGGAGGGGAACACTGCTCCACCCACGCCCGCAGGCCAGTGCCTATGTATCAAGGATTGAAAGAATTGTGGATAAAGGCAGTTTCTTCGTTTAAAATAAATGTTTTATCTTCTTGGGTTAATACTCCCTTAAACATCCACCCCAGTCCCTCAGACACAAGGGCACATTGCTGGTTCCAAATAAATCTCTATAAATTGCTTTGAAGGCAAAGGAAGCCAGGTGCCCCCTTCACCCCCTCCTAAATTCTAGGCTTTGAAAGAAATAGGTTGTTACTTGGGCCATGGCTCTATCTAGCCAGGGATAACAAACATTCTGAGGTGACATGTCAATAGTCATTCTTAAAACCCTTCATTGCCAGTCATTCCTGCCCTCTGCGGTATACTTTCCTCGGTCTGTCCTTTCCCCTCCTCAAGACAGACCTTGTGCTCATCGTAATCTGAGTTCAGCTCTGTAAATGATGTTCTGATCCTGTCTTCATTTGAGATTTTGATACAATGATTCCCTCCAGATTTTTTTATCACGAATTTCTTTCTTTTTATTTTTTTTCCATTTTGCTAAAACACTTTACGTCTGTCTGTATAATCCAGATTAGCAAAATCTGAGAGCTGCAAGAAAATAGGGTGCTGATATCTGTACAGTCTATGAAACTCCCATCCCTGAGCAGGGCCTGGGCACCACTGGGGAGAAATGTACAGGGGAGAGCGGGGTCTGTGCAACACTCTGCGGGTTGCTGACAGCCCAAAAGGGCCCTTGGGTTTCTTGCTTTTTTAATGAACATTTTTAAAAATTGAAGTAAAGTTAATTTACAGCGTTGTGTTAAAGTGTATAGCAAAGTGATCCAGTTATATACATACTTTTTCTTTTTTTTTTTTTTGTCTCTTGCTATTTCTTTGGGCCACTCCCGCGGCATATGGAGGTTCCCAGGCTAGGGGTCGAATTGGAGCTGTAGCAACTGGCCTACGCCAGAGCCACAGCAGCACGGGATCCGAGCCGCATCTGCAACCTACACCACAGCTCACGGCAACGCTGGATCCTTAATCCACTGAGCAAGGGCAGGGACCGAACCCGCAACCTCATGGTTCCTAGTCGGATTCGTTAACCACTGCGCCACGACGGGAACTCCTACATTCTTTTTCAGATTCTTTTCCATTATAGTTTACCACAAGACATTGAATACAGATAGTTTCCTGTGCCATACAGCAGGTCCTTGTTGTTTATCTATTTTATATTTAGTAGTGTGTATATGTTAATCCCAAACTCCTGATTTATCTCTCCCACCCCACACCACCATCCTCTTTGATAACCATACAGTTTTTTTTCTATGTCTGAGTCTATTTCTGTTTTGTAAATAAGTTCATTTGTATCATTTTTTTAGATTCCACATATAAATAACATCATATGATATTTGTCTTTCTCCTTCTGACTTACTTCATTTAGTATGAAAATCTCTAGGTCCACCTATTGCTGCAAATGGCATTATTTCACACTTTTTTATGGCTGAGTAGTAGTCATAGGTAGATACACCACATCTTCTTTATTCATTCATCTGTTAAGTGGACATTTAGGTTGCTTCCATGTCTTAGTTGTTGTAAATAGTGCTGCTATGAACATTGGGGTGCCTATATCTTTTTTAGTTAGAATTTTCTCCAGATATATGCCCAGGAGTGGGATTGCAGGAGCATATGGCAACTCTATTTTTGCTTTTTTTAAGGAACCTCCATACTATTCTCCATAGTGGCTCTATCAGTTTACATCCCCATCAACAGTGTAGGAGGGCTTTCTCTTCTCCCCACCCTCTCCAATATTTATTATTTGTAGAGTTTTTAGTGATGGCCATTCTGACCAGTGTGAGGTGGTACCTCATTGTAGTTTTGATTTGCATTTCTCTAATAGTTAGCAATGGTGAGCATCTTTTCATGTGCCTGTATGTCTTCTTTGTGGACTTTTTTGCACTTTTTAAATGTTGCATGAAAACATTATTTACCTTGATGATTGAATTTTGGGGGCATTCTGTGCATTCTGCTCCCAAGGCAAGTGACTCCCTGGACTTGCCCTAGTCCTGATCCTGATCTTCAGGGTTACATTCAGGGATCAGACAGCCTCCGATTTTCCCTCCTCCAGTCATGGCTCCGAGAGCCAAGTTTCTTTGGAAGTATTAGTATATCCAAGAAGATACGGAGTTCCAATAATAAACTCTATCGTACCAGATTCAGACGTGCTAGAACCCAGAAGGACAGTAGCATGCCTGCCTCTCTTCCTGCAGCTGTGTTTCTGTGGAATTCTTCTAGGAATGTTCTAAGAAACATTTTTGTACAGCCTAAAGACACATCCATATAACATTATCCCTTTGTTCTTGCATTTCATTTTGCTGTGAAGTGCTCTTATAATAAGTATGAAATTATAAAGTACAATGAAGAGAATATCTTGAGGTACATATTATTTATTCTGAGATAATGGTCTCATGCTGGTATATGAATGCTGATCAAGCACAGAGGAAACTATGGAAAATAAATGATAAAGCAAAGCTGACAAGTTTATTTTCAAAGCAAGAGACATGGATCCTGTAATAACTTTCCACTATTGTGACTGTTCTTTTATTCCACATGATTGATGTATGTTTAATGATTTTTATCTGATGTGTCTGGAAACTGGAGAAATGCAATTCCTTAGGTTAGTGTATGCTTCTTTCTTAAGAAGCAAAGGTTATTTTATCAGCAGAACAGAGATCATGTTTTCAACTTAGAGTCAGCTGGTGGTCCCTTCACCTTAAGAGATGCAGTCCAGTCACCAGATTTGACCTAATGGTCCCTATGCTCCTGATACATCACATTTGTGGGAAACTTACATGTGTGTGAATTTGTTCAACTGCTCATAACACCATTTTGCAATAGGTTAGACAGTTATTATTTGTCCTCCAGTTTCATGGAGAGGAAAACAAGGCAAAAATAGGATAAATGAACAAATAGCTATGTATTTAGTCAATGGTGGGCTCAGGACTACATGCTCCAGCCTTTGGAGTGTGCGGCCTGTGCTCTGCTCTTAGCTAAATTGAAGATTCAGTTAATTTCTGTGTTTAGATTATTAATACATCCACAAACACATGAGGTTCCATCTATTTTATATGTCAGTTATATACCTCTTTAGTTTCCTGGAGCACATGTCATGTCTTCAAGCTCACCTCTATCATTTTACTTCTTTGATTTGCACTCCCTTAATCAGACTAAGAGATCCTCCCAGTTTCAGAAGAATTGGGTGAGGTGAACGGGTCCTGGGCAGCAGAAACAAGAAAAGTATTTTAAGTGTTGGTATCTGAACTGATTTTACCAGAAACAGGATAAGACAGTCAACCTATAGGATCAGATTTGTCTTCAGCACATTTTTCTTCTGCTGTATTTGCCCTTGTTCCCTCTCATTTGTTCTGGTCCCTCCCTTTGGGGCATATGTTATTCATATCTGGAGATTCCTTCTATGCCTTCATATCGAATCTCTTTCTGAAAGCCTTTTGGTCTCATTGTCCCTTTGGATTCTGGAACACATTTTCAACTCTCACCTCCAACTCACTCCATTCATCTCCTTCAGTTTCCATTCTGCCAGTTCTTCTAATGTAAATATAACCCTGTGATCATAGTTTGGTTTTCTCTTACCGTTTCCCTACCCCCTTTACAGTTCTCTATTTACTTCTGCTTGCCTCCCAACCAGAAAAGTTCTGTTTTGTTTTGTTTTTAAATCCCAGTCTGCTATCGTATCACCTCATACTTATTCTCCTGGTTCATAAAGTCCATATGCTCTTGATTTTTATTAAGCATCAAAGCAGGTGAAATGAGAAATTAGTTCTCATTTTTGTAAATGCTTGTGGTTCCCACAGCACCTTTAGTTAAATCTCTTCTTCTGTGTTAGGCAGGCTTTTAATGGGCCTTCTGCTGTTTTGTTCTGTTACTCATGGGTGAATGAGAAAATGTACACTAGGGAATTTCTCTAAACAACGTGGGTCGATGCTCCTGAGTTTCCAGGTTACTCCTAAACGGTCTTTCTCAGATACTAAGTTAGAGGACTGACATATGTGGATTACCAGCCACCATATGTGGAGAACTAGCGGGAAGAGAGGAGAATCCCAAGGAACAAACAACCCCCACTATAACTTCTGTCCCTGCAGAAGCTTCCCTGCTGAAGTCTCACTGCTTGACTGGAGGTCTTGCTGCTCACAGACCTTTGAATGAGGGGCAGCCCTGGACTGGCCGGCCTTCTATGGGTGTGGCCACCTGTTTTCTCAGAGGTTCTATTTACACTTTTGCTGCACCTGCTACTCACTACTTCCTGTGCCCATGACATGAATCCAGCGCCTCCCAGAGGTACTGAAATGCCACTTAGCTCCAGGCAGTTAAATGGAATCCTAGCAGTGTGCTCTTCCAAGTAAGATGTTTTAATGCAACCACATCAGAGTGAGATTTTGATGTAAACGCTTGGACATATAGTCTTGTGTCCAAATGGGCCCATGAGAGTGTAAAATCAGTCTTTCTCTCTTGCCAGCTAGAGTTAGCACAAACATCCCTGAATCCAGTGCTGATTATGGTAGACTTTTACATTTGATGTTGTTTCTTAAATGTCTGTATTGTTGATTGTTCCCCCAGATATTAAATCCTAAGGGAATCAAGTCAGTACATCTCAGCTGACTGCGGGATTCTTTAGTCAGACCTTCCTCTGAGATTCAATTCTTACTCCATCACTTACTAATGATGTGTCCATGTACCTCAGTTTCCCCAGCTACAAAGTGGGGGAAATCATAAACCAAGCTTAGTATTTTTAAAAAGTTAGAATAAATTAGTTAATATACATAAGGCTTTAGAATAGCGCCTGCCACTGGCTAAAATAGTGCCTTTTCTTTTTGGCTTTTTAGGGCCACACCCGAGGCATGAGGCATATGAAAGTTCCTGGGCTAGGGGTCGAATCGAAGCTGCAGCTGCTGGCCACAGCCACAGCCGGCCACAGCCACAGCCATAGCAATACCAGATTCGACCCACATCTGCCACTACACCACAGCTTGCAGCAATGATGGATCCTTAACCCACTGAGCAAGGCCAGGGATTGAACCCGTGTCCTCATGGATGCTAGTCGGATTCTTAACCCACTGAGGCACTATGGGAACTCCAATTTTAGACATCCTTATATTTTAAAAAGATTTTTACAAATAATAAATATATGCAGGTTTTCTGGAGGAAATGTGTACACTTATAAGACTATAAAAGAATTGAAGTTTACATTCCAAACCCTTCTGAAACTCATCCTTTCTATCACAAGCTGGGATAGGACACTAAGTATTTGAGGGCAATATATCCTTCTTTAGGACTACCTGCTACAATTCCTCTCACATATTGTGCATGCAGTAGATGTTAACTTCTACTTAAATGGTCTATCTGTGTAATTGATTCCGGGGTATCTTATATATTTCTGGCCCATAGAACATTTCCATATGGCATCAGGCATCAGAGACCACAACTCCTGACCAAAATTATTGTGACATGCTGTTTTTAAAGAGACATTAATGAAGGCTATAAACTGATTTATTCTAGACTGTGGGGAAAGTATAAATGTAGCTGTATTTAAATACTAAAATTATGAGAGACTAGCCCAGAGACCACCTGGAGGATCCTGAAGGGCCACCAGTGGTCCCAAACCGCACTTAGAGAACTGCGGATTTATGTCTGTTTATATGTTCCACTCGCGAGCTTGCTTCTGAAAATGACACTGCTCTCTTATTTTGTCATGGTCAGTTTGGGCTTCACTTATACATTGCCACATCCTTTTCCTTCTCTAGGGAGATACAGCAAGTTTAAAATTAATTTTATTGCTCTATTCCATTTTTAGTGTCATATAAAATACAGTTTATAAAGACTTAAGCAAAAGCCCATAAATGCTTCTATCAATGCCAATAAGAAATCAGAATAACTCCTAAAAGCATAAAATGAAAAAAAAATTGAATTGCAGTTTCTCTAAGTCTTCCTCCCCACCAAATTCTATTCCTATTTCTCTCCATTGAGGCCCAGCTTTGAACCTGGCACCAAGCAGTCAGACTGGCCATTAAAGATTCCATTTGACTCACTATGCCGAGCAAACCTAAATGCCAAAGTCCTGAGTAAACATACTGCCTGGGACCTTGGGAGTCAAGAAGGGAAGACGCTTGTACAGGTCAGGGGCCCTGGGCTTTCCAGCAGCCATCACCACAGATAGATTCTGGATCTGAGCAACAGTGCAGATTTCTGGAATTAAGATTGCCAGCCCTCAAGGCAGGAAGCCTGATCCGGAAAGCTTGAAAAGCCAGTGCTCTGTAGGAAATAAATAGGGGACATTTTCTCCCCAAGTATTTCCTGTTTTAAAGAAGAAGTAGCAGAACTACTAAATATGCTGCCATCTTCTCGAGACTCTTGTTTTTTAAAAAAAAAATATTAAAAACAGTTTTTAGGAAGCAAGCCTCAATGAGGAGACTTATGCTAACTGGAATTGTGGGAGGAAGATTTCTCCCTAACACTTAACAACTCTTCGGAGCACTGGAGGAGGAGTCAAGCCCTGTGATTTACTACTACAAGTCCTCAGGCACTTCATGACCATGGCTGAGTCACATTTGGAAATCAGCAACATGAATTTTTTGATGGAGTATATTTACCCTTAGGGTCCTTTCTAGGTTTGGAGTCTTTTTCTGATGCACAGTACTATTCTGCTAATGATTTCATATGCTCTGAATTTGACAGTACAATAGTGAATAAGAAAGTAGTACATTATTAACATCAAGCCAGTGTACATCTTAGCACGCTTTTGTTTTCTAAATCAAAACAATCATTACATTAGTGCACAGCCCACCCCCTTTTTCTTAAAGCTCACTGAAGGAAAAAAATGGAGATTTTATGTATATAATATGAATAAAATGGAATAGGTATTTTACATATAATGTTTTATATATTAATAGTGTATAGATAATTTTATCATATGTGTAAAAACTCCAACAAAGCACTTGATTTCAAAATATATAAAGAATTGCAAATCAATAAAGACAAAAAGGACTGTCTTATGGAAAATTCGTCAAATGACTTGAAAAGGCAGAGTACAGAAAAAAGGGCAGCTACATCAGCAATAGGCATATGAAAAGATGCTCATCTCTGGTAACCAGGAAAATGCAAATTAAACTGATGATGAGACATACAAAGATGAGCAAAGCTAGAGAGTGTCACAAGTTCAGGTGATGGTGAGAATGTGGAACAGGAGAAACATTCATGCACTGTAGGTGGGAAGATGAATTTGTATGACTCTAGAAAACAGTTTGACATCATATAGTAGAGTTGAAGCCTGCAGTGTAGCGCTATGACCCAGCACTCCAAGGGATAGACCTTAGGAAAGTGTTGGCACATACACAAGAATGCTCATAGCATGCTCGTAATAGCCCCAAACTGGGAACAACACAAATGTTAACCAGCAGTAACACGGGTTATCTTTATATAGCAGAATACTATATAGCAATGCAAATGAAGAGGCTATTACTAACCAAAATAAATAAATCACAAAATTGAGTAAATGAGTATTTATAGTATAGTTCCCTTGGTATAAAGTTCAAAAACAGTACAAATAAAACTATACTATTTAAGGATACATAGACTGGTAGAAAAACTATAAAGAAAATCACAGTACAGAATATCACAAAAGTCATTACAGTGGAGAGGAGAGGATGTTATGATGAGGAAAGGGGTTTCTGGTGGTTCATATTTTGTGTTTCCAGACTGAGTGATAGTGACATGGATATTCTCTTTATAACCACTTTGTTAAACCCTGGTTTTAGATTTTCTGTTTTCCCTGAATGTACTTTATATTTCACAATTGCAGGATTTAAAAGAAAGAATTTTTTTAAAAAGACTAGCAGGTTAATGTCTGAAAATTGGGATCTATATTGAAGAATCTAACATTTGGTGATTGAGTGGAAATGTTAGATAGTTAGAAGTCAAAGTCTAGTGTAGGACGATTCCAAAATTAGGAAATTAACTTCTAAGATTGGGAGCATATTTAGTTCCCAGAACAGGCAAACTATGAGCCAAAAAATTCCTTTAAAAAATTTTTGCTGTTATTTATTTATTTATTTATTTTTGGAAAGGAATTTAAAGATCTAAACTGGTTCTGTGTATAAAATCGTATTGAGGGTAACTAGTCACCTTGATTAAAATGGTTAAACAAATCACACATATTAACATAATGAGTAACTTCTCTGAAAAATCTGTGAAGCCAGTAATAAGGCCAGAGATTCAACTGAATTGGTCATTAAAGAGTGAAGGACTCATCTCTTCAATTCCTACATATGATTCAACCATCTGAATATTTACATACACCCTAGTTAATTAGTTCTTTTTTATTTTCATCAACAGTATATTATGTTGAATAGTTTACCTAATTCCTCTGTACTCCTATTTAATCTGATCTATTGCCACAAAAGATGGAAATGGACAAGATATAGATAGATATATAGGTAGGTAGGTAGATAGATAGATAGATAGATAATGACTTAAGTTTCTTTCACTAATAATGCAGTATTTTCAGCCTTAGCTATTTGAGCTTAAACAGTTTCAGTTTTTGGCAGGGTCCCTGTAAATCTCAGCAGTTGCAGGACTTCTTGTATTTCCCCAATTATTTTTTGGTTCACTTCCTGCCACTCTTTATAATGTCTACAACCATAGGGCGGATGTTTATTTTCTCCTTACAAGGATTGCATGTTAAATTTGAAAATGTGAACTGCTCAAAAAAGAGTAAATAAATACAGAGGTCATTCATTACCAAAAATCTCGACTTGGGAATGTAATTGTCATTCTGAGCGGACTGATGGTCATCCAGCAGAGGCAGGTGATGATCCTGCCATGTGGTCCGGTGGACAGTAACATCACACGGAAGCAAAAATATCTTTACTTCAGTAAAAATACAGGAGCAGGGGAAGAAAAGGGGAACAAACAGCACTAACATTTTGCTTCAGATATCTGCAACTTCAGATGTTTATGATTCCTAATAATTCACCCCAAAATTATAGGAATACATTCTAATCCTAACTCTAGACTATGTATTTTTCATTACATGATCTAAGCATCTTTATTACACTTTCTTGGCTGTGTCCTGAAGTTCAACTTTGACGTTTCACAATCACTCTTTTGCTCAAGCTTAACATATGACGGTCTCAGGAATATTTTCCTTACTAGAGGGCAGACCATCAGAACATGTTATTTTGCTTTGGACTCACAAAGAGAGTCATTTTCCTTAACACAGATTCACCTTGAGATCTGAAACTACCCAGTGTCGAAATGACAAGGATGCCAGAGCTTTGCTGTCTCCACTCCCCTCCCCTTCAGTCTGTCCCTAAAGTTGAGAAAGAGCATTTATACCAAAGGGGCAGGATGTCAGGGTGGGTGGAGGCCTGTAAAGGAAGATGTCCTCATGCTGTCGCTCTGGATGGGACACTGTTATATCACCTGACAGATGGACTAGAACACAAAGTAAGAAAGACCCTTTCTTTTAGGAACCAACAAACCCAGCCTTTTATCTCATCTATTTCCCACACGTAAGATACCTGAGCATATGATAGTCAGAAAAATGTTTGTATTTCATCCAATTGTTGACTCCTTTAAAATATATAAGAAGAGGAGTTCCCGTCGTGGTGCAGTGGTTAATGAATCCAACTAGGAACCATGAGGTTGCGGGTTCGGTCCCTGCCCTTGCTCAGTGGGTTAACGATCTGGCGTTGCCGTGAGCTGTGGTGTAGGTCGCAGACGCAGCTCAAATCCAGCGTTGCTGTGGCTCTGGCATAGGCCGGTGGCTACAGCTCCGATTCGACCCCTAGCCTGAGAACCTCCACATGCCGCAGGAGTGGCCCTAGAAAAGGCAAAAAGACAAATATATATATATATATATATATATGAAGAGAGATCAAAGTGTCTTTTTGTTGCTGTTGTTGTCTTTTTGCTATTTCTTGGACCACACCTGAAGCATATGGAGGTTCCCAGGCTGGGGGTTGAATCGGAGCTGCAGCCGCCGGCCTACACCACAGCCACAGCAACTCAGGGTCTGAGCTGAGCCTACAACCTATACCAAAGCTCATGGCAATGCCGGATCCTCAACCCACTGAGCAAGGCCAGGGATTGGACCCACAACCTCATGGTCCCTAGTCAGATTTGTTAACCACTGCGCCATGACAGGAACTCCTCAAAGTGTCTTTTCTAAAGCCTCTGCCAGTTTTTTGCTCATCCAGATCCCTGGCCTGGTTGGGTTGAATAACCACAGTGCAAAGTTACTCTTCCACTGTGGCCTCGACAGAAAGGTAACTCTTAACAAGAAATAGGTGAATCCATGATTGCTGACTTTTTCAATCTCCATGATGTGACTTGGGGCCATTGTGTAATCAAGAGCCTTGTGTGATAGCTACAAACAGGCCTGGAACATCCTCAGCCCATCCATTCTTCCCATCCAGATCTTTGGTTAAGTCACTGAAGTTTCTTTCAGCCCCTCACTCCTACACTGTCCACTAATCACCCCCAGGGCATTTTCTCTCTGACCACAAGTTCAAGTTGGCTGTGGCAACCATAGTCGACCATGCACATTCCAGTTACATTTTATGTTGTGGATTCACATGTCAGTCTAAGGAGTTAAGTTTCTTCAGAAAAATCTCTCTTTTAGTCAGCTCAAACTCAAGAATCCCCAGTGCAATAATAGGAAAGTTCATACGGGCAGCCTTTCATGATTAGCTCACTTATGTTGGACAGGACGAAAGGAAAATTTCCTCCTGCATGTGCGGAATGGAGCTGTGCCTTTCCAGGAGCCAGTTTCTGCATTTATGAATTGTGATGTGCTGAAACTAAAGGAATCCTAAGAAATATACTCTGGAAGACAGAGTAAAAGCAAGGCAAAGAGAGGGAGTTCAAGAAGAAAAAGAGCGAGGCTCTTTATTTTAGGGTGTCAGGAGCCAGAGCCTCTTCAAGGCTGATGGGGGAACCTAGCCAGGGAGGGGCAGAATATGGGTTTGGCCGACAGCGGTGCACTCCTTCAAGAGGGGTGCACTCCAGGCTTCTGAAATGATGCTCTGAATTCATGGCATTTCGCAAGACCATTGAAAATGCTTAGTAATTGTTTGCAGCTGCTGTTCAGCCATTTCCTTTACATTCCATGGCCCTGGAGACTGAAAGAAAAAAATTCTTTCTGCTCATTTTTGGGGATCATAGTGTTAGCTGTAAATCCACTGTAGTCTATAAAATATAGTTTTTATTTCAGTGTTTCCACTTCATGCCAAATCATAAAATCTTTAAAAATAAAATAAAAGGGAAGAAAGAAACAAATAAAAACAACAGGAAGGCTCTTTTAAGGAAGTTGCCATTCATGTAGAGTAAAAACTCAGTGACTCAGATCTGTCTAGATTAGTAAGAAGTCTGGACTTATTTAGGTTGTTGTATGTAAAGATGTGTGTGTGTGTGTGTGTGTGTGTGTGTGTATCGGGACTTTCTTTTCTAGGGTAACATGGATGGCGTGGTATGTGGACTGTGCTAAATGGAGCCCTGGGACTAACAGCCTCGGGGCCACAGGCAAAGTTCCCTGAAATGAACTTCAGGACTAGAATGGGATGGTTGATATGTGGTACATGGAGAGGAACTTTCCGTCCTGCTCCCATGGGCAATTTTATTCATCTGCCGCAGCAAACTTTCTATTAGCCCTGGGAGCAGCCTCAGAATGTTTCTTAACACAGACTTCCAGTAAACAGTCATCAATCTGTCAGCCTCAATGTACACCATTAAGTCTATGGCTGGGATGAAGATATTTCAAAAATTCTAGGAGCATTGTCATTCCAAAAGGCAGACAGAGCTGAAGGAAACCGCTTTAAGGAATGCAAAAACGCAACCAGTGTCTGGTTTATGATATACAAGCCCTTTCCAAGTTGCTTTACATGTACTTAAAACATCAGCTAGCTTCACAGAATACAATAGTTCTCACCAGACTAAAGTGAGGGATAGCAATAAGAAGGATAAGGCTGGGGCTTGGAATCATCTAGGGAGACTTTAAAAAATACCTAAATCTGGGACTCGCCCCTTCCATTATCATTAAGTCTGCGATGGAGCCAGGAGAATATGCTTGCTTAAAAATCTGTTTGTTGAGTTTTGAAACATACTCCTGTCCAAAGATCCTTTTCTGGAGTCTTTTTAAAGTGATTTATTTCTTTAAACCATCTATTATTTCCAGAAAAGACAACAGTAGATGTTATCTCAGCCCTTGCTCAAATTAAAATTACACATTTCAAATGAGTACAGTGCAAGGAAAGTGATTTTACCATTGAATGAATTTGAAGCTTTATTTCTGGAACCGAGACGTTGCATGTTTCAGATAATGATGTCCACTCAATCCTTCCAGTTTTTCAGTCCAAAAACCCTGGAGTCCTTCTCAGCTCTTCTCCTTCTCTCACAAACCTCATCAAATATATTCAGCCAATTCTGTCAGTCTTTGCTGCTTCTCACCACCTCCTCTACTAGAACCTTGTGCCCATTATTCCCATAGCTTTGTAGTTGGTTTCCTGCTTCAATCCTTGGTTTCCATTGTCTATTCTCCATTCAGGACAGAGTGATCCCAATAAAATTTAAGCTGGATCATGCCATTCCTCTTTTAGAAACTTCCAAGTACCCTTGCAACTTAGCACCAGTCAAAACCAGAGTCATCAGGATGGCCTGCCAAACCTTAGACTTCCTGACCCTCCTTCTGTCTCCTTTGTTCACTCAACCCTGGCCTTGTTGTTCCTCAGTTTGTATCCTTCTCCTGAAAGTCTTTGCACGTGCTGTTCCTTCTGCCTGGAAAGCAATTCCCCAGATCCCCATTTGATTATCTCCCCCAACCTCTTTCAAGCCTTGACTCAAATGTCATGTTATCAGTGAGCACCTTCCCAATCGCCGCTCTCACAAAAATTGTAACCCTACTCCCCATCCTGCTTTCCTGCTTTAATTTGCTCTGTAGTATGTATTGCTATATACCATAAAAGGAAGTTTTTGTTCTTTTTTTTTCTTTTTTGGTCAGCTCCACAAAATCAGGGGTTTTGGTCTGCTTTACTCACTTCTCTATCCCTAACATCTAGAAAAATGCCTAGCACATAGAAGATGCTGGATAGATATTTGCTCAACAGTAGTGAAAGAATGAATCAGCCAAGAGATAGTATGATTCAGTGATTGGAGAAAGTAGTATCAATAGGCAATGAATAATTGCGCCAGTTTTTTCTGGGATTTTCCATATTCAGTTTCCCCACCATAAAATTGACTAATCATTCTTCCCTTTCACCAGGTCACGAAGTTGCCATTGGAACAAATAGGAATTTATTTTAATACTTTGTATTAAAATAGAAATGTTCTAAGAGAAATGTTCTCTCTTATCTAAATATTCAATAAACAAATCTACAATTTGCTATTTGTGCCATTTGCCTCTTCTTTTCTTTCCTTGCACTGTTTCACTTAGCAATTTCATAAAATACCAATAGCCAAAGAAGAAGTAAAAGAAAGTTTCAAATAAGCCCATTGTGTTACTTATTCATTTTTTTGTAACTGAAGAGAAGAGAGTTCAAATTATTAACTTAAAACAGACATGGAGATTATCTGTTTACTATAATCTCCATTCTCTTTAGATAGAGCCATCATACTTTACAAATAAAATATGTTAGATTTCAAAAATAATTTGGGGGTTTCTAGATATGAAAGACAATCTAGAATAAATAGTATGACACAAAAATATTAGAGTTAACCAATAATAATGGCTAATATTTATGAGCATTTTCTAGATATTAGCCATTATACTATGGCTTTGCATGCATAATCTTATTTTATCCTCACTTAAACTCTAATATGGAAGAACATATGAAAAAAAATTGAGGCTTCAAAGTGTAAAACATCTTACCTAAGGTCACAGAACTTAGTGGGTGGCAAAGCAGTGATTCAAATTTCAGTCCATCCAAATCCAAAGACAACATTTGTAAGAGCTCCACTTTTCTAAGACAGTGGTTTATGGGGGGAAAAGACAAAATATTTCAAATCAGGATAGTTCTATAAAAATTGGGTCATAAGTTTAGAGCATTTTGCATTATCATGAATTTCTAAGTGTTGACTATAAAAACAAAAGTTACTATCCTAACAAGTCAAAAGGAGAAAAACTGCTGATAGTGCCACAAGGTGAATTTCCCCCAGGAACCACAAAGTACTTTCATAATACAAACCAACTAAAAAAGCCTTCACAGCAAAAAATAGAATGGGGGGTTGGCATTTGTCCTGTTAATTGGATCAATGAGATACAATTAGAGAGCTGGATGACTCAGCTCTCAGAGTGATTTTTTTTTTTTCATTTTGGATTATTCAAATATCTCTCTCCAGAAATCAATGAATTGGAGTCACCTCCCTATTTCCTGGCTGGACCATGACTTATTTCCTTATTTCCAAGTGAAGGCATTTTGTCAAATTAGCACATCAAGAGTTGTCTTCAGTAAGTCTGTCATTTGAAGTTAAATGTCTATTCCTCTGCCTATTGGAAAGCAAAGGAAATGGCTGGCAGACTTTACAGAAAGAAAGGAGAAAATAGTAGAGGCATGCGTATGTGGTATTGTGTGTGCATGTGTGTGTGTGTGTCTGTGTGTGTGTCTGTATGTGTGTGTGTGTAGGTTTTTGGTTTGTTTTTTTTTTCTTTTTCCAGGGCCGCACCCACAACATATGGAGGTTTCCAGGCTAGGGGTCTAATCAGAGCTGTAGCCACTGGCCTACACCACAGCTCACTGCAATACCGGATCCTCAACCCACTGAGAAAGGCCAGGGATGGAACCCGCAACCCCATGGTTCCTAGTTGGATTCGTTAACCACTGAGCCATGAAGGGAACTCCCGTATGTAGGTTTTCCCTGTCAGCTCATGGCATATCAAGACTGAGTGTGTGTAATAGGGTGGGAGGGGTGCTCTACGAGGAACCTAGTTCCTCTCATTCTGCTGTTTCCCAGCTAGGTTGCAGGAGTACTTTAGCTTTCAAATATATTCTCTACCAAAACACCAACCAATCACAAAAGCAATTATTGATACCTTCATTAACTCTAACGTCTTTTTCTTTATAATTTTTTTTCGTTTTTTAAAGTTTTATTGAAGTATAGTTGATTTACAACATTGTGATCATTTCTGCTGTACAACAAAGTGACTCAGTTATACACATACACACATCCCTTCTCTTTCAGATTCTTTTCCCACAAAACTTTGGGTAGGTACTCTGTGCTTAGGTGAGCATTTTCTAGATATTGTGAAACTGGTTATAAAATGTTGGAAAGGACTCTCTCTATTTAAAGTATTTTTTTCCTTTTTTAAATTGAAGTATAGCTGATTTACAAAGTTGGGTTAATTTCTACTGTACAGCAAAGTGATTCAATTATTGCTTAGAACTTTTCAGTCATTCGTTTATATGCAAGTAGACCTCTCAAATGAAAAGATAGGAAACAGAGACTGTGAATCAGTATAATTGCATGAGTGGAAGGTGGAGGAATCTTGGTGAATTGAGGAGAAGGTCCATGGAAGATCAAGGAAGTGCTGGGAAGGAAGAGAGTGATGATGACGAATGGCTTATGGGCCACTTGATACTGGCCCATGTGCCGTCTTTGGATTATGAGCTGAACAACATGACTTCTGCCACATAGGTGGCTGTTTAAGTGTAATAGGTGCCCAGTAGCTTTGACCTTTAATTAAAACTTTACCTCTTTTAGTATGTGAATGATTATGCTAAACATTATCCAAAAAAAAAAAAATTAAGTACACAGAAAGACTTCATATTTAAGAAACTCTCGGAGCTCCAGTGGCACAATCAGCGTGTGATACTTATATAAGAAACTCTTGATACTAGAGAAACTATCATAAAATTAACTGGGATGAAAACATATGATTTTTTTAATAATAAAGAAAATACAGCCTCCATTTGTGGAAAAGCAAATGTTCTTATTAACACTATTAAAAAATGTACTAGCTTAGAAAAAAATTACTATATTTACAGGAACTATCTTTGTAACTAAAGCTGAAAGTATGCAGTGAGCAAGTCTTCAGTTTCAAATGTCCTTTCCCTTACAGAGTTCTGCTACAGAGTGGAATGAATCAGGTGGAAGCACTTCCATAGAGGGCTAGATCAAAGCAGAGATGTGCCCAGTAATGGGGGCTTTGTAGATTCAACCAGAGATTCTATAGTGATTAAGAATACAGCCTCTGGTGCCAGACTGCCCAGGTTCAATACCAAGTTGTGCCACTTACTAGCCGTGCTGTCCTCAGAGATATCATTTAATTATTTAACATCTAAACTGCTCCTTAGCTTTTTCCTCCAGAAAATAGAGTTAGGGAGTTCATATTGTGGCTCAGTGGGTCAAGAACCTGACTAGTATCCATGAGGATGTGTGTTTGATCCCTGGCCTCACTCAGTGAGTTAAGGATCTGACGTTGCCATGAGCTGTGATATAAGTCACAAATGCAGCTGGGATCCTGTGTTGCTGTGGCCGTGGTGTAGGCCGGCAGCTGTAGCTCCAATTCAATCCCCAGCCTGGGAACTTCCATATACTGTGGGTATGGCCATAAAAAATGAATAAATAAATAAATAAAAATGAAGCCTTCTTCATGGGATTCTCATGGATCAAAAAAGTTAACATCTTTGCAGAACCTGGAACTGTGTCTTACACAAGGTCAGTACCATATGGTATTAGCTATTGTTATTTTTACTGTTACAGCAAATAGAGAAACAATGGAAGCTAGAGACATCACTAGAGTATGTGGGTCACTCCTATGACAGGAGATGATGTAAGCCTTAATGACAAATTACAGGGTGGTACATGGCACAAGGTAGATGATTAATAAACATATATGGAATGGATAATTAATATGTGAAAGTCCCAAGATCTAAAGCAAAACTGTATGTGTATGAGAATAGCAAAGAAGATGAAAGCAAACTAAGATGGCCAAGACTTGGAAGGAAACAGTGCCGGACTTGTTGTCAAAAAAAAAAGAAAAAAAAATTACTGACCTGAGTCACTCACTGTTTTGAAGACTTGTACTTTAAGTAATTTTTCTTTTCTTCTACTCCAGGCTCAGTGATTTGATGTATTTAAGATGTCTCAATAGTAATGCAAAATGACATTGTAATTCACTGGATAATTTTGGTACAATAGCAAATAAGGAAATGTGACTACTCTGTCTTGGTCTTATCTTTTTCCTGTAGTAATATACCAGCTATTTTGGGATGGTTGAATATTGTCTTTCCTTCCCATACACTCCCTTTCCTAAAACACTTTCGGAGGTTTTGTTTGTCAAAAGAAGTCTAACTACTTCATTCACAGCGTGCATTCTACAGGCTTCTGATGACAACAGTTCCCTCTTGTACTCTAAAATAATTGTGTCCTATAACTAGTACCAAGAAGGCTTTGCTGTGTAAAACTTAGCATTCTCAGGTTCCTATCTGGTCGTTACCATGGCTTGGCCAAGTCAAAAATGAAGGGAATGGCATAACTCTCTAGGATCAGTTGAGAATATCCATTCTACTACGTTAGGTCTCTGTCCACTAGCCAGTGGTATAGGGGTTACAATCTTCAGGTTATCAGCATGAACTCAAGTGAGTTAGAAAGAATGATGAAGGAATGGGTAGTCATGATGTTGGCGGTACCCAGTATCTCCAGGACTCAGATGTGGTACAGAAAATGCAAATGGTTTAATTGTAGATTAAGTTAAATACAGATTTAATTGGCATGTGGTGTCTGGATCATCTACAGGGCAGCCTAGTGGATTTCAGTCAAATACGTCAGGAAGCAGAGACTGGATAGGAGCAGCTCAACAGCTCTAGATGAGAACTGACTGAAGCTTTCAGAAGTTTCTGCTGTCTTTTCTCCTAGGACCACTGACCCATCCCAGCTCAATCTTATTATTCCTGGCCAGCTTTTTGGGTTTAGGGGGTCTCTGTCTATTCTAAAGTGATCTCCTTACCATCTATATCTTTCGGCAGGCACATTTTCTTGAAAAAGCATGGGGGATTGGCAAGAGAAATAAACATTTGAGGAAAAAAAGCTTGTGTCACAGATTTTGCCACTCCTGCTCTACTTCAGCCAAGCAATATTGTAAAGAAGGTCAACAGTCATGAAACAAAATTTATTTTAATGTTGTGTGTGTGTGTGTGTGTGTGTGTGTGTGTGTAGTTTGGAGTTTTTGATCAAGAGTAAAAATAACAATGGATGAAATTTCTAAAAATTGGATGTCACTATTTTGAACGTCAAATGAACACAAGTCAGGAGTTCTCTTGTGGCTCAGTGAACTAAGGATCTGGCATTGTCACTGCGGTAGCTCTGGTTACAGCTATGGCATGAGTTCTATTCCTGGCCCGGGGAACTTCCACATGCCATGGCTGAGTGCTCCCTCCCCCCCCAAAAAAAAAGGAATTAGAAAAAAATGAATGCAGGTCAGAAAGTCTCTGAATAAGAAAGTTTGGGGTCTGATTTGGCTGAAGTCTGTGGTTCACCATCCTGGCTACACATTAGTATTGACCGGAGGGCTTTTACGAAATTTACACCTCAAATAGCCTAAGTCAGAATCTGGGAGAGGAACCCCCAACACTGGCACTGTTAAGTATATCCCAAGTGATTCAATAGGCATTCAGAATGGAAAACCTCTGGCAAAAATTATCCTGATTGGTTGGTTCCCTTGACCAGAGGTTCCCAAACATAGCTGGTTTTTTTGTTGTTGAGTTTTTTTGTTTTGTTTTGTTTTGTCTTTTTAGGACTGCACTTGTGGCATATGGAGATTCCCAGGCTAGGGGATGAATCGAGGCTGTAGCCACTGGCCTACATCACAGCTCATGGCAACGCCAGATCCTTAACCCACTGAGCAAGGCCAGGAATGGAATCTGTGTCCTCATGGATGCTAGTCAGATTCATTTCCACTAAGCCATGATAGGAACTCCAAAACATGACTGTTTAAATGCTGTTGAAAACAGATTCCTAAGCACAGAGGATGAATCAGGATGAGTCTTTAAGGGTAGAGTCAGTGCAGGAGGGTGTTGGTGGTGAGCTGGTGTGGCGATAAGGAACAGAAATCTGTATTTTAAGAGTAAGTTATGGGAACTCATTTCATTTTACCATCCAAACTCTTAGGAACAATTCTGATGCTTCATGTTTTGGTTTGCTAAAATAAGTAATTACTGGGTCAGACCACTTGGTTCAGATGGCTCAGTCTTACTGAGAATATTACCTTGACTTTGCTTGATGCTAAACAAGTTTAATTTTCCAGATGGCTCTTCTCTGTCAGATTTTTCACAAGATAGAGAGACTGCTTTGATAAAGACTGCTTTTATAAATAGGTGTGTTGGGATTTTGGAATTCCTTGCTCGATAAGCTCTGTGAATGTTCATGCCATGTGCTATAGTGAACCAGAAAGAAAACTAAACTAAAAAGATACTGGGTTTTTAAAAGCTGAGCTTTATTAGTGATCCCTACTATAAGTGACCACCATACCTTTCTAGTCTCTTCTCATGGACCAACTCTTCTGAAGGTTTCCCATTAGCAAGCGTTAAAGATCACCCTGCTCTCCCAAAGGACAGCCAGTGCTGGAGTGTCATTCCCTGACACCCCAGCTGGAGCAGAAGGCTGACTTCCTGATTCCTGAATGTGTCTACTTCCACTGGCCAGCAATATTGTATTCTTTGTGGTTTCCCAGGCCTCTCAGTTTACTCTTCCTCTCTAATGGAAAAAGTAAAAAGCCACCCTCTCTGCATTTCTCTCCAATCCTTCTGTGGCCAAGCACACTTCCGTTTCATGGGGGAGGCTTATCCACTGGCAAAAAAGTCCACTTCCCACTCACCATTGACTTACTTTACCTGATGTATTTTAAATTCTGGGATGGGGCATTCCCATTGTGGTCCAGCGGCAACAAATCTGACTAGGATCCATGAGGATGCAGGTTTGATCCCTGGCCTCACTCAGTGGGTTAAGAATATGGTGTTGCCATGAGCTGTGGTGTAGATTACAGAGGCAGCTCGAATCTAACATTGCTGTGACTGTGGCGTAGGCCGTCGGCTTACAGCTCTGATTTGACCCCTAGCCTAGGAACCTCCATATGCCTCAGGGCGGCCCTAAAAAAAACAAAAAACAAAAAACAACTGTGGGATCTGGGTGCTAACCCACACTGCCTTGTTTTGTTCTGAGGCTTTCTCAGAAGAAATTACAGCTATGAGTCCACCTAGTACTGCTGAGAGGAAAAAATCTGCAAGGGCTGGGCAGACAGTAGGTGTTCTATAAACACATTTCCACAAATACCTTTGACTTGACCTCCATCTTATCAAATAACAACAGACCTTGTGGCAGACAGTTCTGAGGCCATAAATTCAAGAAAGACTTCCCTCTCTTAACCCAGTGGAATAAAAGTTTTGTTTATCCCAGAAAACTTTTCTAGTTCTAAATGTATAAACTTTCTCTTAGAAGATTGGGTCTAGATTAGTGATGAAGGCTGCATGCATTGATCAGAAGCCCTTGGAAATAGCTCAACTTTACACTTCCATCAACCACTGAATATAACCATAGTCAATAACCATAGTCAACCACTGAATATAACCGTAGTCAAAAAAGAAATGTCAGTAAATAGAACTTTTCAGGGAAATTTGAGATCCGAGTGAGTAAGATCAAAGGGAAGAAGATATTGAATACTGACTTCTAAGAACTCAGTTTATGCATAGAGAGCAGATACACGAAAATGAGGAAGTGGATGAGGGAATCATTGCATCTTAAAATCATCCTATCTTAAAAGCATTTTACAGTGCATCCACCATAGGGTGAAGCAAAATAAAACAAAACAAAAATACTAAGGAACTTTAAACATTGAGTTATTTCCATAAAAGCTACTACAGTCTTTGTAGGAAAATGAGACAAACACCATGAAAGATGAAATCAAAATACCAATGTAGTACTTGACTAGATTCTGAGAAATTGGAGCTGAGAGCAAACGTGGTCATAGTTCAGAGGATTTTTTGAGTAGGGCATTGTCTTGAACCAAATAGGATGCAGCTGAGCCTTCAAAGATTGGTAAGATTTCAAAATAAGGATCTGATTATACCAAGAAACATAATTAAATGACTATTACAATCCAAATAATCTTACACTTACAAAAATAAACAATAATAAAGAATTTGTTTATTCATATGTAGGTGTTTTGAATTACTTTGTCTTCATACAGTACATGTAGGCTGGGTCTGGAAGCTCTCTCAGATTTCATGCACCTGAGAGAATCTTGGATGATTCTACTGACACTATAGTTGATCCAAAGACCAAGCCTAACTCTAGTTAAAGCCTTCTGAATCTGTATATCAAGTCATGCAAGAAAACTGGTCTCATTACTTGATATTGACCCCCGCTTGATCCCCACTCATTCACCAAGCTAGATTCCAAACGATGAGAAAAACTGAATCTACTCTCAAAGGCAGATGTTTTACCACTAATGAGACTATTCAAAAAAATATATAAAATAAAATAACATACTGCAGGTTACAAAGATAATTGCAAAGAAAGGGATTCCAAAATGGTTTCAGGCTGTGGCATCACCACCAAAATGAATCCATCTTTTTATGATTAGAACGTGAAGCAAATACCCTTCACTTTTTTTTTAAGATATGTCTTTGTCATTGTAGTGACTTCTCAGTACATAACCTGTGCTTTCGCATTTCACATGCTTTTGCCTCATCTGTGCACAGACAAACGTGGATTTGAGTTACAAGAGGACTGAAAGGTGGGTCAGGATTCAAATCAGTGCTTGAACCCTACCTGGCTTTCCTTTTCAAAAAGCATGGGTGGACAGTTGCCCATCACTTTGGATCAATACCGTTTGATATCATTTTTTAAAAATCCAGGCCCATTGTTCTTCTGTCATACCTTATATAAATGATGTGATTCAAGGTTTTCTTGAGCCCTCCCCCCAACCAGTTTTCCATTTGACCTGGGGTTAAGGGAGATTAGGCTGAATCACTCCTTGATTCTTATCTTGGTGAGTCCAGAGCATAGAGATGGGGAGCAACATGGTGGAAAGGGCCCACGCCTTGGTGTCAGGCTGAATGTTTCAACCTTGGCTCTACCTTCCTTAACTGTGTGGCCTTGGATAAGTCTGAGCCTCAGATACACCATCCGAAAACAGAGATAATAGGAGTTCCCTTCGTGGTGCAGCGGAAACAAATCCGACTAGGAACCGTGAGGTTGCAAGTTTGATCCCTGGCCTCACTGAGTGGGTTAAGGATCCAGCGTTGCCATGAGCTGTGGTGCAGGTCACAGACGTGGCTCGGATCCTGTGTTGCTGTGCCTCTGGCATAGGCCGGCAGCTGTAGCTCTAATTAGACCCCTAGCCTGGGAACCTCCGTATGCCAGGTGTGGCCCTAAAAAAAAAAAAAAAAAAAAAAAAAAAAGAAGAAGAAGAAGAAAAGAGAAATAATATATACTCTATAACATCTATAACAAATACCTTCTAAAGGTAGATTCTCAATAGGCAAGAGTAATGATTCTGACATCATCACTAGTATTTACTTGTGTTATTATTTCTGATGTGATTCTGGACACATCTTTAACTCTTTCCAGGTTTCAAAGGCCCTGCTTGTGCATGAGTGAGACCTCATGACAATCTCTTCACTTCCTTCCAGTTTTAAGATTTTTATGAAGGAAATCACATCTGCCACCAACCTAAACCACAAACATGAGTTAGGAATTTCTGCTGAAAAGTAGTTCTACTTCTGCATTGATGGAAATTTCACAATTTACTTAAAGAGGGCAGCGTGGTAGAGGCAGAGGATTTGCTAGCTACGTGTCTCTCCAAAGCCTACTCTCCAAACTGAGCTCTGGGTGAAAACCCAGTTTGGGGAAGGGGAAGAATACCATCTGTTGGAAACAGGAAAACAGCCCTGATGTTTTCCATAGGACTTATTTATTTATACAGTGTTTACATCATTTTTAGTGATCTTCTTACACAAGAGTGTCTGTAATTCAATTTGCTATGGCCAAGGAAAGGGAGACAGGCCAGTTGGAAGTGAGGAGGCCTTGCTTTGATTGCCAACTCTCCCACCTGCCAGCTATGTGACCTGATACCTCTTGTCTTCTCAGCAGGACTAAGAACGTCCACTGTTAGGGGCACCAAGCATTGGCATTGCAAAAAGCCTGGAATATAACAGGGAGTCAGTCCCAAAGATCTTCTCTCCCCCACTCCTCAAGAACATGGATGTTACTCAGTCTTCTTGGTCAAGAAAGCTGCCAGCACTAGATGGTCCAGTAATAGATATTCAATAGCCATTTGCTGGATGGAATTGAACACCTGGTCTTTCAGGAATCAGTTGACTTCCAGAAAAAACTGAAACAGTTCATTTTTTTAAATGATAACCCAAATAGTGATCTGCCAACCTTTTATCCCACATCCAGAATCAGATTGACTTAAAAGTTACATTTCTCAAAGTGTTCATACATGAGCTCTTAGAGAAAGGAGCCCAGCTATCAAATGTCTTTCTAAATGTGTAATACCACCCCCCCAGCACACACATGCACTTGGGGATTCATAGTGTAAAATAACCGGTCAAAGTCTCTAGAAAATGCTGCAGCAAGAAATTTGTCTTGCTATGTTTAAGCCAATAGTATTTGACCATGGAACCGTTTGAACACAAATTGAGAAATACAATTTTTTTCGAGTAATGGAAAGGAATTAGCAAGTAGGCATAATATATTTAGATTTTGAAGGCCATTATAAAATCTGTTTTAGAATTTCAGCCAGTATGAGATTGGGCACAGTATCTAAATGTGAATAAGAAACTTTAAATAAGGCAGAGTTCCTACTGTGGCAGAGTGGGTTAAGAATCTGATTGCAGCACCTCCAGTCTCTGCAGAGGTGCAAGTTTAATCCCTGGTCCTTGCAGTGGGTTAAAGGATCTGGCATTGCCACAGCTACAGCATATGTCACAACTGCAGCTCGGATTCAATCCCTGACCTGGGAACTTCTGTGTGCCATGGGTGCAGTATGAAAAAAAGAAAACAAAAGAAAAGAAGAATGGAGGGAGGAAGGGAAGGAAAGAAGGAAAGAAAGAAAGGAACTTTGATTAAGACTTAAAAAGTGTGGGAGTTCCCTGGTGGCCTAGATCAACATTGCCACTACTGTGACTTGAGCCACTGCTGTGGCATGGGTTCAGTTTCTGGCCCAAGAAGTTCCACATGCTGTGGATATGGCCAAAAAACATTAAAAAAAAAAATTTTAAGGGAAAACTCAGTGTGATTAGCAAGTGGACTACATTGCTGGAAATAATATTCCCAGACACTTATGATCTCTTTCCCCAAACAAGTATTATCATTTAATATCTAGAGATATTATAGACAGCAATGAGCTAACATTGATCAGTGAGCAATAAATAGATATTATGAAATAAATTAATAAAAATTTAATTTAAATTAATAAAATAAAAAAGTTATTATAAATGTGTCTGACATTAAACTACAATTCATGAAAATTCAAGCCTAAGAAAACATATTTTAAGATTTAATAAGTCTATATGTGGCAGATGAATTTTAATGTGAATATTTAGATCTAAATCTGTAAAATTAGGGAGATCCTGTTGTGGCCCACTGATAACAAGTCTGACTAGTATCCATGAGGATGCAGGTTCAATCCCGGGCCTTGCTCAATGGAATAAGGATTCCCACATTGTCATGAGCTATAGTGTAGGCCACAGCAGCCATGGCTTGGATCTGGCATTGTTACACCTATGGCATAGGCCAGCAGCTGCAGCTCCGATTCAACCCCTTGCCTGGGAACTTCTATATGTATCAGATGTACAGCCCTAAAAAAATTTTTTTAGCAAATCTATAAAATTAATTCAAGCAATATATGTTTTTTGAGCATGTATTATATTTCAGGTAGGGTGGTGTGTTCTCTAAACAAAACAATGGAGAAAAATACCTTGCTGGCATGGAGCTTACAGTCTATATAGGAAATAAATATAGATCTAATAATAAAAATGTGTCCAATGTGCCTGCAATAAGTCTTGTGGAAGAAAAAAACAGGACAAGGAGATCAGGAACCACCCATGACTTGTTTACTTTTGTATCCCAGCCCCTGGCACAAAGCCTGGCACAGAGAAGTTTCTCAGTAGATATTTGTTGAATTATTTAAATGAAAGAATAAGTGAAAGAATGAATGAATGTAGGAGGATATGACGTAGAGTTGTCCGGGAGGAGGATCCCTAAATGAAACTGACTTCTGAAGGATGCATATCAAGTAAAGAAGGGAAGGAAGACCATGCCAGGGAATTCATGTGCTGGGGAGGATGCATGGCACATGTATGGAAAGGCAGGCAGCCTGGGGAGACTGTCACAAAGAGGATGGAGTCATCTACTCAAGATGGCACATGGGCTAAGCAAGGGAGGGGGCAGGTCCTCTAAGACCAGTTAGGGGATTTTATTTTTATTTTAAGGTCAAAAGAAAACCACGGAGTACTTTATAACAATGAGATTTGAGCTTAAAATTTTTGCCCTTTCTATTGAATGGGGGTGGAGAGGGAGGAGCAAAAGGAGAGGTAGGTGGGCTGTCAGGAAAGCCAGTGCCATAGTGTCTGTAAGAAATGATGGTGACTTGGATTAATGCAGTTCATGGAGAGTGGACTGGTTTATTAATGCGGTTCATGGAGAGTGGACTGGTTTATTAATGCGGTTCATGGAGAGTGGACTGGTTTGAGAGAAATCCAGAAAGGAAACCTAAGGTAGAAGGACAGAGAGATGAAGAAAAAGAGGTATCAAGGAAGGCTCCTACGGAGTTCATATTGTGGCTGAGTAGTAAAGAACTCAACTAGTAACCATGAGGATGCAGGTTCGATCCTTGGCCTCGTCCAGTGGGTTAAGCATCTGGCGTTGCTATGAGCTGTGGTGTAGTTCCCACAAGAGGCTCAGATTCTGCATTGCTGTGACTGTAGGGTAGGCCAGAAGCTACAGCTCTGATTCAGCCCCTAGCCTGGAAACTTGCATATGCTGTGAGTGCAGCCCTAAAAAGAAAAAAAAAAAAAAAAAGCTCCTAGATTTCTGGTTTTAATAAGCCAAAAGATTTATGGATGATTAGCAGATAATGTGAGGCCCAGAGGACTCATGGATTCATTTACACTTAGGGAAGGAATGGTTGGGAATGAACAATTTAGGGCTCAAGAAAAGAATCAAGAAATATTTATTTGCCTCCTTCTTTCTTGTTTCATTTGTAATTAGCCAGCACCAAATTTAGCCAAGATTATGGTAGCCATTGCTTTTGAAAGACACCGATCAGTGTGTGTCCCTGAATTGTTTTAAAAGCCACAAGGAAAAAAATGTGCATAAATAACTATGTGACCTCTGTGTGGTGATGGATGTTAACTAAACTTATTGTGGTGATCATTTCTCAATATGTATGTATATCAAATCATTATGCTGTACACCTTAGACTTATAAATGCAAAAGTGTATGTCAAATAGCCTCAATAAACTGGGGGTTGGGGGAGCCAATATAATGTTGGGCATGTGAGAAATGACTTTATGAGTCCTTATACTTGCCCTGCACAAAGATGAACTATATCTCTCTCTAAACATAATGTGATCTAAGCATCATTCTCCTTTTAGTATCATTCTTTTTTTTAAAAGACATTTATTGGAGTACAGTTGAATTATAATGTTGTGTTAGTTATCAGGTGTACACAAAAGTGGATCAGTCATACATATACATACATCCATTCCTTTTCAAATTCTTTTCCAGCAAAGATTATTACACAGTATTGAGTAGATTTCCCTGTGCTATACAGTAGGTCCTTGTTAGTTATCTGTTTTATATATAGTAGTATGTATATCTCAATCCCAACCTCCTAATTTATCCCTCCCCCAGCATTTGCTCTTTGGTAATCATAAGTTTGGTTTTGAAATGTTTGTTTCTTTTTTGTAAGTTCTTTTGCATCATTTTTATTAGATTCCTCATATTATTGATTTTATATGATATTTATCTTTCTCTATCCGACTTACTTCACTTAGTATGACAATTTCTAGGTCTATCCATGTTGCTACAAATGGCATTATTTTGTTCTTTTTTTATGACTGAGTAGTATTTCATTATATATATTTACCGCATTTTCTTTATTCATTCCTCAATGGGCATTTAAGGTTGCTTCCATATCTTGGCTATTGTACATAGTGCTGCACTGAACATTGGGGTGCATGTCTCTTTTAAAATTATAGCTTTCTCTGTATATATGCCCAGGAGTGGGATTCCTGGATCATATGGTAGTTCTATATTTAGTTTTTTAAGGAAACTCAATACTGTTCTCCATCATGGTTGCACCAATTTACATTCCCACCAACAGTGTAGGAGGGTTCCCTTTTCTCTGCACCCTCTCCAGCATTCATTATTTACAGACTTTTTGCAGATGGCCATTCTGAATGGTGTGCAGTGATATCTCATAGTAGTTTTAATTTGCATTTCCCTAATAATTCATGATGTTGAGCATCTTTTCATGTGTTTTTTGGCTATCTGTCTGTCTTCTTTGGAAAAATGTCTATTTAGATCTTATGACCATTGTTTTATTGGGTTGTTTGTTTTTTGATGTGAAGTAGTGTGAGTTGTTTGCATATTTTTGAAAATTAATCTCTTGTCAGTCACTTCATTTGCAAAGATTTTTGCCCATCCTGTGTGTTGCTTTTTTTATTTTATTTGTGGTTTTCTTTGATATACAAAATCTTTTAAGTTTAATTAGATTTCATTTGTTTATTTTTGTTTTTATTTTCCTTACTCTGGGAAGTGGATCAAAAAAGGTATTGCTGCAATTTATGTCAGAGAGTGTTCTGCCTATGTTTTCCTCTAAAAGTTTTATAGTGTCTAGCTTTATGTTTAGGTCTTTAAACCATTTTGAGTTCATTTTTGTGTATGTTTTAAGATGAATGTTCTAGTTTCATTCCTTTACATGTAGCTGTCCAGTTTTCCCATCAGCAATTACTGAAGATGCTATCTTCTCCATTGTATATTCTCACCTCCTATGTCATAGATTAGTTGGTCATAGATGCATGGGTTTATTTCTGGGTTTTCTATTCTGTTCCACTGATCTCTATTTCTGTTTTTGTGCCAGTACCATACCATTTTGATGACTGTGACTTTATAGTATAGTCTGAAGTCAGGGAACTTGATTTCTCTAATTCCATTTTCTTTTCTTTTCTTCCTTCCTTCCTTCCTTCCTTCCTTCCTTCCTTCCTTCCTTTCTTTCTTTCTTTCTTTCTTTCTTTCTTTCTTTCTTCTTTTCTTCTTTCTTCTTCTTCCTTCTTTTCTTTCTTTCTTTCTTTCTTTCTTTCTTTCTTTCTTTCTTTCTTTCTTTCTTTCTTTCTTTCTTCTTCTTTCTTTCTTTCTTCTTTCTTCTTTCCTTTTTAGGGCTGCACCTGCAGCATATGGAAGTTTCCAGGCTCAGGCTGAATTGGAGCTTCAGCTGCTGGCATATAACACAGCCACAGCAATGCCAGATCCAATCCATGTCTGTGACATACACCACAGCTCATGGCAACACTGGATCCTTAACCCACTGAGCGGGGCCAGGGATCAAACTTGCATCTTCATGAATACTAGTCCAGTTTATTACTGCCAAGCCACAACGGGAATTCCACAGTTCCATTTTTCTTTTTAAAGATTAGCATCATTCCTTTTTCAGAAGCTCATAAAGAACTGAAAAATGACAGTAGAAGTGCAAATGAAATAATATATTGTTAAGGATTAGAGGTAATTCCTCTAAAAGTTCATTTAAGATACTGAAAGTAAAGAAAAGATAAAGTCTAAAAAACAACTAATAAAGAGAAATAATTGTTCCTTCTTCACAGGGTTAGGTTATTATAAGATAATTATGGGCCTGTTATATTTACTAAATGTTAGCTGCTGGTATTAAGTCATAGTTTCAGGAGGTGATTGAGACTAAAAGCACAAATTATTAGAAAACTGTTATAGGCAACTTCATAGTTGATGTATTCACAGCTATCATAGTTCTCAAGGTGGATTAGAATCTTAGAGGCTGAGGCATATCACTATGGTCTATGATTACTGAGTTTAACCTATTAGGTAAATTTTATATTTTATGCTCATTATTTCTCCTTAGTCCATTCAGGCTGCCTGCCCAAATACCAGTGCCAGTAAAACAGAATTTTACAATTTCTGGACATAGAGGACTCAAATTGTCAAAAAATTTAACTGCAGAACTATCATAAAAATATGTTTATGCTCAAAAAATTGCATGTTTCTATAATAATAGATTTCCCCCTCCATTTGTCTCCCAATAAAATGCTTTTTTTTGTCCAACATCAGAGATACATAAGTTATTCAGATTAAAAAGCATGAGGAGAGAAGAGAATATACTCAGTTGATCTCATTGAACATGCAGTGGATTTCAAGGGAACTCTGTTTCTTTCTATATACAATGTGCCCCTCAGGTCCTTCTGGAATACAAGAGGGGAAAAAGCCCTTCAAAAATAATTTATTTATTGACGTCAGTTAGTTTGAAGGAAAACAATTAAGTGCTTTCAGCTCATTTTATCACAAACAATTGTGCATTGAGAGTCTAGCCATATGTCTACCATTGTCCTAAGAGCTGAGCAAGGGCAAGAAGTTTAAAAGTCTATTCCTAGGCCCAAAAAGTATATGACTGATGTGTCAGAAAGTGATACACACATGAAGCACAGCAGTGTGCAGAGCACCATGTGAAGTGGCTTTCAAAGGAGATTCCAAAGGAGGATAGAAATTGGGGTGACTGGGGTTTCTGGAGAATATAGTCTGAGGAAGTAGCATTTGATTTGGGCCTCAAAGAGTAACTAGATTTGGGTAAATCTAGGAGTTTGAAGGTCATTCCTGGCTGAAGTAACAAGAGCTAGCTTGGCAGTGCATGGGGGTGGAGGACTTGATATCATTTTGTGTCTGCAGAAAATAATGGAAAATTGTAAAATAATATCCATTCAGTGTAGTGGGGCAGGACAGGACCATGAAAAGATTTTGACAGTCAGCTGAGGAGACTGGAATGAAAGAGGGCAAAGTGTTGGAAGCAGAAGGGTGTGATTGAATATATGTATTTATATACATATACCTTCGTATATGTGTATTTATATGTATATATGGTTGTATGTGTGTGACTGTATATATTTATATGTATATATGGTTGTATGTGTGTGACTGTATATATTGGGGTGTGTGTGTGTGTGTGTGTGTGTGTGTTGAAACTTCCGCTTCCAATGTAACACCAGGTGATAATTCTAACACATATATTATGTGTTTGTAACATGTAACATCCAAACTTTGTCAACAAGGAAAGAATTCAAGAGTCAGAATGTGTGCTCATCCAACTCCCCATCCAGAAACTCACATCTAGCCATAGATAGAAGGACTCCTGACATGGAACATTTGTAAGATTATGAAAGAACCTGCATAGAATGATTACATCTACACTCTCAAATAAGAATTTCATGCACTTTAATTTTCTAATTATAAACAATTGTTTACTGAAGACCATCAACATGTTCTACTAAGCAACTAGTCATAAGACTTGTCTACATGGCTATTTGTCTGATACTGTCTGATCTTTTCTGGGTGTCTGTAGTTATCTGCACAATGTAATGTCTGGTTTGGGCTGGAATGCTCATTTCTTTCTTCAGAGTCCTTATTTCTAAGTCTGGGTCACTAGTCATGCCGTGGCTTCTCTTTATGGGTGAAATTTTTCATAAACTCTCCCCTTAAATGCTGACCAGGCTTTGCTGCACTATCTGTGCTGTGTGTGTAAGCGCCTTCTCCTTGGCAGCTGTGTTTCCTCTGGGAGAACAGTGGTCTTCTGTCTGCTGTCGCAAGCAACAGTCACTTCTTCTTGTAGTGAGAACTGAAACCAGAACCACCATATGCCATTTCCTGGGCACTTCCTATTAAAGTCCCCTCCCCTTCAGCCACAGAAACTGTAGTGTAGTGCTCAGGAGCATGGGTTCTTGGATTTGAACGTCAGCACTCCACCTTATCAACTGCATCCTCTTGGACATGTAACATTTCTTTATGTCAGCTTTCCTTTTTTTAGAATGGGATAATAACAGTGCCAACTCACAGAATTATTATGAAGAATAAGTTAATACATGTGAAAGGATTTAGAGGTGTGTTTGCAACATACTAAGTACTATGGTGATGATGATGATGATTTAATCCTCTTGTGTCACACTGGAACGTGGATTACCTGTGCACATCACTCACTCACTTACTTTGTCCGTTGAAAGTAGATTCTAACCCTACGGCTTTATCATTGTCATTTGACTAGGTACTTGCGTATTTCTATGCATATTTACTTCTATGTGCCAATATGAATGGCAATACCAGGCATGAGAGAGGGTAACATGACCATTCAGTCCTAACCCTTCTACCTATTTGGAAAAAAAAAAAAAAAAAGTCTTGCTGGGAATGGAGAAATGATAGAAGACTTTTGGTGCATGATGCAATTGACGAACCCGAAATTTCAAAGTGAATGAAATCTGATATTCTTAAATGCTTTACCAGCTATACCTTTTCAAAACTTCTACAGAATTTAGGAAAGGTCTATCAAGTAGTCCATCAGCTAATTGACACATCCCTGAACCTTGAGGCAAACTGAAACAAGGTAAAGCAATGTAATTCTTATTGATGATCTTGTTACAGAAATGAGATTTTTGTGTACAAAAAAATTAAAAAGCAATACAGAATTGAGAGTATTATGGGAGGTCAGGAAGGAGTGAGATCAAATAGGCTTAAATTGTAGTGTGAGGGATGTAGAATAAATATCAGGAAACATTTATGAACAGTAAATGCTATTAAAATGGGGTCATTACAGTCTCCTTTCCCAGGAGCCCTTAACAAATGAGGATTTAGATATAATCCTATTTTAGCTCAATAATTTGATGCATACTTTAGAGGCAAAGGGATTGGATTTGATTATCTTGTTAAGGTTTCTTTGGTCCTCTGATGCTGTAATTCTGAGGGAAATCTCCTGGTATTCCTAAATCTCATGTTCCTCAACTAAAAATAGGAGAATGGTAATGCTAAACTGTGTCTCCAGTGCTCTGAGATCTTTGAGCTAAAGGTGTTAGAAGCAGCATGCACACAATGTTTTTATTACTAATTGGGGGAATTGGTGACTTGAAGAAGAAGGAGGTACTCTGAAATTTTTAGATGTTTAAGTCTCTTTTATAACTTCTTGAATGTAGAAACATTTACCTGTAACCAAAAACATTAGACAATATTTTTAAAACATATTTGTGCCTTGTACAGCAAAAATGAACCCTTCCACAGAAAAGAAACTCATGGACTTGGTGACCAGACTTGTTGCTAAGGGGGAGGAAGAGGGAGTGGGAGGGACTGGGAGTCTGGGGTTAATAGATGCAAACTATTGCATTTGGAGTAGATAAGCAATGAGATCCTGCTATATAGCACAGGGAACTATATCTAGTTACTTGTGATGGAACATGATGGAGGATAATGTGAGAAAAAGAATGTATATGTGTGTTTGTGTGTGAGAGAGAGAGAAACTGGGTCACTTTGCTGTACAGAAGAAATTGACAGAACACTGTAAACCAACTGTAATGGAAAAATAAAAATCATTTAAAAATAAAAACATTTCAGTACAGTTTTCCTTAAAGAAGAAAATTGCTAAGCAAATACAGTTACCTTCCCCTGCTAAGATAGGGAGTCCATAAAGAATGTGTATCTACTACTAATTTAATGAATAACCCCGGTTTGATTTCTAGTTGCACTATGTACAAACTTGAAAAAGCATTAAAGGACTCCTTTATGTATCTTTCCTATGTGACCTTATAGAGAAAAAATTATCCTCTTTCTAGTCATTTGACAATCATTTTTGAGCACATAAAATATGCCAGATGCTGTGTTGGATGTGAAATAGAGAAAGACAGTAAAAAATAAACAAATAAGAAATTTTGAAGAATGATATGTGCTGTAATGAAAAAAGAATGATGGGTTAGGAGGTGCCTGGGTAAGAGGAACTACTCTAAGTTGGGTGACATACCCATCCTTGAACTGATTTCATTCAGATTAATCTCTCCCCCATGTCCTGCTTGACTCTGTACCACAGCGAGGCTGACCTTGCAGGTTATAATCTACAGGCTCCTGTTAGCTAGCTTGTGGCTGGGTTTAGCCAATGGAAGCACTGAGTTGAAGCACCAGAGAAAGGGAGAAACCAGGGGGTTTCTCTCCATCTCCTTAGCCGCTCCTTTGGACTATTCATACCTTGAGTAATGTCTTAAGCCAGAGCTACATGCCTGATGTGGTTCTAGCTTCTGCTGTGGTCCTAGAATTCAATAAACCCACCTCTTTTTTTTAATCCCTCCAGTCTAAAATTGGTGGTCGCTTTCTGCTGTTGCCAAACTCTGGGTTGTTTTACCATCTCCTGTTTGGCTTCTCAGCTCTTCCGCCACATGTTTAACCAATGTTATGTGTTAAATTTTCTGTTTTAAATACTTAAGAGTGGTTTCATTCTCCTGGTAGACTCTGACTGTGACAGAGTACAAGGTAAACCTAAACTGAAGAAGTGAGATTTAAGAAAAGAACTAGAAAACTGAAAAGATCCAGATATATAATGCTCTAGAAGGAGGATGGTCCAGGCTGATAAACATTAAAGCCCATAAGAACAAGTAATTTTGGACTCTTCAAGGAGCATAATGCAATCCAGCGCAGATGAAGAATCATGTGAGAAGGGACAGTGATCAGTTAAAGCCAGAGAAGTAGGTGAATACAGGATCACAAAGGTTTTTATTCTAAAGTGTAAGAGAAATGGACAGACTTTGATTTGAATTTTTCAAAGATTATTCTGGCTACCTTTTCTATAATGGATTCAGTGTTAGAAGGGAGGATAATCCAAAACAGTAGCTAAGGAGATGGAGAAAAGTGGAAACATTTACAAAGAATCTTATAGACCAGGGAGTTCCTGTCGTGGCGAAGTGGAAACGAATCTGATTAGGAACCATGAGGTTGCAGGTTTGATCCCTGGCCTTGCTCAGTGGGTCAGGGATCCAGCATTGCCGTGAGCTGTGGTGTAGGTTGCAGACTTGGCTCAGATCCATCTGCATTGCTGTGGCTGTGACGTAGGCCAGTGGCTACAGCTCCCATTAGACCCCTAGCCTGAGAACCTCCATATGCCGTGGGTGTGGCCCTAAAAAGACAAAAATAAATAAATAATTTTTTTTAAAAAAAGAATCTTATAGACCAAGTAAATAGGCTTATTAGTGGTGTCAAGGTTGAGGATGAGAGAAGAGCCAAGGATGACTTGTAAATTTTTATCTGAGCAATGAAGTGGATCCTGGCATCATCAATTGAAAGAGAAAGATAAGAAAGAAGTACCTTGAAGGATGAGAAACAGAGAGAATGAATAGTTCTGTTTTGGTCCTGTTCAGTAGAAATACCTTTTATATGAAATACATAGGAGGCAGTGGGCATTTGAGTCTGGAGTTCAGGGGAGAGGTTAGAGCTGGAGAAATAAATTTCAGAGCTGTTGGTATATAAATGGTTTTATAAGTCCCAGATTTGGATAACATTGCCTGAGAAGACAGTGAAATTGGAAATGATTTATTGCAAGCCATCAGTGATTGTTCTAAACACAGAGTTCTGAAGGGAAAAAAAGTCATTAGACATAACCATCTTTTAAAAAATAGACTTTTTAAGAACAAGTAGAAACATTTCGTATGTGTGTTTAAACACGGTCTAAGAACCCATAGGTTAGCCTTACGCAATTAATTTGATTAATGTAGACAGCTTTTCAAATAATTTAGTATGCATGACAGATTGCCTGAATGGTCTTTGCCATGTACATCGTCTAAGTGAAGCAGATCCTAATTAGAAACTCTTTTCCTTCAGATACATAAAACTTCCCAGGCAATCAGTCATATTTGATGCATCGTTTGAAGTGAGTGTACAAATGCCAACTGACTCCGAATATTACAAAGCTTTAACAATTTATCCTCCGCTTCCTATATCCCTACCAGAGCAAGTAATATATCATCTTTCAAATATTCTGAGTACAAGCTCTGAGGAAACCTCAGCTACTTACTGTCTTTGACGTTCCATGTTCAGTCAGTTAACCAAGCATAGCATTTACTCTCTGTAGTTCATATCTCTTCTGTAGTCCCCCTGCTAGATTTCTAAACGTATGGTTCTCATCTCCTCTGGACCGTCTTCCTCCTTTCTGCATAACCCCTACCCACTACCATCCCCTTTGCATGTGCTCTCACTGTCATTCCCAGAGTAGCATCTTGTCCAGGTACCTGGAAATCCTAGAGGGGCTTTCTAATTCACTCCTAATTACATCTGTGTCTCTAGTCCTCCAAGAGAGCATCCACACTGCCTTACTGGAAATCCCAACCTCTTGGACATCTCCAAAACATCACTAGCTGCTTGTATCAGTGGGCTACAGGCGATTCCGTGTAAAAAGTTTGCTATGCTTTGTTCAAAGTGAGAGTCTTGTTTTGTTTTGTTTTGTTTGCTTTTTTAGGGCTGTACTCACGGCATATGGAAGTTCCCAGAATAGGGCTTGAATCGGAGCTACAGCTGCCAGCCTACACCACAGCCACAGTAATGCCAGATCCAAGCTGCATCTGTGGCCTACACAACACTGCATACTTGATCCACTGAGTGAGGCTAGGGATCAAACCTGAGTCCTCATGGATACTAGTTGGGTTCGTTTCCATCACGCCATGATGGGAACTCCCCAGTGTGTGTTTCTAAACATTCAGAGAATACTAGATGTAGTCCCTAAATAAAGACTAAATAAAGTTTATTTTAAAGAGTTAGAATTATAAAAGAGGCTGCACTGCAGACTGAGTATTGATAGTGTAGGGAGAGAGAAACTAAACGGAATGAGTCAGTCCCGTATTTAGTGGCTTCTTTGTCCTAACTGAAAAGCATCTCGGAGTTGGAGGATGGAGTTTTAGTAATGCAGAGTAGGATTTTCCCCTCTGCTTTTCTGATCATGGCTAGAAAAGGAAAAAAATAAAGGCAATCTAAGTGTAGAGAAGAGATAAATGTAAGCTGTCCCAAAGATCATAAGACAACTCTATTTCTGAGAGAGAAATGTAAATTTCAAGAACTGAGAAATAGTAGGAGGAAGCCATGAAGAGGTTTCAAAACCAAGCCTTGGACAAAAGTAAGGAAATGTTAACCCCATCTAGCCCAACTGGATACATACCCAGGTTGGAAAAAAGAAGAGGTTCCTGGTCTTAAACAGGACAGTCAAGAGTAGCATGATGCCAAAATCAAAGTAATATTATTCTTTATTGTATTTATTATTAAAATCATATATACAAATGTAATTATAGTAGTAAGTCACTTAGAGATTGGCGGTCTTCATCTAGGAAAATACCTTGAAAGTTTGCTTTAGGTAGAAAAAAATGAAACCTCCTCCCAAAACATGGTGTGTAAAATGACAGTGTTTTTGAAAAGATTAGATAAGCTGTTCTTCACAAACAGCTAACAGTTATTCAGTGATTGGCGTAAGGAACAAAGAGAAAAAAACGGTGAAAATTAGGAGAGGGGAAAGGGCTAAGAAACACAGCAGGCAAGAAAGGCTAGAGAAGCAGGACTTTGTGAGAAAGCCCAGGGGTGGGGAATAGGGGTCATTTGTGAATAGCAGTGTTAATGCTCAATTTAAAGTTATCTGTGGAGTTTCCATCATGGCACAGTGGAAACAAATCCGACTAGGAATGATGAGGTTGCATGTTCGATCCCTGGCCTTGCTCAGTGGGTCGAGGATCTGGCGTTGCCGTGAGCTGTGGTATAGGTCACAGACGCGGCTAGGATCTGGCATTGCTGTGGCTCTGGCGTAGGCTGACAGCTGTAGCTCCGATTAGACCCCTAGTCTGGAAACCTCCATATGCCGTGGGTGCGGCCCTAAAAAGACAAGGAAGGAAGGAGGAAAGAAAGGGAGAAAGACAGACAGAAAAAGAAATCTGTAGTGCTGTGATGGAAATCCCCTGCATTGCTCTAAACCTTCAGCAAAATCTGCTACACACGTGTGCATTGAGTCTTTTAGAAAATAACAAAGTAATAGACTTTATTCAAGCTTAGAATGGCCTGGAGCAAAGAGAAAAGAGGAGCTTCGGTGGATGAGACAGGAAGGGAAACATAAGCTTTTCCTCATCACACCACCAACTCCTAGATACACTTACAGGAACAATAAGATATGGAATGAGGGATAGAACCACTTTTTATTTAAATCTGAAGCAGAAGATGACCCCTCCCTTGACATTTGGATGACATAAGCATTAATAGTTGTTAAATTCATTGGGAGAAATTATTTAGTTTCCAATGCAGCTATTTTTAGGTCTTATATTATGTCATATATGCATGTTTTTTAGCTTGTAAAAACAGTCATTTTTAATTATCTTTGTTGAAATCCTTATTTTTTAATTAAAAAGTTACCTTCCCTTTAGGAAAACAAGTTAAACATTGACTAGATTGTGAACTAAATGTTGGGAGGCAGCAATCTACATCTTAGAAGGGGTTACCTCTTGCTGGCACCCTCCTCACCAAGCCAAGGATTTTAGTCCAAGGGCCTAGGAGGAAATTATGACTGATGCTGAACTGTCGCTACTTCCACGGACCTTTGAAAATCCTTATTAAACTGTGGATCTTCCATCCAGATGAAAAATACTCACTTCAAGGCATATTTGCATAAAATTTCAGAGTTTTATTTACTCCCATAGATCTAAGAAGGCCAGCTCTATTGTGTGTGCTTTTAAAAACGAGAAATGTGGCTCCATGGCCTGCCTGCCCCAAACCATGCTACCAGTCCCTATTGTTCTTATCAGTTGACTCCTGAAATCCTATGTTATCCAAATTAACTTCACAAGTTGATTATTTACCTTGTGCTGTACATTCTAGACTTTTTCGGAAACATCTCTGTTTGGCATTAATGAAAATCAGTTTGGGTTGGATTCTGACCCATTGTTCAGAAAGGCTTGGACTTTACTTCATCCTCAGTCTGAGGATGGCATAACAATGGGCTCTGCTTACTCAGGTTCCATGATTCTTGGGTCCCACCCCTCAGAGCTCTACCCCCACTGGTGGAACTTGGAGCACGTTAGTTAGGCTCATATTTAGGCACTGAGGAAGTTTACGGTTTCTTCTGGCTCTAACATTTTATTCTTCTTACTGTAAGATCTTATGAGAATAGGAGTTCCCATTGTGGCTCAGTGGGTTAAGGACCTGATATTGTCTCTGTGAGGATGTGGGTTGAATCCTGGCCTCGCTCAGTGGGTTAAGGATCTGGTCTTGCTACAAGCTGTGGTGTAGGCTGCAGTTGCAGCTCTGATTCAGCCCCAGCTCAGGAACTTTCATATAATGCAGGTTCATCTGCAAAAAGGAAAAAAAAAAAAAGATCTTATCAGAATAGATAATCCTCTTTCTGATCATAAATTTCTGAAGGCAAGGCTGTGCCTAGTGCCTCGGTAGTCCCTATTTAAAAAGTAAATATGCAGAAAAATAGACTCTCGTGTATAGTCCCAGAACATTACACATCGTCGGGAAAGGATGTTCCCATCTACTCCTTTTCAAAATGTGTATGTTCTTAAATCACAAACATCACACTATGGAAAAGTAGATGAGATGGTATAGTGGTAACAGTGTGATGAATCCTCAGGATGACTGTTTCCATCCAAATACATTTCCTTCTCTGTACTGTGGCATCAGCATCCCGGATTGCTACTCCGCAAGCCAAGGATCATGGAGTCAGGAGTCAGGCAGATTTGGTACTGAGTTTGCCAGACACTAAAGCATTAAAGCCAGATAATGTGTCATCTTCAGTCCTAAAATGAGCAGCAGAATCCTAGTGCCTTTTAGTAGGTAATATAACCTAACTTCTATTAATAAGCCTTTGGATTGATTCCAGTATTTTTAATAGAAACAATGCTGCCATGGACATTTTTGGATAAATGCCTTTGTGGATACATCTGAGTATGTGAATATGACATCACAAGACCTTCATTTGGTGATCGTATTAGCAAGATGTATGAGGTCTTTCAATCAAATTACAAGTGATTAGACAAAGGTAGTTCAGAGTCAGATGGATAAACCAACACCCCACCATTCTTCTTGTCAGTAGAATATCCTTTGAGGTAGTGACTGAATAGTAAGAGAAAGCCATGAAATAATACATAGGTTCAGTTGATATTATTTTAATATATAAAAAGGTTATGATTGGAAATTAAGATAAAGAATGTAGGTCCCCACCAAGTTTTACAACCTGTAGAGTTAGATAGAAAAAACGATTTATATCTTAAAACTGAAAAAAAAAAAAAAAAGCCCAAGTTTCTTAGGTAACCAATTTGATGGAAGATAAGGGATCCTTTCAACAGACTGTGGATTCACAAGGTAGGACTAAAATACCAGCCTTCAAATTATGAAGTCCCTGTTATGAATTCTTAATCAGGACTCAGTATGTTCAGAATTTAGTAAATGTCCTGACCTAAATTTCTGGTTGTTAAGCAACCTCAAGCAAGCTGAGAAGTCAACTCCAAAAAATGATATTAGATGACATAATTCCCTTAGTAGTTAAGCATCCTTCAACCCTCAAAAAACTTGGAATTAAGTATGAAAACATTTAAGAGGATCAAAACAATCTTATTAATATTTTGGTTTAAGTGATATATCCATGTTTGGAAATTGTGAAATATTAGTAATATTTAAGGGAACTTGGCATATTAAAACAAAAGATGAGGTAGGTAATTGCAATTTAAAATGCATCATGAAATAGTTGATATAGACTTATCACTTTAACTCGCATACAAAATTTTTAAAAGCTTGGAATATGAAAGAAGATTAACTTCACTGTTTATGTGCTTGGGGTTTTTGTTAAGATCTTTTAAAATATTAGGTATTTGGGAAGGTTTTTCAGGTAGACAATCAACATACTTAAAAAGGAAGTCAAGCAGATGAAATTTATAAAATTAGTTTAAAAAATATATGAAGGAATTTATTTCATATATAAATATAAAACTAAGTGCATGAAAGTAATTAAACACATTCAGATTTCTCTAAAAATGATTACTAAAATCATCTAGACTCATAAATAGAAGAATAATTCTGTAAACTGAATTTAAAAGCTTAATAAGTATGGTTTTGGATTTTTAACTTCAGTAAATTAAATGCTAAACTTTTAAGCAAAAGTAAATCTCTGGATATTTTTTCCCACATACAAAAGCTAATTTTTTTTTTTTTTTTTTTTTTTGCTTTTTAGGGCTGTGCCCACAGCATGTGAAAGTTCCCAGGGGTTCGAATTGGAGCCACAGCTGCTGGCCTACACCACAGCCACGGCAATGCCAGATCCAAGCCGTATTTTCAACCTACACCACAGCTCACCACAATGCCAGATCCTTAACCCACTGAGTGAGGCCAGGGATCGAATCTGCACCCTCATGGTTCCTAATTGGGTTCATTAACCACTGAGCCACCATGGGAACTCCAACAAAAGCTAATTTTAAGACAGAAGTATTCAGGAGTTCCCATTATGGCTTAGCGGGTTAAGAACCTTACTAGTATCCTTGAGGGATGCAGGTTCAATCCGTGGCCTCACTCAATGGGTTAAGAATCCAGCATTTCATTGATCTGTGGTGTAGGTCGAAGATGCCGCTCAGTTCCTGCATTGCTGTAGCCGTGCTTTAGGCCAGCAGCTACAGCTCTGATTCAACCTCTAGCCTGGGAATTTCCATATGCCACAAGTGTGGCCTCAAAAAAACAAAACAAAACAAAAAAATTAACTCTTAATAGTTGCCACCTGCACTATATATACCTTCCACCAATTCAGTAGAACTAAAACATTTTTTTTTTGTCTTTTTGCCTTTTCTAGGGCCGCTCCCGTGGCATGTGGAGGTTCCCAGGCTAGGGGTCTAATCAGAGCTGTAGCCACTGGCCTACACCAGAGCCACAGCAACTCGGGATCCGAGCCGCATCTGTGACCTACACCACAGCTCATGGCAACGCCGGATCCTTAACCCACTGAGCGAGGATGGAACCCGCAACCTCATGGTTCCTAGTTGGATTCGTTAACCACTGTGCCACGATGGGAACTCCAAACATAATTTTTTAAAAAGAATTTCTTAAGCCTACACATAAGTAAGGACAACCTGTTTTTTAAATTGGCTAATGTTAAAGGAAATGAAATACAAACAGCCCAAAAATATGAAAACATACTTTACTTCATTCATTGTTAAAGACAGGGAAAGAAATCAAAAGTGTCAGTGATACACAGAGTCAGTGATACACAGGCACTCTCACAGGTAGATCAAAATGTTAACTAGAACTACTTTTCTTGAAAGATAATTTGCCAGAAACTATCATGTTTTAAAAAGGCATCTGTTATGTGATAAATTCATTTGAGTAATAAAAAAAAAATGAAAAAAAAAATAAAAAATAAAAATGCATCTGTCATCGGACTTGACATTACCCCTTCCAGGAATTTATTATGTACACATATTTGAATGTGTTCAAGGCATTTATCCAAACAACGTAGCATTGTTTGTAATTAAAGAATTGGAGTTCCCGTTGTGGCTCAGCAGTTAGCAAACCCAACTAGCATCTGTGAGGAAGCAGGTTCGATCCCTGGCCTCACTCTGGGTTAAGGATCTGGCATTGCTGTAAGCCATGGTGTGGGTCACAAATGCGGCTCGGATCCTGCATTGCTGTGGCTGTGGTGTAGGCTGGCAGCTGTAGCTTCAATTGGACCCCTAGCCTGGGAACCTCCTAAAAAAAATAATAATAATAACTGGAATGATCATCAGTAGAGGGCAGGTCCAATATACAATGAATCCATGCAGTGGCTTAGTACACAGCCATTCAAAATATCAGAGTAGCCCTTCATATGTTGAAATAGAAAAAACCTCAATAGTGTTAATTAAAAAATAGGTAATAAAGCCAAGTTTAGAGTGGTTTATGATATGCTTCCAATATATACTGGGGTAGGGGGAGAAAAGGTATTCATGTGTGCACATGCATAGAAATTTTCTGAAAGAATATAAATACATAGATGTCTTTTAAAGGTGATTGACTCTAAGGAAAATGCATTAGCTTCCTAGGGCTGCTGTAACAAAGTACCACAAATTGAGTGGCTTGAAACAACAGAAACTCCTCTCACAGTTCTGGGGTGCAGAAGTCAGAACTCAAGGTGTTGGCCGAGTTGATTCCATCTGTGGAGGAGAATCTGTTCCAGGTCTTTCACCTGGCTCCTTGTGAAGGCTGGCAATCCTTCGTGCTCCTCTGCTGGCTTATAGGGGTGTCAGTCACACTCATTCCTGCCTCTTTCTTTACATGACATTCTCCCTGCATCGCTGTGTCTTCATGCCTTTATTTTATAAGGACAATAACTGTATGAGAATAGAGACCCCTGCTATTCCAGTGTGATTTCAATTTAACTTAATTAATTATATCAGCAGCAATGTTCTTTTCCCAAAAAAATGACATTCTGAGGTACTTTGACGTATCTTGTTGGGGAGACACAATTCAACCCATAACAGAAGGATGTGGCCATCTGGACTTAGAGTGAAACCTAAAAATTTCATTACTAGGAAAACACTACTAGTTAAGGGATGCAGGCATGATTAAGTGCTATTTATGATCCTGATCCCTTCTGAGATAAACATTTGGACAACAAATACCATGCTTTATAAACTGATTATCCAAATCCCAATATTTGGCATTCAATTAATTTTAACAATGTTTCTCTCCCCTACTCAGAGGACTTACTTTTGGTTGAAGAGAGCAGGAAGTTAAAACTCAATTTTCCTCAATATATACATATATATATGGAAGTTCCCAGGCTCAGAGTTGAATCAGAACTGTAGCTGCTGGCCTATGCCACAGCCAGAGCAATGTCAGATTGGAGCCGTGTCTCTGACCTACACCACAGCTCAAAGCAATGTCAGATCCTTAACCCACTGAGCAAGGCCAAGGATCGAACCTGTGTCCTCATGGATACTAGTTGGGTTTGTTAACATTGAGCCACCATGGGAACTCCTCAAATGATATTTTTATTCCTTGTTGTCTCAGAGGTGAAAGGGTCTTTAGAGATCTTTCTGTATATACCTGTAATGCTTGATAGTATCTTCAGCAAAAGGTCTCTGCATGAACACCTTTAGGAATGAAAATCCTACTGCTCCCTAAAGCAGCCCTTTCTGTGGCAGGGCCGTCCTGATGGTTAGAAAACAGATACTGAGCCAAATTCTACCTCCCTAAAATTTTCATGGTTTTGTCCTTGGTCAGCCATCTAAGCTTTGCAAAATTACATGTATATTTAATGTTTAATATTTTAAAATGTATGTATATGTGTGTAAACATATGTTTTATAAAATGTATTAAAATATATTTTAAAATATATTACAATTACTAAAATATTGGTGGGGGGGCATCCCATGTCTTGTCTGAGTCAGCTGTCTAAAATGATGAATCAGCTATCTAGTAAACAGTAAGTTCCCTCATTAACATTGATCCTTGCAAATTGGAGGATTTGTAGAAAATGCTCATCATGTAATTTGATTAACATTTTTATAAGAAAATAGCCAATATAAGTTCTACAAGTTTCCTTTGAAGACTCACATCTTATTTCCAAGATATTCCTAAAGACATATCCAACTGGGGAGAATGTTAAAAACAGAAGAGTTATCTCATATACATAAGGAAGAGCTGAAAGCCTTGAAAATAATAGCAGAAATTTTGTGGGAGTTTTGCCCAGGAAATCTTTTAGAAAACCTAAATACTTTAGGCAGCTTGAACAAAGGCATGAATTCTGTGTGTGAAAGGATTCCATAAAATGGTGACAAATAGCTCCATTCACAGTTACTCTGCCAGATTTTGTCACACAGTATGAGAAACATTAATAAATATATGTCAGCTTGTCATTCCTTTGCAAAATACTCCCTGCACCCAAATAAATGGACTTGTTTGAGGCTACAATAGCCATCTTTGTCTAAGAAACACTCATTCAATTTGTAGATACATGCTGTTTGCTTGCAGCACCAATTTGCACAAAACTCTATACCTGGACAAAAACAACAATGATATTTCTTTGGAAATACGAAAGATCTATGGAGCTCACAGAAGTGCTGCAACAAAGTGCAATCATCAGTCACTTCGATTTTCAGCCACTGTCAGAAAAATCAAACCTAATGTATTATAAAAATGAAGCTCGGTATCAAAGTAATTTTGCTACCTAAATATATAGTGAGGTAGCTCAGAAAATTGAGTATGCAAATTTACCCCCTTTCTTTAATCAGTTGTAAAGGATAATATTTCTTCATCACCTCTGTATTTTAAAGAAAACGAGAAAACGTCTGGAGTTCCTGTTGTGGCACAGTGGAAACGAATCCAACTAGCATCCATGAGGATGTGGGTTCGATCCCTGGCTTTGCTCAGTGGGTTAAGGATCGGGCGCTGCCGTGAGCTGTGGTGTAGGTCTCAGACATGGCTCTGATCTGGCGTTGCTGTGGCTGTGGTGTAGGCCAGCAGCTGCAGCTCCATTAGACCCCTAGCCTGGGAACCTCCACATGCCACGGGAGTGGCCCTAAAAAGCCAAAAAAAAAAAAAGAGAGAGAGAGAGACATTATTATTTAGCCCTTTTAGAATTTGTGTTTAAAAACAAACAAACAAAAAACCAGCTTGTTGGCTAATTCTTTACTTTCCCTTTAACAATGATTTTTATAGAACTACTCATGACTGTACATTTAGAACTTAATAAAATCAGACAAAATGTAAAAAAAATTAAAAACCTTAATGAAAGAGTGGTGAAAGGAGGGTATATGCATTCAAGATATCAATTCATTTCTGTTTTAAGTTAATCTGTGTGTCCTACATCATACACTGCCAAAGGTCACTGCTGGAAGTGCTGCTTGTCTGGAGATCTGTATTAATAATTAGCTCACAAGTTGCCAAAACAAATATTTTTTTCGCAAATCAAGTCTCTAATATTATTGTAACCTGCCATCACTAAATTTCAGTAGTGGTTCAAAGGGAGGGGTTTTTTTCTTCTTAGGCTAAACATTCTGCTATTCTTCTAAAAAAAAAAAAAAAACTTTCTAAATATTGTCAGTCACTTGATTATTCTCAGCCAGTGTTGGTTTGGGACTGGGTTTTGCAAAATCAGGGGTTTTACCCAACAATGGCTAATTTGGGTTTTGGTTTGGTGTCATGGCCTGTAAGACCATGGAAGGTTTCCACTTTCCAAGTTTTCTTAAGCTGACGGGTGACGCATCCTAAAAAAAGAATCCTTGTTTTTCTTTTCAATAATTTGTTCCCCCTTCTGGCAGGGTGGCCTGTGAAACCTAGTTAAAATGGCGTTATTTCAACACTACTAAACAATAAGTCAAACTAAGCTTTATAAACTTACATTGTTGCAGACTTGGGTGAGTGTACTGGGGTTAGGAGCTTTGTCAACCTGTAGCCTATCTTGCTTATTTGGGAAAAACTCCACAACTTCCCTATACTGCTCTCATTCTTCTTCCACAGCTCTCTTTCCTCTTCTGTCTCTGAGCCAACAAAGTTTGGTAGCTCTAAGTGCTTATAGTCCTTGTCCCCCATACTCTATATATCCCTTCACAAACGTAGTGTACATGTTATACATATACTTAACTCATATGTTCCACAATTCATGAACTCTACGGCTCCTGTGATTGCTGAGGACATACAATAAATGTGTAACAAATGAGAGACAGTCTTTGTGCTCCAGAAGCTTTTCCTTTAAGGAGTGGATACAGAAAAGAGCTAGAGAATTATGATAGAGTGACTATCACTATACTAGCTAGAAGCACAGAACTCCAGGGGAGCACAGTAAAAAGTAACCTAACTCAGTCTTACAGAGATTATGGAGAACACTGCAGGAAGGCAGCATTCGAGCCAAATCTCAAAGATATTAGCTGTTCAAAAGGATAAAGCAAATGAAGAAAGGATATTCAGGTAAAGGAAAGCTGTAGGCAGCTGGAAAAATTCTAGCTTTGTGTTCTGGTGAACGCAAAGTTCTCCCCATAAGACTGCAAGACAGGAAGAAGTGAGGTGAGCTAGAACCAGCTGGTGAATGGTCTTGCCTACTGAGCAGAGGTAATGAAAATTGATTTGGAGGAAATTGGTGAACCAGTGAAGGTCTTAAGTATAAAGTGACAAAAATAAATTAATTAATTTTAATAAATAAATAACTCTTAAAAAATGGAGTTCCCAGGAACTATATCTAGACACCTATGATGGAGCATGATGGAAGATAATGTGAGAAAAATAGTGTGTGTGTGTGTGTGTGTGTGTGTGCATGTGTGTGTGTGTGTTTGTGTGTGTGTGACTGGATCATTTTGCTGTACAGTGACAGAACACTGTAAACCAACCGTAATGGAAAAAATAAAAATCATTAAAAAAAAAAAATGGAGTTCCCATAGTGGCTCAGTGGTAACAAACCTGACTAGTATCCATGAGGACACGGGTTTGTTCCCTGGCCTCACTTAGTGGGTTGAAGATCGGGTGTTGTCATGACCTGTGGTATAGGTTACAGACATAGCTCAGATCCAGCATTGCTGTGGCTGTGGCATAGGGCCGAAGCTGCAGCTCTGATTCAGCCCCTAGCCTGGAAACTTCTGTATGCTTTGGGTGTGGTCCTAAAAAGATGAAAAAAAGGAGTTCCCATCGTGGCTTAGTGGTTGATGAATCTGACTAGGAACCATGAGGTTGTGGATTCAATCCCTGGCCTAGCTCAGTGTGTTAAGGATCTGGCGTTGCCGTGAGCTGTGGTGTAGGTTGCAGACACAGCTCGAATCTGGCATTTCTGTGGCTCTGATGAAGGCCAGCAGCTACAGCTCTGATTGGACCCCTAGCCTGGGAACCTCCATATGCCGTGGGTGCGGCCCTAAAAAGACAAAACAAAAAAAGTATAAAGTAACAAGATTAGTTTGACCCTTTATTTTCATTTATCTTACCTTTACTTTTTAAGAATCAAGTTAATCATGAATAGTTGGATCATCTCTGTATCCTTGACTTCTGAAGTATCACTGCAATTGTACTGAATACTCAATTTTTTCCTCCTGGAGATGACTGTCTATCCATTTTGGTAAATTTCCTTTAGTTGTCTATAATTTTCTTCTTCTAATATCACTTTCTAAAATTCCCATGAGTCAGGTAGTTTGCTCTCTATATTGATCTTTGATTCTTATTCAAAATTTCTATCTCCCCATCTTATGATTCTATTTCAGGGAGATTTCCTAGAATTTATCTTCTAACTATTATTCATCTTTTTATGGAAGGAATAACACTATCATATTTTTAATTTCCAAAATTCTACTGGGTATTTTTTTCACAGCAATCTGTTTGGTTTATGGATTTAATAACTTTTCACATCTCCCAAAGAATCGTTACAGTTTTAGCATATGATCCCTGCATCATCTCCATTTTCTTCTCTTTCTCTGATTCCACCTTGTTTACTTCGCTCCCACTCTCTATGGTGAGAACATCCCTTAGTGTTCTGGTGATCCAAGGTTTTTATTCTCTTAAGAGTGGAGCTTTAAACTCGAAGTGGAAGCACAGTGCACAGGGACAGGGTTAGTTGACTTCCCTTCAGGGAGATCTTGCAGGGAGCTGGCCATTCTGTTCGGACTTCCCAACCTGTAGGGGGTCTTCTACATGAGTTAGTCCTCCGAGACCTTCTAATCTCTTGTCTTGGGGACAGCTTCCTGGTTGTGTTGTGTGCACAGGCAGGAAAAGGGGACCTTCAGAAATCAAATTATTCAAGAAGTTTCTAGTGAAAGCAGATTTTATTAGTTTCCTTGTGTTAAACCATGACTCTCACTTTCACTCACCCTCGACCGTGCCTGGTATCTTTGAATGACGAGCCACTCTCATTTAATCTCTCCAGATAATAAATAAAGCTTTGGTCTCTTATAACAATGGGTAATTGATGGTGTGATAGGCATTAATGTTCTGTTCATGGTAGGCACTGGGTAGTTGGAAGGACCTGGCTGGTTGTTAGTGTTCTCTTCCTTGGAAAGGAGATCCACTTATATAACCTTATCATCTACCCCCTGGTCCAGTCCCTTGCCTCGACCATTCATCTGCCATAACAGCTACTTCAGTAAACTAAACCTTTCCAGGGTTCTTCAGTCAACTGCTTCTTTATAGTTATTGTGCTACCTGCATGTACATGAGGTCTTGACTCTCCTGGCTTACTAAACCAACATGTACACCTTCATCCACTATCCATTAATTCAATGATTTGTTCAACTCTCTTGCCTGCTGACTCCCTCCTCTTTTCTCTTTGTCCTTCTGGGTTTATAGCCTTTTATTCATTTCATAAGAGTTTGGTGGGGGCTTGGAAGAGAAGGAGGGTAAACATGTGAGTTCAGTCTGTCTTCTTTAACTGAATACTATATTTGCAATTTAGATTTGCCAAATTTTGACTTAATTCCTTAAGCTCATATATGGAATAAACATATTTTTGGAACCATAAATTAGTAAGCATGATAAGAACATTTGAAGTCAGAGCTACCCTGAAAAATGAGAAGTGTATAATCATAGTTCCTAAAAGACATTGATTCTTTGCTTTATTTTTATACTATTTCTGGCCTTAATTAAATTTTTTCAAGTCATAAGCCAAAATGGAATAGTAATATGTCAGAAAAACTTGAACCCAGAAACCCTCACTTCCAAATCCCAACTTTTTCACTTTTCCCCACCATAGTACTGTCACAAATATGTCAATGAATTTATACATCCACTTTCAGACTTATACATATTTTTAATCTAGATAATGGGCAACTTTTCCACTTTTAGAAGGATGTATCTTTTTACTTTTTCACATGTGGCACACAGCACAACTGAATCAACAACTAAGGCTTAGAGGAACAACTAAGGGTTCCTTTGCACTTTGTGGTAGGTCCAGCTACTTAAATCCAGTACTCACTATTCTCTTGCTCAGTTGTTCGAATTCTTCCTTTTTTCTTGTACACTTTTTCCTTCCAATCTTCTCAACGAATGCACTCTAAATGGAGAAAAGCGTGGAAAGATTCTCAGACACCAAACATTTTTAAATATATACATATGCCTTCTCCCCAAGGAGGGAATAGTTTGATTTAAAATGTCTTAATAAATCTTTGGAGAGTTCCCATCATGGCTCAGAGGAAACGAATCTGACTAGTATCCATGAGGACACAGGTTTGATCCCTGGCCTCACTCAGTGGGTTAAGAATCCAGTGTTGCTGTGAGCTGTGGTGTAGACCGGCAGCAACAGCTCTGATTAAACCCCTAGCCTGGGAACTTCCATATGCCATAGGCGTGGCCCTAAAAAGACAAAAATAAAAACATAAACCTTTGGGGTAAATGATAAGAGGGCATGAAAAGGCTTGAGGCAAAAGAGATTATCAGGATGTCACCAATAAGAATTTAAAAGTTTGGGAGTTCCTATCGTGGCGCAGTGCAAACGAATCCAACTAGGAACCATGAGGTTGCGGGTTCGACCCCTGGCCCCGTTCAGTGGGTTAAGGATCCAGCATTGCCATGAGCTGTGGTGTAGGTTGTGGTGTGGCTCAGATCCCACTTTGCTGTGGCTGTGGCATAGGCTGGCAGCTACAGCTCTGATTAGACCCCTAGCCTGGGAACCTCCATATGCCTTGGGTGCAGCCCTAAAAAGACAAAAAAGACAAAAAAAAAAAAAGAATTTAAAGTTTGCATATATCCTCCTGTCCTTCCATATTGCAAATGGCAAAATTTCATATTTTTATGGCTGAGTAGTATTCCACTGTGTGCATCACATCTTATTTAATTCATTCATCTGTTAATGAATACTTAGGTTGCATCCATGTCTTGGCTATGGTAAATAATGCTGCTACAAACATTGGAATGCATGTACCTTTTTGAATTAGTGTTTTCATTTTCATCAGGTATATGCCTAGGAGTGGAACTGCTGAATCCTACAGTAGTTCTATTTGTAGTTTTGTAAGGAACTTCATATTGTTTTCCATAGTTGCTGCACCAATTTACATTCCCATCAACATTGTACAAGGATTCACTTTTCTCTACATTCTTGCTAATATCTGTTATTTGTGGTCTTCTTGACAATAGGCACTCTGATAGGTGTGAGGTGATAACCTCATTGTGGTTTTGATCTGCATTTCTCTGTTTATTAAAAATGTTGAGCATCTTTTCATTTGCCTATGGGCCATCTGTATGTCTTCTTTGGAAAAGTGAATTCATATCTTCTGCCTATTTTTTAAATTGGGTTGTTTGGTTTTTTTGATGCTCAGCTTTATGAACTACTTATATATTTTGGATATTACCCCCTTATTGGTCACATCACTTGCAAGCATTCTCTCCCATTCAGCACATTGTATTTTTGTTTTGTTGATGGTTTCCTTTGCTCTGCAAAACATTTTAAGTTTAATTAGGTCCCATTTGTTTATTTTTGCTTTTGTTTCCTCTGCCTTAGGAGGCAGATCCAAAAAAAATATTGCTGCGATTTATGTCAAAGAGTGTTCTGTCTCTGTTTTCTTGTAGGAGTTTTATGGTGCAAAGACATGAGGGAGCAAAAAAGCATTTCTAAAAACACTGCCTATGAAAAAAATAGGAATTTAAGCATGGGAAAAAAGTATGGCTCTGCGAAGGAGCAAAGAATAAGACTTTTAACAACAGGGAAGTCTAATACTTAAGTATATATCGTGTTGAATATATGCCAAAATAAACATACATGTATTTAATATATATTAAAACTATAATGTATGTTTAGCTAATGTATGTATATAAAAATAAATATACATGTCAATATAAGTCAGAGAAAGACAAATATTATATGATTTCACTTATATGTAGAATCTAAAAAACAAAAGAAATGAATAAACTTAACAAAATAGGAACAGAATTGTAGATACAGAAAACAAATAGGTGATTGCTAGAGGGGCAGGGTGGGAGAAGAAAGAAATATATGAGGGATATTGAGAAGTACAAACTTCTAGCTCAAAAATACATGAGCGAGGGTATAAGATGCACAGTCAATAACTATGTAATACTTTTGATTATATATTATAGCTAGACGTGATCATTTTGATGTGTATGGAAATATATGTTTATACATTTATATCTATATCAAATATAAATAAATTTAATACAAGTATATATTAATGTGTAAATATTTATATTAAATTTATAAATATATGTTTATATTAATATTTATATTAATTTAAATACACATTTAAATATATATATATTACAGCTACATATATATAATAACAAGAACTAACATTGTGCTATAAGTCAATTATACTTCAAAAACAAAGAAACTCATAGAAAAAGGTATCAGATTTGTGGTTACCAGAGGCAGGGGGTAGGGGGAAAAGGAAGGGAAAGGATGAAGGCAGTCAAAGGTACTAACTTCCAGTTACAAGTACTAGGGCTTTTATGTTCAACATGATAACTATGATTAACACTGCTTCATGTAATATATGAAAGTTAAGAGATTAAATCCTAAGAATTCTCATCACAAGGGGAAAAAATGTTTTCTATTAATTTCATCTGTATCCGTATGAGACGATATTCACCAAACTTGCGATAATCATTTCATCATGTATATAAGTCAAATCATTCTGCTGTACGCAGTTCTGTATGTCAGTTATGTCTCGATAAAACTGAAAGAGAAAAAAAGAAAACCTTAGAAAATAAATAAATCCCATTTTATTTCCATATGCCTTCAGAAAAGCCTGCTGACTGCACAAATCTCTGTAGTTAGGTGGGTTTCGCATGGGGTAGAGTGACCTGATCAAGGAAGGATATTGAGTTTGACATGGTGCAAAATAGAGATGGCAGACAAGGAACAGCAAAGTGAACCATGAACTGGAAAAAAAAAAAAAAAAAAAGAAGAAATACAAGCTTCAAGCTAGCCAAGAAAACTGTAAATCATCTCCCTTCCAGAATTCACAGAGATAGGAAAGAACTCAGGGTTCCCACTCTAAGTTCATAATACATCAGCTGACATCTGGGTTAGTTTTATGCAATGTCTATGAGCCTTTAAAAAAAAAAAAATACAAGTAAAACCTGTAGCTTGCTAAAGGAGACTGAATCTTATACTGTATCTGCTTTTGATGAGGATCAAACAGAAAAGGTATTTAACCTAAGTAAGGACAGGACAGAATGCCTCAGGAAATCTCCTTTGCTGAACATGTTCTAGAGTGAGTTGAATAACTTCCTGGGGCAGGAAGGGTATTGTAGAAAAAAATGTAAGTACTGGAAAAGAGACTGGACTGGATGGGGTTCTTTAAGGTCCTGAGAATGTATGGTTCTAGGAGCTATGCAGACCATTTCGGTTTTCCCCAAATGTTATCTGAAGTTAAACCGATGTTATGTAAAATGCCTCAAAGCTCTCTTAGCAAAATTCAACACCACCACATGGTGATCCTTATTCAAGCCAGTGGTGGAGAAATGGAGGTTTTGCAAAAACAGTCCAGCATTTTCTGTTGGACAAAAGCTATCATTCTCCAAACACCAAACAAGGAAAAGTGAAGAGAGTCAGAAGTATAAAAGCTTCCAAAACCAGGAGGACTGGGCCAGGTTTGAAGAGCAGGGTGTCAGCCTCTTACACAGAGGTCTGCGTCTCATAGGAATTAGGCTTTCATTTCTGTGAAAAGGGCTGGTATGCTAAATTATTGTTTGTTTTTTTTGTGTGTGTGTTCTGTTTTTTTTATTTGTTTGTTTGTTTGTTTTTTGCTTTTTAGGGCTGCACCCACAGCATATGGAGGATCCAATCAGAGCTAGGGGATCCAATTAGAGCTACAGCTGCTAGCCTACACCACAGCCACAGAAACACCTGATCCTTAACCCACTGAGAAAGGCCAGGGATCAAACCTGCAACCTCATGGTTCCTAGTCAGATTCATTTCCCCTGTGCCACGACGGGAACTCCTATTGTTTGTATTTATGGTGCTTTCTCATAAGCACCCTCTGGGGACTTGTATTTTAATTCAAGATGTGGTCTTTATTTTAGGGATACATCACTAAAAAGGGTCTGCACTAACCTGTCATTTTCCTCTTCTATTTTGAAGCTCTCTGTATGGGAGTTAACTTCTCCCAAAAAAAACATTTGGAAAATTCCTGGTTAGGCCACTTGCTTGTTTTGTGAATGACATTTGTGGTCGGCTATTACATATATAGCACGCCTTCTTCTTATGGCTGCCTTTTTCATGCATGTTTTTCTTATTTTGGTATTCTTATGGAAGTGATTAAATATTATTTGGTTTCAAACTGGTGTAGAAATTGTGGAGTTGTAGAAAATACCCTAGCTGAAATCCAACATATGCATCCCCACACAATCATAAACACACACATATGCATGCAACATTCCTAAAATAGGTCCAGATAGTTTTTGATTCAGCTCTTTTTTCTTTCTTTGCTTATTTTCTCTTTCTTGAGAGGAAGACAGAGACAGAGAGACAGATAGTGGAGGGAGGGCAGTGAAAGTATGATTCCCATTTCATTTTAGGCTTGCTTTCTAATGGAAGTAGCATTGTTCGGATGCCCAAGCCTCCTGCTTTCATCCAGAGTTAAATGTAAAATATTGCTTTCAGTTTTACTCAGAATGATTGAAATATTTTTGCAGGGTGTCTCCTTCCAAGCCTTCGTTGATGTTTACCATTGCAACAGCAAATTGCTTGCTATAGGAATTCTTAAAGGGATATTTGTTCCCTACCCCATCCCACCTCCCAAAAAAACATTAAGCTGAAGAGAAAATAAATCTTAGTAAATAGACCAAAAATTCCTGACCAACTGATTAGTAACTTCCAAAAATTATCCCCAAGAAGTAGACTATTTCTTAGTCTATTAAATCAGTTTCATATCGTGTTGTATGATAAAATCTAACAATTTTAAGAGAAACTCTGGTTTTGGTTATAACAAACTTCAACTTTTTTGTCGCAATTCTGGATCCTTAACCCACTGCGCCAGGCCAGGGATCAAATCTGCACTCTGGCACTCCAGACACCACCAATCCCATTGCACCACAGCAGGAACTCCCAAACTTCAACTTCTATTGACACAAAGAGGGAAGCATGAAAGAGTAAGTTGCTGGAGTTTCCCTTGTGGCTCAGCCATAACAAACCCGACTAGTATCCATAAGGACAGGAGTTCAATCCCTGGCCTTGCTCAGTGGGTTAAGGATCCCACGTTGTAGTGAGCTGTAGTGTAGGCTGGCAGCTGCAACCCCGATTTGACCCCTAACCTGGGAACTTCCACATGCTGTGGGTGCAGCCCTAAAAAGATAAAAAGAAAAAAGAAAACAGGAAGAGTAAATTGGGAATTGTGCCAAAATAAAAATTTTTGTGAGGAATTCCTCAGCTATTAGAAGAGTTTAAAAGTCTATTCAATAATTCTTATCTTCCTGTAGACTTAATAAGAGAAAAAAAAAATCTATTTCATTTGATTATTTCCTAGAAGGTTGAATTGGAATATTTGGCTTTATTGCTATATAGCCCAGTAGTTGGGTCTGAATAATATTTATGATATAACTGAAAGGAGATTATATATGTGGATACATTTAAAAATATTCTCTACATATGTTATTATTATAATAATAATGATTGGCGTTCCCGTCGTGGCACAGTGGTTAACGAATCCAACTAGAAGCCATGAGGTTGCGGGTTTGGTCCCTGGTCTTGCTCAGTGGGTTAAGGATCCGGCGTTGCCGTGAGCTGTGGTGTAGGTCACAGACTCGACTTGGTTGCTGTGGCACCAATTGGACCCCTAGCCTGGGAACCTCCATATGCCGTGGGAGTGGCCCTGGAAAAGGCAAAAAGACAAAAAAATAAAAATAAAAAATATAATAATAATGATTAAAGGCATATTTAGTATTTTCCTTTACCTATCCATAGCATTTAATTGCTAGGAGACAAATATGAACCATTTCATATCATTATTGTTAAACAAGTCATAATCCACTTTCAATTTCACAATGCCTGTTGCTTGGGATGTGTAGTTATTTAGACTCTGTAGACATATTATATACTCAGTGCAATAACAACATCCTTCTCTGCCCGTTCTGTCATTTGTAATTTGGAGAAGCGTTAATAAACATAAATCTTGCTAACTAAGCAGGTTGAGATTAAGGGTCCCCAAAAAAATAAGATGATTTCTAACTCAGAGCATTGTCTGCCTTTTTTTTCTTTCTTTTTTTTTTTTTTTTTTTCCTTTTAGGGCTGCACCTGCAGCATATGGAGGTTCCCAGGGTAGAGATACAGCTGCCAGCCTACACCACAGCCACAGCAATGCAGGATCCAAGCTGCATCTGCAACCTACACCACAGCCCACGGCAACACCGGATCCTTAACCCACTGAGCAAGGCCAAGGATCAAACATGCAACCTCATGGTTCCCAGTTGGATTTATTTCCACTGTGCCACGACAGGAACACCCAAATTGTCTGCATTTTAACATTTTTATGATTTATATAAAGCAGTTGAAAGCAAAAAAAGCTTGAGATCTTTAATTCTCCTTTTCACATCAAAAGTGTGTAATGAGAGCTCTTTCAACATTAGAAGTATTTTGTATAATATTTCTGTCATGATTGATTTTTTTCTCTCTTGTCATGATATGCAGGACAGGTATTTTTCAAATTGAAGATTAGGACATTAGTCGTCTTGCCACAAGACACAAAGTAGTGGCTGTGCCGGTATTAGCCACCAGGTCAATTATACCTGAGCCCTGTGTACCTGCTATTGGGCTGAAAAAAGTATCTTTTCTACTGAGGAATCTCAAACTTTAGCTTCCTATGCTGCCAATAATTATCCTATGATTTTGTGTCCTCATTAGCACTTTCAGTTCTCTAGAGTATCTTCTATTGTATTCGAAGAAGATCCATTCAGATAAATAACGATCGTCTTTACCACTTTACTTAAGGTAATACTTTTATTGCTTTAAAAAAAAATCCTTGAATTTTTGTTGCCTCTGGACTTACATGACAGTTCAGTTTTAAACTACTCAATAATCATGAATAGTACAAATTCTTTAAAAAAGATGATCTCAACCAAAAGTTTCCCCAATCCAAAGAGTAAGTTTTCCACATGATTCAGCTCAGGTTTTACTTGTTTGTGTTAATAACACTTCTTGGCCAACCATACCCCTATCTCCTCACGTCGTTTTCCTTGCTTGGATCTCAGGCTGTATCTCTTCCTATGGCTTTGCTTAAGATTGCAACAATCGGTGAGCATTCCTTGGTTAAGAAAAACCAGATGGCCGTGAAGAGATGTTAATATTCCCCTCATGTGTCCTCTGGGCAATCCTTCCTCATAAGGCACAAGTGTGCTGAGGTACCGCCACTCTGCGACTTAATCTCTGTAACCAGGGTCAGTTGTCCTACATTGATGGCAGGCATCAGCCAGAAAGACTGCCTCTATGTATCAACTTGTTTAGAAACAGCCCTGAGATGTGCCATATATTATATATAGTACCAAAACAGTATTCTAATCCAACAAAAATATTTTAGGCAAAACAGAAGACACTGTGATTTTATAGTATAATGCCCAGACATACTTGAAGATTAAAAAAATATATATATCGGAGTTACCATCATGGCTAAGTGGTTAACGAATCCGACTAGGAACCATGAGGTTGCGGGTTCGAATAATAATAATAAATAATAGCTATAATAATAATAAAGCATAGCTAAATTCATAGCTAATCAAGACATTATGGATAATTTAAAGGAATATCTGTATTCTCCTTTCTTATTTTTCGTCAAATGTTTAAGAGTTCATACTGAGTAGTTAAAAGGTCACTCGCTGGGCAGAGTGATAAGAGTTAGAATAATTGATTTGAATTTTGGCAACTTGACAAGCAATCTAAGTGTACTTGAAGGAGTTCCCTAAACTTTTCTGAGATACAATTTCATCGTCTTTAAATTGGAGACAATAAACTGGATTAAATTGCAAGATGGACGTTAGGATCAAATAGGAATGTATTTGAGGAGTTCCCATCATGGCTCAGCAGTAACGAACCCAAATAGTATCCATGAGGACGCAGGGTCAATCCTTGGTCTTGCTCATTGGGCTAAGGATCTGGCGTTGCCATGAGCTGTGGTGCAGGTCACAGACATGGCTCGGATCCCACATTGCTATGGCTGTGGCATAGGTGGTAGCTATAGCTCAGATTCAACCTCTAGCCTGGGAACTTCCATGTGCCATGGGTGCTGCCCTAAAAAGTAAAAAAAAAAAAAAAAAAAAAAGAATATATGTAAAGATTATTAAACTATAAAGTTGCATGCAAAAAATGCATAACCAGTGTCATCTTCATCAAAGTCATACTAATTTCCAAGTTCTAACCCATTCCTTTTCTGCCCTTGGTAGAAGTATCACAACTCTTGAGCAACAGAAGAATAAGAAAGAAAAGTGAAACCCCCCAACCCCAAAATATCAACAGCACCCTCACACTGTGGAAGTGCCTTTAGTAGCCATATCCTGACTACCAAAGTCACCTCTGAAAGGAAAGCTATTTGAAGCATTGCAGATTAATTTCCTGACTTTATGAAGCCAGAAAAAAGAAAAAACAAGCTCTGGGACATCTCATCAGACAAGCACATGACAGCAATATGGGCCTCTTTCTAGGGCTCAGAAGCCAAACAGACTTTGTCCCTATTTGTTCTCCATGCTCCCATGGTGTAAAGCAGACAGGAGAGACGAGGTCATCTTGCAAATCATCTGACTCCAATCTGAAATCAGTAACCCAGAGGGAAAAAACTTGGGCACATAAGGGCCTCAAAGAGGGGGCCGGGCCTGGGCCTCCTGATAAGGCCTACTGTTGAGCGGAGAGTGGTGAATGAGACACAGTTGACCCTGGGAGACATTCCTCCAGCACACACAGATGTCTGGGTCCCCTCTGGAGAGGAATGAGGGAAAAACAAAGTCGCTCTCTCAGCCAAGGGGTACTATAATATCCAAACACTGACAGAATATTGGTTTTCCTATAAAATAGCTCCATTGAAAAGTTCTCTGGGCCGAATCATGGAAATCCTAGGGTAAGTTATGGCGTATTTACCTACAGCACTTACTGGTTTCACAACAGGAACTAGCCCGTGGAGAAGTCAAATGAATGAATTCCACGGGACACTTGATGGTAGCAGTGATCTTTAACTTTTTTTATTACAGTAATTTTTAAATATTAACCAAAGTAGAATTGTAAACAGAACCCCTGTATACCCAACGCTCCACTTCGACAATCTTGTTTCACCTATTTTCTCTTAATTTGGGGGATGGAGTAGGTTATTTTAAAGAAAATCCAAGATATTACATCATCTCACCCATAAACACTTTACGGTCTCTGACCTGGAAGACAATGCATTCACACACATGGTGAAATTAACAATAATTCCTTAATATCTTCTAAAATCTCATTTTTTTTAATTTCAAAAAAGATTTTTTTTTTCTGTTTTTGACTGTACCCATAGCATATGGAAGTTCCTGGTCCAGAGATCAAATATGAGCCACAACTGCAACCTTCAGCACAGCTGTAGCAAATGCTGGATCCTAAACCCACTGTGCCACAGCAGGAACTCCTTCAAAATATTTTTTAATGTTCGTTTACTAGAATCAGAATCCAAACAAGTCTCAAAAAAAATGCATGGTTTTTGTTTTTGTTTTTGTCTTGGTCTTTTGTCTTCATAAATCTACAGCATTCTTTCCCACCCCACCCCACTCCATTTTGTTAATACCATTGACTTGTTGGAGAAAGCAGGCTTTTTCTATAGAATGCGCCACATTCTGGATTTGGCTTTTCTATAGAATGTGCCACATTCTGGTGGTGGTGTTTAACTTGATCCTCTATATGTGTATCTCCGCTAAACTGGTAAATGTAGCTAGAGGCTTGCTTAGAGTCATTCTACTTCAAGTATACCTCATACCTAATGGGGTACTTCCTTTATAGCATCTCACAGAAGTGATCTTTGAAAAAGCACCAAATGGCGGAAATCCATTTGGCCTGTCTATATGCCAAGTATAGAATATAACAGGTCCACATTCTAGATGTACTAGAAATTAGACCCTCAGATGAAATAATACATACTCTCTCGTTGGTTTTATTTGTCTTAATGGATCTGAATGGGTGCCAGAAGTACATGCAGCTATTTTCTGGAACCTAGAACAGGAGGAACAGTAGAAGTTGGACAGGCTTACTAAGTGAGCAATGCCACACATGTAGGAATAAACATTTCCAGTTGGAAGAGTAGGTGAGAAGGGAAAGTTAAGTCATGTTTGGAGATGACAATGACTTGCTGATCACTATAGTCGTGAAAGGCTTACGGAAACCTTAGAAATCATCAGGTTCTGTCAGTTAGTGACAGGCACTATGGAGAAAATGTAAATCAGAGAAAAATGAATAAGGAACGAATAAGGCAGCAATTTGAAATCAAATGGTCGTGTTAGCTTTCTAGGGCAGCTGCAATAAACTATCAAAATCTAGGTGGTTTAAAACAAGAGAAATTTCTTCTCTCATAGTTCTGGAGATTAGAGGTTAGAAATCAAGGAAGCATCAGAGTCCTGCTCCTGAAAGCTTTCGGGGAGAATCTGTTTCATGTTTCGCTCCTAGCTTCTGTTAACAGTCTCAATTCTTGGTTACCTAGGCTACAGCTACAGCATTCCAACCTCTGCCTCCACCTTCACATCACCTTCTAAATTTCTCTTTTCTTTCAGTTTTTCCCAGTTTTATTGAAAGAGGATTGACATACAGCACAGTATAAGTTTAAGGTGTACAGCAGAATTATTTGACATCATGATAAAATGGTTATCACAAGTTGAGTGAACATCCATCATCTCATCAAGATACAAAATTAAATAAATAGAAAAAAAATTTTCTTTGTGATGAGAACTCTTAGGATTTACTCTCTTACCATTCATATATTACATGAAGCAGTGTTAACCATATTTATCATGTTGAACATTATATCCCTAGTACTTATAACTAGAAGTCTGCACCGCTTGACTGCCTTCATCCATTCCCCTCCCCCAGTCTCCCACCTCTGGTAACAACAAATATGATCTCTTTTTCTGTGAGTTCCCTTGGGTTTTTTTTTTTTTTTTTTGAAGTATAATTGACCTATAGCATTATGTTAGTTCCCATTACATATGTATGTATAGTTACAGTGTATCACCATACAAAGATATTACATGGTTGCTCTCTTCTTCACACTGTACATTTCACGCCCATGACTCATTTATTTTGCAACAGGAAGTTTATACTTAATCTCTCTCTCTCATCTTTTTTTAGCCCCCAACCCCCCGTCCCCTCGATCAAGTCCTTGTTTGTTCTTTGTATCCATGTTTCTGTTTTGTTATGTTCTTTTTTTTTTTTTAAGACTCCATAAATTTCCTTTTCCTCCTAAGAACACTAGTGGTTGGATTGAGGGCCCGACCTAATTCAATATAACCTTATCTTAACTTGATTACATCTGCAAAAATCTATTCCAAATAAGGTCACCTTCACAAGTTCCAGTCTGGCCATGAATTTAGGGATGGGGGACGGGAGGACACTATTCAACCCAGTACAATGGTCAAAAATAGTCTCCATGAGAAGGTGACATTTGGCCAACTATCAGTTGACTGGTCATGAGTCTGGAGAAAGACAGCTCAGGGAAAGAATATCAAGTATGAAGGTCTGATTTTGCCTGGTGAGTGAAGCAAGTGAGGGGACAGTCATTAAGAGTGACAGTTACAGTGGTAATGGAAGTGGAAGGCCCTCCCCTATTACCGTGGAAACCATTTCTAAAGATTCTGGCTTTGACTTTGATGGAGAAGAAAGTTATTAAAGGGTTCTAAACAAAAGTGTGATACTATTGGATGTTTCTCTTGAGAATCACCGTCTGCTCTGTTGACAACAGACTGTGGGAGAGATAAGAGCATTAAGTAATGAGAGGTTATTTTAATAATTCATGCAATAAATGATCATAGTTTGGGCCATAATGGAGGGAGCTGGAAGCTATCAAGTAATAAGAATAATACATTTTAAAATTTCAAATATTTTCTGTCAGTATCTATCTACTACATTATCAAGTCACCTGTTAGTACTCAACGGAAGACAATGGAGGCAAGACCAAAAGTTTAAGAATTCTCTTCATGAGAAAATCTTAAAATGAGAAGAATCTGAGCTATTTGCCAAGAATTTATCTTACATCCATTATTGTATCATTTAACCCTCAGAATAAACCTGTACCACAAGCATTGTTTTCCATTTTACACATAAGTTTAAGGTTCAGAGAAGTTAAGCAATTTACCCAGTCATATGGATAGTTAATGACAGAATCAAGGTTTGAGTTTATATACATTTAATCTCAATCCCATGTGATTTTCACTGTGTGAACTAGGAAAACAGAAGTCATTATTCTTTTTACATATCTGATTATTGTGGCTCAGATTTTTTGACACCATGTTCTAGAGAGGGTTCACTTGATATTCTTCATTTACAGGTAGTTAATTTATCAACTTGACTGTTTATTATTGACCAAGAATATTGTGAAAAGAGACACTGTAGTGGTCAAGGTATTGGGAAAGAAAGAGGCTAGTACATGCCTTATAACCAGGGTGCACTAGAGCTGCTGCCCCTGTGCACGAGCACTGGTCTCTGTCCATCTCCACATTCAGTGACATCACATACCCTGAAATAAGCCCTGGTGGAGGTGGTTACCCTGTAGAAATCAGCTAAAACAGTGTAGCAGAGCTTTCTTATTCAGAGACCTGGTTTACCAACATACAACTACCTCTAACTCAAACTCGATCATAATAAAATACAAAGGGGTGTGTGTGTGTGCACGCGTGCACATGCATGCGTGCACGTGTGTGTGAGAGACAGAGAGAAGAGAGTGTGTTATCAAATTACTAAGTGTAGTTAATATCTAACATGAGTTTAAAAACTGCCTCAATATAAAGTGAAATAACATGAAGTGTCTGCTTGACAGATAAACACATTTAAAGTTTATGATTACACATTTCCTGCTGGGTCTCAGCAAAATGACTCTAGGACTTAAGCATTTTCAGCTGTAACTGCAGAGTTTTAGACTGGTTTTCCCCCTGCTCAAACTGCATCTCACCTAGCCCTGGCTTCTGGTGTTTCTTCAGCAAACACACCTTTGATGAACTCAGTTATTCCAGGGAAGACTTAAGTGACAGCAGTCCTGGCAGAGGCTGGCCTATTGCCCAGCTGGCGTGGAGGAATGCTCTTTCACCAAGGAGAGACTGAGAAGGGAAATCAGCCTGGATATTAACCAAAATAACTATGTGTTCTTTGCCATGGAGAAAAATCGGGATACCTCCATTTAAATGGAGTGGTTATGTCTGAAAGCCAGGTAGAAATTGTTTGAGGGTTGTTGGTTATTCTGAATTACCCCCACACCTTGTATCTTCCACCAGCATTTCTTCTAAAACAAAGAAGCTTAGATCTTGAACACACACACATCTGCTACTAACTCTACTTCTACCCAAACTCATAAAACCTGTCTTATGGAAAACATTCCTTTGCAGCGCACCTCGTCATTGCCGTCCTCAGCTGGAATGTGTAACTTCCATCTCTTCTCTCTCTCACTGACCATTGTCCAAAAGGGCCAGAGCCAGACTTAAGGTCCTTATGGTCAAAGACCAGATACCAGAGATGGCCTGGAAAAGATGCTAAGGTCATGGGCAAAGATAGAAAAATGAATCCTAATGAGACCGTAGATCTGGAGAGGAGAACAGAACAAAGAGAGCTGAAGTGCAAAACCAGAGTGGGATGAGAAAGACAGGGAGCCTGGAAAGCCGGGGGTGCAGAGCAGTCCCAGGAACCAGCAGGCAGAAGTGACCGGCATGCCTTTCACAGTTGTGCTGGAGTGTCAGCTGACTTACAGCCTTAATTAAGGAGAGTCAGCATTGCATAGGGGTTAAGTCACAGACCCTGGAACCACACTCCTTGGGTTCAAAACCTGGCTTTGTCATTTTTTTCTTTTTTTTTTTTTTGCTATTTCTTTGGGCCGCTCCTGCGGCATATGGAGGTTCCCAGGCTAGGGGTCGAATTGGAGCCGTAGCCACCGGCCTACGCCAGAGCCACAGCAACGTGGGATCCGAGCCGCGTCTGCAACCTACACCACAGCTCACGGCAACGCCGGATCGTTAACCCACTGAGCAAGGGCAGGGACCGAACCCGCAACCTCATGGTTCCTAGTCGGATTCGTTAACCACTGCGCCACGATGGGAACTCCCCTGGCTTTGTCATTTATTAGCTCTGTGACATTAATCGGTTTCCTCAGTTTCTTAATCTGTAAAATGGAGATAATAATACCGGTTTTAACTCTCAGGATTGTTATGAGGATGAAGTGAATTAATATCTATAAAGTGCTTAGAAGAGAGTCTGTATTTTTTTAAAAGCTATAAAAGTAAAACAATACAAACCTAGAATCAAGCCCAAGGAAAAAAATTATCACTCTCTTTTATTTATCACTCTTCCTTCTCCCAAAGGAAATAACCATCTTGAATTTGTGATTTATCATCCCCATGCATCTTTCTGTTTTCTTTTTCTTTTTTTTTTTTTTTTTTTTTTTTTGGCCACACTGGTGGCATATGGAAGCTCCCAGGCCAGGGATCAAATCTGAGCCCCAGCTGTGGCAATACCAGTACCTTAACCCATTGCACCACAGCAGGATTGCACCCTCCCCTCTGTAGAGACCTGAGCGCCTACAGTGAGATTCTTAACCCATGGCACCACACTTGGAACACCAATGCATCTGTATTTTCATTGACATGAACAGTTGTATCTCTAATGAATGATTTTATTTTATTTTATTTTATTTTATTTTATTTTGGCCACGCCTATGGCATATGGAATTTCCCGGCTCTGGGATTGAACCCACACCACAGCAGAGAACCAAGCCATTGCAGTGACAACACTGGGTCCTTAACCTTTTGTGCCACAAGAGAACTCCCTGTTTTTTATATTTTAAACCATTATATGAATAGTTCTATCTAGGTAATGAGCAATTTTGTTTTTTATATCCTAAACCATAGACAAAGGCAACACGCTTTATGTATTCATCTGTGCCTTGTTCTGCTTACTCTCATCTGTGTTGATACAAGCAGTTTTGGGTCACACATCTGTGTCATTCTTATTATTTTTAGAGTATTCCCAATGGATGCATGCACCACAATTTATTTATCTGCTCTCCTGTTCATGGACACAAGTTGCTTCTACTTTTTGCTATTCTAAGCCTTCTTAGACATATTTCTTGGCAAATGAATTGGAGTTTCTCTAAGCTAATTTAGAAGTGGAATGTCTGAGGTTTAGGGTAAGTTTATTTTCACATTGAATTGATATTTTTAAAATTATCCTTTAATGATACTCAGACACAAAATCACATTATTGTCAGCACTCTACTAGGTGCTAACTATTACTGCAAGTCCTTTAGACTAATTGGCTTATTTAATACTCATAGCAACACTGAAGGAAGTTCTGTTATTTCCTTCATTTATTGAAAAGAAGTTCAGTAACTCTCAGATCTCACAATAGGTGAGCTGGAATTCACACCTAGATACACTGGTTCCAGGGAGGTGCTAAATGAAAATAAGATATAGCAAAAAGCCAAGATATTGTGGCCAGAAAGCATCACAGGGCAGATAAAAAGCTTTCACTGAAGGAGATGAGACATATATAATCCAGTAAGACCTTGTCTTAACTAGTTACATTTACATAAAACTTCTTTCCAAATAAATCCTATTCTGAAGTTCCAGGTACCTTGGAGGAAAACTATTCAACTGATCAAAGGATCCCCTTCCTCCAAAGAGAGGGATCTAATCTACATCCCACAGGACAAACCTTTGAATAGTAGGAAAGAGCTCTACTATCCACAGGTCTCCACTCCCCATCCCTGGCAACACAGGTGCAATTCAGTCAGGCCTTGCTAGCCAAGTCCACAGTAGTTCTCTGTCCCCAGGAAAATTCCCCCACTGTCCAAGCAGCCCTTTTCTGGAGCTCCTTCCACTTGCCAGTGTCTACCATGAAGGGGTATCTACCACAGATATTGGCCAGACCAACACAGGAGACAGGACCCCTAAGCTTTGTCACTAACCACCATGATTAAGGTTGGGTCACAGCTCCATAAGCCATATGTTCTAGGTCATTCAGGAACGTTGAGTAATGGTTCTAGCTCTGTCTCTAACTTTGTAAACAGAAGTAAGTCAACTTCTGTGCTTACATTTCTTAACCTTTAGAAAAAGGAATGCTTGCCCTAACCTGTTTGGCAATGATGCCGAGGACACAAATCAGATTGGTGCAAAAGACTCAGATAAAAAACCTCAGATAAAAATGAATAGGAAGAATGTGACTAGACAACCATAATGCAGTGGAATTTAATCTTTTTTATGCCATGGAGTCTTTTGGTTATCCAGTGAAATCTATGGTGCGCCTCCTCAGAAAATGCACATAATCATGGGCACACACACATCCCTAAGTTTCAAATTAATTGGGGAGTAAAATTACCCTGGAGTCCAGACATGGTTTCTCTCCATTCTTAATTAAGAAGTGATTTTGAGCCTAAGCATTAAATGAGTACAGCAAATAGTATTCCCCCTTGATTCACAAGTAGCTAATCCAGTCTAGAAATGAGATTATTAAGCCAACCCAAGAAGCCTAGGACAGCATGCATGGCCATAGTTGGAGCAGAGTGGACATTTTTTTTTGTAGTAAATTGAACGTCTATGGATGCAGAGGCCCCTTTTTCAGTAGTGGCAACAAATCTCCAAAGTAAAAGATGTTGGTGCCTATTTATTTTCTCATTTTCAGCCTTTTCCCCCTTTTAACATCCCTTGTAATATTCAGCAGAAATTCATGTATCTGTCTGACAGGATGAAATGGGATCCATTACAGTAATCCTCACTAATATGTTAGAAAATCAGGGCCTGGGACTAGCCCAAGAGATCAGCCTTAAGAAGGTTCACTATAGCCAGAGGAACATGGATTAACTAGTGATAGAATTTCTGATATTGGTGGTGGAAATAACTTGAGACAAAACCACCTTTCTTATCCCCCCAAATAATGTATTTTTGCATAACTTTTACATAATTTATAGTATGTATATAATCTCAAACTTTCCAGAGTCCTCTCAGGAATATAACTTCCTTTTCTTCCCACCAAAAGCCAGAATGGGAGGAGAAAGAGCATGCCTGTTTTATAGATAAGAAAATTGAGTACTTAAGCCATTAGGTGACTTGAGAAAACCTTGCCTTTTAGTAAGAGATCGAGGCTGAATTTTAACTCAGATACGATCTTAAATCCCACTTTGCTTTGCGGTATCAGAAAAGCAATCATATGCATAATATATAGTTTCAATTTTCAAATGTTCCATTTGAAGCCAAGATGTAAAATGACTTCAGGATAGTAAAGGGCCATCCTAGGAATTTGAGGCCCTGAAATCGTCTCTCTGTCTGGCTAACCTTAAGCTGGGTGCAAGGTGGAGTTGACAGTTGCCTCCACGCGCTCAAAAAAAGGAGAAAAAAAATCCCTGTCCTTACTAATGCCTGAGATCCCCTTTAACACTGGGCAGTGCCTTTCACGCCACAGTAAGTGACAAGGGTGGAAATGCAAATATGAGGGGGCAAGGAAAGAAGCCCCCATCAGAGCCAGGATGCTGTCTAAAGCTTCATAGAGCTGAGGGGAGAGAGAAAGTGTAGTATCTAAAGGCTAGTGACACCTGTTTCCTCTCAACCCTGCTGTTTTCCCTCTCCACGCAGTTCTCAGGGCTCAGAGGGGAACAAAACAAGTGTCTTTATAACCACCAGAGAAAGTCAGTGTTTCTCAGAGTGGTCCCCTAAGACCAGAGCATTTGAATCACCAGGAAGTGCTGGTTAAACATGCAGATTCCCATGCACTGCATGCCTCCCCTCCCCACCCACCCACCCACACCTTTCCAGTCTCTGGGGCTGGGCCTGGAGAATTTGCCCTGCAGCAAGCTCCCAGGAGCAAATTAAAGTTTGAGGACTCTTGCTCTAGAGGCCAAATTAGATCTGGAGAACACTGATGAATACTCACTTCTGAAAGACCTTGAGGAACACACCTCAGGTAAAAGTTATTTTACAGCTTTTCTTTTTCCTTATCTTAAAATCACTTGGTGTTTTTTTTTTTTTAATTATGCAAACCTTATGCCTATATCGTTTCACTTAAATGCACAAATGCAGTCTAACTGTATCGGCATAGGGGCTCCTTTCATTTCTTTTCCTTTTTTTCAGGGCTCTTACCTTCCCCTGTCTGTCTACTCTCATCTCCCACGGGTCCCCAGTAATCTATGTTGTAAAACCCTATCTCTAGTCTCCCTAATAACTACACACACAAACACACACTCACACACAAGCACGTACACTCAAACCTACGTGCTTTTTGTATTACTAAAATATTTGTGTTACCAAAATAGAAACATATTTTACATTTTTTTCTGTATCTTGCTTTTCTCACTCAACACTACCTAATAGAAATCCTTCCATATTACAAAGTTCAACTCCAGTTTGTTCTTTTAAATGACTGCATATGATTTCACAGTGCAGGTGAATCATAATGTATTCAGTCATTCTCTTACTGACAGGCATAATTTGTTCCCAGGTTCCCGCTGCTATGGACAATGCAGCAGTTAACATCTTTATATTTTTGCATATGTTTTATTTTTAGGGGGTAGATTCTTGTTCATAGGATTAGAGAACTGTATAAGCATTTGCTATAATAATAATTATTATTGATTTTGCAGGATCATACACATTTTTATTTTTAATAGCTTTTTCTAACTTACTTTCCAAATGAAATAATATTATGACAATAATTTCTATAAGGACCCTTTTTCCCCTTTACAATTTCTCATTATAAAACTGTATATTCATAGCAAAATGTAACTAGTTGCATAAATCTAACATATTGAATTTTGAAATGTCCTTTACAACATTCCACCTTTTCGAGTAACATTTGAGTTTCACTAATGTTTCATATCACATTCAAATAATAAATATTGAGTTCTGAGGTGCTATGTGGGTATAACCAAGAAAACAAACAAAAGCCACCAACAATACAAAACAAAAACAAGCTGCCTTCAGTGAGACTACCCTCCAAATATTTTAGATTTTAGACAGATAGTTAGATAATGATAGGAAAAAGCCTCCAACGTTTGCCCTGCCTTGCCAACAGCCAAATCTGACAGGGCAAGTTTTTCTGCATCTAGAAAAAGACAAGACAAGTAAAGGTCAATGAACAGTTTCTTTAAACAATAGCTATTCTCTTCATTTTTTTTTACAACACCAAGGAAGGAAAAAAAGAAAAAGAAAAAAAAAAGTGACCTTGCTAGATCCAGACTTCAACCAGTCCTTGTTTGGTTAGACTATCTGGAAGCATCCAGCCAGGCCTCAAGGAGCATGGACAGTTTACCTGTGGCGAAGTCTAAAGAACCATTTACAAATCTCGGGAAATGGATTTGGAGTGGGGTGTTTAAGGGAGATGAGCACAGTAGGGAAGGAGATGGAAGAAGGGCTGGAGAAGGGAGATAGAGCCTTAGGTCTGTGAGCTAAATGGAGAAACGTACTCAATTATGGAAGAAAAGACACACACGTAGGATAGCTCGCACAGGCAGAGTTGCTGTGGAAGCACATTCCAGGAAAATCTTAAGAGATTACTTTAATAATAAACCATGCATTCTTCAGCAAGCCATCACGGGATTAACTACCCCTTTCCTAGGCTGGGAAGAGTCGTCAGTTTGGGTTTTTTTTGTTTTTTTTGTTTTTTCTTCTTCCTTCCCCCTCACAGGCAGGTTTTGTGCAAGGAAAGAGTAATGCAAAGACCACAGTTTTTCAAGCATTGCATTCAATTTTCCTCATCTTGATTTTCTAAACATTAATTTCAGTGGTGGTAAGAAAAGACCATGGTTTAGGCAGGGTTAACATCTGGGGCGGGGGCTTCGGTGTGATTCTTCAGTTGCAAGGATGTTCATTTCAGATCCTACTGAGAAGTGAATTTAGGACAGGAGACTGTGTTCTACCAGGGTTAAAAAGGGTTACGTTTATTTTCATTCTTCTCTCTTTTTTCTTAATGTGAGCAGGACACTGAATTACTGCCAGAAGCAGTATCTGAGCCCTAGAGATATAAAAATACACTTTAAATCAAATCACAGTTCTCCACTGTCGACTCTGAAGATTTCTGCGTGAAATGACAGAGCAGTCCACCTCGAGCTCTATGTGTGAGCCCACTGCTCACAAATGAACTGTTTTCATCAAAATCTTCTCTTGAAACGACAGCTCATCGCAGATGAAATCATTTTCTTCCTCTGGCTTCTTAGACAAATCCCTTCCATTTGGTGGGGTAGAGCAAACATAAGTTAACATTTCTTGGTAAGAGTTTTTCGATTAAAAAAAAAATAGGTGTGGGTGGTCACTATTGAGAAAGTGTTACATATTGCAGTTAAAGGAGAGACCCATTGTGTGTGTGTGTGTGTGTGTGTGTGTGTGTGTGTGGTGTGTGTGTGTGTGTGTGTGTTCTAATTGTCAAAGTCTCTATTTGCTTGAAAGCAGCTGTCATTTTTCCAGCTACTTAGCCTTTGGAAGTGAAACCAACACTTTGTACTTTTGGATCTTAGGAATTAAGCAGACTATCCTAAGATGTACCAGAATTAAAGTTCTTTGCATAAATGTTGTAAATATAGTCCTAAAACCAAATTTTATTTACTTCCTGTCATTCACACAAAGTCATTTTTTTTAATATAGCAAATTACTTCGGAGGAATATTGAAAACTGTCAGCACCACCCTCCCCGCCCCCACATTTCCAGGTACAGGTAGAAGAAATAGTAAAGGCCAAAAGAGATGGTGGTCTCATTGTCACCAGGCTTTACTGCTCTGCACCCCTGAGTTCTGAGCTTTCCAAGCCTGACCTACTTGAGAGCAGGGACTGTCACTCACACTGAGCTGTCCCAAATTACACACTGGCTTTGCAGTCAGGACTAGGCTGGGACCACAAAATACATCCTTGGTGTCCCATGAGCCCAATTTGAAGCCCCAGTTTCCAGAGGTAAAATGCAAATCCTGTGTGTTGCTTACTCAATAAAATCAATAACCCCTTCCCATCCAAATCATAATTTAATATTTTCACATTTAGTACACACTGTTTCAGATTTTTTTAAAAAAGGGAAACATGCTTTTCACAAGAATAATTTCATAATTCTCAAAAAGGAAGAAAGCTTCTGAAGATGTTTTACAATTGTTCATGATTTTAAAATATGGAGAAAATGAGTCCCCAGCTTATTAAGGTTCACTAAGGTATGCTATAGAGTGCCTTCCACTGATGAGTACTGTAGGGCAATATTTTCAACCATTTTATTTTTCATATTCAGATACTTGTTAGAGTTGCAGGAAACACTATGGAAATCGGTACAGAGAAAGTCCTGTTATGCCCACACTGTGCGGGAAGCCAGTATATAATCTCTCTGTTTATATCAAATATACAGCTTATTTAGATAAGTTATATAGATGTGAACATTTTTGTTTATATCAGTTTCATAGAGAGAGTATTGTTTTTATTTCTGTATATACAGGATCATATGTCATATGTAAATAAAGTATGTTTTACGTATACACTCAGATTACCCACCAATTTAAGTGCACCCACAGCTGCCATAAAAGAGACAGGAATTCCTTTAAAGGGGGCAGTCACACGTGCAACTGTAGAGACAGCAGATCTGAGCTGGTATCCACTGCCTCTTGCCAGGAAAGTCAGGAGTGAAGGCAGCCCTTTGTTCAAAGGGCCCCACCGGTTTAGGATGATTTGGGACGCCACATCACTGGAAGCGGCAATCCGGACAAGGAATTTGTGAGATGAAGGTCGCTGGGTCCCACCCCTTTCCTGCGGAGTTTCCCTTTCCTGTCCTTAAGCGCACCCTCCCCAGCGCCTGGTCCCCAGCCCCGCGAGCGGGGCTCTGGACGGCGCCCCGACTCTTTCCTCCTCCCCCGCGCTGGGCTCCAGGCGATCGCCCCCCGCTGACGGGGCTCTGGCCGACGCGAGCCGGCCCCTGAGCGCCGGCCGCAGCTCGAGTTAATAAACAGTTAAGTTTGGAAGACTCAGCAGACACGTTGAGGGGGAGTTACCCAGCCCAGGCAGCAAAAACATCCCGGCGCATTCCTGGGGAGTCCTCAGCTGCCAGCATCTGATTAGAACCATATCTCGCCGGGAGTGGCCCGCGGCTCCGAGGCTCCCGGGCCGGCGGCTATTTAAGCGCGGCCGCCGTGTCGGCTGCGCGGCAGCCAGGAGGCTCGGGCACCGGGAGTCATGCTCGCATCGCAGAGGCGCTAACTAGCCTGTGAGTAGCTTTTCGAGCCTTCTTCCCTTTGGCTCCATTTCTGACGACCTCCTTCCCTCCCTTGCTTTTCCCCACCTCGGGACACAGACGCAGGATTGTTGGGGCATCATAGAAAGGAGACGGGGTGCTTGGGCAAACAGGCGGTTTTGTGGCCTGACATCCGAGGAATGCTCCCATGGAATGCTTTTACCTTTGGGGTCGGACTCCAGATGTCCCCCTTGTGACATTTAATAAGCACTTCGTGTGTGTGTGTGTGTGTGTGTGTGTGTGTGTGTGTGTGCTCGCGCGCGCGCGTGGGTGTCTCTGTGCTCCTTTAAAAGCTCTGCGGGCACCCGGGGTCGGACGCTGGTGTGGCTGCTAACCGCCTAATTAACTCCTCCAGGGGTGTTTATTTTTGTCCTGTGACAAAGGCTAGGGACCTGGTTTGTGCCCAGAAGAAGCCTTCCCTGGTGTCTGACAAGAGTACAGCATTAAAATGTGAACTTTGTCTTACACCCGCATTCTTAAGAAAGTATTTGCCCAAGAGGCTGGACAAACTTATTTGAAATCCCTGGAGCTCTGACCGCCGTTTAAATGCTGTTTGCCTGCTTTCTGTAATCTGGAAAAATTAAGTAAGAATTCTAGGAAAGGGGGAAAAAAATGAATGGGTTAAAACGGTGGAGCACCAGTCAACATAGCGGTTTTCATAGCATAGAGCTGACTCTGTTATTTGTTTCTGCTGCCCTTTCCTCTTGACTTAATTCTTAGCCTGGAATTCAGGTCCACAGTCAGTTTTAGCAGGGAGCCGTTTGGATCCAAAGGGAAATCTAATTGGATTAAAAACACTTAAAGAATCTGGATGTTATCTCCACACCCCCACTCCACCCCCTCCCAATCTTATCCTTTTTCTTTTTAGTTTGTGTTTGGAAGCAAGAGAGGCACTCTGTAAAATGAGAAGAGGAGAAATAAGCTTCCAGACACATGGAAAGACTTAAAAATTATGGAAGGGCGACTTCATGAATAGTAAATGTTGTTATTGCACTATAAAGTGACTTAATGAAAAAATTTCTGGCCCTAATCAGGCAAAGCACTGGAGTGGGGGAGAGGAGGTAGAACTCACTCAAACAGAAGGAATGGCTGAGCAAAGAAGGCAGCTGCAAAAATGCTTTCAAGACGTCTGTCTGATAAGGCTCTTGGAATGGCTTTGATGGGATATATAATTGATCTTCCTGCAGTCTTGAGGTTGGCTCCCCACACAGGAGTGTCAACTGGGTGTTGAGGAAGGAGGAACTAGCTGGGAATGGGGGAGCTTAGATACCAAATGGCTTGCCTCCATTCTCTGTGACACCTCCACCTGGCTTCTTCAGCCAGCAGCCAGACCATGGTTAGGCTGCCCTCCCCTGGGCCCAGTGCTCCGCCCATTCCAGGTTCTGCCTCTCCCTCATAGAAGGGAAATAGGCCTCCATGACACTAGCAGAAAGTTTATTGCCTTGAGAATTCAAGAGTATTTGGAATCGAGCTCTCCTTAATCTTTGGGGAAGGTCTCTTTTGGTTGAAGTGCTAGGTGTGTGGCAGTAAACAATGCTACGTTTAATACACTGTGCCCTGTGCAGTGTGGATAGTCTTGTTGGGAGAGCACAAAGGAGGCCTGGTGGTTTTCCCCAGTGTGTATTTCTGGTACAGGTTATTTCTTCTACATCCCTAATCGGGATCCTCCTAGAGCAGTCTCGTTTTTTTTCCTATTGGTGATGAATAACTTCACTTCCCCTTCCCTTCCCACTCCCGGCCCTGTCTCTTCTTATCCAAATGGCTGCCTAAGAAATCAGTTCTTCTTAAGCTATACCCTTCTCCATTTTAATGTATGTCCAGAACAGGCAGATGGGAAGGGAACGTCTTCCAACTTTGAGCCTTGACACACTGGTCGTTGCCATTCTGATGATCTTGGACCCATCAGATCTTCTCCTGACGATGTGAGAGAGGGACAGGAGCATGGCACTTATTCAAAGCCTCGCCTCATTTGTTAAGGGCAGAATCCAGAGTCTGCATTTCCACTCAAAACTTTTTATCGTTGTGGATTCAACTAAAAGCCTAAATTCCTGTGCATTAGGCTTACTTGTGTTGTCCAAGAGGTTGAATGGATTTCAGCCATCTTGTTTGGGTTGAAGGGAATTTCTTTTAAGATGCTCGTTGGCATGAAGGGGGTCCAGGGATCCCTGGAAGCTACTGACCAGCCAGTTGGGGTGATATTTATGGGCCTCCTCGGCCGCAGTTACCTGAAGATTTAGAAAGCAGGAAGGCAGAAGCCTTGGTCAGCAGGAGGCTTTGTGAAGATACAGGCTATTAGTGGTACAGCCAGTATGCACTGCTTCATTTCTCCTTCTCCCCTCATATGTCTGTAAGCCTGTCCTTGCTACCACCAATATTTTTTACCAGAATAGCTTTGAAGGTTTCATGTGTTTCCCTTCCTCAGTCTCTCCTGACTTGAGGATTTAATTAATGCTTTTCTTGGAGACAAAAATAAGATGCTGAAAGACTTGAGAAGGGTGCCAAAAACAGAGCTCTCCAGGGTGTTAAGTTGCCCTAATGGCCAGTGGAAGGCTTGAAAGTGGACTGGTTGGGGAGGTTTTGATATTTGACCAAGCGCATAAGGTGTTCTACCCTCCAGGCAGAACCAGAATGAGAACTCGACTGGCAGTATGAAACACCTGTGTAACAGGATGTGGTATTTGAAAATTCTTGAGGGCTGCTGTGTAATTCTAAAGTCGAAGCTGTGCCACTGAACTGCACAGAGGTAAGCAGGAGTCACATTTAGTTGAAATAGCTGTAGTGTCAGATCTTGTCGGCTTAAGGGAAACCTAACTCATGGTAATGTATCCTGCCTGGATTAGTCCTGTGACTCAGAAGGAAAGGAGGCCATCTAGTCCCCTTCTACAGAGGACATGCTAATTTCTGGTGAGGGGAACAAATAACGCTAAGTATGGACATAAGGGGCAAGCACACAGGCTGGCTTCCCCTTCCCACCTAGCACAGCTGAGTGGTGGGAGTGGTGGTTGAGAGCGTGGGTTCTGGAGCCCCATTGCCTCAGTTCAGATCCCACAGACAGCACTGGTGCTCATGTGACCATGAGCAGATTGCATCATCTCTCTGTACTTAAGCTTTCTTATCTGGAAAGAATAATAATATCTACCCCCAAGGCTTATTGGGAAGACTGGTAATCTAATGTGCTTAGAATGCTTTATTTTATGTTTTGTTTTCATTTTGCTCCCTGAACCACTGAACCACTGAATTATGTACCTTGGTGAAAACTGACAGTGGAATAGGGAATTTCTTTGTCAAAGTTGGACCCCACCCGCCTACCTGAAAAATGTTAATCACTTAAGCACCTAATATTAACAAAGCCAGGGAGTTTGCTGGGCTTATGCGAAACGGACTGAGAGTTACTCTCTGTTCTCTGCCTGGCGCCTGCAGTTTAGTTTGGTCAAGCTGACCTCCTCTGGTCTCATTTAAGTCTTTCCCACCTCCCTCCCCTGCCCCCAGACTCTCTACAGAAAGGGAGCAATCCTTCCCCCTGAAGTCAGCATCATAGCAGAAGGAAGTGGGAAAGGAGGGACCACCCGGACTAAACTGAGGGACTCGGCTAGAAATAAAGTCTGAGTCAGTAGAGCCCCATACTGTCCTTGCCCTCATAGCTGGGCAGGTTGCCATGGTTACTCCCCTTCCTGACTCTTTCTCCTACCTTGGAAGGAAGCCTGAGACTCCAGGGTAAGCAAAATCTGAACAAATTGCTTCCTGGTCTGAAAATGGAAGTTACTTTTTCATAAAGTGAGGTAGTATCTCCTCTCTACCCAGCTTATCCTTTTCCTCTTCTTCCCAACTTATTCTAATCTAAAATTTTACTCCAAATGTTCAAATTCGTGCTAATTCCTACATTGTTGTAATAGAGAAACAGTAGGGCTTATGAAGCTTCAGGAACATAAAAGCTATTGTCTCAATATAGAAGCAGCCTGGCAATGTTTCTCTGCTGCCATAACTTATAACTTAGCCCCTAAGCTAGCTAGCGGCAAGTGACCTTTAGCTACTGTAAAATTTTGAGTAAACTGGGGGGTGGAATGGGGTGGTGCTGAGTGAGTGTCACCTGCAGGGACGTTACCAGGAGGCAGAATGCATGAGCGCTGTCACTTAGATTTTTAGGTAACGACGGAGAAAAAGGAGCAGGTAGATTAGGAAGTAAGAAGACTGGAAAAGCTGGGTTTGGAACGTTCTCCAGCCTGGAAGGGACTGGAGTGAGGGGTTTATGGCTTAATATTTTCTCTGGATAAAAAGCTATCTTACTTCTCCTTAGCAATATGATGCAGACTTAGATCTTCATGTAACAGATGAACTGCCATAAGTTCTCATTTAACTGTTAAATTCATTCATTCTTTCAAGATGGGACACTTGGGAGTTCCTGTTGTGACTCAGCAGTTAATGAACCTATTATCCACGAGGACTTGGGTTCGATTCCTGACCCCGCTCAGTAGGGTAAGGATCTGGTATTGCCATGATCTATGGTGTAGGTCGAAGATGCGGCTCAGATCCCACGTTACTGTGGCTGTGGTGTAGGCCTGCAGCTGTAGCTTCAACTTCACCCCTAGTCTGGGAACCTCCATATGCTGCGGGTATGGCCCTAAAAAGACAAAAAAAAAAAAAAAAGTGGGACACTTAGTTAGCTAAATGTAGTTCATGACCAGAGAGAACTCAGCTAAGACTGGTTCTGGTTCTTAGAGTGTGGTCCCCAGACCAGCTACATCAGCATCACTTGGGAACTTGTTAGAAATGCAAATTCTCTGTTCCCATCCCAGATCCACTGAACCAAATATGAGTAGTAGGACCCATCCAGCTGTATTTCAACAAGCCCTTCATATAACCGAAGAGTAATGTTCATAATTCAGTTGTTCAGTGGAAAGCATAACAAAGTAACTGAATTCCTACAGCCATGAAAGTAATAAAGCAAAGCATTTAAACATAACTCATAAAGATGAAAAAGCAGAGACCTTTACATTTTTCCTACTATCTTAAGTATTTCTTTCTCGATTCTTGGAAAACCAATCTCCTCCTTAGTTTCATATTATCAGCTTGTTTCCAAATTTTTTCCTTTCCTTTGGGTTTTTTATTTTTATTTTTATTTTTTGGCCTCTCCCAGAGCATGTGGAAGTTCCCAGGCAAGGGATCAAACCTATGCCATGACAGAGCCACAACAGTGACAACACTGGATCCTTGGCCCAATGCACCACAAAAGAACTCCCATTTGAGAGTTTTTCAAAATATAATTAATTTGCATTTATTAGGAGACTATCCCAGTTAAGTCTTTAAAAAAAAAAAAATCTGCAAACTAGATCATTACCTTTAAACCAGATAGTTTTCTCTAACCTATAAAACTTTTTATTTTGTTTTTTCAAGCCATGCCAAAGTGCCCATGAAGGCCTCTCCTTAACAGTAAAGGAATCTACAGCGCTTCGTGTTTATGGTTTATGAAGTACTGTCCCATTCTCCCATTTGACTTTCACTTTAAATAACTTAAGGTAGAAGAGATATCTCCATTTCTTAACCCCAGTATGATCAGTAGATATCCGCTTGCCCAAGGTCATATCTATAAGTGGTAGAGCTAGGATTCAAGCATAAATCTTTAAGATTCAAATCTTGATATTTATCTGAGTATTTAGTAAATACCTAGTTGTGAAGTACGTTGCTAGGCTAGCAATGGCAGAAATCCCAGTGAAGAGATACCTAGAAGAAAGTCTACATTGTGTGAAGTAAAGAATGTAGACCGTGGGTCTGCAGTGGAATGACAGTGCTGCCATTCCTCAGGCATGCTACTCAATGGCTCTGACCATTAGTCACCTTGCAGAACAGTCCTAAGAAAGACTGATGTTAATCAGAGACTAATGTTTAGCAGAGATCACACCTTAAACTGAAAGACACAAGGGTATGCCCTTAGAAGGAGAGAACTGAAATTCTGGCTTTGAAGAAGCAACATAGGTTAGTGGTGAAGAGCATGGACTTTGAACTACAAATGACTGTCCACAACCCAGCTTTGCTATTTAAGACGAGATATAACAGTTGAGCTTCATTTTCTCCATCAGTGAAATGAGTTGCCTCCAAATCGAAATTAAAGGAGAAGCCATAAAGAAATTACTTATAACTAAGCTAATGATGGAAAATGGTTTTGTTCTCATTGTCTGTGGTCTTTAGGCAAGCTAGACTCTAGAGGTGGACACATCCAGGCTGAAAATGAGAAGACCATCTTTCTTACATACTGTGGAACTATTAAGTGTGAGAGTCAAGCAAGAAAATGTGGCAATGCTTCATAAACCAGTGCAAGCACTTAGATGTTACCTCTTAAGGTACCATTAAATCTCCTCTGGGCAGGACAATTGAGCCCCTGATGTCTAGAACTGATCCATACCCAAATAACTGGAAAGCGAAGAGTAACTTCATTGAAGTAACCATGTTGGATGTAGCTGCCCTCCTTGTTCTAAACATTTCACTCACATGACCTCACTTATTTTTCATATTTTAAGTGTCCTATTAAGGGGCCAAGACCTGTTCTAATCTATAATATGTAATACAGATGCTAAAGTGTTTTGTGTTGCCATTTAGTGTAGCAGAATTAAGCCAAATGCATTTAAATATTTGTCTGAGCGCTTGCATCGACCTATGAAGAATGCTGAACCATTCTGGCCTTGGGGCACAATGCTAATCCAGATGGGAAACAAATAACTTACTTCTGGATCAGAAGTTGGAATGGCACACGTAGTAGGTGCTCAAATATCTTAAAGGAAGATGTCAGCCATGCTTTACTACATCAGCGTTGGGTGATGGTGGTGTTATTTGGTTTTGCTTGGAGTTTCTTTTTTCAATCTTTGCCTCTAAAGTCAAACATCTTAAAGAAAATCCCATTTTTGAAGTAGAAAACAAATACGTAACCACTGATAGAAGAGGCTCTTCCATCTATAGCTGTTGACAATAAGGAGATGGAATATTGATTTCTGCCCAGATCAAGGTTTAACTATAGCTGAGGCTTTTAAGAAACATTCATGTACTTAAAGTGAAATGATAGTTTTATAATGTCCAGGCTGTCTTCTGAAGGATGTATTGATGCATAGATGCTTGCTTCACTGCCTGATAACTTGTTTTTGAGGTTTCTGACTTGTCTAGCTGGTCAAATTTTTCTTTGGTTGTGACTGAAAGTTGGATGAACGTATTTACCTAACACGTTCTAGGGAACACATAACCAGCAACAATTGCTGTAAGAAATTTAGAAAAAATGACAACTGCTCAACTAACATATGGTTTTATTATAATTAAGTGGTACAGGGTAGGATCTAGAGAAAAAAAAAAAAGCATGGGTGTGGTAATGGACTTGGCCTTTAAAGGGATGGTAGAAGTCAGATCAGCAAATATAGAAATAGAAATGCATTTTAGATGGAAGCTTATAAGCACATGATGCAGAGCAATGTCCAAAGAATACTGATTGGCCAGTTTGGCCAAGAGAAAGTACAGGCAGGAGACAGGTAAGGATGATATCATTTGGAAAGGAGGAATGGGTTCCACTGAGCTTTTAATGTCAGGGCAAGGACTCAGGTCTTTATCTGCTAAGCAGTAGATTTCTTTATTAAATCAGGAAAACAGAGTGCTGACTCCTCAATTTATCCGGCTACATTGGCAGGATGAGTTTGAGTGGTGATTGCTTAGCAGTTGAAGAAAAACCTATATTTCACGAAATATCAGCAAAATAAAAATTTAATCTTCAGGAGCAAAGGGCAACTCTGTATTACCTCTAATGTCTTACCTGCCTTGCTCTCTACCAGACTGTGGGGGCTAGAAAGGTAGGATAAATGATTCCCTGCCCTCAGAACTTCATTGAGTGAGGGGAAGAGTTCTACATAACTCTAAGGGCAACTATAGGTCATGGTATATGTAGCGAAATGGTGAGGCTGGAGGGAGGCCAGTGAAGACCTAAGATAATGTGCCTGGAGTGGACTTTGATTGACAGATAGGAATTCAGTAGGTGAAGGCAGTAGTATTACAGGCTAGGGAAGTAACAACAGAAGGCATCGTGTGTGTGTGTGTGTGTGTGTGTGTGTGTGTGTGTGTGTGTGCAGGGCAAGTGGAAGAGATCGGCTTCTCTAGGGAACAGATGACCCTTCTATGATTTCAAAGTATGAAAGACTTTGAATCTCACCTTGACTGTGAGTAGAGGAATTGATCACTGCTCCCGATGAATACAAATTTAGGAAGACCATGGGGTCTGATAGGGTACTGCTGTAAGAATTCAGCCATGAAAAGTAGATCAGGTTTAACTTGAGTCTCTTAATGCTTAGATTCTCATTGGATCCTTTTGAGAAGATGGAAGGAAGAATTCATCCCAGAGTTTTCTACTTCAAGTATGCTAAATGTATTATGAAATACTTGTGTGGTGTGCCTAGAAAATATAAAAATAACATTGTAATAGGTGTTGGAGGAACAAGGTATATGACACAAGGTAATATAGCTCTTTTGGAGGCAGGAATTTGGAATGGCTCTGAGGCAAGATTGGGGAGGAATGCCATAACAAGGAAGTAAAAAAAAATTTTTTTTTTTTTTTTTTAGTGGGAAGGGAGGAAAGATGTGGAAATAAAGGGTAATTATGGAAAATAGAGGGTCAAGAGTTTGCCAGATTCAGTAGATATATGAATAGTCTAAGATAAAATCTTAAGTTCATTCTAAGCTACAGACAGTACTGTTGTTGATCTTTTAGGTAGATCCATGAACAAAAGAAAATCTGTAGGTCCGTTGCCAGATAGTGGGTAGAGATATAAATATTTGGCTTTCTAAATAAGAACTTTAGTAGAAACAGTGAATGCAACTGTGCTCTGTTTGAGGATCTGGATTCTTATATATCATGCAGCCAAACTTGCTGAGGGCCTTACTATCTGGGGTGATAATAAACTCAGCCTTCCATTTCCTTGATGAAGGCTAAACTTAACCAAATGTTACTGAATATTCTCCTGCTAATGCTCTTGTAAACAAAGTAGTGCTCCTTAAATAACTAAAGCCACTAGTAGGGGCCCATAGTTAATGTTTTTAAAATATTGCTTCTTTTAAACCTGGAGTTCAGTAGTTTGGTCTGATCTGAAGTTGACACTGCTGTACCCTTAGAAAAATCTGGTAATTAAGAGTGCCACAGAACGTGTAGTTCTAGAATATAGAGGTTTGTGTCATCTCTGAATTGCTTGTGCAAATTCAGTGACAAAACTGATACCAAATGAGCACAGTGTTTCTTTCCTGTGTTTATGAAAATGGTGTCAGTTCAGAACTTTGGATTTTAAGACACCGTTGCAGGAGCATCACTGACATTTCTGAATAACCTAGCATGTCACAAGATTTTTTCTTTTCTTCCCACTGGTTCTGCCACATAGATGCTCTTCCGGTTGCAATATTGTTATAGGAGATTCCCAAATATTCAGTGTAAATATCCCCATCTAATTAATGTTTTAAGTAAGTGTCATCATTTTAAAACTGTCTCTTGAAGACAGTGATTAAGACAAAGTTTGCATGTTTCCCTGGTTAGTATTAATAAGAAAACAATTTGTAGAGGTCCTTGAAGTGGTCCGATTTTGTCTTCTCATAAACATTATTAATGGCAGTGAAACTTTCTACCCTAATCAGAAACATTTCCTCTTAACACCAGTTGCAATTATTCCTTGCTATTCTCTCTTCCCTGCCTATACTGTAAGCCCTTGAGAGTAGAGACCATATCTACTTTTGTCAGTCTGTAGCATTATACAGTGCTTGGCACATAGTAGGTATTCAATAAACACTAACTAGATCATCAGGTGAATAAGTGATTCAAGCTACTGTCTGCAACATTGACTGGAATTTATTATAAAGTGAGCAAAATGGGGAACTTCAGCTTGCCTTATCTGTTGACATAAGCAAAAAAGTTCTGAGTCTTTTTTTTTTAACCTTAAAGTTATTTATAATGAGCAAGATCTCTATGTTCCTCTAGTTTATAGCTACTCAGGGCCTGAGAAAGGCAGACAAGCTGTTACTGAAATTCTCCAGATGGTGTGGTTTTTTTCAAGTCCTTGGTTAAACTCGTACCACTGGAGTGTTCATCATGGTGCACACATCTCTCTGACCCAATGGGTATAATTACCTGGCTGATAATGATCATACTGGTGAATAGTTTTCAACCTGATCTTTCATCCAAGGACAACTTTTTACTCTCCTCCTGTTCTCCTTTTAAAAGCATCTACCAAACCATTTACTAAACAACTAATAAAAACTGAGAAAACAGATGAAAACTTTGGCTTGGTACTGGATAATTAAAGTTATCCCTTTGATAGAATACAGTTTCTGCTCAAATCAAGGAAAACTGTTTTTTTTTTTTTTTAATTTGTGTGTGCAGCTATATTGTAGGTAAAAATTGATAATCATTAGGTTCTTTAAATGCTTTAATTAGGTTGCCAACTTGTTCCTGTCTACACAGACCCCATTGGATCTAAGAAAACCAGTCTGAAATCGGCTATAGACCACACTCCGACCAACTTTAAAATCCTAGCATAAAAGTTTTTTCAAACCCTCATGAGCATTTGATTCAAAACTTATGCTCACTTGTTGTAATACATCAGAAGCTTTTCTCAACAACTTTGGATACATAAGCATCAGTTAAACTCTAAGACAGTGTGGAAAGCTTGCTATGGACAGTGTTCTGTATGCTTCCAGAGGTGTTCAAGTTCAATATATAAGTTCTCTTAGCTTTTGTTATGAAGCCACACGGAAAGTCCAGTTCTCTTAGCTTTCTTTAGAGTTTATTTTCATGTACCTGATCCTAGAGTAGCTTCATGATTTTATCCTTAGCCCGAGTTAAACTATAAATCTGCCTACATTTTAAATATTGCTGTCTGACAAATTAGCATGTCTCTAAGGAATTCAATTTTTAAAATACAGAAAGGTGTGTCACCCTAATACCGCTATTCTAAATGTTTAAGAAGCGGAGATCTGTCTCTCACCCCACTGCCACTCTTCTTAACCAGTATTTCCTTGGTACTGATCCTTCTAGTCTCTCAGTAGTTATTTGGAGAAACAGATATACAATGGGAAAATGCTGTCTATTCTGCTTTACATAAGGAGCTATAATGCCATGACTATTTTAGTCAATAGCTGCCTTTTACAAAAGATGTTCCTTTAGGTGTACATATTATCATCACTTACACACGTTTTTATAAAACTGACAATGGGAATCCTTTTTTTTTAGGGTCTTAGAATGAAAGTTATAAAACATAATGGCCTTCTTTTTTTTTTTTTAAGCCACTTTTGGGACATATTGTTTATTTGAAGTTTGAGGGTCACCAAACTTGGCAAAATGGGATAACCTTGAATCTGACATTTGAGATTGTTAGGCCTTAACCTTTCTATTAAAAGGCTTTGTTTCCAAAAGATTAGCCAAGTAATTAAATGAAAGAAACCGGCAGTGTTGAATCACTCAAAATGGCAAGTTCGTGCAACTATCATACTACAAAGCTATCTGACTCTTTGATGCCATGGCTCCATACATGGATTTGTCACCACCCTGACCTCCACACCATTGCTCAAAACCTCAAAGTCTTCTCAGTACTGTCTAGACAAAATATAATTCTGTAAACCCATCCAGTCTGACCTGCTTTTCAACCTTTTCCCATAGTATAACCCAGCATGGGTCCAGTATTCTAGCCAAGGTGACATAAATATCCTTCTCCCATTGATATCAATTCCTCTTTCCCAAATGTATTTCTGGCTAATGCCCATTCCACCTATTGGAAGAACTGGATTAATTCTCCCTTTTTGCCTGGGTTGTTCTAAAACAAATTAAGAGCATAGATATTAGACGTGTGCAACTTTCAGAGGGCTGATGAACTTCCATACTTTAGTTTCTACTCTTGTCAAGACGGATTGAGGATAGCTTTCCCTGGGACTAAATGAGAGAGACATAGCATCACACCTGACATATAATAAGTGTTCAATAAATTTAACCTTTAATAATATGATATTCCTTCTGTGTTTCCAAAAAACCTATGAAAGCTGTCCCCAACCCTGTACTCCAACTCACTTTACTCTGATCACTTTTTCTAGAGCACCTGTTACGTTCTGAAAGACTCTAATCCACTTACGGGTTTCCCCTGCTAGTGTGTAAACCCTATGAGGTAATAGATGTTTCTTTTGCTCACTGATGTATCCCAACCTCTAGAATAGTGCCTGGCACGTAGTAGGGACATAGATTTGTTACATGAATTAATTTTTTGGCACTGACCAATGGCATTTAGGGGTAACTTTGTTTCCTGTCTCGAAATCGTAGTGGCTTTGAGCAGGTATCAATCACTATGCCCTGTATGCTCTCAACAGCAATGAAAAAAGCTGCCAGTACTTGGAGGCCTTTTAAATTTTCGAATGGCATGGCCTCAGGGCAAAATCTGGGGTAAAGCCAGTGATTCACCATCTGTGGAGTCCCACTGACTAGGCATAGTATGAGACGGGTGACATGCTCTTAAGAGTCAACAGGAATGGCACTTGACTCTTAAAGGAATTTCTTCGGTGGAGATGCAAATGTAGAATGACATTTCAGTGAGAGACCCTCAACACTGGAAAGACTGACTCTGAGAAAAAAATTTTATCTATATCCTGCTTCTGTTAATGAGACCTAAAACACTGTTCATCTTAGAGAAACTGAGAATGCGTGTTAGTGTTGTTTCTTTCACTACTTTCTTTGGTGGAATTCCTTGCCTACACACTTCTGTAATTTAAGGAATGCATTCTGATTTTTAAAACATTACCACTCTGTCACAAACTACTATAATAAAATATATACACAACAAAGTCCTACTATAGAGCACAGGAAAACTATATTCAATATCCTGTAGTAAACCATGATGGAAAAGAAATAAAATTACAATTATAAACATATTCCTAATTTCAAATTTTACTGCACTAGAAGGCAGCATTGGGTTATAGAAAAGCTTGATCATTACTTTTTTGAGGATTTGTCTTATCCTCCTTGTCTACAGTATTGAGTCTTTTTTAATAAAGATTGGATTAAGAACTTAATAGTGTCTTTCAACTTGTCTTCGCGCAGGGCTAAAGAGTTGAGCTAAGGAAACAAATGATCTAATTGCATTCTCTGATGCTAAAAATGCCTACATAATAAGACTAGAAAACACCAGATGCCACTGTGGAGTGAATCTAAAAGGTCAAGGACCAACTCAGGTTAGTTTTATTTAATGACCATAATAGACTGTAAAGAGAGGCTACAAATGGAGTTCCTCTCTGTTCATGTATATCCATTCATGTTTTCCTCAAGTATTTAAATGCCAATGACTTGGCAGACACAGAATTTTGCAACAGGTCATTAATGGTTCAGAGAACAGATGAGATTGCTCCAAAAGCTAATGAAACAGCTTGCTTAAATATTACATTTTTTATGAAGCAAGGATACTTCCTTCCCAGTGAATCATTGATGTTGACATTCCTGTGTAGACTAATCAGAAATCTTTTTATAGTTGAATATAAATATGACATCTTATAATGAGCCGGGAGGTCTCAATGGAAGCCCAGCAAAGTGGCCTGTGATAACGTGCTGTATCTACCAGTTCATCTCATGCTAAAACTCTAGACCCACATGGCATCCCCATGATTTGTCATGTTAAGAAGGTGATGAAACCCAGCAGGGGTGATACATTCAACTGGCCTGGGAGAAGGAAGGATTCTCATCTCATCCATTTATTCTAGGAAAGTCTTCCTGTAGTAAGCCAGATTTTTGACCAACTGCTTGCCCTAAAGCCAAGCCAAGTGATACTTGTGATTCTGAGTGCTAGGCAGGTTTTGTATAATAACTGGATGCAAAGGACAAATACTCAACATCATTTCTTTTCTTTTTCTTTTTCTTTCTTTCTTTTTTTTTTTTTTTTGGTCTTTTTGCCTTTCCTAGTGCCACTCCCATGGCATGTGGAGGTTCCCGGGCTAGGGGTCTCATTGGAGGTGTAGATGCCAGCCTACGCCAGAGCCACAGCAACGCGGAATCTGAGCCGCGTCTGCAACCTACACCACAGCTCACGGCAACACCAGATCCCTAACCCACTGAGCAAGGCCAGGGATCGAACCCACAACCTCATGGTTCCTAGTCGGATTCGTTAACCACTGAGCCACGACGGGAACTCCGTCATTTCTAGCTAAAGCTCTGAGAACTAGAAAACTGAATATATTTCACAGGCTTTTAGCACAACTGTTAGACAATACAGTACTCACATTATCAACTCAAGTCAAATTCCTTTAACAGGGAAGGAGCAGAAGGTTACCCAGCATTAGAGTGAAACTAATGCTATCACACATTTTAAAAGACCACACATAGATCTAATATATCAGTCTTTATAGTCCACAAAGTCAGAAAAGCTAGATTTTCCTAGTATTTAAGTTTATCATTTCAAATATGTTAAGCTCTTTGGGAAGCACCAATTCCTTGGTCACTATATGAACTGTTGATTTATTTAGTTAATGCATTTATTTCCTTTTAAAATATCCAAACTGAGTTTTTTATCAGGGTAGTGGTATAGGTTTATAGGAACTAGCATATTGCATTAAATATTACTTCATATAAAGATAAGACACTTGTTACTTCTTTAATCTTGTAGAATAATATCTAGATCAGAAGTAAAACAAAAACAAAATTATGTTGAGCCTGGGAAAGAAAAATAGCATTTTTCTAAGTTCCTCAAAGTCATCTGTTCATTGCTGCCTCAAGAACTTATCTTTAAAAAAAGAGAAAATAGGGAGTTCCCTTTGTCGCTTGGTGGTTAACAAGCCCAACTAGGATCTATGAGGATGCAGGTTCGATCCTTGGCCTCACTCCTTAACGGATCCAGCGTTGCCCTGAGCTGTGGTGTAGGTGTCAGACACAGCTTGGATCCCATGTTGCTGTGGCCATGGCATAGGCCGGCAGCTGCAGCTCTGATTCGACCCCTAGCCTGGGAACCTCCATATGCCTCAGGTGCGGCCCTAAAAAGACGAAAGACAAAAAAATAAAAAAGAGAAAATAGTAAATGAAATATTCAAGACTTGAGCCTTTGAAAAATTGTCTAATGACATAACCAGGACACTTTACTTAGATAGCTTGTTTTTAATGCAGCTGGTATAAATTTGATTTTTTTCCCCTTTTCCCCAGCCCTGGAATGATTTTAATGTTAGAAAAGATGACTTAAGAAAACAATCCAGTTTAATATATGTTAGAAGATCTTCAAAGTCACTCTTTAAATCCCAGAATAAACTTTTCAAAATCTGTACAGATTAAGGTGATACTTGAGATCTTTCCTTGTGTTCTTTGATTATGACAACCAAGAAAGAAGACCTCGTAAGAAAGATGTGTCTTCATTGTCTAAGAACTCTTAACTTAGTTCCCTGGAACGCCACATCCATTTTAACCTTGTTTGTAGAAGTCACTTAAATAACTTGCCGAAGGTGGAATAGAAACTGACTTCCTAAAAGTGTCTTTAGATTAATAATGTTCAATGTTTGGAATCATTTAGGAGTGGCTTTTTTTCCAGAAGGCCTTAGTAGATATGAGGTTTCTCAAATTACTCTTCCAGACTTGCCAGTTGTTCATCATGATCCCTAAGGCAGATGTTTAGACATGTTTGTGGAAGTGTATTTATTACCATGCATGATTATAACTGGTATCATTTTGATTACATTCACATGGATTTATGTATAGAATTCATGAAACAAAACCTCTCTCACCTACTTAGACTTTATAAGCAAAAGTCTGATATTAAGGGGTAGGTTTTTTAAGTGTAATTGGAACTTCTTATGCTCATCCATCTTTGCAGTGAATGAACCAAAGACTGATATTTTGATACATTAGGACACTTTATTGTTCAATGTAGTTGCTTCAATGTGGTTAACCGCGCAGCAGTGAAAACCCCAAGTCTTTCATTTAGCAGGGGCTAATGTGCTACCGTTTAGATTTTGTCCATCCCTCAATTTAAAAATGCATTGATTTACCTCTAGATACTTATTCGATCCAATTTCCCAACACGCCATTGCCCAATAATGACAGTGTGAATATTAGCTCAAGGATGCTTGTGCCTTTCCGCCACTTCGTCCATCTCACTCTGCAGCAGCTTTTTAGAATATTTGTGGTCACAGAAGGTCAAAGCAGGTGGGTTAACAATTTCAAACCATTTTTGGAACCTGTCTCCTAAATTTTCAACACTTGAGTAGAATTAATATATCGCCGCAAAAGCAAGAAAACGGGTTGGCACATTCACCTTTCTCCTTGTCTGACAGAACCTGCAATTACCAAGGAATTTCTTATCTGTCAACCTATCTAATTTGACCAGAAACCAAGAAGTAAGCAAAGGAGCCTATAAGCCTTTTTTCTTGTGGATGAGTTCCCCCTGGCCTTTTAGAAAGCATTCTGGAAACTTCCTAATCCTTAGCATGGTAGAGACCTGGTGTTGTTGGGGGGGGGGAGGGGATGATTATTAGGTTGCTGGTCCTCTGTAAACCTAAAATTTGACAAATACATAGAAAGTCCTCTTATTTTCAAATGACTCTTTTTCCTTCATCTTGTTTAAAAGCAGCCAAGTCTTCTCTGAGGGAAATAAGATAAATCATGAAGAACCATCCATAAAGTAATAATTGATATATCAAGCACACAAATAAGAATAAGAATGGTAAATGTTTTTTAAAAATTATCATTAGACATGAGGGTTAGCAGGACCATCATTATTCTTGGAGGTGAAGCCCAAGTGCCCTGTTGGCTGTGGATGTCTTGCCAGCTAGAATAAATCATCTCAGATGTGGAAATATAAGCCTGTGGCAAGTCTCTTGTGGAAAGTTAATGCCAACTTTGAGGGTAGGTTGAACACTAAAACAAAGGGCATATTCTACTGAAAAAGCCACCCAGGACCAGAGACAACATATTAGAGTCAGGTAACTAAAATTGATCTTGTGTTGGGTCTATATAACTATAAAAACTTTTTTGTGGTTTTGGTCTATATACAGAAACACAACAAAAGGGAAACCCCGCCTGTCCACACAAACGTACTACATACACCTCAGTTTGTCTGCTCTGTTCTGATGTTACAAGGCAGCTGCATATTCTTCCTTTAAACTATTCATAACCCAGTACGTCTCTGAAACATGAGTTGCAGAAAGGTACAGAAACACTCAAGCCATGACTTTGAAGATGATGTGAATGTGGGGCTCTGCCTAGAAAGGGAAGCCACAATGGGATTTAGTATAATTCAGCCAGGCTATTAAAGAAGAAACTAAATATCAGACGGTGTTTCTTGTATTTGTTTTCTGAGAAGGAAAAGTTTTAGATGACTTGCCTGTGTTTAAAGTGCCCTGATAAGGTCTATCATCAAATAAGTATCTTAGTGGATGTAGCTGTCTGCCACATTATTAATATGCAGGTGCCTTACTGTATAGCACAGAGAACTATACTCAATAATTTGTAATACCCTATAAGGAAAAGAATCTGAAAAATAATGGATATGTATGTACTTATAATGGAATCACTGTGCTATACACTTAAAACTAAGGCAAACACTGTAAATCAACTACACTTCAATAAAATAAAAAGAATTGCATGCATATATGTGTAAAAAATAGGTAGCAGAATGTTCACAGAAGCCCTTCTATAGCAGCTTCACACTGGATAAAATTTATGGCATGTTCATATAGTAAGATATGTGGCAATGATAATGACCAAGATAGAGCTTGGCTGGAACTTCATAAATACTATGTTGAATAAAATAAACCAGACACAGAAGTAGAAAAAATAAAAAAATAAAACTCAGGTGCTTCTAAATAACACGTTTTCTTAAACTCTTCTCACATCCACATAGACTTTCAAGATGACTTTTGTATGGCAGTGGAGTAGAAAGTGGAACATGTTTAACAATTAAGATTTTTATATATGAGCATCATAGATGAAATCACAGAGGAACTCAAATGAATCAGCTGTGGATCCTGAAGCCCATTTGTTAGCTGTGCTACACCGCCATGCTGACTTCATTCGGGATTATTTCCTATGGGAACAAGAAAGCACAACTTGCTGGTGTGTGTTCCAGGAAACAAACTGCTAAGATTCATTTCTATGATTTTTTTTTAAAAAAACTAGCCCAGATTTTTTGTCTGTTTGTGTGTCTATTTGCTTGTATTGCAAAGCCTGGAACATATTTATAGGCTATAATGAAGGAACTGTTTCAGAAAAGAGCAAGTAGTGGTGTGAAAGGCAGGATAAATAACTGACCAATTAAAGCCCTGGTATTGGTGAGAGGGGATAAAACTTCTGACAGTGGAGGGTTTTACATCAAACAGACAGCTAAGGATGGGTATGCAAGCATTGTAGGTGAAGGGAAGAAGGTCACTCCTCTTGTTGAGGTTATCTGCTAGGCAAATATTCCAAGGTGGTGACCATAATCCAGGGGACTTAAAAATAAACAGATTTGGAATAGCTGCTTGAGTTCAATAGGAGAGAGAGGTCGCCAAACATAGTCGAAAGGAAGGTAGAACTGGATTCGGGATCTGACTGAGGTGGGTCACACATTTGTAGCAGAACAGTACTGAACAGTTGCACCCTATTGTCCTTCAGTATTCGGTCAAAGTGTACAGATGGATTGTCAAGTTGCTCATTCTAAAATTAGTATTCTTCACCATGATGAATTCAGTCAATTAGGATGCATTCTTCTTGCAAAAAAATAGAAAATTGAGCAAGGTTCAAACAAATGTGAGTCTATTTTTCTCACCCAATGAAGTCTAAAGGTAGATGGCTGTGGACATTGGTTGAACAACTCGATAATGATTATAAAACAAGTTTCTCTGTAAAGAAATAATAATAATAAATAAATAAATAAATAAATAAAAACTAGCCTGGAATTAGGCAGAGGAGTGAGTTTCAGTAGAAATATGTTTGCCTTGGGAAGGATAGAAATGAAAACAGTGAAATGTTTGCTGGTCTGTTTGGGGAGATATATGTAGACATGAGGGAGGATTGTTGGAAAAGGGATGAATAATGTCAATATATCAGCCTAGAAATCATGTGATACAATGACAGTCCTTTATCTGCACTCTGTCATTAGTATTTTCACTACATTTTCCTACAAGGGTCAAGCATAATATCCACTGTACATTTAGATGGCAAATTCAAAGTAAAAGTCATTTCTTACTAGAGTTCCCATCGTGGCTCAGCGGTAGCAAACCCAACTAATATCCAGGAGGATGTGGGTTCGATCCCTGGCCTCGCTCAGTGGGTTAAGGATCCAGCATTACCGTGAGCTGTGGTATAGGTCACAGACTCGGCTCAGATCCATTTGCGTTGCTGTGGCTGTGGCATAGGCTGGCATCTACAACTCCCATTCAAACCCCTAGCCTAGGAACTTCCATATGCCAAAGGTGCAACCATAAAAAGCCAAAAAAAAAAATCATTTGTTACTATGTTTTTGTACCAGCTCCATAATGCCTCTCAAATCATTGCCCCAAAGGCCCAGCAACAGAAAATTCTAGAGGCTTCCATGTTAGTTGTTTTGTTGTGTGTTTTGTTGTTGTTGTTATTTAAAACCATAAAATATTTCATGTAATTGTTCATTTTTCAGAATATCCCCTTGGATTTAGGATGGGAGGGAAGCAGAATGAAATATAGAATCCTACTTTACCATTTCATAGTTACAAAATAGAATTCTTCTCAATTGAAATTTTACAACTGATTTATTCCATTCACCCTTTCCAGTTATCTATGAATCCTTTAGCTTTTTAAAATCTTACTGCTCCTCCTTGCTTTTTTGGTATACTTTCTGGTTACTGTCACTTCATAACTAGACCAGGCTTTGCAAGGGCCCCCTTCTGTCACTGTCACTGCAGCCTTATGCCAGCACCCCAGTATGAGCTACCACTAAACCACGCTGGCTCTGATGACTAAGGCAGGTACTGAGGGCACTGGTCCTGCAGTGGTGTCCCGGGGTGGGGAAAGAAGTGCCTTACAGAGTTCCATCACATCCCCATAGGCCCACCAGTCACACAGCTCTTTCATGGTGCTTATACATACCACCTACCAGCCAAGGCCCCGAGGCTTGCCCCACAATGCCACTGAACCTTCTGGGCTAGGTTGGTTGGGAACCCTGACATTTGGGCCTTTATTTGGATAGCATTAAGCTCCTTTTCCAAGTCTTAAACTTTCCTAAACACTCTTTATTATGGTGAATATTTTTTAGGCTCTGTAAGGAGATATTCCTAATAAAAACTTATTTTTTTAAAAAATGGGTGGGGTGGGTATAAAATTAAGAGAGGTCGGAGTGAGTCAAGAATATTGGAAGTTGCCAACTTAAGAACTCGAATTTCCTATCATGCTAAAAAAAAAAAAAGAGCAAAAAGGCTAAGCACTGAATAGTAGAGATGTACTGAAATAATGTGAATTCTTTGATCTGTGAGTTGCATCTCAAACCTAGCCAAATACTTTCTTCCAAGCAGCCGAGTTAACTTTAATGAGCCAGTTTGATCAAGTAGGACTCTAGCTGCATAGGCCAAAAGAATCCAGTGATCACTTATCATGAGAGCATGTAAAATTCCCTTTTTTCAATTTTGGTTTTGAAAACATCTCTGAAATTTCCATGTTCAAACTATTCTACTAAATAATCTTCTTGTTCTTTGCTTGGTATATCTACTAACTGGAAGATACTCTTGGTTCAGTCTCTATTTAATGGGCCTTGTGCAACATTCTTAAAAAATCATTTTAGAAAGTTCCCTTGTGGCACAGTAGGCTAAGGATCCAGCACTGCTGAAGCTGTGGTGCAAGCTGAGTCTACAATGTGGGTTCAGTCCCTGGCCTGGGAACTTCCAAGCACTATGGGTGAGACCAAAAAAGAAAAGAAAAAAATGTTTTTAAAAAACCCGATACATATGATCTGTAGCAATAGGACGCTAGAGTCTTATTTGAGGATCTAAATTTCTGCTGGTACCAACTCTTATCCACCACCAGGTATTTAACAGTTAGGCAAGATATATATACCTTCTTGCCCTCAGTTTCCCAATCTTGATAATGAAAAAGTGTGACCAAATCATTCCCTAGGTTTCTTCCAGCTCAATAGTCTAACCCACTTGGTATTTCTTTAAGGGGGACAAAGGATTGTGGAAGTTAGTCTATTGAACCTCAGACTTCTCAGTACATTAGAATCATCTGGGAGGAGTTCCTGTTATGGCTCAGCGGAACGGAAACCGACTAGTGTCTATAAAGATACAGGTTCTATCCCTGGTCCCGCTCAGTGGGTTAAGGATCGGATGTTGCCATGAGCTGTGGTGTAGGTCACACATATGGCTTGGATCCTGCATTGCTGTGGCTGTGGCGCAGGCCAGCAGCTATAGCTCCAATTCTACCCCTAGCCTGGGAACTTCCATATGCCACAGGTGTGGCCCTAAAAAAGCAAAAAAAAAAAAAAATCATCTTGGAATCTTTAAAATATATCGGTGCCTGCATCTTTTCCTCCAGGGATTCTGACTTAATCGATGTGGGTGTGGCAGGGACATTGATGTTTTAAGAGCTCCCCATAAAAGTTCCTCAGGGGGTGTAAGGTAGACCTTCTAGATTGCCAAGTGGGAATGATGTGGGCTTGGATTTGACTCAAGATTCACTAAAACAGGCCTCTCTGTGTAACTTAGAGTAAACTTTGTTCCCACAGTCCTCTTCCTGTCAGAACCTACCTTCTATAGCCACAAAAGCTGGACAGAAAGTGGCTCTAACCTTGACAAATTTTCACCTGGGCCTTACTTATTAAAGCACCACATCCCTCTGTGTTTCTGTTTACTCATTGGTCCCACTTGTTCTAAAGCTGTTTAAACACTTGCTATGGAAAACCAATGTTAGCTACAATACAAGACTGCATACATGACACATAACGTCCATGAAACCTAGCCTTGATTTAACCATAACTACCATTGGTTGAGCATTTTCTAAATGCGAGGCACTGAGGCCTCTACCTAAGTTCTTATTGTTGATTTCCTCTAACAACTATGCAAACTGTATTCCCGTTTTGCAGGTGAGAGAAATGAATATTAGGTGAGTTGCCTCAAGCTACAGAGCTAGAAAGTAGTGACAATGTGTAAGACTTCCAAGCCTTAACGCTGAGCTGCTGTACTATCTCATCTCTACCCAAAATTAACTGTATGCTGGGAGTTCCCTTTGTTGCACAGTAGTTAACGAGCCTGACTAGGATCCATGAGGATGTGGGTTTGATCCCTGGCCTCACTCAGTGGGTTAAGGATCCTGCATTGCCATGAGCTGTGGTGTAGGTCCTATCCTGCATGGCTGTGGCCGTGGCATAGGCCAGCAGCTGTAGCTCCGATTTGACCCCAGCTTAGGAACCTTCATATGCCACAGGTGTGGCCCTAAAAAAAAAAAGAAAAGAAAAGAAAAACAGTTAACTGTATGGGGAATTCTTAACTCTGGTCTGACTTGGTTCCAAACATAGGGGAAAGTTTTCTGGTTCAGAGCTTTACAGGTCCTGTAAGTCCTGTAGCATCCTTCCCAGGGGTTAAAAGCAATGGTATGTGCTCTCTGTAAATGCATAACTAGGTTATACCTCCTTGAACCAGGCATGTTTTGTTCCTGAGGCCCCTACGGCAATGTCAGCATTTATAAGAAAATCTCCTAAGGACTTCTTTTCAGTGTGTATTAACATAGCCTCATTTCCCCAATTAAATAGGTGGCAAAAATCTTACTGTCTATTCAGCTTGGCCTTTGCAAATAGAATAAGCCTTCCTAAAAGTATAGGCATTTGAGCTAAGGAATTTAGGCTTTACATCAAATATCAGAAATTTGGCTGCATCATTTCTGGAAGCGTCCCTTTTTCTCAAAAGGCTACTTTGAAGATAGTGGTGAAGGCTGTTTGCTGCCCTCTTGGACCCCAGGAGCTGCCTTAGAGGTTAATATTTCACATGTCCTAGTTCAGTACCCCAGCTGAGACAGGCATAAATTTCCAAAGGACAAAGAAACACATTTCTGACCCATACAAAATGCTGGACACTTTAGCAAGGATATGTTGCTTTGTTCTGGATTCTCCTTAATTTCCTTTCCTGTGTTTAGTTTATGTAGTGCTTTCTGAAAAGCTAACTAGTATTTTTTTTTTAATTTAATGTATCTAATTATTTATTAAATTCTTTTAGGGCCGCACCCATGGCATATGGAGATTCTCAGGCTAGGGGTCGAATTGGAGCTACAGCCGATGGCCTACCCCACAGCCACAGCAATGCCAGATCCAAGCCACATCGGCGGCCTACACCACAGCTCACGGCAGCGCTGGATCCTTAGCCCACTGAGTGAGGCCAGGGATCAAACCTGCGTCCTCATGGGTATTTGTCAGATTCGTTTCCGCTGAGCCATGACAGGAACTCCGCTAACTAGTATTTTAAAATCAGTAAGATTATGACTTTGAAAGTGGTTTATAAAATACAGGTTAAAATCACTGATATTAGGAAGGTCTCTTGTGGCATATAGGGTTAAGAATTGGGCAGAGTCACTGCAGCAGCTTGGGTCATTGCTATGGCGAGGGTTCGATCCCTGGCCCCAGGAATTGAACACATGCTTCAGGCTTGGCCAAAAAAAAAAAAAATCAATGGAATTAAAAAAAAAAAAAAAAAGAGCAGCAGCATATATAGTTGGAAAGGGAACACAGATCATGTTCAATAAACCCAGTGGCTTATTAGTGATTGATCTTGTGTTCCTGAGTCCATTTTAATATTCATAAAATAGAGACACATTTATGTCATAGAACTTCTAGGATAAGCGTTTTAAGGGCTTGGTAGGTTAGGTGTTTGTCCCATTCCCCTTAACATTCCCCATCTGTGGAAGGGGGTTGCAGTTAAAATGTTCTTAACATGAATGATTCCTTTTACCAGCTTTGAGACTGATCAAGAAAATCCCCCTCTGCTCAGCAAAACAGGGTAAAATAATAGACTGGGAGGGAGGTGGCAAACTCATCGTGGTATTGCTTTAGACCCCTGTAATCATTAATTCATATCATTGCTGATGTCAGTACTTTCCTACTGATGGAAGAGGTAAGTAGGTATAGGATGCACCAGCAAAATTTGTCCCTATGAAAATGTGTCCCTATTCTGAGTATTCCTGGATTTTAGTCCCTGCATGAATCACTTTAAGGGCTAAATAAACTACAGCACAGATTGTTTTCTAGTGCAAAGGACATAGTCATCCTAAAATGACTCACAGTCTTCTGGTATACATTTCTCAGAGCCTTCTGAGAAACCAAAAAAAAAAAAAAAAAGTTGCAAAATCTCTCCTGGTCATCTGATTCTTGTGCCATGGAAAGGGGACATCATCCCCACATTCTTTCAGAGAGGTTGGTATTGAGTCCAAAATCCACGTTATGTATCTTCACTCAAATGAAGGTAATTTCATCGACTCAGCATAGTTTCATCTACAACTTTGTATTGTATAATGGACTGTAAAAAGGAGTCAAGACTATACAATAATGTTCAATCCTCATCTGTTTCCGGATGTGTATTCTTATTTCTTTTCCAGCTTCCAAAGAAGGAAACAGCCCATTCCTAAAAGTAGAAAAACTAACCAGCTAGGTTTAGATGGGAAGCTGCTCATGTGACTTTTTGCATGGGTTTTTGAATGTTAATTAGTAATTCCTCTTTTATGATAACACCCCTTGTGTGTTTCCTGATTTTTGGTCCTTGGTCCGAAGAGTCCCTGGACTAAACCCAGTAAATGAAAAAGACTATACTTGCTGGTTGTCCTGCACCCACTTGTTCCCCTTTATATGTATATATTTAAAACAAAACAAAACAAAAAACACCTTTTACCTTACTATAGCTCTAAAACAGATCCCAGAGTTCCCGTTGTGGCACAGTGGAAATGAACCCGACTAGGAACCATGAGGTTGCGGGTTTGATCCCTGGCCTCGCTCAGTGGGTTTAAGGATCCAGTGTTGCCATGAGCTATGGTGTAGGTCTCAGACACGGCTCGGATCCTGTGTTGCTGTGGCTGTAGTGTAGGCCGGAAGCTGCAGCTCCAATTAGACACCTAGTCTGGGAACCTCCATATCCCATGGGTGTGGCCCTAAAAAGACAAAAAATAAATAAAATAAAATAAATAAAATAAAATAAATAAAATAAAATAAAACAGATCCCATATCTTGATGCGAACTAGACTTTCTTCGGTGATGCCCTAGTTTAAGAAAGCAGTCACAGAAAAGAGTAAGCATCTTTGGGTCCCCATGTCCTCTTTTCAGCCCAAAGTCTTTCCAAAAAATCAGCTCATTATAAAAGCTGCTAAAGATTTTGTGAGCTAGTTGACAATTCTGTAACATTGTTGGAAGCATTATGCATTTGAATTTTAAACGTTGTATTTAAGTTGATCATTCCAACAGAGGGACATAAGTCTGAAAGCAAGACTTCTTCTGTCCACCACATGTCAAATGATAACTGGGGCATTTGGGGATTCTGTGATGAGGGGTTTTCTCTTTAAACCTGGAGAAAAAGGTGAATGTTTATCACTCTGGTACACATGTAACTGGAGGTACACTTTTGTAAAATTTTTCAATAAACTTTCAACATTCCTTTATAAAGGGATTTATCTTTTGAGTCTTGGAGCCTATGGGGAGAATCTACCTTCCAGTCATTTCAGGGAACTTAGATACCTTTTAGATTGTATGGCCTATGATGAAGACCAGCCCTTGATTATTATAACCCAACCTATGCCTTCCTTTTCTTCAAGGAATATGCTAAAATACTAAAGGAACCTTTTCTCCCTATTTTTTTTTCTCCCTTGCCCCTTGTAACTGCTCACCCCAAACAGTGAAAGGACATAAAGGATACCACATACCTTAAAACAATTCCATTGCTGCTACACGTTTTGGACACCTAGGGTCCAAAAAGAGAATTTTTGGAGTTCCCATTGTGACGCAACAGAAACGTATCTGACTAGGAACCATGAGGTTGCAGGTTCGACCCCTGGCATCGCTCAATGGGTTAAGGATCTGGTGTTTCCGTGAGCTGTGGTGTAGGTCACAGAAGTGGCTTGGATCCTGCATTGCTGTGGCTATGGCATAGGCTGGCACCTGTAGCTCCGATTTCACCCCTAGCCTGGGAACCTCCATATGCCACGAGTGCGGTCCTAAAAAGTAAAATAAATAAATAAAATAAAAAGAAGTTTTCTGGAGTTCCCGTTGTGACTCAGTGGTTAAAGAATCCAACTAGGAACCATGAGGTTGCAGGTTTGATCCCTGCCCTTGCTCCAGTGGGTTAAAGATCTGGCATTGCCGTGAGCTGTGGTGTAGATCACAGACGTGGCTCAGATTCCGAGTTGCTATAGCTGTGGTGTAGACCAGCAGCTACAGCTCCGATTAGACCCCTAGCCTAGGAACCTTCATATGCCACGGGAGTGGCCATAGAAAAGGCAAAAAGACAAAAAAGAAGAAGAAGAAGTTTTTGCTGTAAAACCAAGGTAGCACCAGTCATTTTAAAACTCATCCATTTTGGCTGTCTGCCAACACTAGACTTGATACCTGGTCTTGAATTATAAGGTTGTTACGGCTTGTGTCACTTTTATGACTAAACCACACACCACTATTTCTTCTCCCAAGCCCCCCCAAAGTGCTTTGTGGCACTTCTCAAATTCCTTTAAAATACTCTCACTTTAGAATAAAATGTACCATATTTAATGAGCTCAGTCTTTTCTTGTCAGAAATAATATCCTGTAGAATAGTGCCCAGGCTTTGAAAATGGGCAACAAACTCATGCCAGGTTACTTTCCATCCAGAATTGAAGAGGAAGAGGGGAAAATCTTCAGGGACAAATAAGTAACCGAGATGGGCAGGAATATGGGAGATAAAGGGGTTCTGCTCATTTGATAAGGGAAGGGGTCAAAGACAAATGTTTTCTAAAAGAAATCAGAAAAATTGGAGTCTGTATAAGAATGAGAGAAAAAGAGATTGAAGATAAGTAGGGGTAAAATATTTGAGTCTCACATACAAAATGAAAAAGTCTCAATCTTTGTCCTAAATGCAAAGAGAGCCCCAAAATTAAGTAGGAAAGCTTCCAATGTTATTCTGAAATTTAAAGGCATTTCATCATAAAATTAAAAAAAAAATCTGGAGTTCCTTGGTAGCCTAGCCCTTGGGAAATTGGCATTGTCACTACTGTGGCTCAGGTTTGATCCGTGGCTGCAGGAACTTCCTTGTCTGCAGACACAGCGCGCCCCCGCCCCCCCCCAAAAAGGAGAGATTTTAAAATGATAATAATAATAATAATTTTAAAATGAGGTTTAGGAGTTCCTGTTGTGGTTCAGCAGTAATGAACCCCACTAGTCTGCATGTAGATGCAGATTCAATGCCTCGCCTCACTTAGTGGGTTAAGGATCTGGCGTTGTCACAAGCTGTGGCATAAGTCACAGACGCATCTCACATCCAGTATTGCTGTGACTGTGGTGTAGGTGGGCAGCTTCAGCTCTGATTTGACCCCTTGCCTGGGAACTTCCATGTGCCTGGGTGCGGCCCTAAAAAGACGAAAATAAGTAAATAAATAAAATGAGGTTTAAAAAAAATCCCAGATTATCCCAATTCAAGGAACACAGCCATAGGCCAGAGCTTCAAGGTTGTCATGGGAGCAAAAAATTACGGCAAAAAGGGTTCACAAAAAGGTATAGGTATCTAATGCATGAAGCCAGATACTCCCAAAAAAGACGAAAACAATGTCACTGATTTTAAGAGAGCTAGTAGCAGTTGGAGTTGACCTCCTGAGACTGGAGTTGAGATGAGACAGTCCTTTGAGGGGAAGGGAATATGAAAAGGCAGAGAGTAAGTGACCTTCAGTTTTGGATGTTTAGATTGTGAGTGATAACCGAGGACCACAGGGCACTCCTTAAATCCGGGAAGATCCCAACTCAAGATCCTTAACTTAATAACAACTACAAACACCCTTTCTTAGATAAAGTCACATTCAAAGGTTCAAAGCTTCAAAGGTTAGGACTTGGACATATCTTTCTTGGGGGAGGGGCTCTGTAGGTATGTAATAGAGCATCTCTGTAGCTGGCAGGAGGTTTCCCATATGAGATTCATTAGTGCAGTGTTTGAGGAACTCTGGCTTGGGGCCAGACAGCCTGGGTTGGAGACCTGGTTTCAACTTAGCAGCTGTGTTGTTTAAAACCTCTGTGCTTTGGCTTTCCATCTGGAAAAGTGAAATAATACTATATCATAATACTCATAGGGTTACCATGAATGTTCTGGAGTTAATACAGTTAATACAGCTAAGAGTGCCTGGCCCCCAACCAAGTCTAGAGTGAACAGGGCTTCAAGTCCCCAATTGTCTTCATCTCTAACCAGACCTGTTTCCCCGCTGCCTACCTGTTAGGTGTCTTTGAGCAAAATTAAATACTAAATCTGAAAATGAAACAATTGTAAAACATAGATTTATGTGTTTGTGGGTGTATGTATTTTTAAAGACTATTAAGATTGGGAAGACTGTTTAAAGACTTATGGAGGGAGAGATTAAGTACTGACTCTCAGGAAAACATATTGACATTTATGAAGAAAGGTAAGTACCACATAAGCTGACTGAGCAAAACCAGGAGACTTCTTATTTTCTAAGTATCTAACAAATAGCAGATATTCCCGTGTGGTGCACTTGGCCCTGGAATTTTAAAAAGCTCAAATAAATGGGTGCTATAGGCACAGAATAGGGGTGGAATGAGTGTACCAGCCCGCCGATGGTCTTTACAGGATTACACTCCTGTGAATGGCTTTTCCTTGCCTCTGGTCTTCAGTTCTTATAGAAAGTTAACTTCCAGCTCTCTCAGGAGCTGTGTAGAAATTCTGACCCCCGGGGGTCAGGGGCCGTGGAAGAACTTTTTGAAATGTTAGCTCACTTCTGTGTGCTTGCGGTGACTTTTTCTGTTTTACCTACTGTGATACTCAGGGGAGCTTTATGAGCGCACATACCAAACTGTTTGGAGGGTAGTAATGCTAAATAATAGCATAAAGTATGTACACTCAGTGAGACACCCGATAATTCCATTTTTTCCCTGACGTGTGCGTGGTGTCAAAAATGAAGGACTTTTGAAACATAGTACATAGATAGCCCCGGAGGTCATATACAGAATCCTAACATTTAAAGACTATTTATCCATATGAATAAGATAAAATACCTAACTCTACTCATCACTTGCTATATAGTAACATGATTTTTTGGAGAACACGAATTGAGAATGCCCAATTTCAGATGCCAGTTGCAATCTTCTTAGGCCTGACATTCAATTTATTTCAACGTTGTTATGAAACCTTATTCACCCCTGATTTTTTTAAATTTATTTTATTGAAGTATGGTTGATTTACAGTTTTTTAATTTCTGCTGTACAGCAAAGTGATTCAGTTATACATATATATGTATATATACATTCTTTTAAATTCTTTTCCATTATGGTTTATTATAGGACATTGAATATAGTTCCCTGTGCTATACAGTAGAACCTTGTTGTTTATCCATTCTATATATAATATTTGGCATCCGCTAATCCTGAACTCCCAATCCACCCCTGCTCCACTCCACTTCTCCTTTGCAAACCACAAGTCTGTTCTCTATGTCTGTATTCATCTATGTTTTGATCACTATCTTTAATACTAGATTGTATGCCAAAGCTCCAATATGAATTTCTTAGCTATATAAATAATAACATTTTTAAAAATTTTTATTGAGGTATAGTCATTTTACAATGTAAGTTTCAGGTGTACAACATAGTGATTCACAGTTTTTAAAGATTATACTGCATTTATAGTTATTTTAAAATTTTGGCTCCGTTCCCCATGCTGTACCGTATATCCTGGTAGCATATTTATTTTATACCTAGTAGTTTGTACCTATGATCACATTAAATGTTACCAGATATCAATTACTTAAAGAAAAATCTGGTAAATACCTTCTTTCCGTTTTAGAAACTACAAAGGAAACAGTCCTACCCACTCCCCTGTTGTCAGAAGTCAGTCTAACAGAGAAGAAAGAACAGAATGAATCTGAAGAACTACACTTACACATCACTGGTTGTAGGCCTATTAAGACATAAAGTCTGGGTTTGCTGGGCTACGATCTCATTACTCCTCTAAACTCTGCCCACAGGTGTCTGTAGCTGGTAATGTTGATTTGAGCTGTCTCCATCGGGGATCGCCTGGTGCCACTTGGTGTCTGCTGGTGCAGGGTTTGCTGTCTGCCTTCTTACAATGTCTAACGAAGTAGAAACGAGTGCAACGAATGGTCAGCCTGACCAACAGGCTGCACCAAAGGCACCATCAAAGAAGGAAAAGAAGAAAGGTATGGAGAAATCCTTCTGAGACCAGTGAGGGGAGCTAGTGGTGGTTATCTGTAAAGAAATGTGGAGTATAAGGCAAAGTAAGAGCCAAGTGTCAAGGTCTCCTAAATAGGAAAGTACGGCTTTGGCAGAGGAGATTGGTTCCAGCCATATGCGATAAGACATACCTCTGAATTCTGCAATTGCACCAACTTGAGTCCTACTGGGAAGCTTTCATAGATCCTGTTCAGTTGGGAATTGTAGCTGTTGAGTATTACATAGTTATCTTTTAGGAACCTCTTTCCCACTTTGCTTTATTGAAGTAGCTACTTTGTAAAAATCAAGGTCTTTATTTTATGAGACCCTCTTTGACCCAAAGTACCAGTAGGAAGTACAAGCATCCTTAATCACTCATAGTTTGAGCATATGCCATGATTTCCTTGTCTTTCATGTCCATACTTTAGAAATGGGAGTGAGACTGCCCAGGCCTTTTAAGAGAAGCAAAAGAAGTTATAAAGATGGGCTAATTATCATAATGATTTTCAAGGGAATTTACCATAATTCTCTTCTGCCTTACTGATAGTTCAAAAATGTTAGTAAATTATGCAGTGGCTTATTTTTCTTTCATTTTTTTAAAAAGGTATGATTCTCTTTATATTCTTTTTTTAAAAAAAAATTTAAAACTACGATGAAGAATATTCTCTAATCCCACCTCACATATGCCTGTATGTTTCCCATAACTCAATCCATTCTGCTTCTTTAAGAGTTTATTTTCTCTCCACACCAACACCATATGGTTTTACAAAGGATGATTTTACTCAAAGGGAGTAAGGATAAGGTAGAATATTGCATATTTGACCAAGGGTAGTATAATCAGATTTTTAAATCCTGTGGTATATTTGTTCATATAGGCCGGTATTTCAATGCATTTATAAACTTCACCCTCTTTCTTTTCTTTTCTCAGGCTCAGAAAAGACGGATGAATATCTTTTGGCCAGATTCAAAGGTGATGGTGTGAAATACAAGGCCAAGCTCATCGGCATTGATGATGTGCCAGATGCAAGAGGGGATAAAATGAGCCAAGATTCTATGATGAAACTAAAGGTAAAAGGGGAAAGCATGATTTTTCTCTATCTTAAGCAAAGGTCTAACAGAGGGAATGGTATTATAAGCTTGTGTTTACCTGTATCTTGATTATTGGAAAGAAAAATTTTTCTAATCACATAATTGATCCAGCAGTGTCCCCACTTTATGAGAAGACTTGAATGTGCACTTTTTGAGTGCTGGTCTGGGGACCTGATTTAATCAAGGACGGCAGAACTTTAGATGCCTTTTCCTTTGAGCAGACCAAATTTTAGAACCTGGGGATATTCAGGTAATACTTGGGACTCATCTTGGACACGGTTGCTCTTCAGTGCTAGCCCTTTGTTTTTGTAAAAGTTTGAAATACTAATACTGCTGTCTCTATGAACTTAATTAAGGAAATAATACTCCTTAAATAAGACAAAGCCTAGAAGGAACGTCTTGGAAGATCTTCTTGTCTTTGCCAGTGACTATTCTGAGGCCAAGTGAATCAAAAGGACCTGTCCAAGTTCACATGGCTAACTAGGGATCTCCTTGTTCGATGTCTCCTATCCCATCCTGCTGTCCCTTATGAATGATGCCTGATCCTTTCATATATGGTAAACCAAGCTGAAAACAAGGCTGATTGTCTTTGAAAATTTTAGAGTCAGAAGCATCACAGGGTACTTTAAACTAAATTTTTCTTGTTTTCCCAACCTTGTCAGGGAATGGCAGCCGCTGGTCGGTCTCAGGGACAACATAAACAGAGGATCTGGGTCAACATTTCTCTTTCTGGAATAAAAATAATTGATGAGAAAACTGGGGTAAGAATTCACTTTCACTGACACTTTTCTGACCACCTGAGTCTGACAAATAACTTGTGACATAAATTTCAGCTCCCGTTTTGCCTTTTCAAAATTCTGGAAGAAAAAGAATAGTATATATTACTGCACTTCTCTAGCAGTGACAGGCAAAAAAAAAAAAAAAAAAAAAGGAACAGACAGACGGGATAGGAGGTAAGGAGTCAAGGTACTTTATTTTGAAATTGATTTCCTATTATAGATGAGGACCTCAAGTCTTTGTACATAGGTGCACTATAAATATCAATTGGGCATTTAGGGGACACCAAGTACACAAAACTAGATAAATCCTAACTCCTTATTTGTGATGCTATCATAGATCTATGTAGGGGTCTCATTTTAATATATTGGTTACATGTGCACTTACTAGCTAACTAATTCTACCCCCTTTTCTTCTTCTCTTTTTCCTCCTCCTCCCCACATAGATGTAACCTTGCTCATTTTCTGTGGTTGCTGTTATTCTATCACATGAATGGTCTTGCTTACTTTTTGTTTGTTTGGGCCTTATCAAAAAGCTATCATACTGGAGATCCCAGATCGTGGCTCAGTGGTTAACAAATCTGACTAGCATCCATGAGGACACAGGTTCGATCCTTGGCCTTGCTCAGTGGGTTAAGGATCCAGTGTTGCGGTTGTCGTGAGCTGTGGTGCGGGTCACAGCTGCATCTCGGATCTGGCATTGCTGTGGCTGTGGCATAGGCCAGGAGCTACAGCTCCGATCAGATCCCTAGCCTGGGAACCTCCATGTGCCACAAGTGTGGCCCTAAAAAGCAAAAAAAAAAAAAAAAAAGGTATCATACTTTAAGTCTCCTGGGACCTTTTTTTCCCTCTACTCAATATAACATCATCAAATTCATCCACTTCAAATGTTTTCATTTCGGCACAATACTTTATTGTATAAGATACTGTGAGAAGATCTCTACTTACTCTTCAGCTCTTCCTAGAGATTCTCCTTATCTAATATGTGAAACCTGTTGCTCAGACTTAGGGTCCTGGAGCCCTGATACATGCTCACTCAGCCTGCTGCTCCTCCCACACTGCTGTTTCCATTGTCCCTTATCTTTCAACTCTTGTTTTCCCAAGCTTGCCAGAGAATGGCGGCAGGTTTCCCTCACCAGCATTCTCTCACTCCCAAAACTTCTAAAATGCTCAATATAAACTTTTCAGTAGCCCTAGGTGTTTGGAACCAAAAGCCAAGACACATCCTACACACCCACATATATCCCTGAAGAGTTGAGCTCTACTGTCTACTTGACAGAATGCATAGAAAGGGTGGGCGAAGAATAGAGGGGAAGGCACCACGAAACCAATAAACCCCTGCCACATGGGACTCCTGGAAAATGACATGGACCTCTATGTGAGGGTGACAAATACCGGATGACAGCTTTTGGTGACTTGCAGAATGTACTGGGGATAATTGTCTCAATAATACTTAGGATAGTTCCCTGGCCATGCTGAGCTATTGTCAAAGGCTCTCTGTGAACCTTCCTCTAGCTTGGTTAAGCCGTGCACTTGACTTTGTCTTTGTGTCAGGAAAGTAGACCTACTTGGAATGCTGTAGAAGTTATATGTCCCATCTTTGCTTTAGAAAGTCTTGATTGCTTCTGCTGAGGCATCATGTCTTTGAGATGGAGAAAATCAAGAATAGATATTTTAAGAAAGATCCTTCTTTCCATTTCTGTTTCTGACCCTTTATTGTTAGTTTTGGGGTTCCCCCCCCTTTGGAGCCCTTCCTAGCAAGGATAAATGTAGCAGTGGCCTTCAAATAAGAACAAAAAAAATCTTCAAATGTTTTAGCCTTTTCGCATATGCCGAGGTATCTTGTGCGTAGTTGTACTAGCCCACAAATATTCTCACTTTCTCAATAAATCATTTCTGATGTTCTTTCTTTTAGGTAATAGAGCATGAACACCCAGTAAATAAGATTTCTTTCATTGCCCGTGATGTGACAGACAACCGGGCATTTGGTTATGTGTGTGGAGGAGAAGGCCAGCACCAGTTTTTTGCCATAAAAACAGGGCAACAGGTAAGCTCTCTGCCTTGAGGTATACCTGCTGGGGAACTTGAACATAAGAGCATCTGTCACTCAACGAGAGAGCCTGCTGGAAACAGTTGGATGTAGGAGGACTGAACAGTGCTTTAGAGGATGACTCTCTTTAACTGGTCTAAGGAATCTTTTAAATGTCTTTGTTACCCATGTAGCGTGAGGCACAAGGGTTGTTAGAGTGGACTTTCTTGTAAGGTCATTGCTTTTAGAACGTAGTGAATTATTCCCAGAAATCTTGAAGGGATTTGGAAAATTACCATGATGCTTCTTGTTTTATCTAAATACTTTAGATATCTAGGGGGTGTTGGGTATCTTCCCCAAACCAGAAGAGGGTAGTAAGAAGCTTTAAGAGAAAGGAAGAAAACGGTACTAATCAGAATGAATGGGGGACAAAGGGAAGAAAATAGTAAGATTCAAGTACTGATAAAGATGCTTTCTCTTTCTTCAGGCAGAGCCATTAGTCGTTGACCTTAAAGACCTTTTCCAAGTTATCTATAATGTAAAGAAAAAGGAAGAAGAAAAGAAAAAGGCAAGTACTACAGGCTCTCTTCAACTTAAGACAATACTCAGGACCATGTCTGGGTGTTCCCACTGTGGCTCAGCAGAAATGAATCCGACTAGTATCCATGAGGATGTGGGTTGGATCCCTGGCCTCACTCAGTAGGTTAAGGATCCAGCGTTGCCATCAGCTATGGTGTGGGTCGCAGGTGCAGCTCAGATTCTTCATTGCTGTGGCTATGGCATAGGCTGGCAGCTACAGCTCCAATTTGACCCCTAGCCTGGGAACTTTCATATGCCATGGGCGCAGCCCTAAAAAGGAAAAAAAAAAAAAAAAAGAAACAGATCTGAACATACGGCCTGTCTGGAGAGTTGGCTTCAATGTGGCTCTTCCAAGTATAGAAAGTAAAGAAATATATTTTCTGTTCTTCCAAACAGGGGAGTGGATGGGTGTTATAGTTAGGCCCTTCTGATTTCTAGTCACTGACACTTGTCCTTTCTCCCTGCAAACTTCACATTGATTCTAAGGACTATTACAGGAATAACAGGTCCAATAACTCTATTCAAATCCAGTATTGCTATGAAAAAGGGAGGGGAATGTAGGGCAGAAATAGTATGCCAAGAGTCCGCTGTCTTGCCCTATGCCTATGAACTCATAAGTATATGTGTTCCTGTCATTTACTAAGGTCATTGAATTTGTGTCCTTCCTTTTCAGATGGAAGAAGCCAACAAAGCAGTAGAGGTAACGCAGCATCTTTACTTCTTGTGACTTGTGCATGTGTGATGTTACAAGCCCTTTTTTGCCACCTTCCCCAAGCATGCATCCTTCCTGGTTAATTACTATGTGTTCATGACACCTCTGGTCATGGAAAAATGTGCAGTTGGATGATTAGTGCTGAAATCTTAACTGCTTAGCAAGCCAGTACGCTAGGAAATTAAACTAGGTATGGAAAAGTCGCCAACTAGACCTTTAATATTTGCCATCTTTTCAGAATGGGAGTGAGGCCCTAATGAATCTTGATGACCAACCTTGCAAACTGAAACTGGTATGTATGTGATTTTTTTTTTTAATGATTCTTACTTACCTGAGCACAGGCTTTACTTCCTAAAGATATTGCTAATGCCAAATCTGTATTGAATTTGTATGAATATCCAATTGTGATAACTCTTTCCCAAAACATGAGCGTAACATTTATGTCAATATACAAAGTAATCTTTTAGTAAACACTTCTAAATCTAATCCAAATACTTTTTTAAAAGTTTGAATGAGATGGATTTGTTTGGGGACATGTCTACACTTCCTGACCTAAATAGTCTAATATCAAATCTGTATTAGTTAAGTGAAAATCCAATTGTGACAGTTATTTTCCTAAATTTTAGTTTAGGAAACAATTACAACAATATACAAAGTAATCATTTTTAATAGACACATCTGAATCTAATCCAAATACTTTTTTAAGGGTGTTGACCAGATGGATTTGTTTGGGGACATGTCTACACCTCCCGACCTAAGTAGTCCAACAGTAAGTGTCTGTTTTTAAATTTGCAATGTAATGGAAATGACATCTATAACTCAAATTGGCAATTAACTGGAAATCTTGAGCATTTCATTGAAACTAGGAAGGTGACTGCTGATTTTTTTCCACATAAAGTGTAAATGGCTACTAGAACAAATTTGTTATTGTAAATCACCATGGGAGCCTATCAACATTACTTCGGATACATTAATATTGCTTAGAAGTTAAATCTGAGCAACGGGTCAGGCAATGTAGTCCGTCTTGGTATTACTTGGGATCAGAAGGAGGAGCTGAATATTAATCCATGGTATAAGCCTACTTGAAGGAAATATGTTTGTTAGATGTCTAATTGTATAGACTCCTGGCCTCTTCATTTTTGTTTTCTTTCTGTTTGATTTAGCAGCATAAGCTTGGTGTAAAGTAAGACTTAAAATAAACAAGAGGCTCAGTTATGTTTAACCAAAGCTTGTCTTTGTTAAAGTCACTCATTCTCTACAGGATATTATAGTGTGTCGAGTCTTCTTATGAATTGATCCATAACAACTCGGTGAGAATGGAGCAGTATTTCCCTTTACAGATGAGGAAATGTTGATTCAAAAAGACTCATTTACTCAACCAAAGGTCCAGTTTCAAGGCTTAAGCCTAAATCTCAGACCTTCCAAAACAAGCCTCAAGTGAAGTTACTCATGATTTTTTTTGGGGGGGTGGGGGGTTGTTTTTGTTTTGTTTTGCTTTTTAGGCCCACACCTGCAGCATATGGAGGTTCCCAGGCTAGGGGTGAAGTTGGAGCTACAGCTGCTGGCCTACACCATAACCAGAGAAATGTAGGATCTGAGCCACATCTTCGACCTACATCACAGCTCACGGCAACGCCAGATCTTTAACCCTCTGAGTGAGGCCAGGGATAGAACCTGCAACCTCGTGGTTTCTAGTCAGATTTGTTTCCGCTGCTTCACGACAGGAACACTCGTAATTTTGAAAAACTTCTTACAGTTTATTTTATTTATTTAACAGTTTCTTGAGTACTTGCTATTTGCAGGACACAGCATTGAGATTCATAATGTCAGTGACATCATGGAGTTTACTGTCTAGCAGGGAGGCTAACCTTAAAACTAATCCCAAAGCCTAACAGTTGATGTTACAAGGTATTTATCTCGTCTAGAGGTTCAGATAATGCCTCTGAGTAAGTGAGTTTCTGGACTTGAATAGAGGGAAATAACTAGACAAAAAGGCAGCAGTCTAGAACGATGGGGAGAATGTCTATCTAGGAGTTTCTTCCAACAGGGACTTATCAGGCAAGCCTCTTGACCAAGAGGGTCATCGGAATTAAAGGGACAGCAGATTGAGGGCTGGATAAAAATCTCACTTGCTGGGGTATTGCAGAGAATGGCAGGCCTGTGAAATTTCACACAAATGCCCAGGCCCGGTGAGATGTGGAGGACCAGGGCATGCAGACACTCTTCTCTGCTCCCAACTGCAAGAGATTCACAGTGCTTAATATAGCGTTTGAGAGGTCCTAAAAACCTGCAATAGAGAAGCCTGTTTAATGTTCTTTCAAGCAGTGAGTCCTAACTCATTTGTCTATAAAACCTTTCATTCTTCATAACGTTTGTTACCATTATAAGGATAAATGTTTTGAAATAGCAGATTAGAAAATCCTAAAAGGCCCATCCTAGATCTGGGGTTTTAGATTCCTAGGCAACTCTGCCCTCTCCTCCATGAGTAGCTTCTTTCCCAAAGTAAATTGATATCTGAATGACCTTTTTCCAAGCATAACTGATTTTCAAACAAGAAGTATATTATGGAGTTCCCTTGTGGTGCAGCAGGTTAGGGATCCAGCACTGTCACTGCAGCGGCTGGGGTTGCTGCTGTGGCACCACTTTGATCTCTGGTTCGGGAATTTCCACATGCTGCAGGTGTGGCCAAAAAGGAAAAAAAGAAACAAACAATGACAAAACAAAAACAAAAACAAAAACCTGCAAGTAGTATGTTGAAATAGATCAAAACACTCAAGCTCTAATGTAGAATTCTACTGGGATAGGCGAGGAAGCACTATTAAATCTCCTTCTGTAGACTTCTAGAAAGTTCTAAAAAAGGAAATGAAAAACAGCATGAGTAATCCTGAGTCTCATTTACATTAAATTTCATGCATTCTAAGAATTTTTGGTAAATAGAAATAAAATGCAAGTTTCAATTAAACTAATAGTAAATCAGAATGATAAAAATACCATCAAAGTGATGCTATCTGCTGAGTAAAAGAATGCTAGGAGTGCTAATTAGACTTTACCAGTGTGTTCTTACATACTGACTTCATATTCATAGGTGGCAAAATAGATTTATCTCTACTCAGTAAAACCAGCATATTTAAAAATTTTGAAATCTCACCACAGTTGTTCTAGAAGAGATGAAAAAAAGCAGAAATCTGGAGTTCCTGTCATGGCTCAGTGGTAATGAAGCCAACTAGTATCCACGAGGATGCAGGTTTGATCCCTGGCCCCTCAGTGGGTTAAGGATCTGGCGTTACTGTGAGCTGTGGTGTAGGCTGGCAGCTATAGCTCTTATTCAACCCCTAGCCTGGGAACTTCCATATGCCAAGGGTGCAGCGCTAAAAAGAAAAAAAAAAAAAAAAAGGAAGGAGGGAAGGAAGGAAGGAAGGAAAGAAGGAAGGAAGAAAAGAAAAGAGGCAGAAATCTAAATTACCTAGAATTACCTAGACTTTGTTAGTGGTTCCCTGTCCCTTCTGTCCCTCCCGCAACATTTATACAGAACAGCTTTTTGCATTTCAGATAAAGCTCATATTGCAAACTAAGCGGCATCATCTAGAATGTAATTTTTTTAAATCAGAAAACCACTTGAATAATATTTTCCCACATTTCTTGAAAAACCATTTGAAAAAAAAGAAAACAAAGAACAAAAAGACACGATCCCTAACTTTTTTAAATTCACTATTTAAAAGCATGGCCATTATGAAAAGAACAAAAGATGTGGTTCCCCCATCAAATCTGGTGCGAGGATGAGATGAGGATTCAAAGCATAGTGTGTACATAAGATGCCATGGGTGGGCACAGTGAAGCTGAATAGAAGGGTCGATGGGGAAATACTTTGTAAAGATTCTGAACTTGAGGAGTTCCCGTCGTGGCGCAGTGGTTAACAAATCCGACTAGGAACCATGAGGTTGCTGGTTCGATCCCTGGCCTTGCTCAGTGGGTTAAGGATCTGGTGTTGCCATGTGCTGTGGTGTAGGTTGCAAATGCAACTCGGATCCTGAGTTTCTGTGGCTCTGGTGTAGGCTGGTGGCTACAGCTCCAATTGCACCCCTAACCTGGGAACCTCCATATGCCACTGGTACAGCCCAAGAAATGGCAAAAAGACAAAAAAAAAGAATCTGTACTTGAATTGGGTCTTTGAAGTATATAGGAAAATAGAGAGTAGTTAGGCTAAAAGTAAATGAGATACCACTGCGGGTCATTTTGAAAGTCTGGCTAATGAAGCTTGTTTTAATATAGGGCAGTGGCCAGAAGCCGCTGAAGGCTTTGAGTAGGGAGGTCCAGGATTTGGTAGGCTGGAATGGTTAGGCAAGGTGAGCTACCTGGAGAAGAACCAGTCTATGGTACTCAGCAATGAAAACCTTGCCTGCCCTGACACCTCCTTGGTTGTCTGTTTGCCCCTCTTACTGGAACCCCTTAAGAGCAGAGACTATATTTCTTTCACACTCATCGAGTCCTCATCTCTCAGGAGCTCACATGTCAGCCAAGTGGGTACAGTGTTTACAGTCCCACAAAGAATTAATGAAATTCTGACCAAGGGGGTGGATGAGGAGTCTTATATCTTTCAGTTGCAGTCTGTGGAGCTAGACTCTTAATCCTGGATTAACAACAAACTCAACCTGAGGAGAGCCTTATACATTTTACTTATAGGGTGGCTATTCAGAAGCCTAACATTGTGGTTCCTGTTTGGTGTCCTCAGAACTTCTTCTCAAGTATTTGAAGGAGAACTCTACCAGCTGTGAACACCCAACTGTTCTAACCCAGAGGTGGCTCATAATAAATGAATAAATATTGCAATCACAAGCTTTCGTAATACGTTTTGTCCTACCTTTTGATTATTAAAGATCCCTCCATTAAGAAGTCTTCCAATCAATTCCTTTGATTTAAAAAAATTTTTTTTAATTACAAGCTGTCTTCTGACAAGTTCTTCTGGTTATAAAGAGAAAATTTGGCTTCTAAAAATTGTGTCTTTATACCAAACAATAAAGGAAGATGGTAGAATACTAATTAAGTCTGATTTAGGACCTAAACTTTAAAAAAGAATTATTCTTTTAAAGCCAAGGAGGCCTATTTCGTCTCTCTCTCTTTTTTTAAAAAAAATAGTTTGAGATTTTATGTCCCCTTGAGGTCGTCTTGATCATTGTCCCGATGACCAAAATGTTTAGTAGTCGGCCAAGGACAATGCTAGAAAACTAACTTCCATTTCAGCTAGGTGGTTTTTATTGTTTATATTCTTCTGTAGCTAGCACAGTTAATTATTTAATTGATCAAAGTCAGTCAGAAGGAAGGTCTGTCAGTATGACATCTATATCCCAGGGTGAATCCTAATTAGTTGTGTCATTAACCTGAATAAAGACACGTCAGGTTTATCAAATTTGCTGCTTTTATGCCGAGAAGGATGTCTTCTCCGATAGCTAAGAATCCAAATAATTTCTTTTTCTTTTTCTTTTTTTTTCTTTTTTTTCTTTTTTTGGCTTTTTAGGGCTGAATGCACGGCATATGGAGGCTCCCACGATAGGGGTCCAATCAGAGCTACAGATGCCAGCCTATACCACAGCCAGAGCAATGCTGGATCCAAGCCACATCTACAGCCTACTCCACAGGTCACAGCAACACCAGATCCTTAACCCGCTGAGCAAGGCCAGGGATCAAACCTGCAACCTCATGGTTCCTAGCCAGATTCATTTCCACTGCGCCACAACAGGAATTCCTGAGTCCAGATAATTAACCTACCTGAAAAATGATAGAAAAGGATTAGAATTTGTAGAGTTATGCATTTGCTATGTCCTACAAATTAACTCTTAAACCCTTATCTCCACTTTCTATGTAAAGGTTTCCTTATGCATAAATTAAAGATGAGTTAAAAATTACTTGAATTTACCCACTAAGTAGATGAGATTACTGTCACAACACTGGTAACTCTAAGCTGTATTCTGAAAAAAGGTACAAATATGAGAGGTTAATGTGATAGATTCTGTTAGATTATATCAGTATGTTGAGTACCACCTTCTTAAAAGGACATGGACAGAAGGGTATGTCCAGGGGAGAGACTAGGATGATGAAGATTTGAGACCCAATTTGGCAACAGCTTCAAAAAGATCCTTGAGTTTTTAAAGAGGCATACCTAGCAGGCTGTGATGGGAGGGGAAAATCTTTTTTGCCTCCCCTAGAGGAAAGACCAGTTGCAGTGAAATATTTGACCTTAAACGTTATAACCAGAACTATAAAAGATGAAGTCGTCAGCCAGGGAATTTGCTCATTTAAAAGAAGGGATGTTACGTGACTCCAGGGGTATAATAGAAGGGACTGTGCATCAGGTAGGAGATTGGGCTAGGCTTCTGAGGTCAATATAGTTAGATCACCACTTAGAGTAACATAAAGTCAATTCCCTTGAAGACTTTCAAAGGCATGAATTGAAACAACCACAATTATGAAGTCAGCCAGAATGAAAGGGTTAAGGGAACATGAATAAAGTAAACAACAGCAAGATTTCACTTAATGAAGGGCCAATGAAGTTGAAACTTAATTAAAAGGACCCAGGAGGGGCAGGGAGGACCTATTCTGCATCTAGTAAACAATGCACTTGGAGATCTGTCGGAAGAGGTAATGGTCAACCTGTAAGACAGAAGTCTAATGGAAATTTTGATAATCCTGGTCTTTCTTATTTAAAGTCACAACGTGGACTAACACTCTTTTTTTTTTTCTTTCTTTCCAAATGTGCTAGGAAAGCAAAGATATCCTGTTAGTGGATCTAAACTCTGAAATCGACACCAATCAGAATTCTTTACGAGAAAATCTATTCTTAACAAATGGCATCACCTCCTGCTCTCTTCCTCGACCAAAGCCTCAGGCGTCTTTCTTGCCTGAAAATGCCTTTTCTGCCAATCTCAACTTCTTTCCCACCCCTAATCCTGATCCTTTCCGTGACGATCCTTTTGCACAGCCAGACCAATCGACACCCTCTTCGTCCGATTCTCTCAAATCTTCAGATCAGAAGAAAGAGAATTTGAGTAGCTCGGCCACCCCTCTGAGTAATGGGCCCCTGAACGGGGATGTTGATTACTTTGGGCAGCAATTTGACCAGATCTCTAACCGGACTGGCAAACAGGAAGCGCAGGCAGGCCCGTGGCCCTTATCAAGTCCGCAAACACAGCCAGCAGTGAGAACTCACAATGGGGTGTCTGAAAGAGAACAGAACGGCCTCCATACCAAATCCTCCCCGAACCCTTTTGTGGGAAGCCCTCCCCAAGGACTGCCCGTCCCGAATGGCGTAAAGCAGGACTTGGAAAGCTCTGTCCAGTCCTCACCACATGACTCCATAGCCATTATCCCACCTCCACAAAGTACCAAACCAGGAAGAGGCAGAAGGACTGCTAAGGTGAATTGTCTTCTCCACATATCCATTGGCAGAATGCATGTTCGGTACCAAAGGGTGGTGTGATGCAAGCTCGCTTTCCTGCTGCTATTATAGTTTCCTGTGTGGCTGTAAAATAGAAGGTGGGATAAGGCACATCGTTCTCCAGGAATACTTGCCTCTAATCGGCACCCTTTTTAAGCTTCTCGCTCGGCAGTGTTTGTCACAGCCTGCTTTCCGTTTGCATGTCTTGTCACGTATTATTAACTAAACACAAGTTTTTCCATTTTTAATGCTGCTATGCTTCTGTACCTCTGGTAAGTTTGATCATCATGTGCTGGGAGGGGAGGGCAAGGGCTCCTGTGATTCCTTGTGTACCTTCCCCATACTAATACACGCCCCATGCCCCCTCATACTGCGTTCACGTCCAAGATGGTGGTATAAAATTCTTGAGTTTGTCTCCTCTGACTAATGACTGAGTAATCCATTGTCTTAAGAGAAACTTATATGTTTATTATTGCCACTTCCTTCAAAAGCAATTTAAAATGTGGTTTATATAAGTTTCATTTGAAAAAATCTCATTGGAATATGCAAGCTGACCTAATAATGATTAGACTCCTGTATTACCTTCTTGCAGAATGATTTAAATCCAGGAGAAAGACCAAAATATTTAGGCCATGTACTTATAGTTGTCCTTCCTTTCCCAGCTTCACGCTTTCAGCTGATAAGGAGACCAGACAGATTCAAATGTGTAAATGAGCAAAATAGACTTCACTCTGAGAGGCCTCCATTGCATTCACACCAAGACCCAATATTCTGTCTGTTGCCGGGATCTGTGTCTTTTTTTTTTTTTTCCTCTATCTATTTGGTTTTTGTAGTCATTTATCAAAAAGGGGGAAAAGTTTTTCTTTTGGTGCTCCCAAATTCAGAGCACAGAGTAGGGAAGAGAAAAGAACTGTATTTCTCTGTTACTAAATAACTACTCTGTGTCCCTCTCTGCCTTGTCAGTCTCCAGCAAAAGACTTACTTGCATCAGACATCTTTGCTCCTCCTGTCTCAGAACCTCCAGGCCAGACATCTACAGGACAACCTGCAACCCTACAGACCAACCCTCTGGATCTCTTCAAAACAAGTGTTTCTGCCCCATTGGGGCCCCTTGTGGGTCTAGGTAGGTGTCTAGAGATGCAGTTAGGTTTATCTCTGTTACTTTCACTCGTAAGATGACAATTCAGAGGAAGAAAGCACTTCCTAGCCATAGAGTTTCCTGCGGCATATGATTTGAGCATCCTGGGGAGCTTTTACCTCTGTAACCACCCCCATTTGGTACTCTCCACTTGTAACTGGAATTTGGCTCCTTGAGTTGGCATGTGAGAAGAAGTCCTTTTTCAGTATTCCCTTCACCTGAACCAACTGCTCCTGGCTTACTGAAGACAGTTGTAAGGATTCTGGAACTCAGACCAGCTTCACTAAGGCTGAGAGAGCCTTGGCCATTGTCTCGATTTGAAAAAGTAGCTACATGCATGTCTTCCATGTAATTTGCCATTACTAAATGGAAGCTCTAGCCCCTATGAAACGACTAGCCCTCTTGGAAAGGATATTTACCCCAAGTTAAACCTGAAGCAAGTGTAAGTCTGAACGAAAGTCCCGGGTTCTGAGCCCAGCTCTATTCCTAGGCATGTGGTGGGTGTGAAACTGAAAAGATATCCTGATCAGTCTCTCTACTGGAGCCTTAGCAACTCCTTGCCAATATTTTGGCCAGTTGAGTCTGTTGCTGGAGTAAAAAGATAAGTATAGAAACTTGAAGTTGAAAAGAACACAGAAACAAGGGAAGAGATGGAATTTTATCAGATACCTACAAAGTGCTACTGCCGTCATTCAAAGATGCGTCATTAGCTCATGTAAGCCACTCTGTGGCAGGACACTGGGGAAAGGCCACTAGGCTGAGGGCTGGTCCTGCCCCTCTTTGCCCGCAGCCTCCACGGTACAGTCTTCAGAATCCTCACAATAGTCGTTGCCGTCCTGCTGGGGGTTCTCTTTGTTTTTCCACTTCTTGGCATCTCTACAAGCTCCAAATGGACTCCGCCTTGGGAGGGGGTTGAGAGTGGCTATAGATGAAGAGGGACTCTCGGTTCCTGTTTTATAAAATTTGACCAGGGATCTTGGTTTTCTCTGCCTCCTGCAGAGTCGATCATCAGGGCTCTTTGTTCCTGCTGTTTTCCTGCAAAGGAAAATATTTTGGTTCTGTCACATTAAATCTGTTCAATCCTATCTGGAGGATGGTGGCAAGAGAGGGGTAGTTTCCCAACTGCTGAGCGGCTGAAATCCCTTCGGGGGTGAGAAGCCAACTCGTTTCAGGTCTATACTTGCATCTGCACCACCAGGAGACTCTCCCTGAGCCCTTCCTATCCTTGGGGTCTGCCCCTTTCTGTATCTCTTTTTCCTGTACCCCTGAGTGATCTGCATGGTGCTTTCCCTGCAGAAGGGCAGAGAGTCTGCCTGTAGTGCCTGCCACTAGATCATTTCACAGAGCTTTGTAGTCTGATATCAATGCTCTGAAGAATTTTTATAGCCAATATTTAACAAGTCAGACTGAAAATACAGCTGGACCCTATAACTGTTAATTTATTCAGACGAAGTGAAGCTTTCTGGCGAGGTGCCCCTGTGGAGGCCTTGGGGTAGACAACTGCAGAATACTGATGAGTCTTCCAGGTTTGGACATAGGACTCAGACTGAGCCCTACAGTATAGCCCCTGTCCACTAGCAGGGATCCTCAGCCAAGCCATGGAAGGTTGTAGGTCTGGCCCAGCTGGGCAACTGTCTCCTTGGAGAACTGGGGGTGGGGAAAGGGTATGGTAGAAAGCTGAGCCTTTGGCTTTGACTGGCTGCCCTGTGTTTTAATCTAGATCAGGAGATACTAAAATTAACTTTTTGTACCCACACTTTCTTTTTCCTTACCTTCTGCCTCTACTTTCTAGAGTGGGGCCTTGAGGATCTTGAAAACCCAGTGCATGGAATATGATAGATGTGAAGGAAGGCTGCCCTAAGTATACACCAGGAGTATACACAAAGTATACACTGTTTCATTCCTGGCAATATATTTTTCTCTTTTACCGCCATTCCCATTAATGCCATCTATGACTAAAGCCACACATTTTCCTAAGGGAAGACAAGTCATCCACCACGAAAGATGACAAAACTCTACCCAGTTTGCACAGTTAATTGATGTGAATCATTAGTGAATGACTCTGGCTTCAGTTAATAAAGTTTAAATAATGTGTTTTTAAATGCTAGCCATAACTTCGTTCAAACTCAACCCACTTCTAGAAGCCTTTATTATAGAATCAAAGAGAATTTTTCCCTTGATTGGTTGTGAAAGAAATACAGGCATACCTCATTTTATTCCATGCACTTCATTCTATTGTGCTTTGAAGATAGTTTTTTACAATTGAAGGTTTGTGGCAGCCCTCGAGCAAGTCTATCAGCACCATTTTTCCAATAGCATTTGCTCACCTCATGTCTCCCTGTCACAGTTTGCCAATTCCTGCAATATTTCAAACTTTTTAATTATTCTTATATTGATCTGTGACTGATGGTCTGTGATGTTACTGTTGCAAAAAGGTTATGACTTACTGAAGGCTCAGATGATGGTTAGCATTTTTTAACAATAAAGTGTTTTTAAATTAAGGTATGTAGATTGTTTTTTTTTAATTTGTTTTTTGGGAGGGATTCTGTTGGGTTTTTTTTGTTGTTGTTGTTTTTTTGTCTTTAAGGGCTGCGCCCACGGCATATGGAGGTTCTCAGGCTAGGGTCTAATTGGAGCTGTAGCCACCAGCCTACGCCAGAGCCACAGCAATGCCGGATCTGAGCCTACACCACAGCTCATAGCAATGCCAGATCCTTAACCCACTGAGTGAGGCCAGGGATCAAACCCGAAACCTCATGGTTCCTAGTCGGATTTGTTTCTGCTACGCCGCAACAGAAACTCCATGTACATTGGGTTTTTTTAGACAAAACACTACTACACATTTAATAGACTACCATATAGTGTAAAAATAACTTTTATATTCATTGGGAAGCCAAAAAAATTTGTGTGACTCACTTTATTGCCATATTCCCTTTACAGCACTGGTTTGGGACCAACCACGTGATATCTTTGAGGTCTGCCTGTATGTATATTCTTGAGTGTAAATGAGGTCTAATTTCCGAATATGTATAATAACTTTTTGAATTAACATTCCAATAAAAAATAGAGTTCTGTTCCTTGATGCAAAGGATACAGAACAGGAGGATAGGGCGCTGGATTTGGAGGTGGTATGCCTGAGTTTTATCTCTAGATATCACAGACTGTGACCTTCCCAATTTTAACAATTAGTATTCTTTTATCTAGTTGCCTTTCCTCAAAAATAAGTATGTTAGTTTAGCAAGATGCCTCTTTCTGATCTGAACCACTCTCTGTGAGCACACCTTATGTGTTCATGGCCAGATGGCTAGTGTTCATGATGACAGAGTTGAATCAAGTAACACCCTGTCTCCAATCCTAAGAAAAATTCAAGATAGAATGTCTTGTTTCATCAGTTCCTGAACACCATTTTCAAAATATTTCTCACTCTGGAAATAAAAACATTCCTAACCAGAGTTTTAAGGCCTTTTCCTACATTGGTTAGAAAACTTTCCTACATAAAGAATTCTCTGCTCCAATCAGCTATACTTCAATAAAACTTAGCAAAGTAAAAAAAAAGAAAAGAATGTTTTGCTCCAAAGCTCAAAGCAGATAGGTTTTGAGAGCAGAGCATCATTTGTGAATAGGTATGAGGCTAAATTTAGGTTTTCTGTTAGTGGTGATGGTTTAATGGGTCATTAATATACATGGGAGGAGGCAGAAGAGAAAATGTCCTATGTATTAGAAAAAGATGTGGGGAATGAGCTTCTCAAGAAGACAGGGGCTGGAGTCTCTTGGTGGCCTAGTGGTTAAGGATCCAGCATTGTCACTGCTGTGGCCTGGGTCACTGCTATGGTGTGGGTTTAACCCCTGGCCCAGGGAACTTCTGCATGCCTGGGGCATGGCCAAAATAATTTATTAATTAATTATAAATAAATAAATGAATATAGAGTGTGTTTAAAAAAGAAGAAGAAGAAGATGGGGCTAACATTGGAGAGACCTGGATTTTAGTGATTTAACTAATTATGAATCAACATGGCAAGGATGCAGGTGCTAGATCTGTTCCCCCATAAAGAGCAGATGCCTGAACACAGCCAGGTAGTTACATTGCAAAAGGATTTCTTGCTTCACTTTATCTCCTCTTCTTCTCTTCCTCTTTTAAATAATCTCTTCTAACTTCTGGCAAAGTTTTGTGAGTGACACATGGCAGGAAGCACTTTTATTTGAAACAGCTCTCCCAGGATAACCAGCCTTTCCTCCATTTTTAAATATAAAAGTCTAAAACTGTCTTGGCATCAACCAAATTTTATCATCCTTTTATGTAACTGTGTCAACCTTGGCAGCATTTAAAAGCAAGGAAACTTTGAAATGGTTTCTTTGGGATGCAAGCGTGTTAAAGCCTTAGACACATGCCTGATAGCTGGTTTCCATAAGACTCTGGACATGAGCCAGTTGCCAAATGAAAAAATTAAATCAATGACTCAAGAGTATCCAATGGGTTATCTTAATTAACTACTTCCTAATCAGCACAGTTTATATGTGTAAATGTATTTACTCAACATATAGGTTCATGCTATTGACAGGCTCTGTTCTGCCTGTTTGAGTTATATCAATGTACTTAGGAGAAGGGCTCATTTTTTTATGACTACGTACTTATGGATTATATTACCCATCTAATAAGGAAAGTGAAAGGTGTGGTAGAAAGAAAGGGCTTCAAAATGCAAGCAGCATTTAAATGCTCACCACAGCTTAAATAATCTTTAGGGCCATGTCATCTGATAAAATCCATGTCAGCCTCAAGTCTTAATAAAGGCTTGGCAAGTAAATGCTCTCTATAAATGCTCTCAGGAGAGTTGTGCTTTCTGAAACTCAAGAGTGCACTTCACGCTGGTCTCCCGGTAAGTCCTTTCTTCCACTTCCTTCCTTTAGGTGGTGTGCCAGTTATCCCTGCTCAGGCAGGACCATGGAACCCAGCATCTTTAGTCTTCAGTCAGTCCACTTCAATGGTCACGGGTGCTATGATGGCTGGTCAGCCTTCAGGATTCAGTCAGCCCATTGTCTATACCACAAGCCCAACGGTTCCAGGTTGGAACCAACCTTCATCCTTTGCAGCCTCAACGTCCCCTCCAGCTCCTGTAGTGTGGGGCCCACCGGCATCTGTAGCACCTAATACTTGGTCAGCAACCAGCCCTCTGGGAAATCCTTTTCAGAGCAATGTTTTTCCAGCTCCTGCTGTGTCAGCCCAGCCCTCTCCCATGCTGTCCTCTCTCCTGGCCTCTCCACCCCAACCACCTCCCAGAACTGGCCCTCCAAAGGACATCTCCAGCGATGCCTTCGTTGCCTTGGACCCACTTGGGGACAAAGAAGTCAAAGAAGTGAAAGAAATGTTTAAGGACCTCCAGCTGCGGCAGCCACCTACGGTGCCAGCCAGGAAGGGAGAACAGAATTCCTCTGGGACTTCAAGTGCCTTCTCCAGTTATTTCAACAACAAAGTTGGCATTCCTCAGGAGAATGCAGACCATGATGACTTTGACGCTAATCAGCTGTTGAGAAAGATCAATGGTAAGCTCCCTACTTCTCTGTCAGCTGGATCAACAAGTATTTCACTGTCATGTGGGCCCACAGAGTCCCTCAGAAGAACCCTCTTCCAACCCACCAGGAGCCTTACTCTTGCTTTTTTTGTGGTTGTTTATCAGGCATTATGGAAACAACCATTTACCTGAGTTAACTGTTTACCTTAGCTGTTTCTAGGGGCTGGCCCAATGCTGCCATCTTGTGACAATTCTTTTTTTAAAAAATTTTTATTGTAGTTGATTAACAATGTTCTCTCAGTTTCTGCTGTACAGCAAAGTGATCCAGATATATATATATATATATATATATATATATATATATATATATACACTCTTTATCTCATATTATCTTCCATCATGTTCCATCACAAGCAATTGGATATAGTTCCCTGTGGTGTACAGCAGGACCTCATTGCTTATCCACTCCAAATGCAATAGTTTGCATCTACTAGTTTGGGCTTAGTAGATACAAACTCTTGTGATGGTTTTTTAAAAGGCTGCCAAGAGCTACTGAAATTCAATGGGTTGTGACACCTGGAGGGCTGTGTGAAAAGGACTGATTTTCATGAGTAGGTATGTCTGGACTATACTACTCATCTAACAAGGAAAGTTAAAAAAGTGTAGAAGAAAGAAAGGGCTTTGACATGCAACAAGCATTTGAATGCTAGCTATACTGTATTAGCTGGCTAGTCTTCAGAGTGAGTTAATCTCTCGGAGTCTTTTTTTCTGAATTGGCCTCAAGGCTTAATGAAGCTTTGCCATGTAGGTGCTTTTAAGTGAGGTAATTCTGAAGCTCTGCCACTTCAAATGAATGTGCATGGCTTCCTCTTCCAAGAAGGGATGAATTTGCCTGTAATAATCACCCAGAGTCCCAGGATGTGGTAGCGATTTTTGTTCCACAGATGTCAGTTTCAAAAGTATGGAACTCGATTTCCAAGATAAGCCTGACTGGAGGACTTGTGTACGTATTTGGGGAAAACTTGTCTACTGACTGCTTTTTCACCTTCTAGAACTGCCAAAGCCAGCTCCCAGACAAGGTGCCCTGCCAGTTACCAAATCCGCTGACACTGCATTTGAGAACCCCTTCTCTAAAGATCCTTTCCGTTCATCACAAGCCTCTGTAAGTATCGCCTGCTAGAAGCCATTGTTCCCAAGTACATGCCACATAGAGTTACTGCCCCTTGAACTAACTTTGCTTGTCTCTTTGTCTGTAAAGGACACTTGAATATGATTTACCATTGAGAACCAGCACAGTGTAAACATCTGCTCAAAATGGGGAAAGATTATTTTTGCAGGAACTACTCTCCTGAACTGGAGAAACAAACCTCATATAAAAAGTCCTTTTATCTCACTTAGCCTTGCTCAGGAAAGCACTTTGAAAAAAAAAAAAAAAATTGAGCCGAGATACTATCTTTAAAAATCTTTCAGATATTTAAGTTCCTAATTTTCCACCCTGACTATTTAGCTCATAAAAAATAGTATTTTATATTTGGGGGAAGGCAAACATAATTCTAAATCTTGGTTTTGATGTAAATAACAAATATGCATCACCAGTAACAAGCAGGCAAACACAAATCTTCATAGACACTTATACCATCTGATTCGTCTATGACCTAAATGATATTTAAAGGAATTTGAGAAGTCAAAATTTTGGGTGTTTTCTTATTGCAATTATAGTTATTGATGAGATGCTTTTATCTCTGTAGATGGCTTCTCCTCAACCGACATCTTCCGATGTATATAGGGACCCGTTTGGAAATCCTTTTGCCTAACTCCTGTAAGTAGGTGATCCTATTAAGCTTAGGTTTGGTGGGGAAGGGTGTCACAGAGGGTAAGGGTGAAATTTTAATTTTAGATCTGGGAAGAAGTTAAATCTCTGTAATGTAAAAGTAAAAGACATGGAAATCTATATTTAATTCACTAATGACTAGGCTGGGCATTTATGAATAGGATTCTTATACATACAAAAATCAGTGGTTTACTCATATGCATATGGATTTCTATCATCCTGTGTTTTTGATATTTCACTTCTGTAGAGAAGTAAAACTCAGTATAACACATAACAGCCTTCTGGATGTTTGACCTTCGTATTGAAGTGATTGCAAAGCTTCCTAGTAATCACTTGGTTCTCTATAGAAGCTTCAAAATCTGAAGACCTTCTGAAGCCACCAACCAGGTCTGCCAAACAGATAATGATCACAACACATCTGCCTCTCAAATCTATGTGTATTTCTTTGTGAGGGGCCTCAAAATTAGTTTGCCACAGTGCGGTGGTATTAAATCCAAAAGAAGTGACAACTGCACATCTCTCCTTCAAGAGCAGTCTAAGTTCAGATGAGTCTGCTAGTGGGTTTTGTCCTTGGTGAGTTATTTAACCGCTGTAGGTAGAGACCTGGGAATGGGCAGGAGGGGGTGGGGAGTGGGTGTGTCTTTCTCAACAGTGAGTAGAAACAATTTTATCTAATCTTAAAAGATTGAAGTTAGTGGAGGAAAGGTCTATCTGCATGTTACAGGAGGTAGAGTATAGCTGGAAGGGGCAAACAACAAGAAGAATGAAAAGAACCCAAACCCACTTTTTTTTCAGTCTTGCCCCCATTCAAGTGAGACTGCTAAACTATGTCTTGATCCATCTAGAATTTAATTATTTTAAAGAGGTGAATATCTGAAATCTGTTACCAAAAATGAGATTTGAGTTTATTTGCACCTCACCCCACTTCTGTAATTACAGTGTTTCTTAAAGTGCTTTTCCATAAAACCGATTTCAGAGACCTGAGTGAGGTAACCACAAAGGCAAATTCCTGGACCCCAGCCCAAAGGAATCCCCCTCAGTGCTGAGAAAATGCTTCATTTTTACAAACATCCAGATGATGGCTGATGTTAATCAAGCAGTGGAATATATTGAACATATTGAAGGGCTGGAAGTCTTGCAGACACATTCTTCCCTCCTCTCCAGGGGAGGTGTACAGGAACCAATAGAAAGGAATAAACGCCACTAAAAGCCTAGGAAGATTACTTGCACTAAATTGAATTGATGAGAATTCTTTTTGGAGGCCCTTTCTTCTTTAGGTCATGAAGGAAGGATAATTTTGGTTAAGCTGCTAAATTTATATTGGGGGTTGGTGGGGAGGAGAACTGTCAGGGGAGAAAATAGCTAACATTATTGAGTACTTGTGTTAATCAGTTCGTTAAGGTTCTACAATCCGTTATCTTATCAAAGCCTCTTGAATCAGTCCCAGGAGATACTGACATTTGAATAACCGACAAGATTGAGTACCTTGATCCTCAATCAAAAACTTCTAACCAGGGTTTTTTTCTTCTCCATACTTCTCTAGGAACTTGGCCTGCTGACTATCCAGAGGAACAAAAAGGTTGGCCTTAGTAGTCAAGGACAAAGCTAATAAGCAGACAAGCCCTGACCTCTGCCCTTGTTCTAGCTTTGACATATTATCTGTTGCCTTATTTCTTGCTGTCTCTTCCACTTGTAGCATGCCTTCTGCTTTCTGTTTAGCTAAGCTGAATCTATGGCTTTAAATAAATTAAGAACCTAAACTCTAGCTTAAATGTAAATGAAGTAGTTTCCCTATTTGAACCCTTGCCTATTGCGTCCCTAGAACTTTCTAGAACACTTTGCCATGCACCCTCTGGTTGGGCAACGCAACCACCACAACCCCTCAGATCATACTGTTTTGAATAAATTTTAAAATCCTCATTATTCAAAGTGTTTGGGGGTTCTGTTTCAGAGCATAGAACCTAAAGATTGTAGCAGAACAAGGCACCTTTTTAAAATCTTGCTTCAAACCATCACTTAGAATTCTTAAAGTAAAATGGAAGCAAGTCCAGTTTTTCCTTAGGGACTTTGGAATCTGACACACCTAAGAACCTTTTTAAAGGTATAGCTTGTTTTTGAAGATTATTCTCTTCTCAGGGGCAAGATCTATCTTTCTCCAGCCTTTTGCTGGCTAATGCAAATGAGGGAAAACCCTTTCTCATCTCTCCCCTCCTTTTCCCTCCGATTCTCTTTTCGGTCATTTTTGCTCCTAGGTTCATATAAAATTACCTCTCTTTCACTAACTACAGAGTTTTATGGGGGGAAAAAACAAAAGCAAAGACAAATGATTGACAGATCTGAAGCCTCTACCTTCTCAGTAATCTCTAATCCCAGTAACTTGCAAGTGGGCACAACCTTTATCCTCTCTATGGAATAGGAGGCCATCCTCTTGAGCTGAAGTTCCTCAAGAGCAGTTAATGTTGAAGAAAAATTGAACTCAACTCAGCAAGGAAGGAAAGACTGTATTCCGAAGAGCAACACATCACAGAGTTAAATGTGATAGTGCCAAATATATTAGGTGCTTATTTGGGGTCATGCCAGACCTTTCTCAAGTAACTGGAAAACTTTCTTGATGCCATAGTTAGTAGGAAGATAAATGGGGGTGGGAGTAGGATGCTGTAAAACAAGTGTTTGATTTTATCGTCAAAAATCTAATGTCTGCAATATTTTTCTCCTCATAACCTTGGAAACTTTCCCAGTTCATTTTCAGTCCTATTGTTGGCACAGTTCTGAAGGGTATGTTCTTGCCGTAATGAGTTGTGTTTTGCTTTGTCTTATGTCGGGTCTTTTTATGTTGTCTCTTGACCCCTAGTGCTCAGGTTCTTGTGGATGTTAATCAGCCACATACAATGTTATCCTTAGGTGGAAGAAGAGCGTGACTGCTCAGGTTCTTAACAAGAGGGTGGCCTCTGGAACCTCCTGTGATTAGCCCCAAGTAGTCCAAGCTGAAGTCCTATTGTTTTCTGTTTATTGGTAATAGCTGATCGTGTATGGCATCAATTTCCACCTGACTTCCTACTCAGTCGTTATCAACACAGACTTGAAAAAATATTTTATATGTCCAAATACCTAAATGTGCTAAACTGGAGGCAGTTATTTCTAGGTAGTTGAATTTTGGAAAGTAGAAAAAGTTTTAAAGTGATGACCAGCCACACAATTGTTTTGTACATACTTTTCTTGTGCACTTTTCTGTATGCAAAGAAAGCTATAAATTTACTCATTTCAATAAATTGGAATGCAGAATCTCATGTGTTACCATCAGTTTATTTGACCTCAGCTTGAGCTGATGTAATAGGCTCAAGGCATAAGAATATACCAGTATAAGGTGACCAAATGCTAGTTGTAATACATTCTGGACTGGCACAAAAATGAAAATGTGGAAATCCGTGAAAGAGGACCACAGGAAAATTACTATCTGATGTCTTTTAAGCCTCTCTTTTCCTCTCTCAGACCTATACATACTGCGTCCCTAGAAGTTTAATGGGAATCCAGTGGATAAGACCTATGCCACAACAACCTCAATTATGTCTAGTAAAAAATTCATCAGTGAACTCTTGATTCCTGCCTTTTACCCTTTGTCTACCCTATTCTCTCTTTGGCCCTGTCTAACCTCATCAAAACACAACTGTGTGGGCTGGTCCATGCTGGCGTAGATGACTCAGGAGAGCTTCTGAATGAGGTGGGTAGACCAACGATCAAATGTCCTTAGCGCTAGGACACTCTTAAACACTCTCCCCTGTTTAAAAGTTCAAGGCTCTCATTCATTTCAAGAAGACCTAGAGCCACAGGAATGATGACCCTAAGGCTGACCTTGCTTGAGCATAGAAGTCTTGGTATTAACTTTGACTTCTCTAAGGAATAAGATGAACTTGGCTGGGTAGGTGTCATTGATTGACATTTACTGTTATGGGGTGTTTGGCAGTATTGCCTTACCTTTCCCCTTAACTGAAACATTTGGTGTCTTTCTGGCAACAATGAATAGAATACAGAGAAACAGTCTCCACACATAAGCAGCTTCCACTAAGCCACAGATGAGCTGGAGAAGGCTGCTGCTAAGAGCATGTTGCACAAGTTATCTGGCTTATCTGGATGCTCTGCAGTATATCTAAGCCACTGAACCTCAGTGATATTTCCATGTGGCTTAAGCAAGATCTTACCAGAGATTAACCCTTGCTCATGTGTACAAGGGGATAACACTAACTTAAGTGCAGTAGGAACTTCTGTTGACCCAGCAGAAGGAGGTGCTTACTGAAGTGTCCCTGCAAAGTGAAAACAGACCTCCTTTTCAGAGTCTTTAGTAGCAGTGATGTTCAGCGGGCCGCAAGTTCAGCTCTTGGGGTAACCCTGTTATCCCTGGAAGAAGGTTTCATTTAGGCGTCTCATAGATCTAAGCTAAACACTGAACTTTAAGCCAGCGTGCCTCCCAATTCCTCACATATAAGCAAGACAAAGGTAGAAAGTATTACTTTTCTCAAGATAAGTTTGCATTTGTGAAGGGCTTTACCATTTTTCCCAACATAACTTCATTCTGCTGCTACTGTAATTCTGCCAGGTGGGATCTGTTACCATTCCAGCTCATCTGAGAATGTCATCCAGTGCTTTAAAATGGCTACAATCTGCTTCAACTCTCAGTGAATGGTTTCCGTGGTATTTTATTGCAAAACTGTACATCTGAAATACTTTTTTTTTTTTTGCCTTTTTGCCTTTTCTGGGGCTGCTTCTGCAGCATATGGACGTTCCCAGGCTAGGGATCTAATCGGAGCTGTAGCCGCCAGCCTACACCAGAGCCCAGGATTTGCGCCATGTCTGCGACCTACACCACAGCTCACGGCAATGCCACAATATTAACCCACTGAGCAAGGCCAGGGATCGAACCTGCAAGCTCATGGTTCCTAGTCAGATTCGTTAACCACTGAGCCATGACGGGAACTCCCGAACTACCTTTTCTATAGAAGTTGGTAAAGCTAAAAGCTTGATTTCCCCAGCCTCCCTTGTACCTAACTGTGGTCATGTGACCACCTTCTGGCTAATGAGACAAAGCTGAGGTCTCATTCAGCTGTGTAGGGAGAGCTTCTCAGTCAATGATTTCAGACTCCCCCATCAAGTGATAACCGAGGTATCTCCAGACCCAGACAGAGTGGTGTGATCCTGTGTCTTTCCTGTGAGTAACACAAGGAGGGGAAAAAACAGAGGATGTGGCTCATTCAGGAGTTTGGCTGACCCTGCAGTAAGCTGAGGAGTGAGGACTCTGACCTATATTCCTAGAACAGGTTCACTACAAAGTCTCCTGGTGAAAGACAGGTGCTCTCCAACAGTCACTGGTGAATATTTAATCTATTTTAACCGTTGGAGGAGATTGCTCAATCATTAAAAACCTAATTCTTGCTGGGAAATGTTATGCTTTAACGAACTCCCTTCTGTTAAAAACAAGTAAGTCTCATGGTCGAAGGTGATACGCCACACAGGGACACACACAAGCTGTGTGGCAGCAGCCCTGTTAACATGTCCTAATTACAGCAGTGCTGACAGACAAGGCTCAGCCATGGGTCATCTCACTTAATGAGGGGCTGAGCCCCTTCATTGTCCCTTGCTTCTCTAAAACTATGTGCTTAAATAGTTTTGTGCTATGTGCTGAAATCCTATGAGGGCCAATCTCCAGGGATGTGTGGACTGCTCGGTGGCAAAGAGACTGGGCTTCTGGGGGGACACAGATGAAGTGGCTATACAAGGAGGGGGAAAAAAAATCCTCTGAAAGTTTTCATGACTAAATTTTCCTTATGTTAGTATGGAGTTTTCTGTCAATTTTTTTTTTCATTTGCTTGACTTCAATCACTATTATTTTACCCAAATTGTAGGAAAGGAAAATGATTGCTGTTCCAAAAGTTAGAGGGTGACCCTACTGGGCTGAGGCTGTGTTTTGGATGTTTCTGGAGTATGTCCGAGGCTACCTCCACCAGGTACCTACTTACAATGATTGATCATCACAGAACCTTTTGTTTGGGGGGAGCTAAGAGGAGTGTTGGGAGACAGGAACCAGCAGAGAGGGGAGAGGAAGAGAATAGAAGGACTGGTAAGACATTTGCCTTCTCACCTCTGTCACTGGCCTGTGAAACTGGTGTAGAGTCCTGATGGTGGAAACAGCAGGGCTAAAAGCAGGAGGAATTCTCTTCTTTTGACAAAAGACCTTGGACACAGGCAGACCATTCATAGGCCACATGACCATTGGTAGTGAATGGACAACAGGAATGGGGAGGCTCGTGGTGGCTAAATTTAGTAGGGGGTTATGTTTTTTCCCATGAAAGTCTAGATTGCTGACTACTGGTGTTGGCTTAGCAACTCAGCAAGACCCTCAAGGACACAGACTCCTGGCTTTCACTCCAACTTTTGTAGCTTTTGGCTGTCTCTTAATTTGATTTGCTTACAGTCACAAGATGGCTGCATAGTTTCAAATGCAATGTTACCATTCAAGGAAGGGCCAAAAGGGAAAGGCATGACGTTCAAGGTCTGCTCCTAGTACCAGGCATTTCAGTTTCCCCCAAGGCTTTCCAGCAGATTTCAGCTGTGGCTTAATGGCCAGAATGTGGTCACATGGCCACTGTAAGTTGCAAGGGAGGCAGGGAAGTCATGCTTTTGGCTTTACCAACTTCTAGAGTAATGGTAATTAGAAGAGGCAGGGCTGGTCATTTGTAGGTTCCAGGGCAAAATAAAAATGGAGGAATCCATTGTTCAAAAAACAGGGAAAAAGTGCTCTTGAGGGCAATAATATATAAAACTATTTCCTTTCTTCTCAAATCTCTCTCCTAATATATTTTATTTGCCATTTAATGTTGTTCCAAGTAAAGAAAAATTAGGAGTTCCTGTTGTGGCTCAGAGGGTGAAGAATCCGACATGTTGTCCATGAGGATGCAGGTTCAATCCCCAGCCTCGCTGAATGGGTTAAAGATCTGGTATTGCCATGAGCTATGGCGTAGCTCGAAGATGTGGCTCAGATCCTATGTCACATGGTGGTGGTGGAGGTCTCACTGCAGCTCTGATTAGACCCCTGACCTGGGAACCTCCATATGCCATGAGTTGGGCCCTAAAAAGACCAAAAAAAAAAAAAAAAAAAAAGATAGGATAATGTTTCTTGGTCATTTGTGAGTGTTTTTTGGGGGGTGTGTTTGAAACAAATTCTGGTTCAGATTGTGACCTCTCAGGGTTGTCAATGTCTCCCACCTCCCACTTCACCCCCTACTTACTCAGACATAACACACTTAGCTTGTATTCGCTTTTTCTCCAAGTCACCAAATGCACACACATCATGAATCCACCTGAATTCCATGTTCATGGGGCTTCATAAACACTGTGTGCATGTGGGGAGGCATGGAAGGGGGGTACACACTGCATATTTCTGCACATGATCCACTTCCCCATCAAACTGTGCTTTCAAAAGTCCAAACATAAAAGTCAGAATTTCAAGATGGCAACAGCAGAGCATGAAGGCAAGCCTGGGGCCCTCCTGAATGCCGAACCCTGTGCTACTTGACATGCCTGTGAGGCCAGCCCTGGCAAGAGGACCTTGGAAACGGGTGATGGGTTAGCTAATGTGTTTCCCACATGCCTGGGTCACAGATTAACCCCAGGTTGACCAACCTCCAAGTGCAGATATTGGCAGCCTTTGGCTACATAGCATAGCACCCTCAGGCACACACATCAAGCACAGTCAGCACAGCTAATAGTGAGGCACCTTGACTAGAAGGTAGAAGCTAAAGAAAGCCGAGGACTAGTCTCTGTGTATTAGTCCCATGAGGGTTACCACAAATAATAAAATGGAAGGGAGCAGGGAGCAACAAGTCACAGCACAGGAGGCTTTAATGTTAATACAACCTAAGAGGATGTGCCATTGCAGCTGAAAGGGTACTGAGGGGACGGCTGTGACACTCCTGAGTAATTACTTACTCAAGTGCTTTGCAGCTCTTTGTTTTACTTCATTGTAAGCACAACACTGCCAGATTTGGGAAACAATAGTAGTGGATTCGGGGATGGTCCCCAGAGATCACCTACCCAGCATTTGCCAAGAGCAGACGCTCTCCTGAGAGAGTAACAATAAACAGCTTGAATTTCATGTTGAATCAATCTATGAGGTGGACTGCTACTCCCATGGACATTTTATAGAAGAGGCACAAAGAACTTGAGTACCTGTCCAACGTCACAGGGCCAAGAAGTGGCCAAAGTGGAATCCCAACCCAGGCTCCAGTGTCCTTGCATCTAACCTCAGGTTAACCCACTTAACCACTCCGCTGCCTCCAAAAACTGGTGCCACTGCCTTCATGTTGGCATATCTTACATTCACCCACACTGTACTCTCTTCCCAGACTTCTCCCCTCTTATGCTTCCTATAACCAATATGCTATCACAAAACTGGAGCCTCCTGAAAATATTTTCATCCATTTTTCATTAGGCAAGTTGATCTTCCTTTGGCCTTTCCAGAGCTCATTTTCAGGATGAATTAAGTATCACTTTCAAGTTTGAATTTTCTACTTGTTATGAATGCAGTACACCAATTTACCCTTGTGCTAGTTCTTTCTAATTCAGGTATGTCCCATCAGCATGTTTAAGTATTTTTAAGGCAAGACCCAGACTGCTCACAGTGAAAAGTGAGTTGTGAGTAATAGTCTCCCAATTTCTTCTACATTGTAAAGAGCAAACTCCCTGCATCTGCTCACAGGCCAGCTGCATGGTTCACAGTCAAGGAGAAAAGCTGTTCACACAAGTGCATTTTATAACAGTAATACTACTGTACAGTTTCATCAAAATCTAACATCCAGTGGTATCATGATCTTAATGAACTGGATCAAAGCCATGTATTGATGACACATGGTTTATTTTAAACAATGCTTTCTTATTCTCTCCTCCTCCGATTATGGGCTTTAAAAAGCCCATCAGTGGTGAGGACTTTCTCTGTCTTTTAATTTAACAGAAACAAACCCTAGACCTATAGAAATTAGAAACTGACCAATTCAACTCAAAGCAGGGAGAAGCCTTGCAGCCCATCAGCAATATACACAAAACTCAGGACAAAGAAAAGCTCAAACCAATAGAGAGGGATGTTGCTGTGGCTCTGGTGTAGGCCAGTGGCTACAGCTCCTATTCAACCCCTAGCCTGGGAAACCTCCATATGCTGCGGGAGCGGCTCAAGAAAAGGCAAAAAGACAAAAAAAAAAATCAGGGAGATGATGTTGGACCAGAAACAGGATGAAGTACTTGACTTAAATCATCTATAGTTATTGACTGGCCCTGGAAGAGAAGAAGGATTACTAGAATGTGTCTAGAGAGGACATGTGTGCCTCTGACATGGTCAAAATTCTGCTCATAGGAGTTCCCGTCATGGCACAGTGGAAACGAATCCGACTAGGAACCATGAGGTTGTGGGTCCGATCCCTGGCCTCGCTCAGTGGGTTAAGGATCCAGCGTTGCTGCAAGCTGTGGTGTGGGTCCCAGATGCTGCTCGGATCTGGCATTGCTGTGGCGGTGGCGTTAGGCCAGCAGCTGTAGCTCTGATTTGATCCGGAGCCTGGGAACCTCCATATGCCAAGGGTGCGGCCATGAAAAGCAAAAACAAAAAAAAAGGAACAAACAAAAGTTTTGCTTATGCTACACTTGAGGGCAGAAAGAAAACATATCCATGTTCTTCCTTTCCTCCTTCCTTCCTTTTTTCCCCTTCCTTCCTTTTTCTTTCTTCCTTTCTTTCAATGAACCTGATCTTCCTGACAAGCCCAGTCTGCTAAACGTGGATGCCAACATCCAGTCTTGTCCTGGAACCTCAATCCAGTCATTAGGAAAGACTCCCTCTCTAGGTAACACCATCTCTTTCACATATGTGCATTTCAAATTTCTTCCATTCTCCCTGCTCTTCCCCACAGTGGTGTTTAGTTTTATGGGCAATGCAGAGGCAGGTGTTGAGAAGGGGCTTAGATGCTCAGGCAGGTCCTTATGCAGTCCTCTGGTTCTCCCATGTTTATAGCAATATACCTCACATACCTGGGCATTATCTTGTTAGTACCTAAAGCTTTTGGTTGAGAAATGTAGGATCTGTTCCTCTCCATGAATTTGGGGGATTTACAGGGCCTGGTGAGTCTCCCTGATGCCTGGGCCCCCACCTTGACCCTCACTAACACTAGCCTCCTGAGGTCTGACCGTCAGTGCCTTTCCATCCCTGCCCTCAGCCCTAAAGCCACTTTGTCCCTGATGGTAGCAAGCTTGCCAGCCACCCTCCCCATCTCTCCTCAGGACAGAGAGCACCAGATTCCTCTGTGACACAGGACAGCCAAAGAAACCTCCTTCTCTGCCCAAACACACAGCACAAACACGTTTATTCTGATTTGGCTTCCCCCAAACTGGAAAAGTCTGGAAGTTGTTCTCCAAAAGTTCCAGACGGCAAGGTCAAAAGCATCTGTCTTTGACCTCAGCCTACTTAGCATGCTGGCCCCATTCTGGAATTTGGCCTGAAAAAGTGACTCGGAGCATACGTCTGCAAGCCTGCCTCTCCCACTCCTAGTTTGCCCCGTCTTGTAATCGCTGAGTCTGGGAGGCTGTCTTTTCTCATTCTCTCTATTGTAGCCTGTGCTGTCCCCACTGCTTTGAGAGTTATAGGTGACAAACTGCTTATTTATTTCACCATCTTCCCTGGGCATAAAGCTTCAGGATTCAGGCCTAAAATTATAAAGTGTCAAGAAAACCTAATATTGGGAGTTCCTGTTGTGGCACAGTGGAAACTAATCCAACTAGTATCCATGAGGATGCAGGTTTGATCCCTGGCCTTGCTCAGGGGGGTTGAGGATCCAGCACTCCTGTGGCTGTGGTGTAGGCTGGCAGCTGCAGCTCTGATTCCCCTAGCCTGGGAAATTCCATGTGCCATGGGCATGGTCCCAAAAAGCAAAAAAAAAAAAAAAAAAAAAAAGGGAAAGAAAACCTAATTTTAAAATTAAAAAAAAAGAGAATTTAAGATTTGCAAAGCATCATCTCCTATTATATTTAGTTCAGTTTACATATTGCCAACTAGTAAGTCTGTATATAGTTTGGTCCTCAAATACTAGTTTCTTTTTGCCAAAGTCTCAAGTTCCAGAAGCCAAATATAACTGAACCAAGTGAAGTCAACTTAGTTATCATTCAGTAACTATAAAATAATTATGGAATAACTATGAAGTAACCATTATGAGCCTGCTTAACTCTCTGTATACAGTCAAAATATTAAGGTAATAAAAAAAAAAAAAGTTGCCTTTGAGATATAGAAACCAGAAAGACAGGGCAGGTGATGACTCATTAACGAAAATAAGGGATGTGAAAAGAATGTCCTTGAACCTATCTACAAAACAGAAAGAGACTCATAGACACAAAGATCAAACTTGTGGTTGCCAAGGGGGAGGGTGGTGGGGGGAGGGATGGACTGGGAGTTTGGGATTAGTAGATGCAAGCTATTACATTTAGAATGGATAAGCAATGAGATCCTACTATATAGCAGAGAGAACTATATTCAGTCTCCTGGGATAGACCATTATAAAGAATATAAAAAAGAATATATATATATATATATATATATATGTGTGTATGTGTGTGTGTGTGTGTGTGTGTAGGACTGAGTAACTTTGCTGTACAGCAGAAATTGGCACAACATTGTAAATCAACTATACTTTAAATAAAGATTAATTTTAAAAAGAACCTCCTTAACAGGGACAGGGCAAGATTATGAGTTTGATTTTAGACATGGTAACTTCCAACTTATCATGGGCAAATTAAGTCCATCTGGAAATTAGAAGTACTTAAAGATCATGAAACCGGAAAGTAACATCATAAGCTTTGCAACTTTCAGAAATTATCACTTTAGACAACTATACTTCCAAAGCAAGAACCCAGAAGACACAGGTAAGGGAACTTCAACAGGCCACCCTTTGAGACTTCTGGTTCTAAATAGTAGGCTTAATCTTCAGAGCGGGTAAGAAAAGTTAAGTATAAACGGAGGGGGGAAGAGGGCAGAGTAGAGGCCCCCAAGGAACAGCAGTGTTTGCACGAAGGAAGGGAGCTAGCAAAAGGAAGCTGAAGAACAGAAGATGCTGTATCACAAAGCCAAAGAAACAGAGAATTTTAAAGTATAAGAGTGGTCAGTAGGGTCAAATGCCTCTAAGGGACAAAAATGGAGCCAAGAACTATCTTCCAAATTTAGCAATAAAGTCTTCAATAGAGTAATGAAGGCAAAAGCCAGGCTACCCTAGATGCGGCATAACCATGTGGTAAGGAGAAAACATTGACACATGTCCTGCAAATTTTGGCTGACAAGGGTAGTAACAGTATGAGAAAATAGAGGAATTCAGTAGACTTCTTTAATGATAAAAAGGGATGAGCATATTCTCAAGGCTGATGAGAAGGAACTGATGTAAATGAAGCAGTGGAGGATGTGAGAGAGAGCAGCTAATACGACAGAATCCTGGGGCATCAAGGTGTAACTGCAGAGTACCAGGTTTTCCTCAATAAAAGCAGGCTCCCCCTTCCTCCAAGATACGATTGAGATGCAGGGAAGTTGACATGAGAGACTCCCACTGGAAACAGAAGGTGTTTCTGAGTTTCTCAGTAGAGCAAGAGGTGAAGGAGCCACTAAGAGAAATGGGAACAGGATCTGCCAAAGTTAAATGAAAAAAAACAGGTAAACAGATGGTGTTCTCGTCCTGGTTCAGTAGCTAGCAAACTGGACTAGTATCCATGAGGACCTGGGTTCTATCTCTGGCCTCCCTGAGTGGGTTAAGGATCCGGCATTTCTGTGAGCTGTGGAGTAGTTCACAGACGCAGCTGGGATCTCCAGTTGCTGTGGCTGTGGTGTAAGGCTGGCAGCTACACAGCTCCGATTTGTCCCCTAGCCTGGGAACTTCCATATGCTGCGAGTGCAGCCCTAAAAATACACACACACACAAAAGGTAAACAGAGATGAGTGTCCAACTAGATTACTAGATTCAGGCAAAGCAGCAGAAAACTGAATTGGCAGGACTGATCCCAGGATGAGAGTTTGTAGACAATGGTCCATGCTGTGGAAGGGATGTAGGGGGCTTGAACTTGTGAGAGGAGCTTGTTAAAGGCCAGGGAATCCAGACAGAGGAGGAAAGGAGGAAGGGCCAGCAAGAAGGTGTTTACTGGAGGTAAATGGAGAAGTCAAAGAGTTGAAGTCTCAACAAAGCCAGAGAAAGGGGAAGCCAAGAGTATTTTAAGAGTAGAGGTAGCTGGAAGGACTGGAAATTGTGGTCAGAGACCAGGCTGTGGATATTCTCAATGGCAAAGAGTTCAGCAGTGGGCTGAATGGAATGGAGACAAATATTGATAGAATTAATGAAATCAAGGCAGTGAGTCAGGATGATGCCTGTGAGAATACTGAAATAACCAAAGTAAAAGCTGGAGTTTGACTGGAGAAGGAAATTATTACGCCATGTCAAAACCTTCAGTGAGGGAAGGCATTCGAGAGTGTTGGTAAACAGAAAGGTAGGAGGTGGCCGAGCTGGACTTTGTGAACTTCTAAAGACAATGGAATATTACTCAGCCATAAAAAAGAATGAAATAATGCCATTTGAAGCTACATGGATGGCCCTAGATATTATCACGCTAAATGCAGTAAGTCAGACAAAGACAAGGATCATACAATATCACTTAAATGTGAAATCTAAAAAATGATACAAATGAACTTATTTGCAAAACAGACTCACAGACTTCAAAAACAAACTTATGTGAACCAAAGGAGGAAGGTGTTGGGGAGGGGTGGGCAGTATGAACAAACACACATTACTATACATAAAATCAAAAATCAACAAAGACCTACTTTATAACTCATGGAACTCCGCTCAATATTCTGTAATAACCTATATGGGAAAAGAATCTGAAAAAAGAATGGATATATGTATGTGTATAACTGAGTCTCTTTGTTGTACACCTGAAATTAACACAACATTGTAAATCAATTATATCCCAATATAAAATAAACATTCAATTTAAATAGAGAGAGAGGACATGATGGAGGATGGTGTGAGAAAAAGAATATATACATGTATAACTGGGTCACTTTCCTGTACAGCAGAAATTAACAGAACACTGTAAATCAACTATAATAAAAAAAAAATTTTAAAAAGAGAGTGAGAAAGGGACAGTGTTGAATCTCCCATCAAAACAAAGTGCTGTAATGCAGTCAAGTGGGCTCTAAGCAGTTCCATGTGATTGTAAACAGATCTGAGCCACAGGAATCCTCTTTACTGTAAAGGGATAGCCAGACTTGCATTCTCCCCATTGAACTTCGCAGGCAGTCCCAGAACCACTCAGAGAGAAACCCTCTCTGCTCTCTCATACAAGAACTCATCTGAAAGTGGTATGATGAAAATGGCGCAGACCCAGCGGTGACAAGAGCTGGAATCTGATGCTACCCCTGCTCCTGATTGTGTGACCTCGAGTGTATCATTTACTCTTCCTGGACATCGTTTTCCCCATCTGTATTCATTCAATCATCTATTAGTGCATGTAATTTACAATGTCTATTGAAGCTTGATATGTGATAGGCACAACCCTAGATGTTCGGGACATGGCAGCAAGGAAGACACATCTAGAACTAAGGGATCTGCAATGAGGGTCAATTCCAAGTTCTCCCTGTTCAGTTATTTTAATGATCTGCAGTGAGTACACGTGTTGTCTGGCATTTTAAGACCCATGGATCTTTTGTGACTCAGAAGCAGATATTAAATCAGACAACAATTCCCAGCTTGAAATCCCTGGACACTAAAGAGAGGGTCCTTGAAATTACCCATAATAAACTTTCAGAAAACTGTTTCTATCACTTTAAAAGAGCCAGATGGAAATTTTGCTCAACACATTTATACCACCTCAGTAAAAATTCAGTGTTTCTGCCTGATGGTCACATGTTCCAATACACACGTGTACATGTGTCTGCCTTAAAAATGAGGAAAACTATTATTGTGCAATAATTGTAATTTAGCCCCACAAAGTTCCCAAGCAAATTGAAACCGACAGGATTTTTTTTTTTTTTTTCATTTTGAAAGCTGAAAACTTTCACCTGAGTGGTAAAAATTTTGAGAACCCCAAACAGAGTGGAAAACCCTGGAATTAGCATTTGAAAACAAGATTTCTTCAAATCCCACCTCAGCTCCTTCTTGACATGTAGCCTTGGCTGTGTTTCTCTGAGCTTCATCTGTACGACTAGACTGAAATTTACCTTTTTTGGAGTTGAGATGATTTAGTGAGGAATGTTATAGTTTCATGTAGTTTCACATGATATAATTAGAATATTAAGAGTAGAACTGATGGTGTGCTAGGAGGAGCCTGAGCTACACCAACTTCAAATTCCAGCTACTCACACTGGGCATGGATGATGCTGGATAAATGTCATCTCTGTGCACCTCAGTTTCCTCATCTATAACATGCGTTATCTTGAGATGACACATATATACCCTGGTACATTATAGAAGTCCGATAAACATTTACGTCCTTTGGGAACCGTTAAGTGTTACACAAATTTTTAAAAAGTTATTATTTCCACTTTTCTAGTCTAATGTATCATGATGCTTCATTTCCCAGAGATATAAACAGAAACCTAAACTTCCTGTCAAAACATGTGTGATATGTGATAGATGCTAAGGGCAAAGAAGAGGTAAAAACACTACACAATGTAAGACATATTATATTTTATATATATATATATATATATTGGCCATGCCCACAACATGCTGATATTTTTGGGCCAGGGATTAAACCCAAGCTACAGCAGTGACCCACGCCAGAGCAGTGACAATGTCAGATCCCCAGCTACTAGGCCACTAAGGAACTCCAGATGTATTTTATAGTAATAATTATTATAACATATTATTATTACACTTTACCACTCCCATTACTTTGCTATATTACATTTAGCCAGAACTGGGAAGGGGGGGTGGAATACATACAGCTTCTATAGAGCAAGCTAGGATTCAAATCAGTCAACTAAGAAATCCTGTCCTCCTTTGTCCCCTCTCCAGGGAGTCAGTCTCCAAGGAGAGAGGTGATTTTTCAATCTCTAGTCCCGTCTAATTATTGAGTCAGTTATCACAAAGTCTAATCAATTAACATTGTCTGATTAGCATAAAACATCGTTCTTCCCTGCCTGCTTCCGTATGGATCCTGGCAGGGTTCAGAGAGCCCGTGTAAGAGTCCTCAGCATTGTTCCCCTGTATCTGACAGATTTGTACTACATCTGGATACAGCCCTCTTGCCATTAGCAAAGATTCCCAAGCAGTGTCCTTTGGGCATAGATTTATTCATCCATTGTAGTTACAGGGGTCACCACGCACATTCCAGACGAGCTCAGGCACTTTCAGGGTGATATGGCCATAGACCACACACATTCCAACCACTTTATTACCTGGCAATTCTGCACGGCCTACGTGTCGACTATATAAATTGTCTACACAGCAAACTCAGGAACTGGTGAGATTAGTCCCGTTAGAGAGCACTAGCTCTGCATTGAAAAAAAAGGGGGATGGAGTTCCCATTGTTGCTCAGTGGGTTAAGAACACCACATAGAGTCCTTGAGGATGCAGGTTCGATCCCTGACCTCACTCAATGGTTGCACAACTGAATGACTTGGGGGCTTGTGAAAAAACGTTGATGTCTGGCTACTCCCAGTTTGGTACTAATAATTGATCTGGGCCCAGACCTGCTTCAGCATTTTTGAAAGCTTGCTGGGTCTTGAATGACCCATACTTGAATGTGTGTGGCCAGGGTTGAGATTTCCAATGACCACTATGGGAAAAAACTCATGAGATGTGATATATTATTTTTAAAAACCTGCTGACACTGAAGGGGACCTCATAAGTATTTGTTAATTTAAAAAAAGGCATGTTTCCAACATTAGCACATATAGATAATAGATATAGAGCTAATTTTTCCAACACTGCCTACCTTTTGCATCTTTTCCAAGGTCCTACCTAGCATGAGAGTTATCTACTCTCATCAACCTTTCTTGCCCCCTGTTTTTTTAATGTTTATTTATTTATTCATTTTCTTATTTTCTTTTTACGGCCACACCAGCAGCATATGGAAGTTCCTGGGCTAGGGGTCAAATGGGAGCTGCAGCTGCAGCCTACACCACAGGAACCCCGAATCTGAGCTGAATCTGTGATCTACGCTGTAGCTCGCGGCAATGCCGGATCCTTCAAAATGACCTGAAGAAAAGCCAGGTTTGTAAATGCATTTTATGTGGTCATGTGGAAGCAACCCACACGGCTCATCCCCAGATTGGAACATCTATGCCAGTGTCTTTTTTCCAGCCAGTGCCATTCTTCTGCTAATTTTGAGTTCATGCCTCTATGAGAATCACCCACAGACCTTTTTATGCCAAAATTACAGAGTCCTTTATCATCCCTCCCACAGTCTCCCAAAATGAGGAGCCCTGGAGTTTTCTATGTGTGTGTTTGTTGTGTTTTTCTTTTCAATACAGCATGGCTGCTCCTCTAAGCCATTTAGCCCTCACAGGCTCCTTGCCCGAATATGCAACTGATAAATATATTCCTGGCTCAAAAGTAGGCCCCAAATTACGAAATGACTCTCCTCTGACTGGACTTTGGCACCCAGGAAGCCCAATTCGACAGAAGTCTTGAGCAAAGACAAACAATTGTTGTGCCCCAGTCCTTGGCAGATAAATGTCTTCCAGGCGCTGACTGCCATTCCGCTCGGAGCTGCCTCACTAGAGCAGATGTGGGTCAGCCGGAGGTTCACCTTTGCAATATGCATTTTAGAAATAAGCATCCTGAGCGCCGGACCCACGCCCAGGTGAGTCGCTTTTCTCTTCGCCTCTAGAATTTCCCCAGGGCTTTGGTATTGCAAGTTCGGCTGTTTAGCAGCAAAGCAGGTAGGACACTTTCACCCACAATGAGATATCTAGCCCCAGAATTTAAACTTTGCAAAAGGGGGAGAAAAAGCCCAGGTGTGTCTTTCAGAGCTTTCTCGGGAAAACTGCCACTGTTTGTTTCCAGGGATTTCTTTTAAACAAGGTGTTCAGATGTTAAGACCGAGATATTCTTTAAATACTGGACATATGAAACAAAGCTGGTTCTTATGAGCGTGTAATAAACCTGGGTTTATCAGTGTCTCAGGCCTGAGAAGTCTAAGTTTCAGGAAATGAACTTTCCCTCACTCAGCCTTCCTAACACTCATTATTGGCTGCACCCTCCTTTGTCCCCCACATGAGGTGAAGGTGGCTCATTTTGCTTCTCCACCTCGACATTCCAAGTTGTGTCCAGAGGCACACACTTTGCCCTTAGGTTGAGGGTGGGTTTCCTCCATTCGAGAAGAATCCCCATCACCACGGTGCAGACCTATCAGCTGGGCTTCCAGCAAAATGCTCTCCTCTTGCTCTGATCCTAATTGGGAACATGAAGCCCACACCAAGCCCATCCAAGAAATAAACCAGCCAGACAACATGTGCTCACGAACCGACTATGCTGTGCCCAGGATGGCCGGAGAACACACAGATCTGTGTCATCCGATACACCATGATCCCATCGAGTGCCAGTACTGAAACATTCTGGGCTGTGACAATAGCTGGGCGAAATTATCTACCCAAACACCGTCCCTCTGCCTGATGTGACGGTGACCTCTATTCAACTTGCCTTTGGTCATTTGATGCTTGGTTTTACCAAATTCTGTTTTGGACCCTGATGTCCATCGCAAGCCCATCTTAGCCTGCCTCTTGGCTGCAGTGGAAACTGCCATCGGGCCCTGCTAGGCACATGGTTTGCTCACTGGGCTGTGTCTTCCAGGAGGAGACACACAGAGATACTACAGGACTAGGGATTGACTAAAGCACTCTGCCAGGCTTTCCTTCACCCTGGCTCTCCCTCTTGCCACCTTATCTGAGAAGTATTGCTGCATTCAGGAAGTACTGCATTTACTGGACATCAGGTACAAAGAGGATTCGGGAAGCCAGTTACTGAAAGTTGCTTTCGCCCTCTTGTACTCACCCTGACCCTTTCTTAAGTTAAAAAAATAATTTCGACAACCCACATTCCTGGGTTGTGACTCCTGCTGATCAAAAATGAGAGGCCATGGGGAAGGCTTCCACTGCTTTGAAATTTGGACCCCCTGGGTCTTGGCCATGCTCAGCTGTGCCTGGGAGGGGTAGAAAGCCCCCTCGGCTGGCCCCCCAGCTCTGAGCAGCTGCACCACTGGCTTGGATTTGGCTTCAGTCACTCCCACTGTCATGCCCTTGAGAGTCTGGTAGGGGTGCCCTGCTCAGAACACTCTGTGCTCTGCCCTTTGATATAGAGCTGCGGTCAGAGTGTTCAAACCCATCATGAAGTGAGACATATAGTTCAGCCAAGGAACTGAAATTTGCAAAAGAATTGAAAATACGAAAATGAGGAGTTCCCTTGTGGTGCAGCAGGTTAAGGATCCAGTGCTGTCACAGCTTGTCACTGCTTGTCACAGCTTGGGTGGCTGCTGTGGCACAGCTTTGATTCCTGGCTCAGGAACCTCCACATGCCACAGGCTCATCCCAAATAATAATAATAATAATAAATAAAATACAAATTTGGTCAAACTGGAGCATCCCTTTGGAGCTAGACTTTCCAAGCTCAAGCTGAGGTGCCGTCACTTGCTTATCAACCATGTAAGTCTGGACAGTCTCTCTGAACTCTTACTCAACCTCTCTGTTTCTTGGTTCCTTCATCTGTAAGACAAGGATTATAGTCATTTCCTAGTACCACAAACTGGGTGGCTTCAAAGAACAGAAATTTATCGTCTCACAGTTCTGGAGGTTATGTGTCTGAAATCAAGGTGTCAGCAGGGCCGTGCCCCCTCTGATACTCTGGGTAGGGTCCTTCCTAGTTTCTGGCAGTGGCCAGCAATCTTTCACATTCCTTGGCTGCAGCCACATCATTTCCATCTCTGCCTCTGTTAACACGTGGCCACCTTCACACCATCTCCTCTCTGTGCATATCTGGCTGGCTCCAGATTTCCCCTTTTCTGAAGGACATCAATCATATTGGATTAAGGTCCATCCTAATGACCTCATCTTCATTAGACGACCTCTGCGAAGACCCTGCTTCCAAATAAGGTCATGTTCTGAGGTACAGGGGTTAGAATGTCAACATATCTTTTTGACGAGACACAATTCAGCCCATAGCAATAGCAATGATAGCACCTACCTAATAAGATATTTTGTGAATTATTTTATGTGGAATGTACTTCATCCATGCCTGTTATGCTGTGAGAACTCTGTAAATGTGAAGTATGCTTTAAAATAATAACCTTGCTATTTTTTTCACTTCGGTATGCTTTCTGGTGTCGGAGAGGAGGGGATGGAGTGACAGCTAGCCTTCTGGGGAGATCACATGGGTGAGACATTTTATCTTAAGCCAACACTACAGTGAGCTCTTGCAACTGGTGAATCACTGGGGATTTTCAGTGATCATTTGTTTGCACACATAAGCATACCCATAAGAGCCGGTCATGAGGGGGACATCATCTCTTATGCCTCTCAAGATAAAATAGAAATGTTAAAACAAAAACCAAAACAAACACCAACAACAAAACTCTGTGCAAGTAGAAGAACAAACAGCTCAGAACATAGGTTCCAGCACCAGGCAGCTTGGATTTGAGTTTGAGGTCCACAGTCTACCAGCTACATGACCCTAGGGAAATTCCTTAACTTCTCTAAACCTCCTCCTAGCACCTGCACATGGGAATAAAAATGTGCCCCCCTCTGAGGAATCCCCAAGATAATAAATGCAAAGTGCTTAGCACATGACGGACAAGCAGTAACTGTATGATAAGTATAGGCATGGTTAGGTTTTTTTTTTTCCTTTTCATTTGTAAGTAACAAAATATGTACAGGGTCCAAAGATCAAAAACGTATAACCAGTATACGCTGAGAAGACTTCCTCTCCCCACTCCTACCTTTTCAAGAGGTTTGTGTTACAGGTGAAGTACTTAGAACACGTCCCACGTCCCACCTCACCCTTTCCCAACAGGGAAGGCTCTTTATTAGTTCCCTGTTCCCTTAATTAGCTCTTTCTTAGTTCCCGTAGTTTTCCAGTATGTCTTTGTGTGGATTAAAGTACAGAGCCCAAAGGAATCATACGCTCTCCCTTTCTTTCATAAAAGGTGTCATATCATATATACTGTCTTGTACTTTGTTTTTTCTTCTTTTTACTTTGCAATATATCTTGTATCCTTAGAAAAGGAGCTTCCTCTTTCTCCTCACAAATGGTGACTTTCCCATTGTGTGGATTTACTGTTCAGATAACCCTGTCATTTATTGTATTCTAAGCCAGTTGCAGTGAATATCCTTATTCATGTATTATTTTGCAAATGGATAATTGTACTTGAGGATTAATTCCCAGAAGTGACATAACAGGGTCAAAAGATATCACCTTTGCTGAAATTGCCCCACAGCCCTGTAGGTGGGTGTGAAAGTGTTTATTCCCCCAGAGCTTTGCCAAGGGGAGATCTAGGCCAACTGTTTGGTATTTTCCAATCAAATAGGTGACAAACAGTATCTTTGAATATTTTAATTTGCTTTTCTCTTATTGAATCAGACTGCCCATGACAATGTTTAAGGCTGCATGGGGTTTTCCGTGTGTGAACTATCCATATTCTTGGCCCATTTTCCTACTGGGTCTCTTGTCTTTCACGCAGAGATGTCTATGATGACTTTATAAGTTAATCCTTTGTCTCTGGTATGAATTACAATCATTTTTTCCCAATATGTCATTTATCTTTTGTCTGTATGTTGTGTGTTTATAGTTTTCATATTTATTTTATTTTTCACTTTTCCAATAGTTAAGGAATAATAGACCAGGGATTACAGAGCCTGAGAGTGTCTAGGTCTGTTGCCTCTGGAGAGAAACTGCCTTGGTTTGAATCCCAGCTCTGCCACGAAGTAGGTGCTCCGTAACCGAGAAAAATCACTCACCATTTCTGTGGCTTAGTTCGTCACCTTTCAAGAATGATCACACTGGTAGCAGATCTCTTGTAGGACTGATGTAAGAATTAAGTGAGATAACAAATATAAAAGCTTGGAAGAGACCCTGACATAAACTAATGCTAGCAATTACAACTCAATTTATTTTAATTAAATTTATTTTAACAGTCTGGAAAAATACCCAGACACTCGTTAACAGAAAAATGGGGGTAAGCATGAAATTGAAGATACCTAAAATGTCAGTTTTTTGTCCTTTGGTTGTATCCATCTTTGGTTTTAATATCCATATTTAATACAAGTTGTTTATGTATGAACTATTATTGGCCAAGTATGGTCATCTGGGTTTTTTTTTTACTCATTTAGTACGGGCAATATTTACTGAGTTTGCAACCTGGGCTGGACATTGCTTCAGGGACTGCCGTGTAATACTGAGCATGTTACTGAGGGTCTCTGCCCTCACTGAACTTACCATCTAGTGACAACTATCAGCGAGTAAACGGCACTTGCAACTCAGCCAGGTTCTCTGGGTGAGGCCTTGATGCTAAGGGGACACATGACCCCGAGCCTAGCCGATCCCCTGTGCACCAGCTTCACCTGCTCCAGCCTTGCCAAGGACTTTGCTCCTTTCATTGTGCTCCCTCTCCCACACCATCAGCATCCCCCTTGGTACTGAATCATTCCCACCACCATGCGGACATTGCCTTTAAATATTGGTTCAGCCCTTGGCCTTACTCCGGACACCCCCACTCACTTGCAGCCTCATGGTTTGAAATACACTTGTATTCTGACAATGTTCCAATTTTTATCTATGGTACAGACCTCTAAGCCCAATGTCCAATGACTTAATCAACATCTCTTCTTCAAAATGTAACAAACATAACTATTGGTTTCTCCACCCATCCTCACCCAAGCTGCACCACTATTCACCAAGTGACTCAGGTTAAAAACATGGCGAGTTCTCATTGTGGCTTAGCAGGTTAAGAATCCTACTAGTATCCATGAGGATGCAGGCTTGAGCCCTGGCTTTGCTCAGTAGGTTAAGGATCCAATCTGGCTTTGCTGTGAGCTGTGGTGTAGGTTGCAGATATGGCTCAGATCCCACGTTGCTGTGGCTGTGGTGTAGGCCGGCAGCTGCAGCTCTGATTCAACTCCTAGCCTAGGAACCTCCATATGCCACAGGTGAGGCAGGTGTGGCCCCCCCCAAAAAAAAAAAATCATGACAAGAATACTTGACTCTTCTATTCATATCATTCCCACATGCAAAGTAACCACAAGTCCTGTAGGTATTTCCTTTAAAATATATCTCAAATCTACTCACTTCACACTGACTCCACTGTGACCACTTTAGCCCAAATCACTATCCTTTCTGCCCTGCATCCATTCTTGCCCATTCTCAATAGTCAAGTCTCCATCCAACCACCATCGAAATCTTCTGAAAATGTAAATCTGAATGTTACCGCTGCCCTCACATTCCCCTTAGTATTCCCATCAAATCCAACCTCCGCATCCCCGTCCCCAAGGCATGAGCTGCCCCTGCTGTTTCCCCGACACATCTCATGCCTCTTTATGCTCACTCCGCTCTGCTTGCTGTGCCTCCAACATGCCACCTCAGGGCCTTTGCACTTACCTGTCTCTAGCTTAGAACACTCTTTCCAGACCCTCACATAACTTCTCTCAGAATTCATTCAAGTATCTAATCAAACAGCACCTACTGTTCTGGCCATGTTTTACTGTGTAAAAACCACTCTGAAACAGTAACTTAAAATAATGCCCATAATCCCTTTGGCTCATGAATCCGGTGGGTTGACTAAGGCTCAGAGGAACAGTTGTCGAGAGTTCCCATTGTGGCTTAGAGGGTTAAGAACCTGACTAGCATCCATGAGGATGCAGACTCAATCCCTGGTCTCATGAGGTGGGTTAAGGATCTGGCAGGATCCAGCATTGCCATAAGCGGCAGTGTAGGTCACACACATAGCTCGGATCTGGTGTGGCTGTGTCTGTGGTGCGGGTGGGTAGCTACAGCTCTGATTTGACTCCTAGCCAGGGAACCTCCATGTGCCGTAGGTGTGGTCCTAAAAAGACAAACAAAAAACAAAAAAAAATGCAGAGGTGGGTCTCCCACAAGGATATAGCCAGACGGTGGTTGTGGGGTCATGATGACAGATTCTTCACTCATGTCTGTCACCTGAGCTGAGAAGATCCAAACAGCTGAGGGGCTGGAGCAATTGATTCTCCTTAGGAATCCCTCTCTCTCTCTTTCTCTCTCTCTCTCCTCTCTCTCTCTCTCTCTCTCTCTCGTGTGTGTGTGTGTGTGCACGCCCTCTCTCCACGAAGTGGACTTGGGGTAGTCTGCTACATACACAGCGGTGAAAGACTCCCAAAGCAAGTGTCTTTAGATCAACCTGCAGAACTTGCGAGGCCTTCTCTACCCTAGCCTTAAAAGTCATGCAAGCTCATCCACTGCCCTCTGCTCATTAAAGGCATGAACAAAGACCCCACCAGCTTCATGAGGAAGACACATAAACCCCATCTTTGATGGGTTTGATGTCAAAGAAGTTGTAGACACATTTGCGAAGCACCACACCTCCACCCTCTGTAAGAAACACCCACCCCAGTCCTATGGTACTTTCTATCCTCTTACCCTGGTTTATTCTCCTTCACAGCTCACATCTTAACTGATATTACATGTTGTAGGTTCTAGATTACTTGTTTACTGTATCTCACCATGGGAACGTAGGCTCTGTGATGGTCAAGATGTGGTCTTGTGGCCTCAGCCACTAGTATCATTTGTGACACAGAGCAGTCCCTCCGTAAATGTTACTGAATGTTGGCTCATTGTAAGCATGTGGGAGAAGCTTTTTACTAAGACTTGGGAAACCAGGAAAGGGCCTGAAACTTAGAGCGCTAGCCGCTGCCGTTACCTTAGCTTTTCATCTTGATGAATTGCAGGAACGAAACAAACTGGCAGATCCATGGGTTAAGAATGCAGTCCTAATTAGCTTACATTTCTCCACTCAAAGGAGCCACGGTGTCTTATTTATTGACAAAAAGATTCCTTCCTACAGCAGGTGTTTTCCTGCCTGGGTCTATCACAAAGTGTCCCGGGGTGTGAGCTGCTCCTGAGGTTTTCTTTTTCTAAAGCTGAAAACTTCTCTGGGTGGCAAGGAGATGGGACCAGGCATACATCAGTGCCTCTCCATTTAATGCATTCCTGGCCCAGAGTTAGACCTCCTGCCATGTTGATATACATCACTTTGATCTAGGAAATGACTTTCAAGCTGAGACTGAAACCCTAGGAAATAGGCTTGACTTGATAAACACATTTCATCTGAGAATCCACAAGTACTTTGCAAATATTTCTTACTCAGCCTCATAGCTCAGCCAGGCAAAAGGCAGGTGGTAAGCTTTGTGCATATACAGTCTTTGAGCTACAGAAGATCATCTGTCCAGTGACTCAAAGGGGCTGGGGAGGTGGTACTGGGCTCAGAAGGAGTTATCCAAGATCACTCATCTTTGGAGCTCCCTGGTTGCCTAGTGGTTAAGGATCTGATGTTGTCACTGCTGTGGCCTGGGTTCAATCTCTGGCCTGGGAACTTCCATTTGCCATGAGTGCAGCCAAAAAAAAAGAAAAAAATCACTCATCTTTGGAGATCCCTGTTGGCCTAGCGGTGGGATGGGTTTGATCCCTGGCCTGGGAACTTCCGCCTGCTATGGGTATGGCCAAAAAAAAAAAAAAAAAAAAGATCACTCACCTTCTTTGTTAATATTTATGGAGGAGTTCCCATCATGGTTCAGCAGAAACAAATCCGACTAGGAACCATGAGGTTGCAGGAACAATCCCTGGCATCGTTCAGTGGGTTAAGAATCTGGCCTTGCCATGAGCTGTGGTGTAGACTGCAGACGTGGCTTGGATCTGGCGTTGCTGTGGCTGTAGCGAGGGCCAGCAGCTGTAGCTCAGATTCGACCTAAACAACAACAACAAAAAAAACCCATTTATGAAGTCCATTCATTTCATTCATTTGGATAACATGTTCCTTTCATATAATCTGTTATTTCCTCCTAACAATTCCCTTGAGTTCTGCCTTTATTTTTGCCTCTGATTATCCAGGTACCTGGTGCAGTGAAGCCAAAACATCCAGGTGTTCACACAATTTTTAGTTTATTTTTGCCTAATTTGACAACATTTAGGTGTAAGCTTAAAATACATCCAGGCAAGAACCAGACTGTCCAATTGATGTGCTTTACTCACAGCTGCCATATATTTATATATATATATATATTCAGTTAACAAATATATATATATATATATTTGTTAACTGAATGGGTCTCCAAATGTCTACTAATTATCAGACTGGTACATCCAGAAATTATTGAATAAGCTATGGCCCCTTAGGTTACTTCAAAGGGGATTTGAGTTGGGGGGCAGGGCCAGGGAGGGGGCAGGGAGGCAGTACAGGAGACCAAGTAAAACCTCAGTGAACTAGGAGTGGAAAGACAGATTCTAAACCCACTTTTGCTACAAACTGTCCAACTTTGAATAGGTAGCATAATCCTCTTACTAGCTTCCCATCTATAAAATATAACTGATAAATTTATACAAAATTTTACCCTCAGTGGTAAAGGTTTAGTGAGAAATAGAGCTTTGGAAATTGTCTAGTAAAACTAGTGGAAAACATAAGTATTGCTTAATCAGAAATTATTAGTGCTGGAGTTCCTATCATGGCTCAGCGGTTAATGAACCCAACTAGTATTCATGAGGACACGGGTTCGATCCTTGGCCTTTCTCAGTGGGTTAAGGATCCAGCATTGCTGTTGAGCTGTGGTGTAGGCCGGTGGCTTCAACTCTGATTCGACCCTTAGCCTGGGAACCTCCATATGCCTTGGGTGTGGCCCTAAAAAAAAAAAAAAAAAAAAGAAAAGAAAAAAAAGAAACTATTAATGCATGATATGGACTGACTTGTGTCCCCTCAGAATTTATATATTGAGGAGTTTCTGTCATGGCTCAGTGATTAATGAATCCAACTAGGAACCATGATGTTGTGGGTTCAATCCCCAGCCTTGCTCAGTGGGTTAAGGATCCAGCATTGCCGTGAGCTGTGGTGTAGGTTGCAGACAAGGCTCAGATCTCACGTTGCTGTGGCTCTGGTGTAGGCTGGATAGCTCCTATTCTACCCCTAGCCTGGGAACCTCCATATGCCGTGCAAGCGGCCCAAGAAATGGAAAAATAGACCAAAAAAAAAAAAAAAAAGGAATTTATATATTGCCATTCTAACTCCCAGTATCTCTGAGTGTGACTGCTTGTGGGTCATTAATAGGGGCCCTAATCCAGTAAAATTGGTCTTTATATAAGAAGAGTAAATTTGAACACAGACATGTACAGAGGAAAGAGCCAGTGAAGACATAGGAAAATGGCCACATGCCAGTCAAGGAAAGAGGCCTCAGAAGGAACCAACCCTGCAGACACCTTGATCTGACTTCCAGCCTCTCAAATTATGAGAAAATAAATTTCCGTTGTTCAAATCACACAGTCCATGGTGCCTTATCACAGCCCTAGCAAACGGATAAATGCACTGAGCCCAATATCTAGAAAGGTGTAAGTCCTGTTCTGCAGCCAAGGGCGGGATGTGTGACAACCTCCCTGTGGGATCACGTTGGATCATTCAGGGGGTAAATCCAAATCACGGGCTAGGAGGGCAATAAAAGATCAAAGGCAAGGAGCTGGTGCTTTGTTCTAAGGCCAAAGTGTGAGTCATGTTTGTACAGGAGAAAGGGAGTCCTTAAGTCAGAAGTGAGACGAGAATCAGTGTGCCCAGGGAAATTAATGTGGGGCTGTTAGTAATGCAAAAGGTATCAGGCAATGCCAGGATCATTGGAGCAGGGTCCTAGTCTCTGATGTGTGAGACATGAACAGCCTTTTTCATCGTTTCCCATCACTGCCTTGGTTCTAGGTTTGCCAAATAAAAGACTGTAACTCACTCTGTAGCATTTGCAGTGGGCTTTACCTTCCCTACTTGATCCTCCTGGTCAGTACTGTATTCTCTGAACTAGTTATTCATTGAAGCCGTTCTCAGTGGCAGATAAGAAAGATTGAGGTGTCATGTCACTGGTCTATTTAAGGTGTGGTTTCTAGAACCAAGGAAGTCATATCTATGGGGGAGATGCTAAAACAAAAGGCGAACATGATTCTCTAAGTAAGTGATAAAGACAAAAAAGAGAGGAACAGATATTCCAGTGGAAGGCAGCAGACCTGGGACTGGAGAAGCTAGAAGATACTCAAAACATCCACAGAGACAGTAATAAGTAAAGCCTAGAGTAATTCCTAAAACCAATGATAAACCTGCTCAGTGACTCAGGTCAGTGGTGACCTCAAGTTTGGGTTATGTGACATAATGGGCACCCCCTTACTTGAATTCCACAATCCCCCCACCCCCAATTTCATGGATACTTACCAGATGGTACCAAGACGTTTTCCTCAACATTGTATGAACACGAGAATCACCCGAGATACTTTTTTAAAATATTGATGCCTGAAGCCCAACCTCACAATGCCCAATTTAACTGGTGTGGAGTGGGAATCACAATTTTACAATTCTTATTTTCACTGTCTGTGGGTTATCATATGCAGTTGCTATTGAGACCCGTTCTTCTCCGTCATAAACATGCATCTGCCATTGTCTCTTGATGTGGCTGGTCAGTTTCAGATGACGATTTAGTTTTGGTTTTTTGTTTGTTTGTTTTCTGTTTTGGGGGGGTTGGTTTGGGGCTTTTTGTCTGTTTGTTTTGTCTTATTAAGGCCATACCCACAGCATATGGAAGTTCCTGGGCTAGGGGTCAAATCAGAGCTGCAGCTGCCAGCTTACACCACAGCAACGCAGAATCCCAGCTGTGTCTGCAACCTACACCACAGCTTGCTGCAATGCAGGATCCTTAACTGAGTAAGGCTGGGGATCAAACCTGCATCCTCATGTTTAGAAGGTGGGTTCTTAACCCTGCTGATCCACCACGGAATCTCCAAGGATTTAGTTTTATGGAAAAGTCTACTAGAGAATTGCTCATCTATGTGGTTTCAGATAGTAATATGAAAGCTTCCATGAAAGCAGGTTCATCAAGGAATTTTGGCAGCTTACATAATACACTTGTAAAAAAATTTGGGGGGTGCCCTGCGTCATATGAAGTTACCCAGCCAGGGATCAGATCTAAGCTGCGGTTTCAGCAATGCCAGATCCTTTAACCCAGGGATCAAACCTGCATCCTGGCACTGCAGAGATACCACTGATCCCATTGTGCCTGTAGAAGATAGATAAGATTAAAGCTCAAAGGGCCTTCTGATTTTCTGGATGAAAACCCTATAGGCAAGGGTCAGGCTTACAAAAATGGCCTATGGTATCTCCAGTCATGAAAGCTGCCTAATGAAAAGCAAGTCTTGCAAAAATAAGATGTGAAAAGTTCACCAGGAGATCATAACCTAGAGAAATACAGGCCTAGACCACATGATCAAGGGCTGTCTTCATTGTTCATTTATTCACTCATAAAACATTTCCTGAGCACCTACTATGTTCCAGATACTTGATGTGCAAATTGAACAAGACTGAAAAGTTCCTTTGCTCACTGATATTTTTTCTAGAACATCAGCTCTGTTAATTTGGGGATCACGGCTTCTGATTTATTTTGTTCTGTTGTTTCATGCAGCATTGTACCCTTCATGCCCAAGCAAATAGTGGATGAGTAGTAAATGTTTGATAAATGAATAATAAGTGAATGAATAAACTAAATCAATGGACTATATCATTGCACAGACATGTTTGATATAGGGAAGAACAGGATGCTGTAAGAATACATGGAGAAGTTAGCTATACGAGGGATTAGGGAAGGCTCTGAGGGGAAAAAGAAAATTATGTCAAGGATGAGCTCAGTGTGGTGAATAGGAAACAGTAGATTTAAAGGCCTGAGACGTGAGAAAAAGTAACTTGTGGGGAACTTCAAGTTCAGTGTGACCGGTTTTTAGATGGGGAAAAAGGGCAGTAGGAGAATTAGGAAGGACATAGGCCACGTTGCCTTCACTCAAGTACCTGTCTTAATTTTCTACTATACCTGTAACAAATTACCACAAATTAGTGACTTAAAACAATATAAGTTTATTATCTTATAGTGTATAGGTCAGACATCTAAGAACAGGTCCCACTGGGCTAAAATCAAGACTTGGGCAGGGCTGTGGTCCTTTCTGGAGGTTCTAGGGGAGAATCTATTTCCTCGCCTCTTCCAGCTTCTAGAGACTGCCTGCATTCCTTGACTTAGCTCCTGGTATCTTCAGAACCAATGATAGAGCAGGGGGTGGGGTGGGGTGGGGTGGGGTAGGGTCCTTTTTCACACCTTGAATGTTTCCTGCCACTTCCATCTTCAACATTTTCTGAACCACATTTCTGATTTGAAGAGCTCACATGATCCTCATCCAGATAATACAAAATAATTTCCTCTTAATCACATGTCAGAGTCTCTTTTGCCACGTAAAGTAACCTATTCAGAGATGCTAGGATTTAAGACCCAATATCTTTGGAGGTCGTCACTCTGCCTATCACATCTTGTTTAAAACTTTGGATATTGCATAAAAGCAGAGGGAAGGTACTGAAAGAGTTCCAGTAGCGGAATGAATGGTTAACATTGCATTTTTAAAAGGACTCTCTGGATGATTTATGGCAACTGGATTAGAAGGAAATTATTGTTATCTAGGAGAGATGAAGTGTTAGTGTAGACCAAAGACATGTCTGGAGGAAATGAAGGATGGAAGGATTTGACAGTCATTTCTTTTCTGTTTTTCTAAGGCAGCATCCATGACATATGGAAGTTCCCAGACTAGGAGTCAAATCCGAGCTATACTTGCCAGGCTACACCACAGCCGTAGCAACATGGGGTCCAAGCCTTGTCTTCAACCTGCAGCACAGCTCACAGCAACACCGGATCCTTAACCCAGTGAATGAGGCCAGGGATCAAACCCAAGTCCTCATGGATACCAGTCAGGTTCGTTACCACTGAGCCACAATGGGAACTCCATGAGTCCTTTCTGAGACTGTAAAGAACAGGTTTTAGTGGTTGATTTGTTATGGGGGATGAGCATGGATAAGACAAGTGCCACCCAAGTCTCTAGCAATAGTGCACCTGCATAGAGGTGCTATTTACAAAGACTGTCAATACAGGATGAAGGGCAGCTTTGAGAGAAGAGGGAAAATAGTGGATTTGTTTCGGGATACATTAAGCTCAATGAGCCATGAAGCCATTCCAGTGCAGATGTCCAACTGGGAGTTATGTCCAAGGATTTAACATTCATAAGAGATGTCTGGACTGTGGACTTATCTCTGGGTATTATTACATCTACAAATCCAAAGCTCTGGGAAAAGTGTAGTGAGGAAAAGACAAGACACCCTAGGACAAGAGAGGAACTTGACAAAAACCAGCATTTCAGAGACTATTAAAGGAAAAGGAGTCTGCATAGGAGAGTAGCAAAACAGGACAGAGGGGAAAGAAGAAGTGAAAGAGGTCTGGTGTCATTAAGTCCAAAGAAAGAGACTGTCTTTTTTTTTTTTTTTTTGTCTTGCCATTTCTTAGGCAGCTCTCGCGACATATGGAGGTTCCCAGGCCATGGGTCAAATCGGGAACCGTAGCCGCCGGCCTAGGCCAGAGCCACAGCAATGCGGGATCCAAGCTGTGTCTGCCAGCTACACCACAGCTCACGGCAACACCGGATCCTTAACCCACTGAGAGAGGCCAGGGACCGAACCCGCAAAATCATGGCTCCTAGTTGGATTCGTTAACCACTGAGCCACATGGGAACTCCAGGAAGAGACTGTCTTAGAAAGCAAGCAAAGTCCACTGCCTTGACTGCTGGGAAGCAGTCAGTAAGATAAGGACTGAAGGGAACCGGGTGAGTGGGCCACTTGAAGTCACTGTTGACTTTGGCAAGAACAATGACCTTGGGGCAGGAAGATTGAACTGTGATTGGAAAGTAAGGAACAAGAGACCAGAGCCCAAACTACTTTTTTCAAGAAAGTTGGCTACGAGATGATGAGAGAATTTAAGAGGTAGCTAAAAGGAGGAGGTGAGACTTTTTCTTTTAATTTTGGAAGAGAGAGAAACATAAATATATTTATAGCAATTCCTTTAAGTGCCACTGTGACAGGCAGGGGGAGATGGAGGTGGCTGGAAGTAAACATAAAGTTCAGAAAGAGTGTTCTAGGATTTCCTGTCATGGCTCAGTGGAAATGAATCTGACTAGTATCCATGAGGACGCAGGTTCGATTCCTGGCCTCACTCAGTGGGTTAAGGATCCAGTATTGCCATGCGCTGCAGTGTAGGTCACAGATGTGGTTTGGATCTGATATTGCTGTGGCTGTGGTATAGGCTGGCAGCTGCAGCTCCATTTCAACCTCTAGCCTGGGAACTTCCATATGCCACAAGTGGGGCCCTAAAAGAAAGCAAAAAAAAAAAGTGTTATATTTGGTCATTAATTTGTTCATGTTTAATGTCCAAGACTTGAACACATTCTATTACAAATGGAAAGGAAATGGTAGTAAGAGGGAATTTTAAAAGCGGGAGATACTTGACTATCAAGATCTCAAAGAGATGCTGGGATCTAGAGCTCTGGGGGAGGGATTGGCTTTACCTGCTCTCCCTTGAGAGTAAGAGGCGATGCTGTAAAAGGGTAGGTGCCAGCTCAGGAAAGTGGGGCAGGAAGTTTATAAGACTCTTGTTTCATGGCTTCTGTTTGGGGTTTTCTGTCATTAATAAGATAGTAATCCAAGGTGGTGCTGCAACCAGAAGAAATCCAAATGGTGACCTAAGAAAGAAAAGTTCAAAGCCAGAAAAGCACAGCTGGGGGTGGGAGGGATTGTTCTAAGTGCCAAAATATATATGTCGAAATTTCAGAAAGATGAAGAATAAGTCCTGAAGTGGAGTGTGAAGTGGTAAGTTTAGGACATACACAACACAAGGGTGGGAAAGCTTGATTTATGAGGTGCTTGCCACAGGAATGGCTAGGCGGGCTGGCTTAAATTCGCAAGAAAACCAGGCAACTTAAGGCTTTGCCAGACTCTCTGGGGGTGACAAAGAGAAACAAGGTTTCTAGCTCCAGTGAGTCCATAAATTAGTTGAAAATGTATGAATAGTCAGTGAAAAACGTGTAGCAGGACGACTTGCTAGTTTTCTTCATTGCCATTATTATTGTCGTTGTTATTGCTAGGTTGAAGATTCAATTACAGTGCAGTACAAGATTTAACAAAAGAATGTGTTGAAAATATAAAACAGCATATCATTAAGCATTAAATGAGAGATGAGGTAAAAGGATAAGGACTGCGATTCAGAAGGGGGAAAGGAGTAAATAAACTGAGTTGTGAAGATGTTTTGGAAACAAGTACACATAATGGTCATTATAAGTTGACCTGTTTTATTATCTTAGTTACCACCCGAAGCCCGTGGACTACAATGGCACACCATTGCCCATTGACTGCAGGATGAGTCCCTGGGGCGAATGGTCAAGATGTGACCCTTGCCTCAAACAAATGGTAAGTGTTCATAGCTATTTCCCTCTAATGTCTTTCCCATATGGAGACTGTATTGGCAGCATCTCCAGGAAGATGACCATGAGGCAGGGAGCCCCTCAGTTGAGTTACAAACCCAGCAGAAAAGGCAGATAATATAAACGAATGAGGCTACCCTTGCTGCAAAAGTTGAATGTGGCTGCTTACTAAACAAGAATCACGAGGATCCATATTCTGTAGAAGAACCCATCAACCCTACCATGTGAGGGCTTCCTTCAAACAACATCAGCGACTACTTTGGGGACATCCATCTTTTTTTTTTTTTAGTATAGTTGGTTTACAGTGTTGTGCCAATTTCTGCTGTACAGCATAGTGACCCAGTCATACGTGTATATATATACATTCTTTTTCCTCCCATTTTCTTCCATTATGATCCACCCCAAGAGACTGGATAGAGTTCCTCATTGCTTATCCATTCTAAATGCAAGGGGGCTTCCATCTTAAAGCCATTGACTCAGCTGGGTGTGGAAGGCTATAGTGGTGTGGATGCAGTTTTAGATCATAATCCCTGTGTGGCCTTAGAAACACTAACATTTCCAACGTGTTCTATACAGTTTCGCTCAAGGAGCATTGAGACCTTTGGACAATTTAACGGGCAAAAGTGTGTGGACGCCGTGGGGGACAGGCGGCAGTGCGTGCCCACGGAGCCTTGCGAAGACCTTGAGGATGACTGTGGAAGTGACTTTCAGTGTGGTACAGGTAATCCTCCCATTGCCTAGGGTGGGTTTCCATGTGCCCTCATGAGCCAAAAGAGAGAAACGTGCTTCCAGACACTTATGCTTCCAAGTGTGAAAAGGGGGCCATCTATACAGTCCCAACAAAGAATTCGAATATACGTATGGTTCCTCCCCTCTATCCTTAAAGTACGTTTGATAGCTTCAGAAAGAAAGAAAATTCGGCATCAGATACACAGTGTCTTTCCTGCTGTTGACTGCAGGCAGATGCATAAAGAGGCGCCTTCTGTGTAATGGTGACAATGACTGCGGAGACTTTTCAGATGAGGATGACTGTGAAAGTGATCCCCGCCCCCCCTGCCGTGAGAGAGTGGTGGAAGAGTCTGAGCTGGCACGGACAGCAGGCTACGGGTCTGTACTCCACTTGGATGTTTTTAGATGGAGATGAGTAAAGATGATCCCTACCCCTCCTGCCATGCTGGAGTGGTAGATGGCTTAAGCTGGTACAAGGAGTATTCTGTCTGAATTACACTTGATGTTGAAAGAAGGTAAGTGCTGAATCAGAATCTCAAGACGATTTGGACAACCTGCTTGACTTCAGTAGGTGTCTCTAGAACAGATCATCAAGATGGTAGGTGATGACGTCTGAGTCCAGAAGGAGAGGAGACATCTTATTTATCAACCCCCAGAAGACCGTAGTGGTATTAAAATGGCATGTTAACATTTGAAATGGAATTGCCAGTAGTAGATCTGGCAACTCGATTCAAATATTTGAATGGCCAGGAAGGCTGTCTTCCGAGGCAACTCCTCCTGGATCTACACCCAGGGATAAGTTCTCAGGGGGTCCCAGCATTCTGGAGTTCACGCAAGAGGAAAAGGAAAGAAGTTCTGATGCCAGGAGGGTTGGTTTTTAGATTCTGGTTCTCATCACGGAGCTGAGGTTTCACTCGTTTCCCCTAAAACCATGAGCACTACGGCAGGGTCAGCTCAGAGAAGAGGTCTTGGACAGTTTAGAATTTAGTTGTACAGGCTAGAGACTATTTGCCTCCAAAACTTGGTGCTCTCAGAGTTGGACAATGACATAGGTGCCGATCTGTTTTATTTCATTTAGTTAGAAAACACTCCAGGGATGTCCACAACAAAGTTTCTATTAATCGTTCTGGGGTGTTTTCAATAAAGGTACTTTGTGGGGATTTGCTGGCAAATTATCTCCAGCAGAGACAGAGCTGTTCCCCCCTCCTGTGGTGTATGAACAGAGATGGCACCTCACTGTGGTTCCTCACCTGGAATGCAATATGTCTCTTGATCCTCATAATCCCAGTGCCTGGTTCATAGTAGGCACTCAATTAATACTGATGGGTGGGAGTTCCCATTGCAGCTCAGTGGAAACAAACCCGACTAGTATCCATGAGGATGCAGGTTTGATCCCTGTCCCCGCTCACTGGGTTAAGGATCTGGTTATTGCTGTGAGCTGTGGTGTAGGTCGCAGACATGGCTCAGATCTGGCGTTGCCGTGGCTGTGGTGCAGACTGGCAGCTGCAGCTCTGATTCAACCCCCTAGCCTGGGAACTTGCCTCCAGTATGGCCCTTAAAAAAAAAAAAAAAAAGTTGGTGGATAAATAGGTGAATTAATTATTAAAATTAACTATTTAAAATACATGCATCTAAAACATTGTCAGCTGCAGCAGATGAGATTGAAACTAGGTCCCTGGAAAGAAATCCAGGTTCAGGACTGGAGTCCTGGGAATAAGGATGAAACAAGGAAAGAAGAGAGCAATGGGAAGAGCATGGCTGGTAGAGGACTAAGGCAGTGGTTCTCAACCAGAGGTGATCCTCAACCCAGAGGATATTCAGTCAGGTCTGGTGGTCCCAGGGGTGGGGTATGGAAATGAGGAGCTTGCTGGGAGTGAAGGACCATCCGGTGGGTAGAGGCCCCAGATGATGCTGCACATCCTACGATGCACAGAACAGCAAGACGTCAGTAGTGCTGAGCTTGGGAAGAACCCAACACAAAGGAACTGGGCCATTCCTAGGATAGGACCTCTGAATTAGGTCTGGCTAAAAACGGAGATGTCTCCTCTATCCAAGGCAGATGAAACTTCCATTTGTTTAAATGCCATAAGAAAAAACTCCTGGATACCAAGAGTCAGACACCAGATAAAACATTTCACATACCCTTTATTGACATTATAAAATCTCACCATAGCCTGCAGCCTAAAGGTAGGAATCTCAAATCAAATGGATGGTCTTGAAGCCCACACTCAGCAAGGCCTCTTAAAAATTGGAAGCCATGGAATGGGGGTGTCCAAAACCTTATAACCAGGTCACTGCCTGAGCCAGTGAGTTCTGACTCTTCTTGCTGCTTTCCTCAGGAAGACACTGAGCCCTTGGAGAAAGTTCATTACTACTTTATTTACTTTATTTGGGATCCAAGAAAGTTTTTCTCTCTAAACAAATAGATTTGAAGCAGGGCATGGCGTGTGATAGGTATACTCACTGGATGCACGTTTATATCTGATTTTATAGGGAAAGGATAGAGAAATCGCAGCCCTCTTGGCTGAAAAACAATCCCTTGTAATCTGTAGGTTCCCTTTGTTTGGGGGAGAAGAAGATATGTTCTGTAGCATTTGCCAGGGAGTTTCATAGTGAGGTATCCCAAGGGAGTGGCTGGGATCCCTTAAAGACCTCACACCTTACCAGTCAGGGGTGGTGATGAGGGATCTCACAGGCTGAGCTATCAGGACTAAGTGAGAGGGTGGGGCCCCAGCTATGGAGAAAGGTTGGCTGAAAGGTGGAAAATGACATAGGCTCTGTTAGAGCCAGTCGCTAGCTTTTTTTTTTTTTTTTTTTTGTCTTTTTGTCCTTTTAGGGCCACACCCCACAGCATATAGAGGTTCTCAGGCTAGGAGTCTAATCTGAGGTGTAGCTGCAGGCCTACATCACAGCCACAGCAAAGGGAGATCCGAGCTGTGTCTGCGACCTACACCACAGCTCACAGCAGCACAGGATTCTTAACACACTGGACAAGGCCAGGGATCGAACCCACAACCTCACGGTTCCTAGTCAGATTCATTTCTGCTGCACCACAACGGGAACTGTGACTAGCATTTTCTAAGTTCCCCATTACCATGAGCAATCACCTATAACTAATTTAGTCTTCATAAAACCTATTGTTCTCCAATAGCTTTCATTTGCATAATATTTGGAATTTTTCAAAATCTCTTTTGCATATTCCTTCTCTTAGCTTTTCATAATAATCCTGCAAAACAGTTAAGGGCAGTATTATATTCATTTTATAGATAAGAACTGAGTGAAATAAATAAGATCATTTGACTTATTAGTTGCTAGCAGAACTAAAACCCAAGTTTCCCTGACTGATAGAAAACTATTTTTTTTTTCCTTTTTGGCCGTGCCCACGGCATATAGAAATTTCTGGGCTGGGGATCCAACCCACACTGCTGCAGTAACCCAAGCCATGGCAGTGACGATGCCAGATCCTAACTTACTGAGCCACCAGGGAAGTCCAGGAAACTGTTTATTTTTTTCACATTGCCACCTTCGCTCTCTTTCTCCACCCATGCCTCTCACCACCCACATCACTTCCTCCACATTGCTACAAAGCCAGTAAGTCAACTCCTTAACTTTAAAGCAAAACTAGCCCCCTAGAAAATGAAACTCCTTAAGTACCTATTTATTACCTAAATATTTGAATTAAGCAAATAGAACAGTAGTATAAATCAGTAAGTAATATTTAAGAAGAGGTTTTAAACTAGCATGCTTCATTATAATTATGATACTCCTCAACCCCATGAATGTTATGTATTTATTGACTGTACACCTCTTATAGTAATGGGACTATATTGAAACAGAAGTATTAGGAGTAAACATTCAAATCATAACAACATGCTTATAAACTGTCCAGTCTGGAAAACCTCAGTAAGTTTTATCAGCAGCCATATACAGTCAGATTTCCTTACACATGAAAGTCACAAGTACTCATAGCAACTAATTTATATTTTTTTTTCATTTGAAGGACTCTGATTTAAATTCTCATGCCAGGAGTTCCCCTTGTGGCAAGGTGGAAATTAATCCAACTGGGAACCATGTGGTTGCAGGTTCGATCCCTGGCCCTCTCTCAGTGGGTTAGGGATCCAGCATTGCCTTGGGCTGTGGTGTGGGTCGCAGATGCAGCTCGGATCTGGCATTGCTGTGGCTGTGGCAAGGCCGGCAGCTGTGGCTCTGATTAGACTCTTAGCCTGGGAACCACCATATGCCGCAGATGTGGCCCTAAAAAGCAAAAAAAAAAAAAAAAAAAAAAGTCTCATGCCAGGAGAATTCGCTTGTATCACAAATATTTCAGCCTCTTGTCTTGTAGGCATCTGAGATGCTCTAGAAGTGTTGAGGGAAATCCCCAACCGATCTTGCATTCACTGAAAAGATATAAATCCAAACCAGCTGTAAACGATGTGCCATATGCTAGGAATTACATTTGCACGTGATCTAAGCATAATACCACTTCCGTGGAGGGAGACTTCTCTTCAGCTCACCTGGTAACTTGGAACTGCCTGCAGTTCTAGGTGTGGGTGTGAAAACAAGCATGTCTAAGTGCTGCCAAAGAACACATGGTTTTTATTTCCCAGGCGATGACATTCCATCCATGAGAAGTTTTCATGTTTCTTGGCAGAAAAAAAAATATTGGCTCATTCTAGACTAGACTGGCTGTCTCTGTAGCAGTGGAACCAAGTCAAAAGGTGTGAAACATTTCTTCCTTAGTTGTACTTTAGACTGTGCATCACCTTTATTGTAACTTTCCAGATGCATCCAGCAAACTGGTCAATTTGCAGTTCGGTAAAACAATACCTTCAAGCTGGTATTGTTTGGGGTGCAAAAAAGACTTTCCAAGGGGGACACAGGTGAGTTTTAAGAAAATGCTTTCCTCAACTATTAGTTACTTAACAAATCCAACTACAAATAAATCTTTCATTCCGTATGTACATATTTTTCATAAAATTGATAAGGTTGACCATTCAGTGGCATTCGTTATCAAGCCCATTCTCCATTCCCACCTCCCCTTCTATGATCACTTAACTCCCACTTCTCCAAAGAAGATATATCCCTCACCCATCTCACATTTTACTGTGTAGTAGAAAAACCAGGAAACAACTCCAAATAGTGGTACTCAGTTGAACTTGGACTCTAATAACTTGTAAGTCAAGGGATCTCCAGTTCTTTGTACCAACAGCATGGAAAGATGTCCTAATCAATTGTCAGGACATGGACTATAAAAATAGCTTTTAATGGAAGACTAGTGTATGTTTTTCTTTTGGCATAAAATTCAGATGATCAAAGAATTGAATGACATTGCTATGACAAAATTCCTTTTATTCTTATCGACTTACTTATGTGAGTAAAGTTTCTTGGCATTTACATCTATAAAAATGGAAAGAAGAAAAAAATTGATACTAAGCCCTGCCTTTTTCTAGCAATAAGTAATATTCACCCATGGGTATAGTAACTAATCAATTAATTTTTAAAAAGCCCCATTCATTTCACTGAGAGACACTTTTCCAATAAAACTGTAATGTTTGTTAACTATTTTTAAATTTTAATATACTTCAATACTCTACTACTACCAACTCAATCCAGAGGAATTTTTTAAATACTTAGATATTTAGTGTTTTAAATTTTTCAGTGAATAATTTTTTGGTACAGAAAAGTGTGAAAAAGTGATGAATTTAAAATTCTAAGCATAGGAGTTCCCGTCGTGGCTCATCGGTTATCGAACCTGACTAGCATCTATGAGGACGAGGGTTTGATCCCTGGCCTTGCTCAATGGGTTAAGGATCTGGCATTGCCATGAGCTGTGGTATAGGTCGCAGACGCGGCTCAAATCTGGCGTGCTGTGGCTGTGGTGTAGGCCAGCAGCAACAGCCTCCAATTCAACCCCTAGCCTGGGAACCTCCATATGCCACAGGTGCAGCCCTAAAAAGACAAAAAAATAAAATAAAATAAAATAATAAATAAATAAATAATAAAATTACAAGCATAAAAAAATTTAAGCATATAAGTATATTCCATTAGGTTAAAATTCTGAAGCAGAAATGGAATAGGAATACAGATTCAAGCATAAAAGGCGGGTAGGACCATAGGAGAAATCACCCCATCATCATTCATTTTGCCATGAACCTCAAACTGCTCTAAGAAATAAAGTCTATTTAATAAAAAGAATCAAAAGTAATAACATAAAACATGCAGCTGTCAAATAAATATAAACATTGTAGTTACTTGATACCCACCATCACTACAGAATTTCTATTCCATTGGATTTATTTTTAAAGGAGGAGAAGTCAGGAGTTCCCTTTGCGGCTCAGTGGGTTCAGAACCTGACATAGTGCCTATGAGGATGCAGGTTCAATCACTGGTCTCACTCAGTGGATTAAGGATATGGTGTTGCCACAAGCTGTGTTGTGGTTTGCACACACAATTTGGATCCAGAGTTCCCATGGCTCTGGTGTAGGCCGGAAGCTGTAGCTCTGAGTTAACTCCTACCTGGGGAACCTCCATACACTGCAGGTGGGGCCATAAAAAAGAAAAAAAAAAAGAGGCAAAGTCATTATATTTTAATTCTATTATATTTTAATTATTATTTAACTTTTTAATTAAATATTATTTAATTATATTTTAAAGTGTAAATATTTACAGCCTGCTGGGAAATTATATCCTTTGCAACTACTTAAACTGGGAACATTTTAGAGGTCCAACTAAACTGTACAAGTAGGTATAGCTGATCAACATTTTTTAATAGAGTAGGCAAGCAGAGAATCTGAAGACTACTACCTGAAAAAAAGTCATAAACATTTCCACCTAGAGAACTCTGCATCTTCATTCCCTTGCCCTTCAAGCCCCAGCCTTCAAAACTCAAATCAAATCCGACTCCTTCTAAAACTCTTTTTATGACCCTGCCATGGGGGCTCTTCCTCTTGGGAACCTGTACATCACTTACCTGTACTAAACATTTGGCACATGTATATTCATCCTTGGACTTTTTTTGGAAATAGGTGATCATATGCCCAACTCCCTGCCTTGAATACAATTTTCATGAGATCAAAGGTTGTATTAACTGTCTTACTACCACTCACTGTTTATTACAAACACTACACTACCCATTTTTATAGTAGTCACCGAAAAGTGAATCATCATTATAAACAAAGATCAATGTCATTATTCACTGAAAGTGAAGAGGTACAGGGTCTCTGTTAATGCAGGAAGATGGAAGATAAGTTCACTATGGAATAAAGAAAATGCGCTTGAGGTCTTATTTAAGAAACAAACACAGAGGAGATCCTCTTGTGGCTCAGCAGTAATGAACCCAACTAATATCCATGAGGATATGGGTTCCATCCCTAGCTCGCTCAGTGGGTTAAGGATTCAGCATTGTCATGAGCTGTGGTGTAGTTTGGAGACGTGGCTTGGATCTGAAGTTGCTCTGGCTGTGGTGGTGGAGGCCAGCAGCTATAGTTCCTATTCAATCCCTTGCCTGGGAACTTCCATATGCCAAGGGTGCAGCCCTGAAAAGCCAAAAAAAAAAAAATAATAATAATTGAAGCCAAAATTTTAATCTATCACCAAAGATAAGCTATTTCAGTATTTGCATAGTGTTTCTTTTTTTCTCTCTTTTATTCAAGTCATTAGGTCTAATTTTTGCCCCTTATTGGAAATTTAGGGCCATAGCATTTTTTTTTTTGTCTTTTGTCTTTGTTGTTGTTGTTGTTGTTGCTATTTCTTGGGCCGCTCCCTCGGCATATGGAGGTTCCCAGGCTAGGGGTTGAATCGGAGCTGTAGCCACCGGCCTATGCCAGAGCCACAGCAACGCGGGATCCGAGCCTTGTCTGCAACCTACACCACAGCTCATGGCAACGCCGGATCGTTAACCCACTGAGCAAGGCCAGGGACAGAACCCGCAACCTCATGGTTCCTAGTCGGATTCGTTAAGCACTGCGCCACGACGGGAACTCCCCATAGCATTTTTCATGAAAGAAATGAGGAGTTAATTTTAACTCTATGGTCAGCCTTGGGAAAGACATCCCTGCATCAGTTCCTTAACTTGCCTTTCATTCAAGTTGAGCTGCTATGTTCATCTTCTTTCTAGATTCAAAATTTATTAAGGATGTGCTGTTTGTGTAATGATGTTTTTAACTAACCCATTGGCAATAGGATACTCTTCCAATTATTTTTCTTGCATTAGGAATGAGTCTTCAGTAAGCCATCCACACCCTTCGACAATTTGCTCTTGAAATCAACATCCGGATTTGTAATCCCGCTCACTGGAGTTAGGGTTGTGGTCCAGAGCAATGGAAGAGTTTATGCCTTGGGGCCAAAAGTAGTTATAGATGTGAGAATCAAACCTGCATTTTGACCTCCCTGCCCTGAACCATTTATGGCAGATACAGTCTAGACAGCAATGACTATGCTCATTAGTACTTCACAAAGAATGAACTTCTTGTTCATATGTTGGGTTTTGGTCTACAAATCAAAGTTAACATTTTTTTAGGCTAAACAAGATTCCTATCTTTGAATTAAAGCTTGCCAAATAAAAATATTTTACTAGGAGAAAAAAAAGTAGAACTTTTGATACTGCCTTGCTGGATGATGAAAATTTTGTGTTCCTCTTGGAAAGTATAAAAACAGGAGTAAAATAAGCCTGAAGCGAATGAGGTTCTTGACAAGCAAGGAGGCAGCTAGAGGGAAAGGTTTCAGTTTAAAAAGAATGGGGAATGAAAGAGCCCCAATGTTGATTCACAGATTAAAAATTACATGCATATGTTATACTGGCCCCCCGAGACACTCTGTTCTCAAATAGTTTAAAGGGGTGATATGCTAGCATTGGCTCCTAGTTCACTAAGGGAGGTTAGCTAAGAGGCATAGCGGTGAAATTGGATTCTTGGAGCCAGATGATCTCTTGCTTCCTACTTACTGATTTTTTTTTTCCTTGTGCTCAGAAATGCCCTAGTTGCCTAAAAGAGTTTATAAGACCATCCTAAGGTATGCTTCCTGCCCAAGACACAGAGCAGGTGAACAGGCTCTCGCTTGTGTTCCTAATTCTATCCCACACACACTGAGTGATGGGAACAGGAGCTGACCTCTCTTCCCCCATCTGCAGGGGACTGCCTGGCATTCACTCCTGATGCTACTTTGTTCACTCTCAGGATCAACATCTTAGGAATGGACCCCCTCACCACCCCATTTGACAACGAGTACTACAACGGACTCTGTGACCGAGTTCGGGATGGAAACACCTTGACCTACTACCGCAAACCCTGGAACGTGGCTACCTTGATCTATGAAGTAAGTCTCCTCAGAAGAGAACACGTTGTTCAGCTTTGACCTGAAAAGTTATTTCAATAAGTACAGCACTTATCATGTGAAAAATTCAGTAGAATAAGAATTTGATGCAAACATAAGACTGACTGAAAGAAGAGGAGGTGTAGCTTGACTCTCTTTAGAAAAAAATATACAGTAGTCTGCGGAGTTCCCATTGTGGCACAGCGGAAATGAATCCGACTAGGAACGATGAGGTTTGGGGATTTATCCCTGGCCTTGCTCAGTGGGTTAAGGATCTGGTGTTGCAGTGAGCTGTGGTGTAGGTCGCATACTCGGCTTGGACCCTGTGTTGCTGTGGCTGTGGCGTAGGCAGGCAGCTGTAGCTCCCATTTGACCCTTGGCCTGGGAACCTCCATATGCCACGGGTATGCCCCTAAAAAGCAAAGAAAAAGAAAGAAAAGAAAATGTACAATAGTCTACGATCAAGCCTCAGTAACAGGCACCCATGATAGAGTTTTGGTAAATACCTAGACTCTGAAAAACATCATTTAAGGTTCTGATGAGACTAAAAATTCAACTCGTGCTGATTTAAAGGCTAAGTACATTGCTTCCAGGCTACTGAGGCTCCGATTTTGAACAACCATCTTTGCATTTGTTTTTCTCCAATAGTCCCCTTTGTAAAGCCTGCTTGACTAATGTGAGTGTTTATTCTCACTCACCTCAAGCAAGCCCCTCCTGTTCTAGTGAAACTACGTCTTAAATCGATTTTTACTGCACAAAATGCCACCTCAAACCAACCACCTTTCTACAAGTCACCTAAATTCTCTAGAATCACCCACAAACTGTACCCCTCATTCAAAGGATTAATACTTATCACCTTTAAAGATACTTTTTTGGACTAAACGAAATGTAATAAAGAATTAGCTTATTCTGAACCAGGAACTACAATTATCTGTTTCTTTAATTGGTCCCAATGGGGACCTATAAAGTTTGTCATTACAATGTCCTTTATTGTACCTCTTATTTTCACTAATCAGAATTTGTCAAGTGCACTTTGGCCATTTTGCATAAAAATGAGAACCTCAGCCATGGAACCAAACTTCCTGGGTTTCCTTGCTGGCTGGGCCACTTCGTAGCTATGTGATCTTAGACAAATTTTTTAACCTGTATTTTCTTGTTTGTAAAATGTGGGTGACTATAGAAATCACTTTAAAAGTAGGAAGTTAGGAGTTCCCATTGTGGCATAGCGGAAACAAATCCAACTAGGAACCATGAGGTTTCGGGTTCAATCCCTAGCCTCGCTCAGTGGGTTACAGATCTGGTGTTGCCATGAGCCGTGGTGTAGGTTGCAGATACAGCTCGGATCTGGCATTGCTGTGGCTGTGGTGTAGGCTGACACTACAGCTCTGACTGGACACCTAGCCAGGGAACCCCCATATGCCATGGGTGCAGCCCTCAAAAGACAAAAGACAAAAAAAAAGTAGGAATTTAAATGTTTATTCTACATAAAACACTTTTAACAGCTGCTGGCACAGAGTAAGCACTTAATACATATTAGTTATTATTGTTGGCTATATGATATCTGCATATTAATTTTAATGAATTTTTACTACCATCTACTTTGTAGCAGGACCTTTACTAAATAGTGGGGTGATAGAGACACATAGGTAAGATGCATATGTATGGTCCCTGACTTCTTTACCCTCTGAAAGCCCATTAAATAAGCAATAATAAAAAGGAAGAGTTTTTCTGGAGTTCCCTTGTGTCTCAGCAGGTTAAGAATTCGACTAGGACCCATGAGGACTCAGGCTCCAACCCTGGCCTTGCTTAGTGGGTTAAGGACCCAGTATTGCCTCAAGCTGTGGAACATGCTGCAGATACAGCTCAGATCTGGCATTGCTGTGGCTGTGTCATAGGCCGGAAGCTACAGCTCTGATTCGACCTCTAGCCTGGGAACTTCCATATGCCACAGGTGTGGCCCTAAAAGAAAAAAGAAAAAAGGAAAAAAGGGGAAGTGTTTTTCATTTTGTTTTATTTTAAAAGAAGAGCCATGAACGCTTATAGAAAACAGATTTGTTAGTCTGTGGGATCAGGAAAGATCTCCCTAAAAAACTGATGTTCAAGCTGAGACTTGAAAGAGGAGTAGGGATTAACCAGGCCAGTGGGAATGTAGCCTGTATGTATGAATGTGTATAATGTTTGTATTATGGGAAGATGGGGGGAGGGGCGGTAAAGAACATTCCAGATAGTAAAAGCCATGTAAGAGAGCCTTGTGATAGGAAAAAGCCTAGGCTATGGGAATAGAAAGGAGGCTAGAGTTGGAGTACAGTCAGGGTGAGGTCAACTTGGAATAAGTCTAGTTTAGACTTTACCTTAAGGGCCGTGGGAAGACAGAGCGATTTGAAGCCAGGAAGTGTCATGGTTATGCCACACTTTCTCTTTGCATTGAGCACTTTTCCCAGCATGCCTTTTTTTTTAAGGAAATTTTATTCACATTTTAGTCTTTCCCATTAAATGGTAAATTTAGGTTTCTTGTCTTAGCCTGTTTAGGCTGCTATGACAAAACACCACAGGCCAAGTAGCTTGAAAACAACAGAAACATATTGCTCACCGTTCTAGAGGCTGGAAGTCTCAGATCATGACCAGCTGAGGGCCCTCTTCTGGGTTAAGGACTTCTCGTATTCTCACACGGTTGGCAGGGGCTTTGGTGTTCTGTGGGGTCATTTTTATAAAAGCACTAATTCCTTAAATGGGTTGCCAAAACTCAGCCTCTGTCCACCAGTGTCGAATAGAAACATGGAGAGGTTTGGAGGTGAAGGAGAAAAAAATAGCTTTATCGCTTTGCCAGGCAAAGGAGGCCACAGAAGGGTAATACCCTAAAGACTGTGCCCTCCTTTGGGACAGAATAGAAAATGGTTTTATTGTCTGAGAGTTGAAAATAAGATCATGGTAGATGCAAGTTTGTATTCTTCTTCAAAGTTGTTGTTGGAGTTCCCATCGTGGTGCAGCAGAAACGAGTTGGAATCACGTGGTTGCAGGTTTGATCCCTGGCCTTGCTCAGGGAATTAAGGATCCGATGTTGCTGTGAGCTATGGTGTAGGTCGAAGATGAGGCTCAGATCCTGTGTGGCTGTGGCTGTGGCACAGGCAGGCAGCTGTAGCTCCTATTCTACCCCTAGCCTGGGAACCTCCATATGCCAGGTGTGCAGCCCTAGAAAACAAAAACAAAAACAAAAACAAACAAACAAAAAAAGTTGTTTAGTGGCCCCAGGACTGGTTCTGGTGGTCTTCCTCTCTGGTTTTCATTTGTTGGGGATCTAGTTCTGCAGAAAACCTCAAAGATATTGCTGTATATATTCCTCGAAAAGGGACCAGGACCCTGACCCACGGCTGCACTATTGTTTCTTGACTGCTCCTCTCTGGTCTCTGCATCCCCTCCCATTCCTGATTAGCAACTGTTTGAACCTTCCCTTTGGAACTCAGGGGACATCATGGAGGTTGAAGCTTATTCCCTAAAAATAAGAAATAGAGCACACAGAAAAGCTTGTTCCCAGGACCCCCACAAGGTCCTGTTTGGTTTCAAATAAAGGCCCCTCCCAAAGGCCCCACCTCCTAATCCCATCACACTGAGCGTTAGGATTTTAACATATGTATTTGGGAGGGATACAGAAACATTCAAACCACAGTGTTCCCTGTGTGGAGCAGTCGCCCAGTGTACGCTGTTGAATCCAAACTGTGCCACTGCCTGAAGAGACATGTGTCTCTTTCCCAGACAAGAGTCATAGCCTATTTCAGGGGACCTGTAGAAAGAGAGCTTAATCCTTGAATAGCCCTCCCATTGAAGCCTGACCACAGCCAAGGTGGCAAAGAATATTTTAAGTGAAAGTGTTTTATTTATTTATTTTTTTTTAGGCATGCACCTGTGGCATATGGAAGTTCCCAGACTAGGTGTTGAATCAGAACTGCAGTTGCCAGCCTACGCCACAGCCACAGCAATGCAGGACCCAAACCACAACTGCAATCTATGCTGCAGCTTGGGGCAATGCCGGGTCCTTAACCCAGCGAGAGAGGCCAGGGACTGAACTTGCATCCTCATGGATACTAGTTGGGTTCTTAACCCACTGAGCCACAACGGAAACTCCAAAAGTTTTCATTTTTAGCTAGGTTTAGTTCAATTTTGTTTTTTTTGTTTGTTTTGTTTTTGTTTTTGTTTTTGTTTTTCATGCAAAAATGAATGTGGTTAAAAAAAAAAAAAATCAAAAAGTCCAAACAGCCCAAAAGATTACGCAAGAAAAACTAAGCCTAATACCACTCCACATGCTCATTTATTCACAGTTCTCCTTTTCAAGGGCAAACACTCTCTGTGGTTTGTCTAGTTTTCCAGTAATTTTCTCTGTACATAAAAGCTTAAAAAAGAAAAAAAAAGTAGGCAGTAGAGTATAAAGATTAAGAGGCAACTCAGTGCTCAAATCCTGGCCTTTTTACTTAAGTTAATTAACATGTGTAAAATACTCAAAACAGTGCCTGGCCCATAAGACTCCAGGAAAGATTAGCTTTATCCTGTCTGTCTGTCTGTCTGTCTGTCTTTCTTTCTTTCTTCCTTTCTTTCTCTTTCTTTCCTTCCTTCTTTCTTTCTTTTCACATAGATGTATGTTATGCATCTGTTACACAACTTGCTTTTTATTATTAATATGTTAACTTTCAAAAGCTTGCTATATTCTTTGCCCTACATATGCATCATTTCATTATTCCTCATAACAACTTTTGGGCCAGGTGTTGCTGAAACTTGGCCTCTTGTCCACTGTTGCTGAAGAAAAACAGTAGAGACAGAGTTTGGGTGAGGGGGGAAAAAATAGCTTTATTGGTTTGCCAGGCAAAGGAGGCCCCAGCAGACTAATGCCCTAAAGACTGTGCCATCCTTTGGGAGAGAATAGGAAATGGTTTTATAGTTTGGAGACCACAGATAAGGATCAGGATAGATGCAAGCTTGTACTTTTCAAAGGTAGTGTTTAGTGGCCCAGGACTGATTCTGGGTGGTCCTCCTTCTTGTTGGAATGAAGAATGCTTCATAACATCTTTCGTTTGTTGGAGGTTTAGTTCTGCAGAAGAACCCAAAGATATCTTAGTGTATATTCCTTGAGGAGGAACCAGGACCCTGACCCAAGGCTGCACTGTTGTTTCTTGACTGCTCCTCTCCTGTCTCTGCAGCCCCTCCCTTCCCTAATTAGCAACAATTTGAACCTACCCTTTGGAACTCAGGGAAGATCATGGATGCTAAATGAGGCCTATTTCCTGAAAACAAGAATGGGGGACACAAAGGCTTTTGTGCCCCAGAGCCCCATGGGGTCCTGCTCAGTTTCACAGGTGTGGTAAGAATCCCTAGTTTACAGACTAGGAATCAGACCGGGCTCAGAGAGGTTATCACGTAGCCCTCAAAGTCAGTGAATCTGTATTTGAACTCTAGCAGTCTCACTTAATGCCTTCAGTCTTCTTTGCTCTACTGCCTTTCAAGTAATTGCCTGACTTTTGTCTTTTCCTGTTTATTTTTGGTGGGTTTTTTGTATATTGTTTTCAAGAATACTTCATTATTCCCTTTTAGACCAAAGTTGACAAAAATTTCAGAACTGAATATCATGAAGGACAGATTCAAGTACTCAAAACTATCATCGAAGAGAAGAAATCAAATTTTAATGCAGATTTAACTGTAAAATTCACACCTACTGAAGCAATTGAACAGCTGAAAAGTAAAAATGTAGAACTTGCCAACGAAGAAAACTCAAATCCTATGAATAACAAGGCTCACTTCCGATTTACATATTCCAAAACGGAAACCTACAAACTGTTGTTGTCATATTCTTCTAAGAAGGTAAGAGCAAACGCTTAATATGGAGAATATAAAGGGATATTTCCCAGACTAACCAAGCCTACCCCTCCCCACCCCCTGGCTTTTGTTGTGTTTTTAGGGCTGATCCTGTGGCATATGGAGCTTCCCAAAGCTAGGGGTAGAATCGGAGCTGCGGCTGCTGGCCTACGCCACAGCCACAGCAATGCCAGATCCAAACTGTGTCTGCGACCTATACCACAGCTCATGGCAACGCTGGATCCTTAACCCACCGAGCAAGGCCAGGGATGGAACCTGCATCCTCTTGGATACTAGTCAGATTCGTTTCCACTGAGCCACGACAGGATCTCCAAACCTCCCCTTTTAAGTATAATTATTTAGAACAGCTAGAGCTCACAAGAAAGAGGAAAATAAATAAATAAATAATATTCAACAAATTCTCTAACATGTGGCTAGAAGGTCAGGAAAAAAATGCTAGCTGGAGAAAAAGCCCTTCAGTAAGGGGGTGAGATGTTTGGTGGTTGTTAACAGAGCAAGCAGGTTAAGAATTCAGAGCTTACTTTGTGATTGAGATTGCAGTGTAATAGACTACTCACTTTATTCTCTCTTCAGAATTACAATGAAAAACCATACTAAGGAATTTGGGTAATTCATTACAATGTCTTAGAATGATGAGTTATTGCAAAGTGTGTTTCTCAAATCATGATACCATGACATTTGTACAATTGCTTATGAAACTGGTCAGCTTACTTTGCAAGCATACCTTTAATTTGACACTTTGAAAATGTGTTTGTTTTTTTTTTAGTATTTAAGCCAGATTTAGAAGTTTGTTTTGTCACTTTTGGATAAATATAGAATATACTTTCTGTAGTCAGTATGATGCTGGTGAAATGTTTATTCTTCCTTTTTTGATATCACAGTCACCTATTTAGATACCTTCTTCCACTTTAAAAGTAATCCTTCATCCTTCATACTTAAATTATGCCTAATTGTATAGTTATTTTTATGAGTCTGTACATTGCCTCTATATTCACATACACACTCACCCAAATGTGCAGTTGGAAGATTCTTTAAATCCTTTAAGTTTGTTCAACAAATATTTAATTGTGGACTTACTAGGTGGCCAGGCACTGTTCCAAGTGCTTAGAATATGTTTGTGGACCAAACTAACAAAGATTCCTGTCCACATGGAGCTGCAAGTTCAGCAGGATGAGACAGACCAAAAAAAAAATTAAAAAATAGCAAAAAAAGAAGCTATATAGTGTTTAGAAAATGATAAGTGCTATGGAATAAAATGAAAAGTAGAGTAGTTAAGAGCAATCAGGAGTCTTGGGCCAATGGCAGTATTAAAAAAGAAACTTAGGGTAGGCGTCATTGAGGAGATGAGATCTGAGTAAAGATTTGAAGGAGAGGAAATAGTTCAATAGTTATATTTGGAATGATATATCTGGCAGAAGGATCTATTAAAGACAAGTCCTGGAGTTCCCACTGTGGTTGGGCGGGTAAAGACCCCAACTAATATCCATGAGGATGCAGGTTCAATCCCTGACTTCACTCAGTGGGTCGGGAACTGCATTGCCGTGAGCCGTGGTGTGGGTTGCAGATGTGGCTCAGATCCCGCGTTGCTGTGCCTGTGGTGTCGGCCTACAGCTGCAGCTCTGATTTGACCCCTACCTTGGGAACTTCCAAATGCCCCAGGTGCAGCCTTAAAAAGAAAAAAACAAAAACAAAAAAAGACAAGCCCTTAAGATGGGAACATACCTGACCATTGGGCCAAAGTGAACCAGAAAAAGAAAAGTTTAGAGATGTTACCTTAAATCAAATTGTAAAGGACCTTGCAGCCTATTCTGAGAGTTTTGTTTTCCAATGAGTGACATGAGTGACCACTGGAATGCTTTGAATAGAAGGTTGATATATTCTAACATCAGATTGCTCTCAGTATTGTTGAGAATAACTGATGAATGCTAACAGCAAAAACAAGGTTTGTTAAGAGCTATTGCAAGAATCCAGATGAGGAGTTCCCGTTTGGCTCAGTGGTTAACGAATCCGACTAGGAACTATGAGGTTGCAGGTTTGATTCCTAGCCTTGTTCAGTGGGTTAAGGATCCGGCGTTGCCATGAGCTGTGGTGTAGGTTGCAGATGCAGATCAGATCCTGTGTTGCTGTGGCTCTGGCATAGGCCTGTGGCTACAGCTCTGATTTGACCCCTAGCCTGGGAATCTCCATATGCCGCAGGAGCAGCCCAAGAAATGGCAAAAAGACAAAAAAAAAAAATAATAATCCAGGTGAGAGATGATGATTGTTAAGAAAGGACAGTTACAGAGGCAAATATGACTCCAAAGATTTTAGTCTGAGAAACTGAAAAAAATGGAGTTGCTAACAACTAAAATCGAGACAACTTCAGGAAGAACAGGTTTGGAAAAGACCAGTAATCAAGTTCTAGTTAGATTAAGGTTAAGATGCCTATCAGACCTTCCATTGGAGATGTCAAGTAGGAAGTTGGTGTTACGAGCCTGGAATTTGGGAAAGAGTCTGTGCTTGAGCTCTAAGTTTGAAAATGGTTGGTATATGGATGGTGTTTAAAGTCATAGGCTTTTTTTTCTTAAAGATTTTTGTTAAATACGGAATCACCCACTATCACCTGAAGTTAAGTCATGTGGTGTGAACAAGTAAGTTTCAAAAACATAAAAAGCTTGGTGTGATGTTCATTTACAGCAACTTACCTTTGAAAAAAAATAAGATGTTTTAAACTATGGGATCAGCATGTGCTAACCACAACTACAGCAGGAGAATGTCACAAGAACCACCCACAAAATCATGAGTGTCAACTGTAGTTTAGTTTTGGCTGGGACCGTCTTTGGCATAAATCACATAGTTCTTTTTCACTGCCCCAGTGTTCTTTTGGAATTCAAGCCATCAGCCCTGGGAACTGCTAAGGTGTTTATTTTGTCTTGAGAGCCGTTCTTAAAATATTGTCTGTCCCATCTCTGTTATCAAAGATTGAGAGGACACAGTAAGAGACCTGACACCTACATTCTTTGTACCAATCTCTGCCACATATGATTGCCAATATCTGTGTGATTTGGAACCAATAATTCGATGTCTTTAGATCAGAGTTTGTTCATGTGTAAAATTTGGCTTCATATATAACATCTGCATTTCCTTCCATCACTAATATTTTTAAATCAACTTAGTGAGATGTGATTTACATACAATAGAATGCAGAGATTTTAAGCATGTAATTCCATGAGTTTTGACTATTGTATTCATTTCCTCAAACAAAATGAAAACATTTCCATCACCTCAAGGAAACTCCCTCATGCCCTTTGCATCCAACCCCTTATCCCCTGAGAGGCAACCACTGACCAGATTTTTCTGACCATAGCTTAATTCACTTGTTCTAGCACTTCATATAAATAGAACCATATAGTAAGTATATACTCCTTGGTGTCTGACTTTTTCACTCAGTATAATATTCTTGAGATTTATTTATGTTATTGCCTATATCAGTATTTTGTTCCATTTTATTGCTAACTGGTATTCCTTCATTGGGAATATAAATTCCTTAATTCATTTGGTGGACATTTGTCATTTTCAATTTTAAACTATTCTTTTTTTTTTGTCTTTTTGCCATTTCTTGGGCCGCTCCTGCGGCATATGGAGGTTCCCAGGCTAGGGGTCGAATTGGAGCTGTAGCTGCCAGCCTACGCCAGAGCCACAGCAACGCAGGATCCGAGCCGCATCTGCAACCTACACCACAGCTCAAGGCAACGCCGGAACCTTGACCCACTGAGCAAGGGCAGGGATCGGACCCGCAACCTCATGGTTCCTAGTCGGATTCGTTAACCACTGCGCCATGACGGGAACTCCAACTTTAAGCTATTCTAACTAAAGTCATCTATAAGTCTTTTTGTGAACTACTTTTTTATTGATCTCAGGTAACTATGTAGAAATAGAATTGCTGGCCGTGGGGTAGATGTGTATTTACTTCGAGAAGAAGCTGCCAAACAGTTCTTTCCACCAGCAGTGTGTGAGAGTTCCAGTTTCAGCAGCTCTTCATCAACAGCATCGAGAGTATTTTAAGTTAGCGATATCTTGCAGAAACTGCTAAAAAAGTGTATTGCCTATGAAAATTCTAAATTTTGTGATTTTTGAATTCACGATAATGGTGATAAAACTCATATTTCTTTTCTTCTGCTCCACAACGAAGGAAAAAATATTCCTGCATGTAAAAGGAGTAATTCACCTGGGAAGATTTGTGATGAGAAAGCGGGATGTCATGCTGACAAAAACTTTCTTGGATGATGTAAAGGATCTGCCAAGTACCTATGAAAAGGGAGAATATTTTGCATTTTTGGAAACCTATGGAACCCACTACGGTAGCTCTGGGTCTCTGGGAGGACTCTATGAACTAATATATGTTCTGGATAAAGCTACCATGACTGAGAAAGGTATACCTAGAAACAGAGCTCTAACTTCTAAAGCCATTTTACCCAATCACTGTATCTAGTGCTAACCTCTTTCAGTGGTTAAAGGCTTTACAATAGTGTTTCGTAACCTGCTTCTTTGCGAGAACTCTCTCCTTGACTTTCGTCCTCTAAAACCCTGTCAAACAGCAAATTGACTTCTACCTCAAACAAGATGACCTGGGGGGGGGGGTTCCCGTTGTGACACAGCGGAAATGAATCTGACTAGCATCCATGAGGACTCAGTTTTGTCCCTGGCCTCGCTCAATGGGTTGGGGATTCAGTATTGCTGTGAGCTGTGCTGTAGGTGGAAGACACTGCTCTGATCCCACGTTGCTGTGGCTGTGGTATAGGCCAGCAGTTTCAGCTCCAATTCGACCCCTATCCTGGGAACTTCCATATGCCATAAGTGTGGCCCTAAAAAGCAAAATTAAAAAAAAAAACAAAAAAAAAACATGACTTGGTCATGCCATACTCAGCTCTACTACTGAGAAATGCACAAAATTGTATTGCAAAAGTAACATTATTTGGTGGTGCTGCTTTTAGTGAAATGTTATTTAAAAGGTGAAAGAGGAGTTCCCATTGTGGCTCAATGAACCTGACTAGTACCCGTGAGGATGTGGGTTTGATCCCTGGCCTCCATCAGTGGGTCAGGGATCTGGCGTTGCAGTGGGCTGTGGTGTAGGCCAGCAGCTGCAGCTCCAATTCAACCCCTAGCCTGGGAACTTTCATATGCAGAAGGTGTAGCCCTAAGAAAAAAAATAAATAAATAAAAATAAAATGAGGGTAATAATACTTACTTCAAAAGGTCAATGTGAGGATTAAATGAGTCAATACATACAAAATGCTTAGAGTAAAGCTGAGTGTATGAGTAGTCAATACATGTTAAACGTTGTCTCCCTTCTATGGTATTAGAGGTAAAGGACTTTACTACAGCCACTCTTGGGGTAAATTTAAATGTCCTTTACAATTAAGTTGACTACCAAAGTCAGAGAAGACCATTAGACTCTTTTTTTTTGGCTGCACCCAAGGCATGCAGAAATTCCCAGGCCAGGGATCAAACCTAAGCTATAGCAGTGACAATGCCTAATCCTTAACCCCTAGGCCACCAGGGAAGTCCACCACTAGATTCTAATATGAAGGCAAAGCAAGGCAGATATAACCTTGCTTTGAGTTCAGCAATAATGTCTAGGAATCCAAGCAAGTGTATTTCTTATGAAATAACAAAATTGGAATTTCATTATGATGTTGATAGACATTATCTAATAATTTCTAACTAAATATATTAAACAGGTATTGAACTACGGGATGTACACAGATGCCTTGGGTTTAATCTGGATTTATCTCTGAATTTTGGAGTTGAAATCAAAGGAAAGATTGATTCAGAAAATTGCTTAAAGAGGGGTGACGGTAAAACTGGTAAGTATGACCTAACCTACTAGGGTAAAAAGAAAGGGGGAGGGAGCTCAGTGGTAACGAACTCAACTACTATCCATGAGGAGGTGGGTTCAATCCCTGGCCTTGCTCAGTGGGTTAAGGATCCAGCTTTGCCTTGAACACTAGGCCGCAGATATGGCGTTGCTGTGGCTGTAGCGTAGGCCGGCCGCTACAGCTCCAATTTGACCCCTAGCCTGAGAACGTCTATATACCAAGGCTACAGCCCTAAAAAGACAAAAAGACAAAAATAAATAAATAAATAAAAGGGGGGAATATCAATGAGCACTGCCCTGTCACTCTGAGCCTTCATTTCTACCCTCTTTATTAAAAAATGAAATAAAAAATAAAAAAATAAAAGGGCTTAAAAACTATTTTTTCTTTGCAGTGGTTTCCAAACATTATCAACACAAATAACCTGAGTATATGTATTCCATGGTATCCCCATTGTGCACGGCTCTAGGCAACACAGCCATTCACTCTGTGGTCATTGTAGATTTGTATATTTATCATGGCAATGGTAGAAGGCCAATGATAGAAAAATAGCTTGAGGAAAGCTTTCTTTTATAGCCTAATTTTTTTGGCTTTTTTAAAAAAAATTATGATTTATATTCTCTCCATTATAGTTGATTTACTATGTTCTGTCAATTTATACTATACTGCAAAATGACCCAGTCATACATACATATATATATTCTTCTTCTCACATTATCCTCCATCATGTTCCATCGCAAGTGACTGGATTATAGTTCCTTGTGCTATACAGCAGAACCTCATTGCTTATCCATACCCTAATTTTCACAAAGCTTCCGAGTGGACTAGTGGCCATGCTGTGTGTGTCCATCAAGAAAGGAGCCCAAAGCCATCCCCCCAACCAATCTTCCATTTGACTCAGAATCCCTAATTCACCTTCACCCATTTGCTCAAAAGGTACAAACTTCCGGTTGTAAAACAAATGAGTCTACAAATGTACTACACGGTAACTATAATTAACACTGGTGTATGATAAATTTAAAAGTTGCTATGAGAATTGATCCGAAAAGTTCTCATCAGGAGTTCCAGTTGTCGCGCAGTGGTTAACGAATCCGACTAGGAACCATGAGGTTCAGTGTTTGATCCCTGGCCTTGCTCAGTGGGTTACGGATCCGGCGTTGCTGTGAGCTGTGGTGTAGGTTGCAGACACGGCTCAGATCTGGTGTTGCTGTGGCTGTGGTGTAGGCCAGTGGCTACAGTTCTGATTCGACCCCTAGCCTGGGAACCTCCATATGCCGTGGGAGCCGCCCTAGAAAAAGCAAAAAGACAAAAAACAAAAACAAAAAGTTCTCATCATAAGGAAAAAGTAATTTTTGTAACTCTGAGGTGATGTATGTTAACTAAACTTACTGTGGTAATCATTTTGCAATGTGTATGTATGCTGGGTCATTATGCTATTGATCTTAAACTCATACAGTGTTGTATGTCAACCATATCTCAATAACACTGGGGGAAATAAAAGAAAATCCCTAATTAGATCAGTGCCTAACCTTTTTAAAAATACAAATATTTTGGTATAAATATTACTTCTGTTGCTAATCTTTTTTATTTTATTTATTTTTGCTTGTTTGTTTTTTAGGGCTGCACCTGCGGCATATGGAGGTTCCCAGGCTAGGGGTCGAATTTGAGCTACATCTGCCAGCCTACACCACAGCCACAGCAATGCAGGATCCGAGCCACTTTTGTGACCTACACCACAGCTCACGCAACGCTGGATCCTTAACCCACTGAGGGAGGCCAGGGATCGAGCCGGCAACCTCATGGCTCCTAGTCGGATTTGATTCTGCTGTGCCACAACGGGAACTCCAGCTAATCTTTAGCAGATTTACACTCATAAGGAAAGGCTGGAAGCTTCGTTTTTTACTCTAATCAGAAATACCTGAGAGCATTCTCAGAAATGCATATACTTGAGACTCACCCTTAAAGAATCAGCTGATAGTAGAGAAGTAGAAGAAAGGAAAACCTAGTATTTTATTTTATTTTGTCTTTTTGCCTTTTTCTTGAGCTGCTCCCACAGCATATGGAGGTTCCCAGGCTAGGGATCTAATCGGAGCTGTAGCCACTGGCCTACGCCACAGCCACAGCAACGTGGAATCTGAGCCGCATCTGTGACCCACACCACAGCTCACGGCAACGCCAGATCCTTAATCCACTGAGCAAGGCCAGGGATCGAACCCGCAACCTCATGGTTCCTAGTCGGATTCATTAACCACTGCGCCACGACGGGAACTCCAAAACCTAGTATTTTAAAAAAGCATATCAGCCATTGATAGACATAAAGCAGCCACTACCATGTGGCCATGATTGAAAAGCACTGATGAAGTGAAAACTGATCTTGTCATCAAATGTCATCATTTCAAAATTTGGCCCTTAAGTTAACTGTGTGATCTTGGGCTAGTCATTCTACCTCTCTGAGTCTCAGCTTGCTCATCTATAAAAATAAGGAAGGATAAACAAAAAGCATCTTGAAATTACTTTTTAGTTCAAAAAATTCAAAACTCTAAATTATTCACAAAGGTTTTTTTAAACTGGTTTATTCTAGGAGAGATGGGAAAAATATGTAAAAATTTGGGTGGAAAGAAATTGTGCTTTTCACTTTATTCTTTTTTACACTCTCTGTCTTTTTATAATATTAAAATAGTTTAAAGTAAATTTATACAAAATACAACCATGAAGATAAGTCTGCAACAACAACGACAAAAATGTATGCAACCGAAAGTCATGTTAGTCCCCATGTGTACATATGCTTAAGGGATAAACTTTAAATTTTCTATGTATCTCAATCATCATACCATTTTTTTTTAAAGATGATTGAGGACTTCCCATTGTGCCTCAGAGGGTTAAGAACCTGACTAGTATCCATGAGGATGTGGGTTCAATCCCCGGAGCCTCGCTCAGTGGGTTAAGGATCGAGTATTGCCTTGAGCTTAACAGGCATCTGTGTACAAGGATCGAGTGTTGTCTTTTGTAGGTTACAGATGCGGCTCGGATCTGGCATTGCTGTGGCTGTGGTGTAGGTCAGCAGCTGCAGCTCTGATTTGACCCCTAATCTGGGAGCTTCTGTGTGCTGCAAGTGAGGCCCTAAAAAAAGAAAAGAAAAAAAAAAAAAAAGATGGTTGAGGAGTTCCCATTGTGGCTTAGTGGTTAACGAATCTGACTAGTATCCATAAGGACGTGGGTTTGATCCCTGGCCTTACTCAGTGGGTTAAGGATCCGACATTGCCATGAGCTGTGGTGTGGATAACAGGCTCGACTCGGATCTGGCATTGCTGTGGTTGTAGTGTAGGCTGGTGGCTACAGCTCCAATTAGACCCCTAGCCTGGGAACCGCCATATGCCATGGGAACAGCCCTAGAAAAGGCAGAAGGAAAAAAAAAAAAAAAAAAAAGATGGTTGAGGAGTTCCCTGGTGGCTCAATACTCAATGGGTTAAGGGTCCAGCATTGTCACTGCTATGGCTCTGGCTACTGCTGTGATGCAGGTTCAGTTCCTGGCCCAGGGATTTCCACATGACACTAATGTGGCCAAAAAAAAAAAAAAATACAGATGATTGAAATCCATAACTGACTACTAATAAAAATTACCCTTGGAGATTTGGGGTGAGGAAGAGTACATAAGTAATATTTATAAGTAAAATTCAATTTATGTGCCAGATTATACCTAATGAAAGGGGTTCAATAAATGTTTACTAATATTACGGAACTATAAATGCTTCACTTACATTTTCTCTCTCCTCTCAGAAAACATCATGAATGACGACTTCATAGATGATGTTATTTCATTCATAAGAGGAGGAACCAGAAAATACGCAACTGAACTGAAAGAGAAGCTTCTCAAAGGAGCCAAAATGATTAACGTGACTGACTTTGTAAACTGGGCCTCTTCCTTAAATGATGCTCCGGTGCTCATAAATCAAAAAGTAAGCAATGTTTATTTTCAAATAGAAGATTTTTTTTTATTTTCTTAATCAGCGTAACTTACTGGTTCAGAGGAACAGTCAAGTTCATCTGAAAGAAATATAAGCGTTCAAATGCACTCCCATCCCTGAAAGAAGCATGACACAGAAGAGAGACACAGAGCAGGCACTGAGTCAGCCTGGGCTGGGTTTGTTAGACATATATTTTCTGACTTCTGCAACAGTAAATTCTCTAGGGCTCCGTGTTTACTCTGAGGACTTGATAAGATTGCCTGTATAGAGGCTATAGCACAGACTGGCATCATATAGTTGCCCAGAAACTGCTAGTTCCCTTCCATCTGCCCCAGTGGTCCCTGGCCTCCGGGTGACATCATACTACCACTCTCAATACAGGAGAATCAAATTTATTAAGGGCCTTTGTGAAAGGGAGGTTTTTAAGCTCTCAGAAAATAAGACCAAGGATGAGCAATCCTCATGGTCAGGAAATCCTATCCTTTTTTATTACAGCAGTCTTCAGTTTATAAACCTTTTGAGACTTTACAGTCTGGTACTTAAGGGAAAAAAATCTGCATTATAATTACAAATATATAAATGCCAATGTTATTATAGGCTCATCATTCTCTCCCCAGAATAACAAAAAATGTTATGTGTTTGACTGCCCTGCTTGGTTTGTGCTTGATATTGTCAGGAAGTATTTTTCCTACTTTCTTTTGTAGCTTTCAATTTTCCCTGTATGCTTCACAGTTTTTTTCCCTCAGGTCTCATTTATCTTTGATTGCCTCCTACTTCAGCTTGATTAACTGGAGTTATAAACATGCTGACATTTATGATAGGACTAGTTATTGGAGAATTTTGTTCTTTCATTCTTTGTTATTGTCTTTAAAGAGTGAGGAAAGCCACCAAAACTGCTTCTTTTATGTGAGGGAGAAACTCAGAAACTAGAAAATTGTAACATACTCTCCTTTTAGGTTATGGAAATCTAGCCAATGGTAAATGTCCAAGCATAGCTTTGAGCAAGCATAGCAAATATTTTGTCCCAAACTTGAACAAAGAGAGGGAAAAACCTGACCAAATTAGCATGGCTATATACATAAAATTAAAATCAGAAGAGACCCCTTCTGTTATGTTTAAATAATTTTAAATGATTTTTATTTTTTTCTATTAGAGCTGGTTTACAGTGTTCTGTAACCAATTTTCTATTGCACAGCAAAGTGACCCAGTCACACATACATATATACATTCTTTTTCTCACATTATCCTCCATCATGCTCCATCACAAGTGACTAGATATAGGTCCCAGTGCTATACAGCAGAATGTCATTGCTAATCCATTCCAATGTCAATAGTTTGCATCTACTAACCCCAGATTCCCAGTCCATCCCACTCCCCCCTCTTCCTCTTGGCACCCACGAGTCTGCTCAAGTCCATGAGTTTCTTTTCTGTCGAAAGATTTATTTGTGCCATATATTAGATTCCATTTATAAGTGATATCATATGGTATTTGTCTTTCTCTTTTTGACTTACTTCACTTAGTATGAGACTCTCTAGTTCCAACCATGTTGCTGCGAATGACTTTTTTTTTTTTGTCTTTTTGCCTTTTCTAGGGCTGCTTCCCATGGTATATGGAGGGTCCCAGGCTAGGGGTCTAATCAGAGCTGTAGCTGCCGGCCTACGCCACAGCCACAGCAACACCAAATCCGAGCCGTGTCTGCGACCTACACCACAGCTCATGGCAACGCTGGATCCCTAACCCAATGAGTGAGGCCAGGGATCGAACCTGCAACCTCATGGTTCTTAGTCGGATTCATTAACCACTGAGCCAGGATGGGAACTTCTATTTTGTCTTGTTTTTTATGTCTGAGTAGTATTCCATTGTGTATATACACCACATCTTCTTAATCCATTCATCTGTGGATGGACATTTAGGTTCTTTCCATGTCTTGGCTATTGTAAATATTATTATTATTTTATTTATTTATTTATTTATTTATTGTCTTTTTGCCATTTCTTGGGCCGCCCCCACGGCATATGGAGGTTCCCAGGCTAGGGGTCAAATCAGAGCTGTAGCCACCCGCCTACACCAGAGCCACAGCAACACCAAATCCGAGCCACATCTGCGACCTACACCACAGCTCAGAGCAACACCCGATCATTAACCCACTGAGCAAGGCCAGGGATCGAACCCGCAACCTCATGGTTCTTAATCAGATTCGTTAACCCCTGTGCCACGACGGGAACTCCTGTAAATATTATTTAAATTCATTATCTTGAACTCAGTGAAATAAATCTATGTCAGAAGATCTTAAAAAAATTGATTTCGGTGGATGTTTACATTCAGATATATACCTAAAGTAGCTTTTTTTCTCACCTCTACAAAGGAAATTCACCTATCCTTGTACTGATCCAAGATTGTTCTCTGAGGAGGTCTTAATAATAGTCTGTCATACTCTAGAGCTGATTTTTAAAATTTCAAGTAAACAAAGTACCTGCTGAAGATTTACTACTAGATTTACTAGAACCATGAAAGACTTTCATCAACCCTATCGGGACAGTCCTCCTGGCTGCATGCAAAATAGACTTTATCCTATTTTTAAGGGCAGTTATTGACGCATTTAGAGGAGTAGGCAGTCCATCTAAAATATTTGTAAGTTTCATCCTTCATGAATTGGAAACCTTAACTTTTCATGTCAATGTTCTACGTAAGAAAATGGCAGCAGTGATGATAAGGACATGAAATACTTTTTAAATTTATCTTCTTGTAGAGGTTCAGAAAATAGCAAAATATTGTTGTTTTTACTGACTTTGTGGGGCTTTTAAATTTCTAAAGAGATGTGAGATATACCTTAATTTGACCTTGAAATAGATTCCAAGTTACTTTGTTCTCATAAGTTCAGGTGTCCTTTGGTTAATTGGCATTTAAGTGAGTGAGTTAGACAATATGTAATCATTAATTCTTCCTTTGATAAGTTGAAGAATTCTATTGTCTGTGTATGACGTGTTCGCATAGTGGGGGTGATCTTAATATTAAAATAGTTGGCCCTCCTATTTAATTATGTAAAGAATTGATAAAGCCTCTCCCCATTCACACTAACTGGTTTATATTTAATTCTCTCTAGCAATTTAAATCAATTATCTAGGTATTTATGTTGCAAACGTTTTGTCTTAGAAGAAACACAAAGTTGCGTTACTTGAAATTAATGTCTGTTTAAATATATTACTGAGGAGTTCCCATCCTGTCTCAACAGAAACAAATCTGACTGCTACCCATGAGGACAAAGGTTCAATCCCTGGCCTTGCTCAGTGGATTAAGGATCCAGCATTGCCATGAGCTGTGGGTGTAGGTTGCAAACGTGGCTCAGATCTGGCATTGCTGTGGCTGTGGTGTAGACCAGCAGCTGCAGCTCTGATTCGACCTCTAGCCTGGGAACCTCCATATGCCACGGATGTGGCCCTAAAAGGACCAAAAATATATAATTTTTCATTACTGAGATTTTTCTAAATAAGACACTTGGTTTTACTGAGATTTATTTTCCATACTTGAATCTTATGGCTTTGACTATCCTTTAGTTTATGTGCTTCAGCAGACCCCAGATCACTTCCTGAGGAATGTCTTGGCCCAATCTAAGAATTTTCCTTCAGCCTTTCTCCATATGCAGAGGAAATAGGCTGGACCTCTCTTTCAGCGTGGACTTTGTCATAATCTTCAACTTTCCTGAAAGTATATTAATTCGACTTCCAGCTTGCCTACATGGGAAGACAAATGGCTCTACATTTTACCGCAAGAGAATAGCTGAATTTGGTTTCCTAAGCTTTCCACTACAAACGAGTTATAAAAATGTCAGATGAGAGAAATGACATTTACTGACGATTGCCTGAGAGATAGGAAGTTTATGATTTCCTCTAGAGTAATAGAAGTAGAGATTGCTGTAACTAGCATGGAGCAGATTGGCTTCCTGTACAGTTTTGTTTTGGCATTATAAAGGACAAAGTTATGCTTGTTTTATTGGCTGAAAAGATGTTACATAATACAAGGTCCCCTTTATGAGAACTCATGGGAGACATTACTCTTCATTTTCAGTTTTAAGGACAATTTTGTTTCTCTTGGGAATCAGGTCAGCTTTTCTTATAGGCACGTCCTCATTAAAATCCAGTTGTCTTACTCAACATGCTAGAAGTATCATCAAATCCATGACCCTGGATGGGTCCTCCTGCATGAATTTTGTGCACTTGTGTTGCTTTTGCCTTCGTCTTGCCCTTTCCCTTCATTCTCAAGTCTTTTTTTTTTTTTTGTCTTTTTTTGCCATTTCTCGGGCCGCTCCCACGGCATATGGGAGGTTCCCAGGCTAGGGGTCAAATCGGAGCTGTAACCACCAGCCTATGCCAGGGCCACATCAATGCGGGATCCGAGCCCTGTCTGCGACCTACACCACAGCTCACGGCAACACTGGATCCTTAACCCACTGAGCAAGGCCAGGGGTCGAACCTGCAACCTCATGGTTCCTAGTTGGATTCGTTAACCACTGTGCCACGACGGGAACTCCCTCAAGTCTTTTCTTGTTGCTCTCAGCCACTCCCATCCACCCACATATCAAGCTATCTTCAGCTCTTTCTAGAGCAACTTTGAGTAATAACGAATTAATTTAGCTACCATTTTGTTATACCGTGCACCCATAAGAGTGCATCAGATGTTAAAGAGGAGCAATTTTTTTCAAGAGCTGTGGTACCAGTGTTCTATGTTTTGGTCCCTACAGTTGTAATGATATAGTGAAAATCATTCCTCTCTCTTGTACAGAGATTTTTAAAAAACTACTCCTTTCAACAAACTATTTTTGGTACATATGGTTTAATTAGTTGGGAAGCCTAAAAGAAACCTAAAAATACTTCATATTAAACTGTATTGTTAATCTATTTGAAGGTTAGCACGTTGCAGGGTAGATTATATCTACTGAAAATGAAAGAGAGTGAGTATAGGGAGAAAATTTTAAGCTGTTTTCTTGCATAACAGAATGTCAAAGTTCATCAGAAGAAAACTGTGGTTCTTCAAGAAAACTTCAAAAGTACATTTTAGTTATTCTTTGTCTTCTTGTATGTTTCTCAACTTCAGAGTTCGAGGCTCCTCTGAAACCGTTTGCCATTGCACGTCCTTCCTTCTTTATCTCTTTAAACACTGTTTATACATTTCATCCAAATTGTATTTTCTCCATGACCCTCTATTCCTGTATCTTAGATCATCTGGCCTTGACTTTCTTTTGAAGGATAAAACAAGATGAACTTCTTTTCTTGAAAATCAAAATAACTCCACCACATGCTTATGTTGTTCGTGCCAATGTGGAAACATTGGTAAAAGGTTTCAATTCCTCCAAATAAATACATCATAGTTGAAATCTGAATCCTACATGCTAATTCATAAAAGACTGTGCTAGGGAACAGTTCCGTGGACTTCATACTTCATTTTCAATATCTCCTTCTCAACTGTATTTCATTTAGTTAACTTGGCTTCAGCTGTATCACATCTGCTATTTAACCAGTCCATTAATTTGTGCATTATAATAGCATGTGCCAGAGTTCCCATCCTGACTCAGTGGTAAATGAACTGACTAGTATCTAGGAGGATGAGGAGGTCGATCCCTGACCTCGCTCCAGTGGGTTAAGGATCCGGTGTTGCCATGAGCTGTGGTGTAGGTCGCAGACACGTCTCAGATTCCGCTCTGCTGTGGCTCTGGCATAAGCCAAAGGTTACAGCTCTGATTTGACCCCTAGTCTGGGGACTTCCGTATGATGTGGGTGCGGGCCTAAAAAGACTAAAGAAAAAAAAATAGCATGTGCCAATATTTCTCTTTACTTTTTTCAAATCTTCTATTTTTAAAAGTAAATTTCAAGATTTCCCTTGTCCAGTGGGTTAAGGATCTGGCATTGTCACTGCTGTGGCTCTGGTCACAGCTGTGGTGAGTGTTCAATATCTGGCCCCAGAATTTCCACAAGCCATGGGCTCGGCCAAATAATCATAATCATGATCACCAGTTCTCTGCTATAATTTTTAATCTTGCCTCTTATTTTATGTTTATGTACACATAGTTATTTTATTTTATTTTATGGCCACACCCAAGGCATTTGGAAGTTCCTGGGCCACTGCAGTGACAATGGCAGATTCTTAACCTGCTGCACCACAAGGAAACTCCAAAGGGATTTTGCAGATGAGACTACATTAAGGGTCATTTTGTTTTTTATTTTGTTTTGTTTTGTTTGGCCAGGAGTGCAGCAGCTTGATGTGGGGGTCTCTGTTCCCAGACCAGGGATTGAACCCAGGCTGCAGCAGTGAAAGTGCCAAATTCTAGCCATTTATTTTAAAGTCTATGTCTGATAACTCAAATCTTGGCATCCCCAAGTTCCCGTTGTGGTGCAGCAGAAGCAAATCCAACTAGTAACCATGAGGTTGCGGGTTCAATCCCTGGTCTTGCTTAGTGGGTTAAGGATCTGGCGTTGCCATGAGCTATGGCGTAGGTCACAGATGTGGCTTGGATCTGGCATTGCTATGGCTGTGGTGTAGGTCAGCAGCTGCAGCTCTGATTGGACCCCTAGCCTGGGAACCTCCATATTCCTCAGGTACGGCCCTAAAAAGAAAAAAAAGAACTTGGCATTGTCCAAGCTCTGTTCCTTGTTTCCATCATTTCTACTGGTTCTCATTTGTGCTGGCTCATTCTCTTTGTATCTCATTACTTTTATTGTGGGCTGGATATTATACTTTAAAAATTGCTACCAGAGTAGTAGCTTGAGGCCTTAGATGATTTTATTTTCTTCCAAAGGAAATCTATATTTGTATCAGGAAATGACTTAGGATTATTTTAAAACTGGGTTGCAGCCTTTGCCAGGGCTACCTCAATTCCAGGTACCTCTTAGTTCCAGGGCTGTAGTCCTTTGGGTCCTAACCCCAAACACAGCTTGTTTATCTTTGTCGTACCTGAATTCCAATGCTTTTCCCTCCAGTAACGTGCTGCTCTTCCTCTTAGCTCCTTGACTACATCTTCCGGATTTAGGAAATGTGTCAAGGGAACTGGTGACCCAAAAGTACTGGGCTCACCTCACCGAATTTCCACCCCCTCCCCACCCCAAGTCTTAGCCTACTTTTTGTTACCTTGTTAGTTCTCCAGAGCCCTCCAGCAGATTTTTTAAAAATTTTCTTTGGCCCCATGGTTGGTATGTGGAAGTTCCCAGGCTAGGGACTGAACCTGACCCCAGCCACTGCAGTAAGAATGCTGGATCCTTAACCCACTGTGCCATAAGAGAACGCCATAGATTTTGGGTTGTTTTTGTTTGTTTGTTTGTTTGTTTGTTTGTTTTATGTTTTTAGGGCCTAACCTGCAGGTTATGGAGGTTCCCAGGCTAGGGGTCAAATTGGAAGTGTAGTTGCCAGTCTACACCACAGCCACAGCAACACAGGATCTGAGCCTGGTCTGCAACTTACACCACAGCTCCAACGCTGGATCCTTAACCTACTGAGCCAGGTCAGGGATCAAACCTGTGTCTTCATGGATACTAATCAGATTCATTTCTGCTGAGCCACGATGGGAACTCCCTGTACATTTTTTTAAATTATTTATTATTATTTTTTCCCTCTGTACAGCAAGGGGGTCAGGTTATCCTTACATGTATACATTACAATTACATTTTTCCCCCAGCCTTTCTTCTGTTGCAACATGAGTATCTAGACAAAGTTCTCAATGCTATTCAGCAGGATCTCCTTGTAAATCTATTCTAAGTTGTGTCTGATAAGCCCAAACTCCCGATCCCTCCCACTCCCTCCCCCTCCCATCAGGCAGCCACAAGTCTCTTCTCCAAGTCCATGATTTTCTTTTCTGAGGAGATGTTCATTTGTGCTGGATATTAGATTCCAGTTATGAGTGATAGCGTATGGTATTTGTCTTTGTATTTTTAATTTTATTTTTACTTTGTTCAGCTTTTCTTGTTGTCCTCAGAAAAAGGATCACTTGACATTATTTAATCTATCATCACTCTTCTGTAGGAACTTATGGTATATTTTCTAATCTTTCTTTCTTAAATCTTTAGATTCTAATTTTCTTCTAAATTTTTGTAGTCTCTTATTTCAAATTGCTGTGCCACTGAAGGGTCTCAACTTCTTACACTTTATTTATTCAAACAGATCTTTATCGTTACATAATTAAATTTGATTAAATAGACATACAATACATTCTTCTATATGTGGTGTGTGTATAATATAACTATATTTTCTATACGTGTTATATAGGAAACATTACTATAGGAATTTTTTGAATTCTGCTCTATATGAGTAATCTTCTTTCCATCTTAACACACTTAGATCTCAACTTAATAGTCATTTTCTCGGGAAAGCTTTTCCAAACTTCCCTGTATCTTACTCCAGGAATTTAAGTAAACAAGATAAATCATTATACTTCATGATTTTAAGCATAATTAAATTTGATATTGAGATCCCATCCCTCCAGGCTGCTGGAAAATTCACCCTTCATTCATTTGTTGGATGGGGTTCAAGGTGGGTTTTGCTTGTCCTGATGCTTCTGTCTGGGAAATGAGGATATAATACATGGAAGTATTTAGTCCGCTGTGGCCACCTTGATGATCTCATCATTCAAGCTTACGAGTTTGCTTGAAGTCATGTGGTTCCAAGCCTTCCATGCTAAAATTGTGCATCAGAGTCAATGACAAGACCGTAACCTGTTCCTTGATATCCACCTTCCCTAGGGGCACCGCAAAGGTCTAGCTCCTTCCCAGAACAGCTGCTAGAGATCTAGTTCTGGTTTCCTGCTGTGAAAAGGCATATGCTAAGTCTATCCCCTTTCTGGATATGAGGAATGCCCTCCCTCGCTAGCATTTCTCACGCTCCTTCTCCCAGCAAAAATTTCTCGATGAGTTCAGGCCTTTAGAGAACAAAGTCAACTAAGATTTTGCCTTGAGGGGCATTCTGAATTGGCCTTCCACACCAACCTCCTCTTAGACAAGAGATCAGAAGCACCTGCCTACCTTCTGGAAGAGAGGAGGCGAGAAGAAGGCAGCAAAAACTATTCACAATAAATGTCTCTCAATAAATCATCCTGCTGAAAGTTTAAATCCCTGTTTGTTCATTTTTAAAACGCATATACCTGTACTTTATAGTGCCTATCACAGATTCCATTTTACATGCATCCATATGATTATTTAGAAGTCAGTCTCCTTACCTCTGTAATGGAATCGCCATGATTTTACAGAGATCATGACTAGTTTTGATCCCAGGGATTTAGTCTTAAAAGTTAACATCAGAGTTCCTGTTGTGGTTCAGTGGGTTAAGAACCCAGCTAGTATCCATGAGGATGCAGGTTTGATCCCTGGCCTCCATTAGTGGGTTAAGGATCCCCTGTTGCCACAAGCTGCAGCATAAGCTACAGAGGCAGCTTGGATCCCATGTTGCTGTGGATGTGGCATAGGCCTGCAGCTGCAGCTCTGATTCAGTTCCTAGCCTGGGAACCTCCATATGCCTCAAGTGTGGCATAAAAAGGAAAAAAAAAAAAAGGCTAACATTATATCTGGGAATAATAATCATTCAGTAAGCTGTGGGTTTTTTTGTGGGGTTTTTTTTTATTTCCTTTTTTTGCTTTTTAGGGTCACACCTGAGCCATATGGAGGTTCCCAGGCTAGGGATCAAATCAAGCTGCAGCTGCCGGCCTACACCATGGTTCATGGCAACACCAGATTCTTAACCCACTGAGCAAGGCCAGGGATTGAACCTGCATTCTTACGGGTACTACTTGGGTTTGTTACCATTGAGCCACAACAGAAACTCCAATAAGCCTTTGTCGAATCAATGAATCAACAAATCAACGAATAAATAATTTAGAAAAAATATTGCACAAGGTCCGTCCACAGAAAAAGATTTAATGTTCTGCTCTCTTGCAGCTGTCTCCGATATATGATCTGATTCCAGTGAAACTAAATGATGCACATCTAAAGAGACAAAATTTGGAAAGAGCCATTGAAGACTACATCAATGAATTCAATGTAAGAAAATGCCAACTGTGCCAGAATGGAGGGACAGTGATTCTGCTGGATGGACAGTGTTTGTGTTCCTGCCCAAACAAATTTCAGGGAATTGCTTGTGAAATCCCAAAATAGAAAATCTCTGAAGGTGAGAACAACTTCTTTGATATTATTAAGGACATAAATATACATTTAGGTGTTAACTTGAAAGCTATCTCTTGAATTAATTTGCCTTAAACTTTCTAGGTTATCCACATAAACAGAGGATGAAAATGGAATGAATAGTGGAAATGGGCAAATTAGCCTTTATATATCATTTAGCATGCAGTTTTAACATCTTCTACCTCTATATCTCAACAGAACTATAAACAAATAATAAATTGTAATGACTGTGTTGCTTTTTAATTATAAAAAAAGTTCATATAAAGGAAAAATTTTCAGAAATATAGCAAGCATCCAAGTACTCACCATCAGAATTAGCAAATGTTAAACACATATGTATCATGGAATTCTCTTGTGGCACAGTGGGATTAGGATCCAGCATCCCAGCTGCTGTGGTATGGGTTTGATCCCTGTCACAGGAACTTCCACAGGCTGCAGGCATGGCCCCCCCGCAAAAAAAAAATCATATATACTTTGTATATGTATATATAGTATACTATATGTGGATATGTGTATATACATTGGCATAAATACTTCAGAACCCCTTTACAAGAAAACAATCACAGGGAGTTCCCTGATGACGAAGCAGGTTAAGGATCCAGCATTGTCACTGCAACACCTCAGGTTGCTGCTATTGTCAGGTTTGGTCCCTGGCCTGGGAACGTCCATGTGCTGCAGTCCCGGCCAAAAAAAAAAAAAAGAAAAGAAAAGAAAGGAAAACAATCACACTTACAATACAAATACTTTGTACCACATCACCTCCCCTCAAAAAAAACCCAGATCCATTCCTCTGTCCCATACTACTCAGCTGTGGTCACTTTCTTTTTTTTATTCTTCCAGTTTTACTGATACTAAATTGACATCCAGTACTGGGTTTAAGTTGTACATTTAAGTGTACAAGATGATGACTGACTTTCATACATCGTAAAATGATTATATTACCACAATAAGTTTACTGAATATCCATCATCTCATCTATCAATACCAAACGAAAGAAATAGAAAAAAAAATTGTTTTCCTTGTGATGAGAATGCTTAGGATTTAATCTCTTAACAGCTTTCACATATAACAGAGCAGTGTTAATTATATTGTTCATGTTGTGCATTATATCCCTAGTACTTATTTATCTTATAATAGAAGTTTTACCATTTGACTGCCATCAACCAATTCCTCCTCCTCCTACCTCCTGCCTTTGGTAGCCACAAATCTGACCTCTTTTTCCATGAGTTTGTTTGTTTTTGAAGTATAATTGACCTACAACACTATCTTAGTTCCTGTAACACAACATAGTGATTTGATATTTCTATACATTTCAGAATGAATTCCATGATAAGTCTAGTTACCAACTGTCACTATTCAAAAAAAGAAAAAAAAAAGAAAGAAAGAAAGAAAGAAAAGAAATGAAAGAAAGAAAAAGAAAACTGAGATTCTGTTTTCACCGTATTCAGGTAAAAACAGAATCACCAAAATCATATTATTTTACTTTTTTCCAAAGAGGAATGACTTTAGCTGTGTTTCTAACACTAAGAGGATCTGCTTAGTCTTTCTTTCTGTTAGAAGTAATGAGAATCCTGATAGGTAAGTAAGATTTAACTCAACTGTTAATTATCACAAGATTAGCTAGTTAGATTAACTCCTATGAAAATCATAGCTTACATCTTTGATTGAATAAGCAGTTTACTAAAAGAAAACGTCTGAAGCAATTATATAGTTTCCTCAAAGATTCACAGCCTCAAGTCTATCATTCAACCATACTTTCAATTATTGCTATGAAATTTTTAATATTACAAGAATATCTTTTGCCCTTCTTAGCAAACACACTTAGAAATCTATATGCACAGTGATGATATACATGTAGATTTGCCTTAAATTTTAAGATAATTGGTTTATCCTACATACTAACTCTGTCTCCCATGTATCTAAAATGTCAATCCAGGAGTTATTGGTGGTTCAACAGAATAAGAACCTGTCACTGCAGTGGCTTTTGTTACTGTTGCAGTGCAGTTTCCATCCCTGGCCCTGGAATGTCGGCATGCTGCAGGCTTTGCCAAAAAAACAAACAAACAAAAAAGTCAATCCAATGTTCTGTATTCCAAAAAGCATTTTTGTAGTCTCCAAAAATCCATACTTAGTACCTCTGTTTTCTACCTATTTTTCTCTATGTGGAATATTCTGTAGCTTTCTCTGATTTCTTTAGCCCTGTCTTCTATTTTTCCAGTTTTTGTTTTGCTTTGTTTTGCTTTTAGGGCTGCACTCTCCGCATATGAAAGTTCCCAGGCTAGGGGTCAAATCCACAGCCACAGCAACGCCAGATCCAAGCCACGTCTTTCACCTACACCACAGCTCATGGCAATGTTGGATCCTTAACCCACTGAGTGAGGCCAAGGATTGAACCTGCACCCTCATTGTTCCTAGTCAGATTCATTTACCGCTGAGCTACAAAGGAAACACCTGTTTTTGTTTTTGTTTTTTCCCAGCTACATATAATCTATACCTTTTAGCCAATCTTTTGAGGATTTTTAAAAAATTGTTTTAATTGGAGTTCCCTTGTGGTGCACTGGGTTAAAGATCTGGCACTGTCACTGCAGTAGTTAGGTCAATACTGTGGTATGGGTTCAATCCCTGGCCCTGGAACTTCCACATGTTATGGGTGTGACCAAAAAAATATTTTAATTATGAAAAAAGTATAATTAAATTGTAAATAAATTTAATTTCTTTTTTTTTTTTTCAAATCTATTCTTTTTCCTTCCTAACCTTCTGGATTTTTTTTTTCCTATTTTTTTCTCTTTGAACATGTAAAACATGTTCACATATAAATTTCTCTCAGGAGTTCCCATCATGGCTCAGTGGTAACAAACCTGACTAGTATCCATGAAGACATGGCAATCCCCGGCCTTGCTCAGTGGGTTAAAGATCTGTCATTGCTGTGAGATGAGGTGTAGGTTGCAGACGCGGCTCAGATCTGGTGTTGCTATGGCTGTGGTGTAGGCCGGCAGCTACAGCTCCGATTTGACCCTTAGCCTGGGAACCTGCAGGTGTGGCCCTAAAAGGCAAAAAAAAAAAAAAAAAAAGTTCCTCTCAGAGCTCCTAGGTGGTTCAGCAGGTTAAGGATTCAGTGTTATCACTGCTGTGGCTCTGGTCACTGCTGTGGTGAGGGTTCCATCCTTGGCCCAGGAACTTCCACATGCCACAAGCCTGGCCAATAACAACAAAAAAAAGTCTCTCAGATTGATCCATAGTATACAGTTTCTATAGTTACTCTCATGGCATTAATTTCTTCCTTGAGTACTTCATAATTTTTTATAACAGGCCTAGTCGTCAGTGAAAATAGTTTTCTGTGAGAACCTTGTCCACTCCAAGTAGTGAGAGTATATGCTACGTTAGGGTTAGTTCTCTTCTTGGGAGGCCCTGTTGTTTTCATGCATTTGCACCAGTCTTTATGTAAATTTCTTGGTTTAAGTTCTATATTTTGGGATTGTGAATAATGAAAATCAAGGTCATTTTTGGGAACGAGGGACCTTCAGGTTGACCTTTCACACCTGACCAGGGAAGGTCCATGGATTCCTTGCTGAGACATCAGACCACAGTGAAACCTTTCCTGCTGAGTCTTTCCCTTGAGGAATCGCTTCCAGGCATCTAAATCTGTGAAGAATGAATGTTCAGTTCCAGCTTTCCACTCAAACAGCCAATCCCCATCCTAAGATTGAATACCTTAAGATACCATCTTTCTCTTTTTCTTTCTTTTTTTTTTGCTTTTAAGGGCACCACCCACAGCATATGGAGGTTCCCAGGCTAGGGGTCCAATCAGAGCTGCAGCTGTCGGCCTAGGCCAGAGCCACAGCAATGCCAGATCCGAGCCATATCTGTGACATACACCACAGCTCATGGCAACGCTGGATCCTTAGCCCACTGAGCAAGGCCAGGGATTGAACCCGAGTCCTTGTGGATACTGATTGGGTTCATTAACTGTTGAGTCACCATGGGAACTCCGTGGTGAGCTTTTTTAAAAGGGCAAAAACAGAAACGTAGCGAAACAGATATCCATCCTAATTCAGTTACACCAACACCTTTGTGGTGGATGTTGCCTGGACATGGTTCTTTTTCTTCTTCTTTCTTTTTTCTTTTCTTTTTTCTTTTTTTAATTATCTAGTTATTCTAATCTATGGCTGGGGTTTAAAACCTCCATTCTGGACCCAGGCCATTTATCACTTCTTTGATGAAATCTCCTCCAGCACCTCCAGGAATCAGTTCTCTATCTACACTCTCTGAGTTCGATTGCCTCTGTTCTTCTGGCACTAATGACATTTACTCTCTGGGCACAAGATGAACACCCCCTCTACTTTGGAAATATGTCTTATATCTTAATTCTTTCTTTTATGAGCTGCATGCAAAATTTCTCAGGCCAGGGACTGAACCCGCACCACAGCTGTGACTCGAGCCACAGCAGTAACAACTCTGGATCCTTAACCTGATGAGCCATCAGGGAACTTAATGTGCATTAAACCTCATTCTTTTCCCAGCACCTACACAGTGTCTGGCCCATCATGGTACAACAGGATAAGAGGATGAATAAATGAATGAGTATTGACTCAAAGTTGAAATCCTGTTAATCTTTAAGATTTGCTAATCCTTTGTCTTCTCTAGGATTGCCAGCCCCCCACCTCCAAAAAAAAAAAAAAAAACTGAGCTGTTGGTTTCCCTGGGATCATATGGAAAGAAAAACACCAGGACTGTCTAGAGATAGTCCTTGCTACCAAATGAAAAGCAACATGCTTCATGAAAATCCCCCCAACCTCTGAAGTCTCCTCTCTCAGATCCACAGAGCTTCTTCTCTTCCTTGAACTCCTATGGTTTCCAGTTTTTTATTACATAATGAGGAGAGTCAGCAGTCAAATATGCCAAGACTGCTTTCTCCCACAGGCAATGCCAATCTCTTGCTAACAAAACAAAATTAAATTAAAAAGAAAGTGTTGGTTAAAAAGACCTTAAAGTCATTGCCAAAGTTCTTTGTATGACGAATACGTTCTGCCAGTTCCATCACCACAAGTCTGTACCATGCAATTTCACTCCTGTTTACATACTTGTGTCATGTTCGGTCATTTGTAGATACGTGCATGCCTTCGTTCTGAAAATACAAACACCCACCACAAGCACAGCACTCTGCTTTTTAAGTCTTAGCTCTCTGGTTTAACTCTATGTGTCTAAGGGGAAAAATTTTTGTATTTGTAACCAAAAACTATTAGATTCAGTAATGTGAAATTGCCTTTATTCAGTCATAGTTTACCAAAAAATGAAAACAAAACAAAACACAAAACCCAGCGATTCCATATGGTCCCCTAAATACCTAGCGTTATAAGTTGTATAAAGTAAGTCTACCCATATAAGAAGTTAATTAAAGGAGCTGGCTGTACAATTGTATTCATTAGATAATGTGGTACTTGAGAGCTTTTAAAGTTCCCATCATGGCTCAGTAGTTAACGAATCTGACTAGGAACCATGAGGTTGCAGGTTCGATCCCTGGCTTTGCTCGGTGGTTAAAGATCCGGCATTACCGTGAGCCATGGTGTAGGTTGCAGATGCAGCTTGGATACCGAGTTGGTGTGGCTGCGGGGTAGGCCGGCGGCTACAGCTCTGATTAGACCCCTAGCCTGGGAACTTCCATATGCTGCGGGTGCGTCCCTAGAAAAAGGCAGAAAGACAAAAAAAAAAAGATCTGAGAGCTTTTGAAAAGGTCTGAGAATTCTGAAAAAGGAAGGAGGAGGAAGAGAGGGAAAAGGGGAAGAAAAGAAAGGATTCAAAATATGAAAAGAAAAACACAAAATCAAAATTAATCAATTTTTAATTAAATGCCAAGAACATTATCATGATTATCGTGTCAACTCCACTCCTTGTTATACTTTTTTTTTTTTTTTGGTCTTTTTAAGGCTGCACCCTTGGCATGTGGAAGTTCCCAGGCTAGCGGTTGCTGCTGGATCCTTAATCCACTGAGTGAGGCCAGGGATTGAACCGGAGTCTTCATGGATACTAATCGGGTTCATTACTGCTGAGCCATGATGGAAACTGCTGTTATTCTTATTAATAAACTTTTTCACATCTTTATAAATAAATTTAAGTTAGTTTTTCTCACTTCAAGAAATTTTCAAGAATATACATGATGGTTGAGAGGTCATAATAACAAATAATTTTGAAAGTAAAACCTAAAAAATACTTTTCAAGTTTTTTTTTTTTCTTCTCAAAGAAAAAGATTGTTGGAGTTCTCACTGAGTTGCTGCAGTGGGATTCTGTCCCTAGCCTGGAGACTTCCATATGCTGTGGGGATGGACAAAAAAAAAAGAAAAATATTGGTGGATATGAGATAAACAAACATATATGTATTTTGTCTTTTCTAGGGCTGCACCCACCGCATATGGAGTTTCCCAGGCTAGGAATCTAATCAGAGCTGTTGCTGCTGCCTACACCATAGCCATATCAACGTGGGATCCGAGCCGCATCTGAGACCTACACCATAGCTCACAGCAAAGCCCGATCCTTAACCCACTGAGCGAGGCCAGGGATCGAACCCACAACCTCATGGTTCCTAGTCGGATTTGTTAACCACTGAGCCACGATGGGAACTCTAGCATATGAGATATATTTTAATGTTAGGTATGGTACAAAGATGGTGCTTTAAAAATAAAAGTCCTGGGCTCTTGAGGGTGTAAAATAGCTCAGAGCTCAAAAGACTAATATTTCCTACTCCCAGAAAGCTGAGTGAATCAGAAAGGATTAGGATGTTAAATGAATACAAATACTGAACTCTGTTCTTAGTCCACTGTTGAGTTTTTGATGGATCTGGATCAAGGTAAAGTTATCATAGTTACTACTGAGACTTCCTTGCAACCTTGCAAATTATAAAATAGCCAAACAAGAGGTTCTTGTCATGGCTCAGTGGAAATGAGCCCAACTAGTATCCATGAGGATGTGGGTTCAATCCCTGGCCTCACTCAGGGGGTTAAGATCCAGCGTTGCCACAAGTTGTGGTGTAGGTCGCAGATGTGGCTCGGATCCTGTGTTGCTGTGGCTGTGCCGTAAGCTGGCAACTACAGCTCTGATTGGACCCCTAGCCTGGGAACCTCCATGTGCCACCAGTGAGGCCCTAAAAAGACAAAAGACAAAATAAAATAAAATAAAATAAAATAAAATAAAATAAAATAAAATAAAATAAAATAAAATAAAATAAAATAAAATAAAATAAAATAAAGTAAAATAAAATATAAAATAGTCAAACAAGAAAAGAGCTGAGCCTTGACCAGACCCCCAAGGGTAAGCTTAATAATTTATCAGAGTCCCTTTCCTGGAAGTGGGGGGAATAGTGCAGATTCACTGTTAACAGTGAGATTCTCCAAGTTCCTCCAAAGGCGGTGTATCTGGTAGAGCATATCCAGCAGGGTGCACCATTGACACACCAGACACTGCCCAATGGGAATCAGCACAGAGAAGTCTCTGGACGAAACTGAGGAAGAATCACCAGAAATTGGGGGGAAATGAGGGCCTCCTGGCTGCTAAATTTACCTGGCTCATCTTGGATTGTGGTTTCCTGAGAAGGGAAGTCCTAGCTTGCTCCCGCCAGACTGAATGCAGTACGACCCACACACACCCCCAGAGAGTACCACCAACTCAAAGAGCAAGGGATGTTGGGGGGAAACAGACTGCACGTTCAGATCATTGTACTGAACTCCAGCCTATATCAAAAGGACCTGGGGGCAGTTCCCGTCATGGCTCAATGGTTAATGAATCCGACTAGGAACAATGAGGTGGCGGGTTTGATCCCTGGCCTCGCTCAGTGGCTTAAGGATCTGGCGTTGCTGTGTGCTGTGATGTAGGTCACAGACGTGGCTTAGATCCTGCATTGCTGTGGCTGTGGCTGTGATGTAGGCTGGTGGCTATAGCTCCGATTAGACCCCTAGCCTGGGAACTTCCACATGCCCTGGGTGCAGCCCTAGAAAATAAGAGGGGAAAAAAAAAAAAAAAGACCTGGGGAAGCTAGATGGGCTTTCATGTTTCCTTGGGTATAATGGGAAAACAAGCTTCAGAGAATCACTATATTTAAAAAAATTTTTTTTCGCTTTTGCTTTTTAGGGCTGTACTCTTAGCATATGGAAGTTCCCAGGCTAGGGGTCCAATCAAAGCTGTAGTTGCCGGCCTATGGCACAGCCATAGCAGCACAGGATCTGAGCCACATCTGTGACCTATCCCACAGCTCATGGCAACGCTGGATCTTAACCCCCTGAGTGAGACCAGGGATCGAACCCATATCCTCATGTATATTAGTCAGGCTCATTTCTGCTGAGCCACAACGAGAGCTCCTAAATTTTTTTTTAATTGGAATACTGTTGATTTACAATGTTGTGTCAATTTCTGCTGTATAGCAAAGTGACCCAATCATGCATATCTTGCTGTTGTACACATAGCAAGACACTGTGCCCCAAAAACTCATAAGAGTTAGTGTCCCAATATTTATGAAAAATGCCCAAAATGGTTAATAAAAACTAAGCTCTGGAATCCCCGGGCCGCCTAGCAGTTAAGGATCCTGGGTTGTCATTGCTGTGGCTCAGTTTCGATCCCTAGCACGGGAATTTCCCCATGCCACGGGTGAGGCCAAAAAAAAAAAAAAAAAAAACTAAGCTCAGCTTATATTTATCCTAAAAGAAAATAAAGCTTCTCCCTCTCTCCTCTACGAGTACTCTATACAGTACATATATATATATATATATGTATACTATAAGGTAAGGGTCCAATTTTATTCTTTTGCCTGTGAATATTCAGTTATGATCAGTAACTTTTCACCATTTCACCATGTGCTACCCTACTAAAGTCAATCTGCCTGGAAAGGACAAAAGAGGAGCAGGATGACATAGAATTCTTTCACAAATTGTATTCTAATGTTTCTTTTCCTAGCTTCATTACAGACACTCCTAAGCCCTCCATGTAACATTATTAAATAAATAGTAGTAGTACATTTCAAAAGCTACTATAGAATTGAAAATAGAAGCATTCCTATTCTTCTGACCAAAAAGAAAATTGTCACTAGGTTATACTCAGACATGACCAGCTTTGTCATAGGACATAATTTTTGTATTAAGGTCAGCTTCCTATGTGAAAAAATCCTAATTTGAGTATAAACTATAGAAAAAGACAAAGCTTGAGTAATTTTTCAAATGGAGAGAATAGGGTATCTAGGGTGAAAAAAAAAAAATAAAGAGAGAAAGGGAACACAAGGAAAAAGAGTAAAGCCAGGTGATGTGCTGAAACTACAGAACTCCTGGTGGGTCTTGAACCCACAGGCTGTGACTTGACCCCAGCCAAAACCCACAGTAGGACTTGACTACTGCCTTTTTTTTTTCTTTTTTAGGGCCATACCTGCGGCATTTGGATGTTCCCAGGCTAAGGGTCAAATCAGAGCTACAGCTGCCCCCAACAGCCACAGCAACACCAGATCCTTAACCCACTGAGTGAGGCCAGCGATAGAACCTGCATCCTCATGGATTTTAGTCAGGTTCGTTTCCACTGCACCACAGCAGAAACTCCCCTGACTACTGTCTTTTAATTAAAATCACACACCTGGTCTCAGGACTCACTGAAGTTGAGGTTCTTTATATCTCAGTGCAGAAGGAATTCATGAGAGGGGAAAGTGATAGGAAAGAAGTTGCTTTGTCTGTGGAGATACACACTCCACAGACAAAGTGCAGGCTCTTAGAAGGTGAGAGTGGCTCTGAGAGACACCCCACTGACAGAGTGTGGGCTGTCTCAGGAGGTGCGAGGCCCCAAAATATGTGGGTGGTGAGATTTTATGGGCTGAGGAATTTCATAAGCTAATGAGTGGAGTTTCATAGGCTAATTTCATAGGCTAATGGTTATTCCAGCTATTTCAGGGAAGGGGAGGGGATTTCTGGGTATTCACTTCTGGGCCTTTAATGGTTGGCCTGGGAACTGTCGTGGCACCTGTGGGCATGTCATTTAGCTAATGTATTGCAATGAGCATAGAATGAGGCTCAAGGTCTAAGAGAAGTCGAATCTTCTGCCATCTTAGATCTAGTTGGTTCTAAGGGGTTTTTGTCATACCCTCAACGTCTACATCATAGTTTTAAAGGCTGTGCCCTGCCCCCTTCCCTCCTGTTTCACTGCGAGCCCCTCAAATTCCGAGAGAGGGTAAGATACAAATTGTAGCCAAAATAAGAAAGTAGTGAGTAAATTCATATATAACATAAGAATACTCCTAGAAGCTTTGTCTTTTTGCTCTCCAAGTTAATTGGTTTGATGAAAGACTGACTCCTTGGAGTTCCCATTGTGGTTCAGCAGGTTAAGAACCCAACTGAAACTGACAGCACTAGTGGCCTGAACCTAGCCAGAACACAGATTGGGACTTGAACGCACATTTTAAATTAGCACTCACCCGATGTTCAGGTTCTTTATGCCTCCACGCAGAAGGAATTCAGTGAGAGACAAAGTGATAGGCAAGAAATAGATTTATTAGAGTAGGATGCTTCTGAGAGATGCAAGCGGGAAGCTCTGACCAGAGGATCCGCTGGGCTACAGCTTTTATCATCCAAGGGTGGGGGCAGGGGCGGAAGAGACTGCCTCTTCCTTTACTAGCTCCTCCTTAGTGTCCAGTAAGGTGTGTATTCAAATCAGCCGAAGGGTGGTCCTCAAACTCTTACCCTTGGTCTGCCCTGAATACAGGCCTAATCCCATCCCCCACCCAACGACCTGAGGCAATTCTCAGGCCTCCACTAGTCAACCAAGCTTGCCTTGCACTGATGACTTTCTTCAGCAGTTTTTTGGGGTTTTTTTTTTTTTTTTTTGTCTTTCTGCCATTTCTTGGGCCACTCCTGCAGCATATGGAGGTTCCCAGGCTAGGGGTCGAATCGGAGCTGTGCTGCCGGCCTACACCACAGCCACGGCAACACTGGATCTGAGCCACGTCTGCAACCTACACTACAGCTCACGACAACGTGGGATCCTTAACCCACTGAGCAAGGCCAGGGATTGAACCTGCAACCTCATGGTTCCCAGTTGGATTCATCAACCACTGAGCCATGACGGGAACTCCGAGCAGTTTTTAACTTATAGTGATCTCCCAGTGTCCCCTTAATTTCCTTCTTTGACTATGGTCCTTTATCAGGACTTCTACAACTACCTGTGCCTACTCCATCCCTATCACAACTAGTATCCATGAGGATGTGAGTTTGATTCCTGGTATTGATCAGTGGGTTAAGAATCCAGCATTGCCACAAACTGAGACATAAGTTGGAGATATGGCTTGGATTTGACATTGCTGTGGCTGTGGATGTGGCTGTAGCTGTAGCTCCAATTAGACCCCTAGCCTGGGAACTTCCATATGCTGCAGGTGCAGCCCTAAATAGAAAAAAAAAAAAAAAGACTGACTCCTTAAGTAAAATTTGCATTATTTCATCATTGTCCTAATTCAGCAGGTTTTTTAAGACTTCAGTAAACATTTGTCTGGGGTTGGGTTTAAATTGTAGAGACAATTATTTCCTGCCCTCTTGGGTTTAAGTACAATCTATTCATCCTGTATGCAGATAGGGTAGGGGATCCCCAGAAAAAAACAAAAAAAAAAAACAAAACAGGCATGGCTTTCTTGACATGCGAGTAGCCATTTTTGGCCTAAGCCATTTTGTGTGCTACGTCTGGCCATAATGTTTGTCCTTGAACAGGTCTCAATAATTAATGATCTTAAGGGAACAAAAGAATGCAGAAACAAATGACTGTTATCAGGCAAGAGAAGTGACAATAACAAAGATAATATATCAGTTGTAAAGACTTCCATTTCTATTTCAGATCAGCCTGAAGCACTCAATGACAAGATCAACTGGAATCTAAAGCATGATGGTGTTGACCTTAGCTGACCCTCACGACTTCGACGAACTAAAGCTTGGATTCAGTCAACTGCCCCTTCATGAATATACATCTACCCTTAGCTTAAAACTTCCCAATTTTGTTCTTCTGCTTTGGAAAAAAAAAACCTCTGGCCTTCTCTTTACTTGCTACAAGTAATAAATCCTTCCTTTGCTAAGGTTTGGTTGTGTCTTTAGGCTCAACACCCACCAAGAAGCAAACCCAACTTTCAGGTTACGATTCTATTGAAAGATGAATTGAAGTTAATGAATACATATTTCTTCCCAGAGCACTCATGTTCTGAAAGGGTTATGGCCTCCCTTCATCAAAATATGAAGCACAAGAGTGAAAAAACAAAACCCATTTTGTTTTCAAAACAAAAAGTGAAAGGGAAATAAGCCAAATCAAGGAAGCACCCATTTCCTCCTACACAGCCTTTTTAAGCATGCCTGTTCTTATCCTGTTTTCTGCTTGCTACTTTCCACTTGGCTATTTCATATCTATCCATGCAGGGAAACTAGAATTTCCTTGAATTCCTATGAATCTATTTTGTGAGTTTGTGTTGTACTTTCCTGGCACAGTTCACCTGCATGTTGATAAAAGGAGACAAGTTTACAAAATAATGAAGTTTAACGGACCAGTTTTCTGGTCTGGAAACTTGTGAGGTCACTTAACCTTTCTATGTTTTCATTTCATCATCCAAAAGCACCAATGTAGTGACCATCTCCTAGGGTGTTAGAATATTTTAGCCAAGAGTTCTCCTCCAGCTTCCCATAAATGACGGGTTTCAAGGAGGCTGTCCACAGGGAGAATTTGTGTGAAAATTGTATACTGCTTTCATCAGATTCTGAAAAAAAATAAAATAAAATAAAAGCCACTCTAGGATTTAGGGTAACAGAAGAAAGTAAGAAAATCAATTCATGCTAGAGGAGTTTCAGATCTAGTTAGGGAGTTAGACTTAATGCGGCCAACACAATGGGAGAAACATCAAAAGCAGACAAAAGAGCTTCCTTCCTGGTGCAGCCTGCAGGAGTCCAGGAAAAGGGGGAGATGAGTGGCCCAGCGGCAGAGAAGGCTTCCTGAAAGAGGTGAGATGCCATGTCCTCCTGTTCTATCTCGGGGGTCTTGCCCAGGCTTGTGCGTGTCAGGCACATAAAGATGATTATTTGTTTCTAGACTTTCTAAAGCTGAAACTGTGTTAAGAGCTGATAAGTATTTGTTAGACCTTTATGCTAACAATTTCAACCATGCTCCTTTTACAACCTGATAGGTACGATGACAAAGCCTTTTTTTTTTTTTTGGCTTTTTTGCTTTTTAGGGCTGCACCTGTGGCATGTGGAGGTTCCCAGGCTAGGGGTCTGATACAAGCTATAGCTGCTGGCCTACACCACAGCCACAGCAACACCAGATCCAAGCTGTGCCTGCAGCCTACACCACAGCTCTGGGCAATGCTGGATCCTTAACTCACTGAGGAAGGCCAGGGATCAAACCCCCAACATCATGGTTCCTAGTTGGATAGGTTTCCGCTGCGCCACGACAGGAACTGCAACAATGCTTTTAAATAAGGGTCAATAAGTAGTGTTACTGAAATTGTTATTTGTGTTCTCTTCTTCGGTCTTGCAAACTGACTTTAGAAAAAGAAGAAGCTGGATACCCTAGCCCCCTTTAGGTCTCTGGGTTTCACAGTCACCACCTAGCTCTCACTTTGTACCAGGGGGACGGCCTCATTCTACTATTGCCTAAACAAAGACAGTTCTCTAGCATGCAAATTCATGAAAAGAGATTTGAAGAATTACAACCAGTTTTGCATTCTCTAATCTACTTCTCCCTTCTACTAGAAGGAATTATCACAGCACCGATACCACAAAAAAATAACTTTATCTTCTTTAGATGGTATCATTCTTCTGTGTCATCTCTCTTGCATTTCCTGTTTCATTCTCCTGCTCAAGGATTTACATACTTAATTGACTTCACAGGGAATATGCTCACATATGTGATATTTGAAATATATATATTTTAAAAGTAAAATGATTATACTCCAAAAACCAAAAATAAAAACATTGGTGCATGCTGAGTTATGGATAGAAGCTTCAGCCTGTCTTTTCTTAGCCAATGCTTCTCTGAAATATGTTTCTGAGAGATTGCTGAACATGTCAATAACAAATAAAAATTACTTTAATCTGCATTTTGAAATAAACACAAATTGAAATGGAATTCAAATGAATAAACTGAAATTCAATGTTCTCTTAACCAGAGACATGTATAGTTAGCCACACCATTAACAGAAATTGCTAGATTTCTGTTTATTATGTAATTTTTGTCCAATTTACAGGCACAGAGAGGAAATCATAGAATGATCAAGAATCAGTAATTACTACATAGTGCATGGTAAAAATATGTTGATAATCTTAATAATAAACCGTTTCAGAGTGTCAGGATTACTGTTGCCAAAACTTGGCCTCTGTCCACCAGTGCCGAATGGAGACACAGGGAGAGAGTTTTGGGTGAGGGAGAAAAAACTAGCTTTATCACTTTGCCAGGCAAAGGAGGCCACAGCAGGCTAATGCCCTAAAGACGGTGCCCTCCTTTGGAAGAGAAGAGGAAGTGGTTTTACAGTTTGGGAGCTGAAAATAGGGTTGTAGATAAAGATCAGGGTAGATGCAAGTTTTCATTCTTCTTCCAAGTTGTTGTTCAGTGGCCCCGAGACTGGTTCTGGTGGTCCTCCTCTCTAGTTTGCATTCACTGGGGGTTTTTGTTCTGCAGACAAAGATATTGTTATGCATATTCGCTGAAGCGAACCAGGACCCTACGCCAAGGCTGCACTGTTATTTCTGAACAGCTCCTCGCTTTACTCTGCACCCCCTCCTTTCTCTGTTCAGCAACTGAACCTTCCCTTTGGAACTCAGGGAAGTCCTGGAGGCTGAAGCTTTTTCCCTAAAACTCAGAAATGGGGGACGCAGAAAGTCTTGTATGTCCAGAAGCTCCATAGTGTCCCGCTTGTTTTTAGTATTTCTACTGACAAGTCTTGCCTGCTAATCTGTTTATCATCTTCCTCGTAGGAGTAACTTGCTCATCCTTTTATTTTTTTATTACTCAATGAATTTTATCACATTTATAGTTGTACAATAATCATCACAACCAAATTTTATAGCATTTCCATCCCAAATCTTCAGTGTATCCTCCCACGCCCTAACCTGTCTCCTTTGGAAACTATAAGTTTTTCAAAGTCTGTGAGTCAGACTGCAAAGAAGTTCATTGTGTCCTTTTTTAAAATACCACATGTAAACGAGAGCATTTGATGTTGTCTCATTGTCTGACTTACTTCACTTAGCATGATAATTTGTAGGTTCATCCATGTTGCTAAAAATGCCAGTATTTTGTTCATTTTAATGGCTGAGTCATATTCCATTGTATATATGTACCACATCTTCTTTATCCATTCCTCTGTCAGTGGACATTGTTTCCATGTCTTGGCTATTGTATACAAAGCTGCAATGAACATTGGAGTACATGTGTCTTTTCGAGTCATAGTTTTCTCTGGATAAATGCCCAGGAGTGGGATTGCTGGTAGCTCATCCTTTTAGAGCCCAGATTTGCCTTCACCTTGAAACCAGATGAAGAACTTTAAAAAGTACTGACCTTTGGGCCTCAAAACTAGGTAGGATGTTTATTTAATGGTCTGGGGTTAAGCCTGGGAGCTGGAATTTTTTTTTTTTAGATCTTTTTTTTTACAGCCATGCCTGCGACATATGGAAGTTCCCAGGCTAGGGGTTGAATCGGAGCTACAGCTGCTGGCCTACACCACAGCCACAGCAACACCTGATCCAAGCCACATCTGTGACCTACACCACAGCTCACAGCAACGCTGGAAACTTAACCCACCGAGTGAGGCCAGGGATCAAACCTGCGTCCTCAAGAATGCTATTCAGGTTTGTTACCTCTGAGCCCCAGTGGGAATTCCAAAGGAACTGGGATTTTTTAAATCTACCCAGATGATTTTAATGTGCTTCCAGATTAAAAGCCTCTGCTTTAGACTCTAAACTGTACTGTCCCAGCAGATAGTGGACGAGAAGCTTTCTGGTTAAACTAAAGAATGTCTCCATCTCAAGGTCTTCTTCTGGCAATGGCTTATATCTGAAAGCTTACCTGGTTCTCATATCTGCCTTGCCTTCATTTTCCTGTTCCACTCATTCATTGATGGTTTACTTGTGCCAGAGACGGTGCAATTTCAGATTCCTGACAACCCTCCTAACTCCTGACTATATCAAGCACCACCCTTCTTTAAAATACCTACAGGTTTCCAGGCAATCTCAGGGTTTTTTTTTCCCCTGGGACATGACTCTTGCCCTGCCTTTTAACCTTGTCCCGGCAATGACTCCTTCCATATTCCTAACCATATCTTGATTGTGAAAAACATTTTCATTTTAAGAAATACATAATAGGGAACATCCTTTTAATAAAGGATTTTATTGTCATAGTAGTAATTAGCATTAGCTCAGGATTAAATGAAAAACTTTGGTGTTCATTTACTAGTTAATGCAGTAACAAGATCTAGAAATTTACAACCCAAATTAAAGGAGTCAGTTGCCTTTCCTTTGCAATAGGACACAAAGATTATCTTCAGCCCTTGAAATTACCCTAGTGTCTATCTATCTTTCTATCTATCTATATGTATATATTATATATATTAAAAATAAAGGAGAGGAATTTTCATCATGGTGAAGCGGAAATGATTCCAACTAGTATCCATGAGGTTGCGGGTTTGATTCCTGGCCTTGCTCGGTGAGTTAAGGATCTGGCTTTGTCATGAGCTTTCGTCACAGATGAGGCTTGGATCCTGTGTTGCTGTGGCTGTGGCGTAGGCCGGCAGCTGTAGCTCAAGTTGGACCCCTAGCCTGGGACCCTCTATATGCTGCAGTTGTGTCCCTAAAAAGCAAAAAATAGAAAATAAAAATAAAAGAGATAAATCCATGCACCAGTATGTGTTCAGACAAGTATTACAGAAGATTGGCGGGAAATCTGACAAGTTGGGAGCAAATATCATGTCCTTAACTCAAGAATCTCTATTCACCAGTCTGAGAGACTAAGGCATCTATGCTAATGAATATTACCAAAAAGTTAATGCATGAACCTAGACTGACACTTACTTTATATTTTCTATGAAATTAATAACACCCTGTGATAAACTTATTAATATGTCCACTATTTAAATATTGGTGAGATAGGTTTAAATACATTTGGAGTTGATTAAAGTTGTCATGATCCTTCTCTTCTTTTTAAGATTATTGTTTTGTTCTAAACAATTATTATAAGGAATTCCTGCTGTTGCTCAGCGGTGATGAACCTGACTAGTATCCATGAGGATAAGGGTTCAATCCCTGGCCTTGTTTAGTGGGTTAAAGATCCAGCATTGCTTTGAGCTGTGGTGTAGGTCCTCAGATCTGGCATTGCTGTGGCTGTGGCTAATACTGACAGCTGCAGCTCTGATTCAACCTCTAGCCTGGGAACTTCCATATGCCACAGGTGCAGCCTGAGGGGGGGGAAAAAGAAAGAAAGAAACAAGCATTACATACACAAAATAAAAAAGTCAAAAAGTCAGCAAAATACAAAACAAGAATTATTTGTGATAATACCTCCACTTAGGTCAACCACTGTTAACTTTTTTTTTTTTTTTTTTTGCCTTGTAGGGCCACACCCATGGCATATGGAAGTTCCCAGGCTAGGAGTCAAATCGGAGCTACAGCTGCTGGCCTATCCCACAGCCACCACAATGTGGGATCCAAGCCAGGTCTGTGACCTGCATCACAACTCACAGCAAGTCAGATCCTTAACCCACTGAGCGAGGCCAGGGATCAAACACGCAACCTCATGGATACTAGTTGGATTCATTTCTGCTATGCCACAACAGGAACTGCCTTAAATATTTTAAGGGGTTTTTTTGTTTGTTTGTTTGTTTTTTAGGGCCACACCTTTGGCATTTGAAAGTTCCCAGGCTAGGAGTTCCCAGCATGGAGCAGTGGAAACAAATCCAACTAGGAACCATGAGGTTGTGTGTTCAATCACTGGCCCTGCTCAGTGGGTTAAGGATCTGGTGTTGCCATGAGCTGTGGTGTAGGTCGAAGACGCTGCTTGGATCCAGAGTTGCTGTGGCTGTGATGTAGGCCAGCAGCTGCAGCTCCAACTTGACCTCTAGCCTGGGAACCTCCATATGCTGCAGGTGTGGCCCTAAAAAGCAAAAAAAAAAGAAAGAAAGAAAGAAAGAAAGAAAGAAGGAAGGAAAAGGAAGAAGGAAGAAGGAAGAAGGAAGGAAGGAAGGAAGGAAGGAAGAAAGAAAGAAAGAAAGAAAAAAGAAAGAAAGAAAGAAAAGAAGAAAAGAAAGAAAGAAAGAAAGAAAGAAGAGAGAAGAGAGGAAGAAAGAAAAGAAAAAAAAGAAAGAAAGACAGTTCCCAGGCTAGGGGCCGAATTGGAGCTGCAGCTGCCAGCCTACGCCACAGCCATGACAACACAGGATCCAAGCCACGTTTATGACCTATGCCGAAGCTCACAGAAATGCCAGATCCAGATCCTTAACCCACTGAGAAGGGCCAGGGATCGAACCCACATCCTCATGGATACTAGTCAGGTTACTGCTGTGCCACAATGGGAACTCCTATTGTTAACACTTTGATGTGAGTCCTTGATAGATAAACAGATGATAGATCCACAAATACACATTTTATGTAAAGCAACCTAATAACATACATGGGATTTACTATTCAGGCACTTTTAAAAAAATTTTATGTCAGTCTTCCAGACTTCAGAGCTTCACCTGTAGCTGTTTTCATACTATTAATGTGTAATATCTGGATAAACCTGGTCAGTTATACAAATGCTTTGAGAGCTGAGATAACATGCAAATAAACCTTATATATCAATGTGTGAAGACTGGACAGACCACACATTTCAAAAAAGGAAGTACACCCTGCCTAGCAAAGTTGCACACTCACTGTCAGACTCTGACAGCATCTTCTGGGTCGAAGTGTGCCAGGACTTCAAGTCTTTACAATAAAAATGGTAAGTAGTAGATTTTATACCTCTGCTTCATCTCCTAGCAAACATCTAATCCTTTCTAGGTAGAGTGGAGAGGCGTGAGGGTGTTTCAGGGCCGGTCCTCCAAGCCTTTGGAATTTTTGCTTATCTCATCATTGTTATATTTCCTAACATACTGCTAAGGCTTTATTATACCAGAGACGGTGGCTTCAAGAGTTCCGTTTTCTGATTCTAGATTTCAGAATAGAGGAAGAGCTATGCCTTAAAGAAAGAAAAGCTGCGTTCTTCGTCTTTGCTTGTTTAGATCGTTGAATGTTAGAAACCAGTGTAGTCAAGTTTCCTTTTATGAGCATTTTGGAACCCTGACCAGCGCTCCAGTGGTATATACATTGGGCAATATTGCCGAGGATGAATGCTATTTTGACAACATACTGTGTTTTATAAAAGGAACTCTTCTGTTTAAGAAAACGCATTTTGTTGTTTTAATTAACAGAAGCAAACAAAGTCCAAATAGTCCAAATCTTAAGGATGGGTTGTGTTCCCCGAAGTTAACTGAAAGTCACCATTTGGAGAGCACTTAAAAGAGTGACTGAGTTCCCAGGGTACCATAACAGCTGGCTACATTCAACCCGTAGCGTTGCTGAACCACAGCATTAATATCCTGCTACACGGTTTCTATTATTTCTCTGTATAATTGGCTGAGCTCTTGCGCGTGTGCTGTTCTCAGGCTCCCAGAGTCCAGAAGACAGTCCACTTTCTAGCCCACATCCCCCTCCCCCTCTCCGCAGCCCCCAGGAACCTAGAGATCCGTTATCCCTTCTCTTGTCATGGAGAGGATTCCTTCCTTTGGCAGCTCCAAGTGAGCAGATGGGGACTGAGGCAAGGACCCCTACAGGTACTCAGTGGGGGGAGGGAGTGCGCCGCAGGCACTGGAATAGAGAGGGCGAAGGCTTCGTGGCGTGTGTTTGAGCTCTGAAATCTTTTGAGCCAAAAGGCGAATGTGCAGGGGTTGAGAGAGTGTAATCTCACCACGAGGAGAGGGGGAGGAGAGGTGAGGCCAGACTTAGAGTCATGGGGAGAAGAATACCAGAAGGGGGCATGGCGGGGGAGGTGGAAATGGTAGTTCATGGACTCTCCCTGCAGCCCCACGAGTAGAGGAAGGCAGTCACCTGTCAAGGTGAGATTTACAAGCCCCTCTAGTGTTTGCAAACTGGGTCTTCAGATCCAGGATTCTTAGAGGGGAGCTTGACCTTCATTACTGATATCGTCTTCAAAAGTAAATAAGGGAACTGTGCTTTATAGGGTTGTTTGGATTTTCTTAAGGGAAACAGGATGATAATATAAGAAAAAAGAAAGAAAGGTTTAACTGGATAGTGTGTGTTTGGTGTCAAACATAAATAAGAGATCATCGTCTTGGAGTTCCCTGGTGGTCTAGTGAGTTAAGGATCCACCACCGCAACTGCTGTGGCGGCAACAAGTTTGATCCCTGGCAGGAAATTATGCATGCAAAAAAAAAGAGAGAGAGAGAGAGAGAAATATTTCTGTCTTATTACCAGAGTAACACACATCCGGAGTTCCTGTCATGGCTCAGTGGTTAATGAATCCGACTAGGAACCATGAGGTTGCGGGTTCGATCCCTGGCCTTGCTCAGTGGGTTAACAATCTGGCGTTGCCGTAAGCTGTGGTGTAGGTTGCAGACGCAGCTCAGATCCCACATTGCTGTGACTCTGGTGTAGGCTGGCGGCTACAGCTCTGATTGGACCCCTAGCCCAGGAACCTCCATATGCCACGCAAGTGGCCCAAGAAATGTCAAAAAAAAAAAAAAAGAGTAACACATTATTAGAGAAAATTTCTTAGAAATATAGATATGCAGAAATGAAGAAATGACATAATACATATTTAGTATATTTCTATAACCTCAGGGGCAATCACTGTTAAATTCATCCAGATCCTTTTAGAATTTTTTCATTTAAAAATATATCTTAGGCAGTTCCCCATCGTGGCTCAGTGGTTAACAAACCCGAATAGTATCCATGAGGATGCAGTTTTGGTCCCTGGCTTCGCTCAGTGGGTTAAGAAACTGGCATTGGTGTGAGCTGTGATGTAGGTCACAGACATGGCTCAGATCCCACATTGCTGTGGCTGTGGTGTAGGCTGGCAGCTAGCTGCAATTTGACTCCTAGCCTGGGAAATTCCACATGCCGTGGGTTCGGCCCTAAAAAGAAAAAATAAATAAATAAATAAATAAATAAATAAATAAATAAATAAATAAATAAAACTATATCTTATAGGGAGTTCCCCTTGTGGCTCAGTGGTTTAAGAACCCGACTAGAATCCATGAGGATTCAGGTTCGACCCCTAACCTTGCTCAGTGGGTTAAGGATCCGGTGCTGCCGTGAACTATGGTGTAGGTCTCAGACTCAGCTCAAATCTGGCATTGCTTTGGCTGTGGTGTAGGTCAGCAGCTGTAGCTCTGATTTGACCCCTAGCCTAGGAATGTCCATATGCCACAGGCATGGCCCTAATTTTCTTCTTTTTTCTTTTTTTCCTTATTTAAAAATAGTTTTCTATAAGCACTATCACACTTTATATAGCATTTCCTTACCTGCTTTTTTATTTAAAATATCTTGAGGAGTTCCCATCATGGCTCAGTGTTTAACGAATCCGACTAGGAACCATGAGGTTGTGGGTTCAATCCCTGGCCTTGCTCAGTGGGTTAAGGATCCAGCGTTGCCAGGAGCTGTGGTGTAGGTTGCAGATGCGGCTTGGATCCTCGTTGCTGTGGCTCTGGCGTAGGCTGGTGGCTACAGCTCAGATTCGACCCCTAGCCTGGGAACCTCCATATGCCATGGGAGAGACCTAAGAAATGGCAAAAAGACCAAATAAATAAATAAATAAGTATATCTTGAAAAATATCCAAGTTATGCAAGCACTTTTAATGATCATTTTTAATGACTGCATTGTATTCCATAATTTGTTTTAATAATTTCCATACAGTTGAATGCTAAGATTGTTTCTTATTTCAGTTCTCTTTATGGTAACATAGGCGAGACTGTCACAAGCATTCTTTTATATACATTGCCTGATTATTTTCCATTGGCAGAACTACTAGAGGAATAAATGGGTAAAAAAAACAGATATATTTAGACTTTTAATATGTTACCCCCTTGTTAATCTATTTTAAGTTTACCTACTATGTAGTGCCATAGTAAATGAATTTCCCAATTGCAGTTATGGTATATACCTGCTGATCTTTGTAGCATATCAAAGTTATACTAAGAAAGAAATAGATTTCCTTTAGTGTCTCTCTCCCCAACACTGCCTCTGACATTCTATGAGAAGTTGAAGAAAGGCTCGTAGCATATTAAAGGAAGAAAAAAACTCTTTCTATTTTTTCTCCTTGGAAAACATCATAGATCAGTCAAAGGGCCATATTCCTGGATTCTTATGCTCTGCTTACTAGTTATGTGTTTTTTTCACAAGTCACTTAATTAAGCTCTGAGTTTGTCTCCTCCGACAGTGATGAAGATGGTGATGATGATAGTAACATCCGCACAGGGTTATTTTAAGGAGTAAATAAGGGGAGCTCCCGTCGTGGCTCAGTGGTTAACAAATCCGTCTAGGAACCATGAGGTTGCAGGTTCGATCCCTGGCCTTGCTCAGTGGGTTAAGGATCTGGCATTGCTGTGAGCTGTGGTGTAGGTCGAAGACGCGGCTTGGATCCCACATTGCTGCGGCTCTGGTGTAGGCCGATGGCTGCACCTCCAATTGGACCCCTAGCCTGGGAACCTCCATATGCCACGGGAGCAGCCCAAGAAATGGCGGAAAAAAAAAAAAAAAAGGAGTTTCCGTCATGGCGCAGTGGTTAACGAACCCGACTAGGAACCCTGAGGTTGCGGGTTCGATCCCTGGCCTCGCTCAGTGGGTTAACGATCCGGCGTTGCGGTAAGCTGTGGTGTAGGTTGCAGACGCAGCTCAGATCCCACGTTGCTGTGACTCTGGCGTAGGCCGGCGGCTACAGCTCCGATTCGACCGCTAGCCTGGGAGCCTCCATATGCCGTGGGAGCGGCCCAAGAAAATAGCAAAAAGACAAAAAAAAAAAGAGAGAGACAAAAAAAAAAAGAAAGAGACAAAAAAAAGGAGTAAATAAGATGGAGATTATAAAGCATCTATTTCAGGGCAGGCACCAGCCAGACACTGAATGAATGTTGGTTTCTTTGTTTTCAGCCCCAAATAAATGATTTCCTCAAGAGGCATAAAGACTCCCAGTGAACACAGGAGGAGAATGATAATGGCAGTTAACATTTGTGAGCTTTGACCTATGCAGCCCATTAAATTTCTGTAACAATCCTCACAAAGATTTACTGCGATTGTCCCTATTTTCCAGCTGAGAAGATGAAGTCTTGGGAAGGGTGACTCAGTTGCTCACAGTCACAAAGCAACTGAATATTGGGGCTGGAGTGTGGGCACAATTCTATCTGCCCTCAGAGCATGGGCTTTTCTACATTATGCTGCATCCGAGAAAAAGTAAAAGAGTAGGTACAGAGGAAGACACAGCAAGGTGGTCCACGAAAAGCCCAGGACACGCTCTTTGGCGTGTGAGGGGCCTTTCCTCAGGCTGGTGATCGCCTCTGTTAGATTTGGGATTCTTCTGCTGTTGCCATTAGGAATCATCTTATTTTCAGAATTCTTACTTGATTGAAATCTTGCAGAGCCCCTGGGAAGGGAGACTGAAGGGGGTCCTGGCTGTGTGGTTCAGAAAGCAGGATTCAATGAGCAGATGCTCCCTCCCCCTTGCCCCAAGCTCACCTGCTGGGTAACTGGTGTGACTGACGCCTCCTCCTCCAGGCTGAGTGCAGGAACAGAGCATCGGAAAATGAAACCACACCATAGCCCAAGTGATTATGCACAATTCACTTTTTATTGCCCTCTCCCTATAACTTATAGGTAGAGGAACTGTGGAAACTTGTGAGAATAAGGCAGAAAAGTACACTGGGGAGTTCCTGTCGTGGCGCAGTGGTTAACGAATCCGACTAGGAACCATGAGGTTGTGGGTTCGGTCCCTGCCCTTGCTCAGTGGGTTGGGGATCTGGCGTTGCCGTGAGCTGTGGTGTAGGTCGCAGACGCGGCTCGGATCCCGAGTTGCTGTGGCTCTGGCGTAGGCCGGTGGCTACAGCTCCCTAGCCTGGGAACCTCCATATGCCACGGGAGCAGCCCAAGAAATAGCAAAAAGACAAAAAAAAAAAGTACACTGGGCTTTGTGAGAAGGACATCAGCTATTAAGAATGATGGGGGTGTTCCCATTGTGGCTCAGTGGTAATGAACCCAACTAGTGTCCATGAGGACATGGATTCAATCCCTGACCTCGCTCAGGGGTTAAGGATCTGGTGTTGCCATGGCTGTGGCGTAGGCCAGCAAGCTCCGATTCAACCCCTAGCCTGGGAATTTCCATATGTCACAGATTCAGCTCTAAAAAGACCAAAAAAAAAAAAAAAAAGAAAGAAAGAAAAAAAAAGAAAAAAAAAGAAAGAAAAGGATTGGTTTTGGAGTTCCCTGGTGGCTCAGTGGGTTCAGAAGCCAACATTGTCACTGTTGTGGCTCAGGTCACAGCTGCAGAGAGGGTTTGATCCCTGGCTCAGGAACTTGTGCAGGCAGCAAGCATGGCCCAAAAAAACCGGAAAAGGAATGATGGGTTTTACCCACACAATGGTAAGGAGTGGGGGGGTTCTAGGACCAGCATACCCTTAACCTACAATAGGATCTTGACCCACTCTCTCCAGCTCTCTCTCCAGCTGCTCAGTAAAGGTAGATGTTGGCCTAGGTGTTCCTTGATGTTCCTGATTCCACATTTTAGAAGCAAAAAGAAACGACAGTAGGATTCTACTTCTCCAACATCTGGCGTTGCAGAAATTAATCTGCAACCTTAGGTAAATCAGCTTGATTCACAGCCCTGCCCTAAATAGAAATAAAAAGATACCTGTCCCCATGACAAGTATGTTTAGGTACATTCCCAGTTGTAGAATTTTCTGGGGGAAAAAGGGGATGAGCAGATATCAAATAAGGCACACTTTTTTGTATGTTCATCGTGAGGAGAAAAGTAAATCTTTTATGAATAAATCTTAAAGGTTTTAAGAAATGAAATAAAAGTTGGTTTGGGGTTTTTAGGTTTTTTGTTTGCTTGTTTGTTTTTGGCCATGCACGTGGCATTTGGAAGTGCCCAAGACAAGGACTGAACCCTTGTCACAGCAGCAACCCAAGCCACTGCAGTGACAATGCTGGGTCCTTAACCCGATGAGCCACCAGGGAACTCCAGTTTGAGGGTTTATTAGTTTGTTTTGCTCCTTTCAATCATCTTTCAGTTCACACGTGAGCTACTAACAAAGAAATATGTCATCATCACTTTTTATTCAGTGAAGATTTATTGAGCCCCTGCTCCATGTTGGGCTCTGCTGGACAAGAATGCAGGGTTGTAGGGTGAAGGTGTTCCCTGGTAGCCTAGTTGTTAAAGATTTGGCATTATTATCACAGTGGCACAGGATGCCTGGCCTGGGAACTTCCACATGCTGTGGGCCAAAAAAAAATGAATGCCAGCTGAAGAACACAGGAGGGGTCCTGGCTTCCTGGGGCTCACTCTTAGTGCAGTGGGGGTCCCACATTAGCATGCATCAGAATCGCCTGGAGGTTGGGGATGGAGCCTGGGAATTTGCATTTCTGATAAGTTTCCAAGCAACGCTGATGCTGCTGGTCTAGGATCCACACTCAGAGGACCACTGTTCCCCAGGAGAGGAAAAGTTAATTCAAGTAAACAAGTAAAATACCAGGCAGTGAGCTATGAAGGACATAAATAAGGAGCTGAGATAAAACAAATATAGGAAACATCCTCTCTAGATAGGGGCCTGGTCTTCGATGAGGTGATATTTAAACTAAAGCAATGGTGGAGCTCCTGTTGTGGCATAGCGGAAACAAATCTGACTAGGAACCATGAGGCTGCAGGTTTGATCCCTGGCCTCGATCAGTAGGTTAAGGATCCGGTGTTGCCGTGAGCTGTGGTGTAGGTCGCAGACGCGGCTCGGATCCCAAGTTGATGTGGCTGTGGTGTAGGCTGGTGCTATAGCTCCAATTAGACCCCTAGTCCAGGAACTTCCATATGCCTTGGGTGCAGCCCTGGAAAAGACAAAAAAAAGACAAAAATAAATAAATAAATAAATAAATAAGTAAAGTAAAGCAGTGGTTCTCAACCTTGGTTGCACATTGGAATAATGTGAGTAGCTTATAAATCATAGCCCCAGCCCAGACCTGTTACATGGAAACTTTGAGGTGGGAAGTGGGGCCCAGCACAGGCTGAGAATTACTGCACCAAATAGTGAAAATAAGCTGGGCACAGGAAGGTGGCAGTAAAGACTGTTTCAAGCACAAGCAACAGTTGGTGCGAAGGATTCAAGGCAGTGGAGCGCCTGGATCTGCAAGAAGACAGGGTGGTTGGAGGAAAGCAAGAGGAGAGAGGGGGCAAGAGGTGGTTTCTAGAAATAAGCAGCAGCCACCTCTTGCTAGATCTGGAGGGCCAAGACAAGAAATTTGATCTTATTATCTTCACCCTGGCAGTCACTGGAGGCTCCCAAGCAAAGGCCTGAGTGCCTTTATCAGCTTCACATTTTGAGGAGTTCCCATTGTGGCTCCGTAGGTTAAGAACCTGACTTTTTTTTTGGATAGGCAAGAAATAGATTTATTAAGCTAGGACAATTGTGAGAGATGCAAGCTGGCAGACACAGAAGCTCTGCTAAGAACCCGACTCATATCCATGAGGATGTGGGTTCAATCCCTGGCCTTGCTCAGTGTGTAAAGGATCTGGCATTGCCGTGAGCTGTGGTGTAGGTCGCAGACATGGCTCAAATCTGGCATCGCTGTGGCTGTGTTGTAGGCTGGCAGCTACAGTTCCGATTGGACCCCTAGCCTGGGAACCTCTCCTCTATATGCTGCAGGTGCGGCCTAAAGAGCAAAAAAATAATAATAATAATCAAGATAAGTGTAGGGTTTGGGAGGGGAATGGGTTTGGGATCTGCAAATAATTTGAGGGCCTGCAGTGGAGGCCCAGCAGAGAGCTGGCATCCCAGGGAAATCAGAGCATGAGATCTGTGCTAGAGGAATCCTCTAGGAGCTGGGGTTCCAGCCCACTTCTTTCTGGGAGAGCAGTGATTCTTGTCCTTAGAGTGTAAGCCAGAGGGTGGTCAATCACTGTCATGAATGACATGATACCATCCCCAAGAGAAACCCACTCATCCCTCCACACTCCCTTCACACACGCCCCTACCCTCTTCTCTCACTCTATTTACATCCTCTGCTTCTGCAAAGGAGCTACCTGTTTTTTGCTGCAAGATCTAAACCAATATGTTTAAACAAACAAACAAATTAAAAAAAACCCTTCTCCGTTATGACACATGAGTTTTAAGACCAAAGCAAAAAGTTCAGATTCTAGAAGGCTGCACTCATCCAGAGGTCAAAGCGCAGGAGGAAACGAGAGGAACCTTTTTAGAGCAGATTTGAGCAGACACTAAATGGGCAGCACCCTTGCTCTCGGAGCAAGTGGGTGTGGGGCTCCAGTTCTGGATTTGGTAACTTCAACAGCACTTCCCTAATTCTTAGAGATACATTCTAAGGGCCCTTTCTTTCCTGTCATGTCTTTCTCTTTAAAAAATATTATAGTATATTATGAAACAAATCACGAACCAAATACAAACTCACTGCCTAGAGGTTACACATGTTGTTGCCATTTTGCCATCTTTTCAAAAAAATCAAAAAAAGTTGAAGCGCTCTTTCTGCCCTTCCCCAATTCCATGCCCCTCCTCCCATTCCATGCCCCTCCTCCCATTCCATGCCCCTCCTCCCAACAGCAGAGGAAGACCTACTCCAAGAGTAGCAGCTTGCCTTTCCTGCCATGGCTTTTTCTTGTTTGTTTTTTTGGTTTTGGTGGTTTGTGTGTGTGTGTCTTTTTAGGGCTGCACAGAAGCACATGGAGGTTCCCAGGCTAGGGGTCTAATAGGAGCTGTGGCTTCAGGCCTCAGCCACAGCCACAGCAATGTAGATCTGAGCCACATCTGCTCAAGGCAACGCTGGATCCTTAACCCGCTGAGCAAGGCCAGAGATGGAACCTGCATCCTCATGGATGCTAGTCAGATTCGTTTCCACTGAGCCATGATGGGAACTCCATCCTGCCGTGTTTTTATAGTTTTATTTCATTTCCTCTAACCATAAGATAACATATAATATTTTTTTGCCCAGCTTCATTTTTTCTTTATTTTTCCATTTGTGTTCTTTCTTTTGACATGAGTATGTTTTCAATATATATCGATTTGGTTCAATCCTTTGATTTTCTGTGTTGTTATATTGTAATGTATTCATCTATTCTCCAACATTTAAATTGTCATTGTTTTCAATTTTGAACAGTATTAGGGAAAATGTTTTTTGCACAGAGGGTCTGGGCACCTTGAAATTTACTGAATGGTAGTAAACTGTTCTCTGAAGTCCTTGTAACAGTCTACCTCTCACCAGCCTTGTATGAGAGTTGCCATTTCTCTACATTATCCCTAAAACTTGGTGGTGTAGATTTATTGATAGAGCTATGAAAATGCATTATATGCAAAACTCTATCTCATTTTTGTTTTAATTTTCCTGATTACAACCAAGATGGAATGTGTATGGACCATTCAAGTAACCTCTTCTATAAATTCTCCTCATGTGCTTTGTCTATTTTCTTACGGATTACCTTTTCATGTTGATTTATAGGAATTCCTTATATATTCTAGGCATTAATGTATTTTTTTTTGCCACACCTGCAGCATAGGCATTCATTCCGTGTCAGTTATATGCATTGCAATTTTTATGCTCTGAACCTATGGCTTTCTTTTTTTACATTATTTTTGGTAAATTTTATACAGAAGTGTTAAATCTTGATGAGGTCAAATTTCAAAATAAGCCTTTTACAATTTTTGCCTTGACGTCCTTTTTATTATTTATTTATTTATTTATGCTTTTTAGTGCCACACCTGTGGCATATAGAGATTCCCAGGCTAGGGGTCTAATCAGAGCTGTAGCCACTGGCCTGCCCCATAGCCACAGCAACGTGGGATCCGAGCCTCATCTTCCACCTACACCACAGCTCACATCAACACCAGATCCTTAACCCACTGAGCGAGGCCAGGGATCAAACCCACAACCTTATGGTTACTAGTCAGGATTCCTTTCTGCTGAGCCACAGTGGGAACTCCTTGATGTCCTTTTTATAAAGTTTCTTGGGAGTTCTCTTATGATACAGCAGGTTAAAGATCTGGCTCTGTCACTGTAGTTGCTTGGGTCACTGCTGTAGCTCGAGTTCAGTCCCTGGCCCAGGAGCTTCCACATGCCGAGGGTGCAGAAATAAATAAATAAATAAATAAATAAATAAATAAATAAATAAATAAATAAGGGTATTCTCTATTACCAAATATTAAAGATATTTTCCTAAACTTTTCTCTAAATGTTTTAAAGATTTGGTTTTCATGTTTAGATCCTTAATAATCACAACTTTTATTTATACTTGTGATGTGAAGTAGGCATCTAATATATTCCCAATGTATAATCAGTTGTCAAGTACTATTTATTTTAGTCTGTTCTTTTCCCCTTCTGCTCTGATGCCTCCTTTGATATATGCCCATTTCCTATATATGGATATTTTCTAGTCTCCTAACTCTGTGACCAGTAGGTCCATATACTTATAAAATTCCATGTTTAATGTTTCTTCCGCCTTGCTCTTCTACTCTAGATTCAGTTCTCTTCTTACCCAAGTACACATGCTCTCACCCATTGTCTAAAAATTTCTACAGTTAGTGTTTCTGTTATTTTCCTCCCAAATACAACAAGAATCTAAATACAGTATAGTCACCCACTGAACATTAGCAAGCAACTCTATTTCTAGTTATTAAAACTTCTGGCTTGAAAGAGATGTACTTCATTTTCACTCAATTATCTAGAATAAGTTACACAGTCATGCCTCGGCTGCATAGGACAGAGATGTAGGGATGTATAATCCCCATGAATTCAGGGGAACGGCGGAGTTGGGTACCCATTTGGAAGAAGAGTAATGTTGCATTCTGCAGTGTATGTTGGGTCTTATATGACTGAAAACATTTTCATTTTGACTTCACTCATAAATGTTAGTTTAGCTGTATATAAATATTCTAAATTGATACTTTTCCTCAGCACTTTACAGATTTACCCCATTGGCTTCTTTTTTTCTTTCTTTCTTTTTTCTTCCTTCCTTCCTTTCTTTCATTCTTTCTCCCCCCCCCCTTTTTTTTTAGCAGAATAAGATTTACTTCTGGGTCAAGCAAGCAGAATAGGTGATTTGTGCTCAAAAACCTGGAACTCCCAGATTTAGCCCCTTGAATTCTATTGTTGCTGTTTTGTTCTTTTAAGTCTAATTGTCACGCCCTGTAGGTGAAACTGTCTTTCCTTTTAAGATGTTATTTCTTTTTCTCTATACTCTACAGCTTTACCATGCTTCATAGGCATGTGAATTGATTTTTATTTATTCTGCTTGGTATTGAGAGTATAAATTTAAAGCAGGCATCAACAACATTTCTGTAAAGAGCTAGATAGATTTTTTTTAAAAAAAGATATGAATCACTTTGCTGTACAGAGGAAAATGGCACAACATTGTAAATCAACTATACTTTAATTTAAAAAATAATAAATGCCCCCTGAAAAGAGCCAGAGAGTAAATATTTTTGGTTCTGTAGGTTTTGTGGTCTATTACAACTGTTCAGCTCTACCTTTATAGCATGAACACAGCTGTAGACAATGCATAGACAAAGGTTGTGTCAGTGTGCCAAAAAAACTTTATTTATAAAAATGGCAGCAGGCTGGATTTGGCCCACAGGCTGTACTTGCCAAAAACCTGATGCAAAGCCTAATGATGTTCTTCAACTCTATCAAATTCTCAGCTGTTATTTATTCAAAAACTATTACTCTACAATTTCCTCTTTCCTTTTTTTTTTTTTTGGTCTTTCGTCTTTTTAGGGCCGCACCCATGGCATATGGAGGTTCCCAAGCTAGGGGTTCAATCAGAGCTACAGCTGCTAGCCTACTCCAGAGCCACAGCAACACAGGATCCAAGCCATGTCTGCGACCTACACCACAGCTCACGGCAACGCCAGATTGTTAACCCACTGAGCAAGGCCAGGGATCGAACCTGCAACTTCATGGTTCCTAGTTGGATTCATTTCCACTGTGCCACGATAGGAACTCCCCTTTCCTTGCTTCTTTGTCTAGAGTCCCTGTTAGGTAAAAGCTGGATAAACTCAATTTATCCCACATAATTTTAACTGCTTTTCTAATTTTTTTATCTCTGTGATTCTGTGATGAATTCCACATCAGTTTATGACTTCATTTTCCAGCTCACTAAGTTTTCCTTCATCTGTGTCTATGGTGATTAATGGTCTTATTTTGCCCAACACTTTCCCAGTTTTAGCACTAAAGTCCCATGTCCCAGAAACTTCTCAGCCCTGCACAGATGAGGATAGTTTCTCACCTTATCTGTGTCCAATCTATACTTCATCCCATATATTGAATTTATGTTTCAGTGATTAAGTTTTTATTTCTAATTTTTTAAGGGCCACTCCTGTGACACATGGAAGTTCCCAGGCTAGGGGTCAAATCAAAGCTGCAGCCGAGACTTACACCACAGCCATAGCAAGGCCAGATCCGAGCCACATCTGGGACCTATGCCACAGCTTGAGGCAATGCTGGATCCTTAACCCACTGAGTGAGGCCAGGGATCGAACTGCATCCTCATGGATACTAGTCAGTTCCTTAATCCCCTGAGCCACAATGGGAACTCCTTATTTCTAATTTTTTGAATTGGTTGTTTTTGATAATCACCTGTTCTTGCCTGATGTCCTCCCATTTTTGTTTCCTATATTCTTATGTTCTTCTTAGATATAGATATTGCTAATTTTTTTTCTTGATGTATCCTAAATTCTTAAAGTCACTTTCAGATTGTTCTATTATTTTAATTCAAGTTAAGGTCAACCCATCTTTCATTTGTTGATTTTGTTGGGTTTTTGTTTCATATTAATGGTCTCTCTGTATTTTGGAATTTTGTGTTATAGACCCACTTGAAAATGTTTTGTTTGTTGATGGCTTAGTTTTCTCTTTCTATCTTCCATCTCTCCACCTTTTCTAGTGATGTGCTTATCTCTGCTCCTTATGAGGACTCCAGCCAAGAACCAGGTCTATATTGACAGCTGATCCAGGCCCACAATAATTTTGCCTATCAGCATATTCATTACTAAATCAATCAGCTTCCTGGCCCAGATTCTGATTCTAGGGCTGTATCTAGCCCAGCATTTCTCAGTTTCAGCCCATTTGTGTGTTGTAGGATGTTTAGCAGCATCTGTAGTCCCAACCCACCAGATCTTAATAGCACCCTTGCCCCCTTACTGTGACAACACAAAACATTTCTAGATATTACAAAATGTGCTCCTTCCACCCCCCCGCTGCCATGTTCTCATCCACAGGTGAGAACTGCTTGTCTATCCAGGTAATTCTTAGTGACTGATAATTTGGTCTCCTTTCCTGGATCTAAGGATGGGTAAAAGTGTATCTGCCCCTGTCCTTGGTTTCAAAGAATGACTCTAGCTCAGGTTTTCAGTTGCTCTATAAAAGCTGAACTAACACATACTTCTGTACCCTGAACCAACAGCTCACCCTGCCAGCCCTTCAGTCCTCCGGTCTTACTCATTTCTGTTCTGTTTCTTACATAGAAAGGTGAATTTCTTTTTTATTTACCCAGTTATATAGTGGGTTTCTTGCCCTTTTTTGGAGGTTCAAGTTCTTCTACCAGTGTTCAGTAGATGTTCTGTGTAAATCATTCTACATGTAGATGTGTTTTTTTCATGTGTTTGTGGGAGAAGGTGAGTGCAACACTTTACGCCTCTGCAATCTTGATCCTTTTCCCCTGAAAATTTTTTTGCAGGTAGCTATGTTTAAATTTTCTCATTTTGTATTCTATCCATCAGTGACATGTTGTTAGGTCAGTGAGAGAGTCGTAAACTATAGTGTACTGAAGAGTTGATTCCCCTTCTCTATCTCTTTTCCCTCACTTCCCTTTAGTTCATATCTTCCCTTTTTTTTCTTCCCTCATCCTCCATCAGTGTTATTGGATAAAGCAACAAAGTACAAGAAATGTGTCAGCGTCAGTGTTGATGAGACAGTAGGACAATTAGTCCAGTTTCTTCCAAGTCTCTATTACCCTTCCCTTTATCCCCATCCTAACTTGTTAAGAAAGTTGTTCTCAATGTAGTAGTCCCTATACCGGCAGAATCAGCATCACTGAATTGGGAACTTGATGGAAATTCTTAGGCTCAACCCAAGACTGATTGAATAAGAATTTCTGGGTGTGGGTTTAACACCCAGCCACTTGGGTATTAATGTGTCCTCCAGGTGATTCTGATGCATGCTTATGTTTGAGATTCCCTGTACTAAGCTGTAGCTAGAAGTTTGGATCAGTGGTTCTCAACCTGGCAGCACGTTGGAATCACCAGTTGAACTTAAGTTGCAGGAGCCCCAGCCCTAGAGATACTGATCCCACTTGCCTAGGTGGGACTCAGGTGCTTTTTTCTTTTAAGTTCTCCAAATGATTCAAACGTCCAAAGTTTGCTTTAGTTATTCATTTACCACTTAACCCAATTTGAAGATCACTTATGCAAACTCTTACCCAGTGTTTTGGAACTTTAAGTGGATATTGGTAAACTTTTAATGAACAGAGTCTAAAGTGAATCTGGTCTGGAGTTGAATTTCCTGGATTTGAATCTCACTGTTGCCCATTTTCAACTATGTGGCTTTGATCAATTTACCTTCTCTGTGTCTTAGTTTCCCCATGGGTAAAAAGAACTGAATAACTATACCTACCTACTTACTAAGGTTGTTATAAAGCTTGCCTAGGTTTATATATTAATGTCTTCAGAAAAATGCCTGTCACATAGCAAAAGCTATACAAAATTTTTCTAAAATATTTATTTTCTAAATAAAACATGCAAAGAATTTGCAAAACAAACTTCAGTCAAAATAATTGTTTTGAGAATGGGATTTTAGAAGCATTTAAAAGGTGTTTCTCTTGGAATTCCCGTCATGGCACGGCAGAAACAAATCTGACTAGGAACCACGAGGTTGTGGGTTCGATCCCTGGCCTTACTCAGTGGGTTAAGGATTCTGTGTTGCCGTGAGCTGTGGTGTAGATTGCAGACACGGCTAGGACCCCAAGTTGCTGTGGTTGTGACGTAGGCTGGCAGCTGTAGTTCCAACTCGATCCCTAGCCTGGGAACCTCCATGTGTTGCTAGTTTGGCCCTAAAAAGCAAAAAAAAAAAAAAAAAAATTTCTCTCTTTTTTCATTTTGGGAACTTTTGTTTTTATATAACTCACTTTTTCCTCAAAATGCTATACACTGTTTTAAATAAAATGTTACTTCAATAAAAATTAACCTTTTTTTTCATTAAAAATGCTATACGAGAGTTCCGTTCGTGGCTTAGTGGTTAACGAACCCAACTAGGATGCATGAGGATTTGGGTTCAATCCCTGGCCTCACTCAGTAGGTTAAGGATCTGGTGTTACCATGAGCTGTGGTGTAGATGGTAGATGTGGCTCAGATCCGGAGTTGCCATGGCTGTGGGGTAGGCCGGCAGCTGTAGCTCCAATTCAACCCCTAACCTGGGAACTTCCATATGCTGTGGGTGCAGCCCTTAAAAAAAAAGCAAAAAAAAAAATGCTATACAGTGTTTTAAAAAATATTACTTCAAAAAAATTAAATGTTTTCATTAAAATTTTCAGGATTTTACCATATATGTCATATGATTTTTAAAACCAGCCAGTGGGATTATAAAACCAGAACTCAGAATCACTGGTCTGTAGTCAGATTTGAGCAACAAACACTGATAAGCCAACAATAAATTTGACCCTTATGTAAATTCTGGCAGAGATCAAAAGAAGTGGAGTTGAAATAAACATCTGCTGAATTTGATCTACAACAGAAATGTAATTGAAAGAATTCATGAGAAATCTAGCAAAAACAACTTTAATAGATAGACATTTGGGAGGTTTAACTTAAATGAATACATTTTGTTTTGTCAATGTATGGGCATAGTCCCAAAGACCTACTGGCAATTTTATTCATTACAATCTTGAAAGAGAAGTAGTTGAGTTTACTTTATCACAAGAGGACAGTCGCCCAAAAGAAACTAATTTTATCACATATACCCACAACTGCATGAGACAGCATTTCAGGGCTGGGTGTAATTTTTTAAATAGCAGAACAGACTATCCCAACACCGTAAGGCTAAGATACACACTGTTTAAATTAGTTCCTTAGAGGGTGGGGCAAGGGGAGGGGGGAAATTTCCAAACTATCTGTTGTTAATTATCAAGCAAACAAAGAAGAGACTGTAAGGGTAGAATTGTTGTAACTTCTGATTTCTAAGCAAAGTCCACCTGTAGCCATTGCACAGAGATGTTTTCAGTTCTCAATAGACATAAAAGTTAGCCAACCTGAGCAAACATTGACTGAATTTGATAACCAGGGCAAGAAGGAGGAAGTTCCAGGAAATAGGCCAAATGACCACATCTTAGTGGCTAATGGGTATGAAAGACCACATAAAATTTCCATATATCTTGACCCTTCTACATCCCCATTTTTCTAATCAGTCTTCCCTTCCATATGGGGTAACTCCTTCTATTTAACTTGCAAGCCACATAGATTAAAAAAAAAAAAAAAAAAAAGGCTGCTGGCACCTGCTGGCACATTCCTGAGAAATGACACTACATCTACCCTTTGATCAGTGAGAAAACTGGTTCTCTTTTCTTTGGGTTCATTACAGAGCGGTAGTCAATCCATCAGAGATGGGGGAATATTGCCTTCTTGGGCAAGAAATGTGCAAAAACTAGAGACATACTGCATCTCTCTCTCTCTCTTTTTTTTTTTTTTTTTAGCTTTTTTTAGTGCTGCACCGCAGCATATGGAGGTTCCCAGGCTAGGAGTCTAATCAGAGCTGCAGCTGCTGGCCTGTGCCTCAGCCACAGCCACACAGGATCTGAGCCACATCTGCAACTTACACCACAGCTCACGGCAACACAGTTTCCATTAGCACACCCACTGGATTTTCTTACAGGAGATACCCACTTTTTATGCTACCTGCTTGTTCCTGGAAAAAATGGAGTTGATGACCCCAGATCAGATATTTTGCCTAACCCATGAATTGAATAATTTACATAGTTCTAGATATATAGAAATAGGGTAAAGTTTGGCAAATTACCTTCTGGATAGGCAGCTGATTTGGGACGTTTGGTTAGGAAACAGTGCCTAGATATGGGAAATGAGATCAGATTTCAGTGGATAACAGCCTTCTGGACGAGTGTTTGCCAAAAGAATTGGTAGGTAGTCAGAATTTAATATCAAATAGACTATTAATATCTGAAAGTCATTTTGAAAGGTGTCGAAAAAACAAAAGTAAATGAATAAATGAGTAGATATAAAGCAAAAGCAAGAATAGTAAACTGCTAAAAATTGTAGAATCTGAGGGGGCCTGCATGTTGGCATTCATTTTCAATTCCAATTTTAACTTTTAGATATGCTTGCAATTTTTCATAATAAAAAGTGGGGTAGAAAGTTTAAGTGTCAATACACTGGGCAAATAGAGCTGGGACTTTTGGTACAATACTCCTTCTTCTACATTCTTAACCAGTGCATGTATCTACTGAGTTTCTGTTTATCTACTGAGATATCAGCAAAATATATTTTTCTCTCTAAATGCAAGTAGCTTCTTCATTTTCCCCTCTTATAAAAATGAGATGCATGATGATGATGAGTATTTTCCAAATATATAGGAAAATAAAGAGAAAGTAAAAATTCCACTATCTGAAGAAAACTAGTTAACATTTTAATAGTTATTTTCCTTTTCTTTTCTTTTTTTTTTGTCTTTTTGCCTTTTCTAGGGCCTCTCCTGCGGCATATGGAGGTTCCCAGGCTAGATGTCGAATCAGAGCTGTAGCCGATGGCCTACACCACAGCCACAGCAATGCCAGATCCAAGCGGTGTCTGCAAACTACACCACAGCTCATGGCAATGCCGGATCCTTAACCCACTGAGAAAGGCCAGGGATCGAACCCACAACCTCATGGTTCCTAGTCGGATTCATTAACCACTGAGCCACGACGGGAACTCCTGTAGTTATTTTTCTAGACATATCACTAGAGAGAGTTTAAGATCATCCTTATATGCCCCTTGTAGCTATGCTTGTGCTACTTCTCTGCTTTCTGCTCTGCCCAACTAGCTCTGATGCTGCCTTTAATGCAAGGCTCCAAATGTCTTCCTTCAAGAAACTTTCCACTTTTCATTCTCACCCCACTCTTAATCCCCCTGACTTGCCATGTTCTGCCTTCACCATTTCTCTTGTCAATGCCTTGAAATTCTCATCAGGTACCTTTCGTATTCATATGTGAATCTCCCCAATTATTTTGCATGCTACCATGCCATCTTGACTACCCCAAGCTGTCAATACATGTTTGCTGTCAGATTCATAATTTTACAAAAGCCTAATCTGATTAAGGCAAACTATGCTACTGATTTGATTGGTTACTCGGTAGTTTAAAACAAAATTCTCACTTGAGACAGAAATCAGGATATCCATGCCAATCCAGTTCTGCTAAATCATGGGAAACACAGAGATTATAATACATAATATTCTTATTCCAGAAAATATAAGCCAACCTCTCAGCTGATGCAGAATTAACTTGAATTTTTGTCATTTACATTTCCCAAGAGTTCATGATGAGTGATTGGCATAGTCTCTGCAGAGCAGGGAAGTTTCAGGCTCCTTAGATGGGTATTGGCACTCTTTAGGGATATTTTTATTTCATAGAAATAAAACTAGATTTTGATTCTTTAAGAGCAAAAAGAAGTATTTATTTTTTGTTTGTTTATTTGTTTTTCAGGGCCGCATTTGTGGCATATGTAAGTTTCTGGGCTAGGGGTCAAATCAGAGCTGCAATTGCTGGCCTATGCCACAGCCACAGCAACTTGGGATCTGAGTTTCATCTGCAAGGTATGATGCAGCTTGTGGCAGCGCCAGATCCTTAACCCACTGAGCAACGCCAGGGATCAAACCCATATCTTGGTAGATCCTAGTTGGTTTCCTAACCCGATGAGCCATAGCAAGAACTCTGAGAATTATTTTTAATACATCTACTTCAGGGAGTTTCCATGAATTCACTTTTTTTTTCTCACTGTACACTTTCTAAATGGTTTCCTGATTTATTGAAATAGCTTCCTTATCATCATTGAAAACTTTCAGAGAGTTGCAAAGACTAGATTAATAGACTAGATAATTTGGGCAGTAAAAAGTGCATTTTTCTAAAGAAAGTGAGGAGAGAAATGGGTTGTTTCTATCTTCTTCCTTTAAGTGTAGCACTGTCCTGAGCTGTATCAAGGTTTTCAAACTTTGTATTTGAAGAAATAAAGAATATAGCAACAATGATCAATATGTGCCTTCTACATGCCAGACACTGTTGTACTTTAAAAATATCAATTCATTAAATTCTCACAACACTGGGAGATAGACCACTTTTACTGCATTTTTAGGGATCTGGAAACCAAAGGAGGCTAAGTGACTAGCAACCAGCAAGGAAGTGGTAGAACTAAGATCCATCTGGGCTGGCTCCAGAGCCTGTGCCCAAACCATTCCACTTGGCTGACTCTCTAGGCTTCAGAGCAATGGCACTCCGGTATCCTAGAGGTAGGGTACAATGGGAACTTGCTGTTTCATAAACTTCAAAAAAAATGTATCTATGTCTCTCTGGGTGGGTCTTACAAGGTTAACAGCAGATCACTAGTAAATGTGCTAAATTGATGCCATGAGCCTTTCTCTTATATACATGCTTCAACATATTTCTGTCATTTTGATTTTTATGTTAGTTGACTTTGGGCTCCTTGCCTACTCTCCTGTGCACAAGAGATTTTTCTTTTCTTTGTGTCTGTCGTGCAAAATATGTTAAAGGAAATTTGAAAAGGGGAACAATGCACAGTCAGAGCTATTTCCCTTATATGACCATTCTGTTTTTATCTGCAAGTAAATACATATTTTTACATAATTATCATAGCATTTTTTCACTTAAGGTTAACTCATAAACACTCTTCCATGTTGTTACACACTGTTCATAGTTCATTTAATGATTGTAACATATTCTGCGAAGCTAGGGTACCATAATGTACTTAGATATTTTGGTGATTATCAGGATTTTTCCAATTAGAAAAATTGCCAAAAAGATTACTAGGAACCATGAGGTTGCAGGTTCGATCCCTGACCTCACTCAGTGGGTTAAGGAGCCGGTGTTGCCATGAGCTGTGGTGTAGGTCGCAGACTCGGCTCGGATCTGGCGTTGCTGTGGCTCTGGGGTAATATGGCAGCTACAGTTCCAATTAGACCCCTAGCCTGGGAACCTCTACATGCCTCAGGTGTGGCACTTGAAACGACAGGAAGACAAAAAAAAAAAAAAAGATTATTATGCATATAATTGATAGCTGTTTCCTTAAAGTCCTAGAGGTGATAAAAAATTAAATTTATTATTACTTTATGGGAATATAAATTGACAGAAAGGATTTTTAATGTGTTCAGGTTAATTATTTAATACCTAAGACCATATTAAAGAACTATTTTAAATAACTTTTCTTTAACCACCCTTGAATTGAACACATTCAGTTATATTAGGTTAATATTTGCTCTCACATAGGATTTAAGGGCATGTGGGAGGTGGGGGGCATGTGGGAGGTGAGGGGATATCTATTGACATTTAATGAAATGCTCATATTTAAATTCCTAATTTAGAATGTATTAAATTTTCATCCCATTTGTGCAAATATATTATACATTTTGCTTTGCCTTTATTTTATCACTGTTGTCTGTTGTTGTGTGGCAGGTTTTTCTTCTTTATGAGTTGGTCTTCTCTGTTGTAAATTCTTTAAGAGTCCATACCTTTTTTGGATAAATACTATCGTCCATGCTCTGCTGATTTTCCTTTCAACTCTAGAGTCTATTTGGAAGTTATCCTTACTCACAGAAGGAATTCAATGTGAAGTTAAAATAACATCTATTTGGACATGCTCTTTCCCCATTTTGTTATTTTTAGATTATCATATATGATGGCTCTTTCTTGAGCCATTTATATCTTATTTTTATATTATCATACCTTTTCAATTACTAGTGTATTATCCATTCTATAGTCTAGCAGAGCTAATCTCTCTCACCCTTTCCATCACTGCTCCTCTTTTATCACAATATTCACTGATGTTTTTACCCAAGTATTTTTCTAAGTAAAGTTTATAATTTTCAAGTTCTTCAAAAAGTACAGTTGTGATTCTAAGTCACGTGTTCAGTATCAAAACAAAAAACAAACAAAACTAGTATTGGAACTAGTACTGGAACTCAGTATCCAGTTTCCTTTTCAGTTACACTCTGTATAGAGTACAATTTACTTTTCACACTTCAGCTTTTAGAGCTGTTCCCACCTCCTCAAGTAGCCCAAAGTATTCTCAGGATGACTGACTTCTCCGGTCAGGGCAGAGTCTGGCCAAAGAGTAGAGAGCAGCCGCTATTGACAATAAAGTCATCCCTTAATAAAACTCTAGTGCTACTTAGGACTCATTCCAGTCTAACCTAGGGAGCCAGCTGGTCACTGGCCATGAAGGAGCTCCTTCTTTTATTTCTGTTGCTTTATTATTATTATTATTGTGTTACTGCCCATCAAGTTCACTTTCCCTCAGTGTGGTTTAGAGAGGTAAAAGTTATTTAAAGAGTTCAGAAATGTGTGTTCCTTAGATTTTCATGCCCTCCTAAAGCAGTTCCTTCAGGAACACACAGCAATTCTTATTCTCTCCTGAAATACTCTTGAAAACCACAAGCATGTTTTCGTCAGTTTTTCCATATTTTAAGACAAACTTTTAAACAACAAATCAAGCAAAGTTTGAGTGAGTTATATTCATCCACTAGGCATGTAAAATATTTTCCTAATATAAACCTCTTCAAAGGTGGCTATAAATCATCATTTGAAACTTCTCCATTGAGGGGATGACTAATCCTTTGACCATTAAATTGTGAAATGGAAAATTCCCAAATCACATGATTCTATCTTAAAGCTATTATTATTTAGGCTTTTTTTTAATTAAGGTGGCTTCAGGATAAAACGTTTATATATGTCAAGTGTGACTATTGCATAAAACTCCAAGGTCCCCTGTCTTAAGAAGTCCATTTTAGTCCTCATGTATCTTAAAATCAGAATACATATCATTTTAAGAGCTTATCAAGCTGTTTTCCAACACTCACAGCATGAGGCTCACCCAAAGGGTTTGCACTGAAATCACTTCATGCAAGACCAGACAAGATCTCACGTGCCCTTCTACCCACAAATAGAGTGATTGCTGGACATATCATTTACGAGGGCCAATTCAAAGGACCCTAATTGTCTCCCTTCTTTTAAGCAATCCTAACACTACACACATACACATAAACACACACACACAGAAACCATGAATGTGAAAAGTCATAGCTAGCATCATAATGAGCTTCAAATGAGAATTCAAAATGAGCTTTCTGAGTTCTCACTGTGGCTCATCAGGTTAAGAACCCAACTAGTATTCATGAGGATGTGGGTTCGATCCCTGGCTTCACTCAGTGGGTTAAAGATCCAGCATTCCCACAAGCTGTGGTGTAGCTTACAGATGTGTCTCAGATGCCGCATTGCTTGGCATGGCCAGCAGCTGCAGCTCTGATTCAACCCCTGCCTGGGAACTTCCATATCCTGCAGGTGGGGCTCTAAAAAATAAAAATTTTTAACCATGAGCTTGCAGGTTCGATCCCTGGCCTTGATCAGTGGGTTGAGGACCCGGCGTTGCTGTGAGCTGTAGTGAAGGTTGCAGACGTGGCTCGGATCCTGCGTTGCTGTGGCTGTGGCATAGGCCGGTGGCTACAGCTCTGATTAGACCCCTAGCCTTGGAACCTCCATATGCCATGGGAGCAGCCCTAGAAAAGGCAAAAAGACAAAAAAAAAAAAGAAAAAAGAAAAAAGTGTTTTTGACAATTTGATGGTAACATATTTTATTTCATTTCGTGAAATCTATTCTGAAAAACATTCTAAAAATGATCCCTGGAGTTTCCGCTGTGGCTCAGCAGTTTACAAACCTGACTAGTATCCGTGAGGATGTGGATTTGATCCATGGCCTAGCTCAGTGGGTTAAGGATCTGACATCGCCGTGAGCTGTGGTGTAGGTTGCAGATGCAGCTTGGATCCTGAGTTGCTGTGGCTGTGGTGTAGGCTGGCAGCTGCAGCTCTGATTCAGCCCCTAGCCTGGGAACTTCCCTATCCCACAGTGCAACCCTAAAAAGCAAAAAAAAAAAAAAAAAAAAGCAAATAGAATACAATAAAAATGACTCCTAATTGCCAAACATAATGGAACCTTCTTATCTTCTCAACAGCACTTGAGTCTTCCTTTGATTTCTGCAATACCATCCTTCCCTGGTTCCGCACACTCCCCTCCACCTGCCCCATCTCTGTAACAATTCCTTCTCAATTCTCTTTGAACCCACATCTTCCATTTTGGTAATACTCTAGGCACCATCATTTGCCTCCCTTTCACTCTGCGTGTACTTCCTAGATATTCTCTGTCATTCTCAAGGCTTCAGCTACTACCCACTGCTAATGACTCACATGTGTGGCATCTCAAATGCCACATGATCCAAACTGAAGTCATCATCTTTCCCCAGATCTGTTCTTCCTATATCATATAATCTGGTGCTGCCAGGATAGTGCAGCCATCAGCTACCCAGTCACCCAAGCTTTGCACTTCCACATCGATTGATTGATTGATTGATTGATTGATTGATTTTGTCTTTTTGCCTTTTCTAGGGCCATTCTCGGGCATATGGAGTTTCCCAGGCTAGGGGTCGAATCGGAGCTGTAGCTGCCAGCCTACACCAGAGCCACAGCAACGTGGGATCCAAGCCACATCTGTGACCTACACCACAGCTCAGAGCAACACCTTATCCTTAACCCACTGAGCAAGGCCAGGGATTGAACCTGCAACCTCATGGTTCCTAGTCGGATTCATTAACCATTGAGCCACAATGGGAACACTTCCATGTCATTTTCTATTTCTTCATTACCATCAGTGCCCTGCCACCTAACTTAAAAGCACATACATATTCCCTCCTCAAGAACCATGTTCAATGGGCTGCATTCAGAATTCAAGGCTTTATCCTCTTTGACCAGACTATTGGAGGGTCTAGCATCTCACACTCCTTAAATTCATCCTGACTCTGCTACAGAAATGATCTTACTAAAGCTCACATCTGATTATGCAACTTTCTGGCTTCAAATTGTCCAGGGGATTCCTAGTGGCCTAGTGCAGTGGTCAGCAAACTATGGTCTGTGGGCCAAGTCCAGCATGCTGTTAGTTTTTACAAATCAAGTGTTACTGGCACACAGTCACACTCGTTCCTTTATGTCTTGTCTGTGGTTGATCTCATTCTACAAAAGTCAAGTTGTAAAGTTTCAGCAAATACCATGTGGTCCCAAGAGCCAAAAATATTTACAATCTGGGCCTTTACAGGAAAAGTTTGCTAACGCGGAGCCTGGTCGGTAAAGTCTGAACTTCATGGTATGACATGCAAGACCTCCATCCTCTGGCTGCAACCTCTACCTCCAGTCTTAGCTTTTGCCACACACCCTTTAAAACTTACCCTCTAGCAGTGCTTATCTGCTTGCAGTTTCCCAGCACTGAATGATAGAAATTTCTGCGGTAATAGAGATACTTTTCACCTGCACAGTCCAATGTGATAGCCACTAGCCACATGTGGCTACTGAGCTCTTAAAATGTGGCTAGAGAAACTAAGGAACTAAATGTAAAGTTATACTTAGTTGTAGTTATAGAATTTTTTTTTTTTTTTTTTGGTCTTTTAGGGCCACACCCACGGCATATGGAGGTTCCCAGGCTAGGGGTGGAATCAGAGCTACAGCTGCCAGCCTACAGCACAGCCACAGCAATGCAGGATCTGAGCCATATCTTCAACCTACACCACAGCTCACTGCAACTCTGGATCCTTCACCCACTGAGCGAGGCCAGGGATCAAACCCACAACCTCATGGTTCCTAGTCGGATTCATTTCCGCTGCACCACAATGGGAACTGCTGTAATTACATAAATTTAAGCAAAGCCACATGTGACTAGTGGCTACCGCATTGGTCAGTGTTGTTCAAGATTGTGTCACCAGCAATATCTTTGTTCACTCTAACAGGAATATTTAAAATATTTAGAATACTTTGTCCATCTGGGAAACACGTTTTAACAGTTAACTTAAGGCTTGCCTTTTCTAAGGAAGCTTTTCTGACTCCTAAGCCCTAGTCTCCCCCCGAAAGAACTGGGTATCCTCCTTCTATGCCCTCACTGTGCCATCCTATTACCAGAAAATAATTATTATTTTTTATTTTATTTTATTTTTTTAGCCTTGCCTGCCACATGCGGAAGTTCCCCAGCCAGAAATCAAACCTGGGTCACAGAAGTGACAATGCAAATCCTTAACTGCTAGGCCACCAAGAAACTCTGGAAAAAAATATTTTTAGCCCTGATGTGTCTCCCCCAACCAGAATAGCAGTCCCTGAATGCAGATCCTGGTCCAGTTTGTCTCAGTTTCAGAAGCCCCTAACCCATGAGTTCCCAGGTAACAGTTAAGGATCTGGCATTGTCACTGCTGTGGCTCAGGTTGCTGCTGAGACAAGGGTTCAATCCCTGGCCTGGGAACTTCTGCCTACCATAGCTAAGGCCAAAAAAAAAAAAAGAAAATCCCCAAATCCAGTGTCTAGTTTGCACCAGAAGCTTAATTAAAATGAGTCAGATAGATTAATTCTACTTTCAAACTTCTTTTTCAACATGTCACTCTTTCCTTCACTTATAGTTCTTCCACAAGTGAAGAATGACAGCTTGGACAAGGGCTAAAATACCCTTGGTTATGAAACACCACCCCCCAAACCCTCTGCCACCCATTAGATGTTGACTTCTCTCTGGGAAAAATACCTGGTTACAATCCCCTCAGCAATTTGACTTTGTTCACAGTTTAAAGTTCACTTCCCTAATAGCATCTTTGAGACTTAAAAATGCCACATTCTTCTAAAAGTAATGAGGAATCCATGACCATTCTGCCAAGCTACTTCTTTGATCGCTATAAAATGTGCTCATCCTGACTTTTTTGAGAACACACTGGTTACTAGTGGTGACCCCTTGGCTACTGCAGCTAACTTGTTTTTTACTTAGTTTTTTACTTGTTTTTTACTTAGTTGTAGTAAAAAAAACTAAGGATGAGTTTTGAGTTTGATGAGTTTTGAGTTTTGTGTTTTGAGTTTTCTTGATGACATGAGCCTAGTGTGCTGAGTTGTGTATGCGACACAAACAATCAACAGTCATTAAAAGGAAGAGCCAAAAAATGTCAGTGTCACTTCTGAGAGTGTTGGAGGATCTAGCCCTGTCAGGTGGATTTCAGAGTCAGCCAAGAATCTAAAACTGCACGTGTTCACAGGTGCATGGTATCAAAGCAAAATTTCCACACACATCCTTTTTCAAATTCCAACTTAAATATTGACAATTTTAGGAACTCATTTCTGCCCATATAGAATTCAGAACACTTTAAGAGACATTACTTCAAAATGCTTTACAATCTCCCAACACAGACATGTTTTAAATTATTGAGGTTTGGAGCTCCCATAGTGGCTCAGCGGTTAGAGAACCCGACTAGCATCCATGAGGACCCGGGTTCAAACCCTGGCCTTGCTCAGTGGATTAAGGATCTGGTGTTGCTGTGAGCTGTGGTGTAGGTCGCAGACGAGACTCAGATACCAAGTTGCTCATGGAATGTTTGCTCTTTTATTTGTCTGAGTTCAAATGCTTCAGAATTCCTGTTGTGGCTACAGCTCCGATTTGACCCCTAGCCTGGGAACCTCCATATGCCGCAGGTGCAGCCCTTAAAGACAAAAAGACCAAAAAAATTAAAAAATTAAAAAAATTAATTGTTGAGGTTTAAAATCAGATGATTTTAATCCATTTCAACTGGTTTTTAAAGCTCTAATATCTTTTGCCTGTAGGATCGAGAATGTAAAGATAAATGATCAAATAATGAATGATGAGGGTGCAGTTTGTTCATCAGGTCACTTCTCTTTCATCCTCCTACCAAATAGTCAGTGCTGCCCATACAAATTCCTATGGGTCCTCTGTCTAAGGGATTAGCACAATGGTTGTGAATAGTCTCAGAGCCAGACTGTGTGCAAATCTACCTTCTGCCTTTTGCCACCTGCTTCACCTGGGGCAGCTGCCTCATTCTCAGTGGCCCCGTTCCCCCTCTGTAGAAGGGGGCAAGGAGAGCCTCTCACCTGTGGGTGCCAGTGAATGTCAGAAGAGCTGATACAGAAGCCTTTTGTACTGAGCCCACCACACAGACACTCATGGAATGTTTGCTCTTTTATTTGTCTGAGTTCAAATGCTTCAGAATTCCTGTTGTGGTTCAGCAGGTTATGAACCTGACTGGTACCCATGAAGATGTGGGTTCAATCATGGTCTCCCTCAGTGGATTCAGGATCCAGTGTTCCCATGAGCTGTGGTATAGGTCACAGACGAAGCTTGGATCTCATGTTGCTGTGGCTGTGGTGTAGGCCGGCAGCTGTGGCTCCAATTCGACCCCCGGCCTGGGAACTTTCATATGCCACAGGTGAGGCACTAAAAAAAAAAAAAAACAGTTTTTTAATTAAAAAAAAAATAAAATGCAGAGGTCCCATCGTGGCACAGCAGAAACAAAACCGACAAGGAACCATGAGCTTGCAGGTTCGATCCCTGGCCTTGCTCAGTGGGTTAAGGATCCAGCGTTGCAGTGAGCTGTGGTGTAGGTCACAGACGCGGTTCAGATCTGGTGTTGCTGTGGCTGTGGCATAGGCTGGCAGCTACAGCTCTGATTAGACCCCTAGCCTGGGAACCTCCATATGCCGCAGGTGCCACCCTAAAAAAGGCAAGACAAAAAAATAAAATAAAATGCTTCAAACCTCAAATGCAAATACTTTCACAGCCTTAGCTTAAAATCTGAAAGCTTTGGATTCCCTTCAAAATGGTTTTGAGGAGCTCAAAATTATTTTTTTATTTTTATTTTATTTTTTGTCTTTTTTAGGGCTGCACCCACGGCATATGGTGTTTCCCAGGCTAGGGGTCAAATCGGAGCTTTGTAGCCGGTGGCCCACTCCACAGCCACAGCAACGCCAGATCCTTAACCCACTGATGGAGGCCAGGGATCTAATCTGTGTCCTAATGAATGCTAGTCAGATTCATTTCTGCCAAGCCACTATGGGAACCCCTCAAAATTCTTAATTAAAAAAAAATCAATAGTGTACTTTCTAGAAATGCTTAGAAATGTCTGAGATTTCTTGGGAGATATGGAAGAAAAATAGAAGCAAATATGATCAGTGAACTTGAATAGGAGGCTCTGAATTATGGAAAATGGATAATTGTAGAATGTTTCTACCTGACTCCTGACCCACCCAGGGAGTGGCCAGCGGGTAGAGATCCCCTTTAATAGGAATAAATTTCCTCTTGTTACACAAGAGCTACCAAAGAGGTTTACTTTGACTTATAAGCTGCTGGACCAAGTTTCCAAAACCTCAGAAGAGCAGAAACGGGCTCTCTGAAAAAATACAGCAAAGTACGCCCAGAGCTTCAAAAATGCAATATTGCCAGTGGATCAAACTTTCAAATGTTTATAAGTACAAACTTTTCTAAAAGCACAGTATGGGCCTGGCATATACTAGATGCTCAACAAATGTTTGGTAAATGAAGTTTGCTAAAATTACCTTGGAGATATTATTTTCCTTGTGTAAAATATTAAAAGACAGTGAAATATCATAGTTGACATATAAAGAAAAATGCCTATAAATATAGGTCTAGGGTAAGAAATGTCCAGTATAAGTGATAATTTATAAAAGGGACAATCTATTCCTTTACTTGAGATTTTCCCTTTTAAAATCATAGTTTTTAGAGTTCCCTGGTGGCCTAACATTTGAGAGTCTGGAATTGTCATTGCCATGGCTTGGGTCACTGCTGTGGCGCAGATTCAGTGCCTGGCCTGGGAACTTCTACATGCTATGAATGTGGCCAAAGTAAATAAGTAAATAAACCACATTCTTACCATTTGTGGTACTAACCTGGAAACATGAGCCCAGTTTGTGGAACTGAGCCAAAACTATGAGTATTTATCCTTTTTTATAACTAACTAATAATCTTGGAATAAGAGCTTAAGACAAATAGAACATTGAACTCCATTTGCAAATACAAACTAAAGATTTTAACATGTGTCCAAATTATGTGGGGATCCTTTTTTGTGCATATGCTGTGTAATGATGAAAAACGTTTTCAGTTGCGCAGAACCAAGTAAAAATATGCAAAGTAGAAAATCTTTTAAACATTTCAGAAACTAGTATCTGGAAACTATAATCCACTAGGCAGAAAAGTGACCATTTTTAAAGTCATCTTCTTGGGGAATATTTAAACTTTAAGGCTTACTTTGAGTTTGCAGCATTATCCTATATCGACACAATTCTGAGGTTTGTGCTATGTCATCATTATTCCCATTTTCAGATGAGGAAATTGAGGCACAGAGAAGTAACTGCCATAGCTAACATGCAGACCCAGGCCATCCGACTCCATCCAGGCTCTAAAGCTCTGTGTTACTCTTCGTTGAATGGGAAGATGCTGTTTCCAATATGCTTCTTGTGACATTACTCTGTAACAGGATTTACAGAATGGTTCTGTGATTATCAATGATTATGAACAAATATGAGAATAGTTCTGTGATTATGTTCTGTGACTATGAACTGTTATGAACTCATCACTGTGTCCCCTAAATCATGAAATTGTACACTTCAAAGACCACCCCAAATAGAGGTACACTGCCTTACTTTTTCTCTGTAGGGATGAAACAAAACAGAAGGGTAAAAAAAATATTTTTAAGAGTTCCCGTCATGGCTTAGAGGTAACAAACTCAACTAATATCCATGAGGATGAGGGTTTGATCCCTGGCCTCACTCAGTGGGTTACAGATCTGGCGTTGTCAAGAGCTGTGGTAGAGGTCACAGACACAGCTCAGATCTGGCGTGGCTGTAGCATAGGCCAGTAGCTGTAGCTCCAATATGACCCCCAGCCTGGAAACTTCCATATGCCATGGATACAGGCCTAAAAAGACTTTTTTTTTTTTCTTTATCCCTTTGGCACACAGTGTTACAGTGCAATTTCTAAAGAAGAAATTAGAATTCTTCTAGGAGAATGAAAACCCCCCTCCAAGTCTTACTGTAGTCTTCTTTGAAGAAGGATCCTCTAGTAGCTAATAACTCTGCTTGCCAAGTTCTACAAAATCCTTTCCCTCTTCATCCTGCCCAGACATCCCAATCCAGGAAGCCTCTCAGATGTCCCTAAGGGTACCCCCCTGCTCTGCTCTAAGGGGCTGTTGGGTCATGTGAGACGATCATGAATTCTCAGTTAGAACTTATTGGAAAATTCAGAAGAATAACCCATCTAAGTAACTGTCATCTTGTTCTGGCTTCTTTCTCAGCGGAACCTGATAAATTATGTTCTCCATCTCCTCTCCCTCTCTCACCCAAAGACACACACACATCTGAGACTGGAGGGAAGGGAGCAGGGCACAGTCATTAAAAAAATGACATAGCCCTTGAGGACACAACAAAAACTGGTTAGAACTATGTCTGGAGTCCCCTGGGGGCTCAGCGAGTTAAGGATCTGGTGTTGTGACTACTGTAGCATGGGTTCAATCCCTGGCCTGGGAACTTATGCAGACTGTGGGCATGGCAAGAAGCAGAAGAACAAGAACAAGAAGAACTGACCAGGTCCCAGAGGATGGAAGATTCAACTTCCAGTGGACATTATATAGTCATTATTAATATGTTAGCTAAATGACACATACCTAGGCACCATGACAATTCTGAGGCCAATCATAAAAGCCCAAAAAGTGGGTGGTGGCCCAGTTCTTAGAAATCTCAACCCCTTCTCCAAATAATTAGTACTCCTCCTGCCTACTAGCCTAGGATATCAGCCAGTCCTTAAAAACTAACCACCCCATATTTCAGGGCCTCTCACCTTCTAAGATGGCCCACACTTAGTCTATGGAATGTGTATCTTTCCCAATATACCTACTTCTTACCTAACACTTTAGCTCTCACTGAACTCCTTCTGCGCTGAAACATAAAGAACCTGAGCTTCGTTAAGTCCTGAGACCTGGTGTGTAATTTCCACTAGGAGATTGTGTGTTCCAGTCCCAATCTAGGGTGTGTGGTTTCACAGCCACACAAACATTGACGAATAATTATTAACTTGATTAGTACAGAGATTTATATTTTGATCCTATGTCTCATTTTGAGTTAGGAAAATATTCCTGTACAAATTAGAAGCAACCCTCCTTCCCCCGACCCCCACCTAATTCATGCACACATGTACACTTTCATTTACTTATTTACTTCGCCTTTTTTTCTTTTTTTTAGGGCCACACCCATGGTATATGGAGGTTCCCAGGCCAGGGGTCAAATCCAAGCTATAGCTGCCGGCCTACGCCACAGCCACAGCAAAGATGGATCTGAGCTGCGTCTGCAACCTACACCACAGCTCATGGCATCGAAGGATCCTTAATCCACTGAGCAAGGCCAGGGATCGAACTTGCAACCTCATGATTCCTAGTTGGATTCGTTCTGCTGTGCCACGACAGAAAATCCAACACACACATACACTTTAAAAATTAATTTTTAAAAATTAACTCTGGATTTCAGCATTTGACAATTTTAAGAAAATTGTTGAAATAGATTGAAAAGAAAAACTTGGAAGTAACCTAGGAGAGTATGGGATTATTTCCACCAGAGGGGAAAAAACCCAAGAGTGAAGTGATTTAACAATTTCTGGTTTATGAAATAACATGTAAGAGTCTAAAGGTTCTCAGTAGCATAACCTCATAATGACTAAAATAAAAAAAAAAGGGTGGGGGTGGGGGGTGGATTACAGCCAAGAGGGAACGTAATGCAAAATTCTTGGCCTGATCCAACTTTCTTTGGGCTTTAATGTAAATTTACAGAAGAAATGCACTTTAAATAACAAATTATCTGAATATGGTTATAAACAGGTGCCCTCCAGCAATTAAATATAGCATGAACACATCAGATGAGCCAAAATGAAAAGGCTCCTTTCCAAAGCACCTGCTTTTCTAAAACAGATTCTTGCTACAAAGTGTTGTGACTGGCACCCCCTAGGGTTGGGCAGGGCACAATCAACTCAACCATACCTGTTCTTTTGCCTGCACAGAGCCATCCTTAGAAGTGAGATGAGGAGTTCCCTTTGAGCCTCAGTTGTAATAAACCCAACTGGTATCCATGAGGACGTGGGTTCGATCAGTGGCCTCACTCAATAGGTTAAGGATCTGACGTTGCCATGAGCTGTGGTGTAAGTCACAAATGCAGCTGGGATCCTGCATTGCTGTGGCTGTGGTGTAGGCCGGCAGCAGCAGCTCCTATTCAACCCATAGCCTGGGAACTTCCATATGCCTCAGGTATGGCCCTAAATTAAAACAACAACAACAATAACAACAAAGTGAGGAGGTTCCCATTGTGGCTCAGTGGAAACAAATCCGACTGGGAACCAAGAGGTGGCAGGTTCGATCCCTGGCCTCGATCAGTGGGTTAAGGCTCTGGTATTGCCATGAGCTCTGGTGTAGGTCGCAGAGGTGGCTTGGATCTGGCGTTGCTGTGGCTGCGGTGTAGGCCGGAAGCTGTAGCTCTGTTTCGACCCCTAGCCTGAGAACCTCCATGTGCCGCGGGTGTGGCCCTGAAAAGCAAACAAAACAAAACAAGGCAAAAAAGAAGTGAGATGAAAAAGGAAGTGGGAACCCCAACCACACTGCCAAGCTGAACCTCATTTCCCTCTCCTTTTACCACCTCTCCACTGTTACAGAACCAAACTTGGATCTGCTCCCCCGCATGCAGTAGAGCCCATCTACTCTTTTTTTTTTTTCATTGTTTCCCAATTTTATTGATTCTTTATTAAAAGTATACTCATTGAGGGGAGTTCCCGTTGTGGCGCAGTGGTTAACGAATCCGACTAGGAACCATGAGGTTGCGGGTTCGGTCCCTGCCCTTGCTCAGTGGGTCAACAATCCGGCGTTGCCATGAACTGTGGTGTAGGTTGCAGACGCGGCTCGGATCCCACGTTGCTGTGGCTCTGGCGTAGGCCGTTGGCTACAGCTCCAATTCGACCCCTAGCCTGGGAACCTCCATATGCTGTGGGAGCGGCCCAAGAAATAGCAAAAAGACAAAAGAAATTAAAAGAAAATTTTAAAAAAAGTATACTCATTGAATCAATTCTTTCTCATATGAAAAATTATATAAGTTAAAAAAGAATTGGCAAGTCAAATGCAAATTTTACGTGTAAAGGTTTTGCTTTTGTGAGTTTCCTTTTGCAGCCATTATTTCCAGCAAAGTGAAATTTTCTCAGATTGAATTATACAAATCTAAATGCTACTATATGCAGTTTTATCCACTATAAATTTTCTTTTGTGTTAGTCTTGCTGCTATTCATATTTTGTTTTTGAGCCCATCTACTGCTACTGGGTTGTATGGAAGCAAAGTGGGGCATTTATTACAAAGACATAAATACAAGGAGGAGGAAGGGTGGCTTGTGCTCTAAGCTCCCAACTCCCCAAAGGATTTCAGCAAAGCAATTTTAAAGTCCAGGTGAGGGATCGGGGGGAGGTCACAGGGTGTCTGATCGGCTCATGCACAGTTCTCTGATTGATGGTGAGATAATAGGGCAATGCTACAGGGGTGAGCATTGTCAATTCTTAGGCTTCAGGAGCCCTGGGGGCTGCATGCTCATCATCATCAGGTACTTAACATCTCCCCCTTGGTAGGAGGTTCACTCTGTAAAACGAATCAGGAAACGTGTATCAGATACTGTTATCTAGGTACTTGAGAGAGGAGCTAAAGCCATAGGATACTTGGGGAGGGCTGCCTGGGGACCCCATAGGGTCCTGCTGGGTTGCACCTCTCCTCTAGGCTTTGAGAGGCAAGACAAAAGGGGAAGTGGAAGAGAAGGAGGTAGAAATAAATGGGAAATTGGGAGGAATACATGGAGCTAAGAGCAGGTAGCTCCAAAGCCCAGGCGTGAAATTTTAACTCACGTCCCCTTGGACATCTCCCCAAATTAAGTCTGGAAGACCCAGGGATGGCTACAGTTCCTTTAGAGTAGCTCCATGTATGCCCAAGTCGCCGTGACCAACCTGGCTGACCAACAAGGCACACTGGCCTGTGCAGAAGTCTTCAGTGCCCTGTAAGACACAACAAAGAGGTTTTCACATGTCAGAAGGGAAGTGGTTTGAAAGCCTAGTTATTGGAGGCAAGAGGTGAACAAAACTTCAAGTCCCATTCTGATACCCTCTCGCCTTTCCTCTGGGCTTAAGACAACTTTCTAAATTGTGTCACTTCACTTGTGCGTGTGTGTGCAGTTATCCTGGAGAAGCCGCTAGACACTCTTGCTGCTGATTTGGGGGGAGCTGTTGTAGAAATCACACACCGATACTTAGAGGGCCCAAGCGGCTTTCTTCTCTTCCTGTGTCCTGGTAATCGTTCTGCATCTCGCCACAGAGATTTCATCGTCTTCAGCCAGCTCTCTCCTCATATAATAGCTGCTCTTTGTGGTCCCTTCTTTAGGAGGCAGGTAGGCTGGGGCACAAAAGTAATGCAAACCAACTGATATTGCCTTAAATATTGTGAACTTCCTCAAGTCAGGAGTGAATTATTTAAGAAAGACCCAAAGGAAGAAACTAAAATGGCACCTAGCAAAGGGTAAAGAATTCTCTTTTTCTTTTTCTTTCTTTCTTTCTTTCTTTTTCTTTCTTTCTTTCTTTCTTTCTTTCTTTCTTTCTTTCTTTCTTTCTTTCTTTCTTTCTTTCTTTCTTTCTTTCTTCTTTCTTTCTTTCTTTCTTTCCTTTCTTTCTTTCCTTTCTTTCTTTCTTTCCCTCTCTCTCTCTCTTTCTCCCTCTCTTTCCTTCTTTCCCTCTCTCTCTCTCTTTCTCTCTCTTTTTCTCCCTCTCTTTCTTTCTTTCTTTCTCTCTCTCTCTTTCTCCTCTCTCTTTCTTTCTCTCTCTCTCTCTTTCTTCCTTCTCTTTCTCTCTCTTCTTTCTTTCTCTCTCTCCTCTCTTTCTTCCTTCTTTCTTTCCTTCCTTCTTTCTTTTATGGCCACACCCTTGGCATATGAAATTTCCCAGGACAGGGATTGAATCTGGACAGGTTGCAGCCCTACGCTGCAGCTGCAGCAATGCCAGATTTTTAACCCACTGCACAGGAGAAAGCATTTCTTTCTCTTTTCAGCCTTCCTTAAAACTTACGCCCATGGTAATTAAGTAATTAATTATTTAATATACATGTGTATGTATTAATATATATAAAGTACATTGAGTGTATGTACCGTATTTAATATATATTACATGTATATACCATAATTATGTATACATATATTTCATATACACATACATAATATATATGTAGAAATATATGTATAGTAGTATACACATTTACCCAACAGTAAAGCAATTACAGGTACATTTGCCTTGTTAGGTGCCCCTTTTGAAAATTTATTTATTTTTGCTGCCGTGTGAAGTGGTTTGATGTGGGATCTCAGTTCTCAGACCAGGGATCGAACCAAGGCCAAAAATAGACACTGAGTCCTAACCACTGGCAGGGAACTCTGAGCTTGTCTATTTTTACCTTCTTAGTTTACAGTCAACAAACCATTCTAAATCTTGATTATATCAGCCAATATTTTACCTATTTCTCCTATATTTGTATAATTTATAGATATCAGAATGGTTCCCTATCTTTGTTTAAGATGAAGATTAAAATAACAGAACAAACCAAAAGACAAAGGAGATAGAAACAGACAGATAGCAAACCATTAATTTACATCCTCTGAGTAGGGTTTTAACCAAATGCAGCTGACTGTATTCCAATATCAATGCAAATAATCTCTATCTCTAAGACACGTCTCATTTTTTTCTAATCCTTTTTTTATTATTATTATTATTTTAAGATCTGCACCTGCAGCATGTGGAGGTTCCCAGGCTAGGGGTCGAAACGGAACTGCAGCTGATGGCCTACACCACAGCCACAGCAACGCCAGATCTGAGCAGCATCTGCAACTTATGCCACAGCTCACAGCAATGCCAGATCCTTAACTCACTGAGCGAGGCCAGGGATTGAATCTGAGTCCTCATGGATACTGGTGAGGTTCATTAACTGTTAAACCACAATCGGAATTCCGTCATTGTCTGCATTTTTACCTTCATCTGTCCAACTGGGCTGAGAACCTTTGACTGCAAAATCTGTAACCCCTGTAATTCTTAGGTGTTGTTGTGTCTCTACGGATATGACATCTCAACTTCTGAATTTTTGCCGAAGCGTGATAGTCCCTTTGGTCCACATGTGCTGCATGACACTATCCACAAGAAATGTGATTTCCATTAAAGGTCTTTATTTTCTGCATTTGCCTTTACTCTTTGCCAGAATTATTCATTACCTTACTTTTTCAATTCATAGATTATTATAATATCAAAAAGCCCCAATGCCTTCTTTAGCCTGTGATAGTCTAGGCTGTCTAGCAGATTTTGCAAGAAAATTGTCACTTTATTTTTTTTAATTACTCAATGAATTTTATTACATTTATAGTTGTGCAGTGATCATCTCAACCCAATTTTATAGCATTTCCATCCCAAACCCCAGCCCATCTCCCCAGCCCCCAACCTGTCTCCTTTGGAAACCATAAGTTTTTCAAAGTCTGTGAGTCAGTATCTGTTCTGCAGAGAAGTTCATTGTGTCCTTTTTTTAGATTCCATATGAAAGTGATAGCATCTGATGTTGATGTCTCACTGTCTGACTGACTTCACTTAGCATGATAATTTTGAGGTCCATCCATGTTACTGCAAATACCGTTATTTCTTTCCTTTTAATGGCTGAATGATATTCCGTTGTGTATATGTACCACATCTTCTTGATCCACTGCTCTGTGGATGGACATTTAGGTTGTTTCTATGTCTTAGCTATTGTATACAGTGTTGCAATGAACATTGGAGTACATGTTTCTTTTCCAGTCGTGGGAAAATTGGTCACTTTAAATGAGACATCTAGTCCCATAAATCTTTTAGTGATTATTTCCAAGTCTATTCTTAATTTCAGAGCAAAATAAATAGTGGGTTAATCTCATTAACCTAAATTTGAGCATAATAACAATATGAATAATATAATTTAATACAAAAGAATCTTTTAAAATCCTATTACATGCTTAGAATTCGTGTTGCTGAGAGGTTTAGAAAACATAGACAGGATTTCCCTGGTGTCTCAGTGGGTTAAGGATCCGGTGTTGTCCCTGCTGCAGCTCAGGTCACTGCTGTGTCACATGTTTGATCCCTGGCCTGGGAACATCCACGTGCCACAGGCACAGCCAAAAAAAATGATTAAGCGGATGGTTCTGGTCTAGAAGAGACTGTCCAATACTGTAGCCACTAGCCGCATGAGGCAACTCAAATTTTAATTATTTAAAGGTAAATAAAATTAAAAATTCACTTCCTCAGTTGTACTAGCCACATTTCTTTTTTTAAATTTAATTTAATTTTTACTTTATATTGGAGAATAGTTGATTTACAACATCCTGTTAGTTCAGGTGTACAGCAAGGTGATTTCGTTATACATATACATACATCCATTCTTTCTCAGAATCTTTTCCCACATAGGTTATTATGAAACATTAAATAGAGTTCCTTGTGCTGAACAGTCATTCCTTGTTGATTTTATATTTTATATATAGTATTGTATATATATTAATCCCAAACCCCTAATTTACACCCCCCCACACACATTTCCCCTTTGGTAACCATAAGTTTGTTTTCTATGTCTGTGAATCTCTTTCCACTTTGTAAATAGTTCATTTGTATCATTTTATTAGATTCCACATGTTAGTAATTATATTTGTCTTTCTCTGTCTGAGGTATTTCAGTTAGTATGGTAATCTCTAGGTCCATCTACATTGATGCAAAAGTCATTATTTCACTCTTTTTAATGGCTGAGTGATATTCCATTATATATATGTACCACATCTTCTTGATACTAGCCACACAAAGTGCTCAATAGCAAAATATGGTTAATAGAAACCATATACCACAGCACGGATGCAGTACAGTAGCACATTTCTACATCACAAAAAATCCTAGTGGACAGGACCTCTCTAAACGTTTATTAACAGTTTAGTTTAAAAATATATAGTATGATTGGGAGTTTCCTGGTGGCCCAATAGTTAGGACGCAGCACATTTACCACTATAGCCTGGGTTCAATCCCAGTTCTGGGAACTGAGATCCCACATCATGCTGCAGCCTAAATAAATAAATAAATAAGAAAGAAAGCTGTACTTCTTTTTTTAAAAAAGTATATATGTATGTGTGTGTGTGTGTGTGTGTGTATAATATGTTTGATGTAATTCATAGCAGCTGATGATAAGTTAAGGTTTAATTCACAATTTACTCACTCAGTGTAACACCTGGTGCCCAAAAAGTGCTCAAAAATGTTGACGAGTGTTTGTAGAATAAAGATGGTGGATCCCATACAGATGCTTAATTGTCTGGCATCATAATATTAAAACAAAACAAAAAAAGGAAAAATTTAAGCAGCATAAAGAGAAGCAAACCATTCTATACACAAGTAATCTACATTTTGTGAATTCTGCCAAATTCCAAATGCAAACTTGTGGCAAATTGTTGACACCACCTTTGCCCCTGCTTGGACAGCTGTGGATGACATCTGCATCAAATCAGCCAGGAGTTATTTATTTTTGAAATGTGCACTGACCCACTTCTAAGCCCAAAGGGTAAAAATGTCACCTTTGTTCATTTCTCAAGAAAAATATTTTAAGATCCTGCACTGACTGTGAAAGGCAAAGTGTTCCTTGGGGTGTTATCCATAATTCCCTCTTCATTTCAAGCTTTCTGACAGTCATCACTTCTTGACTCCATTCCTAATTGTAATACAAACAGGAAAGCAATTCCAAGCCAACTGGCCTCTTTTCTTCCAAGAATTTAAAATTATTATTGAGTTTGTGTTTATAAACTGTGTGGTTTGGTGATTACCTGTTCATATTTCAGGGACCGTGAGCTTTTTGGCACAATAGGACCAGTTGATTCAGTCTTATAATCCCATTACCTAGAACATGGCCTCATAGGAGACAACCAATAAGTAATTTTATATGGATAAATCAGCTGAGATTAACAAAGGTGTCTCCTTGCCTGGAGTTGTCTTTTAAGTCAATAATACTACTAATAAAGATATAAATACAATTAAAACAACTTCTATAAGCAACCTCTTTTTTCAGATTTCTCAATAATTCCATGTGAAATTAGGCTATCTGCCTTATATGTGCTCTGGTCATGTGGCCATTACTATGGAACTAGAAGGGAGATTTGTTAGAATACCTAAAAACAAGCCTAGCTAGCATACATTTGGAGTTCACAGTTAGTTTACTTGAGGAATCATCCACAGATAACAGAAGTCTCACATCTCCTGGAAATTTATCAATCCCATTTAAAGCTAGAGAAAGGCCAGAACAGCAGTTCATAAAGTGTGGTCTGAAGACCCTTGGGAACCACCAAGTCCCTTTCAAGGAATCCACAAGGTCAAAAACTATCTCCATAAAAATTCAAAGATTTTGCCCTTTTTTCACTCTCATTCTCTCCTGACTGTTCAGTGGAATTTTCCAGAAACCTCGCAATTATCTGAAAAGGCTATTAAGATATTCTTCCCCTTTCCAACTACATATCTGTATGAGGCCATATCTTTATATGTTTCAAACAAAACGATATGTCACAAGAGATTGAATGCAGACCAAATATGAGAATGCAGCTGTTTTCTCTTACACTATACATTGAAGACATTTGCAAATATGTAAAGCAGTGCTATGCTTTTCACTAAATTTTTTGTTTTGGAAAAATATTTTTTTCATTAAAGTGTCATCCATGTTAATATGTAATCATTTATTAAGGTTGTTTTAAATGAATTCATAAATAAATGAGAAATTTCTCAGCTATCACCCACATTAACAAAAACTATTTAGGGTCATCCAATAATTTTTAAGCATGCAATATAGTCTTTGAAACCAGAGTTTGAGAACCACTGTACTAGAATATGGTATATACAAATATAAGATAAATGGGCTCCCAGACAGTGATTAACTAAAGAAGGGAAAAAGAAAATAGAAAACTGTTTCTAAGTTTGGCCAGAAGGCTCTGCTAAAAATGCTGACCATAGTTCTTCATCCAATTAGCTAATTACCCACAGCTCTTTTGAGGTTGTATCTAAGTCTTAGTTTACTCTCCTCTGTAAACCAAGCCATTCCTCTGCTCAGCCAAATATTGGCCGATTTTCACTTGCATACAAATTGTTTTGTTTCATAAAATATTTATTCTCAAATGCCACACTTAGAATGGTTTTAAATGACAATTCAGTTTTCATTTGAGAACAAGTTCAGGTCTGTTGGCAGTCTAGGCTAAGCTTGAACATGTGATCACAGCACATGGATGCTCCTTCTGAAACCTGGTGCATCTGGGTTGCTGCAAACAGACTGGGTAAACTGGTGCCCAAAACAGCCCCAATTCATTTTCCCAATGGCTTATTGGTTTGTTTAACTTCACATGACATATTTGTAGGTAATAGGGGCTAATGATACCAGGAATGCTTATATTAAATTGATCCTTTTGTGTTCAAGAATGCACTGTCAATTTTAATAAAAACTAAAGGGCATTGGTATTTGTGTGTGTGCGTGTGTGTGCATATTCTCAAATAGATGTCTTTCAGTCTCTTTTTTTCAGTCACTCTTATCTTTGGCTCAGAGAGCGTTTATCACGCCTAATTGCTCTACCCTGATACATTTCCCAAGAGCTCAAAGCTAAGCTAGTTTGATAATATATTTCTCTGTGTCCCTATAGCTTTCTTGTGTCTTGCATCCTGCTCACGGTGATCTTTCAATTCTCACCACCTCTGTAAAAAACTATTATTGCTTGACTGGCCCAGTCTTACCTTGACACCCTTCAAAGGACACATGCAAGGCTGGTGGCAACATGGTCTAATGACTGACACCCAGCTGGACAGAGTGCAGCTGGGAATTGCTGACTCTGAGAATGTAGACTTCTTCATCTCAGTTCCCCACCCAGGGAAGAAAAAGACTTTTCTGTTAACCCATTCACTTCACAGCCATGTAAGAAGAATTTTGAGAATGATGTAGCCTCTGAGATCCTCCTTATTAGCCTGTTTCTCCCATTGTTTCCACTGTCTCTCATCTCACCAAACCCCGCCCATGCCTCAAGTAAGATTTCAGGGTCACTCCAAGGGCTTAATAATCTCTCATGTCTGGACTTGTTTTTTTGTTTGTTTGATTGTTTTTGTCTTTTTAGGACCACACCTGAGGCATATGGAGTATCCCAGGCTAGGCTTTGAATCGGAGTTGTGTAGCGACTGGCTTATGCCACAGCCATAGCAAAGCAGGATCTGAGCCACTTCTGCAACTTACCACCACAGCTCATGGCAACACTAGATCCTTAACCCACTGAGCAAGGTCAGGGATCAAACCTGCGTCCCCATGGATACTAGTCAGATTCCTTTCCACTGAGCCATGATGGGAACTCCCTCATGTCCGGACTTCTTATTTGGAGCTTGAAATATACTGCCCTGTAATAGTTGTGATGCCATGAATTTTCCCAAAATTTTTTTTTTTCCGAATTGCCTTGTTTCCTGAGAGCAGAGATTTTTGTCTTATCGTCTTCAACCGGAGCATCCTCCAAAATGCCTTGTAGCCTGTAAGGTACTCAGTACAGATGCAAAAGTTGATCCAATACTTTTTCCATACCTGCCATGCACCAAGCACTGTGCCAATGCTTTTGCATAGATCACCTAATTTAATCCTTGAACTGGAGGCTCCAAATGTTGAAGGGACCTGTCCAAGGTAACAGAGTCCACGAGTATCAACAGTCGGGCCTGGCAGCTAGAGCTGTTTGGCTCTGACCTGAATGCCTTTTTCTATTTCATCACACTGCCTACCTTAGTAACTATTTCTTGATTAATAGCTTCTACTCCTCCTCATCTTTATCTTCCTCCTCTTCCTAATTGGTAGCAAGCCATATGACATAAATTGAGTATATATTTTCCTTTTAAAATGGGAAGATATTACAAGATGACACTTCATTCTTATGATGGGCTAGCCTGGGGCAAACAGCCATCCCACTCTCTCCACTATTATTGTAGCCCAGTCATTTAAGTTGTTCTGAGGAGTCGTGGGACTTCCAAGGAGATGCATGAGAGGGTTGGGGATAAGAGAAATGAGTGCCTGACATCCTTGACTCTACCAGAGTGATTTTAACTTATACCTGTTTTTTAAACACAAATTTCATTTGGAAGAAAGACTTCTACAGCTTTGAAAAATTTTGAAGTCAGCTATAGTCCAATCTCAGACCTTGAGCACTATGCTGCTATAGGCACCAATCTCAGAAAGCAGTCAAAATATGGCCCCATCGTTGCCAGATGTTCCCATGCTATAGAGGTTGGAGAAGACTCCAAACCCTGATCCAGGCAGGATGACCCAGAGCCAGCCCATCGGCTATAAAGGGCAAGCTCACTTCCCCAACTTTGTGACTGGAAGAATGCTACAGAAATATACATGAACCATGTTTTTTGCTCTATCGGTCAGCCATGGCCATATCTGAAGCCCTACCCACAGGGCCTGGGATTCTGATAATTAGACATTCCAGAGGTAACATACTACAGAGTAACGGCAGTGTACTTAGGGATCCAAAGACTGGGAGTCCTGCTCTGCCCTCAGTTGTTGATTCCCTCTGCTTGTTTGCCTATTCGTGAAATAGAGATGATGGTCCCTGCCTCACACCATCAGCAGGTTTTCAGTAAACTTTTTTTTTTTTTTTTTTGGCTGCACTTTCAGCATTCAGAAGTTCCCTGGTCAAGGGTTGAACTCATGTCATGGCAGTGACAATGCCAGATGCTTAACATGTTGAGCCACCAGGAGACTCCGTCAGTAAATGTTTTCTGAATTGATGGGTAGATGGGTGGATGGATGAGCAAATGGGTGAATATAGTTGGATAGAAAGCCATGAGGCATATGTAAGATTGTCAAACACAGGCATCCCCTTTGTGGCACAGCAGAAATGAATCTGACTAGGAACCATGAGGTTGCAGGTTCGATCCCTGGCCTCACTCAGTGGGTTAAGGATCCAGCATTGCCTTGAGCTGTGGTGTAGGTCGCAGACACAGCTTGGATCCCATGTTGCTGTGGCCATGGTGTAGGCCGGCAGCTGTAGCTCCAATTCGACCCCTAGCCTGGGAACCTCCATATGCCGAGGGGGCAGCTCTTAAAAAAAAAAAAAATTGTCTGACACATAACTATACCACTTCCAGTATAAGCAAAAGGCCAGATTTAGTGGCTTAAAACACACACACACATGCACACACACACACACACACACACACACACACAGATTTATTATCTTACAGCATAGGGCAGAACTTTAAAATGGGTCTGAGTCAAAATCAAGGTATGAGCAGGGCTGTGTTCCTTCCTGAGGCTCTAAGCATCTGTTTCCTTGCCTCTTCCAGCTTCCAAAGGCTGCCTGCATTTCTTGGCTCATGTCTTCCTTCCATCCTCACACTGCAGAGACTGTGGGACAAATCAGCTTAGCATTACATGCTCACGGTCAGTTGTCTCCATTTCCCAGCAAGATAATAAACACTCAGTACCTTCTCAGAGAGGTTCATAGCCCTACTGGTGTTTTTTGGTTTTTTTTTCTTTTTCTTTTTATATATGGCCACATTCTGTGGCATATGGAAGTGCCCAGACTAGGGGTCAAAACAGAGCTGCACCTGCCAACCTATGCCAACTTGCCAACATACCATCTACACCACAGATTGAGGCAATGCTCGATCCTTAACCCACTGAGCAAAGCCAGGGATCAATCCTGCATCCTCATGGATATTAGTTGAGTCTTAACCCACTGAACCACAACTGGAACCCCCCTCCTGGTATTTTAAGTCCTTCCTTTAGTAAGAGACTCTCAGTTGAGTCCTCAAAGACTCAGGGATCCCTTAGCCCTAAATTCTTCCCATCAACACAAGCCCCATCCTGGCCCATGAGGCGGGACATTCAATCAGGACTGACCCCAGTCCTATGTGGCAAGCTACACTCTGTCCCCACAGAGAGATGAGACCTTCTGGGTGGTGCCACCTCCTTCCAAATCCCCTTTACTATCCTACTTTATTTACATGCATTCCTAAAGGATTAGAATGGGCCAAAAGAACTTTCATAATTGTAGTGACAAAAGGCTATATTAGCTAAAATCCCAAAAGAGTCATAAATTGTAGAATTATAAATGTGTTTTTAAATTTTATTAGCTTCCAAAATTTAAAAAAAAAAGACGGGAGATTACATCATAAGTGAGAAAACTTGCTTTATTAGCTTTCGGAGTCAGAAAACAGAGAAGGGAAATTATACATAAGAAAGATTTCCCACTTTTTTTTCCTTTACTTTTCCTTTACCAGTCTCTTTCTTTAACTGCTGGGGAAGCAAGGGGAAGTACCATATCCAAAAACAATGACCCTGGTGATTTAAAATTGAAATCTGTGGTTCTTTGTCTTCAGGAAAACTAGAGTTTAAGGTTTTTACTTCCTCTTAGAGCCCATTACTCTAGGATGTCATTTCCAAACATGGTTGGGAATGCTTGTGGGAATCTTTGTGTCCTGTGTGAGGCAGAACCAACATTTTTGTTGGTCAGTTGGTTGGTTAGTGTGGCCAGCCTCACGGCATATGGAAGCTCCCAGGCCAGGGATCCAACCCAGGCCCACAGTAGCGACCTATGCCACTGCAGTGACAACACCAGATCCTTAACCTGCTGTGCCATAAGGGAACTCCTTGTTTTTTTTGGGGGGGGGGGGTGGTTGAGAAATTTTAAAAATAGGGGAATGGATGGAGTTCCTGTTGTGCCACAATAGAAACAAATCCAACTAGTATCCATGAGGTTTTGGGTCCGATCCCTGGCCTCGCTCAGTATGTCGGCAATCCGGCATTGCCATGAGCTGTGGTGTAGGCTGAAGACATGGCTCAGATCCTGCTTGATATGCTGTGGCCTGCCAGCAGCTCTAGATCCAGTTTAACCCCTAGCCTAGGAACTTCCATATGCCATAGGTGTGGCCCTAAAAAGCAAAAAAATAAGGGGGTGGGGTGGGGGTGGGGATGGAATTCCCTGGTGGCTCAGGGGGTTAGGATCCAGCATTTCACTGCTGTGGTTCTGGTTACTGCTGTGGTGCAGGTTCCATCCTTGGCCTGGGAACTTCCACATGCCATAGGTGCAGCCAAAAAAATAAAATGGGGAAAAGCACAAAGAAGTATATAGCAAACATCAATAGATCCATGACGAAGAATTTTGTCACATTTCCTTGAAGTATTTTCTATCATGAAAAGAATAAAGTGTACATATATATAGTTAAAATCCATCATCATTCTTCCTCAGGCCTATTTCCTACCATTTCTTCCCATGAGGGAGACAGTTTCCATCATGATTTCATTGTGATTCTCTTAGGGTTCCTTCTTTACCTACTAGCCAAAGTCAGTTCTGCTTGTCCTGGCTTGTATAGCCAAGGTCCCAAACCCCCGAGGAGTTTGGGACTAGTTCAGTGCCATCCATTGCTGCGGACTGGATCTTTCGCCTCATATCCTGATCTAGTCACTAATCTTGGAGAGATGCACCAGGCTTTGTGTGTGTTAAGAACAGGTACAGCCAACATGGCGAGCCCAAACCTTCTGTTTCTCCCCAATGTGAAAGGACTTCCCCAGTGAAAGACACTTTAGTTCAGTTTTATTGGAGGCAAGAGAAACAATCCTATGAAAAGAACCCAAGAGGAGAATTTCAAAGGCTCTTGACCTCTACCTCATGGGTTGCAAGTCAAATGCCTCCTCTGACCTGAGAGGTGACTTTAATGAAACAAGTGGTTAGAGCAAATTATGGAGGTTCTGTGAAACTCCAGCTAACTTTTGTATTAGGAAGTCAGACTTTTCAAATGAAAGCCACAAATCTGAATAATTACGTACACTCTAGTTGTTACATTTCTTCACTTTTTTTTTTTTTTTTAGGGCCACCCCCTTGGCATATGGAGGTTCCCAGGCTAGGGGTAGAATTGGAGCTACAGCTGCCGGCCTACACCATGGCCATAGCAATGTGGGATCTGAGCTGTGTCTATGACCTACACCACAGCTCACAGCAACACTGGATCCTTAACCCACTGAGTGAGGCCAGGGATCGAACCTGCAACCTCATGGTTCCTAGTCGGATTTGTTTATGCTGCACCACAATGGGAACGCCCCATTTCTTCATTTTTATATTTAAAGTTTAGAAATCCATAGAAAAGCTTCAACAATAATACCACAAACAACTGAATTCCCTTCAGCTAGATTCATCCAATTGCTAACATTTTGCCACATTACATGCATGTGTATAAATAATTGCCTGAACCATTTGAGAGTTGTACAAATCATGACGATTCATTTCCTAAAAATTTAAGCATGTATCTCCTAAGAATAAGGGCCTTCTCCATTTTAACCATGCCATTATCCCACCTAAGAAAAGTAACAACTTCTTTAGCCTTTAATTGGCCATATTAAAATTTCTCCAGGAGTTCCCTGGTGGCCTGGCAGTTAAGGATCCCGAAATGTCACTGCAGTGGCCCGGATCGCTGCTGTGGCTCGGGTTCAGCCCCTGGCCTGCGAACTTCCACATGCCAGAAGCACAGCCAAAAAACAAAAACAAAAGTCGAGTCTGTCTCGGCCCATATGAGTGCATTCACTTATCAAGGATGGAAAGACGAGAGAGAAAGAATTCCTTCTCTCACGGCTGTTAACTGAATGCTTGGCACGGATACTGCGCTGAACATTGAGGAGGAATTGGATGAGAGTCACCTGGGAGAGGGAGCTAGCTGCCCAAGCGGTGGCGGGCTCTTACTCCGCCTGGAGTCACACTTATTTTAGAAGCAACTCCAGCTACTCCAGCTACTCCTTTGAGGGCTACTATTCTAAAGACACGGAGATAAAAATTAAGGATTGGGCCTTACCCTGGGCAATTCTGGTGGAACCAAGACATAAAACTCTGTCACGTGATGCAGTTAAGTCCTCTGGAGGCCCAGAGGGAAGGTCAGAGCCGCCTTTGCTGGGGGAGGTGAACTCTGGCTGGAGTCGAAGCTGAAGCCTGGGTTAAACAGAATGAAGAAAAGGTGGTATGGACATGTGAGATGCAGAAGCAAGGCCACGTGCGGCTGGAGGTGTGGCAAGGACACAGGAAGGAGAGCCTCCTCCATGGTGAGGTGTTTTAATTTTTCTTTCTTTTCTGAAGGTTTGAGAGCCACGGAAGGGCTCTAAGCAACCGTGCACCAGTTGATCACAGGAAGAGTACACATGGCAGCTCTGAGAAAGGGCTAGAGGCAGAGCAGTTCTGTAAGAGGCCGCGGCAGCTACAGAGGTAGAAGTGACGAAGGCAGGGTGCTGGGGCAGGAGAGCAAGCAGGAGGCAGAAGACGCGTGGGACAGAGAGGCACGGAGTTGTGCAGAGGAGATGTGGCTGTGGGAGTTGGGGGAGGGAGGCTAACGCTGGTTTTGGGCTCACGTTTGGGTCCCGTGAGAATGGGTGACTGGGGCCCCGTTGGACGTTTAGGTGATAATGCGCCTTAGGTGGTTACCTGGTTAGGACAGCAGGAATGAGAGCCTCAGACTCAGGAGAGACCGGGGGGGGTGACGCAGAGGGGGCAGAATGGGGTGAGGAGCCAGGCTTTGGATCAGACAGAGGGTTTGGCTGGATTCTCCAGCTAAGAAAGGAACCCCTTTGAATGGGTGGAACCAACAGGTAGGGAACACAGGCTTTGTTGGTGTCCCTATGCCCTTTGCTACTTCTAGTGCTATGATCTCCTCTCTCTACTCTTTTCTCCAGTGGCCTCCAAAGTGGAGGCCCCTCCAAAGGAGGGTTCATAGACAATATGTTGAGCATGAAGAGAATTTATTTATTTATTTTGTCTTTTGTCTTGTTAGGGCCTCACCCTTGGCATATGGAAGTTCCCAGGCTAGGGGTCAAATAGAACACAAATGCTGGCCTACACCACAGCCACAGCAACTTGGGATCTGAGAGTCATCTGCGACCTACACCACAGCTCACGGCAACACCAGAACCTTAACCCACTGAGCAAGGCCAGGGATTGAACTCTTGTCCTCATGGATACTAGTCAGGTTGGTTAACCACTGAACCATGACAGGAACTCTTGTATTTTTTTTTAAATCTCTTTTCTATTTTTTGTTTATCTTTTATAATGGATAAAGTATATTCCCAAAGTAATATATATGAATGGATAGAGTTCACTAACAAATACTCAGATATTAGGGGCAAGCTCAAATATACTTTATTGCTAGCTCTATATAATGTAAATTTTTGAATGACCACTTTTGTGTATGACAAAACTCAGGAAAGGAGAGGCTTAAGAATGAGGAGGGGGGCTGTGGGTCTCCCATGCCCACTACTCAAAGGTTGCTGGCCTCTTTTAAAAGGTTCTGCCCACTGATAGGACCCCACATGGTAGAATCCCTGGAAATTGTTCCAGGTTCCCTGCCTCTTTTCCTATTTTAAATGTGTTTTTAGAATCTTAGATGCTGAGAGTTGGAAAACTCTTTCATCAGCTAGTTTTCTGCTTTCCCAGGAAGCAAGAAGGAAGGGTAAGTTAGAGAAGAAAGCTGGGGTCAGAGAAAAAGTAGAGAAAAACCACCTTTTCTTCACACATTAACCTGGAGCCAGTCCTGCATCTTGCAGGTTGTAATGTTTCTCTGATTCAGGTGCAGGAGTTTTGAGGGGGAGGAAGGGGACATAATTGTTAAAGTCAAAGAAAATAAGCAGAACCTGTTTCTTGGCTTCTCTTCTATGCGATCTACTCTCATCCTGATCCTAGTTTCTGGGCAGAGGGTGGTTTCTGGTGGCAGGCAATGAACTCACTCTGGGAATATGGGCCTTTGATGACCTGGGATGGGGACTGGCTGACGGAACTCCTGACACCCAGGCATCTGTCAGCAGGGCAATGACGAGCTTTGGGAGGCATGAATTCATCCATGCTTCATCCTGTGCTCTTGTCTAGAGCAGCGCAAGGCTCCTGCCAAAGGCATTCCCTGCTGCGTGAGCAGAAGGCTGAGGCCTGCCCATCTGTCTTCACACACCACCCAGAGCATCCTAGGAAAGGAAGCCACCTGGATGGTGCCAGGGCCTAACTTCAAGCCAAATCACTTTTACTCGCAAACACGTTCATAATTTGTTTTATGAATAAGTCAATAGAGGCTCTAAATGGCACAGCAGAATCATCATAGCCACTAGAACCAGGCCGTCTCTCCTTGGAAGGTGGCTGGATGGGCCATTGGCTTTGGGTCACTTACTGCCTAAAGAACTAGAATATGAACTTTGTCATTTTCATTTTATTTTTTTTAAAAATTTTAAAGTATAGTTGATTTACAATTTCTGTCAATTTCTGCTGTACAGCAAAATGACCCACTCGTGTGTATATACACACACACATACACACACATTTTCTCATATCCTTCCATCATGTTCTGTCCCAATTGATTGGATGTAATTCTCCGTGCTATACAGCAGGAGATTTTTTTTTTAACTGAGGGAAAATAAATGTTAATAGTTGCTAAATCTTAAGAGCAATAATTCATACAATATTTTAATTTAGGAACAAAAAAGCAAATGTGTTGATGGGCCATAGGTATAAACAGGCCAACCCTGCACAAGTAGTAGTTATACAGACCAGATAGAAACAGGGTAAGGTTTTTCAGTCTGGGGTAGAGGTGAGGATGGGAAGATATAGGGATAGTAGAAGAATTGACCTGGATTATGAAAACAGAAATTCTGTTATCATAAATGATGTTGATGCTGATGGTAATGAATTGAGTAAGCTGACTTCCTCCATCCTCTTCACACAACCCCCCTCCCCAACTCACTAATTTTCCTTCTAGAGTATTTTATTTCCTTGTGTTGCACAATAGAATTTCACCAGATAGGGAAGAAAAAGCCTGGTATTCAAGTCCACAAAGAATGAACTATTCATGAGATCATCCTTTGCATAGAATTGCTCTTGCTGGGGGAGGGGGAGAGCCCTAAACATTTAATAAAATATCCAGAAGCACTGAGGTGTTAGTTATGTCTCAGTAGCAGATGTAATATGAGATCTATCCTTTGACTTAGAAACCTTAGAATTATTTTATTTGATTTTATTGCCAGATTTCCTTGTAATTTATGAAAAGCTTTAGAGAGTAGCTACAAAAATAGCAAAAAGGAGATATGCAAATACTAGCCCCATATGACATTATTAGTTCCTTAAAAAAAAATAATGCAAGTAATTCTTTCCAACTCCACCTCTTTCAACACCATCTCAAGAAGGATTCCATGTGAAGAAAAATAGGTCCCTCCTATTTTCTATTCTTTCATCCAAATGAAGGGGGAAATGCTACTGCTATATAGTGTCTGCAAAATCTTATTAATTTGCTGGTTAAGAAAAATTGGTTACATAGATCCAGAGCACATAGTAAAAGAGGGTTTATACCAAAACACTGCTTTTGCACTTTTTTTTTCTTTTTTTTCCGGTCTTTTTGTCTTTTTAGGGCTGTGCCCTCAGCATATGGAGGTTCCCAGGTTAGGGGTCCAATCGGAGCCGTAGCCACTGGCCTACGCCAGAACCACAGCAACGCGGGATCCAAGCTGCGTCTGAAACCTACCCCACAGCTCACGGCATCACCGGATCCTTAACCCACGGAGCAAGGCCAGGGATCAAACCCGTGTCCTCATGGATGCTAGTCGGGTTCATTAACTGCTGACCCAGAAGGGGAATTCCTGCTTTTGCACTTATGAATTATAAGCCACATAACATGGAGGGGCATGGGGAAAAGCAAATGGAATTTTTACATTATTGCTATCAAATAATAATAGATGATTGTACATATTTTCCTTTATAAGGAAAGATGTTATAAAAATTGTATGTTTATTATTATGTAATAATAAGATCGGTTCAAGATAAGGCAGATTTGGGCTATTTATTTCAGGAATATATCATGTTACCTAACTGATCTCATGGCTTTTTTCTTGTTTTTATTAAATGTTCAAACCTTTTCAGACACTATCAGCAAGCACAGCTACCATCCAAATGCAATGAAACATTCAATTTTTTTCTCAAATATGTTCTACATTTTATCTTATTTTCTATTTTATTTTTTATTTAATGATTTTATTTTTTTCCATTATAGCCAGTTTACAGTGTTCTGTCCGAAACATTCAATTTTTAAAATGTAGTCTTTCTAAATGTGTATATTCCCTCTCCCTCATTTCAGAAAGCAAAAATGAGATCTACCCCTCAGAGGTGGAAATTGCCAGACTCATCTTTTCCTGGGATAAATGCATAGAAAAAAGCAATAGCCCTACAAACCAGGAAGCTATCCTTGGTCTCTAATAAATTAATTCATTTCACAATATTTATAAAATTCCTTGTGTGTGCAAGACACCCTACTAGAAGCTAGAAATCAAAGACAAAGAAGCTGCGACCTGGAGTTACCATTGTTGCTCAGTGGAAACAAGTCCGACTAGGAACCATGAGGTTGCAGTTTCAATCCCTGGCTTCGCTCACTGGGTTAAGGATCTGGTGTTGCCGTGGCTGTGGTGTAGGCTGGCAGCTGTAGCTCCAATTGGACTCCTAGCCTGGGAACCTCCATATGCCGCAGGTGCAGCCCTAAAAAGCAAAAAAAAAAAAAAAAAAAAAAAAAAGAAGCTGCCATCCACCCTTAAGAGCTCAGAGTCCAGAGGTCCAACAACTAAAAGACAGCATAGAAGCCAAAGGAAGGCAGCCTTTCCCTGGTTCTCAGGAACTGAGATCAGAAGTCGGTGATAAGTCTACACTGGACTTTGGGTCACAACCAAGAGTGAACCAGAGGTGGAAAGGAGGTGTATTCCATGAAGACAGGGCACACTGGGTTCTGGAAGATTTGTCTTGTTTTTTGGCATCTGTCCCTCATGACCATCCAGGAAGATCCAGGGGTAACTGAGTCATTCCCTGTTGCCAGGGCCCAGCTGCACTGCCGACTCTAGAGTATTAATAAGCCCTAGTCAGCAATGAGCTGAATGGCTTGGGCTCCCATGGCATTCTTTTTTTTCTTTTTAGGGCCGTACCTGTGGTAATTGGAAGTTCCCCAGCAAGGGGTCAAATCGGAGCTGCCGATGCCAGCCTACACCACAGTCACAGCAACACCAGATCCAAGCCGCATCTGCAACCTACACTGCAGCTTGTGGCAACGCCAGGTCTTTAACCCACTGAGTGAGGCCTGGGATTCAACCCACATCTTCACGGACACTATGTTGGGTTCTTAACCCATTGAGCCACAAAGGGAACCCCTCTCATGGCATTCTGGCCAGCAGGAAGGAAAGGTATGGTGGGCCCCAGTTTAAGAGCTCTACACAGAAGCCCTAGAAATCTCTTCAGCTTTGATCCCATTGGCCACAATTTAGTTATCTGGCCACAGCTAGTGGCAAGAGAGGATAGAAAATGTCCTATTTGGTGTTGCTGTTTACCTGGCTAAAAAGCGAGAATTGTCTTATTATAAAACAGGTATTATATGAAATCACTTACATCGGGAATCTAATATATGGCACAAGTGAACCTTTCCACAGAAAAGAAACTCATGGACTTGGAAACCAGACTTGTGGTTGCCAAGGGGGAGGGGGAGGGAATGTGATGGACTGGGAGTCTGGGGTTAATAGATGCAAACTATTGACTTATGGAGTGGATAAGCAATGAGATCCTGCTGGATAGCACAGGGAACTATATCTAGTCACTTGTGATGGAGCATGATGGAGGATAATGTGAGAAAAAGAATGTGTGTGTGTGTGTGTGTGACTGGGTCACTTGGCTGTACAGTAGAAAATTGACAGGAGGAATTCCTGCCATGGCTCAGTGGTTAACGAATCTGACTAGCATCCTTGAGGATGCAGGTTCAATCCCTGGCCTCCCTTGGTCGATTGCAGAACTGGCATTGCCCTGAGCGGTGGTGTAGGTCGCAGGCACAGCTCAGATCCTGTGTTGCTGTGGCTATGGTGTAGGCCAGCAGCTACATTTGACCCCTAGCCTGGGAACCTCCATATGCCACAGGTGCAGCCCTAAAAAGAAAAAAGAAAAAAAAAAAGGATAGAAAATCGACAGAATACTATAAAACAACTATAATGGAAACAAAAAAAAATAATTAAAATTAAAAAATAAGAAAATAAAAAAATAAAACAGGATTGGCAAACTTTTTCTGCAAAAGGCCAAATAGTAAATATTGTAGGCCACATATATTCTCTGTCAGGTACTGTTCTTCTTCTTCTGTGTTTTTCTTACTCTTTAAAAATGTGAAACTTGGAGTTCCCTGGTGGTACATCGGGTTAAGAATCTGACATTGCCACTACTGTTGATCCCTGGCCCCGGGACTTCTGCATGTCTGAGGCAAGGGAGAAAAAAAAAAAAATCCAAAACCCATTTAGACCTTGAGATGCTGCAAAACAGGCTCTGGGCCAGATGGGGCACATGGGTCTAAACTGTCAATGCCGACTATCGAAGAAGGGGAAATTATACAAGGAGGAAAGTGGCCAACTCTGACCTCTGCAAGATCATCCACCTCTCAGAGGAAGAGCCTTTTCTCGTTCACCTTTCTAGTTTAGCACAGTGCTCAGCCCATATAGGAGGTGCATAATGACTTGTGACTGAGGAAGGAATGAAAGAATAGAAGGAAGATAGAGGAGGTTAATTTCACAGCCACAATTTCTTAAAATCCCATTTAACCCCAGTGGCGGTCTCTTAACATGAATGGTCTTTGGAATACTCTGTTTTCTCCAGACTTTGAAGCAAATCTAGCCAAAAAGCAGACAAAAGTGAATCCCCTGGGCTTTCCACCTGCCTCACCCCCTTTAAGCTCATGCAGTCAGGCAGCCCCCTACAGCTCCCAACTGCAGATGCAGTGCGGTCCCAAATATCCCACACAAAGTTGGAGAGGACTTCCCTAGTCACAGCCTCCGTCCTTGACCTGCTCTGCAGGCAGACAACCTGGCTGTGCCAGCAGATTCCTGGACCTTCCAGGTTCCTCTCTTTGACAGCCACGGGGGCGGCAGGAGACTTGGTTTTGCCCTTTTACATATCACGTGCTTGCAGGGAATGTCAGCAGAAGCTTTCAGGCTGAACAGACACTTTTTAGTTCCCCTCTTTGTCCGCCTTCTTACTCAATATCCCGAGGGCATAATAGAACTTTTCTTGTCTAAGGCAGCCTGATGGGGAGGGGTGGGGGGAGAGGGTGGGTCATTCAACTGCTTCCCTGACATGTCCCTGCCAGGGCTCAGAGAGTGCCACAGGGCTTGGATTCTACGTGCAGAGCAGACACCACAGCCAAAACGTGAGGAGGGGCCCAGCCCCCCCACCCCCAGGCCCCAGGAAGACCCACTCATTGAGACCACCCTCCCGCTTCCTTCTGCAGGAATCAGGTAACAGCCCTACCCAGGTTTCCTCTTTCAAATCTGTGTGTGATGTTTTACAGCAGGAAAAAGTACCGCCTCCAAGTTCTGGCGGCACAGAGTGTGCTGGCTGGAATCATTGACAGCAAGGCATGTTCTCTCTGTTGGCAAATAGCAGAAGAGGTAGACATCAGACCCCACAACTCAGCCTCCCTGTAGCCAGGAGGGTGGTAAGCAGATAAGAATGTGTCCCTTGCTGTTTTGTACCTGGATAGGGCCTCTCAAGCAGGCCAGCGGGGCTCTGGTATTAAATGAAGCCTCGCAACAAAACCAGAACCATGGTCCTAATTGAGCACAGACGACCACTTTCATCTTGGCTTCTGACAAGCGGGTACTCACCCTTTTGATGAAGAGGAGAAATTTTCCAAAGCTTAAGAGCTGGCAGGAAGTGGAGATTTGTGTGAAATTTCTACACAGATTAGGGAAACAGGGCTATGCTGCCATCAACCGTGCCTTCTTAGAAGGAATGCCAGCAAACTGGGACACAGATGACAAAAGGCTGCAGGTCATGTTTCAGAACAGCCAATGACTCCAACATTTGGTTCGAGCCTTTGGCCCTCTTACACGAATTGCCGCCTCGTGGAAAATTCACAAGGCCTTTCCCCCTACCCCATCCTTAATTAAACTGATAATGAAGTAATTAAAAGAAGAGCATGGGGAGTTCCTGTCGTGGCACAGTGGTTAACGAATCCGACTAGGAACCATGAGGTTGCGGGTTCGGTCCCTGCCCTTGCTCAGTGGGTTAAGGATCCGGCGTTGCCGTGAGCTGTGGTGTAGGTCACAGACGCGGCTCAGATCCCAAGTTGCTGTGGCTCTGGCATAGGCCGGCGGCTACAGCTCCAGTTAAGCCCCTAGCCTGGGAATCTCCATATGCTTCGGGAGAGGCCCTAGAAAAGGCAAAAAGAAAAAAAAAGGAATGGCATGGGCCTCTTACTCTGCCTCCTACCAGCTGTGTGACTTTGGGCCAGTCACTTAACCTCTCTGTGCCTCAGTTTCCTCCTCGTAAAAAATGAGAACAATAGTAGTACTTACCTCATAGGGCTCTGTTGAGTATAAAACTATGTAAACTTCTTGTGTACTAATATTTGATAATAGATCATAAATATTTGCCACTTAAAATACTTTGGGCTTCGAGATTATTCTGTGTAGAAAAATAGATGAGATTGTGAACACAAGCCAAATCATGGCTCTGCTTTTCTGTCCGTGCTGGGAGACTGTCAGGGGAGATTTTATGTAGTTCAAATCATGCGCCTGTACAAAGTGGGGCATGAACTTCAGATATTCTTGCGCTCTGAGAAATTAATGATAAACAACAGGATTGCTCTTTCCAATAAAACCATATCCTTAAAAATACTCCATTAGGAGTTCCTATTATGGCTCAGTGGTTAACAAACCCAACTAGTATCCATGAGGACAAGGGTTCAATCCCTGGCTTTTCTCAGTGGACTAAGGATCCATCGTCGCCATGAGCTGTGGTGTAGGTCGCAGATGCAGCTCAGAGCTGGCATTGCTGTCTACAGCTACAACTCTGATTCAGCCCCTAGTCTGGGAACCTCCATAAATGCCAAGGGTACAGCCCTAAAAAGACAAAAACAAACAAACAAACAAACAAACAAAAAAAACTCCATTAAAGGTGTTCATGAATATCAAAGGAATTGAGGTGGGACACCCTGGAGAAGTTAACCTGTTTCAAACAGAAATGTCTGGGAAGGACTCCATTTCTCTTGGAAATATTATTATTATTGTTATTATTATTATTATTATTGTTATTTTATGGCTGAGCCCGTAGCAAATGGAAGTTCCTGTGCCAGGGATTGAATTGCAGCTGCAGCTGCAGCAACACCGGACCCTTTAACCCACTGTACCAGGCCAGGGGTCAAACCTGCACCTCCACAGCCACTGGAGCCTCTGCAGTTGGACTCTTAACCTGCTCTGCCACAGCAAGAACTCTGTTGAGAAATTATTTTAAAAGTTCAAATCCATGCTTCCTGCTTGCCATTTCTATTCATCTAGCTAATTTCCCAGCTCCTGCTGGAATCCTAGGGCCCCTCCCCTGGACTCAGGGCTCAGTCAAGCTGGTTTCTGGGGAAGTTCTACATCCTTGAAGGATATGCTTCATCGAGCAGTCACACCGCCGCCTAGTGGCGTATGGGCTAGGTGCAAGCTATTTCTTTGGCGATTGTTCTAGCCTTACAAGTGCTTTAAAAATCATGAATTTCCAGGGTTGGAATCCCATGTTAACAAGAGAGAGGGGTCAGGGGAAGTAGAAAAGATCGTTTATTTGTCTGAGGTGTTAGCAGGGGCTGCCTCTGGGTAAACATTTCTAAAAACAAGAAGGAGGGAGAGGACCATGGCTCACTGGCAAGGTTAAGTCTGAGGTCCCAGGGGTTGTGGTTTAAGATCCTAGCTCCAGAATCAAGACCCGAGTCTGAATGAGGGCTTTGCCATTCACGAGCTATGGTTCTTGAGTGAATTACTGGATTGTACCATGCCTTGGTTTCTTTATCTATAAAATGGGAACAGCGATAACTTCTTCATGGTGTGTCATGAGCTCCTAGCACAGAAGCCTTATCATTGTGACTGTTTCTAAGAGTAAGGTGCAGTAGAGGCTGTCAGTCCACAGCTGGCAACACAGGACAGTGGGAAGTTCAGTGGATGAGCAAGTAGAAGACTTGCTGATCGTGGCACTAAATAGCTGTGTGACTTTTGGCAGATCACTTACCCTGTCCTCTTTCTGTAGAATGAAGAGCCTTGTTTAAGATTTTTTCTTTCTCAAATACTGTGAGTCTTAGGTCATTCTTCAGCCCCCAGCCCATACCCCTTTTGCTCTTTATTTTTACCAAAGCCCGGGGTCAAGCATGTCCCAGGCATTTATTGCTATGGTTGCTGACTGACAAGATTGGAATTGTTTCTGTATCAGCCACTAGGAGTATACCAAGTACGTGTTTGGGCAGGGGTAAGCAGCCAGTACCAAGTCCTAGAAGCTGAAGAGTAGTCTCCCATCAGAAGCTGGTCTGGGGTTTCCCTAATACATTTGAAGAGTTCACGACTTGTGCTGTTTTTTGTTTTTTCGTTTTGTTTTTTTGTTTGTTTGTTTGTTTGTTTGTTTGTTTTTTTACCTCTGCTAACCGTCCATCTTTCATGGACAGGAAACCAGCAGAACTATTGAGCTGTGTAGATTCAAAGCATACTTCATCAATCCTATTGCCATCTGTGCCGCCAACACTCGTCAGACTTGTACCTGATTTTGCTCCCAAGATCAAGTTAAAGGCTTCTAGACTTCCTGATGTGGCTCAGCGGGTTACGAACCTGACTAGTACCCATGAGGATGTGGGTTCAATCCCTGGCCTCGCTCAGTGGGTGAAGGATCCTGCATTGCCAGGAACTGTGGTGTAGGTGGCAGATGGAGCTCAGATCCTGTGTTGCTGTGGTTGTGGCTGTGGTGTAGGCTGGCAGCTGCAGCTCCGATGGACCCCTAGCTTGGGAACTCCCATATGCTATAGGTGTAGCCCTAAAATGCAAAAAAAAAAAAAAAGCCACAAAGCTCACCTGCTGCATGTGACCTATCCCCTACTCTGTCATTCCAATGCAGGGGCCATCTCAGTCAGGACACTCTGCTCTGAGGTGGTAACAAATGGTGGCCCATAAAAGGTAATCATGAAGTAAGACTTTCTGCCCTTCATCCTAAACCTTATATGCAGGTGGCTTGGACATTTGTAGAAATACCACACAAAGGCATTTTGGATCTTTGCGAAAGTGGATATATTAATTTCTTATGGATCCTGTAACAAATTATCACTGAATTACTTGCTTAAAACGAATTTATTCTCTCACAGTACCGGAGGCTGGAATTCTGAAATCAAGGCATCGAGAGGGCTGTGTGCCCTCCAAAGACTCTAGAGGAAAATCTTTTTTTGTTTGTTTGTTTGCCTCCTGTAGTTTCTGCTGGCTCCCGACATTCCTTAGCTTGTGGCTGCATCACTCCAAGTCCATCTCTGCCTTTGCATGTCCTCCTCCTCTCTTGTCTCCCCTTTTTTGTATCTTATAGGGACACCTGTCATTGGCTTTAGTTTCACCTGGGTAATTCAGGGTGGTCTTCTCACATGATTCTTTTTTTTTTTTTTTTGATTCTTAATTATATCTACATTTTTTTTTGATTCTTAATTATATCTACAAGAACTCTTTTTGCAAATAAGGTCACATGCACAGGTTCTGAGACATGGACCACTGCTACCATCCAACCCACTTAGCAAGTATAGACGACAGAGGGAAAATGTAGGAAGGCAAGCAACCAGCATCTGCACCTCAGTCCCATTCACCCATATCGAAATAGGGGAGCCTTCGAAGATATCCCAGTCCTTGCCAGTGAATTTCTGCAACTCTGTTAGCAGGAGCTGATCAATAAAAATGGGAGAGTAGAGCCTGAAGGATCCAGGATCCCAGTAGTTGGGTTTTTTTGTTTTTTTTTTTTTTTAAGGGCCGCACTTGCGGCATATGGAGGTTCCCAGGCTAGGAGTTGAATCCAAGCTACAGCTGTGGGCCTACACCTCAGCCCCAACAAAGCAGGATTTGAGCCACGTCTGCGACCTACACCACAGCTCACGGAGGCACCAAATCCTTTACCACTGAGTGAGGCCAGGAATGGAACCCACAACCTCATGGTTCCTAGTCGGATTCATTTCCTCTGTGCCATGACAGGAACTCCCAGGATCCCAACAGTTTTGAATCACTTTTGTACCCAAGTTATTCCACAGGGTGGCACCCCATCCCATTTGCTCAGGTCATGGCTATGGTGTGAGTTTGGTCCCCAGCCTGAGAACTTCCGTACACTGCGGCACCGCCAAAAATAAAAAGATTTTAAAAAGAAGAAGAAAAAGAAACCTTTAGAGAAAAGAAAACAGGATGAGTTGGAACATTTAGCATGTGGAGCTTGAAAAAAATCCCCAGGATGATTCTACCACACCCTGTGCTTTTTGCCTTCCTCTTTCCTTGCCATCCAAAATACCCTTACTTACCCTAGCAGACAAAAAAATAACTTCAGTCAATGGCAAGTGTGCTTGTACAACTCGAGTCATTTTTTATTGTTTTTATTCATACTAGAAATTTGGCATTGTTACATTTTAGCCACACTTACATGTAAGCGATTTAAAAAAGCTTCACAAGGAGTTCCCATCGTGGCTCAGTGGAAACAAATCTGACTAGTATCCATGAGGTTGCAGGTTTGATCCCTGGCCTCACTCAGTGGGTTAAGGATTTGGCGTTGCCATGAGCTGAAGTGTAGGTCACAGACACGGCTTGGATCCTGTGTTGCTGTGGTCTAGGCCAGGGGCTACTGCTCCAACTGGACCCCTCGCCTGGATTGAGTTGAATCCAAGCTACAGCTGTGGGCCTACACCTCAGCCCCAACAAAGCAGGATTTGAGCCACGGATGTCGCATGTGTGGCCCTAAAAAGACAAAAAAATAATAATAATAAAATAAAAAGCTTCAAAAGTTTAAAGAAATATTTGAATCAAAATTTCATCTGGACAGTAAGATGTTTACACATGAGCTTGACCTTACTTAAATGCCATTTTCGCCTCCCTTTTGAGTCATTTTCTTTTTTTTTTAATTGAAGTATAGCTGATTTACAATATTGTGTAAGTTTCAGATGTACAGCAAAGTGATATATAGATAGATAAATATTCTTTTTCAGATACTTTTCCATTATAGGTTATTACAAGATGTTGGATATAGTTCCCTGTGCTGTGCAGTAAATAGTTGCTGTTTATCTATCTTATATATAGTAGCGTGTATCTATTAATCCTGTACTCCTATTTTATCCCTCCCCGACTTTCCGCTTTTGTTATGCTGTTTGTTTTCTATGTCTATGAGTCTTTCTGTTTGTAAAGAAGAAACATTATTATATTTTAGATTCCATGTATCAGTAATCTCCTATGATATTTGTCTTTCTCTGACTTATGGCACTCAGTATGATAATCTCTAGGTCCATCTATGTTGCCGCAAATGACTTCGTTTCATTCTTTTTATGGCTGAGTAGTATTCCATTGTGTGTGTGTGTGTGCCACATCTTCTTCATTTATTTGTTGATGGACACAGATTGCCTCTATGAACATTGGGGTATATGTATCTTTTCAAATGAGTTTTCATTTTTTCCAGCTAAAACGCAGGAGTGGGATTGTGGGATCAAAAGGTAACTCTATTTTCAGTGTGGTTTTATGGGGTTTTTTGTTTTTTGGTTTTTGTTTTTGTTTGTTTGTTTGTTTGACTGTGCCTGGAGCATGCAAAAGTTCCCAAGCCAGGAATCAAACCTGGGCCACAGCAGCAACCCAAACTGCTGTGGTGACACTACCAGATCTTTAATCCACTTGTGCCACAAGAGAAGTCGTATCTTTAGTATTTTAAGGAACCTCCATACTGTTTTCCATAGTGGTTGCACCAATTTACACTCCCACCAACAATGTAAGAATGCTCCCTTTTCTCCACACCCTCTCCAGCATTTATTATTTGTAGACTGTTTGATGATGGCCATTCTGACAAGTGTGAGGTGGTACCTCATTGTAGTTTTTATTGCATTTCTCTAACAATTAGTCATGTTGACCATCTTTTCATGAGCCTATTTGCCAGCTGTATGTCTTCTTTGGAGAAATGTCTATTTAGATCTTCTGCCCATTTTTTTTATTGTTTTTTGTTGTTGTTATTGAGGCATATGAGCTATTTGTATATTTTTTGGAAATTAAGCCCTTGTCATTTGCATCATCTGCAAATATTTTCTCCCATTCTTTAGGTTGTTTTTTCATTTTGTTCATGGTTTTCTTTGGTGTGCGAAAACTTACAAGTTTGATTAGGTCCCATTTGTTTATGTCTGCTTTTATTCCTATTGCCTTGGGGAGACTGACCTAAGAAAACTTTGTTACAGTTTATGTCACAGAATGTTTTGCCAATGTTCACTTCTAGTTTTATGGTGTCACATCTTATATTTGACCTCTAAGTCATTTTGAGTTTGCTTTTACGTATGGTGTGAGGCATGGAGTCATTTTCATTTTCCTCTTTTAACCACTATAACTTAGACAAAGAGAAAGAAACCATTCACTACAAGAAAATATAAAGTCAATGGTTTTCATGTCAGTTCACATCCTTCTTCAACCTCCTGGTAATAAATTTAAGCTGCAGCCAGGTGAACAATCAAAACCATCTCTAGGGGGACAATGGATGAACCAGAATGGTGTCCCAGGCTCCAAATTGACCGTTGGGTAACTCATGTCACTGACTCCAGGAGGCAGCTGTTTGCAGAAAAGAGAGCTCATACAGTCATCTACCTAAACCCCACCCCCACACAAAGACACGTGTAGAGCACACATCAGAAAAAGCAAGCAGCATTGTTTGTCTTCTCTTAGTTGTTTCCTCTTTCCAGGTTGCATGTGATGTTGCAAAGTCAATTGGGTTGCTCTGGCCAGAGCCCTACATCACCTGTGACTGGTTTCCTCTCCTTATTCATCTCAGCAACTAGGAGTAAAACAAATCTTAACACATCACCTGCAGTGATTACAGATTCTTGGACAGAAGGTAGATTACTAGGGCTTGGTAAAAAAATTTTTGGATCAGAATAGGAAATTTTAAAAGGTTTGTATGTGAGCTGAGATTTTTTTTTTAGTTTAATTTTTTTTTTTAAGGCCACACCCATGGCATACGGAAGTTCCCAAGCTAGGGGTCTAATCAGAGCTACAGCTGCTGGCCTACACCACAGCCACATGGGATCCAAGCCACATCTGCAACCTACACCACAGCTCACCACAATGCCAGAACTCACTGAGCAAGCCCAGGGATTGAACCCCCATCCTCATGGATCCTAGTTGGGTTCGTTAACCACTGAGCCACGAAGGGAACTCCGAGCTGAGAATTTAAACTCCAGCTTCAGGGAGGAACGAATGAAATACTGTATGTGAAATTTTGTTTTTAAATGTGATTATTAGTTCTAATAATAGAATTAGTAATAGTGTAAAACATCAAACTCCAGAATCTTTTGGCCAGATATACAGAATATACATAGAAAAATAATTGAGATTATTTATACCCTGGAATAAGTGACCTTAGCAAAGCACAGACTTTATACTGGATAGTATAAAGTGGCAAAGTGGCTACAACCCAGAACTAGCAAAGAAGCAAGGAATTACTGGTACCCTCAGGAGAGAATGAAGGAATGCATAAATGAGAAGGTACATGAAAACCCAGAGCAGCCGAAATCATGCAGCACTGTGGAAAGATGAGGGTGCCTGGGAAAAGAGGGTGCTAGGTATTAAGAGCAGAATATGCATCACAAAAAGCTTGTAACTGAGAGCATCACAAATTTAATGAGAAAAAGTGTAAAGAGCCCCATGATGACAAAGGTGAGAGAAATTGCTCACTTCATGGCAGAGCCTTGTTGCTGTGACTTACAGGAGAGAAAAGTGAGGTAATAAGCATGAGGTGATGATTTTAATGAATCCTAATTATGAAATACCGAATGCATTTTCTTCCAAATTCAAAAGGAGATGAGACGGAGTAAAAGTGAGTCAGGGGAGAGGTGTTGGGGGAGGATTCCGTAGTCATATTCTGTAGGGTGAGGGTTCAAATATTATCCATCTCTGTGTATGGAATCTTCCATAACTCTTCATTTCCTTTTTTTTTTTTTGCTTTTTCCTTTTAGGGCTGTACCTGTAGCATATGGAGGTTCCCAGGCTCGAGGTCTAATCAGAGTTGCACCTGCCAGCCACAGCCACAGCCACAGCAACACTGGATCCTTAACCCACTCAGCAAAGCCAGGGATCGAACCCAGATCCTCATGGATCCTAGTCGGCTTTGTTAACCACTGAGCCATGAAGGGAACTCCAAAACCATTCATTTCTAATGTCTAGTTTTCATTTTCCTCAAGTCACAGTCTGGATCCATGGCTGATGAACAGCCATCCCCTGTCTTGATGGGCCTGTTGAAATCTTCCTCTTCTAAGCAGTTCTCGTCACACAAATTTTTCACATGCTGGGAAGGAAGTCTCTAGAAAACCCCACAGATGGCCTCACTTCCCCACCCCCATCTGCTCCATGTAGACCATACACTTTCAGTTTCTAACTTCTCGTCAAGGGCAGAAAGGAACTCACGTCCTAGGCTCAGTGTCAGGAGGGATGTGGAAGCTGAGAAAAAAGAGAGCAGAACACTTCTGTTTTATTTTCTCTATGCCAGGAGTATCTTTCTCAGCTATCAAGAATGTTTTATTTCAAAGTTCATGTTTTTAGCAAAGTAAATTTTCTTTTGCTGGTTTATACTAATTTTTTTCTTTTGCTTTTTTTTATGGCTGCACCTGCAGCATATGGAAGTTTCCAAGCTAGGGGTCAAATAGGAGCTGCAGCTGCCAGCCTACACCACAGTCACAGCATTGCCAGATCCTTAACCCACTGAGCAGGGCCAAGGATCGAACCCACATCCTCCTCATGGATACTAGTCAGGTTCTTAACCCACTGAGCCACAATAGGAACTCCTGGTTTATGCTATTTTTCTATGCAAAAAGAATAACCATAAGAAATAATAGATGAAAATAAGATCTCTTCGAGGTGACAGAATTGGAGGTACAGGGGAAAAAAATGAAAGGACTTGTATTATGGTGTATACATTAAATATTATCTTAAGAGCCAGATAAACTCCTAGGAAGAGATCTGTGTAAACACTTCACTTATATACAAGTTCACTAGACAGAATGTAAATTCCTCAGAGACTCTTCTCTGATTTTGATTTTAGTTAATACAGTCTGAGTGAATTATATCCTAATCAAATGCAAACTAAATTTTCTATAAAAACTTTGTGAAATGGAATACAAAAAAAAATACACATGGTTTCATAATGTCACTTACAGCAACGTGGATGGACCTAGAGATTATTATACTAAGTGAAGTAAGTCAGACAGGGAAAGACAAATACCACATGATATCATTTATATGTAGAATCTAAAATATGACACAAGTGAACATATCTCTGAAACAGAAACAGACTCAACGACATAGAGAACAGACTTATGGTTGCCAAGGAGGTGTAGGATTGGGGAGGGATGGACTGGGAGTTTTGAATTAGCAGATGAAAACTATTGTATACAGAATGGAGAAACAACAGGGAAATATATTCAATATCCTCTGATAAACCATAATGGAAAAGGGAAAAAAAAAAACAAAAACGCATGACTGCAGGACTGTTTGTTGTTCTGTATTAATCTACATTCTAACCCCACTCCATTGGCATGAAGAAGTCAAAAACTTAGAGCAGAACAAACTTCAGAAACACATAGAAAGTCATATTTAATTTCCTCATCCATTAATGGTTAAGCTATCAGGGGCTGTGCCAAATTCAAAACTTTATCCGTGCAGGAGCTATCCAGTAGGATAACCAGGGAAAGGTTTGAAGGTTCTAATTTGTAGAATGATGGTGATTTTCAAGCCTGGTCTTTAAAGACAAAGGGTACACAAACGCCTAACTGATCAGGAGACCGAGAGAGCTCAAGGTGACACAGTATTTGGGAGGTGGGCCTCTACCAGTTGCTGAGCAACCTGGCTTCCTCCACTTCAGTTCAACCTGGAAGAGAGAATCCAGTAGGTAAAGAACCAGGAAAGAGTCCAGAGCAGCAGGTGCCTGAGGTCCCATTAGAGGCAACAATGATTCCCAGCAACACTGCAAAGGTTTTCTGCAGGTGCTCAGGCCATCTTCCTGAGGGGAATGGCCACGTTCACCTATGTCGAGGGGAGCCAGGTACACATAACTCCTAAAGAGACCCCACTCTTGCCAAGGGTTTTCTTCTGACTACACTCCACCTCATAGCGTGAGGCCGGGGTGGTCTGCAGTCCCCTCTCCACCTTCATGAGTCACTGACAGAAATGTAAGGGCTGCCACCCCTGCTTCCGCTGCCAGCTCCTCCTCCCTGGGCTTTGCCCGGTTTGCAACAGCCGGCTCCTGCCCCAAGAACTCAATTTGTGGTGAGAGGCGTGTTCCCACATCCTGTTGAAGAGGGGCCTGGTGCTCTCCTCAGCATCAGAGGCTCAGCCGACTGGAATCCATCACAGCCCATTGCGTGAAGTAGACGTTCTGTTAGACAGAGAGCTCTTGAGAATAATGACCAGGGTTCAGCGCTTTTGAAGAAACTAAGGAAATCCTTTGCCCACCTGTCATCTGTGTGATCAGTCATGGAGAAATTCAAGTCAGTTCAGCCCATCAGCCAGGATGCTTAATAGCAATGATGGAAACAAATGTGCCAGGTGTTGTAGGAGTGCCTGTTTGGGTGGGTGGCAGCAGAGGGGTGCTGTTTTTGAGGAAGAAAAATAAAACCAGGTGTCTGCTTTTATATCTCCTTAAGGAAATGGAGTACACATATTAAGTACATAAATAATGATTCATTAAGGGCCTAAATATCGGGCCAGTGTTAATGGGGATAAAATGAAAGAGTACTGCAGTTTCACTGTCTACAGTAGACCTTGCCATCTACCATCTTCTGAAATGTTGTCACAAGCACTGTATTTTCAGCCAACTTCCCTTAACTCTATCTTAACAATCAAAAGTAATTAGAGTATTTTTGTAATTTTTAACAATAAGGAGTTTTAAGAAAGTTTATTCAGCTTAAGAAGAATCCCCCCTCCAAAAAAAAAAAAAAAAAAAAGCCAATTCCTTTTTCCAAGTCTCCTTACTGGGTATAACAGATCAAGTTCTTTAAAACAGAAAGTCAGCTTATCCCTCTGGGAGTTGGGGGGAGTGGGAGAGGGCTTGGCTTGTTGGTGGGAACATATCTATTACTTTCTTTCATCTAGACAATATAAATCATTGAGGCTGAATACTCCTATTGCTTTATGAAAGTTTGAACTGCTTGAGTCTATTCCAAGTTTTCATCAGCCCGCTTCCTCCCTCAAGGATGGTAAATGTATCTGGCTTACAAAAGAACTTTCTATCTTCTCAGTCTTTTTGTTATACCTTCCGGTCAATCCTTGGCTGAGTGGATCCTAAATTTGTGCAACGTGAGCCATCACCTCGGCAAAAGTGCAGCACACCATCCTCACCAGCCTTATTCGCTCTTTTACTTGCACTGGGCAGGACTATGCTGGCCTCCTGGAACATTTCCCCATTACATGTGTATCTCCTTGCAGTTTTTGTGTTATCCTCTGATGCTCCTCTACCTGGGATTCTGTTCTGGGCAATGACGGCAGGGGTAGGAATTAATTTTGTTCCATGAGAAGAACCAGCAATTTGGACCAAATAAGTCATGAGTAATGACATGTTATCTCAACATATCAATAAAAAAATAAGAGGCATTCCCATCATGGCTCAGCAGTAATGAACCATACTAGTATCCATGAGGACTCAATTCGAGCCCTGGCCTCACACCGTGGGTTAAGGATCCGGTGTTGCCATGAGCTACAGTAGTAGGTCACAGACGCAGCTTGGATCCTGCATTGCTGTGGCTGTGGCATAAGCCTGTGGCTAAAGCTCTGATTCAACCCCTAGCCTGGGAACTTCGATATGCCATGGGTGTAGCCCTAAAAAGCAAAAAAAAAAAAAAAAAGGAAGGAAGAAGAGAGAGAGAGATAAAGAGACTGATTTGAGTAAAGAGATAAAGAGATAATTTACCAGCTCCCTCATGATTAAAAGCATCATATGCAACCAAGTGAAAACATTTTCTTCTCTTATTTCATAGGCTCTATTTAGGAAAGAATATCAGTATTCAAATGAGCAGTTCATTCTCCCCATGCTTTAATTACAAAAGAGATACAAACACATCTTGAGGTAAAATCAGACTCAAAGTTATTTTCTTTTTCAAATAAAGTGTGCATTATTCACAATGCCTTGTTAGTTTCAGCACAATGATTCGGTTTTATGTATATATATATATACATATATATATATATACATAATATACATATATATATATGCACAAAGTTTTGTTTTGTTTTGTTTTTTTGTCTTTTTGCCCTTTCTAGGGCCGCCTCTGCGGCATATGGAGGTTCCCAGGCTAGGGGTCAAATCGGAGCCATAGCTACTGGCCTATGCCAGAGCCACAGCAATGTGGGATCCGAGCTGCGTCTTCGACCTACACCACAGCTCATGGCAATGCCAGATCCTTAACCCACTGAGCAAGGCCAGGGATCGAACCCGCAACCTCATCGTTCCTAGTTGGATTCGTTAACCACTGCGCCACGACGGGAACTCCTCAAAGTTATTTTAAATTATTAGTTACCCACAAGTCATGGGTGTTTTATTTCTTCTGTGCTTTACACATTGTATTTTACAAAGATGAGACTTTGAAAGATGAGGAACTTTAAAACAATTTAGTGATAGTCTTTTTTATTACTTTATTGCTCTACAGTTATTTGCAGGTTTTAGAGTGTATTCTATTATAAAAATTAAAAGCAGACTTTCTGGTGAGGTGTTTCCAAATATCCAGAAGCAAGAGAATTAGCTCAGGGCTTCTCAACCTCATCGCTGTTTGCATTGATAGTTCTTTGTTGTGGAGATTGGTCCTGGGCATTGAAAGATATTGAACAGCAGCCCTGACCTCTTACCCACAAGGTGTCAAGAGCACTTTCTGGTTGACCATTTCAAAGATGTATCCAGACATTGCCAAAATTGCCCCAATTTTAGAACCACTGGATTAACCTAATATCCAAGATACATTTAAAACCAAACAACATCCAGTTACCGACAATAGCAATAGGGTATTATTAATTTTCATGTGAAAATATGTAGACAAAATAGCAGCAAAAGAAAAAATTTTCTTTTTTTCTTTGTCTTTTTAGGGCGGCACCTGAGGCATATGGAAGTTCCCAGGCTAGGGGTCGAATCAGAGCTATAGCTGCCAGCCTGTGCCACAGCCACAGCAATTTGGGATCCAAGCTGTGTCTGTGGCCTACACCACCGCTCATGGCAATGCCAGATCCTTAACCCACAGAGCAGGGCCAGGGATCAAACCCCCATCCTCATGGATCCTAGGCAGGTTCATTAATTGCTGAGCCACAAAGGGAACTCCCAAATGCATTTTAGACTTAGGATATTTTCAACTTACTTTATCAGCATGTAACCCTATTATAAATGGAGGAAGATATGTATAAATACACTAATGATGGAAGTAATAACAAATTGCTTCAAATAACTTGTAAAAGAAATTTCAAGTAATTTGAGATGAAATGTTTATTTTACTTAAAATGTCTTAATATTTTAGAAGACTCTGAGGTTGTCTAGACTGTGAACTATCTCTTCTTAAGAATAAGTTGAGAAGGAGTTCCTGTTGTGGTACTTCGGAAATGAATCTGACTAGGGACCATGAAGTTGCGGTTCCATCCCTGGCCTCCCTCAGTGGGTTAAGGATCCAGCGTCGCCGTGAACTGTGGTGTAGGTCACAGACACAGCTCGGATCTGGTGTTGCTGTGGCTCTGGTGTAGCCAGGAGGCTACAGCTCTGATTTGACCCCTATCCTGGTAACCTCCATATGCCACAGAGGTTCGTAATAATATAAAAGACGAAAGACAAAAATAAATAAGTAGAGGAGTTCCCGCTGTGGCACAGTGAGTTAAGAATCCAATTGCAGCGGTAGGGAGGTGAGGGTTCAATTCCCAGCCCTGCACAGTGAGTTAAAAGGATCCAGCCCTGTGACAGCTACAGCATTAAGTCACAGCAGATTCCATCCCTGGCCCAGGAACTTCTATATGATGCAGGTGTGGCCTAAATTAAGAAAAATAATAATAAAAAAGAGGAAGAAGTAGAAGCCCACCTTAAATCTTTAAAAGTTTAAAAGCTCCCGCAGGAGTTCCCATCATGGTGCAGCAGATATGAATCCAACCAGGAACCATGAGGTTGCGAGTTTAATCCCTGGCCTCGTTCACTGGGTTAAGAATCTGGTGTTGCCATGAGCTGTGGTGTGGGCTGAAGACATGGCTCAGATCCTGCATTGCTTTGGCTGTGGTGTAGGCTGGTAGCTGTAGATCTGATTTAGCCCCTAGCCTGAGAACCTCCATATGCCTGGGGTGCGGCCCTAAAAAGCAAATAAATAAATAAAAATAAAAAATTCTGCAAACTAATGTAAGGTGTTACTAACTGGAGAAGCTGGAGTGACATATGGGGGAACTCTCTGTATACTGTCTTCTGCATTCTTCTGTAAATCTAAAACTGTGCTAAGAAATAAAGTTAAGCCTATAATACACATATAATATACACCGGTATGAATCAATTGTCAAGGGAAAAAAAGCAGAGTTAATATTGAAAATGTTTAACAACCATAATTACCTAGGCACCAAGCAAATGGGAGTAATTGGGAGTAATTGCTGATCCACATCTGGCTGTGCTGGTGAGAAGCAGCTCAGTTCAGGAAAAAAGCAAGTTGGGAAGCAAGGTTTTCCATTTGTGCAAATTCCATTTCTATCCTCCTGGGAACAGAAAGTGTGTGTGTGTGTGTAGCTGTGTATTTGTATAGGCACAACTTAGAAGAACACATGAGAAACTGATAACAGTCGTTGACACTAAAGAAGCACTGGGTAAGTTACTGTGTAATTTATTGTTTAAAGTAGGTCAAGTTTGAGAGTAAATGGAAACATTATTAGGGATGAGTCCATAACAGTAGGCATAAACTTGTACTGTACTGGCGATCAGGATATATGAGCCCCCTAGAACCCCGGGCACGAGGGCTTAGAGGGTCAACACTTAAAACAGACTTACTTTTCCCTCTATTGTAAAATACATTGCTGGAGTTCCCGTCGTGGCACAATGGTTAAAGAATCCGACTAGGAACCATGAGGTTGCAGGTTCGATCCCTGGCCTCGCTCAGTGGGTTGGGGATACAGCGTTGGCGTGAGCTGTGGTGTAGGTCGCAGATGCGGCTCGGACACCACGTAGCTGTGGCTCTGGCATAGGCCGGTGGCTACAGCTCCATTAGACCCCTAGCCTGGGAACCTTCATATGCCATGGAAGTGGCCCTAGAAAAGGTAAAAAATAAATAAACAAAATAAAATACATTGCTTTTACTCAATTTTTAAATTTTTCAAAGTAAAAAGAGCCCTGGAAAATAGAATGAATATTAAATCTACACTGAAATCAGAATGAAGGAATGTTAAAAAAAAGTTTTTAAAATTATTTTTGCCTTTATTATCCTGAAGGAAGAAATTGAGCTATTGTTGTTAGGATTAAGGGCAAATCTGGGTGTTGAAAATTCTATGTAATACATTTATTAAGAGTGATAACAACCAAAAACCTCTAAAGCTAAGCAGTCAGTCTTAGAGATTAAATAGCTGTAGAGTTCAGGCTATTGACTTGCCAGACATATTAACAAACTCAGGCTCTGTTTACTGTGTCTTCAGTGTGTCCCACATCAAAACCTGTGGCTCTTTCTTTCAACATCCAGCTAAAACTTCCAGTGTGGGTAAACCAAACTTAAACATAATAACTCTACAATGATATCCAGGGGTATGTTTCAGTCACATTAATTTAAAATTAGGACATGACATTAACAGCTGTCACTCAGAATTTGGTTACCTGGAAAAAATGATGTTATGTGACTAGTCACTTGGGGGGAAAAAAAACCCACGACAGCAGACAATGATTGGGTGTCTATCTCATGCAATTCTTGATCTAAGAACTCTACAGGCGTTAACCCATTTCATCCTCATTAAAAAAAAAAAAAAAAAAAAAAAGCCAGGGAGTTCCCATTGTGGCTCAGTGGTAATGAACGTGAGTAATATCCATGAGGACTTGGGTTTGATCTCTGGCCTCGCATAGTGCATTAAGGATCCAGCGTTGCTGTGAGCTGTGGTGTACGTTGTAGGTTCAGCTCAGATCCCACCTTGCTGTGGCTGAGGTGTGTAGGCCGGTAGCTGCAGCTCTGATTTGACCCCTAGCCTGGGAACTTCCATACGCCCCAGGTGCAGTACCGCCCTCCCCCCAAAAAAAATAATTCCAGTGAGAAATAGGTACTGTTATTATTCTTATTTTATACAAAGAAGAATGAGTCTCAGAGAGGCTAAGTAACTTGCTAGATCACACAGCTAGTACGTAGCAAAGTCAAGGTGGAACCCAAATCCGTCATTTCAGAGCTGGTGCTATTAACTGTGCCGCAGTACTCCCGCTGGGTCCAGGGTCTGGGTTGGTATCCGAGGCTTAAATTCCAATTCTAAATCAACCACCTCCATATATTCTAAACTAAAATCAGGGCACAAAGATTGGCCATGGGTAGTGTGTTTCATGGATTCCCCCCTGTGAAATCCAAGACATAAAGTTGCTGTGATGAAACAGGACGTCGCTTAAATCCTTTGGTTTCTGTTTTCTCACCAAGGCAGTGAGAGAGGTGGACCAGATGATTTCCAAGGCTTCACTTGCTTTGTAAAATAGGAACCTCTCCCAGGCTCCAGGCATTCTTTAAAGTGTCTCACAAATACTGATTTGCTTTATTTTCCTAACCGTCTTGTGACATATCTCTAATATTCTCATAATAGAGGTGAGCACGCTGAGTCCCAGGGAGCTTGTGTACTTTGCCTTATGTTAAATGGCTCATTAGACTGAAAACCAAGGAGCCTGGCTCCCAAGTATGTGCTCTTAACCACTCTTCTCTACAGCCTCTTATCATTCTGGGCTAAATTGTAGCTCTGGAATACAAGTTACAAAATATGGAGTGAGTCTAGAATAAAAGATTCTTCCCAAGAAACAGATCTTTTTTTCTTCCAGGTGGGGAGCAAATTTTTATACTTATATTTCTTTATGCAGTTTTGTTAAGGCTTAAAGTCATCTGCAGCTATGATCTCCTGGGAGGCATAGGGCAGGACCTGCCTTCCCCTGTTCCCTCCACCAGCACCCAGACTCTCCCTGGTTCTGTTGTTTCCTGCCTGTTACCTTCAAGCATTGCTTGAGGATTTGAGAAAATCATGCGGATAGAAAAATGGTCATGGGAGGCAAGGCAGAAAACAAGGTATTTTCAGCAACTCAGACACAGGGTAGCAAATTAAAGGAGCAGCATCCAGGCTGGAAAATGCAGCTTTCACCTGGTTTTCTCCTCCCGCTTAGGTTCCTTACCCGCATCCAAAATACACATGTGCTGCAACTTGGTACGGAGAAAAGTGCTTGCTGAAGGCACCCTTTCTTATTTTTCTTTTTTAAGTATAGTTGATTTATAGTGTTGTGTCAATTTCTGCTCTACAGTGTAGTGACCCAGTCATGCATATATATATCCTTTTTCTCATACTATTATCTTCCATCATGTTCTATCCCAAGAGATTGGATATAGTTCCCTGTGCTGTACAGTAGGAGTTCATTGCTTATTCATTCCAAATGGAATAGTTTGCATCTACTAACCCTAAGCCCTCAGTCTCTCCCACTCTCCTCTCCCTTCCCCTTGGCAACCACAAACCTGACCTGTATGTCTGAGTCTGTTTCTGTCCTGTAGATAGGTTCATTTGTGTCATATGTTAGATTCCACATATAAGTGATATCATATGTTGTCTCTCTCTTTCTGACTTAGTTAACTTAGTATGAGAATGTCTAGTTGCATCCATGTTGCTGCAGAGGGCAATACTGCATTCTTTTTATGGCTAATTAGTATTCCATTGTATATATGTACCACATCACATCTTTTAAACTCACAACTCACAGTATTCAGCTCAGGATCAACCTAAACAATTTCACAAATATATTAGGATCCTGGGCCAGGTATCATGGGCAGACAAAGAGGAATGAGACAGTTTCTGGACTTTGGAGCCCAGGACAGACCTGATTCTGCATCCATGTCCTCACAGTTTGTGGCTATGAACGCTTGACGAAGCTACTTAACTTTTCTTTTTTTTGTTGTTTTTGTTTTTGTTTTGTCTTTTGTCTTTCTTTTCAGGGCCACACTCGCAGCATATGAAGGTTCCCAGGCTAGGGGTTGAAGCGGAGCTACAGCTACCGGCCTACACCACAGCCACAGCAACTTGGAATCCGAGCCATGTCTGCAGCCTACACCACAGCTTATGGCAACACCGGATCCTTAACCCACTGAGCAAGGCCAGGGATTAAACCGGCAAGCTCATGGTTCCTAAACGGATTCGTTTCCACTGCACTACAATGGGAACTCCCTTAACTTTCCTAATCATAATAGTTTCCATCTATCAAGCCTGTGCTGTGGGCCAGTCAGGCACTTTACAAATTCCATCTCTAATGCGAAGGACAATTGTGGCAGATGTGCACTATTATCCCCATTATATGGATTGGGCACCTGAGGCCCCACTAATCAATGAGGATTCCAGCCAAGTTTCCATGCTTTCACCATGATGTCCTCCTGCAGTTTCAACCTCCATTCTCTTTCTTGCGGAATGGAGTTAAATAATGCCCTCCTCCGAAAAAGTGAGATGGAGCAATGTGGATAACGTGCCTGGTTCAGAATTGAGCACATACGTTTACACACTGAACGGTGGTTCTTATTATCATGAAAGGAACGTGTAAAACTGCCCAAAGTGCTACATGAGTTAAGAGGAGGGAGCACATCATCCCAACCGGACAGGATCTGGTTTTGTGGTATTTGAGTGAGGCCTTGAGAGAAGCAATCTGCTGGGGTGTGTGGCAGTGACAGGCCAGGCTGGGGAGTAAGAAACGTTTTCTAAGTGAATTTATTTATTTATTTATTTATTTAGTCTTTTTGCCTTTTCTAGGGCCGCAGCATATGGAGGTTCCCAGGCTAGGGGTCTAATCGGATCTGTAGCCACCAGCCTACACCAGAGCCACAGCAATGCTGGATCCTTAACCCACTGAGCAAGGCCAAGGATCAAACCCGCAACCTCATTGTTCCTAGTCGGATTTGTTAACCACTGCGCCGTGATGGGAACTCCTAGGTTAATTTTAAAATGCAAAATGGAAGCTGTCTACTTGTGAATCTTCAGTGATTTGTTCTTTTTAAGCCTCAACTTCTTGCTTTTGAGAAAAAAAAGCAAACCTACCATGAATTCTTCCAGGTTAAATGGGATTATTGTCACAGAGAAAGGTGACTGACTGCCCTCTTTACCAAGTGATACCCTGATTCTAGATAAGGACAGAGCCGATAGCAGGAAATGAGACTGGAGATGCCAGAGTCTGGAAGTAAAAACTTTCCAGCCTGTCCTTGCTGCTTCCTCGTCACGTTCCCTGTGTACCCTAGACTCTGTCCCCTTGAAAGTGAGCCCACTCTGCCTGCTGGTCTGGTTCCAGTGGAATCATTAGCCCTCAGTATGTATCAGTAAGCAGAAAAAAAAAAAAAAAACTCATTTTATTGCTGAGGTATAAAAACGAGTGGGTTTTACTGCCACATCTCCCCATTAGCCAACAGATGGACCTTAAAGGTAGAGGGGAATCAGCAAAAGCTTGCAAACCACAGGGCTGTCGAACGTGGCCATGCTATATAAAGCATGCAACCTAAATTTACAGAAGAGCTTGCTTTCATTTTTTAAGTGCAGTTTCTATTTAAAAGGCTCAGCTGTAAAATATGGAAGGAGCCACTTCTTGGTCACTTTCTTATTTTCTCAAGTTCAACACAATAGATAAATACCCCATTCAGAGTAAACCTGACAGGAGAGCTGGAGACACTGTGAGAAGAAAGGGGAAAAGGGTAAGTTGTGATTTAAACAAAGAAACAAAAAACGGCCAGTGGGTCTAAGACAACCAACACGTCTATGTCTAATAGCCCTCCCCCTTCAAGAAAGTCTCACAACTTATTTTGCCATAGAGGAAGATAAATGTTACAATATCTTGCTAACCAATCAGCGACGCTGCAGGCCTCAAACCAGGAAACCCTTTAAAGTGTAGTATTTTAAATTGTGCAAGTGAGACTTCTGGCTCTCAGCGAGTTTTTGTTCCCTGTGCTTGCAGGATGGGAAGGCAGATGTGAAGTCTCTCATGGCGAAGTTTAACAGCGGGGGCAACCCCACGGAGGAAGCCTTGGTCAATAGCCGGCCCTTCAAGGTCACGGGCCAAAACTCCCCTTCAGGAATACAGGCCAAAAAGAACTTGTTCAACAGCCAAGGAAATGCCAGCCCTCCCGCAGGACCCGGCACCGTGCCCAGGTTCGGGTCCCCAAAGCCACCTGTGGGGGTGAAACCTTCTTCTGAGGAAAAGCCTGACAAGGAGCCCAAACCCCCGTTTCTAAAGCCGACTGGAGCCAACCCACGGTTTGGAGCACAGGCTAACCCGGCCACCAGAGACCCTGAGGCGAAAGTGGGATTTCCGAAACCTGCAGGCCCCAAGACCTTCAACCTGCCCAAAGAGGATTCCAAACCTGCGTTTCCCCGGCCTCCTGGGAACAAGCCTTCGCTTCACAGTGCAAACCAGGACCCTGACCTAAAGCCACTGGGTCCCAAGCCCGGGTCTCATCCTCCAGCCCAGGAAAATGAACCAAAGCCAGCGTTCCCAAGGCTGCCCGGGGCTAAAGGCAAGTTTGTGTCAGCCTCACCGGAGCAGGACCCCAAGCCCCTCTTCCCTAAACCCGCCTTTGGCCAAAAGCCATCCCCTTGTGCCCAGGACCCCCAGGAAGATGAGAGCCCTTCTAAGACGGCGGCTCCACAGAAAGGCCTCCCGGCCCCCCCGGGACCCAAGGCCAGGTCTGGTCCTTTGAAACCTGCCAGGGAAGATCCAGAGAATAAAGAGCAGGGAAGCGAGACCTCAAGTTCTCCTTTTTCTGGGGTCGTTCTGAAACCTGCCGCGAGCAGAGGCACCCCAGGCCTCCCCAAACCTGCTGAAGAGAAAAGAGACGAGAGGAAGATGGATACTGCCAAGAACGTCTTCCTGAGCAAAATGAATCAGGAGGAGCCGGCCCCTGGGGTTCCTCCTGCCAAGTTCCCTAAGACACCTTCGAAGCCGACGATGACAGGGACCTGGGGCCAAGGTCAAGAAAAGGAAAAGGGGGACAAGAGCTCAGCCACCCCCAAGCAGAAGCCCCTGCCACCCCTGTTTACCCTGGGTCCCCCTCCGCAGAAGCCCAGCAGACCCCCGCATGTTGACCTATCGAAGTTCCGAAAAGCCACTTCTGGAAACAGTGAGTTCTTGTCTCCTTTGCTTGTTCCCGTGTTTTGTTTCACAGCAGAAGGTGTTTTAGCTTCTGGGGAAAAATTTATCACAAGGAATGATTCCATCACTGATCCTCCTGGGTATGTGATGACTTTCTTTGGCATTTATTTTCCTCTGGTGTAGGAGGTCTGAGTGGGTTGAAATCCTTAGTTCTGAGTCGACCATTGTAAGGAAGGGCCAGGTCGGAGGGGGAGGGATACATCTATTCGATTGCTAAATGGTTTTGCTTCATGATAACCATTGCATTGACTCCCTTTGTTGGGTTTCATTTCTGTTGAATGAGACTGAGGTTTGTTCCCCCTGCGACCACAAGAGTTAGACCGAAGGTGAGCCAACCTCTGAGTCAGTGCTGGATGCCCAGGGGACTCTGAATTGTCACAGCTGGAGGGTTGCTACTGGCCTCTAGTGGGTAGGGACCAGGAAGGCTGCTAAACATCCCACAATGAACAGGACAGCCCCTTCCACCAAAGAATTAGCCAGTCCACAATGTCACTAGAGGTTGAGCAGTCTTTTTCCCAATGATTTTCAGTGTCCACAAGTCTATCCTACATCTCCCTCCTAAGCCTGATATTCAAATAAAGAGATGACTGGGACTCCTCTGAAATAGTACTTACAGTTTTCCAGTTTAGCTGTTTTCTATTTCTCAGTCAGTATAAGGTTTCCTGGATGTTTCTGTTTCATAAAGCAGTACATAAGTACATAACTAGGATAATAAGCCAGACAAAGGGATACATTAGTTTCTTTCTGGCTAAATAGTTTAATTGTCTACCAGAGATGTTACTACAATATGGTAAATGCTAAACGTTAGTCCTAAATGACTTGGTAAAGATTTGTAACCCTGCACAGTGATGAAAGAAGCTCACTTATGCCTAAAAAGGATTAATATTTTAGGCAAGTCATGTGCAACTGTTGTTTATGGTGAGAAAGGAAAAAGGATACTTATGAGGGACTGCAGGACTGTGAGATATATTTTTTACTTACCCAAGTGTGGTCAATTAAAGCAGATCTAGGTATAAAGGCTGTTTGTCTTCTTTGGCTCTGCAGAAGCATCTCGAAATATGTCATCTTCCTGAGGTCAGTATTCTCAGTGTCAACCAACAGATTGGTGATCAAATCCCACATTAATCCATCACACCGAAAGCAAGTTTGTCATGACCTCATGGTCATTCTCTTGACTCTCCAGCTGTGACAATCCAGCATCCCCTGGGCATCCAGCACTGACACAGACTTCTAGAAAGCATCAGCTTTGGTACAGTTGCTATGTCCTCATCCATCACCTTCTCATTTGAATGCTGGTTCCTAACTCAGAAATGCTCTCTTTGTGAAACTTTCTAAAAGACCCTGTCTTAATTCCCTCTCTCAGTTCTTCTGTGCCTCAGATAAGAAATTATCTAGTGTAACCTCCATTGTATGGCTCTGACTTCAGGCCAAGGAAACTGTTTTGATGTTACTCGGAAATTGTGAAGAACTTTCTCCTCCGTCTTTATTTCCTCCACCTTTATTTCCACTCCACTACCATGTTGGCGTGGTGACATCCAGGTGACTGCTGTCCATCCTTGAAAAGCTAATGAAGGCCACTCTGGGCTCTGCAGTCCTGGCAAGGTCTGCACGGAGCTGATTTTCAGTGCCATGTAGCTCTGGGGGACGCAGGCAAAGTCGCTCAGTAAGTGGATTTATCCTTGCCCTCTTTCTCCTCCTCCTTAGAACCTTTTCCCCATCCTAGCGGGCCTCCCCCATTGCTCAGCTGCCCCAGGACAGCATACATCCTAATCCTCTGGTCAGGGCACCCCTTCTCCACCCAATGGTCCCTCCAGATACATCATGTTCTAAAATGGACCCTCTCCCCTCTTCATCCACCTCTTCCACAAATCAAAGCTCAGTCTTCCTAATTTGAACTGACTTCATGTTGGTGTCCGGATAAAACAATCTGGTTCTTAACCTTTAAATTCTGAGTAACAGCCTTTAATGCATGCACATTTTTAAAAAGCATTTAAATTTTTAAAGTGGTTTTTTAAATAGAAATTACATCTGGCTCAAAACCAGCAAGTATAAAAGGGTACACAGTGAAAAGTACCTTTAGTCCTGGTCCACCATTTGTGGGTCTTTTCACCCTTTGCCCCATAGAAACCACGCTTCTTAATGTCTATATCTGTCCAAAGTTTCTTCATATTTACACAAGCAAGTATAAATATAGATAGAAAGCCCCTTGCTTTTTACTCAAGAAGTAAAATATTATATGCAATGCTTTGATCCTCGCTTTTTAAAAATAAAAATAAAATTCCTGTCTCTCTGTCCCCATTTTAATAAAAGGTTACTGAATCTTCTTTAGAGCTGCCAGATGTTCAGGTAAATGGATGACTCAGCTAATTGATTTGACAATTTGTATTGCTTCTAAACTTTTCCCCTTTGAAACAATGCGACAGAAAATAACCTTGTATACATGTCACAAAATAAGCATTTACTTTGTGAACACAGAGAATTTCTTCAGAGTCAGGTCTGCTGACTCCTAATCGAACCATTGCTGGTTTTCCTAAACCATACTAAGTAATTTAGCATTCCACTTAGGAAGGTTAAAAAGAAGACCAGAATTTGGAAGTATATAGTATTCAAATTAACTAAAGCTTCATCTAATAATTCTGTAGGTTTTCAAACCTAGGGAACTTTTTTCTTAGCCTTTTGCCTGATTCCTTCCATTCCCAGTTCACATCCAATTCCTTAAACCTCTTCCCCAGATCTACCCTCCATCTTTCATCATCTTTGTTCAATATATTAGCCATTAAAAATATTTATTATTTATTGAGGACTTGTTACATATTAGATACATGTTACCCCTGTTTATTCCTGCCCAAAACCCAAAGAAACGGGAATTCCCTGGGGTAACTAAACTCAGAGAGGTTAGATAACTTACCCAAGGCCACAGTGTCACTAAGTTGGGACAGGGCCGGGCCACCTGTCTCTCTGATTTCAGAGCCTGTGTCCCCTTCACCACCGTCCCTGCTTTGTTCCCTCTCTTGAAACATAGGATATTATGAAATAATAAATCAAACATAAGTTTGAAACCCAAAGAATCTTTGTTCTTCTCCCTTTCCTTATCCTTTGGTTGAAATATCTTTTTATTTGTTTGTTTTACCATGAATACCCCTATAAACTCCATGTATAACACTATTTATTTGGAACACAAAAATAATATATTCTTGTTAGTTGCTCAGGTTTTCCCTCCCACCAAATTCTATTTAATCAGAATTTAGTATTCATACTCTCTATAGCCTAGCAATTGCTTTTAACGAATTAGTTAACTCCTGCCAATAGAATTGTACTCAGTTGAATGAATTGTGAAATAAATATTATCCAAAGGGTCTATATTGTAGATCTTTTCAGTTACTTGCTTGTAACCATAAGCTTGAATATAACATGTTGCTTTTCTGAGCCTGGAGCAAACGACTGTTCTCTAGAACCATTTAAGGAACAAAAGCCTAAACTTAAAAAAAAAAAAAATCAAATATCAAAATGTTTTCTGAACTAACCTTTCTCTGACTCTTTTTGGTTCCTGGGCCAGTGGTGAAAGGCTTCCCTCTCAAGCATCAGTGATGCTTGCTCATCAATAACCATGATCCTCAACAGCGAAGTTTGGATTGTTAAGAACCTGTAGCCTAACTGCAGGTTTGCATGTAGAAGTTAGTAAAACCTACTGGTAAACATTCAACCAACCCTTTCTCTAGTCTTGTTCTTGAAATTAAAGAGAAACGAGGACTCATCTTTCCACGTGTTAGCTTTAAGAGTGTTAAGCTCAGCACCTTGACAACCGAAGGGGTAAAGCCAGGGTCCCCAAGGCAACAGCAAAGGGCTATTGACTGACACTGTCCCTCTCTGCTGTGTGTCTCCTTAACAAACCTGGCCTACAACATTTTGAAACCAAAGGTGCATGGGTTATTTTCATCAGCAAGTCCCTTGCTTCTAAGGAGGGGCAAGATTTTCCTTCCTAGACCCTGAGGCTATTGCCTTTTTCTTCCTCTTCACTCTTCTTTTATGTGCAAATTACCATAGTAGACAGTTATATATTTTAGAATGTTTGATATCCGTGTGTGTTGCTCCTACCCACTGCAGAAAAGGGGGATTCTGTGCTCAAATACATTTAAGATATTTGGGGCCGAGTAGATTCTTGACAGCAGAATTTCCTCAAGCATTGAGACACCCGCCATATGCTTGGGATCTAAAAATAATGTAGATCCTGGGACAGATTTGCTGAGACGTGTCACAGACTGGGCTATCTCAGAACACTGAAAAGCCAGAGGCAAAGCTCTTGGTACCCAAACAATTGCAAGCAGTCCAGCTTCAGGCTGCAACAATGTTCTCCACTTACCTTTCTGCTCGATCATTCTCCAGGTGCCTGCTGTGTGCTTGTGGCTGGTATGGGCCTTATGGCTAGAGTCCACTCTTACATTGAGCTCCAGCCTGAGCTGGATTTCCTTCACTCTCCCTCCCCCATCCATGGGAAAGCTGTTTTCCATGAAACCTGTGGTTCTTGTTTCTATTCCTGGTTGAAACTTCTGAGGACCCACTTACTATGGGAAGCTTACCTGAGGTTAACTCCAAAACAGAAATGCCCCTGAAAGAGTGTCACTCTCTCGACCACACGCTGTCCCCAGTCAGATCTTTTGAGCTTCCCATTCTTGGTCTGGCCTCTCCAAGGTCTAAAGCTCTCTTCTGCTCTTCTAGAATAAACCAACTCCTCAGTCTCATCCCTGTTCTCTTGAACAATCTGGTTCCGGATGTTATATCCCAACAGCATGCTTTGGACATTTTTTTTTTCTGTCTTTTTGGGGCCACACCTGCAGAATATGGAGGTGCCCAGGCTTAGGAGTCCAATTGGAGCTATAGCTGCTGGCCTACACCACAGCCACAGCAACATCAGATCCAAGCCGCATCTGTGACCTCCACCGCAGCTCACAGCAGCACCAGATCCTTAACCCACTGAGCAAGGCCAGGGATTGAACCCGCAACCTCATGGTTCCTCGTTGGATTTGTTTCTGCTGTGCCACGACGGGAACTCCACTTTGGACATTTTTTTAATCCAATGTTTTAATCATGTTTATAAGCAGTCTTCATGGTCTTTATTTTTATATTCTGGCATTTAATTTTACTGTGGGAAAGTCTGAGACTCCCCTGAATTTCCCCCTTGGAAAATGATTTGCTTTTCTGTTTGGATTTCCAAAGAAATCTCTGTCTTCAAAGTTTAAACACTTAGCCACGGAGACACTGCTTTGGGAAAGATCCCCAGTGTTCTCTTTACTTGCTGCGGGTCATAAGTCCTTCCTTCTCCCCAAATAAATAAATACAAACTTAGCCAGGATATATCTGTGTCAATCATTCTATTAATTAGCATTTTCTCAGATGATATTCCTCTTAGCTCTCAGAGATTTTTGGTTCCACATACATGGGAGCCGTACCATTTCTTTTGAACTGGCTGATGGATGACAATCACATCTAATCCAGTGTGATGAGTTTGTCTTCCCCCCAGAGCTGTGACTTGAGTTCTGAATATTACCTTTAATCTGCTCGCCTGTAGCGTGAAGGTTAACTGTGCTGGTCTTGAGGGCAGTCCTTGCAGGGGACCTGAATGCTGTTCCATTTTCTGAGATCTCTCTCATAACCCTGTACCAGGGAAAGGCCAACTGTGGCAGGTCCTCCTTCTCTGCCTCTAGGATGATCCTGATGTGATACTTAGGGCTTCCATGCTATAGGTTTCACTTTGACCTTCCCTACGCTGTTCATCCATCCCTGTGTCCACTCGTGAACTAGAGAGAATCTACAGGTTTTCTTAGCATCACAGTCTTCTCCATATATTGCTTCTGAGCCTAAGGGAACAAGTGGGAAGCTTCACTTGCCTCCTATGGCACCCTCTGTTTCTTTCCTTAGCCACTAGTTTTTGAAGTTTATCTAATGAAGTTGCTTCATTACTTCCCTTTTCTCATGGTGACTTGGGGATAATGTTTTTCTTGCCATATTTTGTTTTTCCTATTTTATTTGTCAGTTAGAAGAAGGACATCCTGTAAGTACCCCCCTCATCATTTGATACCAACTGAATATTGAATATAACCTAGGAGTCAGCAAGGAGGGTGGCAAGATGGTGGAGACTCACATGACTGGAGTGCCCACTGACAGCCTTGTTTCGTACCCTCTGGATTGTGCTCCCTGGTCATGGACACATGACCCCTCGCTATCCCCTCCCCTACTCCTATTATGAGGAGTCTTCAGACACAATCGAGAAGGGGGGAGGAGGAGCTCCAGCTACCTGATGGGGGCTTCACTCAGACCGTTGACAGCATCTGACCTCCACCCACCTGCAAATCCCTGAGAGCAATCATAGTTTCAGTCTTTAACAACCAGTCAGTTTATACTTAGACTAGGAGAGGCTAGGAGAATGAGCCAGGAAAAGGAGAGGACCACCAGGCTGACCCCTGGGGAAGGCAGATGCCCCTTCTTCAGGGCCTAAGTCATTTTGTCCCTGAAAAGTCCTCCAGCCTATTGAGGTTCCCAGTTCCTTGCTGGGCACACAATTTGGCCTTCAGAATTCTTTCTTAACTGTTCAGGCACCAGCTAGACTTTTAATGTTATTTTTGACACAATATTCCATACTTATCGTTTAATTTACAGGAAGAAATTTCCTTATAGTATTATTCACTATACCTGTAAGATAGATTATTGCTTTTCTTAGTTATGAAAAGAGAAATTTCTATAAAACTTTTGCAATTTGGAGCAACACGCCATGATTTATCCTGGTATAATAACTCTTCCTATGATCAAGAGGTAGAAGTAGGTATATTTTTAAGGCACTTAAGAGGAAAATATAGAAATAGTGCCCAATCAACAGGCATTATATCAACATTCAATACACATGAGCTAGATCAAAGAAGATGTGGCTACTTTATGCGTAACATAAATGAATATTTTGTTTTACAATGACTGACTTACTTTTAAATAAAATATGAAATGTTTATGAAATGATTTAATATATAACAAATGTGATCAAAATTATTTAATTTTAAAATAGGTATGCAAAATTATTAGGAGAGTAAATCCTAAGGTATAAGGAAAATTTTTTTTCTATTTCTTTATTGTTATATCTATATTGAAATGATGGGTGTTCATTAAACCTTTCTTGGTAATCTTTTCATGATGCACGTAAATCAGATTATTGTATTGTACTCCTTAAACTTATACAGTTGCTGTATGTCAATTACATATCAATAAAACTGGAGAAAAATAGGCATGCAACCCATAGAGGTCAAAACATTAAAATGAAATTGCAATTTACTTGAGAAAGAAAGGAGATGAAAAAGAAAGTGACAACTAAGAGTCAAATACAAATGCGTATGAGTCTAGTATTCACAAACCTAAAAGCTTTTCCTGATTTACTTTCAGTTGTACTTCACATAAAAAGTTTTTTTAAAAAAAGCACTAGATAAGAAGATTAGGGCAAATGTACCTGTTATAATTTGGTCAAGTTCCTGGGCAGGAGATGCCATGTTTCATAGACTCTGCTAAAATAATTTCCAAGCCAAGCCAAATTGAACCTTTTTTTAAAGAATTGGAATTCTATTCTTTTTTTTATTTTTTTATTTTTTTTTTGTCTTTTTGGAGCAGCACCCAAGGCATGTGGAAGTTCCCAGGCTAGGGATCTAATCGGGGATACAGCTTCCAGCCTAGGCCACAGCAACAGCCACAGCCACGTGGGGTCCAAGCCGCGTCTGCGACCTACACTACAGCTCACGGCAGTGGCAGATCCTTAACCCACTGAGCAAGGCCAGGGATCGAACCCGCAACCTCATGGTTCCTAGTCGGATTCGTTAACCACTGAGCCATGATGGACACTCCAAGAATTGGAATTCTAGAATAGGCACTTGCCATTGAAGCATCCTTCTTTCTGCTGATGGCAACTATTTCTACATATGACAAATTCAAATGCAAAAAGTGCCTCTTTGTGCACATATTTTTTTCTCAAAACAAAATGAAATTAAGTTTTACAACACAAGAACAACTCCAATTGTTAGAACAAAATTATGCCTCAAGAGCAGAAATTTAGCTACCTGGCTTTACGAAAATATCTGGAAATTTCCTATCCTCTTAGAGAAATCACAATCATGATAGCTGTGGCATGGTTCTAAAGCCCAGAGAACCATCTAGAGTAGTAGACTGTTTTTCCAGTGTATAAGAAACAAGGAAGAGGGGAAAAAAAAAAAAGAAAGAAAAGTCCATAGTTTGAGAATTTAACTGCTATGTAACCCCTAATAGACATGTAGGCAAGAAACATGTTTCTCTTCCGTTTAAATTGCCTCTAAAGAAAAAAGATTATACTTCATTTTCTCTAGCATGGCCAAGGCAGAAAAAACATTGAGAACAGCCAATAGCGAAAGATACTATCAGGAAAAAGTAACTGAAGATGAGCCATCTGGTTGTAGAAAAAAAAAAAAAAATCTGAAACGCATGTGAGGTTTTTCTTTCCCCAAAGTAAGAATTCACTTTGTAGAATCAGCTGTTCAGTTTTGTCACAACAGTCTGCCTCTCTCTGCAGCTGTGCTCCTGCACCCAACTGCTTTCTCAGCCAGCAGCAGGCTCCTGGCAAAGAACTGGTGTTTCTCCAGGGGCAGCTGTAGGTCTGTTGACATAAAGAGGGCACAGGAAAGGTTCTGCCACATAACACTTCTCCCTCTGTGTGTGTATTCAAGTATAGTTGATGTGCAATATTGTGTTAATTTCTGCTGTAGAACAGAGTGATTCAGTTACACATATATGTGTATATATATTCTTTTCCATTATGGTTTATCACAGGATATGGAATTTAGTTCCCTGTGCTACATGGTGATATACCACTCTCTTTTCTTGACTTTCTTATAATTCTCAGAGCAATAAGATAGCTCATATCTGATTTTCAAAAGCAGCCTGTGTGGGGATAGGATTAATGTAACCAGGCAGCTAAAAATCTGCTCCCTCCCCCCAAAAAATGGCAAGGCAGATAAATATCACAGATATTCAAAGTGTGTTTGAGTATTTGTCCCCCTCATCTGGAATGAAAGTCGTTTTACTCTTATTAAGTGGAAAAAGACACCTCGATTAATGTCCCAAAGAGTCCCTCCTGGTCGTTTATTTTTAAATCCTACAGTGGCTCCAAATTTCTCTTCCAAATCGTCACCTTAATGAAGTTGAGGTACATCATACACTCTGTTACTGAGGATCTGGACTGCAGCTTCTCCAGAATCCCTGAATCTCCCTGTTGTCTCTCCAGTCTCTAGCTTCTGGTTCATATAGTTTGGGCAAGAAAGCTACACACACACACACACACACACACACACACACAGTCAAACTCATACTCACACACACATATAGCCTTGGCTAGCTCTTCAGCCAATTTTTCCAAAAGCTGTTTTATATGGAAAGAGGATAAAGCAAAGTGTATAAAAAAATACCTTTCAGTCATTCGTGTTACTCTAAAGAGAGTGTTCTAGACCTGATATGAACAGTTGAACAAGCAGGAAACCTCAGTCTTTAAGAGGCTGTCTTTGATTTCTCTGAAGGCTTGAGTTCTTTGTGCTCATAAGGAGAAATGAATTGTGCTCTGGCTGAGGAGTGTGAGACCAGATAAGATTTCTCTATCTCTGCTTTCTGCTAGATCTCTACCAGTTAGGAACTTCTGCCTTCTCCACTAACTCTGGATGATTATCTAATGGACTTTCTGTTTGGGTGAACTGTTATGAAGTGAAGTAGTATCTTAGTTCAGGCTTCTATCACAAAAATACCATAGACTAGGGACTTAGAAACAACAGAAATTTATCTGCCACAGTTCTGGAGGATGGCAACTCTGAGATCCAGGCACCGATAGAGTCAGTGTCAGGTGAGAGCCCACTTCCTGACTCAGATGGTATCTTCTCATTGTGTTCTCACATGGCAGAAAGGGGAGGAAGCTCTCTGGGGTCTCTATTAGGGCGTGAATCCCATTCATGAGCGGTCCACCCTTATGACCTATTCACCTCCCAAAGTCTCTACCTCCCAATACCATCACATTAGAGACTAGGTTTCATATAAACTGTGGAAGGACACAACCATTCCTGTGCTCCTCACACTTGCAAATGACAGTCCACCTCTCCCCCAATCCAAAGTCCCCCCCCATCTTGATTTCTTCTTCTTTCTCATCTTCTAAGCTATGATTCTTGTTTAAAAATCCTGCTCTTTCCCATCCCTGCACACCATCACCATGCATCACTTTTCTTTGGAGACAGTGAAGTGCATAAAACCCACAGGAAAATGCTGAGCTTTATGGAGGCCTGAGGATCAAAGAGGTTGCTGAATTCTGATCTACTGAGAAAACATGGCTAATTACACATGCAACATGATTTTAAAACAGAAAAGCTAGGGTAGGAAATAAAACAAGCTGCTAGTATGCTCCTTAAAAGCTGGATAAAGTTCATTCCAAACACCAGACCATGTTTCATGGACCAATTTAATGGTCCCCACAGAAGATCAATGAGTAACCATGTGGCTTGAATTTCCAAGGCCACTTCCGGCTTTCAGCTTCTAACTTGCATCAGTTTAGCAACTGCCTCCCTAACCCTGTGCCGTACTGCTGTCACCCAAACAAGACCTGGTGCTTTTCCTTAGTTTTCATTGCAAACCACTCGCCAAAAGCATTTGTGTGCGTGAGTGACAGACTTCCCTGAGGTTGTGTAAAGACAGGAGTTCACGTTGCTTTGAGCCTGGAAACATAAAACAGAACATTGGCAACCACTGTTTTTCAAAAGCAGCAAGACCTTTTGCAACTCAGGCTCCTGTCCCCTTCTCTGTGGCTCACCTTTTTTTTCCCCACTTCTTTGACCTCTCCTTCTCAATGGCAAAGAAAAATGAGAACACTCTTTCCATTTTCTTAATCAGAAAAAATTCAATTGTCTCTAACCCAAATCCTTGAATTCAGCTAGTGTCTCCCTTGCACATAAATAGTTTTCTTAGAAGTTCCCATCTTGGCTCAGTGGTTAATGAACCCGACTAGGAACCATGAGGTTACGGGTTTGGACCCTGGCCTCGCTCAGTGGGTTAAGGATCTGGCGTTGCCGTAAGCTGTGGTATAGGTCGCAGACACAGCTCAGATCCCGCCATTGCTATGGTTGTGGTGTAGGCTGGCAGCTACAATTCTGTTTCGACCCCTAGCCTGAGAACCTCCACGTGCTGTGGGTGTGCCCTTAAAAAGACAAAAAAAAAAAAAGTAGTTTTCTTATTCAAAGGCATCTTCACCATCTCTTTTTGGAAGGAGTTTGTGGGGCAGGATGGCCAAGGAATGGAAGTGGTTGTATTTTATTACTAGAAACAAACTGCTAGTGAATTGAATATATCTGGGAGAGCCCAGGCAATCCTGATAGAAGTACAGGAACTGAATTGTTCCAAATTGCTGCAATAGTCAGTTTGTTTTATCCTCTTGTTTATTTTCAATGCCTAATAACCAGAGATTCTTTAAAAATAACAGTGCAGGAAAGCGCTTCTATCAATATGGGATTTGCATGTTTTCAGATTCTTGCCAGAATTGAGATATTACCAAGACAGCCATGCAAACCAGTGTCCCTTTACATGTCTTCCTGATCATTGTGACACTGAAGGGTCTCTAAAGAGAAAGATGACCTACATGGATAGCTATTCTGATCAATAGTGTATATATATTACATTGTATATATTCATATATTTAGAAGGAGCGAGAGAACATCAAAGTAACTTAGCCCTTCAAAGGTGTCGAAATTCAAATTGCTTAAAAATGCCCCCAGTGGAGTTCCCATGGTGGTTCAGTGGTAACAAAACCAACTACTATCCATGAGGACTTGGGTTTGATCCTTGGCCCCACTCAGTGGGTTAAGGATCCAGTGTTGCTGTGAGCTGTGGTGTAGGTCACAGACTCGGCTCAGATCCTGCGTTGCTGTGGCTGTGGCTGTGGCTATGGCTATGGCTGTGGTGTACGTCGGCAGCAACAGCTACAATTAGACCCCTAGCCTGGGAAACTCCATATGCTGTGGGTGCAGCCCTAAAAAAGACAAAAGACAAAAGACTAAAGACAAAAAAAAAGAAAAAGAAATACTCTTCTGATAACATGTATATATAGGTATGACTGGCAAACTTTGCTGTACAACAGAAATTGGCACAGCCTTATAAATTAAATTAACTACACATTAATTTTAAAATGTAAAAGAGAGGAAAAAAAGTACTGCACTTTATGTGCACTCTTACAGTGGAGGAGGAAGAGTAAAGGGGATGATGGGCTGAGGGGGGAAGGACTTCTAAGTCAGAGATATTTTCCTGAAAATGAAAAAAAAAGCCGAACACAGAGACAGGATACTAGAAGTTAGTGATTACATCAAAACATGGAAATGAGTGAATGATCCATTTAAGCTGATCCATGTCCTTGCTGATCTTAAAAATTTGCTTAGCTAGGGAAAGTGCAAAAGTGCTATTCAAATATCTAACATCTGGGTGGCTGGCGCCAGAGTCCTGAAAGTCTTTTGCTATGTCAGGCATTAACCTGTTTGTTGCTGGATTAAAAAGACGTCAGGGGTTACTGAAGGGTCTTCAGATGGCTTCGGCTAACTAGTCTGTTTTGAAAGTTGCTAGCTAAATCATACACCCCAGCTGACTTGCCCTTCAGCCTGAATGAGTGTAGTGCCTCCCCCACCTCCCATCCTGCCCCCCGAACATCTGTTATCAAGGATGCTCACCATTCTCGACCTCTCTTTCCTTTCTTCCTTTTTTCTATTCTCTGTTCCTTTCTGTTCATCTCTCCCCTTTTGCCCTGCAGTGGCCTTCAGTTTTGCTCATGTTTCACGTAGCACATACAGTTACTATTCTTTAAATTCATAACCATGTTTAAGAGTTCTCCTCGTGGCTGAGTGGTTAACAAACCTGACTAGTATCCATGAGGAGGCGGGTTCAATCCCCGGCCTTGCTCAGTGGGTTAAGGATCCAATGTTGCCGTGAGCTGTGGTGTAGGTCGAAGACAAAGCTCGGATCTGCCGTTGTGTGGCTGTGGTCAGCGGCTACAGCTCTGATTCAACCCCTAGCCTGGGAACCTCCATATGCTATAGGTGCGGCCCTAAAAACACAAAAGACAAAAAAAAAACAAAAAAAAACACAAAATGAACATATTTAACATTATTGGTGATATTCGCAAAGAAAAAGTGTAAGTGCTGAGATAAATAGACTTGGAAAATCTGAACAGTTGTGTTTCTCTGTAAGAACTGCCAGTATATTTTTTAATTTTTTTAAATTAAAGTGTAGTTGATTTACAGTGTTGTGCAGAACTGCCACTGTATTGATGGAGGCCAGAATGACAGGGGAGCCCACAGTCCTGCCCAGGGTGACCGTGCTTGTTCCCTTGGGAGGACTCCATGCTTGGAGATGGAGGGTCCCCTCTACTGAAACTGACCAGCAAGGCGAAGGGCTGAGCAGAGTGTTTCTAGGCTGAGAAACTTATCAGCACCCAAGCGCAACTGTACTGGCCTAGTTACCTCGCTACCTATATAACTCATCCCTAGATAACAACATTCATCTTTTTCTTTTTTCTTTTTCTTTTTTGCTTTTTAGGGCCACACCTGTGGCATATGGAGGTTCCCAGGCTAGGGATCTGATTGGAGCTACAGCTGCCAGCCTATACCACAGCCACAGCAACATCAGATCCAAGCCACATCTGAAACCTACACCACAGCTCATGGCAATGCCAAATCCTTAACCTACTGAGCAAGGCTAGGGATCGAACCTGCAACCTCATGGTTCCTGGCCAGATTCGCTTCCGCTGCACCATGATGGGCACGCCTCATCTTTTTCTGTTAACAGTGAAGTATTTTAAGTTTCTACTGAATTAAGTCTCTAATCTTCAAAATAGATCTATGTTCATATACTATTTTAGAGAAATTAGGCCAATGCAAAAGAAAACTGGGCATTTATCCTAAGATAGAGGGTGACTTTCTTCTTTGATGCTGTTTGGTTGATGTTCAAAGCGAGATGAGTTTGGAGAAAAGCTCTCTCAGGTTCTGATGCCGCAGACAGATTGCTGCATTATGCATCTGATGAGAAAAGGAGAGGGTGGATGTGGCATGGATAAAGACAGAGATTTTTTTTTCAAGCTTGTCGCTGAATTTTCGTAAACTGGAAACTTTCTTTTTAATCTCGCTGTGAAGTTGATAGAGCTTGCAGAAAGCGCTCTGAACCCTTGGTAATTTATGAGATGTGAGATCTGTTCTAAAGACAGGAGCATTTTTTGCTGTTGTTGTTTTGAAAAATGCAGGTGTTTACACAATTGTTTTTCATCACAGAGTTCAGAAAAGTTGCTTTGTTGCTGGAGAGACTCGGGGTCTAGCACAAGCTCAGAGGCTTACTATGGGCCCACAAGGAAGGTTCTTAGCCTCTCCAGGCCTTGGTTTTCTCGTCTGTTAATGGAGATAAAAAGTCTGTTTTCTGGAGTTCCTGTCGTGGCTCAGTGGTTAACAAATCTGACTAGGAACCATGAGGTTGCAGGTTTGATCCCTGGCCTTTCTCAGTGGGTTAAGGATCCGGCGTTGCCATGAGCTGTGGTGTAGGTTGCAGACTTGGATCAGATCCCGTGTTGCTGTGGCTCTGGCGTAGGCCGGCAGCTACAGCTCCGATTCGACCCCTAGCCTGGGAACCTCCATATGCTGCAGAAGTGGCCCTAGAAAAGGCAAAAAGACCAAAAAAAAAAAAGAAAAAAGAGTCTGTTTTCTCACAGGGTTATCTTGTGGATTAAATGTATACAATGTACTTCAAAAGTTCCTGGTATATCCTGAAGACTCAAATCATTATCAGCCATTTAACCACATTTACTAAAGGGGCAATGGAGATAATGTTCAAATGAAGACTCCACTGAAAAAATAGATGAGAAATCAATGGTAACCATCAGCTGTTGCCTCAGGTATGAATCCGTCCTAGGAAGAATTTCCAACAGTCATTGCAGACTTTAAATCATATTTTATTTTGTTTTAACACAACATACAAGATTTTCATTTTCACAGCATCCACTTGGACCTCTTGATTCTCTCTTGGTGTAACTAGTTGTTCTACTCTGTGTTCACTCCAGAGCCCTCCTTTGTGAGAGCTGACTTTTCTTGAATGCTTGGAGATTTTCTGTTTGTGTGCTTGTGGGCAGTGAAGGTTCTATTAGACTATTTGCCATTTCTGTTTATGCAGCCGGCTTGTGAGACAAGACAGAGTTCAGTGGATGAAGAGAGTGACAGAGTGCTGTGGGGCAGGGCCCTGATGGCTAATCTTCACCAGGTCTTCCCATGAGACCCCTTCCCTCTTAGACATTGCAGCCTCCAGAGCACGGCTCCACTCCTCCCACCCAGAGGCAGAGTCATTGTTCCCAGGATTCCTCACTTCATTCCCTCCAAGCACTCCCCCAGGTCCCCTTACCCGTCCCCCCTTCCCCCCCCCCCCCCCGCCCCACCCAGTGTGCTCTGTCTTTTGAGTGTAGAGCACTCTGAATGGGGGCCCACTCTTTTATAGCCCTCTTTCTCACTCTCTTTTTTTTGGGGGGTGCACACCTGAGGCATAAGGAAGTTCTCATGCTAGGGGTCTAATCAGAGCTACAGCTGCTGGCCTACACCATAGCCACAGCAATGCCAGGTCCAAGCTGCACCTGCGACCTACACCACAGCTCATGGCAACACGGGATCCTTAACCCACTGAGCGGGGCCAAGGATAGAACATGCATCCTCATGGATACTAGTCGGGTTCATTACCACTGAGCCACAACGGGAACTCCTGTAACCCTCTCTCTTGTGCACTATTTGGGTTCCTGTTTCTTCTTTTAGTATATCTTTTTTTCAAATCTCTTTTTTGGGGCTTCCTCATGGCTTCTGGTTCATTGTGGATTTAATTCCTTGTTTTCTAGTGTGTTTATAGTTTGTTTGTTTTCAACGCTATCTTTTCTATTATTTCTAGAGATTTGGGGTGAGCAGAGCTTGGTTGGGCATGTAGTCAACCATCCACCCTGATTGGGAACTTTTAATCATATATCTAAGGGATAAAACATTAGTAAGGCATTTAACTGTTGTAAATGTCAATACCAGAAAAAAATAGGTACTTAATGGGTTATCTTAAAAGAATCATTGAAAATTTTGGATTTATGCAATGTAAAAAACAGTGAAAAATTCAACCATCCTCATGTATTGATAGTGCGTTTGTATCAGTGTAGAGTTTGTCCCCGGTAATAATTAATGACAACCATCCTAAAGAAGATATTGTTTATATGGACTTTTCACTACTTGAATTATGTTTTAAGGAAAAAAATGTTTACATATAATGAGAAATCTTCCTAATATATAAGGACTTATAAGATCTAAAGAAAGAGCTTTTAGAAATGTGTTTGAGTGCCTCAAAGGGACACATAAGTCATTATTTGGAATTTTAAAAGTTACGCAGGCTCTACAAAAGGATTTTTACTTAGATTCCAGACTTAAGGTATAAATGCTAACAGCATGTAAGTCAGAATCAAGGTTAACTAGAGCAAAGATCAAAATTGTTCTTAATCAAAGTGCTTTCCATTCAGTGAGGGGGAGACTATAAATTGATTTGAAAGATATCCATGGGATAGAGATTAATTAATCTTTGATAAATGAAACAGAATTTCTATGAGATTTTATAACCAGGTCAGAATAGGTTGCGCATCATCTCTGATTTTTAAGAGAACACTGATTCAATACGTATGTTGAGTCAGTATCTCCCCATAACACTATTAAATAAATTTGGGGGCAGAGGGTGAACCATCAGAAACCATGGACATTACTGAAGAGACTTTTTATAGTCACACCAACAAACTGATGGAAGTTACTTCAGCGTCTTGATTCAACAAAGAATACTTAAGTAAAAGCCAATTTTCAATAGCAGTAACCTATTTGATAGCACATTCTGCAGTGAAATTAGTCTTTTCCTAGAGTGGACGCATCATCCAATATGAAAATTCTTTGGTAATTTTCTTGAAAAGGCAAGAAATTAATCTTTGTGTAGTCTGAGTGAACAAGAAAGATTTGAATTAATTATACTACCCAATAGTTTAAGATGTTCACATTCATACTCACCAAAATAACCCCTTTAACTTTTGTTTTCAAATTTTCACCTTTTAGTAACTTAAAACAGTTGCAGCAACATTACTGATTTATTAAGATAAGTATACCTCCTTATGAAAGAAAACTCATCAGACTTTCTTCTGGTTGAAATACTTGAATTGTTTGTTATTTTATCTTTTTGTTATTCTGTTCCAAGGATGGAATTGCCAAATGTTTTAGACTTTATTGCTCTGTTTGTTAAGTTATAACTCACCTCAGAATTTTGGCAGCTATCAGCTTTAGATAGGTTTATGAATAATCACATTTTCTGGTATGGTCACAAAATTAGCTTAGCAAATCCGTTTTTAATACATTACTCTGTTTTCTCCAGTAATTGAAAACTGAGTTTTCTTCTAAGTTGCTAAATGGGACTGGGTCTGCCAGTAGATGAAGTAAATTTTCACATTCTCAAAATATCTCACTTGACAACTGTTGTAAAATTTTGTTTTTACCCATTATTTCTCAAGGCAGTGTTTCTCCCAACACAACCTGTGGACCATCTCCATCAGAATGGGCTTAGGCACTTTAGAAGACTTAAGATCACTGACTCCCACAATTCCAATACCATAGCCACAGCTCCCTGAATCAGAACTTCTGGCTTTAGAGCCAAGGTATCTCCTTTTTTAATAATTGCCCAGGAGATTCTTTTGCACATTGACAATAGAAAAAATTTAACTCAAATCAGCCCTTCTTTAACTAGCAAAGTATGTTATAAAGCAAATCCAGCTTGTTTTGAGCAGTGTTAGAAGTTCATTTTCCTTAGAGAAGGCCTGGACAGAGTAGGAATGGAAAAGTAGAGAGTTCGAGGAAAGGAACAACTGGTAAACCAGGAAGTTTGTCAACCACGCCACACAACCTTGTCATAGACGCTGGGCTGGCCTGACGTGCTACTAGAGCTGGCATTTGGCAGTTAGCTTGTATAGAATCATAGAAGACTTCTGGATAACGTTTACTCTCCCATCATGCTAGGAATTGTAGGCAATCTTCCTGAAAGAGGCAAGTCCTCTTAGGATAGGTCCTAACAGGTCAAATGCATACATATGCTTGTTTTCAGTTGTGATTAAAGACCCCTTGGATGCAACCACTTTGGGGACCACAGTTTGAGAGTACCTAAAAAGAGAAACAGATATAAATAGGAGACATGGAGACCTCTGAAGATGAACTTTGTCAACTCACATTTGCTTAGAGCTAGGACTACCTGCTGCTTATTTTCTTTTGTTTAAGAAGATAATTCTGCCCTGAACAGCGTTTGAGGATAACGAAATTCTCCTGAAACACCTAAAGAAGTTAATAACAATAACAACAAATAGGAAAGAAACAACAGCACACAAGTGTGTCTGACTGAGGCGCCCACTATTGTAGAGAAAGAAGTATTGTGAAGAAAGCCTTCTCTTATACCCTCCTCTCCCTTCAGCTGGGCATTTTAATTTACCAAATATTTCACATCACCTACATGGCTAGGTACTCTGACCTTCAAAGATCTTAAATTATGGCTCCTCGTTTCACCTTGCTTTGGGTCTGTAATGAACTAGTTAGCAAGGAATGTGATGGCACTAAAATAAATTTACTTTTCCCATATTGTACCTGCATAGGTCACACTAGCCTAGTTAAAATGATGTCTATGACTTGAAAGTCTTCTATTTAATTAAAATTTGTATTAAACAGAGATAATACAGACCCAAATAAAAGCACTTATTTTTACTGCTTAGAGGCACCCCCGCAGTGCCTCTGAAAGCTTCCTCAAATTTTTAACCACACACATACACACACACACACACACACACACACACACGAACAGCATCTGTACATGCCGCCTGCAGTCCATTTATACCACCATTGTTTAATGAAGGATAAGAAGGTTAGCAAAGTTACCATGGAGAGAGAGGAATAAAAGCAGTAAAAGATGGGACCAGGGAGGTAGGCAGGGGTCAAACCTTATAAGCCATTGTAAGGACTTGGAATTTTTGCCTAAATATGAGGGTGAACTGGTTAATTAGATGTTCAGGAAGGATTATTCTAGAAACAGTATAAAGAGGTAGGAGACCACGGCAGTGATCCAGACAGGAGCTGGGACTGGAGAGGTGGCAGTAGAGATGGAAAAAAAGAGTGGATCTGAGAGATATCTAAGCTAGTAAACAATGGATTAGCTGTGTGAGGAGACCATGATTTTTATTTTGAATGTGTTCGTCTCGAGGAGTCTGAGGCATCACATAATTGCAAGGGTCTGGAACCTCATGGGAGCTTCAGTTCTTTCCCTTCATGTTGACATTTCAGACTGCCTCTTGGGATCCAGTGCTTTTCTGAGTGTTTACCTTTCTGTCTGATGGACTGTTACCTAGATCTGCCCTGTCCAATGCAGTGGCCACTAGCCACAGGAGCAGTTTAAGTTTCATCAAATACAACTTAAAATTCAGTTCCTCAGTTGCACTAGCCACATTTTAAATGCTCAGTAGCCACCTATGGCTAGTGATGTAAGACAGCACAGCCAGTAAACATTTCCATCATTCCAGACCATTCTGCTGAACAGCGCTGGTCTAATAATCAGCTGGTACCTCAGCTACATCTCTAAAACTGAGTTAATATCACCAACAAGATTGCACCAATTACATTCTATTTGGTGCTAGCTACTTCTGTACCTCAACTATTGCGTACTGTGAGTTCCATGAAAGGACTATGCCCTGCTCATGCTCAAGTCCCCTCACACCCAGCAAAATGAGTTTGTGTCTATGTGCTTGGCAAGCATTGGTTGAATGAATAACTGAGCAAGACAATATCTAAAACTCTATTCCAAAACTCTTAGATTTATCCTGATGAAATAACTACTAAAATTCAGAAAGGTAGAATACTATAGCCTGGCTTATAAAACAGCTTCAGTGAGAGGGTTTATCACTCGTAATATAACACAATCATAGTAGAGGCAGGAGAGCTAGAAAGTAGATGGTGTCTCCTGAGTTGCCTTTTGCCTCAGCTGCACTCAGTTTTAAGGAGACCAGCATTCAATGGGTAATGCCTGCCACCATGTGCCTCTTCATGGAGCCGGCAGCAGCAATAGCATCTGTTGCTATGGCATCTCTGTTTTCATCCCTCAAGTGTTCTGCTCCTAAAGGGCGAGAATATCTGGCTAGATAACCTTAGCGGTAAGGAGAATTCTGGCCACATAGTCTTCCTGGGACTGGTCAGGGTCACGATAGGGACTTCCCCGAGAGTCTTAGTCAACACCCATCCTGCATACATTCATCACAGCATTGCTGCCTGGGATTGCCTCGCACACCTAAGGACTGGAGGATCGGAATAGGAAGTAAGCAGTTGTGGAGGGCCCAGGAGGAATGATAAGGCACATGAAAATGGAATAGGGCAGGAGAGGCAAAGCTTGAGTAGAAACATACTCCTTTACCCCAGCAGCGTGATAGGGTCTGGTATTATTTTCTTGTTTATGCACAAGGAAGAAAGAAATCGTAGGTGGGGGATAATTATTTTGAACATGGGGCGAATCACTGGGGAATGGAACAGTGTGGACAGCAACAAATAGTTATTTAATCCCAAGCATGTTCTAGACCCTAGAGACTGAATAAAAAGGAGACATGTAGAGCTCCCCCTGTGGCGCAACAGTATCCTTGGCATCTCTGGAGCACTGGATGCAGGTTCGATCCCCAGCCCAGCACAGTGGGTTAAGGATCCGGTGTTGCCACAGCTGTGGCATAGGTTGCACCTGGGGTTTGGACCTGATCCCTGGCCCAGGAACTCCATATGCCTCAAGGTGGCCAAAAAGGAAAACACAGGAAACAAGACATATATCTCTTTTTCCCTGAAGCTTGCCTTGTACTCAGACAAGTCATGGACACATATACTACCCTCAACAAGTGCTAAGGAAAGGAGGGCACAGGCTACTGGAGGCTGTGAGACTTGCGAATTCAAGGGGGAGGCTTCCTATTGGAACTGACCCCCAAGCAGAGCCCCCAGAAAGGAGTGCCAAGCAGGCCTTAGACAGAAAAGTAGAGGGGCTGGGGGAAAGAGAGGAGCATGTGCAGATGTCTGGAGAGAAGAGAGAGCTGGCAGGGCAGGGGGAAAAGTGGATTTTTGTCTAACTCAGAGTGGCTGTGCCAGAAGTACGGGGAAGTACTGACGAGATAAGCCCCATGTACTGTTCTCTGTCCCCTAGAAAAGGAAAAGAAGCTCTCAACCTTTTTTTTTTTTCCCCTACTCTATGTCTTGCTCCCCCACAGGAATCTGAGCCAAGGCTGCCCTTCAGTCACACCATGGGGAGTGATGCCATGGCTGGAGCCAGGCTGTATGGGTGTGATGCCCAGCTCTGACCCCCGGTAGCTCTCGCCCATTGGGTGGGTAATGCAAATAATAATAATAATTTGCATGTTTCCTCACCTGCAAATGAGATCAGTAATGCTACCTACCTCCTAAGATTTTTGACAAATGGCACCAGTATTTCCAAAATCAGAGCTCTTAGAATATAAGTGCCTGGCACATAGTAAAGCAGCCTACAAAGGTTATTTGTTACTAGCATGGGCTGAAAAGACTCTTGTTAACTAGTATGGAAATAAGCATTTAGCCTCCATTTCTGTGGTAAATGACTTACAAACGTCTCTGTCTTTCAATCCACTAAGAATCAGAGCTAAGAGGATTGTCAAACTCAGAAAATTTTCTGTGTGCTCCATGAGATGACGTGTCTTCTAAAATAAGGGATTTCATAAGATTTTAAGAAAATTATAAAAGGGAATTTGAGGTCATTGTTCTAAATCTTCATTTGCTTGAGATGGGGAAGCTGAGACCAACTTTGCAAAGATATGTTACCCGTAAAGTAGGAAGTGGGTATTCTTGCAGCTTCTAACAGCTTCAGCTGCTTTGTTGTTCAGAGCCAGAGCTGTAAGCTGCCTTATCTCAGAGTGCATGCAATGGGCACACACAACCTCAAGGACCAGAGAGAGGCGATGAAGAGCGTTTGGGGACTTGGGTGGCAAGTCCTCAATTTTATATATAAAATTTGAGGTTCAAAAGCTGGAAGTAAAGCAATTGCAAAGTTTCCAAAACTGACTGGGGAAAAAAAAAAAGTCGTTTCGCATTCTGAATGATTGATTTGCATTCTAAATGATAGAATGATTGATTGAGTCCCTGGTACTATGACCACCAGCCGTTCCAGCACCATAAGTTGCCATGACAGGAATCAACCTGCAGTTATTAACCATGAAGTTGGGTTTAATGTCAAGAGTTCCATTCTGGGCCCAATTCTATTAACTTTGGGTTTTCTTGGACAAGGAATTCCTTTGACCACCTTCTCCTTTCCAAAAGGAAAGGGTTCAACTGGATCACTCCTATGGTACGTTCCAGCTCTGGAAATCTGTGAAATTAAAGGAATAGGTGGGTGCCAGACCTCCTCTGATTGTTAATTCTCCCAGGAAAGGGAGACCTGTCTGGATAGCAGGGGCATGGTGGTAAGAAAACAGCAATAACAACAACACACTTCATAGGTTAGCCACAGCCCTCAAGAAACCGGACAGGCATCTAGGCTCTAGCTTGCAGCCCACTGTGTCATGCTACTAAATTCAGAATGGTATTGAAATAGGAGGTGTGGGCCATGAATGGCCTGAAATAATGACAGATGTCAAAAAGTGACCTTCCAGTGTTGCCAGGGCTAGGGTTCCTGAGACAGGGTCCATGCGAAGTAGGATAACTTCCTTCCTCCCATGGGTGCCTGATGCCTAATTGAAATTGTAACCACCCTGTCTCTGGAAATTAGGCTGACCTCTTACCTTCCTGTTTTTGCTCCTGTCTCTCAAGGTGAAACCTCGCCGTGGTTTTACTGGTGCACTCGTCACTGCCTGCACCGTCTCAATTAAAGTGGGCTTGGGAAGAAAGACCTAATGAGTGGCGCATGAAATGATTTGAATCAGAAAATCAGGAGGTTGTGTTGCTACTTTTATTTTAGTTTTAGCTTTAGCAAAAAGCCTCATTTCTGAAAAATTCTAAAGTTTCCAGCTTTGTTTCTTTTCCCTACCATTTATGACTGTCTTGAGAGATAAACAGTGTTTATCTTTTCAAAGCTTGGCACATTCAAAGTAAAGCTGCTCCTCATCGCTGATGCCAAAGAAAGACTAATCAATCATATGATCATCCAGAGTGGCGAGTTACCATGTGCTTGGTTTTTTGAAAGTATAGATTTATTGTTGCTGATTTGGGGGAGTCTAGTAGCAGCAGCATGGCTTTAAAATCATGCCATTCTTAAGTGGATATAAAGATGACTTGGGTTTTGTTTAGTTTTGGTTTTGGCCTTTTAGGGCCACACCTGCAGCATATGGAAATTCCCAGGCCAGAGGTGGAATTGGAGTTGCAGCTTCAGCCTACACCACAGCCACAACAACGCCAGATCTGAGCCATGTCTGTGACCTACACCACAGCTCACAGCAACACTGGATCCTTAGCCCTCTCAGTGAGGCTAGGGATCAAACCTGCATCCTCATGGTTACTAGTCAGGTTTGTTACTGCTGAGTCATAAGGGGAACTCCCGGGATTTTCTGAATAAAAGAGGACAACTGTGAGGACGTCCCAGGGGAGCAGGAGAATGTGCTCCATGAGAAGGATTCTACATTGCTGTATTTAGAGGGGGCTGCTCTGGGCTCGGCACCTGCCTCTGGAGCACTTAACACCCTGGGTGTATAAAGTGAGCTCTTCAGTTTTCTGCGTACCATCAGCCATCTGGGATACACTATTCCTCCTCGAGTAAAACTGTCTTGAACCCTTGTCAAGGAATTTTAGCCCCTGGACCTCCAGCCACTGAACACCCAGTAGCACTCACTAGCCATTGAAACAGCCAAAATCAACCCCTCCTCCTGCACCTCATCCCCAATTCCAGATGTTTCCTTGGAAGCTGGTATTGCCCATCCCCATTTGGACTCTGGTGCAGATGCACCCTGAGCTTCCTCTCTGCCCGGCATCCTATCAGGAGTGGCCAAGAAGAGCACCGGGCAGTCAGCCTACAGTTTAAAACCTCTTTATGTACAGGAAACCTGTAAAAGGCACACTAATAATTGAGCTCATTATGAAATTATTGAGTGGTGATTCCACATACTCTCACAGCAACTTTTGTTTTTCTTCTATTTTTGTCTCCAGGAGAAGGTAGGGGTTTTTCCCGATGAGGTCAAAAGAAGCCTGTCACTAGTTCCAACCATCATACATCCACACTCCAGACCATGTGAGACATTCTCATCTCAGAACCATTTCAACTCACTCAATCCAGTTCATTGCTAATGTCAGGGATATCCATTACTTGGGGTCTTCTCCCATCCCTGTTTAGTAGATGTCTCAGTTGCTGTTGACATATTCCCTAGCAGCATCCACTGGGACCCTCCTTGTTTGATATTGTCTTGGATTCTTCATAATGAAAATAAGTAGCCAAAACAGAGTTTGCCTGGGTAAACCTCCACTCTCTTCTCTCTTGCCACCCTACACCCTCTCTTCCTCCCTCCAGCTCAGGGGTCTGACTGTCAACCATTCCCAGAAGTTAGTTATCAGTTCTGCTCATGCCCAAATCATCTCAGCATACAGCGCACACATGCACACACACGTGAGCAAGCAAACATATATCCATGACTTTGGGGAATTTCTAAGGTCTTCGCTTTCACAAAAAAAAAAAAAAAAAAAACGACTCAGAAAACTGATTCAGGGGTAGGGGGAGAGCTCTGCCTATATTTTTTGCTTTTAATCTAGTAATTACTGATTTGGAGTTTTGCCTTCTATCTCCTTAGTGCTGCTTTCATCTTGGACAGTAATATGTACATTTTTTTATTATTTCACCATTGAGATACTGAAAAAACTTTCAAAAGGAAGATGTTGAGGCAAAAATGAGTGAGCGAGAGAAAGAGAAAGAAAGATATTTTTGGTTTCCTGAAATAGTAGAAAGAACAAAAGACTTGGATAAGGAAAAATAGGCCCCTAGAACTAAGATCTCATGATTTTAAGCTCTGCATCCTTTCATGAATTGCTAAACTTTCCTGGACCTCAAATTTCTTACCTTTGATCAGAATGGAGGACACTTTTAAGAGTTATCCATTGCTATGTCATCCCTAAGGTTATCTGATTATTTCATTCTGTACTTGAAAGTCTTATGCAGAAGTAAGAAGATGGCTTCATAAAGAATCAACAAGAATTTTTATGCCAAACTACGTGAAAAGCACAGAAACAATAAATTTTCAAGGAATTCCAGTCGTAGACTTTTACGGTTGTCTTTGGGAGCAGAGACTCTAATTCCTTAGCTGTTTACTCCACAAGAGGTATAGGGTAGGTTGTCAAAAGGGATTCTTTCCTGCCTCTCCTCACCCCCATCTTGGTGAACCCACTTTGTCTGGTTCTTCTCCCTTTCTGGAGACAAAACTGGTGGTTAGTATTCTACAAACTGTATGTTAAGGATCCTGGTTGCTTTGTCTTCTTTTCTCTTGTCTTTTTCATCTGCCATCTCCTAAAGTCATCTTCTGATCTCCCCCACTGCCTCTATCATCCCTACCCTGACTTGTTCACTTCCCCATCCATCTAATTAGAAAAGGGGTAGCATGGTGTCATCTTAATGAGGCCTTTCCCGTTTCATAATCACCTGCTTCTCTTACTTCAACTATGGTTGGGTCATGTGAGTGTTGGTTCTTGCAGAAAGGACAAGAAACAACCAGAAAAAAACTTTTTCACTCTGAGAAAATGAAGTGCAAACTGAAAGCATCAGTTTGTAGCCAATACGATGTTACTGAAAGTCAAAAATAACAAGCTGTGCTTTAAGACAGAAGAAAGAGAGGCTGTGATAATACTGCACTTCAGGCCACCAGTTGCACACCCTAGTAGCACAATGACTTCTTTTTCTTTTTTTGTAGTTGTTATTTGTGTGTTTCTTTGTTTTTGCTTTTTAGGGCCTCACTCGTGGCATATGGAGGTTCCCAGGCTAGGGGTCAAATCGGAGCTGTAGCCGCTGGCCTACACCACAGCCACAGCAACGCCGGATCTGAGCCATATCTAAGACCTACACCACACAACCCTGGATCCTTAACCCACTGAGCAAGGCCAGGGATAGAACCCACATCCTCATGGATACTAGTCAGATTTCGTTTCCACTGAGCCACAACAGGAACTCCTTATTCATTCTTTTAAAGAATCTACTTAAGGGAGTTCCCGTTGTGGCACAGTGGTTAGCGAATCCGACAGAACCATGAGGTTGTGGGTTTGATCCCTACCCTTGCTCAGTGGGTTAACGATCTGGCATTGCCGTGAGCTGTGGTGTAGGTTGCAGACGCGGCTCAGATCCCGCGTTGCTGTGGGCTCTGGCGTAGGCTGGCAGCTACAGCTCCGATTCGACCCCTAGCCTGGGAACTTCCATATGCCACGGAAGCGGCCCAAGAAATAGTAAAAAGACAAAAAAAAAAAAAGAATCTACTTAAAATATCTCTTTATACCTTAATCTAAACCTTTTACCAGATCAGTAGCGCCAACATTAGCTGGCTTGAGTTTCACTATTTCTTTAAGGGAGAAGAAAGCCAAATTAATGTTTCTCAAAGTATGGTCCGAGGTCTACATGCATCAGAACTCCCTGAGCTTCTAGGCAAGAGGGCAGACCACTGAGCCCCATCCAAGATCATCTGAATCAGAATCAGAATCTCCCAGAACCTGTTTACTAAATATGCACCTAAGGGATTCTTAAATTTTAAAAACTACTGCATTAGATCTGAATACAGTAATCAGCCTTATACTCAATTTCTGAATAAATTCTGACAACTTAATAAGACCTTAAAAAGTGATTCCTTTTTGGAGCTAGGCGTCATATTTCAGTTGAAATATCTAAAACGTTAAATATTTAAGTTTTAAAATAGCTATCTGTATAATTTATTACTATTTCATCTATGGTAAAATAAGGGTACCCTAAAAGTTTTATATGATTGCTTTACATACTTAATTTTTTCCCATCATGCACCAACTTTTTGGTCACTACATAATTAATTTGTGCTTTTTTCTGTGTAATGTTATTCTTTTTTTTTTAGGACCACACCCGAGACATATGGAGGTTCCCAGGATAGGGTCTAATCAGAGCTACAGCTGCTGGCCTACACCACAGCCACAGCAATGCCAGATCCAAGCCTTGTCTGTGACCTACAACACACCATAGCTCATGGCAACGCCAGATCCTTAACCCACTGAGCAAGGCCAGGGATTGAACCCATAACCTCATGGTTCCTGGTTGGATTCGTTTCCACTGAGCCACGCTGGGAACTCCTGTTTCGTGTGATTCTGATTAGATCTCTCTAACTTACTGGGGTTTCTTTAAGTATAATTCTTATCTTCTAAAGTAGCAGTAGGCCCTTCAACGAGGTGTTATCAGCAATCTACGTGTGCATCTTTGATGCAGTCCTGCAAAAGACTGCATTGGAGGTAATGGTCAAAATGAGCCCTGTGAGCACAAATTGCAGATGTCAAAGTTTACCAAATCAAGCATAAGTAATACAGTTTTAGCAAAGCACATCAGAAGAAACCAAGCTGGAGAGTTTAGGGGGGCATAGCTTCTTATGGCTCCTAGCTCCTAACGATAATTTTGAGTTGGTGTCCATTTTATGTTGCTTGTGGTGAATTCCTGGCACCTACAGAAAGCCCAAAATGGGATTACCAAGCTCTTAATCCTTTCCCTCTGGTTTTATCCTGCTAAAACTCCAGGGTTACTACTTTTTTATGGCTGCAAAATCTACATCATATTATCTGCATCTAATATCGCCGTTTCACAGACAGTTTCTTACCAGGCTGCCAGCACTGTCTTGCTGTGCTGTCCACATGTTATATAATAACTATTAACTATTACATATTTATAGGCACACTGCAACCAAGTAACAATGACCAGTCAATGGCGATCACATGAAAGGGCAAAGGGATTTGACTCCAAGTCTGACTCCAAAACACATGGTTTTGACTGAAACTCTACACTGGCTGGCTTTCTTGGACTCTTTTCTCCTTCCTGGCTGACCTTTCTAGATGAATTTTGACCAGTCCAATTTTTATCTACCCGGGATCCTTAGTCTTTGACCTATACTCCTGACTGGATTTGCTCTCTTATGGCCAAAGATTTCCTTTGTTTGTCAGTCAGTGATTTTAAAATTAACTATATTTAGACTCAGTGAATTTTTCCACTGGATGACTTCTTATTCCAATTCCAAGTCTGATATTAAATGTTATTCTTGGGAGTTCCCATTGTGGTGCAGCGGAAATGAATCTGACTAGTACCCATGAGGAGGCGGGTTCGATCCCTGGCCTCACTCAATGGGTGGGGAATCCAGCATTGCTATGAGCTGTGGTGTAAGTCACAGACACAGCTTGGATCCCGAGTTTCTGTGGCTGTGGCATAGACCAGCAGTTTTAGCTTGGATTCGGCCCCTAGCCAGGGAACTTCCGTATGTCACAGGTGCGGCCCTAAGATAGGAAAAAAAAAGTTATTCTTTCTACTAGTTATATGACTTATGCCTATACTTGACTGTCATTCTTTCTGTTTAGTGCCTGGTAACATTAATTTCACTACTGCATGCTAAAAATAATGATAGTCCTTAGTGTGAATATTAGTGACAAATACAAATTACATAATAAATTTTATTATGTTTAATCTTTACTTTTGTTCTAAGAATGTCAAGATCCAAGAGGGTTTGACATTTCATATTTTTTCTAGCAGAAGATCATTTATTTATTCATATATCCATGCAACAACAACATTTAGTGAATGACTACTATGTGTTTATGCTTGGGAATAGAGCACAAGAATGATATGTATAATTTTTGCTTTCATGTCCCTTATATCCTACGTGAAGGAGCAAATAACACACAAGTAAATGTATAAACAAATTCAGAGAATTCTTAGTGCTGTGAATAAAATAAAAACAGTTATGCAATCGAGTGACTGAGGAAGTGGCAGACAAAGTGAAACTGTTTTGAATGAGATGTTAGTGAACCCCCCTGAGAAGACAGTATTTAAGCAGAGTCATGAATGACCAGAGGGTCCAGCTGTACCATGATGTGGGAGAAGAATTTCAGGGCAGAAAGCAGTGAGTGTAAATTCCTTAGGCAGGAATCAGCTTGATGTGGTTAAAAAAACAAAAAGACCTGAAATTAGCTGGAATACCCCAAGTGAAGGGGGAGTGGTTCAAGCTGAGGCTACAACGGTAGGTGTTGACCAAATCCATGGGTCCTAGAAGGTCATAGTTCAGAATTTGTAATAAGATGCCATTGAAATTAGAGCCATTATGAAGAGTGTCACAATCTGGTTTACAGTTGGGACTTCTCGCCAACTGCTGTGTGGAGCATAAAATGTGGGCAAATAAGAATGAGGCTGAGGAGCTCCCGTCATGGTTCAGTGGGTTAAGAACCCTACAAATATCCATGAGGATTCGGGTTTGATCACAGTCTTCAGACCTTCTCAGTCTCTTAAATTTTCTACACAAAATTTTTAATTATCATTTTAGTGAAAATCTAAAAATTAATGTAAGCATACATTTTCATTAATTTTCATTAAAATACACCTCTATGGAGTTCCCTGGAGGCTCAGCAGATTAAGGGTCTGGTATTGTCATTTTCGTAGCTTGGGTTGCTGCTGTGGTGCAAAGTTCGAGGGACTTCGAGTGCAGAAAAAAAAAAAATACGCCTCTATTTGCCTCAGACTAAAGAAAAAGTGCAAGTGAAAGCCAATGTCACAATGAAAATAAAAACAAAAGTTTCGCAGTAACTGAAAAAAGAATGGAGTGGGAAAATTGGGTTATAATACAGGACAATATTCTAGCAATACTAAACTCTGAAGAAATATTCCTCACTAGGGCACTTTAATAAAAAATAGACAATGAGGAAGTTCCCTTTGTGGCTCAGTAGTAACAAACCCAGCTAGTATCCATGAGGATGCAGGTTTGATCCCTGGCCTCATTCAGTGGGTTAAGGATCTGGCATTGCCGTGAGCTATGGTGTAGGTCACAGACACAAAAAGAAAAGAAGAAAAAAAAAAAAAAGACAATGAGTATGGGTTAAAAAATTAAAAATTGATTTATTCACCGATTAAAGAGATGCTCCTAATTGCAAATGCTTATCAGCACCTTAAGAAAATTATAAAAATATGCCTAATTAAATTTTCCTTCACTAAGGAATGCATAGTAAGGGAAAGGAATGAAGGTTCTTGGATTATCTACTGTGAGCTAGGCACTTGGGAAAGGCACTTTTGTTAATCAATGTAATTAACATAACGCTATGAAGAAGGATTTTTGTCATCTTACTGAGCTTCAGAAAGGTTAAGTGAGGGAGTTGAGAAAATTGGAAAAAAAATGATTAAAAATGTCCAGTGGGGAGTTCCCATTGTGGCTCAGTGGTTAATGAATTTGACTAGCATCCATGAGGACACAGGTTCCATCCCTGGCCTCACTCAGTGGATAAAGGATCCGGTGTTGCCGTGAGCTGTGGTGTAGGTTGCACATGTGGCTCGGATACTGCATTGCTGTGGCTGTGGTGTAGGCCAGCAGCTGCAGCTCCAGTTCGACCCCTAGCCTGGTAACCTCAGTATGTCACAGGTGTGGCCCTAAAAAGCAAAAAAAAAAAAAAAATGTCCAGCAGTAGAGGAGTTATGAGGAGACAAGCCTTCAGAGAGTCTTTATTGACAAAGCTCCACTGCAGGACAATTTGACAGAACCTATGTGAATATATAATGTGCAAATCCATCATGTCAGCAATTCTACTCTAACACATGTAGTCTAGAAAACTACTGCCACGTCCATGCTGAGAAGCATGTAGGTGGCTGCTCATTGCTGCATTGTTAATAGTCAAGGGATAAAGGACTAAACAAACTCATGAAATATCCCAGTCACAAAGCACCCTGTCATAGTTACAGAGAACGAGATAGGCCCACTATATACAATATGACACTCAGCATACAGTAATATTAAGGTTTTTATGCCAATATTTCTATGCATGCAGACACAGATGAGTAAATACATAGAAAAAGATAAACACTGTTGGGATAGGGAGTGAGATGTGAAATTTTACTTTTCCTGTTGTAAAACTCTTCCCAGAAATAGTTACTATACCATTTGTATAAATTAAAACACTATTTTTTTTTCTCTTTTTCATTCCTGGGCCAGGGATAGAATTCAAGCTGCAGCTAAGACCTACACCACAGCTGCAGCAAGGCCAGATCCTTAACCCACTTCATCACAGCAGGAACTCCTAAAAAATACTTTTTTTTTTTTTTTTTTTAGGAAAAGAAGGAAGAGGAAAAGACCTGCCTGAGGTCATACCTCTAGTTGGAGCTTCTCTGTGGCTCTTAATTCTCTCTTCTGTGTCTTCTTTTAGGTCTTGACTTATCATCTGATGTTCCTCTGGTGTCTCTTGACCCAGGGGCCCTCCTCTCTTATCCCCAGGCACTCTTCCAAAAATAGTGATGACAAGAATAGTCATTGTCATAGAGATGGCAAACATTCATTGAATTGAACCATCTGTTTACACCCCTCTGTCCGCACAGTTGTGCTTTTTACAGTCACACTGGGTTGAGGTCACTTCATCTCTTCCTGTGAGGTGTCACTGGGAACGCCTGCTCTGTCCAGGCACTGCAGGAAGGGTCTAACTAACTTCTCTGTTGGCAGTTCTGGTCCTCTTTCCTCAGTTCATGATTCTACCTGATCTGATGGTCTAATTTACCCTTTTCAAAACCATATCATTTTAGCAGGAAAAACTGGCTTCCTGGTGGAACCTATGATCAGGCAATTTCCCTTAATAAACCTTTTTTTTATGGTGCTTCTTCTTACCTAACCAAAAAAAAGGTATCTATCACAGATTAATTTAATCCAAAATTGTGCTTTGTTTGGTATGCAGAGTTGGGGGTGGTGTTTGTTTTATGCATTTGTTTGGTTTTGTTTACTTAGTTGCCAACATTCAAAAATGGAAAGGTTTTATAGAAAAATCTAGGTTTGTTCCCCACATATTTGAAAGATGCTGGAGTGAGCCCTGGCATAGCCCCCTATTGCTACAGGGCTTGCATCTGCTCACTGTAGTCAGTTCCCTGCACAGTGGACAAATGCCTTTTCCTGCCTGGCTTCCATTAACAAATGAGTTTGGATCATCTGCTTTAATCAGCCCTCTATTTGCTTATATTCTGAAGCTATAATATTGTTTCTGCATCATCAGTGTTTACAGCTTCTCTGCTCATAGGTGTCATGTTTCTATGCTGTACTGATTTTTATTTTAAAAGTATTGATTTACTCCAAACAGTCACTGTTCTTTCAACATATAAATCAGTTCATATGAGGAGTTTCTAAACCTTGAATTCTAGAACTTTCTTTATTCCTAGGTAAATTTTAGTATACTTTTTAAACAATTTAGCATTTGAAGAAAAGAACTTCAGTTATTGTCTTCTGCCCAAATATGTTCTATCTCAGAATAAGAGACATTCTGTAAGCTAACCGCATCTGACAAAAAAAAAAAAAAAAACTTTCCTCTACACTTTTTTCCTCTTAATGAAATGTTTAACTTTTTTTAAAAAGGAAAGATTCAAAAGTCAGCAATCTGCAGTCAAATTACTGCCTAATTTGAATGCCATGTTATTTTATGAATTGAAAATAAATAAAAACTTTTATTTAAAAACTTACATTTCAAGATCATGTATAATCATGAAAATAATTACATAAACAAATGAATAGTCAACAAAGTTATTGGGGGAGTGAATTTTTAAGAATTAAAAAAAACATTCAGAGACACTGAATATTAAAGTTAGGTCCGAGATAGGGAAGTTTAAGATAGTGATCAAAGCTTTTCTTTACTTATTTTCCTCTCATTGATTGGTATATTTGTTTTGATCTCTACTTCTTAACCTTCGTTTTAACTTCTGCTTTGATTATGTATGCAAACACTAATGTTTCAGTATTACTTTTCTTTCCATGTTGATGGACCATTCTAAGGTGGCCAACATTTTCTTGGCAGCTTGCTTTCAAAGCAAAGGGTTTTTTGCTAGTATAGTTACAGTACTTTGTTTTCAACTAAGTTGGTTTTCAAAATTTCCCATCCACTATGAGTTTATATCCACTATGGGTTTTTAAATTCTTTGAAGATAAGAATAGATGATTTCAAGCCAGACAAGAAAAATTTCTGTAAAACCAGATTTTCTGAGCCTGTGACCTAGAGTTTTCAAGTCCTTACCTTTGAAGGCTGCTGAGAATCTTCTGAAAATGTTTAAAACACTTTGACATAAATGTCAATATCTATTTATATGCCTATATTATAAAAGTTATTCTATATTAGATCGGATGCCAATCATAAAAGTGTTAAGTTCTTTTTTTTAGCAACCTAACTAAATAGGATGCTGTACCAGTAACATTCTGTATAATGAAGACACAGACACACAGACACAACACACACACACACAAATAAAATGTCTTATAAACACATGAAAAGATCCTTAGCCTCACTTAGAAGCATAGAAATGCAACTTAAAATGTCATGTCGTATTTTTTTTACCCATTAGAATTGTTAAGACCAAAATAGTTAGCAAAGTTGTGGTAAAACAGGTATTCTACTCTTGTGCTACAAGATACATGAATTGATAAAATCTTACCAAATGGCATTATTTACAAAAACATTTTAATATTCAATTCCACTTTCTAAGAATTTATCCTACAGAAATGGATGGATGGATGGATGGATGGATGGATGGATAGATAGATAGTTTTTTGGCCATGCCCACATCATGTGGAAGTTCCTGGGCCAGGGACCAAACTCCAGCCACAGCAGTTAACAAGTCTGGATTCTTAACCCACTACACCACAAGGGAACTCCTATCCTACAGATATATTTATACTTGGGATCCAACATACAAGTACAAGAATAATTTTGTAGTTGCAATTGTCTAATAATCTAAAAGTGTCCAAAAATACAAAACGCACTAGAATTCCTCAAGAGTAAACATAGTTACCAAGAAATTCTCCTCTGGAAAAATGGCCAAAAGAAATGAAAACATATGTCCATACAAAGACATGTTCATACCATCATTATTTATAACAGGTAAAAAGTGAAAACAACTCAAATGCCCATCAGGGGATAAATGATTTCACAGATATGGTAGCCATAGAGTGCAATATAATTCAGCCATAAAAAGGGAAGAAGTACTGGAGTTCCCGTTGTGGCTCAGCAGTAATGAACCAACTGGCATCCATGAGGATTCAGATTTGATCCCTGTCCTTGTTCAGTGGGTTAGGATCCCATGTGGCCGTGAGCTGTGGTGTAGGTCAAAGACGCGGCTTGGATCCTGAGTTGCTGTGGCTGTGGCATGGGCCGGCAGCTACAGCTCCAATTCGACCCCTAGCCTGGGAACTTCCATATGCTGAGAGTGCAGCCCTAAAAAGCAAAAAAAAAAAGAGAGAGATGAATGAAGTACTATTAAGCGCTGCAACACAATTGAAGTGCAAAGACAATTAAGTGAAAAAACCAGTCACAGAAGACCACATAGTGCATGACTCTGTTAATATGAAACATCCAGAATAGACAAATCTATAGAGACCAGAAATAGATTAGTGGTTGCCTAAGGAAGGGCTAAGAGGGATGGGGAAAAGGAGGTTAACAGTCCAAGGTTTGTTTTTGTGGTGATTCGTATATTCTAAAATGAGATTGTGAGATTGTGAAGATGATTGCACAACGGTAAATATACTAGCACCATTGAATTGTACTCTTTAAAAGTTTATTTCTGTAAATTACGGGAGTTCTCATTGTGGTGCAGTGGAAACAAATCCGACTAGGAACCATGAGGTTTCGGGTTCGATCCCTGCCCTTGCTCAGTGGGTTGAAGATCCAGCGTTGCTGTGAGCTGTGGTGTAGGTCGCAGACTCGGCTCGGATTCCGAGTTGCTGTGGCTGTGGTGTATGTAGGCTGGCAGCAACAGCTCTGGATTCAACCCCTAGCCCAGGAACATCCATATGCCACAGGTGCAGCCCTAAAAAAAAAAAAAAAAAGGAAAAAGACAAAAACAAAAAAATAAAACAAAGTATATTTCTGTAAATTATATCTTGATAAAGTGATTTTTTTAATTAACTAAATTTCTATCAATTATGAAATGGATCAAATAAATGCAATGAAGAATATCACAGCTGTGAAAAAAACTCATTGCCTTATTTTTTACCAATATAGAACACTCTTTAAAAAATTGTTAGGAAAGCAGAGAACAGAATAATGTGTGTACCAGGGTCCTTTTTTTTTTTTTTTGTCTTTTTGCCTTTTTCAGGGCCACTCTCGTGGTATATGGAGATTCCCAGGCTAGGGGTCCAATCGGCCCTGTAGCCACCGGCCTACGCCAGAGCCACAGCAACGCGGGATCTGAGCCGCGTCTGCAACCTACACCACAGCTCATGGCAGTGCCAGATCCTTAACCCATTGAGCAAGGGCAGGGATAGAACCTGCCACCTCATGGTTCTTAGTCGGATTCGTTAACCACTGTGCCACGACGGGAACTCCCAGGGTCCTTTTTACGTAGGAAAAAAAATGTATGGAATATTTCTTGAAAGACTCCTATGAGACTGGTAACAGCTGTCTTGAGGGGTGGGGATGGGGAGATGGGATCTAGAATCTGAGATTTTCTTTTCAGTATTCCCTCTTTTCTTAAATGCTTTACTGTGTGCGTGTTTATTTCTCAATAAAATGTTTTAAATTTGCTTTTTCTAAAGGGAAAGAGGAAAAAAGAAAGTCCAAATCAGGAGTGCCCGTCATGGTACAGTGGAAATGAATCTGACTAGGAACCATGAGGTTTCGGGTTCGATCCCTGGCCCCGCTTTAGTGGCTTAAGGGTCTGGCGTTGCCGTGAGCTGTGGTGTAGGTTGCAGAGGTGGCTCAGATCTGGTGTGGCTGTGGCTGTGGCTGTGGCGTAGACCGGTAGCAACAGCTCTGATTAGACCCCTAGCCTGGGAACCTCCACATGCTGCGGGTGCAGCCCCAGAAAAGACAAAAAGAAAGAAAGAAAAAAAGAAAGTCCAAATCAGCAAGGCATGAAATGCCCTGCTGTGTATGACAGATGCAAAGTGTTGTGGGGCAAACACAGATGTGGACAGAGTAGACTCACCCTCAGAAGTTTCCTGTCTAACTGAGAAGAAAATAAGTAAGTGGCAAGGTGATTTATGAGAATTTTAAAGAACCTAAAATTAGTATAAGAAACCACAGGTACAAATGAAAGAAAGCTCTCTGAGCAGCATTAGGCTGCATGAGTGTCAAGCCTGAGGACAACGGTATAGCCACACGACACTTAAAAGGGCTGGTGGCTTTTCAGAAGCTTGGTTGCCACGAATGGTCACATGGACAGCAACTAGTGTGTTGTTTCAGACAGTGGCAGTTTAGAAAACTCTTCTAAGAAACCATGATAGAGTATTATCATTCCAGTCTCTCTGCACAGAGAGAAATAGACTTGCCCTTGGAGGTTTAATAAGAGTCTATCCCATATAGAACACAATGGTTCTAGGCTCGAGGATAATTCATAAGTGGAACACTCAGCATGTGCTGGGTAGGTACCCATATTATTTGTAATTCTCAGAGCCATCCTGCAAATTAGAAAGCAGCAGTCTCATTTTAACAGGCAAGGAAGAAAAAGCCCAGACAAGCAAAAATACATTCCCCAGTGTCCTATAGCTGGTACTGGTTGGGATTGGTAGTCAAACCCAGGCTGAATTATTCCAGCACCAGTATTCTTTCTACCAAACCATTCCACTCCCCACATTGAAAATGGCTTCTGGAGTTACTGTTTGTGGCGCAGTAGAAATGAATCTGACTATTATCCATGAGGATTTGGGCTCGATCCCTGCCCTCACGCAGTGGGTCAGGGATCCAGCTTTGCCATGAGCTGTGGTGTAGGTCGCAGACGTGGCTCGGATCTGGCGTGGCTGTGGCTGTGGCCAGCAGCTGTAGCTCCAATTTGACCCCTAGCCTGGGAACTTCCATGTGCCATGAATGTGGCCCTAAAAAGCAGGGGGAAAAAAGAGAGAGAAAAAATGAAAAATAGTTTCTGATGCTGTTTAGGAATAAAGACAGCGAAAGTAATGTTTACTTGTTTGGTACCTAGTTGGCTGGATAAGGAGTTTAACACCCTGATTCTTAGTCCATTCTGAAAAATCCTAACAGAACCAAGATTATGCATAACTGGTTTGGAGAAAAGGTTTTAGTTTTTAGAGTTGATGTGGGTAGATGCCATGTATCAATGATGCAGTCAGATTAAGTAATAGCTAAGTATAGGAATGTTTATTAAGAGCTACAATGTGTCAGGTATTTCTGCATGGTAGGTATATATGACCATTTCACAGAGGAGAAAATGAAGGCTTGGAGAACTCAAGCAGCTTACTCAAGGCCCACAACTGAGTAATAAACAATAAAATAAAGGTTAACCTAAGAGTGGTGTAGTCTGAATTCAAAGCCAAGCTTCTCTATCCCAGAAATTTTCATTGTGCCCTCTGCCATGAAGCCACCCAATCACAATAAAGATATAGAAGTGGCAAATATAGGCTGTGTTCCAAGAAGTGCAGCTGTGAAGGAAAAGAGAAAAGGCAGCTGTTAACTAGAGTAGGGGACAAGGGTGGGAAAGGATATTGTTGTGTTTCTTTAGTGTAGAGGAGATCAAGCCATGTTTAAGATGGGAAGTGCATCTTGCAGGGAGAAACACACAGTCCAGAGCACAGAATAAGCATACAATAAATGTTGCTTACTTGATGCAAGTGGAGAAGTTAGTGATAAATGAAGCAGGGCCTATGAGGAAGTGGACTCTGCTAAGAACCAAGAATGACAATTAGTATTGGCAAGAATGACATTTTTTCTTAGAGAATCAAGGACAAATGAAATGAAGGAAGCAAGATGTAAGGAAGCTTTAAGTTAGAGCAAAGAGTAAGTGGGGATGCTCAGGTGGAGTGTTCTCCATGCTCTTAGTAAAATGAAAGCTAAGGTTACCTGTGGGAAATGAGGAAGGCATGAGTAGGGTCCGGGAACGTGGGAGCTTTGAAACAACCCTTACAGTAAAGGTGATAAGAGCTCAGTGAGACTCTGTTCTGAAAAAGCCCATGTTTAGTTAGCTGCAAATGTCTGTGTGGGGGCAGGCAACTGCTAAGGGTTCCATCAAGTATGCATTTAGATTTTTTTTTTTTTTTGTCTTTTTAGGGCCATATCTATGGCATATGGAGGGAGGTTCCCAGGCTAGGGGTCGAATCAGAGCTGTAACTACTGGCCTACACCACAGCCACAGTAACACCAGATCCTTAACCCACTGAGGAAGGCCAGGGATCAGACCTGCGTCCTCATGGATGCTAGTCAGCTTCGTTTCCGCTGAGCCATGATGGGAACTCCTAGATTGTTCTTAATGCAGAGTTCACCAGTCTAGACTCTGGAAATGCCACACAATTGCTGGAGCTTTTCATCCCATTTGGATGGGCAATAGCTACATGCCTACCAGGCCTAGAGAACATAAAAGTCTCTATTCCACGTGACCAGTTGAATAGCAAAATCTTGGGGCTGGTACATAATAATTCCCAAATAAATAAACGATGACCTTATCTAAATTATTTCTAAATACTTCAAATCAGGATCATTTGGTAATGATTTTATTTGTGGCAACCATCATTCTTCTACGATCATCTTTGGTGCAATGCTTCAGACTTTTCAAGATGCTTTCATACATATCAGCTCATCTAATCCTTAAGCCTGTGAAGCCGTTGGGATCATATCACTCCTGTTTGACAGATGGAAAGATTAAATCACGTGGAAATTAAATGATTTGCCAAAGACAAAAAGCTCTTTGGCGATAGAACTGTTGGTAAAATCAAAGTTTTCTAATGTCTGGCCCAATTCTAAGACATCCCAAATTAGGTCTAGGATCAGGGTTTTATGGCCATTGGGGGCAATATGATACAATGTCTTTGGTTTTGTAGAGGAATCCATGGTTAAAAAGGAAATCCAGGTATTCTCGTCGTGGCTCAGCAGTTAACGAACCCGACAAGTATCCACAGGATGCAGGTTTGATTCCTGGCCTCACTCAGTGGGTTAAGGATCTGGCGTTGCCGTGAGCTGTGGCGTAGGTCTCAAATGCGGCTCGGATCTATGGGGTAGATTTCCTGAGTCGTCATAGACCTTTGCATTGTAAGAGTATTGTGACAATATCTGGAATCAGTATTTAGTTGTCAAAAGAGTCTAAAGTACAGAGTTTGTGAAATAATGCAATTGATGTTGTCTATTACATGAGTGTGCCACCTGCCAATGCTGCCTCACTAATCATCCCCTCCCCTTCTTCCTTTCCCTTCTTTCCTTCCCTTTCAGTTCTGTTTTTCCATTTATAGTTTTAGATCCTGATATAATGTCATCACTTTGGGTAGCCTGTGTTTCCGTGAACCTGGAGCCACCCTTCAGGGCAGGGCCAGACAACCCCTGGGCACCGCTGACTCATGGAGGCCCCTCCTGGTCATTTCCTCCTGGTGAAATGTCCCTGCTGTTCCACCCGTCCAGGCGTGTCTGATCAGGCACATAGGACTTGTGTGAGGCTGTTTCCTGGCTTCCGAGATTAAAGAGAATGAAAAGTTTCAATCAGAAGTTGCTAACCTCCCATATTCTTGATAGCTATTTTCATGCTCTAGAAGGTTTTGCGATTTCTCTCCCCTTCATTCCCAACTCACCACGCTTTCTCTGGAACCAGTACAAACTGTTCCCTACCATAAGTACAGTCAGTTCTCTTTTATTTTTGTCATTAGTCACATCTTTTAAAATTATGGTTAAGAATTTTATTATCAAAACTAGGGAGTTCCCATTGTGGCTCAGTGGGTAATGAATCTGACTGGGAACCATGAGGTTTCAGGTTCGATCCCTGGCATTGCTCAGTGGGTTAGGGATCCGGCGTTGCCGTGAGCTGTGGTGTAGGTTGCAGATGTGGCTCGGATCCTGCGTTGCTGTGGCTGTGGCGTGGGCCGGCGGAGGCAGCTCTGATTCAACCCTTAGCCTGGGAACCTCCATATGCCGCGGGAGCGGCCCCAGAAAAGGCAAAAATACCAAAAAAAAAAGAATTTTATTATCAAAATTACTACACCTCTTGGAGTTCCCATTGTGACTCAGTGGTAATGAACCTGACTAGTATCCTTGAGGATGAGGGTTCGATTCCTGGCCTCTCTTAGTGGTTCGGGGATCTGGCGTTGCCGTGAGCTGTGGTGTAGGTTGCAGGTGTGGCTTGGATCCTGAGTTGCTGTGGCTGTCGTATAGGCCATTGGCTACAGCTCCAATTAGACTCTTAACCTGGGAATCTCCATATGCCTTGTGTGCGGCCCTAAAAAGACAAAAAAGAAATTTATTATTCCTCTTGGATAAGTTCTAAGTTTTATAGCAAGGTATAAGTCAAACTCCCAATTGGCTTTTTAGCAGAATACCCAGCATTTCCTTCTTGAAGCCTTGAGATCCTGTTCCAAGGCCTGGGAACACAGTTCCTGAATGTGACTTGGAATGAGAATGAGCAGCAGGATGCCAGTTCACAAGACTAACTCACTGCCACCCAGTTGTCCAATACTGTCCAGGAGACCAGCTCTGCCTACTGCCATGAGGTTCATAACCCTGAACAATCCTCTCATTCTTTGAGGAAGAAATTCCAAATGATCTTTTCAATTCCAGTATTTTTTTTTTCCCCCTTCAGCCATGCCCTTGGCATGTAGAAGTTCCCAGGCCAGGGATCGAACCCACACCACAGCAGTGACCACACCGAGTCCTTAACCACTAGGCTCAGGGAACTCCTCAATTCCAGTATTTTAAAGAACCAAGACTACCTAGGCAATACCCCCCAGAGACTGGGGGATGAGATCATAGTTTGGGAAATAACGTCTCAAATTTTACATTTCTAATTCTTGATGCCGACTAAACTCTAAACTTGTTGTTCTTCCCCTTTGTTTTATTTATTTCATATTTTTTAACTCCTTTCCTGATTTTATTTTAAACTCCTGAATTCCAGTTTGTAAGACTTTTTTCCTGCCAGCCGGCATCAGTCATCCATCTCTGGGGGCCCATTTTCCACTAACTCCTGAATGTCTCCTTTCCTGCTATCTGGTTTCCGAAATCAAATTATATCCCAAACACCTATATAGCTGAATTCTTTTTTTTGTTGTTGTTGGTTTTTTTTTTTTGTCTTTTTGCTATTTCTTGGGCCGCTCCTGCGGCATATGGAGGTTCCCAGGCTAGGGGTCCAATCGGAGCTGTAGTCTCCCACCTATGCCAGAGCCACAGCAACGCGGGATCCCAGCCGCATCTGCAACCTACACCACAGCTCACGGCAACGCCGGATCGTTAACCCACTGAGCAAGGGCAGGGACCGAACCCGCAACCTCATGGTTCCTAGTCGGATTCGTTAACCACTGCGCCACGACAGGAACTCCTATATAGCTGAATTCTTTCACGGATTACAGTCTCCAGAGCTAGTATTGCCCTAATGAAACTGAAAATAGTTGTTCAAAATTGCACTAAAAGGAAAGGTACCAGTTAGAAAAGCTGGACTTATGACAATGTGCTAATATGTCCATTTGAACTTACCAATAATTTCCATTTCATGACTTTGAGACCATGAGCAGAACATAGCAAATAGATAGGGCACAGATACCGTAAGAAATCAACTAAGATTCAGTTTCTGGCTGAGTTAGAATTCCACCTCTAAAGCTTACTGACTCTCTGAACTTGGGTAATTTTCTTAACTATCAAATGGAAACTAGATAATAACATATACCCAAAGAGGTGTTATGACAGTTAAATAAAATTCCATATGCAAAATGCCTAAAATGGTTCCTAGCAAAAAAGGTGATTTATTAATGTAATTATCATTGATCTCAGAAATTTCCTGTAGGTTTAGGATTTATTTCCTCTTTACTGCTTTACTATAATTCAGTAGCCACTCTTTTCATCACATCAGATTAGATTTTTGCTTTTGAGAGTTCCAATATTACTAATTATATTTTGTCATATTTTATAAAGTCCATATTAGGATTTTAGAACCAATCATATTACAGTAAGATAAGTCTACCTGTTTTTTTTCCCCCTGAAAAACTGATATGCTTTTCCTTAGAATTATTTTGTATATATGCAAATATATCCCTTGCAGTATTTGAAAGTGACCATAGATTTTGCAAAGCAAAATGTTCCCCTGCTAAATACCAGTGTCACATAGGAAGACTTTAGTGTGTGTTCTCCCAAGTTTAATAAGGAACAAGACACACATTAAGCTGTCAAATTATCTCTAACAATGTTTTAAAAAATTTATTATAGTTGATTTACAATGTTCTGTCAATTTCTGCTGTACAGCAAAGTGACCCAGTTAGACATTTATATACATTCTTTTTCTAACAATTTTTTTAAAGTAACTTTTAAAAATAGCCAATGAGTTGTCTCCATCTCCCAGCCTGCTTTCCTTGGGTTTGCTGCATCCTCGGGCAAGCCCTCTGCTGGTGGTGATGAGACGGCTGCCAGGGTTCCAGGAGGATCCCCTGCTATAGGAGGTCCAAGTCCAGTAGAAAGGCAATCACACCCCCTTCCTGAGCAGCTTGGGTTGCTATAACCAGAGAGAGTAGGTGCCAGGAAGGCAGAAGAGCAGGGGCGCACCACAGATGCCCCATCAGAAAGTCTCATAAACCTGTGTAAAGGCGAAACAGGATCATGTGGGCTTCGAGATAGGTTAGTTTTTAGTGTATCCAGTTTGTCATCCTCCACCCATGTCTGTAATTTCTCCCCTCCAGGCTTTAGATCACCGTCATGTGGTGACACCTCCCACTTGTCAAAATTGTTTCCATGAAAAGATAAGTCACAAGTTGCTCATAAACAGCTTTTCTTGCCTTTGGGCAATGGTTTATTCATATCTATCCACAGCGGCTTATTCTTTTTGTGTACAACTTTCAAATCACTTATGAGTCCATGAAAAGATATATAAAGTAACAGGATGTCATTTTTTTTATTTTGTACTTAGTTGTTTTAAATTTTATTGAGGTATAGTTGATATACAATGGTGTGTTAATTTCTGCTGTACGACAAGACATCGTTTTCCTCTGGCAAATTCACTAGAATGTTTAATGTTTATTCTGTGATAAAAGAGGTTAAGTAATCATAGCTTATTAGACAAATGGTGCTGGGACATTGGTAAACGACTTATGAACAAAAACAACAACAAACCCGTAAAAATAGATCTTACACGTAATTCCAAAATAAATTACTGAGAGCTGAAAAAAAGCTAAATGTAAAAAAATGAATCCAAAGAGAAGTGAGAGACAATATAAGGTTAATAATCATGTCTCTTTAAGGTAGAGAAAGGATTCTTAAACATAACTCTAGTGATAGAAATAATACATAAAAGAATTTATTGGAGTTCCTGTCATGGCACAGCCGAAATGAATCCAACTAGGAACCATGAGGTTTCGGGATCGATCCCTGGCCTCACTCAGTGGTTGAAGAATCTGGCGTTGCTGTGAGCTGTGGTGTAGGTTGCAAACACAGCTCAGATCCTGTGTTGCTGTGGCTGTGGCATAGGCAGGCAGCTGTAGCTCTGATTTGACCCCTTCATGTGCTACGGGTGTGGCCCTAAAAAGACAAAAAACAAAAGAATTTATTAACTGAATTAGAGAAAAAGTAGCAAGTCCTATATATCAAAAATTTTAACTTTATGACAAAAATGACCTGGACAGAATGTTTCTAACATAAATGTAATAAGTTGGACATTTTTATTTATCAGATTTATAAGGGAACTAATTCTTCCTCCCTCAACCCCCCCCTCCAAAAAAAAGCCACCAAAAGAGAAAATGAGCTGTTTTTGTAAGAGTTGTGCCTGGCATGGAGTGTCACATGTCAGCTGTGCCAGGGCTGAGAAATTTTGAAAACTCCAAGATGACCGTGATAATGAAGAGAGAGCATGAAGAGAGAGGGGAGCATTTTTAATAATTACCATAACTGAACAACTTTAAAGAGAGGCAGGGATATCTAAAAGGAATTAGGAAGCTTTTGTATACTATATGAACAGAGTAGAAAAAAATGGTTGCCTGGGGCCCTAGTGGGGGAAAAAAAAATGGAAGAGGTAGTCAAAAGGTAGAAACTTTTGGAGTTCCCACTATGGCTTAGCAGGTTGAGAACATGACATAGTGTCCCTGAGGATATGAGCTCAATCCCTGGCCTTGCTGAGTGAGTTAAAGATCCATTGGAATGGATTTACAATGAGATCCTGCTGTGTAGCATTGAGAACTATGTCTAGATACTTACATTGCAACAAAACAATGGGAGGAAAAATTATGTATACAGGTATGTGTAACTTGGTCCCCATGATATAAAGCGGAAAAAAATAAAGAAAAGAAAAGAAACAAAAGAAAAAAAAAGAAAAAGAAAGGATCCGGCATTGCCACAAGTTGTGGTGGAGATCTGGAATTCATCTCGGATCTGGCATTCCTGTGGCTGTGGTAGGCCAGCAGTTGCAGTTCTGATTTGACCCCTGGTCTGGAAACTTCCATGTGCCACAGATGCAGCCTAAAAAAAGAAAAAGAAAAGGTAGAAATTTCAATTATAAGATGTATAAAGTCTGAGGATCTAAAATAAAACCTGGTGACTACAGTTGATAACACTATATTGTATAATTGAAATTTGCTGAAAGAGTAGAACTTAAATATTTTCACACACACCCCCCAAAATAGGTGAGGCAATAGATGTGTCAGTTAACTTGATGGGCAAAAATGTTTCACAATACATATGTATATCAAATCATCACATGATGCACTTTAAGTATCTTACAGTTTCACTTGTCAATTATACCTCAATAAAATGGGGTGGGGGGATAGGGAATAGAACATTTAAAAATGCCATGTCCTGTAATACTCAGAGTATTAAACTTTTAAAGATATTAATTCAACTTAGGATGCATTTCCTGCGTTTTTTAATTTAAAAATCCTCATTTCTGCCTACTTGGAATGGCCCGTTCTTGTATTTTGAAGATTTGTCTTAATTCATGATATTTTTTGCTTTGCTTTTTAGGTACCAGCAAAGGCCCAACATCTTACTCAACAACTTCCCTACCACCACCTCCACCATCCCATCCGGCCAGCCAACCACCATTGCCAGCCTCTCACCCAACACAATCGTCAGTCCCAAGTCTACCTCCCAGGAACATTAAACCTCCTTTAGATCTCAAGTAAGCAAAAGATTATCTTCTCATTTCTTTGTCCGTCTCTTACCATAGGTTTTAAAATGATGCTTGGCTAAATGCTGGGTGTTCCATGGTAAACTGATGGAACCACAAAGATGAGCAGTTGACAGGGAGAAGGGATGGCTGAGTGGGCTCCTCTCACATTGCCCTTATTTTTCTGTTTTTACAGTGGTTTTCCCCCTAACAGTTCATTGAAGAAAATTTCCAGTTCCATTTTAGAAATTCCGAAGCATTCTTTAGGTCAGTACCACCACCATGTCCTTCACTATCATCACCACCACTTCCACCACCGCCATTATCACCACTACCACCAGCACCATCACCACCATCATCATCACCACCACCACCATCATTGTCATTGTCACCACCATTATCATCATTACCACCACCACCTTCTTTGTCATCATCACCAACATTACCATCACCACCACCACGCCATCACTGTCATCATCACCACCATTATCATCACCACCAATGCTATTATCATCAACACCACCATCATCATCACCACCACCAGCACCATCACCACCGTTACCATCACCACCACCACCATCATTGTCATTGTCACCATCATTATCATCATTACCACCACCACCTTCTTTGTCATCATCACCAACATTACCATCACCACCACCACGCCATCACTGTCATCATCACCACCATTATCATCACCACCAATGCTATTATCATCAACACCACCATCATCATCACCACCACCAGCACCATCACCACCGTTACCATCACCACCACCACCATCATTGTCATTGTCACCATCATTATCATCATTACCACCACCACCTTCTTTGTCATCATCACCAACATCACCATCACCACCACCACGCCATCACTGTCATCATCACCACCATTATCATCACCACCAATGCTATTATCATCACCACCATCATCATCACCACCACCAGCACCATCACCACCGTTACCATCACCACCACCACCATCATCATTGTCATTATCACCACCATTATCATCATTACCATCCCCATCATATTTTACTGACTGCTTATGTTGTGGTAGGCACTTTACATATAGAATCCCTATAACGTTATGGAGTGGATAGTGTTAATATCATTTCATAGATGAGTAAACGGGACTATATAGAGGTTAAGTATCTTCTCCAAGATCACATACAACGTATAATAGAAACGTGAGTCCAAAGTGTCAATCTGAATCCAAAATAAATGTGTGCTTTTAACCCTTCTGCTCAGTAACCTCCTTGAAGTAAAAAAACTGAGCTTTGCTCTGAATACCCAAATTTTTGAGTGTGTATTTAAAAACTGGGAAACTTATTCACGCCCACCCTTACTTTTCTTAGATGGCACTCTTTAGAAAGTCTAAACGTATGGGTTGTTATATGGGGGTTCTTTATCCATGATTTGCCAGCATAGCTGGTTGAAGAGAAAGCAAGCAAGAAGATTGGAAGAGAGTGAATGTTGTTTTAAAAATATTCAGACAATGGAGTTCCTGTCGTGGTGTGGCGCAGTGGTTAACAAATCCGACTAGGAACCTTGAGATTGCGGGTTCTATCCCTGCCCTTTCTCAGTGGGTTAACGTTCTGGTGTTGTCGTGAGCTGTGGTGTAGGTTGCAGACGTGGCTCGGATCCCGCGTTGCTGTGGCTCTGGTGTAGGCCGGTGGCTACAGCTCCGATTGGACCCCTAGCCTGGGAACCTCCACATGCCACCGGAGTGGCCCAGGAAATAGCAAAAAGACAAATATATATATATATATATATATATTCAGACAATGGCAAGCATAGGTCCTTATGGAAGCTCAAAGTACATCCTCCCTTTCCTCTTCTAGAAAACTGCTTCCCATCATTCACCTTTACCACAAATACGTAATATTCCAAAATATTTAGCTACAGTTTGTTTCTCCTTCACTTCAGTCCCCTACCAGATTGATGTTCATTACGTTTAAAGTACTAAATATCCATTACCCGTACAATAGAATCTATTAATATCGATATCTGATTGACAGCTTTCCTTTAATGCTAACAATCACAATCTAGAGCAGGAGTAGAAAACCCGTTTGTCATGGGGAGTCACGACTAAGTTTCACTTTATTATGTTTTTTGGGGGTGGGTTAAGGACAATTCCAACTAACTAGAAGGTACTAGACTAGCTTAGTTATTACCATTTTGCATACAAGCTGTGTTGTACATTTATGTTAACTTCATACATTTCCAGGCATTTGAGTTTGTGAATCCTAACTTATGATACCCAGTTACCAAATAAGAGTGTACACCATCTACCTGCTAATGTAAAAGTGTCAGAGGAATATTAGTTGCATTAAAATAACTAATACATGTTCTTATATACACCTGATTTCTGTGTAAACTATTTTCCCTTCACCTATAAATCGTGTGTCTTTTTCCTAATTTTTTCCCTACTTTGATGAATTTAACCCATTAGATTTTGATCTTAGTGCTTTTGAATTTTATTATGCGACTCTCTCCCAGCTATTGGCTTTAGTTAGGCTTCTAGATCCTATATAATTCCAATGAGAAACTTCAATAATTTTGAACATGAATTCCTGTTAATTTATAAGACCTAAAGACTGGTAACTGTTTGATTGAAGAAGTCATAGAGAGGCGTGCTTAACACTACTCTTACTGTTTGGGGAGTTGCCAAGACCATCCATGGGTTTGATGATCCACTAAAAGGCCACACAGGACTCAGCATATGGTAGTACTCACAGCAGCTGAGGTTTATCCCAGTCACAGTCTGCTTCTAAACCTAGGAGTGGACAAAAGTAAGACCTCTCCTTCTCCAGCTACAAAAATGCAATACATGTAGTGTATTGCTTCCCAAAGTAACCTATGAGAGGGAGCTTTTTACTGAGAGCCGGCACGGAGGCACCTCCTGCCTAGCAACTATCAAAATAACAGAACTTCTAGAAGGAAAGCAGGTGTTCACCCTAAGTCACGTTATTTATACAGCCTAGGCTCAGCAAAGCACTCTTATCATTTAGGCAATTTTTCCTATCAGTGCAGGGAAAGCTTTTGGAGCTGAGTTCCCAGATACAAGGCAACAGCCAATCTTGGTCAAAGATTCTTTTCAAAGATAGCAGCTTCACGGAGTTCCCATTGTGATGCATCAGAAACAAATCCGACTAGTATCAATGAGGATGTGAGTTCGATCCCTGGCCTTGTTGAGTGGGTCAGGGATTCAGGGTTGCCGTGAGCTTTGGTGCAGATAGCAGACGAGGCTCAGATCCTCAGTTGCTGTGGCTATGGCTGTAGCATAGGCTGGCGGTTGTAGCTCTGATTCAACCCCTAGCGTGGGACCTTCCCTATGCTGATGGTGCAGCCCTAAAAAAAAAAAAAAAGACAGCTTAAGTCCTGCTATGTTAACTCCTTTCTGTAAACTTACCCCCTAGGCAGAATCCACTGTGATAAGGTGGGGAATAAAAAGTTGAAGGAGGAAGAAAGGATTTCAGAAAGAGACCTATAGCCTGGCCTATACCATCATACAGATGCTGCTCAATTTCCCACCTTTGTAAGAAATTCTTACAACATTGAAAAGAGCCTGCCCACCACCCATGCTCAAATTTTTTTTCACAATATTGTTTTCATCAGAAATTAGCAAAACCCACCAATGTAATTTTATCTCATTCCTAATTCCATCTTATGAAGGACTCCTAAAATTAAAAAGTTTGAGGCAAGAGCCTCAAAACACATATGCTCAGGAAAAAGATGAAGAGAAACAAGAAACTTAGATGTTACATTGCCTAGACAAGCTAGAATTGGCATAGCTGAAAGCTGTCAGGTGGAGAGAATAGAGAAAATGAAAGCTAAAGGACATCTATAAGATAACTTTTTTTCAAAAGTAAGAATGCGGTATATGGTGAAAGACTTTCAGGCTCCCATCAGAGGCTCAAGAAAAATCCAAAATGAAGAAATATCTGGGTTGCAAACTTTCCCCCACTAGAGGAAGCTAGATAAGACACAAAGAGGAAATGAAAGTATAATGGGTCTTGATTTTCAGGCTCACAAATCTATATTTCATGTGGGAGGGAAATGTATGGAATCAACTTTTTTTTTTTTTTTTTTTTTTTTAGGGCCGCCTCTGCAACATATGGAAGTTCCCAGACTAGGGGTCAAATTGGAGCTGCAACTGCCAGCCTATATCATAGCCACAGCAACTCAGGATCCAAGCCACATCAGCAACCAACACCACAGCTCACAGCAACACTGGATCCTTAACCCACTGAGCAAGGCCAGGGATCAAACCCATGTCCTCATGGATACTAGTCGGGTTCACTACCACTGAGCCACAACGGGAAGTCCTGAAACCATCTTTTTTTTTTGTCTTTTTGTCTTTTCATCTTTTCTAGGGCTATACCTGTGGCATATGGAGGTTCCCAGGCTAAGGGTCTAATCAGAGATATAGCTACTGGCCTGTGCCACAGCCACAGCAATGCCAGATCCGAGCCGTGTCTGCAACCTACACCACAGCTCACTGCAACACCGGATCCTTAACCCACTGAACAAGGCCAGGGATCGAACCTGCAACTTCATGGTTTCTAGTTAGATTCATTAACCACTGAGCCACAACAGGAACTCCCCTGGAACCATCTTTAAGTAAAATTGTGAGAGATGGGTACTTCTGTGCTTTTCCACCACACTTCCAAACACACACCTGGGTGTTTCCCAGGTGCTCCCTCTATGGTCTGCAAATGTCATTCATCCCCTCTCTAATCTAAGGTCACTCTCAGGTCAAGATCTAATTGATTTTTTTCTATAATTCAATAATTATTTTTTGAGCCACCACTTTGTGCCTTTGTAATAGAAATTCAGGAAATATCAGTGAACAAAATAAAGATCCCTGGAGTTCCCATATGGCTGGGTTGGTTGAGTATCTGGCATTGTCAGTACAGTGACTTGTGTAACTGCTGTGTCAGGGGTTTGATCCCTGGCCTAGGAATTTCTGCATGCCAAAGACGTAGCCAAGATAGATAGATAGATAGATAGATAGATAGATAAAGGTCCCTGCCCACCTATAACCTAGGGCAAGAGACATAAGAGATAAAAATAATAAACAGGTGAAAGATAGCATATGTTGGGAAATATCAAGTGCCATAGGAGAAAATAGGGCCAGGGTTAGGTGGTAGAGTGTGAGGGTGGGGTTGGGAACAGCATGTTGCAACTGTAAAGGGAAATGTGAGGGAAATGTTAGGTGAAGGGAAATGTAAAGGGAAATGTTAGGTAAAGGGAAATGTAAAGGGAAATGTTAGGTGGTGGAGTGTGAGGGGAAGTTCTTCTTGAACGAAGACTCAAGGAAGCAAAGGAGTTAGGCACGCAGACTCCTGGAGGAAGACCATGCCAGGCAGAGAGGACAGACAGAACAAAGCCTAGAGTATTCAAGGACTCAGAAGGAGGTGGCTGGGCAGGGGTAGATGAACAAGGGAAGGAGTAGTTGAGAAAGACCCAGCTTACTCGGGGCCCTGCAGGTCATGATGGAGATTGAGGCTCCTGTTCTAAATGAAATGGGGAGACACGGGAAGAACCTGAGCAGAGAAGTGATGTCTTCCAACTTAGGCTTTACAAATATCGCCTTCCTAGCTGTCTGAGAGCGCCAGGAGGCAGTGTCGAAGAAGGGAAACCAGTTAGGCAGATATTGCAGGTATGCAGGTGAGCTATGGAGGTGGCCCTCAGCAGGATGGTGCAGTGGACGCGGTGAAAGGTGTCCACCTTTCACCGGTGGATATATTTTGAAGGTAGAGACAGCAGAATTTGGATTTAGGGTATGAAAGGTAAAGAGGCTCCAAGGTTTTGAGCCTGAGTAACTCCAAAGGTGATGTTTCCATCTCTAAATCAGGCTTTGCTGAACATGAGCAGGTTAGGTCATGAGAAAGATCAGGAGGGCCTGGCCTGGTTAAGCCTGTGGTGTCTCTTAAACACCCAAGGGGAGATGTTGAGGAGGCATTTGGGCATAAGAGGTGAAGAGTTTGGGGGAGAGTTCTGGGTTATAAATACATATTCGAGGAGTTCCCGTTGTGGTCCAAGAGAAATAAATCCAACTTGTATCCATGAGGATGCATATTCGATCCCTGGTCTCGCTCAGTGGGTTAAGGATCCAGCTTTGCTGTGGCTGCATTGCAGGTCACAGACACGGCTTGGGTCCCGAGTTGCTATGGCTGTGGCGTAGGCTGGCAGCTGTAACTCTGACTCAATTCCTAACCTGGGAGCTTCCATATGCCGCAGGTGTGGACCTAAAAAGCAAAAATAAAAAATACATATTTGAGAGTATGGTCATATATCCCACACTTAAAGTCATGAAACTGAAGATCACCAAGGAAGTGAGTATAAGTAGAGGAAGAACTGAACCCCAGGACGCTCAAAATCCACCAGGCCTGGGAGAAGGAAATTCTGCAAAGGAGGATAAAAAGGAGCAACCAAGGACGTAGGAAAGACCTGAGTGTGGTGTCCTTGGAGCCAAGTAAAGCTAGAACTTCCAAGGGGGAGGCAGTGATCTGTTGTCAGCTAAGTAAGGATTCGGCGTTGCTGTGAGCTGTGGTGTAGGTCGCAGATGTAGCTCGGATCCCACATTGCCCTCTGTGGTGTAGGCTGGCAGCCACAGCCCCAATTACACCTCTAGCCTGGGAACTTCCATATGCTGCAGACACGGCCCTAAAAAAAAATAAAGGAAAAGAGATAGGAGTTCCCAATGTGGTGCAAGGGGATTGGCGATGTCTCTGCAGTGTGGGATGCAGGTTCAGTCCCCTGCCCAGCACAGCAGTTCCCACAGCTGCATAGGTCACAAAACAATGGATACTCCATGTGCCACAGCCCAGCCAAAAAAAAAAAAAGATGGCAGAAATAACAGTATGTTTCTACACTTGTGGAAATCATAATGGTGGAGAGAGAATTCCTGGGACCGAGGACTACAACAACTTAGAACTGAAGCTCAGGGACTGGCTTCCCAAAGGCATAAGTGATAAGGTTCACAGTTCTCCCCAGGCTGTGGAGTCTGGATTACTTAAGGCAAGAAAACAAATCTCTAATTGGGATCAAAGCAAGAATTTCAGGAGATAGGTTGACCTTTTATCATCTGCTTACTTCCCAGAAGTCACTTGTAATTTTCTCCTTTGGGTCAGGATGCCCCGAGAGTGTAAAGGATTGGAGGCAGGTGAGAATTAAAAATAATAAACATCTTCAAAAGGAAAGTAGTTGAGGCCAGTTAGAGTGTATTTTAAATTGTATTGTTTCTCCACCTAGTGGTCAGATATCGGCTAGCTCTACTTTCTGCTCTTTTACACAGCTGAAGAGGAACTGAAATGGGTCAAAAGAGCTTGTTTATCATTTTCACTGTTCAAATCAACATCTTTAGGGTAACACATCTCTGGGTACCATTTTCAGAAATTAATTAAAAATTTAACAGTATAATTCTTCATGTGAAAACAGAACCAGAGGATGAATACTTTGGTATACGAAGCAAATTATATGGTTATTAATAGTAATGAGACAGGAAAAGTGAAGTAATAAATAATGGAAATGACTAAGGTTGGAAAAGGAAATGTTGAACAGTTCTTACCCTGAGGTCATTCTTAGTCAGTGTAAGATTTTTTTTTTTTTTTTCTGGCTCTAAATTTGGAGGAAAAGTAAGAATTTACCACCATAACCTTTTTATCAATTAGGAATGCTTAACATGTTCTGGAATTGAAGCCGTGCCATATCAGTCATCCATGACCAGACAGTCTTACCTAAGTCACTGGGAGAGCATTGGCTTAAACAATTCATAGTTTTGTAATTCCTCATGCGTTAAATACCAGAAGACATGTTCCAGAGAAAAGTTCACAGGATTTCGTTCTCAGTGAGGGCAGGTATGGCACAAAGTTTTCTGTGTCACTTGATTTCCTCCCGATTCTTTAAAAAAACTGACAATGAGAGGCTGAAGGCATGAATAAAGGTCATGAATAGCCAATAAAGTTTAAAGGTCAACAGCTTCACATCTTCAAATGTCAGGAAATAGAGCTCTAATAGCTTTCAAAACATGACAGCAGAACATTACATTGATTTTGCCTTTCCAATTTAATTCTGCATGCATAAAAGCAAAGAACTGTGGTGAAAGGCCTTCTCAAATAGATGTCGTATTGTAACAGCTGAGGAAGAAAAGCTTCCTTTTCTTCTTAGACTGCTCCCTCTGCTTTGTTTTCTAGGACTTGGGATGTAACTAATTTTGTTATTGGTCTCTTTAACTCTGTGGAGCTTTTCTCAATGCCTGGAACACTTTCTTTGAGCAATTGGTGACAGTTTGATCTCGGTCTGTCCATGACACTCACCTGTCTCTCCCCTTCATCTTTTATCCTTCACTGCTATTCCTATTCTTAACCCTATTTCCTATTTAGTGATGATTTTCACTTCTACATATTAAACCTATGAATTCACAGGTGAATTCAGACCTATATAAAATTAAATAAAATTTGTATGCTATAATGTTGGGTCCATGAATATGCATGTGCATGCAAACATTATCCCCAAGTATAAATGATTTGCATTCAAGTGCAGGCACATAGGTTTAAATGTGCTGTGCAGACACCCTTCATTTTGCAAATATTTGTTATTCATCCAAGTGTTTCAGGAAGTAAACTGCAACCCCAGTAGTACATATATATATTTTTTGCTTTTTAGGGCCACACCCACAGCATATGGAAGTTCTCAAGCTAGGAGTCAAATCAGAGTTGCAGCTGCCAGCCTACACCACAGCCACAGCAGTGCAGCATCCGAGCCACGTCTGCCACCTACACCACAGCTCATGGCAACACCAGATCCTTAACCCACTGAGCAAGGCCAGAGATGAAACCCGAATTCTTTTTTTTTCTTTTTTTTTTGTCCTTTGTCTTTTTAAGGCAGCGCCCACGGCATGTGGAGGTTCCTAGGCTAGGGGTCAAATTGGAGCTGTTGCTGCCGGCCTACGCCAGAGCCACAGCAACACAGGATATGAGCCGTGTCTGCAACTTACACCACAGCTCACGGGATGCCGGATCCTTGACCTGCAGATCGAGGCCAGGGATTGAACCCACAACCTCATGGTTCCTAGTCAGATTTGTTTCCGCTGTGCCGTGATGGGAACTCCAGAACCCACATTCTTATGGAAACTAGTCAGATTCATTTCCGCTTCGCCACAAGGGGAGCTCCCCAGTAGTCATTTTAACTTAATATTCTTCTTCAAAAATGATAGCAAACAATTCACTTTAGTAATAAATGTTAGTTTCTTAGTTTTACTAGGATATCATTAATTTAGCCAAAAAGAATCAAAGTGCTACATATGACAGGAATATTCTAATAGCTTCCTAAAGATGACATCATAATATTAAATTAACAAAGCAATAATCTCTTTCGTCAAAGGGCTTATGGTCTCTTAGTAAGAAGAAAGACTTGTAAGTAATTGCTTTATAATTAGAGTAATCCAGAATAATCACTGTGGTGGCTCAATGTATGACATATGGAAGCAGCTACTGCATGAGCTTAGGAGAGCTGAGAATAACTTCACAGTGGAGGGAGTGTTTAAGAAGAGGTTTAGAGATTAAAGAGAGCCTCAAGCCAGGGATCATGAGAAGGGAGAATTATTCCAGAGAAGGCAAACAACATGAGCTCAGAATGGAGAACAAGAAACCAGTGTTCAGAGAGTTAAGTGAGTTCAGTATTAATATGTGAAAAGAAGATGTAAGGAGAGGAAATATGAAAACTAAAACTGTAAAAGAGCAGGAATTCATCTTAAGAACCTGTATATCATGAAAAGGGCTATAAATTTTATTCTGTAGAATGTCAGTGATATCTAAGATATTTACATCCTGTGCTTTTAATGGATATTCACATGAGATCAGGCGCCTTCAAGGTGTATGGCCGAAGAATATGCAGCTCATTAAAGTTAATAATGCAGAGGTCTAATGTATTTGAAGTACTTAAATTCACACAATATAACTTTCTGTGCTATTTATACATCTAGGAATTTTTATTTAAATAGGAATAATTATTTTCAGGGGGATCTTTAATGATTGGACAACTCAGGCTAAATTCTTTCAAATCGAATGGCTATGTTTATAATAAGTTTGGTTAACTAAACTCCCTTACATGTTTTACATTGCATGTATAAACTTAGATATTGAATTTTATTTTTAAATGTTTTCAGTACCTGACTAAATGAATTTAATAACCCCACTCAGCCAAATGCTCCCAAGTACTTAAATGACTTTTGTAAATCTATTAAACCACATCCAGTTCTCTTAAATATTCCAATCACATTTACAGTTAGATTTTTCTTATACTATTCTCTTTTTTTGGCTATGCCCATAGCATGTGGAAGTTCTCGGGCCAGGGATTGAACCCCAAACCACAACAGTGATAACACCAAATCCTTAATGGCGAGGCCACCAAGGAACTTCTCTTATACCTTGTAAGAAGCATAGTTAGTTCTGAAAATTTTTTAGCATATGAAAGGCAGGGAGAATAGTATAATGAGCTGCCATGTCCCCTTTCCCAGCTTCAACATTTATAAATTCATTACCAATCTTGTTTCATCTATACCCCACCCACTTCTCTCTTCTCATATTATTTTGAAACTAATACCAAACATCATATAATTACATCCATAAATATTTCAGTAGGTACCCCTGAAAATACTCTATGTATTAATATAAAACATCAAGTGATTGTTCAAATTGCCAATTGTCTCTTAAATTGTGTGTGGGTTTTTTTTTTTTTGGTTGTTTGAATAAAAATTCAAGCAAAGTCCATGGTTTATATGTTTTGTAATCCTCTTTCAAGCTATAGGTTCACCCTCTTGTACTTTTTACTTACTGCAATTTGTTTGTCGAACAAATCAAGTTGTGTGTGGCCCTTAGAGTTGCCCACAGTCTAGATTGTGCTGATTGCTTCCTGGTACTATAGCTTATATGTTCCCCTTTCCTCTGTATTTCCTATAAATTAGAAGTTGGATACAGAGGGGGGCTTGATCAAATTTAGTTCTACTTTCTACATGTATTCTTTCTTTAGTTAGTTAAGACACCTTCCTAGATGATGGTGTATGGTTTTATTAGGAGCTTATAATTTTGGCTGACTCTGTTTTGTGATATCAGCAGCCACATGGACACTCAACACTCAGAGTCCTGGAGTTCCCTCGGGGGCTCAGTGGTTAACAAACCCAACTAGAATCCATGAGGTTTCTGGTTCGATCCCTGGCATTGCTCAGTGGGTTAAGGATCTGGCATTGCCGTGAGCTGTGATGTAGGTCACAGACGCAGCTCGGATCTGGTGTGGCTGTGGCTCTGGCGTAGGCCAGCAGCTGTAGCTCTGATTGGACCCCTAGCCTGGGAACCTCCATGTGCCGCAGATGTGACCCTAAAAAGCAAAAAAAAAAAAAAAAAAACCCGGAAAACAAAACCAAAACAAACAAACAAAAAAAAGCAAACTTAGAATCCTTACTTTTCAACTAATATAATCAAATCTAACTCACAAATTTTTAAGTGATGTGACACAGAATGTTTTACTGAATATCTGCTGTAACAAATCTCTTACATATTACAAATACTTAAAATATTGAACGTACATATATTGACACAATGATTAGAAAACTTATTTCACAGATCTTTGTACCATGGGTTTGAATTACTTCATCATTTCTATATTTCATTCTGAATCTTCCAAGATCTAAAAGGACTCACTAAGAGGAACAAAGGTCTTGTCATGATCAATCTCACTGGACTGGACCTTTATACTTATCTAAATAGGAAGCTAGGCATATATGGGTTAAATTTTAAATGTTTATTTTTTAAAGCAAATTTATTAGATAACAGTTTATGAACACATATGCCTAGAATCTAGGTGGAAACTGTGACATGTATGTCCATGGCAATTCTTCCTGTGCCTCAAGAGTACCCACTAGGCACTTTTTTATGGTCTTCGTGATAACAAGGCACTGCCTACGCATATTCTTCAAATGGTGTTAATTTTGTGTTAAAAAGATCACTTTGGCAGCAGTGTAAAGAAGGGACTGTAAGGGTAAAAAGATGAAGAGCAATTCTCATCACTAGAAGACTGTCCAGAGACCTCTGCATCAGTCCACACTAGTGATGAGAATCCTGTTCTTGTGTCTAGCAGGATGAAGGAGAGTGATAGAAGGGAGAAGGGCATTCTAGCAGACATTAAACATGCAGAACTGACAGAACTTGATAAATTTGATGTGGGACTGCAAAAACGTGAGATTTAAAGGATGACATGAGGAGTTCCCGTCGTGGCGCAGTGCTTAACGAATCCGACTAGGAACCATGAGGTTGCGGGTTCGGTCTCTGCCCTTGCTCAGTGGGTTAACGATCCGGCGTTGCCATGAGCTGTGGTGTAGGTTGCAGACGCGGCTCGGATCCCGCATTGCTGTGGCTCTGGCATAGGCCTGTGGCTACAGCTCCGATTAGACCCCTAGCCTGGGAACCTCCATATGCCGCGGGAGCGGCCCAAGAAATAGCAAAAAGACAAAAAAAAATAAAATAAAAAATTAAAAATAAAAAATAAATAAATAAAAAATAAAGGATGACATGAGGCTTAGGTGGCTAAGTGAATTTTGGTATGATTTTACCAAGGTAATCAGTGGGACATAGAAATAAAGATGGATGGATAGAGTAAGATAGATAGATAGATAGATAGATAGATAGATAGATAGATAGATAGATAGATAGACAGACAGACAGATAGACAGGCATATAGACAGACAGACAGACAGACAGACAGTTGAGTCTAAAACTCAGAAGTGAAGTCTGGACCAGAGATTTTCAATGTTGAAGTCACCAACAGTAAGATAATATGTGAAGTTGTGGGGGTCTCTGAGACCACTTAGGGGCAAACGTAGAGCTAAAAAAAAAAAAAAAAATGAGGAACCCAATACAAAGGCACACCATCACTTAGAGGGGAAGTCAGAGAAATGAACCCACAAAGGAAATTGTGGGATAGTAACCAGAGAAACCAGAAGTGAGCCAGGAGAGATTTCTTACGGAAACAAAGGCAGCTGAAGGAAACCAAAATGGCCAGTAACTGTTAAGGACCACAAAGCAATCAAGCAAGATGCAGGCAAAGTTTTAGTGGACTTGGTAATTAAATCTTTTTTTTTTTTTTTGTCTTTTTGCCATTTCTTGGGCCACTTCTGCGGCACACGGAGGTTCCCAGGCTAGGGGTCCAATCGGAGCTGCAGCCGCCAGCCGACACCACAGCCACAGCAACTCGGGATCCGAGCTGTGTCTACGACCCACACCACAGCTCACGGCAACGCCCGATCTTCAACCCACTGAGCAAGGCCAGGGATCGAACCCGAAACCTCATGGTTCCCAGTCGGATTTGCCAACCACTGCGCCACGACGGGAACACCTAAATCTTTTTTCTTCTTCTTCTTCTTCTTCTTTTTTGGGCTGTGCTCATGGCCTGTGGATGTTCCTGGGCCAGGGATCAAACACGCACCACAGCAGCGACCCAAGATGCTGCAGGGACAACACCAGATCCTTAACCTGCTGTGCCACAAGAGAACTTAATTCTTTCAAGAGTAGTTTCAGTGGTGGCATTCTCTAGTGGCTCAATGGATTAAGGATCCTGCATTGTCACTGCTGGGATGCAGGTCACTGCTGTGTTGCGGGTATGATCCCTGGCCTAGGAACCTCCACATATTACAGGCAAAGCCAAAAAAAATTTTTTTTTAATTTTAAAAGAGTAGTTTCAGTGAAAGATTGGCAACAGAAGCCAGACTGTAGTCAGTGAAGAAATGAGTGGGAGGAGAGGAGTTAAAGTTGGTGAGTATGGACAGCTTTTTCTGCTTGGGCTGGGCAGAGGAGAATTGTCTTGTTGTCCATGTGGAGGATTTAGAAAGGTAAAGAGGAGTGTTTGTCGTTTATGAACGGAAAGTAACTCAAGCTGAGGGAGAAGACTAGAGTGAGATGTTTAGGGATGGGGAGTAGAAGAAGAAGAAGAAGAACAATAATATAAATAATATGATGACACAGAAGAAAGGGAATACAAGGAGTAAAACAACTGATCATTCAGATAGGATTCAGAACACAGATGGAAAGAACCTTGGTAGGGTGAGGTAAGGATGGGTCTAACTGCAGATGAGCTTGGAGGTTAAGCTTTTTAAGAGAGTTCGCCCCCAATAACTGCTAGTTTATCAGTGAAATAAGAAACAAGGTCATCTGAGGAGCAGAGAGGAATAGGAAGTTTGAGGGAAGTAGTGAAGGTTTTGAAGACCCATTAAGAAGGATGATGCAAGAAAGTATTGACTAGAAAAAAAAGGTGTAGTGAGAGAGTTCCCATCGTGGCTCAGTGGTAATGAACCCAACTAGTATCCATGAGGACTTGGGTTTGACCCTTGGCCTTGCTTTGGAATTGCCGTGGGCTGTGATGTAGGTCACAGACCTGGCTGGGATCTGGTGTTGCTATGGCTGTGGTGTAGGCCAGTGGCTGCAGCTCCAACTGAACCCCTAGCCTGGGAAGTTCCATATGCAGTGGCTGTGGCCCTAAAAAGACCAAAAAAAAAAAAGTGTATGAGATTATAGAATAATGTTGGGGGTGTGGCTGAGATTGAATGCCAATGATGTGTAATATTCAGAAGCAGTAAAATAATTTTCCGTAGCTATGCAAATCTACACAAGATTAGAAACAGCAAATAGAGATGTTCCATAAATCAGGAGGGATTCGTGGGGCTCAGGTATTGATAACTGTTAAGAGCAGATGGAGTGAAGCAGTTTGGATGAGGTGCCTTGGGGTCTGAGCCACAAATGATGGAAGAGATGCCAGATGGAGACCATCTGCAAGGGGAAAGGGGTCAAGGATTGGAACTAATGCTCTTTGGTGTCCCTCACATAAAGCCAATCATATGCCCTCAGAATCCCAGAATTGACTTATTGATATACAGTCATTTTAACAGAAAACATTACTGCCATGAAACAACAGATTAATTGTAGGAGCTCACTCTGAATGGACAGGGCTGAACTTGAGCTCCCCAAATTCTCCATTTTTTGTAGCAGAAGCAGTAACAATATAACCCCAAAGTCAATTCTACGGACTTCTGAAAGTTTGGTTTGGTTTGGTTTGGTTTGGTTTGGTTTGGTTTGGTTTGGTTTGGTTTTTTGGCCTTGCCTATTGTATATGGAAGTTCCTGGGCCAGGGATTGAACCTGAGCCAGAGCAGCGACCCAAGCCACTGAAGTGACAATGCCAGATCCTTAACCCACTGTGCCACAAGAAAACACCTGACATTCAAGTTTTAAATCAGAGCAGATATGAAACAGAAAAGAGTTATTTAAAGGATTCTTTTATTCTTTTTTCTTTGTCATTGTAAGGGGGCTATCTACTTGTTCCATGTTCACTTTCTCTTCTCTCTTATTTTCAGAAGCCCTGTAAATGAAGAAAGCCATAATAGTGTCATGCACTCCGATGGTAAGGGTCAAAAAGATGTTTTATTTATTGACTTGTTACCTCAGATACAGAAGTTTGAGTCAATTATTCTCATAGGGTGATTAATGAGTCATTATCATCATTGGTTCATGTAAGACCCCTCTCTGTTTTACTTATCTATTTATTACCTCTTACCTCCATAACCTACTCCCTTTCCTTCCTTCCCCTTACCAGAGACAAATAGTCTAACGTATTTCGTGTATATGTGTCTTTTGTATGTGTTCTTTCATACTGTTGTATGTGTATATATTTCAACGTACATAAATATATTATAGCTCACTCTGGCACTCAGCATAATGTGTTTTGGGGAGGCCTCATCCGTGTTATGTGTCTGTGTATTTAATTTGTTGCTGTTAACTACTGCACAGCACTCTATGGTATGCATCCCATGCATTTACATTTTACTTCCAACTTGAATACCGTGAATAATAGTGCAAAGCACTTCCTCTCCACATCCCCACCCATGGTCCTCTAAGAGGCTGCCTTTAAGATGTATATCCAGCTGCAGAATGGCTGCTTGGAAAGTCTGGAATGTTTGTTTTGACTGAGTAGGATGAGAGTGCTCTCTAGAAGAGCTGCTGTATATTCCCATCACAGGGCATGAAGATTCCAAGACGCCTGCCTTTCACTAGTGCCTGGCATTGGGCAGCTTTCCAGTTGTTGCCAGTCTGATACGTATAAGATGATGTCTCGTTTCCTTTTCATATCTCTGCTTACTGTTGAGTTTGAGTACTTGATATGTTTGTTAGCCTTTGAGGTTTCCTCTTCTGTAAGTTGCCAGTTCCTATCCTTGGACCATTTTCTTCTTGGAGTTGGTATCCTTTCCTGGTTGACTTGCAGGAGTTCCTTGGTATTCCAGCTATTGACCCCATGTCAGAGGCAGACTTTGCAAATATTTTTTCTCATTCTGTCTGTTGTCTATTAGCTTAGTCCATACTGTCCTTTACTGAATATAAATATATCTTGATATAATCAAATTCATTAATTTTTTTGCTTTGTAAATTTTATCTGAAGACCTATACATAGGAAAGAAAAAAAGATGTTATTAAAATACAGTTGATTTACAATGTTGTCCCAATTTCTGCTGTACAACAGGTGACTCCGTCATATATTTTATATATACACATTCTTTTAAAATATTGTTTTCCATTATGGGCTATCCCAGGAGATTGGATATAGTTCCCTGTGCTATATAGTAGGACCTTGTTGTTTATTCATTCTAAATGTAATAGTTTACATCTACTAACCCCAAACTCCCAGTTTATCCCACTTCTTCCTTCCTCCCCCTTGGCAACCACAAGTCTGTTCTCTATGTCCGTGAGTCTGTTTCTGTTTTGTAGATAGGTTCATTTGTGCCATATTTTAGTTTCCAAATATAAGTGATATCACTTACTTGTTTTTCTCTGACTTACTTCACTTAGTATGAGAATCTCTAGTTGCATCCATGCTGCTGCAAATGGCATTATTTCGTTCTTTTTTATGGCTGTTTAGTATTCCCTTGTATTTATGTACCACATCTTTTTAATCCATTTATCTGTCCATGAACATTTAAATTGTTTCCATGTCTTGGCTATTGTGAATAGTGCTACTATGAACTTAGAGATGCATGTATCTTTTTGAATTATAGTTTTGTCTAGATATATGCCCAGGAGTGGAAATGCTGAATCATATGGTAGTTCTATTTTAGTTTTCTGAGGAACCTTGATATTATTTTCCATAGTGGTTGTACCAATTTACTTTCCCTCCAACAGTGTAGGAGGATTCTCTTTTCTCCACACCCTCTCCAGCATTCGTTACTTGTAGACTTGCTAATGATGGCCACTCTGACCAGTGTGATATTGAGCATCTTTTCATGTGCCTTTTGGCCATTCATGTGTCTTCCTTGGAGAAATGTTGATTTAGGTCTTCTGCCTATTTTTTGATTGGGTTGTTTTTGTTGTCATTGAGTTGTATGTGGTGTTTGTATATTTTGGAGATTAAGCCTTTGTTGGTTGCATTGTTTGCAACTATTTTCTCCCATTCTCTTGTGTTTGGGGGTGGTTTTTTTATGGTTTCCTATGCTGTGCAAAAGTTTGTAAGCTTGATTGGGTCCCATTTGTTTATTTTTGTTTTTATTTCTATTGCCTTGGGAGACCAACCTAAGAACACATTTGTATGGCTTATGACAGAGAATGTTTTGCCTATGTTCTCTTCTAGGAGTTTCATATTGTCATGTCTTTTTTGTTTTGTTTTGTTTGTCTCTTTAGGGCCACACCCAAGGCATGTGGAGGTTCCCAGGCTAGGGAACGCCAGAGCCACAGCAATGCCAAATCCGAGCCACATCTTCGACACACACCACAGTTCATGGCAGCGCTGGATCCTTAACCCACTGAGTGAGGCCAGGGATTGAACCTGAAACACCATGGTCCCTAGTTGGATTCATTTGCACTGTGCCACAACTGGAACTCCGATATTGTCATGTCTTATGTTTAAGTCTTTAAGCCATTTTGAGTTTATTTTTGTGCATGGTGTGAGAGTGTGTTTTAATTTCATTGATTTATATGCAGCTGTGTAATTTTCCCAGGACCATTTGCTGAAGAGACTGTCTTTTTCCCATTTTATATTCTTGCCTCCTTTGTTAAAGACGAATTGACCATGGGCGTCTGGGTTTATTTCTGGGCTCTCTCTTCTTTTCCATTGATCCATATGTCTGTTTTTGTACCACTTCCACACTGTTTTGACTACTGTAGCTTTGTAGTATTGTCTGAAATCTGGGAGAGTTATGCCTCCTGCCTTTTTTTTCTCCCTCAAGATTGCTTTGGCAATTCTAGGTCTTTTATGGGACCATATAAATTTTGGGAATATTTGTTCTAGTTCTGTGAAAAATGTCATGGGTAATTTGATAAGAATCACATTAAATCTGTAGATTGCTCTGGGTAGTATGGCCATTCACAATATTAATTCTTCTAATCCAGGAGCATGGGTTATCTTTCCATTTCTTTGAATCCTCTTTAACTTCCTTGATAATTTTTTTTTTTTTTTTTTTGCCATTTCTTAGGCTGCTCCCATGGCACATGGAGGTTCCCAGGCTAGGGGTCAAATCGGAGCTGTAGCTGCCAGCTTACACCAGAGCCACAGCAACGCTGGATCTCAGCTGCGTCTGCGACCTACACCACAGCTCACAGCAACGCCGGATCATTAACCCTCTGAGCAAGGCCAGGGATCAAACCTGCAACCTCATGGTTCCTAGTTGGATTCGTTAACCACTGCGCCACAACAGGAACTCCTTCCTTGATAAATTTTTTTATAGTGCTCAGCAAATAAGTCTTTCACCTCCTTGGTCAGGTTTATTCCTAGGTATTTCATTTGGAGAGAAAAATATTATCTTCTATTTTCTTCTACGAAACATATTTAGGTCTTTGGTCTCTTGGCAGTTGACCTTTGAGGAGTTTGTAGAAATCCAGATTTGTTGTCTCTTTATGTAAAGTCAGTTTTCTCATCACTATATTCTGAAATCCACTCTTTTCTCATTAATTTATAATGCCACCTTTACTGTATTAGCTGTATTAGTGTGTTTATGTCTTTGTATACATGGTGTATTTGTGTGTGCATAATGTGTGTTTCTGTTTGCATGTGTGTAATTTGGGTATCTGTTTCTGAGCTCTCTGCTGTGTTCCATTGGTCTATTTGTTTTAATATCAATACTACACTGTTTATTATTATTGTTTTATATTATGTCTTAATATTTGGTAATTTGTTGATGTTACTAAACACTTGAGCAGTAAAATATCTTTTTGAAAAATCCTATTAACTTGATTTGTTTGATACATGAAAGTAAATCCTTGGGAGCAAATAAATCAAAACTGTGAGCTAGTTGTGATTTTCTGGTCATACCTTTGTTCTACACAAGCCCACAAAACCAAACATGTGTACTTTTCATAAAGAAAATAAAGAGTGTCTTCATTATGTTTTGGTTTTTGCATTATTTTATGAAAGCCAATGAAATGATTTTGTAATTAAATTCCAAGATTCAAAAAGCCATAATAGGGATCTAAACCACATGTCCTATTTTGTACTTATATACCTTGGGTAAAGCAAAAGTTCTGTTAGATTATAAACTGATTTGAATATTATATTGCATTTCATAATTCATGTTAAACCATATCTTAATTAGAATATATTAAATTGTATTCTTTTTTTAAACACTTTAGGTACTGGAAATCTCGATGAGGTCAGTTTTTCTTTCCTTCTTATATTACTGTCAATAGAATATTTAACCATTACTGTGATTCATTATCTTTTTTTCTTTTTTTGTATTTGAAGGGCCACACCCACAGCATATGGAAGTTCCCAGGCTAGAAATCAAATCGGAGCTATACCCCACAGCCTACACCACAGCCACAGCAACACCAGATTCAAGCTACATCTGCAACCTACACCACAGCGCACAGCAAAGCCAGATCCTTAACCCTCTGAGCAAGGCCATGGATCAAACCTGCACCCTTATGAATACTAGTAGGGTTCATTACTACTGAGCCACAATGGCAACTCTGTGATTCATTTTCTATTGGTAAAAGAACAATGAAAATTCTTTGGAGTAATGATGGTATTTTTTTCATTTATAATCTTATTTTATCTGAAATGCTTGAGACATTAAACACCAATTATTACACTGACTCATAGTAATTTCGCAGCACTGAACATGAGCTCAAGTCTGGCTATATATCTGGATTATATAGCTGGATAGAAAATGGAATCTTTTTGTGTTTATTTTCTCAGTCTACTTCTAAAAAGGAAAAAAATATGTTTTAAACGTGCCAAATTTACATGCAATTAAATTTATGTTTGTTTTACTGAGTATTTGAGCAATGAAATATGTGTATGTTCTCTTATTAAATAATTACAATTAATCATCATTGTTTTTCTTGACAGGAACAAGAGAGTGAAGGAGAAACATATGAAGACATGTATGCATTACATTTTTTTACCATGATATTTTCCTTCTAAGATAAATGCAATGATTTGTAAGAGGGGGTGCAGATAGATATTCAACACTAGAGGAGAGAAGCTCTATTGTTCAAAATAAAGGGCTTATAATGATAACATTTATTTCAGTACAAGGGACTAAAGATTCTTTTCTTGTCTAAGGATTTTACAGAGGACCCTGTTCAAATGCCGTTGTGAAAGGAGTTGGGAGTCTACACCCCACTCGATAGCCCACAGGCAGGGAATCCAGGGGCAGGAATCTGTATTTCCCACTCTTGGCAAGTCCTTGGGCAAATGCATTCATGTCCATGTAACACAATCCTCACCTAGGCAGCCCTTCGCCTCACAACTGTTCCATGAGAGACAGTTCAACACAGCACCAGATGCCAAAGTGTCGGCCTGCTAAAGCAGAAAAAATGTTTAAAATAGTTCCAAAAGGGGTTTCTGGGTGGCCCAAGACTAAATTTCTCAGAAAATGAGGGAAAGTAGAAGTGAGCATCGTATTTTATCTTTTGCTGATTCAGATACCTTAATTTTCTCTACCGAGTTCTTATTCAACTAATTCTGACTAAAAGTTTGGGAATTAAGGTTTGCACATACACATGTGTATGTGCACTTTTACCAGTGAGTGTGCACATGTGAGAGAAAGAGAGAGAGATATGCATGCTATTCATGCCAACAGGCCTCAAGAGCAGGGCCTTTTTGGGAGTTCCCGTTGTGGTGCAGTGGAAACGAAGCTGACTAGTATCCATGAGGACATGTGTTCAATCCCTGGCCTCGCTTAGTGGGTTAGGGATCCTGCAGCTCTGATTTGACCCCTAGCCTGGGAACTTCCACATGCTGCAAGTGCAGCCCTAAAAACCAAAAAAAAAAAAAAAAAGAACAGGGTTTATGGACAGTGGTTTCTACTTGCTAGCATGAGTTTAGGGGTAGCAGAGCCTTTGGAAGGTATCTTCATGTATAGGCCTTCTGCCATTTTTAAGAACCATCTCATACACCCAGGAATTTTGACAAGCCTTGGCTTTGTGCCTTCACCTGTACTTCAGACACTGCCTTCTGTGGTGGGCAGGAACTCTCTGGAGGGTGAGCCCTAACACATCCATGCCTGCAGATGCTGAAACAACCTAACAATGTTTATCCTCAGAGAAACATCCAAGGAAAAAGAGAAGAAAAGAGAAAAAGAGGAAAAGAAGAGATTAGAGCTGGAGAAAAAAGAACAAAAAGAGAGAGAAAAGAAAGAACAAGAAATAAAGAAGAAATTTAAAGTAAGACCTTGCTTGCTAATGAATGAAAAGGAGTAACTTCTTTTTGTTTAATATAATGGGTTTTTTTTTAATATAATGGCTTTTTTTTTTCCCTTATAGCTGGTTTACAGAAGGAGTAACTTCTTTTTTTTTAATATAATGGTTTTTATTTTTTTCCCTTATAGTTGGTTTACAGTGTTGTGCACTTGTACATTTTTTTAAAAGGAGTTACTTCTTTATAACTTTCACACAAAAGGGGCACCATTTTTGAAACCTTACATATTTAGAAAATTTAATCATTGTTTTCAAGAGTAACTACCTTCATAACAGTAAGGTTTTTGTCCAATACTCTCCCTTATCCTTGCACTAAAAATGCAATACAAGAAAATTCAAATAGGAGTTCCCATTGTGGCTCAGTGGGTCAAGAATCTGACAAAGTGTCCGTGAGGATGCAGGTTCAATCCCTGGCCTCACTCAGTGGAGTTAAGGATCTGGCATTGCTGAAATCTGTGGTGTAAATCACAGATGTGGCTCAGATCTGATATTGCTGTGGCTGTGGCATAGACCACAGCTGCAACTCCGATTCAACCCCTAGCCTGGGAACTTCCATGTGCCGCGGGTGCAGCCGTAACAAGAAAAAATAAATTAATTTTTTACAAGTTAGAAAAATAAAATTCAGATAAAATATGGCAGCTTATGAGTTGTATAAAATCCAAATAAAATATAGTTGGAGCTCAAGAAATTCTATGTCGGTTGAGTGAATGAATACTTGGTTGGTTCCTTAAGACCCTTCTTGACTCTCCTCATCATGCATTTCACGTTAACCTACTTATAATAAGAGCTCAGACCCACACACTTAGCTATTCCTGTGGCATGTATAAAGTGGGGCAAGGGACAGGAGTGTCTCTGGATCAACCATACCTGTCTCAGAATCTCCAAGCTGCTCTGATGGCTGATGTCTAGACCTGACTTACATTTTTGCCTGTGTTTTAAGCCTGTGTACATATTGACTTCTGATACTTGCTCTTTCTCATCCCTCTTCATCTGCCTGGATTTCTGACCTCTGTCTTCTCTGATGTCTAATTGTGTGACTTCTATTACTGCCACCACTAACACTGCACTTGCAGAACATACTGGCCTGGCTAGTCTGTCTTTGAAACATGACCCATCTGGTGTGGGTTTGATATGTCAGCTACATTTAGAGTGATTATCTGGGTGACAAAACTATTCTTCACTTTAAAAGGGATAACATTATCAAGTTTCCTTTGAATATTTAACTCTTCCAAAACATTTAATATGTGGTTTAAATTATAGAAATGTGATTTATATACAACTTCCCAGTATATTTCTTATAATAAAATAAAGATTCAACAGCAGGGCACAGGGGAAATGTAAAGCTTAGAGTCAGTTAAACAGATGGGCATTGAAATTCCAGATGCACCTGTGAGTTATGTGATGGTGTTCATGTTACTAAACTTCTCTGAACCTCAGGTTTTTATTTTTAAAGTGAGTAAATGATAGCTCTCCTGAAATTTTATTATGGCATTAAATAAAATAATGCACATAAGGTGCTGTATCATTTATAGGTTCTCATTCAGTTTTTCTTACTATATATAATTAAAACTAAGATTGCAGTATGAACATCAAAATATTTTAGTCATACAGACTATATGGTTACAAGCGTTTAGAAATTTTCAAGCGTAAAACATGAAAAACTAATTTCTTAAATGAAAAATTTTATAACATCTATTATAAAGAGATTGTTTATAGTTTTGAAGGAATTATATAAAGATTTTCATTGTGGCTTTTTTTTGAAAAATCACATTGTTTGGCTTATTCATTCAAATAATATTTGTTAGAAAGAAAAAATAGGATATAGAAATCATGCCACTACATATGAATTTGTAATTTTTTTTTCCCCCTCGTTGCAGCTCACGGGCCCTATTCAAGTCATCCATCAAGCAAAAGCTTGCTGTGATGTCAAAGGAGGGAAAAATGAACTGAGTGTCAAGCAAGGAGAGCAAATTGAAATAATCCGCATCACAGACAACCCTGAAGGGAAATGGCTGGGCCGAACAGCCAAGGGGTCTTGTGAGTGCCAATTTCCTAAAACTTCAAAGTGTTTTCTTTTTGAGCCAATATGAATGTGAAAATTCTTCCAACAGGCATTACTTCATAGGCATTAAGTTGCAAGTATGTTATAGGGTGGACAAAGATGAGAAGATTTTTAAAGAACGGGCATGGCTCCATTTTCACCTCATCTGTGTAATCTTTTTAGTGGGGGAAAAAATGCAAATATTTATATTATTCCAGGGAGGAGCAAAGAGCATTAGATTCTTCACGGACGTTAAAAGACAAAAATGGTTCGTATGAATCACCTTGGAATCTCGAAAACTGATTCGAGGCTTACCCCAAACCACAACAGCGTTAGACTTGACAAAGTACAGTGAGTGAGCCTAGGAAGTCTGTAAATCAGAATTGCAAGCAAAGAAATAAAGGGAAGATTTAGAGAGCAAATGTGCAATGAATAACAACTCTAGGATATTTAAACTTCAGTTACTGAACATGAGTCATTCCCCTTTTGGTAGACGGCTATATTAAAACAACGGCGGTAGAGATTGACTATGATTCCTTGAAACGGAAAAAAACCTCTCTTGGTGCCCTTTCATCAAGACCTGTTGAAGATGACCAGGAAGTATATGATGATGTCGCAGAGCAAGAAAATGTTAGCAGGTATGTTAAATGCAAATTGTACAGCAAATCAAACAGTCTCTTTGTCAGAGATTGTATATTTTTAAGGTGCCAGAATTTTACTTTCCACATTCCTACTGCTCTCTATCACTAAACTAAATTACCATTTGCAGTCACTTAATATGGTTGAAAAGTTGTTTGAAATTCCATAGTCTTTTGTTTTGCTCTTTGGTTATATGTATCCAATACTACTTGAACTATAATGGGCCATTTGCCGGGTGTTGCCAAGGTGTTGTCAATCCGAAATGCCAGTTTTCAGTATTCATTCAGATGTGATCTTAGGGCTATGCCTAAAATAAATATGATTTTGTAAAATATGAAGCATGAAGTATAAAAGTTAGCTCAGAAAAATATAAGGCTTTTTGCTGTGAAATTTCCAAGCCTAAATATATTTGTTATTCTTACTTGAAAACATAACAGAAAAAAAAATGGGTTTTCCCTATGACTCTGTTTAGCTCTTTAAGAGTGAAAATGTCAAAGCTCAATCCCTTTTGATCCTGGGCAATGAACTAAGGGTCCAACTGTCCATGACCCATTCATTCCATTAGATTAGCAGGAGCTTCCCTGCAAAAATTATGGGAACATCTTCCTGGGGCTGAGGAACTGAACAAGGACATCCTTTCTGGAGGAGCCCAGAGGGGAAGCTGGCCGTCTTCTCACACGTACCTTTCCTTCCCTTCTCTCCCTTCTCAGTCCCCAGCTCCCTTTATCCTTGCCTCCTCTTGTCGTCTTCCTAGCTTTGATCTTTCTTGTTCTTTCTTCTCCTTCTTCTTCCATTCTCCTTTTCCTTTCATGCCTTCTTCCTCTAATATCTTCCTTTCCTGGTAAAGCCATAATCCCTTCAAGCTGAAGGAAAAGGAGGAAGAAAATCTCCCAGCGCAGTGAAGAATCTTCATTTTTCTATGCCCACTTTGTGGAATTGGGAAACCCCCATGTGATCCCAAAACATGTGCTCTGTGCTAGATCTTCACTTGAGGAAAAAAAAAAAAATGTATCTGCATTCTCCACAACTCAAAACACAAAGAAAAACATGCTTTAATTACCAACAATTTTAAACATGTAAAATGTTCAGATGTTAACATATTAATGAGACGTATGAAGAACTAAATGTCCCTCTTGTGGTCTTTGAGCTCATGGCATCATTTAAACTTATTTTGCTTTCAGGCAGTTTTGTCTTTCTAAAATGAATGATAGCCTCCAATGCCTACTTACTGTGTTATGACCATAAATTATGCAATATAGCAAAACATGCAATGTATGCACTGGAGTTTACAGATTGTAAATTGTAATAAGTTACACATTGTAATAAGAAACACATTGACCTTGTTTGAGATTTAGTAAATGCCAATTTGGGGGTTGGTTGAAGTTCCAAATGGCCATATTCTGAGAGTTACAGAATTTTCTGGACACAAGTATCTCATACCATGTTTATTATCAACACATATACCTTATGTTTGTCTTTTATCTTAAAATTTTCTCTATTAAAGAACCTCAGTTATGTTAATACATGCATATTTACACTGAAGAACATACTTAAGAAAAAAATAATCCACAAAAAAGGGATGATGTCCTTAAAATGAAGTCTTGTTTATCATAATAGGTGATAATTTTCCAAAACTAATGCCATGGCCTTTTCTGTTTTCTCTGCTGCGTGCATACCTCAACTCTAAAAGGCATCTCTAGTTAGCAAACATGTAGCAGAAAAAGAATTTTCTATTTAACACACTGGGGTTGGAGGAAGTGTGCGGTTTTAATGCTCAATATCTTAAACAAGTAAAGCACCACAATATTTCCTAGCTTCTGTTCCTCCCTTATGCATAATTAATAAGAAAACGAAAGAAGAGACATCACTTCTACGCAAGCTTTGTTTGAAACTACAGCTGCTGCTGGCAGAGATCTCATAACAGAACATGCTTTGTCCTTAGTAGAACAAGGAAAGATGCTGAGTATAGCTGGCAGCTTGTCCTGGCATGAATAAGAGAAGGCACCGTCCTCTCCTCTGACTCCCCCAGTCGCCTCCTGGTTCCTCACACTCCTGATTCCTCCAGAGTACGGAGTGCTGACTGTGCACTTCAAACTCTGAGCAGACAGGAGGCTTAAAAGCCCAGGTCCTGGCAGCTGTTCTCCCCTTTCTTCTCAACTAAGCAATTTTTGTCATAATTAGGAAACGTTGAACAAAAGGAAATACAAATGCATGTACCACTCTAACATCACATAAAACGCTTTCTTCTATGTATGTTCCCCAACCTTTTTCCTGCCACTTATCCTTTCCTCTTTCTCCTTCCTCCTCTTTGCTCACACTCCTTCCCCTTACCTCTGGTTCCTCTGATCGATGGTTTGAATTCCAAAGAGGAAATTGAAGAATTGTTCTAGAAATGAAATAATGTATGGCGACTTGGCTCCTGATTATTATAACCCCGTTCTTTGGGAATTGGGTATGAGAATCTCCAAGATGGCATTTGTTTTATTTGCCAGGATTGGCAGCCAACCAAATGTGCAATTTTTTCACATAATTCTAACTGCTTGCTTTATGCTCTAAGGGAGTATCAAAGGCAAAAGCAATGGATGTGAAAGTAGTTTGTAAATAAGTAGAGAATATACTTAAACCTCATCAAAAATCAGTTCCTGGCATTCCCATTGTGGCTCAGTGGAAACAAATCTGACTAACATCCATGAGGACGTAGGTTTGATCCCTGGCCTTGCTCAGTGGGTTAAGGATCCAGTGTTGCCTTGAGCTGTGGTGTAGGTCATAGATGCAGCTTGGATCTGGCGTTGCTATAGCTGTGGTATAGGCTGGCAGCTACAGCTCCAACTGGACCCCCAGCCTGGGAACCTCCATATGCCGCGGGTGTGGCCCTAAAAGCACAAAAGACAAAAAAAAAAATCAATTCCTAATTATATATTAAGCCATTTATAGCATGTTTTTGTCCAAAATTCCATTAGCAAAATATTTTTTATCTCTAGATTAGTGGTAGACATGCGTCAGACCAATTTCTCTTATCCATACTTTAAGTTTGAGGAATCAGTAGGTGTACAATTATATTATACCATATGATTATAATATGACTGATATCTATTGCTGGCAGATTATCCAAAAGGCAAAAATGGTGACACAGGCAGGGAGTGCAGTGAAGTGTAGCCAAAACAACGTGGAACAGGACAGCAGGATGCTGAGGTTCTCATCTTAACTGTTAAGTTCATTAAAAGGAAGCTTTGACAATTTTTCGGAGCCTCAGTTTCTTTTCTGCAAAATGAACTAGATGACTTCCCAGGTTTTTTTGTTTTTTTGTTTTTTTTCGAGGTTTTTTTTAAAGTTCCCACAGTCTAGAGTTCCTCTTTTTTTTTTTTTTTTTTTTTTTTTTGCTTTTTAGGGCCGCACTCGCAGCATATAGAGGTTCCCAGGCTAGGAGTCCAATTGGAGCGACAGCTGCCAGCCTATGTCACAACCACAGCAATGCCAGATCCAAGCTGAGTCTGCGACCTACACCACAGCTCATGGCAATGCCAGATCCTTAACCCACTGAGCAAGGCCAGGAATCAAACCCGCAACCTCATGGTTCCTAGTTGGATTTGTTTCTGCTGAGCCATAACAGGAACTCCTAGACTTCCTTTGCTCTCACAGAATTCACATCTTAATGGGATAAATGGGTAAGAAAACAAATGATTATGAAAGAGAAGAACAGAATGTTATAGAAATAAATTTAAAAATGCAGAAATCTGGATTTAGAGAATCGTAAGCCAGAGTTTATAAAAACCTCATGAATAGAATTTCCATTTTTTAAAGTTCTCCCTTTGGAAAAAAAAAAGTAATGCTATTGGACTAAGAGTGAAGTGCTATGATTATAAGAATTGAAAAAATTTAACTTAATGCAATTAAGGTTGTATATAATTCTGGGAATCATACTTTTTGGGAAAAAAAAGTCCATTTATGGAATGATGTGATACTGTATAATCTGAAAACTGCCTCATAGGAAAATATCAGAAGGAGACACTATCACTGTTTAGAATACTTTATGTAGTACCTGAATCTCACTTGATTCCTATTAGGTTTGTTTTGTTTTGCTTTGTTTGCTTTGTTACTACTCGTCTATTACCATGAGGAATAATTTTTCTTCCTTTTATTTTATTTATTTATTTATTTATTTAGTCTTTTTAGAGCCTCACCTGAGGCATATGGAGGTTCCCAGGCCAGTTTGAATTGGAGCTGTGGACACCAGCCTACACCACAGCCACAGCTACGTGGGATCCGAGCCACATCTGCGACCTACACCACAACCCAAGGCAACCCTGGATCCTTAACCCACTGATGAAGGCCAGGGAACAAACCTGCATCCTCTTGGATGCTAGTCGGGTTCATTAACTGCTGAGCCATGATGGGAACTCTTCTTCCTTTCAATATGTAACATATGTTAACTTTTTTTTCTAGTTGAAGTATAGTTGATTTATAGTATACTAGTTTCAGATATAATAGCATAAGGACTCAAAAACTTTATAAATTATATTCCATTTAAAGTTATTATAAAATATTGGCTATTCCGTATGCCATACACTGTATCCTTGTATCTTATTTGTTTTATATATAGTAGTTTGTATCTCTTAATCCTGTTTCCCTAGCTTGCCCCTCCCTCTATCCCGCTCCACACTGGTAACTGCACTAGTTTGTTCTCTATATCTGTAAGCACTATTTCTGTTTTGTTATACTCATTCATTCATTTTATTTTTTAGATTATTTGTCTTTGTCTTCTGATTTATTTCAGTAAGGCTTCCAGGTCCACCCATGTTGCTGGAATGGGCAAAATTCCATTCTTTTTTATGGCTGAATAATATTCCATTTTATATAGATGTAGTTCTATACACACTACATCTTTATCTATTCACCTGTTACTAAACACTGAAGTCATTTCTATATTTTGGCAATTGTAAATAACAACCTGGAAACTTTTGACTGGAATGTTATTTCTCATTTATATAACCGCTCAATAAATGTCCTTCTCTTCCTGATAGCTAAATAATTCATATATTAATTGAATTTGTCTATTTTTTTCCCTAGCCACAGCCAGAGTGGAAGTGGAGGTAAGCCACACACTTTTACCAGCAGTTTCTCCAAGTCTTCAACATTTTGTGTATATTAGTGACAAAAATGCTTTTGTTTGCAAATAATGAGGAGGATCTTAATGTGGCAGAAAGAACACTGAACTAGGAACCAATGACCTGGAGTCCAGTCCTGGCCTCTGAGCCTGAGCAGTCAATTCTTTTTTCCAATTTTATCATGAGTCACAGGGGGACTCTACTTCCAGTGTGCCTGGGGCAGTTTTGATTTTTGCCAATCATCTGAGTACAGTGATCTGTAGTTTCCCTCAGCACTTTCAGAAGTATCCTTATTTGGATGATACTAATATGGTCACCTTGGCTCTGACTCCTAAAGACTCCTTGTAGTCTTACCAACAAAATAAGGGTTATTAATAGGTGGCAGTTCTAAAATTCTCATCCTAAAAATCAGATTTCAAATTTATTGCCCATATCCCTATATAGACAAGGTACTTAATAAACATTTTGTAAATAAATATTTGACAAATAGCAGATTCCTAAGCACTATATAATAACAAATCAAACAAGAAAAGGATTTAACGTTTAAAATACCACTTTTATGAAATGAAAAGCCACCTTGTATTCCTTTCCTTGTTTCAGCTCTCATCAGTATTGAGAAATTCACCTTTCCTTTCATTTTCTTTTCTTTTTCGTCTTTTGTATTTTTAGGGCCACACCCATGGCATATGAAGATTCCCAGGCTAGGGGTCTAATCGGAGCTGTAGCCGCCAGCCTACACCAGAGCCACAGCAACGCCAGATCCTAGCTGCATCTGTGAACTACACCACAGCTCATGGCAACACCAGATCCTTAACCCACTGAGCAAGGCCAGGGATCAAACCTGCAACCTCATGGTTCCTAGTTGGATTCATTTACGTTGCACCGCAACGGGAACTCCCCTCATTTTTCTTTTCTTTACTTAGATCTTGCTCAGGAACTTTTTTTTTTTTTTTTCCTCTTTTTAGGGCCACACTCACGGCATATGGAAGTTCCCAGGCTAGGGGTTCAATTGGAGCTGCAGCTGTCTGCCTACACCACAGCCACAGCAAGACGGGATCCAAGCCGAGTCTGTGACCTACACAACAGTTCACAGCAACACCGGATCCTTAACCCACTGAGCAAGGCCAAGGATTGAACCCTCGTCCTCATGAATACTAGTCAGGTTTGTTAACGCTGAGCCACAACGGGAACTCCAGGATCTTTTTCTGAATGTCTCCTCAGTATTAATTAAATTTGTTTTATCACCTTCTTTTTTTCCACGATAAATACTTAACTCCATCCTCTGTTTTTTTTACTTTTTCCCATTCCTTTCATCTCAGTGCACAGTACTCTTTATCATCCCTCATATTTCACCTCTAAGAATTCCTTATAAAATAGTATAAAAAGCTATTAATTTACCTACTCTCTATGGGAGAGTGGGGAAATAAAGCTATTTTTAATTTAAATAGTTATATGAAAGAGATTTGTTTTCTGCCATTAAATGACAGACTTCTTATCAAATTTTGAGTGAAGATTTGTGAGCAAATTATGAAATTAATGAGGTTTTTTTCCCTCCTAATTCAAATAAAGGGATGTTCCCACCTCCCCCAGATGATGATATTTATGATGGGATTGAAGAGGAGGAAGTTGCTGACAGGTAAGGATGCTGCTGATCAGCAGATGGCCTTTTTGCAAATTGCCATGTATAGTGAAATTGTATAGTTTTGTTTTCTAGTTAGAATAAAAAGAGGAAAATAGCGTTTCCCTGTTAGATTACCAAAAATTATTTGGAAGAACCTTGACAACTCTATCAAAAGAAGTGAAATGAAAAAGGGATAAAGGAGTACAAGTGTTGCAGATTTTTTTCAAACTTTTCCTGGTCCATTATTGATCAATTAATAATTTATTTTTATGACAACTTCAGGAAAGTCTATCATTGCATGGCTATCCTTTGTATAGTAATCATAGTTGTGGGCAACCCAAATGAACTGAGATCATATGCAGTCCATGCCAAAACCAGAGTGGAATATTTAATCCTTTAGATGTTTAAAGTTTTTGGTTTTGTTTTTTGTCTGTGTGTATCTTTTTAGGGCCATACCCATGGCGTAAGGAGGTTCCTAGGCTAGGGGTTGAATCGGAGCTGTAGCCTCTGGCCTACACCACAGCCACAGCAATCTGGGATTGGAGCCATGTCTGCAATTTACACCACAGCTCATGGCAATGCTGGATCCTTAACCCACTGAGCAAGACCAGGGATCGAACCTGCATCCTCATGGATACTAGTCAGATTCATTTCTGCTGAGTCATGAGAGGAACTACAGATGTTTAAACTTTTAAACTGTCATATTATGAAATTTAAATAGAGGAGTTCCCGCGTGGCTTAGCAGATTAAGGATCCAGCGCTATCACTACTATGGTTCTGGTTACAGCAGTGTCAAGGGTTCAATCCCTGGCCCAGAAATTTCCACATGTGATGGACAGGCAAAAAATAAATAAGTCAAACTAAAAAATTTAAATACATATTTAAATTTATTTATTTTATTTTTTCAGCTGTGCCCATGGTATGTGAAAGTGCCCAGGCCAAAGATAAAACCTGGGTCACAGCCAGGACAATGCTGAATGCTTAACTCTATGAGCCCCCAAGAACTCCCATATTTAAAATGTTAAAATCTATTAACTACTTACTTTTAATTATAGTAAAGCTAAATTGATGTTTAAAACTTAATCCTGACTTAGTTTGCTCTTTAAGAACCAAGAGAATCTACCAAGTAAGAATGCAACTTACCTACTGTTTACTTTGTAACAGCAGTATTGAAAGACCATGACCGGTAAACTTAATAGCTACATTTTGTAAGTACAATGAGTAGCTTACAGCCTGAATAATCAATGCAGTATGATTATAAAAAATCTGATCAATGCCTACGTGCTCCAAAGCTCCACGCCACAGGTTGAAGAGAAGAGTAACACGTGGTCCTGGGGGATTTTGAAGATGATAAAGGGAAAAGATGACAGAAAGAAAAGTATACGAGAGAAACCTAAAGACTCTGAGTCAGACAATAATGAAGGTTCATCGTAAGAGTCGACCGACCACCAAATCCAGTGCACAATAACTACACTAATATTAATTTAATCAAATGCTACTAATATTTTATAACCAATAACCAAATTAATTAAGCCACTTTAATGTTTTTTTATTCCATTAGTCATTCTAGCATCATTTACTGTCACTTTAAATTCATGTATTTACATACGAGGAGAACAAAGGGCTCAAAAATCATCATATGGCTCAAAAAAGTATTTTGCTTTCCATTCAAACATGCATAAGCACACATACACAAGTGCACACACACACACCCTCACACCCTCATAACTCTCTGTTTCATAGGACTTTTTTTTTTTTTTTTGGCTTTTTAGGTCCACATGTATGGCATATGGAGGTTCCCAGGCTAGGGGTCGAATTGGAACTATAGCCGCTGGCCTACGCCAGAGCCACAGCAACGCCAGATTCGAACCAAGCTTGCAACCTACACCACAGCTCAAGGCAAAGCTGGATCCTTAACCCACTGAGCGAGGCTAGGGATTGAACCTGCATCCTCATGGATACTAGTCAGATTCGTTTCCGCCGAGCTATGACAAGAACTCCCCACAGGACTCTTTTAAACTGTAGTGTCATATCTAAAAGCTCACAATTCCAACGTCACATTTTAGTATATAATGTATTGACTATTCTAATGTATTTTTTACTCTTCAAACAGTCATTCTCTTTTTAAAATTAATTTGCTAGAAATAAAGGACATAATTTGGAATTTCTTTTCTGTAACCACAATATTTAAAGTCTTTATAACTCTCTTTTATAAGAATGATATATTAATTCTACTTGAATTACATATTTACCCTGTCCTGAAATTATTCTAAACATCTTCAGTTTATATAAATAAGACTAAAGCATAAATTTTACCTTCCATCCAAAGATAAGTTGGAAGATAACTTCAGTATAAGTTCCATGCATATGAATTTGAAGGATCTTAATCACACTAGCTGGTGCAGCATATTCTCATTGTTTTATATGTGCCTAATAGATTCACCACACTTATCTGAAGTCTTTTTAAGATATTAATTCCACATAGAATTCCAAATTTTACGTATTTTGTGAGACAGTTAAACAACACTCAATAAACAGGACACTTAAAATTATTAAGTAAGCATAACAAATATTGCAGCTTTACTCAAATATTGTCCTTACTTAGAAAAGCAGAGATTATTTTTTCTGCTCTACTTACACACCAGCTAATTCTGATTTTAGATCACTTGCACTAATGACCTCTCACACTTTAATGTAGCTGTGCACCATTCTCCCAGTGATGGATGTGTGTGTGTGTGTGTGTGTGTGTGTACATGTTTAAACAACAAAAAGTCATAAAAGCAAAGGTCTTTTTCTGTTGTAACTAAAAGCTACTCGACCCTGATCTCATCACTGGTATTAATAAACTCTCATTCTCTAGTTTCACAGGATATTCCTCTCTTGTTCACCATTTTTCTGAACTGGGATATATATGTGCATATTGGGGAAATATGGTCATATAAAGATTGCTATGACTTTCATTGATATTGACTCTGCCCTTCTATTCTCTGAGTCAGATCAACAGTTTGGGGCCTGAGCTATGACTCCAAAACATCGAGTCCATTTAATTTAGACTAGTATAATAATGTGCCCAAACTTCCTACAACAAATCTAAAAACATTGGTCCAGTAGCTGTGCACAAAACAAACCATTAGATGTCTTGACTCTTGACTTTTTTGGCCAACACTGGAATCCAAAAAAAGTCTTGCTAAATTCCAAATTGATAAACATAAACTTAGGACTCTTCAGAGAAATGGAGAATGAGAAAGGAATGATAGTCAACAGACGATTAGGCTTTATGAGCCTCCGGGCTGTTACTTATTCTCCTAAATAAAAGACTCAATGTCTGTGTTTATATTGTCTGATTATCCTTGTGTTCTCATTTTCTTTCCAGTTTCCCTTCTCCTCCGAAACAAGTGGGTGAGTAATAAAAACTAATTGTATATTTGATAATTTCATTTCTTGCAGATGAGGTAGCAGAAAGGATTGGCTATAGGCATTGCTATCTGGATTAAAGTCCTGACTCCGAAAATAATAAATTGTGTAACCTAGTCAAGTAACTGCACCTGGGGTGGCCGCAGTAAAATAGTGGAAGAGGAAATTTTTAAATATCAATGATTTTTAAATAGTTCTTCTAATCATAAGATCACTATGCAGAAAGGGACAAATGAGTAGGGATGGACCCCAACATTCCCCACATCCCTTACCCCAGTTCAGTCAGAGCTTAGTATACTGGACTTCTGCCGAAAGATTTCTAAAAATGCCCTACATTATATGCCACCAAGGTCCTTCTAAATCTAAATCTAATCTATTTTTAAATGCATCATTTATATCATCTTTGGAAAAATTTTCCACTGCTAAATGTAAAACATTTTCCTCTTCATACAATTTTGATCAGCTTACTTTTTTACTGCTGCTGAGACAGATCTCTAAAAGGTTTTTCTTAAATTTATTTTGAACAAAATAAAATGTCTCACAAGAATATTCAGGGGCTTTCAAAAAGTTCATCTTACCTTGTAAATAAATTGAAAGAGCAAACCAAACACAAAAGTAATCTATTCTTCTAGACTGTTCATCTGACTTGTTTTCAGTTATCAATGTGCAAATACATAGGGCTCTAACTCAAATTGAACGATAAGTGATGATGAGCTTATGTCTTAACCTATAATTTCCAAAAACCATTCAGGACTCTCTGTGCTTAACTCCATAGAGAGTATGTATAAAATGGAACACAAATGTGATCAGTTAGGTAAAAAAAATGTTTCTTGTTTAAATTTTCTTTTGGTCTCAAGTGTGTCTTAAGTGCATGTGCATGGATTAGTCATTTCTTCCCCTCTGGAAACCAACGATATGCCAAATTTTTGCATATTTATTATAGATTTTCCATATAATCTTGAAAAATGCTTACTTTTCATCTGAACAAGTTTTATCCTGTGAAATTAGTTAACCTCAGTGGGAGGAATACACACACACACACACACACACACACACCCCATAAATATACACACACATGGGAGGGGGGTCTTTTAAAGAAATCAAACCCTTGAAATAGCAACAACAACAAAAAAGACAAAAGACAAAAAAAAAAAAAGGAGTTCCCGTCGTGGCGCAGTGGTTAACGAATCCGACCAGGAACCATGAGGTTGCGGGTTCGGTCCCTGCCCTTGCTCAGTGGGTTAACGATCCGGCGTTGCCGTGAGCTGTGGTGTAGGTTGCAGACGCGGCTCGGATCCCGCGTTGCTGTGGCTCTGGCGTAGGCCGGTGGCTACAGCTCCGATTCAACCCCTAGCCTGGGAACCTCCATATGCCGCGGGAGCGGCCCAAGAAATAGCAACAACAAAAAAGACAAAAGACAAAAAAAAAAGAAAAGAAAAGAAAAGAAATCAAACCCTTGCCACTACCACAGAGCGTTTTAAATTTCTGTGATAATAATTCTTTAAAACATTTGTATTCCCTTCAACTCATCTTTTCAGCTTAATTTGCTCTGGTGCCACTTAATAGGTGCAGAGAGGAAGCATTCCTCCTGCCTTTATTAACAAGAAGTCTAGAAGGAAGAAAGGTGTCTACAGATTGGAAAAGCCATTGAATCAGTTAAGGTCATAGCAACTTTCCCACCGACACTGATTCTCAAAACCAAAGTGTCTTTCATTTTAAGGTGGTGCCACACATAATATTACTCTAAGGTAAACGTTAATGAAGAGCAGATCAATGAGTAAGAAAAAGAGTGATAGATAAACACAAAGACAAAGGCTCAGACCTAAAATAAAATGGTGTATAGTATCATTGCACCCTAAACCTCACAAAAATCTTTCAATCTCTACCCTCTGCCAATGGCCAAGAATATTGATTTTTAAACGTCAGCAATCTACTAATCTTGCCATTCGTCACACTTGTGAACCTTTGAATCTCAGTCACTAGGAGATTTTTTTTTTCCTGATAACAATAATTATAATCATTGTCATTGCTTTTTTTGGTTGTGGTAGTGGGCTTTTTGTGTTTCTCTTTGGGTTTGGGTTTAGGCTTTTTTTTTTTTTTTTTTTGAGGGAAATTTAACACAAACATCAGGGGAAATAAAAACTTCTCCCTTTTAAGCACTAGGGAGTGAGTGCTTCCATGAGAAATGTACAGAGGCCTCAGGAAAACCTACTTTGTTGTCCTTAAAGCAATCTTTATATTAAAAACACCATCAAATGCTCATATCAAAACTTAAATTGAGTGTCTCATCATTTACTATTCCATCTTTTGTTAGACACGGGAGAGGAAGTTTATGATGACGTGGACGCCTCTGATTTCCCTCCTCCACCAGCAGAGTTGAGGTAATGAAAATGTTCTCATTACAGAGATGTAATGAAAATCAGACTGCTTAAGAAAATTCAGCTGGAATAAACCCGCAATAAACACCAGAGTGAGTGTGTACTCTGGGTGATCCTATTGGCTCTGTCCTCCTCTCCCTGATCCCAGCATTTCTGTCCCTGCCAGGTTTATGAATGGATAGCCCAGATCCTCCTCCGCCCCTCCCTCCTCTCTCCTGCTTTTCTCCCTTCCCCGCCCCCCCTTCCCAGTGGCCCTTTTTCCATCCCCTGATTATCTTCTGCTCTGTGACTCACTGATGACTGCATTCACTCATTCACTCATTCACTGGAAAAATATTTGAGAGCCTGATTGCAGCTGCTGTCACTGATTCATCCCCTCCCTTTATTTTTACTTTTTTCCCAAAATGTTTTTTGTCTTGAATGCACTGCTTAGTTTAGGTCTCAACTCTCACCCCGCTGGTTTAAGCCTCTACCGTCCTCTACAAGATTGTTTCCTTTTATGAAATAGAGAGAGAGCAGATTTTTTTTTTTTTTTTTGGTCTTTTTATGGTCACACCAGCAGCATATGGAGGTTCCCAGGTTAGGAGTCAAATGGGAGTTATAGCTGCCAGCCTATGCCACAGCCACAGCAACTCGGGATCCAAGCTACATCTGTGACCTACACCACAGCTCAAGGCAACGCTGGATCCTTAACCCACTGAGCGAGGCCTGCAACCTCATGGTTCCTAATCAGATTTGTTTCCACTGCACCACGACGGGAATTCCTGAGGATTTGTATTTTAAAGGACTTTTAAAAGTTATGTCACTTCCTCACAAAAGCATCAGATTCCCAAAGATTCCATGCAAACAAACAACAATGATGACAGCAAAACAGTTCAATGGTGAATAGTGACATTCTTCAGCTTACCTAAGGCTTCAATTTAATTTTAAACAAATATTGTAAGAAAATCTAAAATCAGTTAATACAAGAGGAGTATCTTTCGAAAATTCTTTTGAAATAGAAAATAACATGGTAGGGTGCTTTTTTACACTCCAGTAAATATGTGATATGATTTGATACATACTATGTATAAAAGCAAGAACATCTCTCTAGGTTTTTTCAAGAAAAAAGAAAGATGAATAAAAAGATCTTGGACTTGATGAGTTAAAGGATGAAAGTAACAAAAGGAATACAGTAAGTGGTATTTTCTGAGCTGTGCTGGTAAAAATGCATGAGTGAACTCTATTTTTCACCAACATTGCTAAACCAATTAGAGAACAAGAGGCAGTATCAAGATCAAAGAAACTGAAGGGGAAATATGTTGTTATTTATATAAGAAAACCAAGTTCTATAGGCAAAACAAGCAAGAAAGATGGAAGGAGAATCATTCTCCTTTTTCAGTTGTCTATGAGAGGAAAATCTAACCCTTAGTAATATCTTGAGTTTTAATATTCCTCACCATCGTGAAGTCGGCTCTATCCCTGAAAGTTTTGTTTTGTTTTGTTTTTTCCTGGACACACTTGAGATACACAGAAGTTCCAGGGCCAGAGTTCAAAACCACACCATGGCAGTAACCAGAGCCACAGCAGTGACAACACAGGATCGTTACCCCACTGAGCCACCAGGGAACCCCCATCTCTGACAGTTTTAAACGCATTTTTCCGTTTAACATTGCTATAGAAATGCCACCACATTCCATTAAATAGATCTCTGAGAACTCAGAGTCACACATTGGCCCTTTTCTTTAAGCAAAATAAACCCAAGCCGGTTAAACTTCATGCGATATGTACTATTTTCTTTCCTATCGCTTATTTTCAGAGTTTAAAAACACTGTGTGTTCTCCAACATAGCATTCTATTTTTTTTTTTAATAAGTTTCAATAAATTGTTTTCAGGAGTTCCTGCTGTGGCACAGAGAGTTAAGGATCTGACATTGCTGTAACTGTGGTGTAGCTCACAGCTGCTGCTCATCCCTGGCCCAGAAACTTCCATGTGCCATGGTTCGGCCAAAAAAATAAAATAAAATAAATTATTTTCTAAGAGAGATTGTGAGGCATTTTTAACATTCATGTGTATTCTGGTCACTCCAGAGTGCTAATCCAGGCCAGCAATTCCACTGCTGCCCAGGGTACAACAGACAGAAGACACTGAGAGCTAATGCAGAACCTAAGGCAGAATAGTGTGCTAATTCATTTCCCAGTGAATGATTGAAATTCTAAGATTCAAAAACTAAGGCTCAAGCATTTAAAACAATCAAAATATTTGATTGACAAACAAATTTGACAAACAAAACCCTATCTTAGGTAATCAAAATAAAAATGAATATCAGTGTTTAAATTTTTTCATTATTCAGAAATATTCTGATTTTTAAAGTTCCCTCCTGCTGAGACTCACAGTCTTTTCCCAACATCCATATTAAACTCTGGGAAATGGTTCATAACCCTGGTTGCAAATTAATATCACCTGGGAGCTTTTAAAATTTAATTTAGAATTTTAAATTAATTTAACTAAAAGTTCTAGAAATTAGACAAGGGCAGGGGTAGTTTTTAAAAAACTTCACGGGTGAACCTATATGCGGTGAGGCTGGAGAATCACTGCCTTAGACCTTTTCACCTCTCTTATAGCAATTGGCTTTAGCTGGTAACTCAAGATATGACCCTGGCTTCGTTTTAAGTAGAAATAAAAAAATTAATATATAGGAAATATTTTTAGCCATAAAAATGGGTCTTCCAAAAAGTGTTCTTTTTTAAAAAAGCCTTTTCTATGACATTAGCCAAACCACTGTCTTAGAAGGGTTGAAAAATTATCTCGGAAGGGTTGAAAAATACAGGGGGTTCAAGGAGAGGTTGAATCATATGAAATTGCTGATGTGTAACCATGTTAAACTATACTTGAGTCATTTTATATCTTTCGACATAATAGATAATCTTTCACTTCCATTTTAACTCAATCTATATTCTCTTGAAGACTCTATTTTGCATTATGAAATGTCATCAATTATTACAATGCATGTACTGGGTTTCTGAGGATGATAATTAACTGAAAATGAAATTTAGCAAAAATGTAATGTTATGAGCTAAGTGTCTATTACACATTGTCCTTTTTATATTTTGAAACTAAATGCTATTTTATGTGTGTTCTCTCATCCCAGTCAAGGATCCAAGACCAAGACAGAAGAAAAAGACCCCAAGAAGCTAAAAAAGCAAGAGAAAGAAGAAAAAGACTTCAGGAAAAAATTTAAAGTATGTGACGTTTAGATATACAAAGTTCAAAGTGCTAATGAAAAAGAATTGATGATTTTTAAAAGTGTAATTATCAATATCACAGTTATCCATCACAACTCCCTTATTTTCTACAAGATTTTAGATTTAAATTTATTCCTATAACTAATTAACCAAACTCTCATACATGCACAATATATATATTGTAATAATCATCTAAATTTAACTGCCATTTAAGCTTTAATAAGAAATTAAGCTAAAAACAGTTAAAATAGTATTAATTAAAAAGAAATTATATATGTATATATATGTGTATATATATATATATATACATAAACATACACACAAATATATGTGGTGGAATATTATTCAGCCATGAAAAAGAAGGAAATCCTGCCCTTTTTTCTTTTTTTGTCTTTTTAGGGCCACACCCTCGGCACATGGAGGTTCCCAGGCTAGGGGTCAAACTGGAGCTGCAGCTGCCAGCCTATGCCATAGCCACAACAATGCCAGATCTGAGCTGCATTTTTGACTGACCTACACTGCATCTCTCAGCAATGCTGGATCCTTAACCCACTAAGCCAGGCCAGGGATCAAACCTGCATCCTCATGGCTACTAGTCAGGTTTGTTACTACTGAGCCACAACGGGAACTCCAATCCTGCCATTTGTTACAACATGGGTAGACTTTGAAAGCTAAGTCAGACAAGAGACAGACAAAAACTGTATGATATCAATTTAATATGAAATCTAAAAAAAGCAACACTCATAGAAACAGAGAGAAAAATGGTGGTTATCAGAAGTAGGGACCATGAAGAGATGTTTGTCAAAGGGCACAAATGTTCTATTATAAGATGACTAAGTTTTAGGGATCTAATTACAGCATGGTAAGGTGACCAAACCAATAGAATTGAAGCTTTGATGATACTCATTCTGCAATATATGACTGTGATAAATCAACACGTGTATGTTTTAAACTTTAAAGTTGTTTTAATTTTAAAATAATTATTATATTAGGCGGATGAGGTTTTAAGTGATTTTTCTCCAAAAATGTTTCTTTAATGTTCTTATGGTATCTTTCGAAAACAAAGAACTAGTTATTTAACAAAGGCTTTTAAAATAAATCTATACATAAATGAATTACTTTAATAATAACACATCAATAATGTAAATGTTTTCCCTTATTTTTTCAGTATGATGGTGAAATTAGAGTCCTCTATTCGACCAAAGTTGCACCCTCCATAGCTTCTAAAAAGTGGGGGAACAGAGATCTACAGGTAAAGCCTGGAGATTCCCTGGAAGTTATACAAAACACAGACGATACAAAAGTTCTCTGCAGGAATGAAGATGGAAAATGTAAGTCGCTACTGACTCTGGAGATAGGACACTCCAGAATTTACAACCAAACAAGTGTTAGTGATCACTCTTGTTTATATTAACTCTTTTTTGCTCCATGTTTCATGAATTGTGGAAAACATTAAGAAATTGGAAATCTTGGAGTTCCCATCATGGCTCAGTGGTTAACGAATCCACCTAGGAACCATGAGGTTGCAGGTTCGATCCTTGGCCTCACTCAGTGGGTTAAGGATCCGGCATTGCCGTGAGCTGTGGTGTATGTCGCAGACGTGGTTGGGATCCAGAGTTGCTGTGGCATAGGTTGGCAGCTACAGCTCTGATTAGACCCCTAGCCTGGGAACCTCCATATGCTGCAGGAGCGGCCCTAGAAATGGCAAAAAAAAAAAAAAAAAAAAGAGAGAAAGAAAAAAAGAAATTGGAGATCTTGCTCTGCTGAAATCAATGTATTTTACTTTTTACTTTGTTTTCACTTCCCACCTGCTGCATTTGGCCTGAGTTGCCAAGGTAATGCCCAGTTAGTGATTTTGGAAATGCGGTCCCACATACCCCCAGCATCAGCAAACTCTTTTGCACATATTCAAACTGTGGGACTCTGGACCCACCCTTGACTTGCTGATTCGTGAGCTCTGGGGGTCAGACAGAATCTGTGGTCATAACTTCTTCCTTAGTTTGTCGGGATGTACACGAAAGTACTACTAAAGTAATGAGTGGTCCTTGCTATGGCCTCCTTTTGAAATTATATTGCATATGTCACATCTAGAATTTGCAGTTTTCCTACCTTGTAAATTCGCTTGTTTTTATTTCCTATTTGGACCCATTTAATGCGGCATATTATTCCAAATAAATGCAAGAGGAGTCCTACCCTTTCTGACTTTATCAGTTACTACAGCTGACAGGTGGAAATGTTGTTGTCCAATTTTGAAAGGAAGCTTATTTCATTTAAAGTCCGGGGAAGAGTAATTCAAAATTATGTTGTCTTATATCTAAAATTGAATAGCCAGCATGGCTGCCCCATATCAGCTCCGTCCGTCTGCACGGAAAACGTGAACGCTGAGTCCAATTTTAATGACAGGAAGGTGACTCAGGGACAGGAATCAAGATGGCGTTTTTAAGAATAAAACACAGTGACTCAGGGGTGGGTAAAATAAATCTAAAATTTTTGTGGAAGAGGTGTGGTTGGCTTTTACAAGGAATAAATGGAATGTGGGTACAAAGGATAAAAGGCAGGGTTTTTGGTATTAAGACTTGGAGCTCACTGGAGGTAATTCGTAGACAGAGCTCCAGGAGACAAAGAAAACCCCATTCACACCTGCATTTGTGAAAAGTTACCCCAAGGGATAGTCTTAAATGAGGAAAAACTACAGGCTTAAAGGGTCATCAAAATACTTTTTAATGTTCAAAATTTTTTAAATTATCAAGTTATGATGAAAATGCCAAAATGGAATATTTGATAGAATGATTTGATAATAATATGAGGAAATTCTCATGACACACTAGTAAGAGAAATAAGAAGCCTGCTTAAAGTAGGCTAGGATTTATGTACAGTCATGTGATGGAGCTCCTGTGGTGGCTCAGTGGTTAAAGAATCCGACTAGGAACCATGAGGTTGCAGGTTCGATCCCTGGTCTTGCTCACTGGGTTAAGGATCCGGCATTGCCATGAGCTGTGGTGTAGGTCACAGACGCGGCTCGGATCCCTCGTTGCTGTGGCTTTGGTGTAGGCCAGCGGCTACAGCTCCGATTCAACCCCTAGCCTGGGAACCTCCATATGCCACAGGAGTGGCCCTAGAAAAGGCAAAAAAAAAAAGACAAAAAAAAATATGTACAGTCATGTTAAAGAAATACATAAGAAAAAGAAACTAAATTAAAATCCTAATAGTGGCTGGGAGTTTCCTTGTGCTGAAACTGGTTAAGGATCTGGCATTGTCACTGCAGTGGCTTGGGTCACTGCTATGGTGAGGGTTTGATCCCTGGCCTCAGAACTTCCATATGCTGCAGGTACAACCCCCCCCCCGCCAAAAAAAAATGCTAGTAGTGGTGTTGGACCTAAATGATATGTTTTATTTCCTCTACTTTTCAAATCATTTCATGTTTTTCACGACAGAGAATTGTTCTAACACGTCATGTGGACCTTTTTGCAGAGGACAAGCTTCAGATATATATTGCCCTGCTATCCTGAGACTCCTGTCCTTAGCAACACATCCTGTCTAGAGCAATGCTCCTTAACTGCAGTGTGCATACACTCCATGTGGGGATCTTGTTGAAAATGCAGATTCTAATTTAGTAGGTCTGAGGTGAGGTGTGACATTGTTTTTCCCAAGCTCCCAGGTAACTGATGCTGCTGGTTCATGGAACATACTCAGCCACAGGATATAAATGACCTCAAGAACAAACATGCATAGATTCAGATTCAGCATCAGAAACAGAAATTTGGGGAGTTCCCGTCGTGGTGCAGTGGTTAACAAATCTGACTAGGAACCATGAGGTTGCAGGTTCGATCCCTGGCCTTGCTCAGTGGGTTAAGGATCTGGCGTTGCCATGAGCTGTGGTGTAGGCCAGCGGCTACAGCTCTGATTGGACCCCTAGCCTAGGAACCTCCATGTGCTGTGGGAGTGGCCCAAGAAATGGCAAAAAAGACAAAAATAAATAAATAAATAAATTGCAGTTCAGATCTGATCCCTGGCCTGGAAACTCCATATGCCACAGGGCGGCCTAAATAAATAAAGAAAAGAAAAATGAGAGGTAAAAACTAAAAACATTACATGAAATTCTGGTAGACTAAAAACCAAGGGATCCTTGTAACTTTTTTTTTTTTTTTTCTGGTGCAAGATCAATGCACTTTACAGTTTCCAAGCTTATTGATAACTAATTCAATCCTTAGGTGGTTTAGGGGTCCATCTCAAACAGAATGAAAACCAGATGGTTATATTTACAGCACTTGCATACCTGTTATTTTTATTTAAAGACTTCTGGGGGCTGGACTTTGCTTTAATTTGGCTCTCCCATATGGGAGGTGATGCTGGCAAACCCTGCCACAAGTAGAATAGACTGGAAAGAGGAGGCAGCCAGTAAAGCCTTGTTATCAGGGTGATGGTGACCTCATTGAATGAGTTCAGAAGTGTTCCTTCCTCTGCAATTTTTTTGGAATAGTTTCAGGATAGATGTTATTTCTTCTCTAAAGCATTTGAGAAGAATGTGATAGAATTTGCCCATAAAGCCTCTTCTGGTCTTGGACTTTTGTTTGTTGGGAGTTTTTAAATCACAGATTCAGTTTCCATACTTGTAATTAATCTGCTCATATTTTTTTTATTTCTTCCTGGTTCAGTCGTGGAAGATAAGAATGAATTTATTTGCAAGACAGAAAGAGACTTACAGACATAGAAAACAAACTTAGGGTTACCAAAAGGGACAAGAAGGGGAAGGAATAAATTAGGAGGTTGGGATTAACATATACGCACTACTGTATATAAAATAGATAAACAATAAACACCTAGTATGTAGCACGGGGAACTATACTCAATGTTTTATAATAATCTCTAAGGGATAAATCTGAAAAAGAAGATATACATATATATGTATATTATGTGCATATGTAACTGAATCACTGTATGTACACCTGAAACTAACACAATATTGGAAATCAACCATACGTTAATTTTTTTTAAAGCCTTGTTACCAAAAAAAAAGTTACCATTTGGGTAGCTGGAGCTTAGTCATTTGGGAACTCAAAGTGGCAGTATTATCCTATCCAGTGGAAAACAAATTGCGGTATTTATACATCAACTCCTGTCCATCAGGAATTGAAGCCCACTCCTGGGCAGGTGGCCAATCGTTCAGAATACTGAGCAAATGGACAAAGAAGAGTTCTGGAAGCCAGAGAAAAGCTATCAGTAAATAAATTAAAAATCCAAGTGCTATCAGTTCAAAGTTGAACCGCAAAGTAGTGAAGCAATAAGGGTGAACGGATATGAAAGGACCGCCAGGAGCATCTGCTGTTGCATTATTCCACAATTTAATTATCATATCTGCTTGATTTCCCTTTCATCTTTCCAGATCTCTTGCTTTTCTTAATTGTTCTAAAATGGCTTGCTTATTCTTTCTCTGAGCTGAATCCTTGACATTCTTAATTTTCTTCATTTCTGGTCCATTCCTCAAATACCCAATAGGACTTGGAATGATTCTTGTATGGATTTAGCCCACTCTCACCTGGATTATTACAATAGCCTTTGAAATGATACATCTATCCTACCCTTCCTCTCATCAATCCACTCACCACACTGTTACCCAAATATTATTTTTAAAAACACGAAGTCTTTAGGGTTGGTATATAAAACTCTTTATGATCTAGCCTCACCCTCGTCCACTATTTCCCATTTGCAACTGACACTCCAGGAATACAAACTACTTACTTGTCATTCCCTGAATAATTCCTTCTAGGCTATTTTATTCTCCTTGGAATGCCTATAAATTATCTGTTAAAAACATCCTAGTTGTCATCTAAAATTGGAAGCACACTCACTCCCTCCCCCAGCCACCATCACACAACGACTCTCCCTTGCTCCACTCTGCTACAACTGTTATTGCTGTAATTGTTCTTATTTTTTTTACCAATCTATCACTCATTAGACTCCGAGTTTGAGGGTAGCTTCAATGAATTGTTCTCAACACTGTATTGCCAACACATTCTACACCGCCTGGCACCTTGTTCAGGGCTTGCTGAATTGAGTATAACAGTTCGGGGATAGCAGTTGGATAATCAAATGAACCTCTGACATACTGACATTGGTAGGAAGAAGCCTGTTGAATATCTTAACTTGTTAGGAGACAGGTTCTCTGTCTTCGCCTTAGTGATGTGATTCATTGGTTGTGTATCATTTGGAAAAGGTTGAATCTTACAGCTCTTTACTTCTACATCTAATGAGCAGTAACGGTATTTTCAATCCAACACACAATGACCCTAACATTTTCCTTACTTCCTATTCTTCCTAAATCCAGCAAAGAAAAGAAAATTGTAGTTTATTTAAACCTAATTTGCAACGATAGAAATCAGAGGCTAAAGCATTAACAATAATCCCTTCCCACTGAGGAGTAGAGTACAAGCCACTTCTACAGGCATTATCACATTTGATCAAGTCTCACACACTCACTTGTACAAGAGCATATTGTAGACGTGTTGAGATCTTAAATATATATTTCTGGCACATTTCCAAATGCTTAGAATTTCTCGCTAATATTTATGCATATTCCTCAATTCAATGTCTCAGAAGCTTGTGAGTTTTCCCACCTCTTGTTACTGGAGAATTTTCTACAAAAAAGTGTGGAATGAGGCATGAGTTATTTGTGGGCAAAATGTTCTCGATTTTCTTTGGGTGTCATAGGACGGAAATTTTAAAAGTGCTTTGGATATTCCCAAATCCAATTGATCATTTTTTTTGCTTAGGTAATTTCGTTTTCAATTTTAAAACAACGCATGGGAGTTCCCATCATGGCTCAGTGGTTAACGAATCTGACTAGCATCCATGAGGATGAGGGTTCAATCCCTGGCCTTGCTCAGTGTGTTAAGGATCTGGCATTGCTGTGAGCTGTCGTATAGGTCGCAGACTCGGCTTGGATCCCACGTTGCTGTGGCTGTAGCATAGGCTGGCAGTTATAGCTCTGATTTGATACCTAGCCTGGGAACCTCCATATGAGGCCCTAAAAAGCAAAAAAAAAAAAAAAAATTGAAACGACACATGCACACTGAAGAAAAAATTTTTATTCAGAAATTCTCTAAGTCGCCTGATTTGATTTGAAACCCTAAAAATAAGTAGGGAGAGAGAGACAAGGAAAGAGATCATTTTTATGAAATTAGGATAATAATTTATTTTTACTATTATGCACTACATTTTGTTTTTAATTTCTATTATATTATGAGCATTTTCCCTTGAAGTTGGACATTGTTCCACTTGCCTGGGTATATCTATGCAATATGATTTTATTGTTTTTAAACTGCATGAAGCCAAATTTAGTAAATTTAACTTTATTTCTGGACTTGCTCACAACAAATGAAATAAGGAGGAAATAATAAAAGTTGTCATTTTTATTAAGTAAAAATGTTGAAAATATTAGAACAAAGATATTTTTCATTTCCTCTAAAAATGGTTTTGTATAGCCGGGGTAATTTTATATTTACAACACCCTTCTGGAAGGTGAGTCATTAGTCCTGGGACACATTTGCACTGTAGCAAGTCAGTGATGTGGGAAGAAATTAATGGGTACATATGCAGGTGGGTGTTACTTCTGTTTTGTTTTGTTTTGTTTTGTTTTTGATGGTGCCTGTGGCATGTGGAAGTTCCTGGGCCAGGGATCGATCCCATGCCACAGCAGTGACAACGCTGTATCCTTAACCCCCTAGGCCACCAGGGAACTCCAGGTGTTACCTTTTAACTAGCCCTGCCTCACTACCTTTTCCAATACATTTGTTTCAAGCCACTGTGTTCTACTCTCTGAATGTGAAGTTTCCGAATAATAATTTCACATTATGTGTGAGAATCCCTGCTGGGCCAGTGCCCACAGTATTATAGGGCTAACAGAACACACAACAGCTACTCTACATGTGCTGGAACTATGATGAGAGGGTTTTTTTGTTTATTTTGTTTGTTTGTATTTTTTATTAACATTCTGTATGATGACTGTACATGGAACATGTGAGCAAAGAGAGCATTTTTCTACTGAAAAAAAAATTGGTAATGTAGAGACTATATAAAACATCACAGTAAGTCAGTTGATTTGACACTTTCATGAATCAGGCTTCTAACAGAATGAAGTTTTAGCAGAGGTTTTTAAAGGAACCAGAAAGCAAAACCTATGCTGTATTCAAAGTTATTAACCCTGTTAAAATGCTATGTAATAGTGATTTTATAACTAATGAGCAACACGTTATTTCAGGGAACTAAAATAGAGCAGCACACCCTCATCCCACACTCCAATCCCTTGATAAACTTGTTCTTAAATAATATTTACAATCACTGATTTTTTGGTATTTCACACACAGAACAGCAAGGACAGTGCATTCAACAAAAGAAAAAGCTGTTCCTTAGAACTCTTGAATAGGCAAGATATAGGAGGAAAAGTAATAGGGACTTGAGAATCTAAGAAAACATACTTTTTATAATTAATTTTCTGAAGTTAGGTAATTGAGTTATGTATCATGAGTTATTAACTTTGGTCACTGAAAGGACAGTTTTATGCCTAATTACAGATAGTGTTTTATCTAGGTCTGTATAAGTTCAGCATAACTGAGTTTTAAAAAATAGATTACCTAAAATCACAGGAAAATAAAAACTTTTCATTTCCACAAATGGTGATTATATTCTCCTTGTTTTGAATTTTATTTCTCTTAATTGTCTGAATAGTTTTTATAAACAACAGAAATGTATTTGATGCCAGCATAACTCCACTCTCTAGCTGTATTTTCTAATTTCTTATAAATTTCTCTAATTTTCTATTTTCTAATTTTAATGCAGATACTTTACAAAGCTCAAGCAACTGACAATGAGATTGACCTCAGTCAATTATTATTTTTAAATTAAAAATAATAGTCATTATTTTTAAATTATCAATTTAAACACGAATATCATGGGAACACTTCCTATCGTATTATTTTCCAATTTGTCTTAAGAGAAAATTTAGAAATGAAAACAGAACTACCAATTGAAACTAACAATAAAAAGAGTTCATGCCCCTTACTGTCTATAGAGACTCTTCACATTTTATTCTAAGGTAAAGAAAGATTTGAACCCTGACAAAGAAATCTACAACTTCTTCTAAAGTCTAAAAGGTTTTTTGTTTGTTTGTTTGTTTTTCATGTTGTTTTGATTTTGCCATATCCGCAGTAGGCAGAAGTTCCCAGGCCAGGAATCAAACCCACACCACAGCTCTAATCAGAGCCCCAGCAATGACAGTACAGGATCCTTAACCCACTAAGCCACCAGGGAACTCCTAAAAGATTTTCTTTTTTGACAGACACATGTAGAATTGAATTTGTTAGAGATGAGCTTATCCCCCCTTAAAAATTATGTTAAATGATGATGTCTACCTTAATTTGTCTGTTCATGTGAAACCAATAAAAGAACTGTGATATCAAAGGCTACCCAAGGATCAAAAATATTAATTTTAGATGACCTTACATTAATAATATTTGCCACTTTTGCTTTAATGGAAATAAAAAGGAAGATATAACATGGTCTAATACTCTGAGAACAATATTACTTTATTGTGCTTTTATCATTTTGATACATGCTTCATTACTTCCATAGTATAGGAAATCAAAGGTAATTTTGATTCTTTTCCAAGGCAGTTTTCATTAAAAAGCTGTGACTTTCTTGATAAAATATATTGGTGGAATTTTTAATCCTGTAATATTTCAAAGGAAAGTTCATTTTCTTAAAACTTAACCTATAATTTCAGTTGTATGATTCTAAATTTTTTTAAAAATTGCATGTTAAATCAATGGCATCATGTCATTAATATGTTTAAGAAAGTTTATTATTTTTGTATTGATATTTGCTTATGAGCTTCCTAGTTTATCATTTTTTAAGCATCAACTCTAATTTAAAACTAAAACTAGGAATTCCCACTGTAGCTCAGCAGTAACAAACCCAACTAGTATTCGTCCTGATGCAGGTTCAATCCCTGGCCTCACTCAGTGGGTTAAGGATCTGGTGTTGCCATGAGCTGTGGTGTAGGTTGCAGACGCGACTCAGATCCCATGTTGCTGTGGCTGTGGCGTAGGCCAGCAGTCATAGCTCTGATTGGACCCCCTAGCCTGGAAACTTCCATATGCCCATGGGTGCGGCCCTGAAAAAGACACAAAGGAAAAAAAAAGAAATTATTTGAAGCTGGATTGACCATACTGTAAATGGTACTAATCTGAAACATACAGTAGTGTTTAGGTGATTAAAAAAACTAATAACTCCAGAAGTTAGTAATATTAATTAGATGTCAGCGGACATTTCCTCAAGAAAGATAGTCCAGATTTTTTCTCGGGAGTATTTTTGCGTAATAGGGGCAAATGAGGCTTAAAAAATGTGCTTTCTGGTATAAGATATGGTCTGTTCTTTACTTAGAGAAATTACTAGAATCCCTGGCATGTATTCTCCTAATAATGATTTGTTGCAGGAAAGATGGTAATGCAAATGTTCATACTCTGTCAGAAGGCAACAGAGGGGAGTGGAAGATCTTCCACACTGATCATAAGAGAGTTTTTGGAAAGCCTTTAGAATGCACACTCCCCAGGTGACCTCTCAGTCCCTGAGCTGAAAGGGGAGTTGAATGCAGTTCTCACTCTGTTTAATTCTTAGACCTGGTGGTATTTAAAATCCCTACCTATGAACTACTTCTGCAATTAGAGAAACTACACTTAGTAAAATTCATCTTAAAACTGCGTCAAGAGGGCAACACCTTGAAGAAATAGACAAAACTGTGACAGAAGCTTCTACAACAGCCTACAGTAGCTTAGAAAAGAAAATACTGGTTTTCAGTTTAAGGGGAAAGAAGGAAAGATTGTAAATAGAGGAAAAGAGCCAGGTAGGAGAAAAGTTACAAGAGGAAAAGAAAGAAAAGTTGACACAAATAGGACATATATTTGGAGCTAGATAGAATTATTCAATATAGTAAAGCGTGTTCTTTTAACTATTAAATTCTATTTCAATTTCTTTCAAGTTTGTACTATTAATAAAATTTATTTTCTTTTTCTTTCTCAGATGGTTATGTCCTTCGAAGTTACTTGGTGGACAAGTAAGTCCATTTTCTTCTGCTATTATTACTTGCCAAAAGAATTTATGCTTTTCTTTAAGAAACATTCCTAATATCATTTATGAAAATATATTCCACTAAACAATCATAAATTTTAAAACAGGAGTTCCCTTCGTGGCACAGTGGTTAGTGAATCCGACTAGGAACCGTGAGGTTGCGGGTTCAGTCCCTGGCCTTGCTCAGTGGGTTAGGGATCCGGCGTTGCCGTGAGCTGTGGTGTAGGTCACAGACTCGGCTTGGATCCCACATTGCTGTGGCTCTGGTGCAGGCTGGTGGCTACAGCTCCGATTGGACCCCTAGCCTGGGAACCTCCATATGCCGCAGGAGCGGCCCTAGAAAAGGCAAAAAGACCAAAAAAAAAAATTAAAACAATATGCTATACTAATATCAACATGATATAGTACCCATCATGAAGTTGTTTTCATAAAGTGTCACTCTCTTAAACATAGAGGAAAAGTCCTTCTCAGTCATGATTATATAGTTATATGTTCCTTGGAGACAGACATTGCAAACATTAGAGACAGACAAGTCACAACCACTAACACTTTCATTTATACTTTCATTTCATGGAGTTCCCGTCGTGGCACAGTGGTTAACGAATCCGACTAAGAACCATGAGGTTGCGGGTTCGGTCCCTGGCCTTGCTCAGTGGGTTAAAGGATCTGGCGTTGCCGTGAGCTGTGGTATAGGTCACAGACTCGGCTTGGATCCCACATTGCTGTGGCTCTGGTGCAGGCCGGTGGCTACAGCTCCGATTGGACCCCTAGCCTGGGAACCTCCATATGCCCCAGGAGCGGCCCAAGAAATGGCAAAAAGACAAAAAAAAAAAAAAAAAACCTTTCATTTCACTTGCTATTAAAGCAGTTAGTTGAATTAATCAGGGACCAATTAGTATCTGCACAGTAGGTACAAATATCACCTGTTAACCGTTGATAGTTTGGCCCCTAATTGAGGGCTTTTCTTTACTAATACCAGGCATAGTAGAGTCTTAAGTTGCCTTTTTTGGAAGCATGCCAGAAAAAAGATAATGGTCAATGATTCTTCTATTCTTATGAATGGGACGTTGTCACAGTCTGGTACTAGTGCTATTAGAGTCCCCCTCAATGTTTGAAGATTCTGTTCCAAGTAAACAAGTGCAAGAAATGAACTCCATTATCAGGGTAGATCATATACCAATACAAAGATGTACAGAATTCAGCATAGTAAAGAAATTAAGGAGGATTCACAAACCGTATCCATGAGCAACCTGACCCCAATCGGAAAGAAGCAAATCAAGTACCCTGTCCACAAACCAGTGAAGAGTCAAAAGAAAAATAATCATAATACTTTTCTTTTCCTCAGGACATTAATCACGATGATAGGCATGGGACTTTTCAATAGGTTTTACTCTATGAGAAGTACACATTTCAAAGAAAGACTATGTGACAAATAAGGGGACCACATCTTCATCAGTGATTATTACAGGATGATTAAGAGAGAACTTAGAAAGTATCCTCTCTAAGTAAATATTTCTTCACCACCTATTGAAGTGAATATATAACAAATGTTTATTGAATGACTGATAGAAAAATCTGTCATCTTTGCATGTGTGTCAGATTTCCATTAGCCAAACCCTCCCTCAGTCTCAGAGAAAGGATCCAAACAGAAGACATAGGGAACTCACAGCATCTGCCAGAATTGGTAGCAATTTGAAATGCCTGCTGCTGCTTCCATGATAAATGCACAAAGGTGGTACAGGAATTCAGAGTGGGTCAAGTGACAAAGTCACCTTACATTTCCGAACTTTGAAACCATATCCTATGTTTCAAAGCTATATTAATATTTATAATGCTATTTTAATTACTTGCATATCATTCTCTCCTCCATTAGATTATAAGCTTCTTCAAGTAAAAGCTGTGTCTGATATTTATATCTCCTGGTACATAGGAGGCACTCATTATGTGTATAGAATAGATTTTTTTCATAAAGATTTAAGGTCGGATAAAACCTAGAATGTGTAAAAGTCACCAGAACTACTATTATGGATGCTGCTTATAACCAAAAATATTTTTTAAATTGTACAACGTAAGAATCACCATATAAACCATATCCTGACTACTTATTTTGTAACCAGTATTTATATATATATATATATATTTTATAATTAATATTTACAAATTGTAACTAGAAACATTGCAAAAATGATGCACCTGTTTCCCAGGCCAAATATTTTGGTATTTCATTCAACATTTGAAATCCAAATGGAAGTAGTGAAAAGTTTGATGTATTAAGGAATATAAAGAAACCACCACAATTTTGGATTAGGGCACCCAGTGGAGTACTATGCAATGATTTTTCAGTTTGTTCAGTTCAACAAACACTTCTTAGCTAGCACAGCTGGGTGCTAGGCTCATGGTTCAATCTAAAGATGATTAAGGTATGGTCTGTGTTCTTGGAGCATGTTTTCATTATTTTGTATATCTATGATATGGACTAAGTTGTGTGTGTGTTTTAAGAAAGAAACAAGATTCGATTAAGTCAATGAAAGGAAATGCAGAGGAATGTGAAATTACTTGCCACTTAAAAATGCATAACATGGGCATTCCCTTCGTGGCTCAGCAGTTAATGAACCCGATTAGTATCCATGAGGACGTGGGTTCAATCCCTGACCTTGCTCAGTGGGTTAAGGATCTGGCATTGCTGTGAGCTGGGGTGTAGGTCGCAGACATGGCTCATATCTGGCGTGGCTGTGGCTGTGGTGGGCAGCTATAACTCCAACTAGACCCCTAGCCTGGGAACCTCCATATGCCATGGGTGCGGCCCTAAAAAGAAAAAAAAAAAAAAGAAATGCATATCATGTAATTTCTCACTTTTAACTGCCTTATGTCACATAAAATCATGTTACTAAACTTTTAATGTAAATATTGCTTTAATGTTAAGATTCTTTCTTTAAAATAAAAATTATTTTCTACATTTACAGTGATGGAGAGATTTATGATGATATTGCTGATGGTAAGTCTCACACCCACCACAGAGAACACTTAAGGTGAATTTCCTGTTCTTAGAAAAAATAAGAAAATAGCTTGAAAATAGCTTGCTGGGTTAATTAGAGCCTTCCAATCTGATCAGAATTTGAATCACCTGAAAATGTTAGGAAAGGTCATTGCCATGGTATAATGAAAAAAAAATTATTTTTGTACTTGACTGGAAATCAAGGGAAACTCATTTATTTGAAAACAAAAGAATGAAAATATTTAGTGAATTTTTCACTGTACTCTGAATCTTATAAGAACTGCCTTAGATCCACAAAAATATTTGTACTTGGCCAATAAGTAGGTACTTGTTTCATAACCGGTATCACTCATTAATGTTGTCTAAGCATCATATATTTCTGAATTATTATCTAAAAAATTAATCTCACCTGAAATGAAGCATAGTGTTAGTTATCCTTTTAGTGTCCTTTTAAATGTATGATTCTTACTGATATCTAATATTTTCAACCTCTTCAGAATTACTATCAAAAATTACATTTACAAGCCAGTTAAAATTATCTGAGTCTCCTTTTGATAGAGAATAGATTTGTCCAGAACCTTTGTTGGGATTGTACACTGAGCAATGAATGTTAAATAAATACATGCCTTTCCATTTAACTGCTCTTTCATCAAGTGAGCCAATTCTACTTTTTTTAAATCCCAAACCAGGAGAGTATAAATCATCCCCATTTCCAACCTTGGGATACTTAATAGGTATGTGTTTTGTATAACAACATTTAAATTTATTTTTTCTTTTTTTCTTTCAGGTTGTATCTATGACAATGACTAGCTCTGAGCTTTGGTCATTCTGCTATGTTCATTTGATGTCAATGTGAACTCTGGGTTTTAGTTGACATGTTAGCACAGACAAGGTAGCACATAAAATTAATGCTCGACTACTTATTGCCGTTTGTTATAAAATTCTTATAAAGTAATTATAAGTTTTGAAATTTGGGACTTAGAAAATGATTTATGTACATTGTGGAAGAGTACATCAATGAGATGTAAAAATTATTAAATACCCACTTCTGCCTTAGCTGCAGTTATCAAGGCACTTCTTTTAGACTACCAATAGACAATTCTCCCTTCCTAAAAAAAAAAAAAAAATCATTTGAGAAGAAATGACTGTGTTGTTTAAAGAAATGTAAAGAAGAACAGCAAAGGAATATAAGGAAGGAAACTTTTAAACTTTCCATAAGGAGAGAACTATTGTTTGTACTTCTAATTATGATTGTATCTTAGATTCACTATTCAAACTCTGTGTCTTTTAAAAGGCAGTACTGCCTCCTCTCTTACTAGTGGGTTAAATGTTTTCAAAATTATAATAGTAGCAGGATGTTTGTATAAAGTTTGTCCCTGTTTGTTAATTGTGAATATATTTTAATTATTTGTTGAGAATGGGCACAAAAAGTATACATACCTAAGATTAAAACTGTAGAAGAGGAGTTCCTGTCGTGGCGCAGTGGTTAACGAATCCGACTAAGAACCATGAGGTTGCGGGTTCCATCCCAGCCCTTGCTCAGTGGGTTAACAATCCGGCGTTGCCGTGAGCTGTGGTGTAGGTTGCAGACGCGGCTCGGATCCACGTTGCTGTGGCTCTGGCGTAGGCCAGTGGCTGCAGCTCCGATTCAACCCCTAGCCTGGGAACCTCCATATGCCGCTGGAGCGGCCCAAGAAATGGCAAAAAAAAAAAAAAAAAACTGTAGAAGAGTCTAAAATGTTTTCTTTTTGCAGATATAATTTTGTATTCTGTTTAAAGTACTGATGTAACTAGAGTAGACATGAATGAAGACTACCCTAAAATGATGAAGAATGGAGTTTGAAATTAACTAGCCTTTTATGGCACCTCTTTACTGTGACGTTTTTTATTTTTCAATTACTTCTATGAAAGGAAAAAAATTTTAACCACTTTAGTGAAAAGTTGGCCAGCAGAGGGAGTACAAATTAATAAACTTAGCATTTGGGATAGGGTATTTCCCTATTGGTACATTGTTATTCCCAAAGCAACCCCCAAACAAAATATGAAGCATTTGGGTTACAAATGCTAAGAACACTAAACACCATGATTCAAGATGCAAAGACCTAACACTGAAGAAAATAGCATATTAGGAAATTTCTTTCACAAGTTCCAAAATACAAATTGAGCAAATCCTAATGCTGGCTCTGCTATTAATAAACCATGATGCAATATTGGGCAAATCATTCATCCTCTTAGTTGTCTCATCTACAAATCTCAGGATCGGACTAAGTCAGTTTTTCCCAACTTTTTCACTGTCAGTTACCTCAACCTTCTATAATCCTCCCTCTACCACAGCTCTGTGTTTGGGAATCTTTTGCTGATTTTTTTTCTTTCTTTTTTTTTTTTATGGTTACTATTTTTGGGCAGTAAAGTATTTTTTAATTAAGGTATGTACTTTTTTTGGACATAATGATATTGCATACTTAATAATTGACTACAGGCATTCCCATCGTGGCTCAGCCATTAACAAATCCGACTAGGAACCATGAGGTTACAGGTTTGATCCCTGGCCTCGCTCAATAGGTTAAGGATCCGGCATTGCCATGAGCTGTGGTGTAGGTCTCAGACGCAGCTCAGCTCCCACGTTGCTGTGGCTGTGGCGTAGGCTGGCAGCTACAGCTCTGATTGGACCCCTAGCCTGGGAACTTCCAGATGCCTCAGGAGAAGCTCTAGAAAAGGCAAAAAACAAAACAAAACAAAACAAATAATAATAATAATTGACTACAATATAGTGTAAATGTAACTTTTTTGAGGGGAGGGGCACGCCTGTTGCATGCAGAGGTTCCCAGGCCATTGGTTCAAACCCACCATAGCAGTGACCCAAGCCACAGCAGTGACAACGCCAGATTCTTAATTTGATCAGCCACCCAGCTTTTGCTGATTTTTAAAACTCATTGAATAAATAATGATTAATACATTATCCCTGTTTTAGTATTGCAAAGGCCCTTTGGAGAGTGTGAAGAGTGGCCCAACTGAGTCAAAATAATTTCAATTAATTGTAAAGGAACTCAAAGACTTCATATGGGTAAAGTGGGATTTCCATTAGATGCTTTGAAATTTTTAAATAGATCATCTAACTACTATTGTTCAATTTATGCATTCTAGGAGTCTGAGGCCCCCAAATCAGAAGCCACTGATCTTAAGGACCCCCTCAAATTATAAAATATTTTTATGTCTACTTTTTGATAGGGAGAGCCAGTATATGCTCCTGTGATGAATTTATTTTAATATTAGATAAAATTACATCATCCAAAAGTGGTTTTTGTTTGTTAAATTTGGTAACAAATATACAAAATATACTAATAGTATATTTCCAGTACTTCCAGTAATTTTTTTCTGATTGAGAATAGTGTAAATTCAATACAGTACCATTTTTAAATATTCTAAATTAGATCAAGGGAATAGTTGAGAGTTTTGGTTTATATGAAAAGAAATAGACACATGCCTATGAAAGATTTATATAATAGAGAATCATCTAAATATCAAAGATCCTAAAGTTTTTATTTTAATGTACTAAATACTATTTCTGTTAAGGTTGTATATAAGGAAATCTGTCCTATGAAAAGAGGGACAAATAAATACCTTCAGCAGATAACTTTGCCTCCTACTTATCAAGAAATCAAGGCTACCACCCTTTCTGTCCTGTAATTTGACCCCATCTCTTTAAGAGTCTTTCTCGGAGCCCATTCTTACCTCTTTGGACTTCTGCCTCAAAGGATGGGATACCTCCTGTTCAAGACCAAACCTTCCACGAACGGTGCCGTTGATACTTTGCCTCCTGTTTTGTGGTAGAAATTGAGAAAACCAAGTGCAATTCCCTTTAACTTCCTACAATGTTCAGCCTTAACGCATATCCAGAACTATCCCAGACAATAAGATGCCACTGCTCAGATTCAAAGCCCTACCCTGTTATCCCATGTCTTCCTGCCTTCTCCGGAGTCTCATTCCTCCACAGTAATTCATTCTCAATCCCTCCCTCTCTCTCTCTCTCTCCCCCATTCCTCCCTACCTTCCTCCCTCTCTCTCCTCTTCCTCATCTCTCTTTCCTTCCTTCTCTTCCTGTTTTTTGTCTTTAACTTCTCCCTTTGTGCAGATTCCCTCCTCTAAGCTTACAAACATACTGAAGTCTTTCCTATTTGAAATCAAACAACGGGAAACCTTGCCTCAAAGCTACAGCCCATTTCTATTTTTCTTCCCTCATCCCATTGTCTTAAAATGGTAGGAGCCAAGAGAAAATGCCTCATAGACCTTCAACCACAGAGAGAAATCCATTACCAGAGTTATGTCAACGCCAGGCTTCCCACAGACTGCTCCTGTCTAGCTAGTGATTGAGCATGGTGGGCCAGTTCCTAAAAAATGCAGAATCTTCCAACAGCCTTGCTAACCCTTCCTTACCCTGCAAAGCACTCTGAGAATATTCTACCCAACCAACCCTCTCTCCTCCCTTCATGGGGTCAGATTTGCACTGCTGCCTGATGTCTCCCTCCCATTTCCTCTGACACAGGTATTTGCCCCCGACCCCCCCCCCAAAAAAAAAATTACTGCATTTTCACTCTATCTTGGTGTTTGCTCTCCAGAGGACCTGCACTAAATACAGTAGCAATGGAAATTATGTAAAAATATACAACTTCCTCCTGAGATCAACTGAATCAGAATCTCTGGGAAGGAACTTTTCAATCAATTTTTTTTAAATGTTATTGTAGTTGATTTACAATGTCGTGTCAATTTCCGCTGTATCAACCAATTTTTTTTTTTTTTGGTCTTTTGTCTTTTTAGGGCTGCTCCTGCAGCACATGGAAGTTCCCAGGCTAGGAATCCAGTCAGAGCTGTAGCCACCAGCCTATGCCACAGCTATAGCAATGCGGGATCCGAGCTGTGTCTGTGACCTACACCACAGCTCACGGCAATGCCAGATCCTTAACCCACTGAGCAATGCCAGGGATCGAACCCCAAACCTCATGGATGCTAGTTGGGTTCATTAACCACTGAGCCACAATGGGAACTCCTGTATCAATCAATTTTTAATGAACTCTAAACATGAGCTTAATGCTTAGGTTTGGGAACCCCTGGTCCCTATTCACACTCTACCATATTCTCAAGTTATATTCATTCAGTCTTCAGCTCTGCTACAATTACACTCAAGTCTTCTCTGTGTGGCTATCCCACAAGTACCTCTAACTCACAAGACTCAAAACTGAACTCAATCCTCTTTCCCTCTTCAGTTAATGATCTGTCTTGGGAGTTCCTGTCGTGGCGCAGTGGTTAACGAATCCGACTAGGAACCATGAGGTTGCGGGTTCGGTCCCTGCCCTTGCTCAGTGGGTTAACGATCCGGCGTTGCCGTGAGCTGTGGTGTAGATTGCAGATGCGGCTCGGATCCCGCATTGCTGTGGCTCTGGCGTAGGCCAGTGGCTACAGCTCCGATTGGACCCCTAGCCTGGGAATCTCCATATGCCGCGGGAGCGGCCCAAAGAAATAGCAAAAAGACAAAAAAAAAATGATCTGTCTTGTAGATTCTGTCTCAGTAACAAATCTATCATCCATTCACCCAAGCTCAAAACCTAGAAGTTGCTCTACTTCTGTTCCTTCACTGTGTTCAATGGATCATCATTAAATGGATCTCCCCAAAGTAAAGACTCTGTCTTGCTGAGGCTCAGATTCGACCCGTGGCCTGGAAACGTCCACATGCTGCAGGTGTGACTGAAAAGAGAAAAAAAAAGACTCTGTCTTCTTATTTGTTTTATATTCCTGTACTTCACATGGTATCTGAAGCCTTTCATTATGTATTTAATAATGAAAGAATAAATGATGTCTGCAAAGAATGTGTTCATCCAGTGGGGCTGCCACGTAAGTAATTTTCCTTGTCACTGTTTCTTTTTAAAATTTTTTGTATTAAACATAGTTGATTTACACGTTCTGTCAATTTCTACTGTACAGCAAAGTGACCCGGTCATACATATATACACAAGTGATTGGATATAGTTCTTAATCACTATTTAAAATATCATAAAAATTTGAGCAAGGCATTCCCATCGTGGTGCAGCAGAAACAAATCCGACTAGGAAACATGAGGTTGCAGGTTTGATCCCTGGCCTCGCTCAGTGGGTTAAGGCTCTGGCGTTGCCATGAGCTGTGGTGTAGGTAGGTTGCAGATGTGGCTCGGATCTGATGTGATTGTGGCTGTGTTTTAGGCCAGCAGCTACAGCTCTGTTTCAACCTAGCCAATGAACCTTTATATGCCTCGGGTGCAGCCCTAAAAAAGCAAAAAAAAAAAGTTGAGCAAAGTGATGGTTCATAAATGCAGATTCAATTTATCAGCATATAGATCATCGATGACCTTGGACTGAAGCCATCAAGTGTGGATTTTGGGATAGGGTTTGGTGTACAAATGTCTATTAGGCATCAACATCTGTGAAAGGAAGGGAAAGAAACATGACTGAGCGGAGAAAGCAGCTGGACTGGGATACTGGGATGTAAGCCCAACATCCTCAGCCAATCAAATGGGGGCCTCAGGGATAAATGCTATGAATCAGTGTTATCCCCCTTCAGGCCACAATGGCCAGCATTTTTACCTCTACCCCATCATACGTCTTGGGCTGAGCAGACCCTGATGGAGCAAACAGTTTGAGGCAGACTGCAGGCCACACTCCCCTCAGCTGGGTAGCAAGTCCTTCCTTGAAGGGGGCCAAGCAGCCTACGTCCACAAATGGATGGAGAGGTGAATAGAAGGTTAGAAAACTGAGACAGACATAATGGACACCTCTTTCCAGAAATTTTACTGTAAAAATCAGGAAAGTTATGTGATAGCCAAATGGAAAAATAAAGTGAACAAAGATCTTTTTGATTTTATTTTGGGGAATTGCTTGTTTGTAAGACCGAAAAGACTTGAGCTTCTTCAAAAGCTGATGGGGCGGGCGAGTGCCCATTGTGGTGCAGTGGAAACAAATCCGACTAGTAACTATGCTATGAGGTTGTGGGTTCGATCCCTGGCCTCACTCAGTGGGTTAAGGATCTGGGTTTGCCGTGAACTGTGGTGTAGTTTGCATACATGGCTCAGATTGCTGTGGCTGTGGCCTAGGCTGACGGCTGTAGCTCTGATTTGACCCCTAGCCTGGGAACCTCCATATGCTGCGGGAGCAGCCCTAAAAAGAAAAAGAAAAAAAAAAAACTGATGGGAAGGATCCAGTTGAAAGATAATAAATAATCAAATATCTCAGTTTCTGGAGTCCCAGCTGTGGTGCAATGGGGATCAGCAGCGTCTCTGCAGTAGACACAGGTTCCATTCCTGGCCTAGCAGAGTGGGTTAAAGGGATCTGGTGCTGCGACCACAGCGAGCATAGGTTAAAATTGCAGTTCAGACATGATCCCTGGCCGGGGAGTTCCATATACCATGGGGCAGCTGCCCCCCAGAAAGCTCAGTTTCTTCAAAAAGAAAAGAGGTTTGGACAGACATAGGCTGCAGGTTACAATTTTTTTCCCTAGCAAATCATATCTTATTACATCTGTGAAATGCTAAGCATTTTCTGGACACATCATAAGGACTCAAATATTATGACATTATTACTATGACTAAATTTGAAAAACTTGCTGTCTATGGCAATACCACCCTAAACGCGCCCGATCTTGTCTCAAATATTTGCTGATGCAGCCTACGTTGTCACAATTATGCCACATACTGAAGGTTTATTTTAGTGACTTTGTGTGTCATTTTTGTTTCTCCTCCTCTTGCTCGAGATTACCAGCTTAGTTATGTAACCTTGAATAAGAATCAAAATTTTGCTAAGACTCAGGCTCTTCATTTATAAAATATGAAAGTACCTACTTTACAGGAAAAATCAATTGAAACTAGGTACTTAAGCATTTAGTACAGCATCGACCATACTTTTATTAGTATCATTGCCCTGCTTGCTAGTTTGCTAGTATATTGTTTGTGTTTATTTTTACAGCTGCACCCATAGCATATGGAATTTCTCTGGTTGGGGTGGAATCAGAGCTATAGTTGGTGCCTACACCATGGCCAAGGCAACACCGAATCCCAGTCACAGATTGTGGCAATGCTGGATCCTTAACCCACTGATCAAGGCCAGGGATCAAACATGTATCCTCATTGACACCGTGTCAGGTTCTTGACCCCCTGAGCCACAACAGGAACTCCACTATTATGTGTTTTCAATGTGTCAACTGAATGAAGTTCTATTGAGATGAGCATTATGTTAATAATGGCAAACTTGCTCAGATTCCCAGTTATTTACCAGCTGATATTTGAAAGTAATATAGAAACACTTAAGATTAAACAAAATAATTATAAATAAACCCAATGTCTGGGACAGGTCCAGTTCCTACATCTAAGTTTCAGGTAATAGTGCGGACATTTCTTTATTTGGTATTTCCTGCAACTCTCTACACTATAGGGAGACAGTCATCCTGGCTTTCATAATACAAGCATCTTTTTTTTTTTTTTTTGGCTTTTTAGGGCCACACCCACAGCATATGGAGGTTCCCAGGCTAGGGGTAAAATCGGAGCTGCAGCTGCTGGCCTACGCCACAGCCACAGCAACGCGGGATCTGAGCCATGTCTGCAACCTACTCCACAGCTCATGGCAACACTGGATCCTTAACCCACTGAGCGAAGCCAGGGATCAAATCAGGTCTTCGTGGATTCGTTAACATTGGGCCACAAGGGGAACTCCCAAGCATCTATTTTTCTAATCAATGACAGTGTTCACTCTCATCAGGGAAAATATTAGGCTGTATATATGTTCTCTAGTAGGCTGGAGCATAGTTACAATCCTCAACTCTATCTGAAAATTTGGCAAAATAATGAATGCGCAGCAGGCACCTCTCATCTCTGAGGGTTCATCTGCATGCAACTATTCCTCTAAAATTGTCTCCACAGCCTATTGAATTAGAAGAGTTTTTCCAAATGTCAAAAAGCCTGTTTTAACACCAACTTATAAATGGTCTTCCTACTCAAGTTTAGATAATAATTCAGTCGGAGTTCTTGGCTGTAAGCAACAAAAATTAACTATTAGGTTTGTGTAACTAACAAATCAAAGTCGCTAGAGAGAGATTCTCATTGACTGTGCTTAAGTCCTGGGCCTATGCCTGTGGTGGGGACAGGGAGGATCCTGATGCTTTGGCTCCACAGTAAAAGAAAGTCACCTAGAATTACCCTCTGAAGCAAAGATGGAATTGGAAAGATAATTTCTCAATACAAAAATCAGAGTCCTACCAAGAAAAGGGAATCTGCCCCCATGAGTAAAGCAGACAAGATATGTATGTATGTATGTACATATATTTGAAAGACAAAGGTATATTTTGTTTACATATTAACATACAGTAATATTTCTCTTCTGTAAGATATATATATATCTTGGTCTTCAATCTTTCCTTGGTCTCTTTGTTGGAGACAAATAGAGAAAGAGTTCTGTCCTATAAGAAACAGCATAGTGCCAACATGATGATCAATGGCAACTGATATTCACCTTTGGTGTGGGGACAATAGAGAATGGTGGGGTCTGTGGCAGACAGTAGAATATAAGCTCTGTCTGCAGGATGGAGTTGCTAGTTACACTGATTTAATTATGTAATCTGTACACTGATACAATTATATCTGGAAATGGCCTTCCAGATTCTCCCTCCAATCTTTTCCACCCTGCTCTGTGCCCTTCACGACTGCCTCAAGAGTCTCCTGTGATTTACAGCTTCCAGTTTCATGCAGCCAATGAGGAGCACTGGCAGGCACTCAGAGGAACAGAGTAAGGTTGGGATATTTAGTCCCCCAGCTTCCTTCCTGAGGCATCATCACAGGCTAGCTGTGTCCTTCACCCAAGGTCACAGCTCTGCCAGACAGCTTTCTCCACATTGTGCGGCTTCTCTGGTTCCCGTGCTTCTCCTTCCACTGAGAAAGCCATCACTCCCTCGCTTCCTGAGCATTGCTCTTTACTTCCTGGTTTCCCTACACACTGTCCACAGATGTGTAAACTGTCTCTTTATTAGACCTTCCTCAAATTTCACAATTTGAGTTTATCATTTGTTTCCCACCTGGGCCCTGCTAATATATAACTCAAGTCTGATGGATTGTGGGCCTGGCGTTAATAGAGTCTCCAATTTTCAATTGAAATGATATCTAGGTTTATATTTATAATTTCTACTTTTCTTTTTTTACTGTAAATCCAAATTTCTTAAAATGCACTCTTCAGACTGAACAGATTATCCACATAGGCCGGATTCAACCCATGCCCTCCATCTACAATGTCAGTCATTTATGATGGGAAATCAGACGAGGCACAGGCCACTCTGGAGCTATCCAACTTGCCAATAATGAGGAATATTTTTGTGTGCGTGAGTGACAGACAAAATGTATTTAGTGTCTATGACAGCCAGATTCCATTTCTGTTAATAGCACCAAATGCTGGAGTTCCCTGGTGGTTCAGTGGGCTAAGAATCTGGTACTGTCAATACCATGATGGCTCAGGTCACTGCTGTGGCACAAGTTTGATCCCTGGCCCGAGAACTTCCGCATGTCATGGGCATGCCCTTCTCTACTACAAAAAAAAAGCACCAAATGCCATTGAGAATACAATCATTAAAAATAAAAACTAGGAGTTCCCGTCGTGGTGCAGCGGAAACGAATCTGACTAGGAACCATGAGGCTGCAGGTTCGATCCTGGCCTCACTCAGTGGGTTAAGGATCCAGCATTGCCATGAGCTGTGGTGTAGGTTGCAGACGCGACTCAGATCTGGCATTGCTGTGGCTGCGGTATAGGCCGGCAGCGACAGCTCCGATTAGACCCCTAGCCTGGGAATCTCCATATGTCGCAGGTGCAGCCCTAAAAGGACGAAAGATAAAAAATAAAAATAAAAATAAAACTAATGCTGCAGCACACAAATCTCCTAGCATCTGATATACTCAAATGCCATGTGTTGGAGACCACTGAAACTGCCGAATTCTGCAGTAAACAAATTTGGCACACGTGCAAAAGCACAACCTAAGAGAGCGCTTTATCATTACCTGCACCTGATTTTGCTGATTAACCTATGTTACCTTCCCTAATAAAAGTCATAAGGGCAAAAGCCTAGGCGCCTTTGTTCTGCAGAACGAAGTGCCTCCTGGTCCCCCACTTTCTAGATGGAAAAAAGTCTCGTGTGCTTTGTTGTGCCGCGCCGTCCCTCTTTCAGGGTCTCCCGTTGCCTTGCAGCACTAGACGCGGCAGCCATGGTCTGGAATTGAATAGAAATCCAGGGTCAAACTGTGGTTTACAACTTGCCCAAATGAGAACGATCTTCAATAGCTAATACAAGCTATTTTGTTTGTAGCCATGTTCTTATGAGTTAAGGAGAGCAAAGAAATGACCATTGATGTCAATTCCTCTCATCTTACATCTTTGAAATATTGGCATATTTCCCCCAAATTTATAAAGTTATTAAATAATGAGTTGTATTCAGGCACGTAAACTCTCCCCTTTCAAATTCATGATCTAACACGTGTCTTCAGCTACTGAAGCTTAACTCACCATCCTATCTCCAGCAGCACTGTGGAAAATAAAAGTTTTTTAAGTTAGGATGAAATTCAGGTTATTGTGTTTTAACTAATATGACATGCTTGTCAGAGCTTCACCCTGAATGGTAGAAGCTGTGTTAAGAAAAGCCCCGAAATGCTGTTCTACCCACATACCTCAGGGGACCAAAGTTTTCTTTTGGTTTCTCGTCTTTAATATGTATAGATCTAAAAGAGGTGCACAAAACTATGCTGGTTACTAACCTCCAAGATCTAAATAAACATATAGGACAGAAAACCAAAACCCACAAAGTGTTCAAGGACATGTGAAGGGTTTTGTGCCTTTGTCTGAAAGAAGAACAACACGAAATCTCTCCTATTCCTAACAGCTGTAGAAGTAGATTTCCTAGGAAGCTTCCTTAGGTTAGGTCCCCTGGAAACAAGGCTTGAGATAGGCAGGAATTCTTGTGTGAGGGATTTGCTGAGAGGGACCTCCCAGGAGAAGCCTGTAAGGCGTGTGGAAGAAGTGTGGTGCAGGAAGGGAAAGTAGGCAAAGACATGGATCTGGCTCAGCCGGATTCCTGAAGGAAGCGCTGGAGCAGGAGTGGCTCCCCTGAGTCATGCCACACTAAGGTAAGGGATCAGGGCTTGTATCTCCCTCTCAGCAGGCATTGACTACCAGAGGCTTCCTCCTCCCCCAGTCTCATTCTCTAAGGCACCTCTGGGCAACACAACTCCTTTGTGCTGAGGGCAATTCCCTGGAGTGAGGTACAGCTGTGAGCTTAGCAGCAACTGATGGCAGCTGAGAGGGGGTGTACCTGCCAGTAAACTACCAGGGATGGATCAGCAGTCACTTTTCTGCAGAAATAGTGGTCCTTTCATCAGGTAGGAAGTTATAGGAAAGTGTCTTTTTTTTTTTTTTGTCTTTTGTCTTTTTGGAAGTTTCCAGGCTAGGGGTCAAATCAGAGCTGTAGCTGCCAGCCTATGCCATAGCCACAGCAGCGTGGGATCTGAGCCACATCTGCGACCTACACCACAACTCACTGCAATGCTTCATCCTTAACCCACTGAGAGAGGCCAGGGATTGAATCTGTATCCTCATGGATACTAGTCAGTTTGGTTAACCACTGAGCCACGACAGGAACTCTGAAAGTTTCTATTTTATGGATCTAACGCCTAAGCAGGCCCTCCTCACATCATTAAGGGGTTGTACCGGCTTGCCAGGATCTTGTCTGCATCCTGAGTCATTTCAACTGCTAATATTTTCTATCACCAAATATGCACTGGGTAAGTAAGCCGAGAGGCAGTTAAAGGGGAGTGTTCATTATAATCCTCTTTATAATTATTCTGTGTCTTTTACTCCTTTGTTCGAATGATAATTCAATCTCAGTATTAGAGTCAACTTTGTATACATGCTGCATTGTCATCCTCATCTTCGCCATCCATTAACTAAATTATTGAAAGGTTACTGTGTGCTATACATGTACTGAGTGCTATGAGCCTTGTCCCATATAAGCCTGACGTCAATCTTATCAAGCCAGGCTCATTTTACTATAAATAGTGTTTAGAGATGATACATGATATGTCCAAGTTTCATGGCTAAGTCTTATACCCAAGATCTTATTACTGTGATATCCTGCTTTCCATGTCTATTTGATACACACTTCTCCCTATGCTTCCTGAAAAAGAAAGAAGGGAGGAAGGAAGGAAAAGAAAGAAAGAGAAAGAAAGGGGATTTCCCATCATGGCTCAGCAGAAACGAATCCAACTAGGAACCGTGAGGTTGTGGGTTTGATCCCTGGCGTTGCTCAGTGGGTTAAGGATCCAGCATTGCTGTGAGCTGTGGTGTAGGTTGCAGATGAGGTTCTGATCTGGCGTTGCTGTGGCTGTGGCACAGGCCAGCCACTACAGCTCGAATCCACTAGGAATGATGAGGTTATGGGTTCGATCCCTGGCCTTGGTCAGTGGGTTAAGGATCTGGCATTGCAGTGAGCTGTGGTGTAGGTCTAAGACATAGCTTGGATACGGAGTTGCTGTGGCTCTGGCATAGGCCGGTGGCTACAGCTCCTATTCGACCCCTGGCCTGGGAACCTCCATATGCCATGGGTGCAGCCCCAGAAAAGACAAAAACAAACAAACAAACAAAAACAGAGAATCCAGAAATTAGGAAAATTGTTAGTTCTTTTTTATTATGATACAGATGACAAACAGAAAAGTTAGTGAGGGATATAGCAGAGTCCAGTTTCAAGAGAAAGACATAGAAGATTGAAATGTAATTAATGTTAGATAAATTTGGAGACTATGAGCAGTGAAGTCTGTGATAACTTCAAAAAAAAAAAAAAAAAAAAAGAGATAACGGAGTTCCTGTCGTGGCGCAGCAGAAACGAATCCGACTAGGAATCTTGAGATTGCTGGTTTGATCCCTGGCCTCGCTCAGTGAGTTAAGGATCCCACGCTGGTGGCTACAGTTCCAATTCGACCCCTAGCCTGGGAACCTCCATATGCTGCGGGTGCAGCCCTAAAAAAACAAAAAAAAATTTGTTTTAGTTAAAAAAAAATGATAGCAATATATAGTGAATGACCCTTTAGCAAACATACTAGAATTTACACATTCGGGTACTATTTGATCCCTTCAAAATAATCAGTTGTAGGGAAGCTATACCTGTTTCAATTATTTTAGGAGATAAAGATATATCATTGTGAAAAAGAGAAATTCCACTTCAAATTTGCCTTTTAGAATTCAGGAAAAAAATTTTAATATACCTGTTATCAAAAGATAATAAATATTTATCCTTTGAAAGCAGATTTGATTTTTACCAATAGGCTAAAACCACTTAAGCTTCATTAGAGTACAAAGTGAGCAAAAGCCAGGCAATGTTTTTTGGTACAATTAAGCTGTAACTATAAGGTAATGACAGTTTCTTGTTCATCATAAATTGCCTCTAACTTTTTTTAGTACCTAAAGATAAATTGATTGAATATTTAAAATTTAAGTTTATAGTAATAGTTTTCCATCTCTCCCTCACTTTAAAAATGAATTTTATCATTAAATAAATTATAAATACATTTAAAGCTCCCTGTGTGCTTCATCCAAATTAGATTTTATTCTTTCCTTCCCTCCTTCTCAGAAAAAATCAGTGCCTGATTTTTGTGTTTATCATTCCATGCATTTCTTTATATTATATGCATATAACTCTAAAAATGTGTCAAGTATTATTTGTTAAAATTTGATATAACTAGTATCATACTGTATTTACTTATCTGCAACCTGCTTTTGTCACTCTTCATTATGCTTGGAAAAGACATATTTTTTTCAATGAACAAATCACAGATATTTCTATTTTTCTGTAGAAGTCCATATTGGATCATTCCCAGATTTAGCCAGAGTAAAAGCACTACTGCGGACATTCGGGTCAGAGTTTCTGTGGGCACACATCTGAGGGTGTCTCTATGGCGTTATACCTAAGAGTGGAACCATCAAATGGTAGGATGGGGCATTCTTCACATGAATAGATACTGCCAAACAGCTTTTGTGTCTTATTTAAGAAACTCTTAACCTTTTCCAGCTCATGAAGTTATTCTACATTTTCTTCTAAAAGTTTTAAAGTTTTGCTTTCCACTTTTAATTCTTTGAACCCACCTGGAAATGTAGATCTACCCCCACCCCCACCCCAGTAAATGGTTCCTCCAGACCATTTATTGACTGGTTCAACCCTCTCCATAAATGTCCAAGACCAACTCTCCATCATATGCCACGATACCATTTATGTTTGTTGTGAGACTCATTCCCAGGATTTCACGACCATTTTTTTTCCACTGTATTCATGCTGTGCATTGCTTGCCATTTGACCAATAATTTCAAGACTCTGAGCACTTTTTACAAAAAAATTAATAATTCAGTAGCATTAATACATTATTAAAAGAGAAGCCTGAGAATTTAAAAATTTTCAATTATGGAAGTAGAGGAATTAATGATCATTCTTAGGAATACTATAGGAAAAAATAAGAGAAAAGTAAAGGAGTCCACTGGTGGCTCCTGAGTTAAGGATCTGGCATTGTCACTGTGGCTCAGATCATAGCAATGGCATGGGGTGATGGTTCATTACCTGGCATAGGAACTTCCACATCATGTGGCTGGCAGTGGCAGGTGGGATGGTAAGAGGGAGTGGGGAAAGAAAAAGTAAAAACACAAATTAGAAATTTACAAAGGTCAGAAAAGTTAATGCAGAATATTAGACACAATTAGTCTACATTTAGGATTTGTGAAAACCTAAAAAGTAGCAAAATGTTTTTCAAAAAATTCAACAATTTCTGTGATTCCACATTGACCAAGTAACCTTTTGGTTACTAACTCAGTTTCCAAAGTATATCTGGAAAGAGGGTATTGTAGGAGAAGAGCAATAGATAATTTAGGAAGTTCTCATTGTGGCTCAGTGGGTTACCAACTCAACTAGTATCCATGAGGATGTGGGGTCTAACCCTAGCCTTGCTCGTTGAGCTTTGGTGTAGGTCAGAGACAGAGCTTGGATTCTGAGTTGCTGTGGCTGTGGATGCAGGCCAGCAGCTGCAGCTTGGATTTGATTCCTAGCCTGGGAACATCCATGTGCCACAGGTTCAGCCCTAAAAAAAGCAAAAATAAATAGATCATATATTACCCATTGTTGTCTGCACTCTTTGTCCCTTCATGTAGATCTGAATTTCCATCTGGTATTATTCTCTTAAGTCTGCAAAACTTCCTTTAACATTTATTGTAGAACACATCTATTCATGAAAAATTCTTTGAAATTTAAAAAACAGCTCGATCCCGTTGAGGCTTGGTTTTGGGTTTTGTTTGGATGTGTCTGTGGTCGCCTTTATTTTGGGACTGGTGCAAGCTTTCTCCCTAAGTTAAATCTTTTGGGGGTTTCATTCACCCCTTTCCCAAATGTGTAGCCTTTTGGAGAGTCTTAACGGAATACTCAGTGTTCACCAAAGTCTCCACTCGCTGGTTGGAACTCTAATGTCTTTCAGCAATCTGCAAACTCTGGCTCTCCATTCAGTTCACATCCCCGAGGAGTTGTTCTCTGCCAGCCCTCACAAAGTACCTGTACTTGCGCAGCTTTAAATTCAGCTAAATAATCAAGAGGATTCATGTACAGATTTCTGGAACTCCTACTCCGTGTGGCTCCCTCCTCTCTAGTAGTCTGTCCTTCAAATTTCAATTGCTTCATTATCTCTGAACTTTAATCTTTCTTCCCTCCATCCAGTGAGACTGCTGTTTATTTCACTTCCACAGCTTCATGTTTTATTTAGAAAGCTGTCCTCAGGCAAAAAGGCAGAGAGAATGTTGACTTCACACTATTTGTTTCTTTCATCTCAAGGTCAAAGTGCCACACAATCTATTGTCCAATAGCTAGAAACAGTTGTTCATACATTTTTGTCTAGATTAATAGTTTTTTTGGATTTTTTTGGTGGGAAAGTAGATCCAATACCTATTCTCCATCATGGATGGGATCAGAAATTCTTTATTTAAAAAAATTATCTATCCAGACGCCTCCTTTATATTCTTTATATACTTTTTCTATCAGTATCTGAACTCTCTGGGATACAATTCTGCCAATTTTTTTTTTTTTTTTGATTCTTACTCATATCAACTTTTTCTCATGCGTTTTGTAATCTTTGGACTTGAACTTTTTTTTTTTGGCTGCACTTGCAGCATATAGAAGTTCCTGGGCCAGGGATTAAACCTGCACACAGCAGTAACCCAAGCTGCTGCAGTGACAATGTCAGATCCTTACCCCTCTGCACCACAAGGGAAATCCTCAACATGAAACTTTTATTTGTTTGATCTTAAATTGTATTTTTCTCTAAGAAGGATTTGTTATTGCTACTTCTGGAAGCTAGGGGGCATTACCAACCTTGGTCCACTTTGGTTCACTTCTAGAATCTTAGGCTCAATGCAGAAATGTCATGTTTTTCTTTTCAACCTTCTGGTAGTGACTTAGCTTTCAAAGCTCAGGTATGCTATTGGCATTTGCCTTCTATATAGCTTGGCTTTTCCAGTTTTCCACTCACTCACTGTTACTCTAATTTTAGTACATTGTTAGATTTTTGTTTCTTGGTGGAAGTGTTTTGGGTCTATTTTTTTTTTTAGCTGAAATAAAAAAGGAAAATAAAAGAAAGAAAGAATAAATTAAACTACTTATATTTATTTTACAGATTAACAATAGACAATTAACCCTGGTTAGTAGGTTAAATTAGCATGGTCATGTAAGGTATCCTGAGGAAAGACTGGGGATTCTGCTACTCAAGAGGTGTTCACAACTGTCTCCAAGGAAGTCTTTTCTCTTGGGCATATGTCCATATACTATGCCCAGATAAGTAGATTTAAGAAGTATATTTTAAGCTATCCTTCACAAAATGGATACATGGCTTAAAAAGAATCTTACAAGAAACTGTGTGTAACACAAATAATAAAAGCACAAACACAAGATTTTAAAATATGGAAAATCAGTGTTCTCTCTTGTGTGGTACAGCAGGTTAAGGATTCAGAGTTGTCACTGCAGTGGCTCAGGCTGCTGCTGTGGTGTGGGTTTGATCCCTGGCTTGGGAACTTTTGCATGCTGTAAGCACAGCCAAAAAAAAATAAAATGAATAATATAAAATACAGAAGATCAAATAGATACTTGTTCTCCTGATATAAGCACTTTATCAACATCATTACAAAGAAAAAGCAATGATAAGGTAATCAGATGTCTCAATCTCAGCCGATATTTTAAAAACTGAAATTAAGATTACATGAAATAATGAATTTATGCACCTTAACCTTTACTGTTATTCTAGTGTATACTGTTCCTTGAGATGTTAGCTAATGACAGTACAAAGCTATCTATTAGCAAAATACTTTAAAACAAGCACTCAGAATAAGAAAATAATTTTCTGTTTTTTTCCAGTAAAGTTAGAAGTCATATAGTATTGAATTCATTGCTTCGCAAAAAGCTGTTTTTGTGTTTTTTTTTTTTTTTTTTTTTTTTTAAGCAACAAAGAGGTACATACCAGTGGGGAATTTAGCAGCATTTCCTGATATAGTTTAAAAAAACACACAAACAAAGCAATTTGTTGACAGAACTAAAATATGCAGTCCCACTGGTCAACCAAAATAGAAAAAGGAAAACAAACAAACAAACAAACTATAGATTTGAAGGAAAAGATTGACCAAATAGGCATTATGGAAGTTTTTTGGTATAACTGGATAGAAGCATAGATGTTTCTACACTGGGTTCAGTTTTTGGAATTCTCTTCAGTGGTAAAATACACCAGTAACTACTCTTTTTCTGTACCATCATAGTAAAGATGTACCAAAAACATATATTCTTGTCAGTAAAAACAATGTTTTACGAAAAAGTCAATGAAGCTGTGGCTGTAAGTGATACATATAAGAGATTCACAGAAGAATAAAAATAGTACCACATGTGCTATTTATATAGTAAGGACCTTTACAACACAGTTTAATTTTCACACACTTTGAAATGAGGAGTGACTATGACAACCTTTTGTATCATGCAAGTGTTTGATGTTTATTTAGTGCCAAACTGTTTTTCATGATGACTGACGGTTTCCAGTAGTATGTTATCAGAAAAATTTTAAAATGTTTAATCTTTCCCTTCAAGGTAAACATGGTAAGAATAACTAAGAAAGTTATTACTTTTCAGAAGAAATTTGTGCTAGGAAGAGGGAAGGCATTTAGATAATAGACATTTGGAAACTTCTGCAGTTTTGTGATTTTTTTTTTTCTGAAAAGGAAAAATATAAGCATGCCACCTACATAAATTTTTATATCTACACACTTAAAAATCATGGAAAAAGAGTTTCTAATATGCTTAGAATCTTCAGATGAAGAGTTTTGAAACTATTTTGAAACTATTTGCTAAACATTTTTAAATGTTATGGCTTCCGGTTTACTATGAAAATGAGTTGACATTAGGGAAGATGAATATTTATTAGCTAAATGAAATGAAAAAAAATTTGTATGGATGGAATTTGGATGGATTTGAAAAATGAGTATGATGATTTAAAAACTGCAGTCAGTAGAGTAGTTCTTCCATTTTTTATTTTGTATTTTGTGCGATTCCAACAATTAAATCCAAAGAGTTAATATCCAAATAAACTCTTCTTAGAACTGGGCTTTTGAGTTGCTGTACCACAAAGAATTTAACAAGAGATCTTTAAAATAATGAAGTATACTCAGATCTATTGATTTTATTTGTACCATTAGTGAAAGTAACACAAAAAATTACATTGAATCACTTTAATTTCATCTTTATTTTTTATGTTTTAGCTAACAAAAAAGTTAATTCACATATATTGGAGTATGTGTACAGATGGACTTTTTAGATGACAAGATTATGTAACAATTTTGATCAATCCACTGCTTAACACATTATTATAATCAAATATTTATGATTGTGGCTTAGGACAGCCAATAAAATTTCTCTAATAGAGTTTTCCTTTAAAAACATTGTTTTAGAACAATTAAAATGAAAGATAACATCACTCAAAATTCTGCCAACCAGAGATAATTATTGTTTAAATTTTAGTGCATACCCACCCAGATTTCATGAATTTATGCACTTTTCACAAACATAGGCTTATACTTCATGTAAGCTGCTTTCACTGGGGGATTTTATACCTTAGAGAATTTTTTTTAAATGACATTTACTTGAGATTTTGCGACAGTTTCAATTTTTTTTTGGCTGTGCTCATGGTATTTCGGAAGTTTTCAGGCACAGGATCAAACCCATGCCACTGCAGTGACCCCAGAGGCTGTAGTGACAATACCAGATTCTTAACCCACTGAGCCACAAGGGAACTCCAGAGATTCAAATTTAAAGGAACAATACTAAGGGACTAGTTCCTGCTGTGCAAGGCTGACTCTTAATAATTAACCCTCTATAGGTCTGTAAGACCTGTTTAATTTAGCCCATCGCCTGCCATTTTAATGGCCTTTATCTAGATGTTAAATGAGTGGTTTAACTAAGAACAGAAACTACTAAAAAATAGACTGACCAAATGTGGTTTTTCACTTGCTTATCTTTGAATGGCCTATGTAATAAGGCAGATAGATAAGGGGAACTAAAATTTTGGCAAGGCTTTGTTTCTGTCCAGTGCTGCCACAGTATCTGAAACATATAATTTGGTATATAAACTAGAATTATTAACTGTGTATGGTAGGACAGGGACAAGAACCCAGAGAGTGACTATCAATGGAATCACTGTATCTTCCGAATCAAGCAGTAATATTTCAGAGGTGTGGTCCTGGACCTAATCTCATATAACATTTTTTATCAGTGACTAATAGTACAAGAAAAAAGTCTTTCACATAGTAAATGAAACCTAGTTGGAAAATGAAAACTAAGAAGAGGAAGTCACATTCTCAATGACCAGATCAGAATCAAAATGACCCGGAAATTAGAGAAGTAGTAAGAAGTAAACAAAATGAGTAAGACAGAAGGGTGGGCTAAAATAAACACAGAGAAAAAACAAGTTTCAAAAAGAGGAGTGACTAGATCTTAGCAAGTTTAGATGATAACATAGATTTTATTTTTATTAAAAAAATTTTTTTGGCTTTTTGGTGTTGCGCCCACGGCATATGGAGGTTCCCAGGCTAGGGGTCTGATCTGAGCTACAGCTGCTGGCCTATGCCACAGCCACAGCAACACCAGATCTGTAACCCACTGAGTGAGGCCAGGGATCAAACCTACAACCTCATGGTTACCAGTTGGATTCGTTTCCGCTGCGCCGCAAGGGGAACTCCTAATGTAGAGATTTTAATAAGCTAAGATCAATAATGTAGGATTATGGTTTAAAATGCAAATACAACATTGTAAAATGTATTCCTTACTAAAACTTACCTAAACTCCTGCTTCCTAGCTCAATGTTATTTGCAAGCACTAAGTGTTCTTTTTCTCAGAATGTCATTCACCTTAAGAACAGATGTGGAGAACAGAGCCAATTAAATGACTGACATAGTAACAGAGGGAAAAAAAACTACTTTCATTGTAAGATGAAACTTAAGTCTTGGAGAAAGATGATTTTTTTTTTCTCTCTCTCGCTCCTGAAAGGGATGGAGTATTTCAATAATGATTTTTAAATAGGAATATATTATTATAAAGATGAAAGGTTATCAGATTCAGGATCTCCTGTATCCTAAATAATTTAAAAGTGGATCCGTTGTACTCAACTTTCATGGAAGACTGAGAAAGAAAATGAAGTTAAATTGTTCTGGGAAAGAGTTAATTTAAAATAAATACGAATTATAAAAATAGGATAAAAGGTTAGTTGAAAATTGGGACAATTCTAAGAATCTGGTAGAATTTTCATTGATAAATTTCCACATTTCTAAAATGGTGAAATGTGATACATGAAGAAATGAAATACAAAATTTTTAATGTTTTAGTCAGACCTCAAGTTTGGTGATTTTTGCCTTGGGCTCTAACTGGAATATGTAATTTTCACCAAGACTTAAAAACTTCATTAAGCGGGAGCAAGTTTGTTGTCAGTAAAATTACTGCTGGTAATTAATGTCAGAGGACATTTTAAAAAATAATTGTGCCACATCCTTGAATCTAAGAGCAATATTAACAGCAGATACCTTATTGGAGATCTAGTAAGGAAAGGACCAGCAATATTCAGAGGATAGTATCCTACGGAGGCAGTGTTCCTCTTTTATTAACCTGATGATGCTACTCTATGCTGCTTTTTCCTGTTAAAATTTGTGCTTGTATTACAATTGATATGTATTAATTACAGGACATTTAAAAAGTACAGACAAACAAAAACCAAAATGGTGTAATTCCACCACTTAAGGAAAAAAATAGTTAACATTTTAATATACATCTCAGACCTTTTTCTCCATACAAATATATGTAGAATATTTTATAAAGTATACTTTTATGTATTTTAAGTGTTTATAAAAAAGGGACTTTTGTGATCCTTGCTTGATTTAATACCATGAACATTATTTCCTATAAAGTAGACTTGCATATCATTTTTAATGGCTGCAATAATTTGCATAATCCTTACCTTTGGTCATTTAAGTGTTTCCAATTGTTTTTATTAACGACTGTATCTTCAAAAAATTTTTCAACAGCAAAAAGAATTGATACAAAGAAAGAAACTAGGGCATTTACTCAGCTACATTATTTATTGAACACATTTTTGCTGGACACTGCAGTAACTGGAAGCTGAGAAAGGAGACGTAGTCAAGGCTATATCTCCCCTGCTAACTACCTTTCAGTCTCACAGAATAGAAAGACAAGTGTAGAGGAAGAAGAGGCGACAAAACGCTCATCCCTTTCTTTAAAAGTTTATTTAGATTAAGAGAAAGTTGCTGGGTCAGGGACCAGGTCTATATAATACATATGTATGCAAAAGTTTCTACACTTAATAACTGTTAGGTTATTTATATAAAAAAATTAAGCTACAACATCTACATTGGCCACATACACGGAAAATCTGGACTCAGCCCTCAGCCACTTCTCCTTGGTTCCAAGCAGGGAGGAAACCCTCTCCCCTGGCCTCTTGGCGCCCGCGCGTACGCGGGAAAAATCCCACCAACTGCCAGGGACCCCCACCCTGCGCTCCAGACTTCTTGAAACAGTTTCTCGCGTCCTGCGCCAGGCGGTCGAAAACAAAAACTTCCACCCGACCACTTCCACTTAAGAGAATCCAGCCTGGCCAAGTGTGGCTTTGAAGAGCAAGTGCAAGCATAGCGGTCAAAGAGAGGTTGGAAAACAAACTTTGTTACGTGTTAACTTGGTTGGAGCAAAACAACTCCTGGCAGGATTTAGTTACGTTCAAACTGAGCAGTGTTTGTTTTGCTTTAATAAAAACGTTTTTTAACTGATGAGTAAGGAAGAAGGGCTATCTCAGGGCTTGAAAACAATCCTGCTGGATGGTTTCAGCAGGTGGCCAGCACGGTGCATCCCGGCCTCCTCCCACCTCGCATCGGTTCTGACTATGGTTTCCGTGGCGGCTGGAAGGAAGCATCCTCCACGCGGCAAACTCGCATCAATGGGATTCCCCTCGTGGGAAATGCCCCCTCCTGGAGGACATACTCCCAGAGGGCCGGGCGTGTCGCCGCACCCGCTGGCTCTAGGACAGACGAGCACGAGCTCGGTACGAACTGTAACAAGAGTCAAAGTAGTCACCGCGGTTCCTCCGCGCCCGAGGCGGAGCCGGCTCCACCCGCCACCCGCCACCCGCCACCCGCCACCCGCCACCCGCCGCCGCCGCCGCCGCCGCTGCCGCGCAGGGGCGGGGGAAATGCCGCGGGGGGCGGGCGCGGCGAGCGGGGAGGGGGAAGGGGTTCTCGCGCGATTGGGCGAGGTTTCCGGTGTTGTGACTGAAACCCGTCAATATGGCGGCGATCGGCCGCGGCCGCTCGCTGAAGAACCTCCGAATACGAGGTAAGTCTGCTGCAGCCTTCACCCCTCACCGCCCTGCGCCCGCCACCCCTGGCACTTGCCTCCCTCTGGCCCTGGACAGGAGGGGCGAGTCGGGGCGCTGGCCGGAGCCAGGGCTGCCGCCACTGGCCTGGGAGCGAATCCTAATTGGGGCTGTGTGTCTATTTCGCGCAGGGCGGAATGACAGCGGCGAGGAGAACGTCCCGCTGGACCTGACCCGAGGTAACACGGGGCGCCGGCGACGGCGTTCTACTGGGGAGGAGTCGGGGGCTAGGGGCCGCGGGCAGGGGCGGGCCCGGCACGGGACCCGCGGGGGTGCGGGAAGCAGAGCCCGAGCCCCGCCTGCCGGCCCGCGGGAACCAAGCCCCGGGCAGTCTCGCCGGACCCATCCCCCTTCTCGGTGCCCGCTTTCCTCGCCCCGAGCCCTTCTCCGGGCCTCTGGGTGCTGCGGGTGCCGGGGCGGACCGAGCGGGACTCGGCGGAGCCTGCGACCCACTGGGTTCTCTCGACCCCAGAGGCAGCGTGGTCCTCCTATCCCGGAGCTCGAGCAGCCGAATCCCGGGGGCGGCCAGAGGGAGGTAGAGACTGTTATTTAGGTTGCCGGAGGATGTCTGAGGGAAGAGCGACCACATCCTGCCCTCCTCGTCCCCCAGAGCCGAAGCCGGACTGTCTTGGTCTTCGCCGACTGCGTGACTGCTTTTCTTTTTGCCCACCGCCCTGCTGCGGGGACCCGCAGCATTGATAACTCGGTAGCGAAACCTGGAGCCCGTGATTTCTGCTAAGTGTCTGGTTTACGCTGTATTTGCCTCCTGTTTCCCTTTCTCGGGCGGCTGGGACTGTAGTTGGCAAAGACCGCCCCCTCACCCTCGCTGCAGGTTCATTGTTTACCTTCTGCAGTGGCGATGGGTTTGTTTATACCTTTGGAACTGGGTAACCCCCAGTTATATTTTTAAGGACCTAATCCGGCTACGGGCCAGTGTATCATCTATTAGTCACCGTACTGGTGTTTATTCGACAATATCTTGCTGAGGATTTAGTGGTTATACACAAGATTTTTCTTTTCTCTTCCATGGTAAACAAGATTTGGTCTATTGATTCCGAAGAAGTCCTACTTCACACCGGCTGGCTGTAACTTAGAGTGTAATCTGGTTCAGCTGTACAGAATCAGTTTCCTTTTTGAGATCTTAAACACACTTTAGGAGGTTAAAAAAAAGTTGTTTTAACATTATACGTAATACTAAAAATTTTAATCTACGTTTTACCTGGCATAATGATTTTATCTACAGTATTTGTTAGACGTGGGCTCACTGTTGAGGTTCATCTCTGTATTTAATACGTAAAGCATACCTCATTCTCTAATTCGTTTTATTTTGTATGTCATAAAGTAAGATTACTGTTTTGTAAACTAAAGTCTAGTTTTTATTTAGCTACAAGAGTACATTTTTCTAACAGTATTTTATTCTGAAAATTCAGGGACTTATTTTTGTGTGAACTAGTTCCTTTTACAGGCAGAAGAGTTTCTAAGATAAAATAGGGCTTAAGTAATAGAAATGGCAACTGATTAGATCACTAATACACTTAATTGGAACTTTTTTTATTCAGCAGACGGTTTGAATATTAATGTAGAGAGATGTAAAACTTTTGACTTTTGTGTAACAGTTTGGAAACTTGACTATATATAACATACAAAAAGTCTGAAGTATATGTGCAAGAAGATAGCTCTAGTAAGTTTCCTAACAAAATAAGCAAAATTCCCACAGGCCTCAATTTAGCATTTGAGTTTTGTAACAGATGTAATTATAGTGATTTAATTTATATATACACATATGGATTAGATGGAAGTGAAAAGAACATTTATTAGATCTCGAGTCTGTGCATTAAAAACCAGTTTGTATGTTGTGCTAGAAATGTTATAGTTGTGCTTTAAATTGACTTTGCTGAATTCCTATGTATAGTGGTTTTTCTGATATCAGAATTTGAGGTAATAAAAGCTATATCTGAATTTGATACTTTGGTTTATTCCAATTTTACTCAAGTTCATAGATAACTCTGTATATTTACTTTTTTAGTGAACGCCTATGTGCAAGATGTTTTTAGGACAATATAAAAGGTACAGAAGGTACTATTTCTACTTGTCCTGACAGAATGTATTTCAATTTAGAATGAAATATACACTGCCAATTGATTGCAAAAGCTGTATGCAACTAAGAAAGAAGGCAAAGAGAACTGTATTCCTAAATCTTAAGGAAGTTTCTAATAAGAAAAATAATCTGAGTTAGATTCATTGTATAGTGACTTTGTTGTTTGAGAAATCACTATTCTGACCAACATTCATTGTATTGTTAGAAGAAGGCTTGTGGATCTAACATGAAGAAAGTTCATAAGGAATTAAACTTTAGTTTAATTCCGTTTCGGAACTGTGGGGCAGTCTGGGTTACAGCTGAAGGGCAGCTGTTTATGGATTAGATTACAGCATGATTTAGATAAAGTTTGGTTAACTGAATTTTTTTTTTTTTTAATGCTAAAGCAGTGTTTGCTCTCATTTTCATTATTTTTATGTAACCTTTGAGAAATTCAGTGTAGCTATCTAACAAAGTTCATTTTAAAATAGAGGTCATGGTCATTCTTAGAGGAGCCACGAATGTACTGAAAAAGAGAGCAAACTGTAAAGTTGGGTAGTTCTCTGAGTTGTAATCTCAGCTGTTACACTTAATGGTTGCTTAATTTGGAGCAGGTTAGTTGACCTTAACTCCTGGTTTTCTTCAGCTCAAAAAAGAGAGGTTAACTTGAAGTTATTGTTGAATGTTAAGAATGTGAGAAATAAATGAGCCAGTGTTTATAGTACACAAGAAAAGATATTCCGAGTACTATACTGATACTTTGTGAGCAATGCTAACTAAATGTTAGTTGCTTTCCCACACTATGAAATCAAAATTGTTTATATCACAGGTAGAATGCTTCAAATGATTGTTTTGAATATTATAAACTCATTAACAAGGAATTATGGTTTTGAAGCTTTTGTTTTTTGCAGACATACAATTACTTAGGTTTAGTCTGTCTGAACTAGAGTTCTTTTTTATTTTAAATTTATTAAATGCTTCACAATATATAAAGTGTAGGTGAGTATATGTCTATAAATATAAGGAACTCTTTTGTGTCCCCCGATCACTCAGTTTTTCTCTGTGCCCCCACCCCAACTGTGATCATTTTTTTCTTCCAATTTTATTGAGATGTAATTGACATACAACACTACAGGTTCTTGAATATAACAATTGTAAAAAGTAGTTTGTGAGGTAACCTATATTAGGTCTAAGAGGAGAAAAATCTATTACATTTATTTAAGATAAAATATGATATATTATTTGATAGAACCATAGAATTTTTCTCCCTGACTCCAGAAAATTTCTTAGTAATAATGATTTGGCTAGCCTTGCAAACTTCTTGAAGCCCAGGAGAGTATTAAGGTACTTTGATTTTCATATTGATGTTAGTGCTATGGTTTATATATAAAATATGCTTCGGTAAAAAATTGCTTATGGATTAAGCAATAATAAATTGCAGTTATTTATGGTACAAATAAATATGATACAATTAAATTGTACTAGATCTTATAGTCAATTTATTGGTAATTGTACTAGATCTTATAGTCAATTTATTGGTAATTGTTCCTTTCAGTTTTGTTCAGACAGCTGTTCTACTTTTTTGTGAAAGTCCCTTATATTTACTATTGATATTATTAAGTACTTTCTCTATTTTGCGCATCAAAATTTATTTTGAAATCAAAATACTTTCCTTAACCACTTCCACTGCAAGGATGGTCTGGTTTTTTTTTTTTATCAGTCCAGTAGTACATCTCTTCCTGGTACTGAATAACTTGAAGAGAGTATTCATCCTAGCCCTTCCTATTATAATTTCATTGCTGTGTTCAAGGTGAATTTCCAGGACATGGAAACACATATATTCAAATATAACCATTAGAATATAATTTAAGTACTGAGTTTTATATTTTTGTGATATACAACCCTCTTACTTTTCCATTAGTAAGAATAAAAAATTTGACTGTCTTGGAGTTCCTGTTGTGGCTCAGTGGTAACCAACCTGATGCATCCATCAGGATGCAGGTTCAATCCCTGGCCTTGCTCAATGGGTTAAGGATCCAGTGTATCCAGTGTTGCCAAGAGCAACGTCCTAGCCTGGGAACTTCACTTTTGACCTCTAGCCTTGGAACTTCCAGGTGCCGCAGGTACAGCTCTAAAAAGACAAAAAAAAAAAAAATTGGAAGTTCCTGCTGTGGTGCAGTGGAAACGAATCTGACTAGGAACCATGAGGTTGCGGGGTCGATACCTGGCCTCACTCAGTGGGTTGGGGATCTGGCGTTGCTGTGAGCTGTGGTGTAGGTCTCAGATGCAGCTCAGATCTGCATTGCCATGGCTGTGGTGTAGGCCGGCAGCTGTAGTTCTGATTCGACCCCTACCCTGGGAATCTCCACATGCTGCTACAGGGCTACTTCTCTTTCTTGTATTTAATTTATTGTTCCATATTGCAACCACTTCTTTATGTCTGTTCCAGTAAAATCCTAAAAAGGGAGTAACATCTTTCTCTTTTTAACTTCTCCAGCACTTAGTATAGCATTTAATATATAAAAGGCAGTAAATGTTTGTTTTGCCTAACTGGTTGAACAATGTGAGTAATCTCCTAACTACAGAAAATCACAAAATAAAAAAGTGTGCAAATCTGCATCATTCAGATAACCTTCTTAAAAAGCACCTAAGACAGTCAATTGTTTTGTTTTTGTTTTATAGGGCCACACCCATGGCAAATGGAAGTTCCCAGTCTAGGGGTTGAATTGAAGCTTTGGCCACTGGGCTGTGTCACAGCTGCAGCAACATGGGATCTGAGCCGCATCTGTGACCTATGCCACAGACCTACACCACAGCTCCTGGCAAGGCCGGGGATAGAACCCGCATCTTCGTGGATGCTAGTTGGATGTGTTTCCACCACAATGGGAACTCCTTCAACTAATTTGTTTTCTTCAGATTCTAAACTGACTTTGGGATCTTCCTACTTTGTGAAGAGAACTTTTGTTTCTTTATTAAGAAGACTAATGCGAATCCCTTTGTCTTCTCCCTTTTATATTTTCACCTTTACTTTACCCTTCTCTTTCCCTGAGTACAAGGATAAAGCATCCGCGTTCATTTCCAAGGCTAAAATGGAAAAGAATTTTTTGCTCCTGATACTCTCCCCTAAGATTCTTGGTAGAGCTCAGATTTCTTTCTTCATTTCTTCCTTCCTTTGGCTCAGTTTTCTCATATTCAGGAAACATTTGTTGTATTCTTCATGTGGAGCAGATACTATGCTAGGCATGGGATGGTGGTGAAAGATGTGGAAATGATAAGTCAAAGATTTCAAAACAGTTATTTTTTTGAAGGCCCTACACACAGAGTAGTTTATCCTCATTCCACAGCTTTCTTCCTTAACCCCTTTAGTCTTGTAAGCACAGCTTTCCCCTTGTACTAAAAATAAAATTTTCTTAAAGGATGCTGGTAACCTCATGCAAAATTCATTGGCATTTTTAGGTTCCCCATTCTATTATTAGTACTACTACTGCATTAATAGTTTTGTTCCAGGCACTGAAATATATTATTTTACTTAATCTTCAACAAATTTTTAAGGTTCTCTTATTATCCTTGTTTTACAGTTGAAGATATAGGCTTTAAAATCCTAAGAGCCTGAAATTCAGAAAGGTAAGCCAGGGTCACAGGCTAGTGAGTGACTAATTGCAGATCATGCACTTGTAGCCACTACACTATTGCTATTCTTACAACTCCTGTTCTTTTCCTACGTCTCAGGCTGCTCCCTTTTGTTTACCGGCTGGTCTTCAGCTCCTTAAGCAAGTGTGCCCTAAGATTCTGTTCTTGATTTCATTTTTTTTTTTTTTTTTTTGTCCACCCTGTAATATATACAGTTCCTGGGCCAGGGATCAGATCCAAGCTGCAGTTGTGACCTAAGTCACAACTTTGGCAATGCCAGATCCTTAACCCTCTGTGCTGGGCCAGGGACCACACCTGTGCCCCAGAGCTCCCAAGAATGTTGATCCTGTTGTGCCACAGCAGGAACTCCTGGTCTTGATTTTCTTTTCCTCTCTCTTATTGAGCAGTGTTTTCACTTATGGTTTCAAAAGTCCATGAGTTGAGATGGTTATGATAGTTATATTTTTATTAATACTTTTTTAAGTTTGCAAAACAGATTAGCAAGTATGTGTGTAATCATCTCAGATTCAGATTTGTAATGTGGAAAATTTTGCACCCCCAAGGCACACCCACTTTTCATCTCTAGGTACCACCACCATCCTCTGTTATTCAAGCTAGAGAGCTATTGCTCATCCTCTTTATTTGCCATGTTTTTTTTTTTTTTTTTCACTTTACCTCTGAAATGTGTACTGAATGCAGTCTCTCCTGTTCTCACTGCCATTGGTCTAGTTCACATCCTCATTCTCTCATTTGGATGATAGTAAAATACTCTTTTCTCTCACTTTTCTTTTTTTTAACTCCCTGTGCTATATGATTGCCAGGATTATTTCCTTGAAATCTAGATATGATCTTTACATGTTCATTTTGCTCACAGAATAAAGTCCAAATTTCTTAGTTTGGCATTGATGGCCTTTTATGATTTATTCCAGAATTATTTACTTCTGTACTCTCTTAACCATGCTGTTCGAAATCTATCTACCTCTCTTCATTGTTCGCTTGTGTAACACACTCCCTCCCTTCTTTATAAACAGTGTTTCTCAGAGGGCACTGGGGAGAGTTTGCTGAGCCTAAAGTACCTACCTCTTCATTCTTTTTCTTCCCCCTTGGAGATTGTTATGCCCCAGCTGAGAATCCTTGCTTTAGTGAAAGACTAAAAGATGACTGTTATTCCTTGCACATGACATACATTTTCTATTTGACCTTGTATAGGTTGTTTTTTGCCGGGGCCAGCTCAGCAGGATGGGGCTGAAGAACGGGTGCTGTGGAACTTAAGGAAAAATAGTTAACATAAAACAAGACACAGAGACATTTATCTTAAGTAACGGTGGGAGCCGGGGAACTCAAGGTCTCAGGGACCAAGAGCATGGGGGACTCAAGGTCTCAGGGACCAAGAGTCCTGCCTCCAGAATCCACACTGCTTTTATTGTGAGGTCAAGTGAGGAGTGGCTATGGGTGGATGATACAGGGTTTATTTACTATTATATAAGTTCTTTTACTATTTAAAAAGCCACTTAGGTGGTAAAGGGTTAAGCTCTTGCTCTGACCTCTAGGCACATAACAGTTCTTAAGCTTAAGTCACTTATGCCTTTAGGTTTTTGCTCTTAAACTTAAGTCATTTACCAGCACTGTGACTGTCTTTCAAGAAGGAAGATGGGATAAAGTAAGAAGATGGGATAAAGTAAAGAAGGACAAGATGGAGTTTTCAAGGAAACATGTCTTGCAACATCTCCCCCTTTTTGTTTTTGTGGGAAGACAAAATAGGTCTTGCAACTTTTTTCATTTCTTCTTGAATTATTTGCTTAGACAGAACACAGTCCAAGTGTTAAGTCTCAGAGTTCAAGTTAAGTCTCACTGGAACTCCTCGGGTTTCTGCTGTGCACAGACTGACCAGCTTCCACAGGTGGCCAGAGCAGGGCTTAGCACTCTGATGATGGTGAAGGGAGTCTCTGGAACTTGACCATGAAGAGATTCTTGAGGTGCTATACAGCCTCCCCGGTGTCCATGTCAGCAGCAGATGCAACCTTCTTCACTCTGATGTGATGGATCCATGGGGCAATACCCACAACCTTTATAGCAGTTGGGCTTGCTATGCGACCCTCAGTTTACAAATGTTAATAAATAGCCACAAAGAATGTATCAAAGCCCATATCCCTACACTGACTACCTGAGTTAAAAATCTGCCTTAATTCCCCCCCTTTGAGTTGGAGACTCTAACTGTGGGAAAAGGGGCGATGACCGCTCTAACTTCTTCCTGCTGAAAAGGGGTATTGTTAGGGAAAGCAGTTAGGTCTCCACTCATGGAATGGTCAAGTGGGCTTTGATACATTGCTTTGGATACCTCAAAGAAATATTTTCACCAGGAGGAGGAGGTCAGCTGGTTCCACAGGGCAGCTCCAAAAACTGGAGCTGGATTGACAGCTCATGAATCTATTGATGATGATCTAGCAGGGAATTAGACACATTCTGTGAACAATCAGGAATACAACACTTAGATTTTATAATAGCACAGGTAACACATGATTCTTCTGATTTCTCTGGCTGGTTATGAAACATTTGTATGCCTTGGTCAGCATGCAATGGAAAGCTACCTTATGTCCTTTTGAACAGTATGATTTATGGCATCACCTTCAAGTTAACTTACTCAAATATATTCTAAACAGTCCCCACCATGTTCAAAATTCTCTTTTCAATGTCCACTTGCCACACACCTTGTATCACTTTCTGTATCCATATTAGTCATTTATTTTCCAAGCAGAGCAATCAGCTGAAGACAGACTATCTTTTGCCTTAATAAGATGCAATTCCATTCTTCATTCCTTCTATATTGAAAACACTCATTCTACTTTTCTAAAGCAACCACGGACTGACCTTTATAATTTCTAAAAACAAGTTTTTCTTATAGAGACCATCTCAGGGTGGCACTGATCATATTGGTTAATCATTCTAAAGACCTTTAGTTTCTGTTTAGTAACTGATGTTTCAGTGTCTCATTTGACTTCTGTTAAACCTAGGTACGATAAGATATTATACCTTATGTTGACAACTGTAACAACATGTATGTAGTTACCTTCCATATTTTAGGAATTTCTAAAAGAGGAGTTGGACTCTGAAACAATCAGAAAGGTACTGAGAAAAGAAAATGGATTCCCAGTCACAACTCAAAGGTTGTGTAAAGAATTTTGTAACCGGCTTGCCAGAAATATAAATGTGGCAGATTCATGAGGGAGGGGCCCAGGATTGGAGAGGAGGACTGAAAAGTGGCTCTGTATTCCTACATTTAGAGTCACCCAGGGTTGAGTGGTGATAAGGACAGGAGCCATTATGGAAATGTTCTATCAGTCTTGATCCTGGGCCTGAGGGGTCAACCACAGAGACCTTCGTCTTCAGGGGCAATCCCTCTTCCAGTGATCTGAGTCTTGGGGCATTCCCATTTAAAGGGTCCCTCTTTTCCTCAGAGGAAACAGACTCCGGGCCAAACAGTTCTTTGCCCTAGTCCTCTCACCTTGGAAACTCCCAGGTTGACTCCCTGTAGCGCCATAACTAGAGCCTCAGCCTTTTCTCAGTCTCTCTTCTTGTTCTCCTTTCATTCTTCCTGGCCCCGATTATAACATACTCTGAGGAGGTGCTCCAGATCCTGATCAGGGCCAAAAGCCAATTTTTGAAGCTTTCTCCATAAATCTGGCACCGGCTGAGCTATGAATTTATCCTTAAGAATTATTTGGCCCTCCATTGTTTCTGGGTTCCTTTGTATGTTTTCTCATTGCCCTTCTGAGTCTTGCTAAGAAAGCTGATGGACTCTCTTGTTAAACCTTCAATAGTTTTTAATGGGTTTTACTCATGAGGCTTTTAATCCCTGTACTATACAAGTAATAAAATGATTTCTATGCTAGTTGTGAGAATACTCACTGCGATGGAAACCAAAGTAAAGAGAGCTAGGACCAAATTATTTGGAGTAAGAGGCTTTCCTTTTCCTAGTAGATTTTCAGCTTCTCGGGTTAGATGTTTGATCTGACCCCAAGTGGGAAGATGAGCCCTTATCATCCTCCTTCTGGGGTCTGGAGTCAAGGGATGCTTCACAAGCTTTCTCATGGTATGGTTTGATTCTTCTATATGGCCCTTCTCTAATTGGCTCTAATTGTTCTTGGACAGATCACTTAAAACCTTTAATTTTCTGAAGAAAGAGGTCAGTGCTCAACCCAAACTGGTTTTTCTGTAGACCATTTCAGTCGAATAGATTCAGGAGAAACAATTATTTTTACAAGCAGTGGCCGCTAATGAAAAGGCCAATATCCCAAACCAGATTTGTCCATTTTAACCTCAGATTCAATAGGTTCCACTCTCCCTTGATAATGTCTTCCTAATCCCAATCCGGGAATGTACCCTGTTTCTGCAACATTTTTTGGCTTTGATGACTATATTGATCTACTGGTGGTAAGTAAATTTCTGCATGCCACTGTTGTAATAAATCTCTCCCCCATAGATTGATAGGGAGTTGAGCAACATAAGGTTTCAATCTAGCTGGCTGCCCATCTGGTCCTTCACAATTAAGCCATTGGACACTCTTTTTGAGACCCTCTGCTTTTCCTAACCCAGTGACTTCAATATCAGCTGGCTGAAGAGGCCAGGTGTCCGGCCAGTGTAAATGGCTAATGATTGAAACATCAGCGCCAGTATCAATCAATCCTCTAAAAGACTTCCCATTTATGATAACTTGACAAGTGGGTCGTTCCTCTAGGACCTTTTCTGATTAAAAACACTCCTGCCCCTCCTGTGGTATTGAGTCTCTTCTGTCTAAAATTATTCCTGTCTTTTTTCTTCTGGACTCTAGGTAAAATTAAGATTTGAGCAATCTGATCCCCTTTTTTAATTTTCCAAGGAATCGCAGTGGAAACCATCACTTGTACTTTATCATCCGCGTTATTATCCAATATCCTGGTATGAACTCAAACTCCTTGTTCTGTTAGCTCTGCCCTTCCTATTATCAATCCTATTGTATCTGATGGTAATGGATTTTCCAACTTGGTTGTAATAGAAGTAGGAGTTTCGCTAGGAAGGAGAATTAAATCGTGTAAACTAGGGAGATCTACTGTGATGTCGAACGCTGGTGCAGAGCGTAGTCCCAGGGAGTCTGGCTCTTGTTCTGAATGGGGAAAGCTTCCTTGGTTGATGGGGCTGGAAGCTTGCCCCGAGGGTAGTTTCCCACAAGGTGGTTCCATCTTTATGAAAGATGGACCGACACTGGTTAGCCCAGTGATTTCCTTTATTACATCTTGGACATAGTCTGGGCTGTTTATTATTGTTACTAGAAGGTGCTGAAGTTCCGTGAAAGAAAGGTCGGGCTCGTGGAAGAGCGCGACATTGTTTTTTAATATGTCCTGTCTTACCACAATTAAAACATTTTCCTGAAAATTTGTCTTTAACTTTTAAATTAGCCATTGCTTGGGCTAGCATTGAGGCCTTAAAAGACTCCGCCCCCACTCCCTGACAGGCTTTATATATTCGGCTATGTTAGCTTTTCCTTTTAAAAATCCTATGGCCTTTTTGCAATCAGTGTTTGCGTTTTCATATGCTAACAATTGAAAAATAGTATCAGACACCTCAGAGTTAGTAACTTGTCGTTTTAATGCCTCTTGTAAACGAGCTAGAAATTCAGTATAAGGTTCCTTAGGGCCTTGTAGGATCTTTTGAAAAGAAATATTTATTTGACCCATAGATTCAATTTTATCCATGCTGTTAAGCAACATTGTCTAATCTGTTCAATAGCCAAATCATTTTTAATTGATCTTGAAGATTACTCCAAGGACCAATCCCTAACAATTGTTCCATTGTAATTGGAAGATTTTGAACCTGATTACAATTAGCAGTAATTTGGGCATGATCTTGCCACCAAGACTTAAATTGTAAATATTCACTAGGTGATAGCACAGCACGGGTTAAGCTATGCCAATCAGCAGGAATCATATAATTTCCTTCAGCTACTCCTGCAGGATTCCTTTTGTAAAGGGAGAATTAACACCATAGTTTTTGAACAGCCTGTTTTAATTCTTTAAGAATTTTAAAAGGAAAGGGGCTCATGAATGAACTCGTAAACTCCATCAGGGTTGGCGGGATCAATGCCTGGAGCCACTGTCTCCCTGACAGTTACTGGAAAGCCTAAGTGTATGGCATCCAAATCGCCTTCCCTTTGAGCCTGTAAAATTCCCTGTTGAATGGATGATAGGTGGTGTTCAGGGATAGCGCTCATTTTCTTTACAACCCTGGAAGTAGAGGCTTGATGAGTCCTCGTCACCTTACTCCTAATAGGAGGCGATTGAGGAATATCAGAATCAACAATTGGAGCCAAAGGCTCAGGAGCCAAATATTCTCTATGATAATTTTGTTCAGGGACTGCATATTTAGATTCTTCCAACAAAGGTGTAAACTCCCCTTCTTCCTCTAAGTCCTCTGTGGTCTCTGGAAGTTCTAAAACTGATTTAATTAAGTTCCAAGTACTCCAAATGGACACAGGAATTTGAATGCCCTCATCATGCAATATCCTAAGTTCCATTCCTATCATTTCCCATATCTTTAAATATAATGTTTCTGATGTAAAAAGCCAATCACAATGTTTCTCAATAGTCTGAAAAAGTTTCAAAAGCTTACTTTCACTTGTTTTTGCACCCCCCTTTTTAAGGAGTTGTCCAAACAAACAAATGTAAGGATTATAGTTTCCCATTTTACCCCGTAAATACCTGAGAGAGGGAACTTATCTGCAGGATTTCTTTAGCGTGGCCACACAAAATTCCTCCCTTCTTCTCAGGGCTCCACAGCACTTTAGTGAATAAAATTTCCGCTGTAGTCACGGTCCTTCGTTCCTCGTGCCTGCCTGTTTGTGAGCCTGCCCCGCGTTGGGCGCCACTTGCCGGGGCCAGCTCAGCAGGATGGAGCTGGAGAACGGGTGCTGTGGAACTTAAGGAAAAATAGTTAACATAAAACAAGACACAGAGACATTTATCTTAAGTAACGGTGGGAGCCGGGGAACTCAAGGTCTCAGGGACCAAGAGCATGGGGGACTCAAGGTCTCAGGGACCAAGAGTCCTGCCTCCAGAATCCACACTGCTTTTATTGTGAGATCAAGTGAGGAGTGGCTATGGGTGGATGATACAGGGTTTATTTACTATTATATAAGTTCTTTTACTATTTAAAAGCCACTTAGGTGGTAAAGGGTTAAGCTCTTGCTCTGACCTCTAGGCACATAACAGTTCTTAAGCTTAAGTCACTTATGCCTTTAGGTTTTTGCTCTTAAACTTAAGTCATTTACCAGCACTGTGACTGTCTTTCAAGAAGGAAGATGGGATAAAGTAAGAAGATGGGATAAAGTAAAGAAGGACAAGATGGAGTTTTCAAGGAAACATGTCTTGCAACAGTTTTTTTTCTGTAGAATTCCATTTGGAGCACTCTTTAGAGAAATCATAATTCTTTGGGGTCTCAGTCAAATGCCACTTCTGGGAAAAATCTTTCCTATCATTCCAGTGAGAATTCATTGCTTCCTCCTCTACTTTTCTACATCTTTATTTCTTTCTGAATATCACTTAGCATTGCCTTACTTAAGTTTTATGTTCAGTTTTTCTGTCATTAGATCTTAAACTTCTTCCCCAGCATATATTGCATAATAATAACCAAAATATTTATCATAAGGAAGAATGGAGAGAGAGATGGGAAAAGGAGTACAGTACTAAAAGAGAGTAGCAGTGAAAGAGTAGGAGTTCCTGTCATGGCCCAGTGGTCAGCGAATCCGACTGAGAACCATGGGGTTGCGGGTTCGATCCCTGGCCTCGCTCAGTGGGTTAAGGATCCAGCGTTGCTCTGAGCTGTGGTGTAGGTCACAGACGTGGCTCGGATCTCGTGTTGCTGTGGTTGTGGCGTAGGCTGGTGGCTACAGCTCTGATTAGACCCATAGCCTGGGATCCTCCATATGCTGAGAGTGCAGCTCCAGAAAAGGCAAAAAAAAGAACAAGCGAAGGAGTATTTTAGGCGTTCCCCTTGTGCTCAGTGGGTTAAGAACCCAACATTGTCTCTGTGAGGATGCGGGTTTGATCCCTGGCATCACTCAGTGAGTTAGGATCTGGTGTTGGCACAAGCATGCAGCTCAGATCTTCTGTTGCCGAGGCTGTGGTGTAGACTGCAGCTGCAGCTCCTGTTTGACCCCTGGCCTGGGAACTTCCATATGCCTCAAGTGCAGCCATAAAAATTAAAACAAGAGGAGTATTTTAGGTTTGCAGACTAACCTCTTTAAGAACAATAAAAGTGATGGAAAAAAAATGAAAAAAATGGAGAAATCGTCTTAGAAGAGATAAGTTCAGCTTTGCATTTTGAGTTTCAGGTGATTGACTCTCAGAGATGTACAAGAGGTAGCAGCAAATGCTAGAATGAATGAATGTTTTTGTAGTTGTTCTAAACTTGTGATCTGATTCTTCTCTGCTTAGGACCTCCAGGAGGAAAGAATGTAAATAGAGAATGAGCTGAAGATTTGATTGTTAGAGGATAAGCTGATTAGCATATATGTCAGAGCAAGGGAATCAATAAGAAGAAAGGGACCAACGAAGGAGAGGAAAGTTAAAAATTATCATGATTGTGATCTTTGAAGCCAGGAGGAGAGTTTGGGGTTGAAGGGATTGAGACTACAGCACCAAAGCTGCAGTATGGAGAACTCAGTTATTCCTTAATCTGAGGATGAGCTTGGATGCTCTTTAACCTCTCTGGGGTTCAGTTTCCTGATCTCTAAACTGCATACTGCTTTATATGTGTAGCACTTTCAAAGTCTTCATTCTTTGTGACTCTCAGATATCATGGTACTTCTGGTATATTGAAAGTTAAAGAGAAAGTCTTATTAAGTCACTTGTTAAATTACCATGAGAGAGATCCCCATAAGCAGCAATGAATACCTGTAGGAGTATGGTATTTCATAGCTCTTTAAAATGTAAATTATGGTCAACTCTCAGTTTCCTTTTAAGTGATCATCTGCAGTGACTTGCTGCCTCCTCCCCCTCCCAGGTCTCAGGCTACTGAAAATAGGGCTGTGAAAAGCACAGTGGGGTGAGTGAATGGTTTGCATGCCTGTGTATCTGTACCTCTGTCACCAAGCTAAATACAGTCCACTCTCAGTTACCTACACTTAATAAAAAGGTGAATAATGGTGGAACAGTGCTAAATATACAATCTAAATAGCATTATTTATATGTGGCTTGGGAAGATTTTATATTCTTTCCCCCCCTACAATAGATTGCTGTATCTTTTATTTGAATTATTAACATCGGTTTTTATTTTCTATGCAAATACTCTTAGAATAGTGGGCTTAAACAGGCTAAAATATTCATTAGATAATCCACATATGAATAATTGAGAGTTGACTGTTAATGCTTTTTGGATCATACATTGTTTTGTATTATCTGTGCATTTTTGTTAGTGTGGCCAGGTAAAGCTTAATAACTACTTAAAAATTACATTTGAATTTACTTATAAAGTTATAAGATGCCAAACTAAATTGAAAATAATTGTGTAAAACTAGCTGAATATAATATTCGTATGTTCAGAGTCATAGGGTTGAGAGACCCCAAACCTAAGTACATTTTTAAAATTCCTCTTACACATTTGTTTAGCTAGAAAAATTGCATAAACTGAGCAATGTGCCTAGTAATGATGGAATTTATATAAATATAGTAAAGTTGAAACTATGCCAAGGCTTTCAAACATAACTGTTCAAGGAGTCAGTTGAGTTTAGTAATACAGAAGAGTTTTAACCTTAATTACCTAGATTTTAAAAATGTGGCTCCTTCAATTATTTTGCCTTTTTTTGTTTGTTTTATCCCAAATGCTGAAAAATTGGATTCGTACTTGTTTGTCAGTCAGCATATTTTTTATAAACATATTATCAGGTTAGTAAGTGTTAATGTGAATCAGGAAGGCATAACCCTTGACTTCAAGGAGTTCTGTCATAGTTGGGCTATATCTACATCATATAAGACAGCAGTATTTAAAGCACCTGCCAGTTATTTTTATAAAGGAATCAAAAGCCAGAGGAATTCAGAAAAATATGGGAGATAGTTAAGGAATGACCTAGAGGAAAGATCTGACGTAAGTGTTGATACCTGTAAGAACTTTGCATAAAAGGAGCATTTGAATAGTTAAAACTCTGGATCAGTGTTTTAAAAAAATTGTACTTAATTTTGTGAACTAACATATTCCTGGCGTATTATTCAGTATTTGAGGATAATGTTGAGAAAAAGTTGGTGATGAGTTCTGCATATAACTCTCTTAACTATAAATGATTGACTATATTTCATAGGGATTTTTCAGACCTTTAAAGGTAGTGCTGGACTAGACTGAGATTTTAGGCATATTGTGAAGTAATTGTGTGCTTGTGACTATGAGTATAAAGATGCTTGGCTGCATTCCAAATGCAAGGGAAAATGATTTTTTTCCTTCCATTGTTTTGCAGTATAGTGTCTCCTCTCCCCTTCATTAATAGTGCATGTTCAAAGGGCTCTGTAAATTTGTGTCAAACTTATTTCTAGATCTGTGCAGTTTGGAAGTAGAGAGTCTGAGTGGGATGGGTAGCGTTTTTTGTCATTTTTCACAATACAATGACCATATTTCCTGATTTCAAATTTTAAACATGAGGTTTGACAGTATTTTAAGATTATTCCGAAAAATATGGAATGTTTCATTACCAAATCCAGACACCCTATCCTCTAGTTATTTGGGTAAAAGATAAACAGTGTTTGGGGAAATTAACACTCTATTAAAGGAGTAAAATGAGAGTTGAACTACCACTTGCAGGGATTTTAGTAATCTTATTCAGAACTTAGTATAATTTCATCTGTTTCTTATAATAAATAGGAAAGAAAGACAGAAGCTCTCTGCCAAGTAATTTAAGGTGCTAAGAAGAAACAGCCTGCCAGATAAAAGTGTACTTAACTATTTTTACATGTCTATACATATATATTTTTATCAATAGTTTCATCCTTTGAGAAAATCACATCTTAAAATATTGATGATTATTTCCATGCTTAATGTTCATCCCTCATACACTAAAACTTTTAATTGCCCTTTTTTCCCCACTCATAATTCTGTGTAATACACTCCCTAACCTTGACCACACACCACCATCACCACCAGTCCCCTCCCCCAAGGAAAAGAAAAACTGAGAATAAAATTGCAGAAAGTGTGAGAAGACTCCAGTGTTTGGAGGTAGGTGAGCTGTAGCTCTAACCTTTAACTCTACAGCAATATTTGGGGGTGGCAAGTGGGATATGGTGGGAATGTTTTATTAGCAAATGTGTAGTAGATAAGGTTTTTAATCATCTGTCACACAAAATCTTAGTGTAAAATCATGGTTATGGGATATTTGAATACAAATAGCTATTTCCTACCTTGTTTATTTATAATGATCTATGTATGGTTTTATTTTATTACTATAGGTTATAATTTCTAGAGGGTTTTTTTGTTGTTGCTTTGTTTTTTGTTTTGCTTGGGGGTCATGTGGGGCTCCCCCACACTCAAAGCATATGGAACTAGGGGTTGAATCAGGAGCTGCAGCTGCCAGCCTACACCACAGTCACAGCAGTGTGGGATCCAGGCGGGTCTGTGACCTACACTACAGCTCACAGTAACGCTGGATCCTTAACCTAATGAGTGAGGCCGGGGATCGAACCCATGTGCATCCTTATGAATACCGTTCGGGTTTGTTTCCACTGTACCACAACAGGAACTCCAAAGTTAATACCCGGGTCTGCTTATGTGTGTCATGTATGTCATGATGTGTATGGATTTTTTATTTTCCATTTGTATGGGCAGTGGATTTATATTAGTCCGAGTCTGGAACAATTAAGCTAATTTCAACTTAAAATTTAAAAAAAAAAATTGCTTTCTCAATATCTCTTTTTCCTCTTCAGCGTGACTTTTTAATAAGTTTTAGCCAATAGAGTATCTAGATAGGTGAATTTTTCTTTAATTTTTTTCATGAATGACTGTATAAAGTGTAGATAATCAGATCACTGTAAAGAGTTCAAAGGTATGTGTTATAAAGTTAGAAAAACTAGAATGCCAATCCTGTAAAAGTTTTGTGTTGAAGTTTCCTTGTGGCTCAGTGAGTTAAGGATGCAGCATTGTTACTCTCTGTGGCTCAGGTTGCTGCTGTGGCACGGTTCTATCCCCTGGCCTTAGTGCAGCCAAAAAACAAAAAAGTTTTGTGTTGACCTAAGTGAAATGATTCAAAATTAGCTTAGTATTTATATGGAGAAAAAAGGAGGATGGTAAACCTCCTTTGGTTCCCACATCAATAATATTCTCATGTGAAAGACCTCATTAATAGTTATAAAGTGTCTGTGTGATTGTTTCTCCGTCTTTCCCTTGGGTTTTTTTTTTTTTTCCCCTGAATTTTTCTCATTGATTTTTATTTCCTTTTTCTATTTGTGGTCTTCTGGTGACTCTCTACTGTAATAAGACTTGCTTTAGAAATGGACCATATTTTTCTTTTTGTGTACTTGATAGTGTTTAATATTCCTTGATTTAAAATAAATTTTAATTTTTAAATTTTTTTACTTAATCCTTCATTGAATTATTTTTTGCTGTATGAGTTGGTGATGCTTTGTTAGAAAAAAGATTCACTGCCCATCTCTTGGTGCATATCCCTAAGAAATTATAATTGAGTATTGCTTAGGAAATTGATTTAATACTTGAAAGCAACTTGGCAATGTGTGCTTAGACTAGATTAGTAGAATAAAGAACACTTATTTCAGTATGCAAAAGCAAGAGTAAATGTGAAAGTGAAACAAAAATATCTGAAGGTGAAAAGGTTTTGATGAAATGTATTTTGTAAATGTTGGTAATTTTAAGAATATTTGTATTCACTTCATTTAAAATATTTTTATGCATCTTACTCTTTGGAAGTATGAAAACCAGTGACTTTGGAATTCCCTGAAAGTGGGAACATTTAAATAACCTTGGGATATCCTGGCTGGTTCTGAGTCTAGACTGTTTAGTTCAGTGAACAGATTTAAACTGTGTGTAGATTATTAGCTACCAAAAGAATACTTGTTTTTATGATGAATTTTGAGTGATTGCTTGTTTGATTCTACCAGTCAGGAATGGCAAAATGCAGTGAATCTATATTTTTAACTATGTTTTTCAGGATTATGTTAATTATTGCTCTTGTTCATACTGGTACATAATATTATTTCCAACTGTTTTAAATGATTTTTCCTAGCATAGAGCTGAATTGTGTGGTAAACTGTTGGCTGTCATGATCAGAACTTGGTCTAAGATGATATTTTGGTCAAAAATGATATTTTGATTATCAGAATATTACAAATAATAAAGGATTTATCAAATGGTGTGTTTTAGCAGACAATCTAGAAATATTTTACATTAAAGTAGATTTGTTTTCCTTCTAAGCAGTCCTCTTGGAAAGGCATATACTTGTTCTGGTTGTGATGTTCAAAACATTAAAAATTCTGCTTCTGAAGATTACTAAAGCTTATATTATAGATCTGTAAATTGATAATTTGATTTGCCCTCTGGGATGAATTGGAGTTCAGGAAATGTTTAAACATAAATTCGGCTCAAATGTAGTGGTAATTTATTAATTCATTGATTTATTCGCTCATTAATTTGAAAAGAATTTTTCGAGTGCCTGCTATGTTTTAGCACTGTATTAACTACTGCAATATGTTTGATGAGTTAATTTTTCTAAAAAATAGGCAACCACTATATATGTGATGCCTGCCATTATATCTAGTCCCTGGGTTCCTTACTGCATTTTTATTTCCTAACTCCTTTTCTTTTCTTTTCTTTTTTTTTTTTGCTTTTTAGGGCCGCACTGAGGCATATGGAGGTTCTCAGGCTAGGGGTCAAATCAGAGCTCAGCTGTTGGCCTATACCACAGCCACCACAATGCCAGATCCGAGCTGCGTCTGTGACCTACACCACAGCTCATGGCAACACTACATCCTTAACCTGCTGAGCAAGGCCAGGGATCAAACCTGTAACCTCATGGTTCCTAGTCAGATTCTCTTCCGCTGTGCCACAATGGGAACTCCCTAACTCTTTTTCTTTTGTTTACTATATTTGGCAAAACAGCCTCTTGCTGTTCATTCCTATCCATTTTCTCTTTTCAGAGCCTTTGTACTTTTGTAACATCCTGTCTGAGTTATTCTTCCCCTAATCTTGGTAGCCTTCCTCTCTCACTTCATTTAACTGTCTTTATTTATTTATTTATTTATTTAGTCTTTTCTAGGGCCTCTCCCACAGCATATGGAGGTTCCCAGGCTAGGGGTGGAATTGGAGCTGTAGCCACCGGCCTACACCACAGCCACAGCAACATAAAAAACCAGAAAATGACGGAGATGAGGGCCACTTCAGATAAGAATGATAAAAGAAGGCCTCAGTGCACCCATTTTAAAGAGAGTTAAGGAGTTCCCACTGTGGCACAGTGGTTAACGAATCCGACTAGGAACCATGAAGTTGCGGGTTTGATCCCTGGCCTTGCTCAGTGGGTTAAGGATCTGGCATTGCCATGAGCTGTGGTGTAGGTTGCAGACCCGGCTTGGATCCTGCGCCACAGGATGGGTGGCACTGAGGCCTTCTTTAAAATGGGTGCACTGAGGCCTTCTTTTATCATTCTTATCTGAAGTAGCCCTCATCTCTGTCATTTTGTTTTTTTATGTTGTTTTCTTCTGTAACACTGTCATAACTGCTAATTACAGTATTATATTGTCTCCCTAGAGTGTATGTGAGGACAAGCACTTTTTGTTGTTCACCATTTTATCTTCAGTGCCTAGAACAGCCTCAGCACATTAAATACGCTTTATAAGTAAATCTTTATTGGCTGAATGAGTGACTATCAAATTTGTGTTTGGTTTGAGGGCTCTAGACCAGTTTTTTCCACTGCTTATTTAACATCTTTACCATGTAGTCATGTATATCAAGCTTTCTTTCACACTCACTAATTATTTTATTATTCTAAAAATCTTTCTCTATTTTCCATCTAGGTTCTAAGAGCAGTACTTTAATTGGGCCAGGCCACCCAGGGGACACGAGGAGACATTTTAGCCCCATTCTTTGTCCTTATTCTACACATGAAATCTGTAACCAGATGATAATTATTTTATCTCTGAAACACTGATATTTTTTTTTCTTTTTTTTTTGCTTTTTAGGGCCGCTGCCTCGACATATGGAGGTTCCCAAGCTAGGGGTCAGAATCAGAGCTATAGCTGCTGGCCTACGTCACAGCTACTGCAACGCCAGATCTGAGCTGCGTCTTCGACCTACACCACAGCTCACAGCGATGCCAGATTCCCCAATCCACTGAGCTCAGCCAGGGATGGAACATCATGGATCGTAGTCACGCTGAGCCATGACTGGAACTCCTGTTTTTTCTTTTTTTTGTTTGTTTGTTTGTTTGTTTGTTTCTATTTCTGTTGTCGTGCCTTTTCAGGCCTCAGTTCCTTTCTTGGGTGATTGCATTGGCTTCATAACTACTATGCCTATTCTATTTCTATCTTTTCCCAGTTTACTGTCTTCACTCTAGAAACAAGTTTTCTACAGTTAATTTCTTCAGTAGGGTTGAATATCTTCCTTCTTTGAGCATCTGTAGTATATTTCACCTTTCTTATAATTTGTTCACTCCTGCCTCTCTCAGTCACAGCTGACAAATACTTATTTATGTTTATGTGCTGGGTACTATTCCTTTGCTGGTGGTTTAGTGATGAAAAACATTGAGTCTCTGCCTTTGAGGAGTTTATGTCTTAGTGGGGAGAACACAGACAGTAAACATGTGAACACTTATAAATTAACAGTAATTTCTTTATTTCTAATATTTTAATGTTCACATTTTCCTGATTGCCTTACATATATCATTTTGTGTCATAGTTCATACAAGGTTCACACACTTTTGATTTAATTTTTTTAAATGTGTAAAAAGTAGACTATCAAATTGTTTTTTCTGTCTGCATAATCTGTCTTTTCGGTCTGTATTATTTCTTTTGCTTTGTTCTTAAACATTTTGAAAAATATGTGTTTAGATGGTTGTTTGTCCTCTTTGGGATGTATTAGGCATCCTGATTCAAAGTATTTGTCATGTTTTTGAATAATTTTGAAAAGTTCTCAGTCTTTGACTTTTCAAGTATTGTATCTCCTACATTTTCTCTTATCTTATTTAGGAATTCTTATTAAACATAAGTTAAAGAGTAATCTCTTTCTTGTTTTTTAAACTCTTTCATGTATTTTGTTTCCTTTTTTCTTGGGGTCCATGTTCTGTATAATATCTTCAGAAATAGCTTTCAGTTGATTAGTTCTCCCCTTAGCTGTGCTTATTCTGTTTATCCTCCCATTGAATTTTTCATTTCAATTAGGATATTTTTGTTTCAAGAAGTTCTGTTTGGATGTTTGTAAATTTTGAGTCTCGTATTTTCTATCCTTTCTTCCTTTAAACCAGGGGTTTGCAAGTTATGGTTCGCAAATCTTGCAAATAAGACTTACAGATGCTGCATTTGTAAATAGCTTTATTGGGAGATAACCATCCTCATTTAAGTATTGTCTCTGGCTGCTTTGATGCTATAACTGTTCAGTTAAATGTTTGCGATGAAGCCTTCAAAGCCTAAAATATTTACAGCTTGAATGTTTATGGAACAAGTTTGCCAACCTCCCCTTCTTTAGATGTATAAAACATAATTATTTTGTTTGTATTATATAGTAATTCAAATATTTACTCTTTTTAGATTGTTTTGTTTGTTTCTCTTGATAGTGGCTTGTTTTCATGTTTCTTTCAATATTTATGATTTTTGCTTGTGCACTGAAATTTTTTAGGTTAAGGCTGAGGGGTGGTTACCTATTTGGGTAGATGTGTGGGTTGGGGTGGTGGTTGATGATTGAATTTGCTTCTTCTTGCTGCCTGGGAGTATAGTAGACCAAGGGCTACTTTAAATTAAAATCCTCAAAGTCTGTGAACCAGATGGCTTTACAGGCAAATTCTACTAAACATAGAAAGAAGAACTTATACCCATCCTTCTTAAACTTTTCCAAAAGATTGAAGAAGATGGAAAACTCTCAAAGATATTCTCTGAAGCCACCATCACCCTTCTTCCAAAACCAGACAAAGATTACTACCAAAGAGAAAATTATAAGCCAATATCATTGATGAATATAGATGCAAAAATTCTCAGGAAAATTTTAGCCATACAAATCCAGCAACACCTAAAAAAAGATCATACACCACAATCAAGTGGAATTCATCCCAAGTTCACAAAGATGGTTCGCCATACTCAATTAATCATTGTCATATACCAGGTTAACAAAAGAAAAGTCATAAACCATATGATCATCTCAATAGATGCCGGAAAAGCATTTGACAAAATCCAACATCCATTCATTATAAAAACTCTTTACCAAAGTGGGTATTGAAGGAACATACCTTAACATAATAAAAGCAATTTATGACAAACCCACAGCCAGTATAATACTCAGTGGAGAAAAGCTGAAAGTCTTATTGCTAAAGTCTGGAACAAGACAAGGATGCCCACTGTCACCACTTTTATTCAACATAGTATTGGAAATTCTAGCCACAGCAATCAGATGAAAAAAGAAAAAAGAAGAGGTATCCAAATTGGAAGAAAAGCGGTGAAATTGTCACTCTCTGCAGATCACATGATAGTATATATAGAAAACTCTAAGGATTCCACACAAAAACTATTCAAACTGATCAATGAATTCATTAAAGTGGCAGAGTACAAGATTAGCATTCAGAACTAAGTTGGATTTCTGAATCCTAACAATGAAAAATTAGAAAAGGAATATTAAAAAATGCCTTTCAAAAATCACATTGTCTCCCCCAAAATTAAATACCTTGGAATAAACCTGACCAAGGAAGTGAAAGACTTACATGCTGAGAACTATAAAACATTAATCAAGGATATTAAAGAGGATTCAAAGAAATGGAAAGATATTCCATGCTCCTGATTGAAAGAATTAATATTGTTTAAAATGGTTGTACCACCCAAAGAAATCTATAGATTTAATGCAATTCCTATCAAACTACCCATAACATTTTTCACAGAACTAGAACAAATATTCCCAAAATTTATATGGACCCATAAAAGACCCAGAATTGTCAAAGCAATTTTGGGGGAAGGGGAGGACAAGCAGGAGGCATACCTCTCCCAGACTTCAGACAATATTACACAGCTGCAGTAATCAAGACAGTGTGGTACTGTACAAAACAGACATATGGATCAATGGAATAGCATAGAGACCCAGAAATAAACCCAGACACTACAGTCAGTTAATATTTGACAAAGGGGGCCAGACTATAAAATGGGAAAAAGTCTCTTCAGCTAGTGATGCTGGGATTATTGGACAGCTGCATGTAAATCAATGAAAATAAAACAGACCCTCACACCAGGTACAAAAGTAAACTCACAGTAGGTTAAAGACTTAAACATAAGACATAACACCATAAAAATCCTAAAAGAGAACATAAGCAAAACATTCTGTGCCAAATGTTTTCTTAGATCAGTCTCCCAAGGCAATAAAAATAAAAACAAAAACAAATGGGACCTAAACTTATAGACTTTTGCACAGCAAAGGAAAACATTAAAAAAAAAAACCCAAAAAGAAAACTTACGGAATGGGAGAAAATAGTTGCAAATGATGGAGCCAACAAGGTCTTGCTATATAAACACCTTAATATCCAAAATATACAAACACCTCATACAACTCAACGACAACAAAAAAATCCACTTGAAAAATGGGCAAAAGACCTAAATAGACATTTCTCCAAAGCAGACATATGGATGGCCAAAACGCACATGAAATGATGCTCAGCATCACTAATTATTAGAGAAATTCAAGTCCAAACTACAATGAGGGAGTTCCTGTTGTACCTCAGTGGGAATGAATCTGACTAGGAGCCTTGAGTTTGCTGGTTTGATCCCTAGCCTCACTCAGTGGGTTAAGGATCTGGCGTTGCTCTGGCAGTGATGTGGGCCAGCAGCTATAGCTCCCATTAGACCCCTAGCCTGGGAACCTCCATGTGCCTCGGGTGCAGCCCTAAAAAGCAAAAGCAAACAAAACCCAAAAAAACAAGACAAAAAAACTGCAATGAGGTACCACCTCACACTCGTCAGAATTGCCATCATTAATAAGTCTAAAAATAAATGCTAAAGAAAATGGAGAAAAGGGAAGGTTCCTACACTATTGGTGGAAATATAAATTGGTAAAACCCCTCTGGAAAACAGTATGGAGGTTCCTCAGAAAACTAAATTTAGAACCACCATCTAGCAATCTTACTTCCTAGGCATACATCTGGACAAAACTATAATTCAAAAATAGGAGTTCCTGTTGTGGCTCAGCAGGTTAAGAACCCACTAGTATCCATGAGGTTGCAGGTTCAATTCCTGACCTTGTTCGGTGGGTTAAGGATCCTGTGTTGCTGCAAGCCGGGGCATAGGTTGCAGATGCATCTCGGATCCTTTGTTTTTGTGGCTGGGGCATAGGCTGGCAGTTGCAGCTCTGAATCAACCCCCAGCCCAGGAACTTCCATTTGCTGCAGATATGGCCCTAAAAAAATAAAAATACATATGCACGTACCCTGTGTTCACAGCAACGCTTTTTGCAATAGCAAAGACATGGAAACAAGCTAAATGTCCATCAAGAGATGAACAGATTAAGAAGGTGTGGTACATATATATACACTGGAATGCTACTCAGCCTTAAGAAAGAATGAAATAATGCCATTTGCAACAACATGGATGCAACTAGAGATTACCATACTAAGTGAAATAAGTCAGAAAGAGACACCATATGGTATCACTTATATGTGGAATCTAAAATATGGCACAAATGAACCTATCTGCAAAACTGAAACAGACTCACAAACATAGTGAGCAGACTTGTAGTTGCCAAGGGGGAAGAGGGGGGAGTGGGATGGACTGGTAGTTTGGGATTAGTAGATTACATTTAGAATGGCTATTACATCTAAATGTCATAGATGGATGTATCTATGACATTTAGAATGGATAAACACCAAGGTCCTACCATATAGCACAACGAACTATATCCAGTCTCCTGGGATAGACCATGACGGAAGATAAATGTAAGAAAGGGGATGTATATATGTACAACTGGATCACTTTGCTGTACAGTGGAAATTGGCACAACATTGTAAATCAACTGTACTTTAATAAAAAATTTTAAAAAGGAAAAATTAAAATCCTTACATTGGGATTTTTTTGGATTGTCCAAAAGAATATGTCTAGGTTCCAAAGATGCCTGTGTTTGGCTTCACATTCTCAGAGAAGTCTCTTTTATTTGTTTTATTTTTGTTTTCAGCTTTATCCAGAGAAATTTTTCTTTGCTCTCTGGCTCTGTTGGATGAGTGTTCTTCTAAGTGTATCCTAAGGTCTAACTTTTTGCCTAATGGACTCCTCGTCTTGCTCTAGCCCAAGGGTAAGGCCACACTCCTCAAGTCTTGCACTTAAGCTCTAGAACAGTATTTCTCAAACTTTAATGCTTTGGAAGTCCTCTCCTGGGGTTAAATAATTTGCTTGGAAGACTCATGGCAAAAGGATACAAAGCAAAATCAGCAAAGAGAAAAGTTACGTTGGGGTGAAATCTAGGAGAAACCAGGCACAAACCACTGTCTTCTCCCTGTGGGTTCACACAGGACATGCTTCATTCTGCCAGCAATGAATTGTGACAGTACATGAAATATAGTCCACCAGAAGGTTTGTTAGAGACTTGGCTCCTAGGGTTTTTATTGCAGACTTGAGAGGTAGGCAGCCTCTGCCTGGCAGGTAACAAAATTCCAGACTCACAGAAGGAAAGCAGATATTCAGCATAAACCATATTGTTTGTGTAAGTGGTTTAGACCCAGTGAACCACTCTTACCAGTTAGGGTGGTAGAAACCTTCCCCAGATTTGTTTCTGGATGCCAGCCAAAGACTAACGTGTTAAGCAGACCTTTTTAAGGGAAAGCACTTAGGCCTAGTAGGTTAACTTTTTCTGTACTAATGAAGCACCTGGGGATGTTGTTTAAATGAAGAGTCATTTTGGGTAGGTATGAGAGGACCTAAGATTCTGCATTTCTAACAACCCATGTTGGTAGTTCACAGATAGACTTTGGTAGCCAGGTGGTTTGCTCTGAAGGCTAGAAATCCTTCTTTCCAAGAATATTTTTATCCTAAACAGTAAGGTTTTATTCTGAATTGATAGAAAAGCTTTTTGTTCGGGTTTAAATTCTCTGGGTTGACGAACAGTTTTTTAATGGTTTATTTTCTTATTTCTTTTTTGCTTTTTTATGGCCACACTCAAGGCATATGGAAATTCCCAGGCTAGGGGTCGATTGGAGCTACAGCTTTTGGCTTACACCACAGCCACAGCAACTCAGGATCTGAGCTGCATCTGCAACCCACACCACAGCTCGCTGCACCACTGGATCCCTGACCCACTAAGGCCAGGGATCGAACCTGCATCCTCATGGATACTATTTGGATTTGTTTCCTCTGCACCACAATGGTAACTCCCATTTATAGTTTATTTCTTATTAAACTTTATTCAACCTGAATAAGATCTTCTTAATTTATACTTCAGTATTGGTACATGTTTTGTGTCATTGGGAGAATGGAAAAAGTGACAGTTTCAATGACTTTGTTGTAGAAAAGAGTGCAAGATCTGGAATGTTGGTAATATTAATTGTGCAGACCCATAATCTCATATCCACAACTGTGAAAAAATGAAAACCCTGAAAATGAAAGCTATTTACATAAATAATGTGACCTGACAAAACCTAACCTGACCTAAACCCACTTGCCAGCAAAACCTGACTGGACTTTGTGTTAGTTCAATGTTTCTCCTCACATATTTCACCTAAAAAAAATTACTGTATGTGAATACATAATATACATACAGTTGGGACTGGTAAATCCGTGATATATTACATTTAAAATAAATTTTGGATTCCTAAACCTATCTAACCCTAACATTTCAGATAAAGGATCATCTGAAGATCCTATAGTAGAAATACGGAAAACAGTTATGTCTTAAAAGCACTATCAAAATATATAAATAAATATATAACAATATTGACAATGTGGATCATATTCAAACTCCTGTTCATGCAGTATACAACCAAAAAATGTTCATTATATTGTTTTATTTATAATAGTTCAAAGCTTTTTTTTTTTTTTTTTGGTCTTTTTGCCATTTCTTGGGCCACTCCCGCGGCATATGGAGGTTCCCAGGCTAGGGGTCGAATTGGAGCTGTAGCCACTGGCCTACACCACAGCCACAGCAACTCGGGATCCGAACTGCGTCTGTGACCTACACGACAGCTCATGGCAACGCCGGATCCTTCACCCACTGAACAAGGCCAGGTATCGAACCAGCAACCTCATGGTTCCTAGTCGGATTTGTTAAGTACTGAGCTACGATGGGAACTCCCAATAGTTCAAAGCTTTTAAAGGTTAAATTCAAACAGCATTTGTAAATTTACTTTTAGATTGCTTTTGATTATTGGTGTCAGTGTTAATTATTTATGCATGCCTAAGTGAAATGTATGGAAGAATAAGTGGTAAATTTATAATTAGAGGACTTGTTTACATTTGTATTACACAAACCAGTTGTATGGTGACATTTTTGCCTGATGAAGATCATCCTTGACCAAGGTTCATTAAAAAGCTTAATTTATCATGTTATTTCCCTCATGAATGGGACTACAGATTAGCTAATATGTTTTTATTTTGATGATTTTATTCGAGTTGTATCTTCTTTGCTGTATATAAATGGTTTTACTTAACCATAAAAACACAAATAGAATGCTAAATATGGTAATTTCTACAAGGCACTCATTAGGAACTTAGTAGTCTATAAAAACAAGATAATATTGTGTATAGTCTATATAAGAGGTGCTGAAGATACATATACTAAGATGTCTCGATGATATTTGTTGATTACGTGGATGTAATTTTATAGTTCAGAGAATTTTACTATTGCCTGAGGAGGAAATTTTGGAAAGTGTTTTTTTTTTTTTTTAAAGGATGAAGTAATTTGATTTTATGACATACTGAATTTGAGGTAGACAGACCACCAAACATATAAACAGATTTGTTTCTTTAATTGAAGATAAAATGTATAATTGAAATTTTGAGGCATTTTTTATATAAAGGTTAAAATTGAGTTTGTTAGGGTTATGGAGACAGTGAAAAGAGGGCCTGAGAGGGGCAAATGATACAATTTTATGTAATATTTAAGTATATAAAACAGGAGGAGGGGATGTAAACCCTTAAGGGAGGTACACAGGGATAATGAGAAATAGGTAGAAGAGGACCAAGAAAGGTAATTATAGAAATCTAGGGAGAGAAAGTGAATTTGGTTAGTGTCTGCCAGCACTATAATGGAAAAGGCAGGGCATTTGAAAAGCCAAGAAAAAGCCATTGAATTGGGCAAATAGTAAACTTGAAGAGAACAACTTTAGTGGAATGGTAGCTTAGACACCAGATTGGTAGGGTTTTGAAAATGAGCTAAGAATTAATTTGGGTCTCAGAGAGATTTGGTAGAATAAAAATGTAGTGTCACTTCAAAAATGGGAAATAGTGGGCAAAAGCACATTTTTAAAAAACAGGTACAAGAGTTAGTGAAAGAAACTGAGGTCACTGAGAAATAGTGAATAGATGGAAGTATTAGAGTTAGAAAATAAGATGTAGAAGCAAGAATATAAATGGAAAGGCTAGACAGTAACATTGTAATAACATTTTTCATATTTCTAACCCATACTCAAATTGAGTGTCTTGTGGCCAAAGTGTATTTGTACCCTTTGCTCCTTTATTAGTTTCTAAGAGGGAAGTCCTTAATTACATTCATAGAGGCCACCTGTCAGACAGGTGATCTGAACTATTCATGTTTGGTAGAGAAAAACAGAAACATGAAAGTATCTGTACAAGCAAAATGTACAACTAACTTTGTAAATAAATCTAGTCTGTGTATATATAATAATTAATTGTCTCAGCTTTTAGGCACAGCTGTTCTGTTCTTTTACAGGGTTCATTTACATAGTGAATTGTTTCAGAGAGAAACAGTTTTTCTCTTATAATAAGTGATTTCTAATTAGGGGACTGTGGAAACAAAATGATGTAATAGATTAAGACATAGAAATTTTATCAGAGCATCCAGTGATTGTAATCTTTATATTGTAATTGCTTTTAGTTGTTTTTACTATTTTGGAAAATGTTCTTATTGCAGACAGTACTTTTGATAAGGTTTTTCTGCAGAAAAACATGACAGAGATTTCTTTGAATGGCATACACTTCTGTAGCTTGAAGAATAAATAGCCTTTGAAGATATTCTTTGTATAATGTAGTATATTACGCATATACAAAGTAAAAGTGCTTTGTGAATTTGTTTGCAATTCTCTACTACAATTCCAACGAATTTTATAAGCCAAAGCCATCTACTGATCTCTCAATTTTATTGTGAGAAAGGGAAAGAGATGAACACTAAGAAAGCACTTCGTACATTTTTTTTTTCCTTTCAAGCAGCTCTTCATTTTCCGCTAGAAATGTCTGAGCTATCTTTACCAGAAAATCTTTAAAAATTCACAAATTACTTACCATGTAAAAATAGATAATGATGGAATGATTAGAAGATTATTAGAAAAGGCAGTTAGTTAGGCTTTGGTTCTTTATCCAACTAATGCAGTTTGGGAACATGATTACTAGCACAGCCATGAATGTAAATATAATGCTTGGAAGGAGGTGGGTGTAGAGAGGGGTCTTGGAAGGTGATTTTCTAAAGATAGGTGGCAGGATTAAATGTCTACCTTTTCTCTCTTTTTGTATTTCTAGACATTGTCATTTAAAATGTTTCTATTTGACAAATTTGAAGTCAAGGTGATTACATAGTTGATTATATTAGATTTTTTCTTACCTTAGAAAGTGAGATTCCTTTTCCGAGCAATATAAAGACATGGTTAGGTTGGGGGTAGTGAATGTTTTTGGTTCTCAGAATTTGATAAATAGATATGTTAAAGCAGTGAGATCTTTCTTATTTGCACCTATTTCGCATACAGCTTGACTGTAGTTATTGTTATTATAATTAATCATGAGATAGTATTTCCATTGTCAGTTCCTTTATTTTTAATATTCACAGTGTGACCTAGGGTCTTCATTTGTTATGAATGCCAGATTGTGAGGTCAAGTTAAAGTAGCAAGTTCCTCTGTGAAAGGAGAACAAATGTAGTCTGTGATATCTGATAATATAACCAATTTTTTTTCCTTTTTTCTCTTAACTGTTTGTTGAATTATACCCACAGAGAAGTTAATATAAGTATATTTATTGCTCAGTTAATTCTCAGATTGACACACCTGTGAAACTAGCACTTAGATCAAGAAACAGAGCTTGATATATTTTAAAGTTTTTATGTATTTATTTCTGAATAGTATATTCATTTATTCAGAAAATGTCTTGGGGGGTTGGTTACTGCGTGTTAAACATTGTTCTCAGTATTAGAATGACATCACAGTGGCGAACAAAAGTTGACTCATGGGGAGATAAACGTCAAACAATCATTCAAATAAATGTATGATTACAAACTGGTATGTACACTGAGGGTACACACACGCTTCTGTGAAAGACAGTGTAATGAGGTAGACTGTGGGGTGATTGTATATTGGAGAGTAAGGTAGGCTCAGAGTCAGATTGCTTCGGTTCAAGTCCTCTTGCCACATCTGATGTTTACGTGACTTTAGCTAAATGAACTAATGTCTCTAAGACTCATTTCTTAAAATAGGGGAGATAATGGTAGCTCCTACCTTATGTAGTTGGTATGGAGATTAAAAGAGATTATTCATGTAAAAATATTAACACAATATATTATAGGCTTTTGATTTGTATGTTTACTCTGGAATCAGTATTTTTTATAACTCATTTATTTCTTAGAAACACAAGTTTGAAAACCACTGCTCTATAAGTCTGTTTGTGATGAAGGCTAAGTAGCCAATTATTTTGCCTCATCATTTTAACATAACATGCAAGGTGTTTTTTGTTGTTATTATTTGTTTTTTGTGCATGTGCTTACTACCAATGGTAGAAAAATTTCCCTAAATCTCTACTTGTGCTAGGATTCTTATTAGGAAGTAGTATCATACCTTAATTTATCCAGTTGAGAAGTCCTTGATTCTTTCCTTTACATTTCTTCCCATCTCTAATCTGTTTTTCTGTCTGTCTTTTTAGGGCCAAACTGGCAGTATATGGAAGTTTCCACGCCAGGGGTCAAATTGGAGCCACAGCTGCTGGCCTACCCCACAAACCAGAGCAATAGCAACAAGGGATCTGAGCCGAGTCTGCAACCTACACCACATTTTATGGCAACATCAGATTCTTCACCCACTGAGTGAGGCCAGGGATCAAACCAGCATCCTCATGGATACTGTTGGGGTTCGTAACTACTGAGCCACAACAGGAACTCCATCTAATCTGTTATTGATTAAGTTTCTTGTATGGAAAGTTTTTGTAAGCTCAGTTTAAACTTACCTTTCTTCTACCCTCCAGTCTTTCTAAACACAGAGCTGATTGCACCATCTACTTACATAAATATCTTCCTTAATGATTATCCATTGTCCAAAGATGCCTAAATTTCTTAATATATCTTATAAGGCATTGGAATGCAGCTCCACTTTCCATTATTCCCTGTCATCTTGTTTTCTGGGAATGTATAATTACTTTCAGGTCCTTGAAAAAAATACCATATTTTTCCATATTTCCATTTTGTATACATTTTGCTCTTTCCCATCTTATGTGCCTAGAAGACTTATTGTTTATGGTCAAGAATCAGTTTCCAACACAACATTGTAAATCAACTGTACATCAGTACAATTAATTAAAATAAAAAAAAAAAAAAGGAGTTCCCATTGTGGCTCAGTGGTTAGTGAACCCAACTAGTATCCATGAAGACGCAGTTTCAGTCCCTGCCATGAGCTGAGGTGTAGGTCGCCTATGTGGCTCAGATCCCACTTTGCTGTGGCTGTGGTTTAGGCTCACAGCTGAAATGCTAATTTGCCCTCTAGCCTGGAAACCTCCGTGTGCTGTGGGTGTAGCCCTAAAAACCAAAAAAAAAAAAAAAAAGAAAAGAAACTTAATTTTAAAGTATTTTAAGTCATTTAAATTAGTTTATTTTGCAATTCATTCAATATACTGATTTGAAATAAAGATGACAGAAAATATAATTTTAATAATGTTATGTATCCATATAACTTTTAATAGAAGCTCTGTTCAAATGAATTATTAACTATTTCCAAATGACTTTATTTTTTATGTTTTATACCTAGATCAATCCTGGTCTATATTTTGCAATTATATAATGACATGCTTGTAGTAAAGCAGTTAAAGATAATTTTTGTTCATAGAATTTTAAAACTATCACATCAGTGAACTGATAGATGCCAGTTAAAGGTATAAAATGAAAAATTGCAAGAAGGACCTTTTTGTCCCTCAGTAGTGTTTCCCTTTTTCCCTTGAAATCATTTAAAATGAGCAATCTTTTGGAGTTACAGAAAAAAGACTTTTTTTTTTTAATCTTTCATCCTTTTTAGGGCCATACCTGTGGCATATGGAGATTCCCAGGCTAGGGGTCTATGATTAGAGCTGTAGCCACTGGCCTACGCCACAGCCATAGCAATGCCAGATCGGGGCTGCGTCTGCAACCTATACCACAGCTCGCAGCAACTCCGGATCCTTAATCCACTGAGTGAGGCCAGCGATTAAACCTGCAACCTATGATTCCTAATAGGATTCATTTACGCTATGCCATGACAGGAACTCCAAGACATATTTTTAATAAAAATAAGAAGCATGCATAAAATGAGGCAATTTGACAGTTCAAAATTGAAGTGGAAGAAAAGAAATCTGAACCCCTGGGACATTGGAAAGACAATATTAAAATGTTGTGTAGATCAGGAGAAGCTGCCTTACCTTTTCCTGCAATCTTTATTGTAAGAGTAGGACACTGGAACAGGAACCCAACAAAACTGTTCGCTTCCAGTCTTTGAGAAAAGCATATAGAGAAAAGTTCTAGTTGTTCAAAAATTTTACTGCATTAGTTGCATTTTAACTTTATATGCTTATCGTGGTCGTATCATTTATAATATAACCTGGGGTACTTTGAGGAGTGAAAGGAGGTTACACTGACGCAATAGGTGTAAATTAGAACCCAGGCAGATCAGATACATGTTCTGTCATAACTGCTGTGATAGCGGTATGAAAAATCTATCATGGGAACATAAAGAAGAGAATTTGTAGGTTAAGGAAAACGTTTCACATCTGAGCAAGACTTCTACAGAATGAGGATTTTCTCCAAATTGGGTAGAGAAACAAAGGGCATGCCAGGCTGAAGAAACCTAGTGCCATCTTGCTGTCTATGTAGTCTTGCTTCTGTCTAAATCATTACCTCTTAAGAGATGCTTCATGCCCACCATTCTTCTAAAATAGCTCCAGAGAGTTCCTATCATGGCTCAGCAGTAATGAACCGACCGTATCCCTGAGGACGTGGGTTTGATCCTTGCCCTTGCTCAGTGGGTTAAGGATCCCGCATTGCTGTGGCTGTGGTGTAGACCAGCAACTAACAGCTACAATTCGACCCCTAGTCTGGAAACTTCCTTATGCCATGGGTGTGGCCCTAAAAAAAAAAAAAAAAAAAGATGGCCTCATGGAAATGCTCAGTTTTTAGTATAATAAACCTAACATTTAAGAAGATTATAACTAAACCGATTTTTTTTTTGCAGTAAAATTGATCGATAGGTTTTACTTGCCCATCTCTACTACAGTATTTATATGTAACAACACTGATGATTAAAAGATTATTTGCTACAGTTGCTTGAGAGGAAAAATGATTATTTTCACTATGGGAGGGTAGATAAAACTTGTTCTGCTTTCCAGATTGTTACACCAGAACAAATGGATGAAAATTACCAAGGGACAGATTTTGGTGTCATTACAAGAGAAAATATTCTACTACTCTATCAAAGATGCAGTAGGCTGTCCTAGGAAGTTCTGAGTTCCTCTGCATTAGAGGTAAAAGGAAGGCCCTTTTCCCAGGCTGCTGTCATTGGGATAGATGCTTTCTCTACTACATTATATAACTCTTTGATATTAATAATTGTTAGAATTTCAGGAAATGCTAGGTAGTTTGAAGGAGTGCTTCCTCAACTTTTGGACCTGTGGGTAAAGTTGAGAAGATGTACTTGCAGTGTCCTTGCTAGTAGAGGAGACAGATTTGCTGAAGTCTTTTGCAAAGGTAATACCAATTGTAGTTATTGCCATATACTTTTAATCCTCTATGTCTGCTCACAATAATTATAGATAATATTAAAGATTTAATTAAGTACATATGAGATTTGTGTAGTCATTTTGTTAATCTGCAGCCATCTAACTTTTCCTGGCTGGTTGCATATTAGCGTTTGTTCATGTATATTCACAAATCACAGAAAATATTATTCACTGCTGCTTCCACTTCTAATTCCTCTGACATTTTCAAGAAGGCAAATAAGATGATTAAAGTTATTTCTTTCTTTCTTTCTTCTTCTTCTTCTTTTTTTTTTTGGTCTTTTTAGGACTGCACTTGCAGCACATGGAGGTTCCCAGGCTAGGGGTCCAGTTGGAGCTGTAGCCGCTTGCCTAATCCACAGCCACAGCAACGCCAGATCCGAGCCGTGTCTACGACCTACACCACAGCTCTCACGGGAATGCCGGATCCTTACCCTGCGGCCAGGGATTGAACCCACAACCTCATGGTTCCTAGTTGGATTTGTTTCTGATGGGCCATGATGGGAACTCCAAAAGTTATTACTTTAAAAATGAGGAAATCTTGGATCATAAAAGTAATGCACTAAAACATAATCAAAATTCATTAATTTAGATACACATGTGAATTAAACATTTGCTTGGGCTGATTACAAAACTTTCACATGATTGATCCATAAAAATTATTTTTGCTAAGCAAATAACTAATTGTAATTACAGTTGCTACATTTATTGAGTATCTCTTATGGGCTAGGTACTATGTTAATAAGTAAGTTGCACTTCATACCTTGTAACATTGTCTTCAAGTTTAGATAATTAGAATATTCACTGTAGATATGAGAAGATGGATGCCTTTGAGGTTCAGTGACTTAACCAAGACTCTGTGGTTTATAGGTGAATGAGATTCAAATCCAGTTCTTTTTAATTTCACAGTTCCATTACTTCCAAATAGATGTATGCCAGTAGTTTTTGGTCATTAATTTACAATGTGTACTTGAACCTAAATTTATTTAAAAATCAATTTTATGTTGTATACTTATTGACAGGTAAACACATTAATATTTTTTTGTGGCATGTTACAAAGCAGTATATATTGCAAATATTTAAAAATAAATGCATATCACTCACATGTATACATAGACATGTGTGCGTGTGTGCATATGCACAAACATGGAGAAGTAAGCTGAAGGGAATATATGTATGTGTATATATACATACAAAATAAATATACATGTGTGTGTAGATTTATAAAGATAGGCTTATTTACTGTAATTTCCTCTTGGTGGTTTTCTGTATGTATGTATGTGTATGTACTTATATATTATTAAATTGCTGAATATTGACTACAGTTATTTCATTACCTCCAGAGAGAGTCATTGGAAATGCACATAGGACTTACACAATAAGAGGAAAAGAGCTACTGTAGTTCTAGTAGTTCTTTTGTGTTTTGCTTCCTTGCCTTTGAATAGTTGGCCGTCATCATTTGCTAGCCACAATTTTTTTTTCTCTTTTTCCTAGCCACAGTTTTTTTTTCTCTCTTTTTCCTTTAATGCAGCTGTAGGTTTCTTAAACTGCTGGACTTCGGAGATATCCTGGTAGATTATCTCATTTGTGCTTTATACTTCTCAAATGGCAGTATTATCAACAGACAGTTTTGGAGAAGCTGAATTGGAAACATTGAGAGCAGGAAGAAATGCAGATAAACCTCTTCCTAAATTTCTTCCTCTCAACTCCCCATAAAAGCACATTGATCTCAGCTTGCTCATGTAGTCTTAAGTTCTGACTGTCTGGCATAGGAGTTGGCTCATGAGACAGGATATTTTATAGAAACATAGCCACATTATTTACCTGTGTGTTTTCTGGTATTGCTTTCTTGGTTACAACACCAGAGTTGAGGTTATACTAGAGGAAGAGACTTTATGGCCTGTAAAATTTAAAATACTTACTATCTGGGCTTTTTTTAGTAAAAGGTTTGCATGCTCCCAATCTAGCATGTAAGGAAGAAACCAGGGATTTCTCAAATCATTATCAGGGAAACTACCCTGATATTTCAAGTTAGAGTTCCCTGTAGGAACTTTGTAACACAAGAGCATTACACAGTATTTCATGTCTAAAATGTTCATAATACAGAGTTCCTGTCATGGCTCAGTAGTTAACTAACCCATCTGGTATCCATGAGGACACGGGTTTGATCCCTGGCCTTGATCAGTGGGTTAAGGATCCAGCGTTGCCATGAGCTGTGGTGTAGGTCACAGATTCGACTCGGACCTGGCGTTGCTGTGGCTGTGGTGTAGGCTGGTGGCTACATCTCCAATTCGACCCCTAGCCTGGGAACGTGGGTACGTCTCTAAAAAAGACCAAAAAAAAAAAAAAAAGCCCTAATACTATTTCTGTTTTTGTGACTATGCCTGTGACATGAGGAGGTTCCCAGGCCAAAGATAAAACCCGTGTGACAGCAGTAACCCAAGCTATACCAGTGACAGCACCAGATCCTTAATCCTCTAAGCCATTAGGTAACTCCTTTTTTTCATTTTATTTATGTCTTTCTGTCTTTTTAGGGCTGCACCTGCCACATATGGAAGTTCCTGGGCTAGGGGTCTAATCAGAGCTGCAGCTGCCAGCCTATGCCACAGCCACAGCAACAGCAACGTGGATCCAAGCTGCAACTGTGATTTACCGAGTAGCTTGCACCAATGCCAGATCCCTTAACCCACTGAGCAAAGGCCAGGGCTCAAACCCGCAACCTCATGGATACATGTTGTATTCTTTTTGTGTGTGTGTGTGTTTTTGTCTTTTTAGGGCCGCACCCGCGGCACATGGAGGTTCCCAGGCTAGGGGTCTAATCAGAGCTGTAGCCACCGGCCTACACCACAGCCACAGCAACGCCAGATCCTAGCCGAGTCTGCAACCTATACCATCGCTCATGACAACGCTGGATCCTCAACCCATGAGCCAGGCCAGGGATCGAACACCCAACCTCGTGGTTCCCACTCGGATTCGTTTCTGCTGCGCTGTGATGGGATCTCCACATGTTGGATTCTTAACTCACTGAGCTACAGTGGGAACTCCATTTTATTTTTATATTTTTTTCTAATACTATTTTTGAATTGGTCTAGGAAGTAACATAGTTACTGGGAGGAAACATGTTCTGCCTTTCAGGAAATATATTATGAAGAAATGTTGAAATTTTCCCATATTCCAATTCCAATTGGTGCTTCCTGATAATTAATTATATAAAAGAGAAAAGATTAGGAAGAAAGCAGGATAAGGGCTGATTCATTCTGAGTTGGATTGACAGCAGTAACTAACCTGCGTTATAGTGTGTTAGATTCATTTTCTGTCGTTATTCATTAGGCAAACATTTGACCCAATATTGGCTTCTCGTGGCCTGTCAATTTTCATATTGTGGGCATAGGTGGTGGTGGTGGTGGTGCTTATCAGTTTTCCTCCACTTGTGCATAAGGTCCAGTAAAGAAGGATCTGATTGCTCATTGACATATTCCCATTACCTAAAACAATACCTGACCATAATAGGTATTCATTTAATACTTTTTGAATGGATGAACTCAGACATGAGATTTTATTTTTGTCACAAAATTGCAGCTTTTCAAAAATGTCTGCAATCAGTTTGTACCTAGAAAATAGTCAATAATTAGAAATCTGCAAGTCTTTGTGAAGAATGTAATCTTCAGACTAATAATCATCCTGTTAGTCCTATCACATCAATCCATAGTAGTAACTGTGTCCTCACTTCTGTGAAACTTTTTGTTTGGTGCCTGACAACTTAATCATAAATTAAAAATTATAAATTGATGAAAAATGATTAGGTTATATTTTTCCATTAGGCAAATTTCACACTGCTTTAAATACTTGACTCTGACTTTGCAAACTACTGTAGGTTATAAATTACCTTGAGGCTTGTTACAAAAATTGTATTAAGTTGTCAAGTATAGTATCCAAACAGATACCATTTATAACAAAAAGATACTACTAAATACCAACAGTGGTCTACTGATGGTCCATTTGCAATTCTTTTTCAAGAACTCTGATCCCACCCAATGATGAGCTGTTTTCATTCCACTTTTAAGACAGCCTCAAATAGTCATTAATTGTAAAGAAATACCCTGAATCATTTAAAATTAGATTGAATTTCATTGGAGTTTTAAAAAATATCCAAAATTTGTAGGAAATGCTCTAAGGTCAAATGAATAATCTCACTATGTAGCAGTTTCAAAGTGATTGGAAACTGGGATATGTAATCTGTTTAGTGGTTTGACACTAACCAATTTGTGGCAAACATTGAATATAACAGAATGGGGGAAGGTATGCAGATGCAAGCTAAATAGAACAATGCAACCAATTTCATAGCTGAAGAAAACACTAATTCAAAACAAATAGTTACAGGAAGTTCCCTTGTGCAGCAGGGCTTTGTTGTGACTATGGTGCGGGAGACTGGGGTTTAGTCCCTGGGCTGGGAACTTCCACATGCTTTGGGTGTAGCCACAAATAAACAAACAAAATAACCAAATGCTTCCTTAGTTTTGTGTGAACAGGTAAAAATCTCAAAGGAAGTCATAATGGCTCTTAAACTAAAATACCAGTAAAAAATCAGACACTGGTTTGATTTTTTTTCTTCTTTAGATTGTGCTTTTGCTTAAAGCAAATAGGATGCTGAATATATTAATAGAAAAATAGCTTGTAGAAACCTGAGGAAATTGACACTCTATTCCAGGACTTGGCAGACTACCAATCACAGAGCCATATCTGACTTTGGCCTGTTTTTGTAAAACAAATGAGCTAAATATGGTTTTTATATTTTAAAAGCTTTTTTTTTCTTTCAGTATTTAAAAGATGTTCCTCTGTTTTCTCCTTTGCCTTGTTTTCCACAAGAAATTTGTCATCCTTCTCTTTATTCCTCTGTATGTAACTCGTCTTTTTCAATCTGGTTGCCTTTTAAGTTTTTCTCTACTAGTGGTTTTGAGTAATTTGATTATCGTGTGCCTTGGTCTATATTTCTTCCTGTTTCTTGTGCTTGGGGTTGATTGAGCTTCTTGGATTTATTGGCTTATTTTTATTAAATTTGGAATTTTTTTCACTTGTTATTTCTTCAAAAAATTTTTCTATCCCCAATTTTTCCTTTGAGGGTTCCACTTACTCATATTGTAATAGGTGGCTTTAAGTCCCATAGTTCACAGATGGTCTTTTCATTTATTTTTTTTCCCTTTGTGTTACTTTTTGGATGGTTTCTATTGCTTTGTTTTCAAATTCACAATTCTTACTTTCTATAAAAGCTATTATACTTTTATTTATTTATTTTTTGATCTTTTTGTCTTTTCTAGGGCCACACTCACAGCATATGGAGGTTCCCAGGCTAGGGATCTGGGAGCTATAGCCAGAGCCACAGCAAGGTGGGATCTGAGCTGTGTCTGCAACCTACCTATACCACAGCTTATGGCAACACCGGATCCTTAACCCACTGAGCGAGGCCAGGGATTGAACCCTCAACCTCATGGTTCTTAGTCGGATTCGTTCACCACTGCGCCACGACGGGAACTCCATACTTTTTATTTTCATTCAATATTTTCGTTTGAGACATGGAAGTTATCTTCTCCAGAAACTCAGTTTGAGGGTTTTTTACACTTTTCATGCCACTCCATAAGTTTTTGAACATATAGACTATGGTTATAAAAATTGTTTTAATGTCTTTTTCTGCTGATTCTAACGTCATGTCAGTTCTGGGTCATTTCCAATTGATTGATTTTTCTGCTCACTATGGGTCATGTTTTCCTGCTTCTTTGCATGTCCAATGATACTTGGATGCTAATCATTGTAAATTTTGCCTGCTTAGGTGCTTCTTTCTTGTTTTTTTTTTTATTTTTTAATGACTCTTCTTGAGACATGTTTAGTTACTTGGAAACAGTTTAATTCTTTCAAGTCTTGCTTTGAATATTTGTTAGGTGGGATCAAAGAAATGCTTAGTCTGTATTTGTTCCCCACTGCTGAACCAAGACTTTTCAGAATACTCTAACCAATGCCCAATGAACTGTTAAGGTTTTCAGTATGGCCCTTAGGAACAAGCATTGCTCCCTGTCCTATGTGAGAGGAGTGCAAGGTACTCTTCCCTTTAATTCTTTGGAGTGATAACTTCCTCACATGCATGCACCAATCATTGATATATTGATTACCTGAGGGTCCCTTCACAGATGTCTAGTGTTCTCTCTCTGTACAGTGCTCTCATCTCTAATACTTTTGATCTTCTTGGTCTCTGAGATCTTTCTCTTCATCCCAAAACACCTTACCTGGGTTTCTCCTCTCAGCACCTAGGCCTAGAAACTCTCAAGACAATACTGGGGCATTGTAGGGCATACTTGTTTATTTCTCATTTCTTAGGGATTACTTTTCTTTACTTCTTGATGTCCAGTGTCTTGAGAACTCTAGTTTTATATATTTTGTTCAGTTTTTGATTCAAATAGGACAGAATTTTTGATCCCTTTTACTACATTGTGGCCAGAAGTAAAAGTTATGCTTGGAGATGGGGGTTGAAATTTAAGAATTAGTGGTCGAATAATTCCACGTGATGATATACAGAGTTGGACATAGTGGACATAGTAGAGGTGCGAAGGTCATCAGATGAGTCATCCACATGGCCTTTGACGTCTTCCAAGTAGGTAGATTTGAGAAACAGTGTAAGACTTCAAAATCCAAGAGCCAAAGCTGTGAAATTTTAGTAATTCATGTTTTGTGTATTTTTTTTAACGAAAACACTCTTTTAAAATTATGTTAAATTGTTTTGTCTGTTCTAGAACCTTCTGATAACTTAAGGGAGATTCTCCAAAATGTGGCCAAATTGCAAGGAGTATCAAATATGAGAAAGTTAGGCCATCTGAATAACTTTACTAAGGTAAGTAACTCCAATCTTTATATTATTTTCTTAAATTCTTTTTTCCTTGTTGTGCTTATTGGATACTACTTAACCATCATTAGTAAGAAATTCTTGAGTATTCACTTTATATTAGTGCTTTCCTCTGCTGCTTCTCATGGATTTTTTCAGATATTTTTAAATTCAAAAATATATTTGAATTAAGGAAGTTATGCTTGTTGTAAAAAATTTGGTAGGTTCAGAAGAGAATAAAGAAAAAAATCAGAGTTCATAATTCAGTCTCCACTGTTATTTACATAAGATGTATTTCTTTTGCCTTTTTATACTTATTTTTACATAATATTATATGATGTGCATGTTTATATATAAGTATGGGTGCTACATTGCATAGGCATAACCATAATTTTAGAGAAATAATAGAACTTCCCTTTCTTTCCTTGATACTCTATTCCCATTATCTGGATCTCAGAGCTCAAGATAAACATGGGGCCCTTGTCCCAAATAAATATTGACTTGATCTCTGTTAGCAGCCAAGAATTCCCAAGTTTGATTGATGGATTGGAATGTCATTGAATCTGGTAGTGCTGGATCGTGAACTCTTGGAAACACTAAAATGCCTATAATTTGAGGTGATGGCATAAGTAGAAAACAGAATGTCTACTTGAGGAAAATTTTTTTCCTTTTTAGTTAACTAAATATAAACTGTTTTACATTTTGAATGTAGGAATAATTATACATTTTAACCCCTTGCTATTCAAAGTGTGATTCATATACTAGCAACATTGGTGTCACCTTGGAGCTTATTTGAAACATGCTATTTTTGGCCCCACCCCAGACCTGCTGAATCAGAACCTGCACTTTAGTAAAGATCTAGGTGAATTTTTGTGTCCATTAAAATTTGAATGGCACTGTTTTAATCCTTCTAAAATGTTCAATCCTTTGCTATCTGGTAATTAGAACGTGGCTTGGATTTGATTTTATTTCATAGAAATAAAAAAGGATGAAAATATAATCACTGTGTAACAAAATTGCTTTTTCAATATGGTGTATAATAAATACAAAATAGATTAGTTTTTTCATAGTTAGGGAAACATACGTATGCGTTTATTTTTCCTTGGTGAAACTGAATATTCTGGCTTTTTTTTTTTTTTTTTTGGTCTTTTTGTCTTTTAGGGCCACGCTTGTGGCATATGGAGGTTCCAGGCTAGGGGTCTAAATTGGAGACGTAGCTACTGGCCTATGCCACAGCCACAGCAACGCTGGATCTTGAGCCGCATCTGTGACCTACACCACAGCTCATGGCAACGCCAGATCCTTAACCCACTGAGCGAGGCCAGAGATGGAACCCACAACCCCATGGTTCCTAGTCAGATTTGTTTCCACTGTGCCATGGCGAGAACTCCTGGCATTTATTTTTATATAACATTTGAGAAAATTATTTTGTATGAGGGATGACAGTGATTTTTAAAAAACTTTCAAATTCATTGCTTGAGAAGGGGTTTTCAAAAATATACCTGTGTATATATTTTATGAATGTAATAAATATGGTCAAATACCTTTCTTCAGTGTGCTAGTCAGATGACATCAAGTTTTTCAGACTGAAGAGTTGTTCCAAGTTGCAAATTATGTCTCCTGGTTTCACTTTATTTCTAATTTTATATCATTCTTCTTCACTCAACTCTAATGATAATGCCTTACCAATTCCCTATATTTAACTGTTAAAAACAATTAAGAGAGGTTTATGTCCTGTTTGAACTCATGGTTCCTGTCATAAGCAGGTTGACACCTAGATTTATAGTTCCACATTTCTTAACAACTGGTATTCAGAAAGTTGGGAATGAATGTAAGAATGGCATTGATTTCTGTTACTTCTCTGGCACCAGAATGGGTCCTAAGCAGTTATAAAAATCTGGAGCAGCCCTGTCCATTAGAAATATAGTGTGACGGGAGTTCCCGTCATGGCGCAGTGGTTAATGAATCCGACTAGGAACCATGAAGTTGCGGGTTCGATCCCTGCCCTTGCTCAGTGGGTTGACGATCCGGCATTGCCGTGAGCTGTGGTGTAGGTTGCAGATACAGCTCGGATCTTGCGTTGCTGTGGCTCTGGCGTAGGCCGGTGGCTACAGCTCCGATTGGACCCCTAGCCTGGGAACCTCCATATGCCGCTGGAGCGGCCCAAGAAATGGCAAAAAGACAAAAAAAAAAGAAAAAAAGAAAGAAATATAGTGTGAGCCATGTATATAATTTTAAATTTTCTAGTAGCCATACTAAAGAGGAAACGTGTAAAATCATTTTTAATAATATATTTTCTTTAATCCTGTATATTCCAAGTTACTGTCATTTTCTGTAATTATTACATAAAATATAAAAATATTAATGAGATATTTTACATTTTTTATCCTCAATCTTTGAAATCAAATGTATCTCTTATAGTAACTCTCAATTCAGACAAGCCGTATTTCCATGCTTGTAGCCACCTGTGTGTGGCTAGTAACTACCAACCATAATGGACAGTGCCCATGTACAACTTTTTTTTTGTCTTTTTGCCTTTTCTAGGGCAGCTCCCTCGGTGTATGGAGGTTCCCAGGCTAGGGGTCTAATCAGAGCTGCAGCTGCCGACCTATGCCAGAGCCACAGCAAGGCGGGATCTAAGTCGCGTCTTCAACCTACACCACAGCTCATGGCAACACTGGATCCTTAACCCACTGAGCAAGGCCAGGGATCAAACCTACAGCCTCATCATTCCTAGTCGGATTCCTTAACCACTGAGCCATGATGGGAACTCCTAGAATTTTGTTTTGTTTTGTTTTGTTTTTGGCCATGCCTGCAGCATGCGAAAGTTCTGGCCAGGAATTCAACCTGGGCCATGGCAGTGGAGATACTGAGTTCTTAACCAGTAGGCCACCAGGGAACTCCTAGAAGTTTTTGAAATAAGAGAGGTCTAAACATCTATTTCTAGGAATTTGTTGGACATCTTTCTTTTTCTCTGCTCTATTCTCCATTTATTTTATCTAGATTCCAGTCTCCTCTTGGGTTGGGGTCAGTTACCCTCTCTCCTTTTTTCACTCTTCCATTTCTTTGTTTCTTTTTGAAATTTTCTGATAGATTTCACTAAGTTGTACCCTCCACTTGGTCTCTCCTTGATTCATGCCTCTCCCAGGCTCTTCTCCAGTTTCTATCTCCCTGCATTTTTTTTTTCTTCTCCTTTATCTCCTTTCCTGCTTCATCTCCTTCTCTTCATCCTTTTCTACCCCCTTCTCCTCCCTCCTTCCCAATTCCTTCTCCTCCCTTCCATTATTGTAACCACTGCAGAGTGTAGAATAATGCATGTTTTTAATGAAGGCCCCAGCTTTGAGCTTTTTGTATTCTTGTTTTTTTGTTTTGCCATATCCTTTGTTACAATTTTCACATTTCTGTTTGGTTTTAGTATCAGCTTGTAACAGCCCTTTTATTGGCTGTTTTAGATTATTTATGCATTTAAAAATCAGATATCCAAACTTATTAGAATTTCTTATAGTATGAGGGACTTGGGTCAGGATGTGAGGGGCCTCAGCGTCCATGAACATGAGACATGATAAAATCTGATTTGGCTGCTTGGGGATACTGTGGGAAAAGGATGAACTTCAGATCAAGTAAATGGGATCTTACAGTCCAGCTCTGATCTTAATGAGCAAGACAGTCTTGGGCAGATTTCTTTACCTATTAGAAGCAAAGTCCCAGTATAGTTCCTGGCACATAATATGTACTCCATAATGGCCTTGCACCATAGGGTTTGTTTTTTGTTTTCTTTTGCATTTTTTTTTTATTTTGCCACTTTTTAAGATTTGGTATTTTGCTTCACTGAAAAGGCGAGTCTGCTTAATAGCTTGAGTTGCAGATTGGTAAACTGTTGTTGTAACAGAGTTTTTCAACCTATGCAACATAGGCATATTGGGCCAGGGTAATTACTTGTTTTGGGAAGCTGTCTTATTCATTGTAGAGTGTTTAGCAGCATCTCTGGCCCCTACCTACTAGATGCTATTAGCACATCTCCACCAGTTATCACAAGCAAAAAAGTTTCCAAACATTGCTAAATGTTTTCCTAGGGGACAGAATCACCACTGCTGTAAATAAAGGTATGTAGGTTTTATTATAAAATTCCTCCAAATACCTAGCACAAAGTAAATGCTTATAGAATTTAATGAAAATATAATGTGCCTTTGAATCCCTCTTTTTTTTGGGGCAAGCTAAATTAATAAATATTTACAGAGCTGGTATTCTTTTAAAATCTATAAATTCATTAACTTACAGAGTAAAATTTAGAAATTTTTAGAAACCTGTAAGCATAGGTCTACAGAATAAGAAAATAAGAAAAATGGACCATGATTCCAAGAAACTAGTTAGACAGGAGTTAATTGGTCACTCTCTATCATGTTGCTGTATTAGGTTATATATGTTTCTACTAATTTTCGTCTATTCTTTTATCATAATTATTATTTGTTATGGGTTATTCTCTTATTAAACTGAGTTTCTTAAACACAAGAAATATGTGGTATTTATTTACTTTTTACTCTTATGTCCCCTTCTACCACAAATCCTGGCACATAACAAGTGTTTAATTAAAGGTATTCTATAGCATTAGGAGATTTTAGAGTTTAAATATGAAATTTTGTTGTACTAGCATTTCTTTTGTTATTAAGTATAGCCTGCCTGTTAGGATTAAGTTAATTTAGTAGATCAGTGGGGCTAAAATGTTGGAGAGGGTAGACTTCATCTCAAGAATGAAACCTCCTTTTAAGGTATGAAGAGAGGGTGCTAGTGATGTGATCCTAGAACCATGTGAGTGTCACACACCCATGCTTGCTTTCTGACATCATTTCACTAGATAAAGTAATGTGTATAACAGACTGTGGATGAATATAACCTTAGTATTCTATTTTTAAAACTGACAACATGCTCATAATCTAAAGACCTGTTTTTAAAAATGAAAATATTTTAGTTCTTTTACATTTTAAAGTTTTTTCCTATGTTTAATCCCATATATTAAAAGCTGCAGAGGAATCTTTATTTTGTTCTGTTTTAAAAAACTTCAAAATCTTATATGCTACATATAAAAATTAAAGTGGCACCAAGTAATATATGGTAAAAAGTAAAAGTCCTCTCTCACTTATCCTTCCCTGTCACCCTCCTCACTCTGACAAAAATACCATTCCCCAAACCACTAGAAGATGTTTTCCTCCTCTGGTATAATTATAAATGTGTGTGTGTGTGTGTGTGTGTGTTTATTTCAGTGAATTGTAAGAATTAATTAAGCTAAGCAAAAAGAAATGTTTAATGCTCATTTTATTTACCATTTATTATATGTATGCAAAGGTTTTTTTTAATGAGATTGAGATGTATTGATTTGCACTTTGCTTTTCCTATTTTCCAATATATCATAGAGTCCTTTCCTTTTCTAATAAATGTAGATCTGCTTTGTAGCTGCGTATGTGTGTTGATAGATGTATGAGTGGGTGCATATCCATCCATATGTATGTACATGTATTTGCATCCAAATAAAATAGGTATGTGTAATACATATACCATAATTTATTTAATCATTCTATCATTAGAAAATGCAAGTTTTTGCCACTTCTTTTTGCTATTTTAAATAATGCATTAGTAACACTTGTGTACTGTTTTGTGCAGAACAGAATTTGAGAGTGTGATTATTTAGCCATGAGCATTTGTACCTTTTATTTTAAAACTTACTTATAAACTGCCTTTTGAAAAGACTATGCTGTGGAATTCTAATTTGATTAGATTTATTAAAGTTTGGGTTATTTTGTGTATTGCTTTCTTAAGAGAACTGTTCAGGTAACCTTCAGAACGATATAATAAAATAAGAACAGCATTTAACTGCCCAGTTTTAACTTAGGTGTTTTTTGGAGTTCCCGTTGTGGCGCAGAGGAAGCGAATCTGACTAGTAACCATGAGGTTGTGGGTTCTTTCCCTGGCCTCACTGAGTGGGTTAAGGATCTGGCGTTGCTGTGAGTTGTGGTGTAGGTTGCAGATGTGGCTGTGGGGTAGGCTGGCAGCCATAGTCCTCATTTGACCCCTAGCCTGAGAACTTCCATATATAGTGGGTACAGCCCTAAAAGGCAAAAAAAAAAAAAAAAAAAAAGAAGACAAAAACTTACTATTTATTTTAAAAGTTAATACTTTTAGTAAGCATCTCAGAGAGTTTTATTACCTAGAGATGGTTCCAACTTCATTTTATCTTTGTCAGAATATTAATATAGTTGATAGCCCCCTTTGAGTATCTTAGTATTTATAAGAAAGTTCTGTGGGTTAATGATAACAAATAAATTGATTGATTGATGTTGGACATGGATTTTAAACAGGCAAAACATACCAATAACATAAAACCTTTACCCCATTTAAGAATAAAATATTATGGAGTTCCCGTCATGGCTCGGTGTAACGAATATGACCAGTATCCATGAGGACTCAGGTTTGATCCCTGGCCTCATTCAGTGGGTTAAGGATCCGGTGTTGCCGTGAGCTGTGGTATAGGTTGCAGACGTGGCTTGGATCTGGCGTTGCTGTGACTCTGGTGTAGGCTGGTGGCTACAGTTTCAATTAGACCCCTAGTCTGGGAACCTCCATATGCCTCGGGTGCAGCCCTAACAGGACAAAAATACAAAACAAAACAAAAACAAACATTTTAAGTGACTGTTAGGATGCTCATTCTTAATTTTTTTTGTCCTTTAATACAATTTTTTAAAATTATTATTTCCCTAATACAATTATTTTTTCTACTGTATAGCACGGTGACCCATTTACACATACATGTATACATTTTTTTCTCACATTGTCATGCTCCATCATAAGTGACTCATTCTTAATTTTGAAAAGTCTTTAATGATATCTAAACATAAATAGTAATTTTAATATTAACAAACCTATGTTGTAGGGCAGGCATTATTGCATTTAATAACTTATACAGGAGACAGGAAGTTACAAGTAACAGATAAGACAGAATTGAAGAAATTGCTACATAATGATTGAAGGTTAATTAGTAATTCAGTCAGTAGTTGAGGTAGGATGAGATTTCCCCTTGTTTAAATTTACCAGTTCAATATTCTTCTTGCTATTTATGCTTGCTTCTTCCTAGAGTTAAGAGTTAAGGGCTTTCATTTGTAGAGTTTTGTTTATTTAAATCAGGAGATGATTAGTAAGGTAGTGAGCCAGTCACTCCAAAAGTTTTGTATTAAAATAATTTATTCTTATTCCTGATATTTTGAAACTTAACAGTAGATGAACTCATGGTAGTGAAAAGTGAAATAATGTTTCTTCTTGATAATCAAAAACTCAGAATCCTATCAGTGTCTTCTCTAATTTCTTATTCTTGATATATGTGGTTTATTTACATATAGAAAGTTTAGTGTCCGCTTGGGAGAATTAATCCAAGAGGAATATTTTTGTTTAAAACTGACTAATAAGGCCCTCTTCTGTAATTCTGGAAACAACATGAAAGCACAGTTTAACCACCACTGAAAGCATAGCCCTAACATCTATTGTTATCACTGGAAAATAGGCAGCTGATTATGACAAATATGCTATGTTTCATTGTAAATTGTTTTGTAGTTGTTACTTGTGGATCTTCCATTTTCCAACTGAATGAACATTTTTCTCAGAAACATTTCTCATAGTTGAAATACATTTATATTAGCAGAAAATGAAACTCCTTTCTAAATACTTTCCAAGTTGTATGTGCTTTTTGAGATCATGATAGTAACTTTGTATTTTTTTTTAAGCTTTTCATCAAAACTGCTTATTCTAACATGTTAAATGGTGAACAGTCATATATTTTGTGGTCTGAGAGGGTGGATAACTTGGAAATTATGTTTCTCCTAATCTGCAGTTTTCTACAAGGATATTTAGTAAGTGTGAAAAAGAAAATGCAGAAAAAGAGAAGCAAGTACTTATCTAGAGGAGAAGCTAACCCCTGATGGGATGAGATTTTGTGTACTTTATTTCTTAGTTTTCAAAGTGTTTGATTTTATTAGTAATCATTTTGTTAAAATCCATTACTACTATAGTGAAAGAATGGAAACACTGCCTTTTTATGGAGTTCCCATTGTGGCTCAGTGATAACGAACCTGACTAGGATCCATGAGGATGTGGGTTCAGTACCTGGCCTTGCTCAGTGGGTTAAGGATCCAAAGTTGCCATGAGCTGTCGTGTAGGTCCCAGACATAGCACAGATTCCTCGTTGCCATGGCTGTGGTGTAGACCGCAGCTGCAGCTCTGATTTGACCCCTAGGAACCTCAATATGCCACAGGTGTGGTCCTTAAAAAAAAAAAGCCAAAGAAACAACTGCCTTTTTAGAAATGCAGTTGATATGTATGAATCATTGTTTTAAGAAAGTAACATTTTTCCCATTTTAAAAACACAGTATTTTATATGTTGATAATCAACAAATTCTAAGCTTCATTTTTCTTTTTTGATTTTTTTTTTTTTGTCATTTTAGGGCTGAATCCGTAGCATATGGAGGTTCCCAGGCTAGGGTCCAGTCGGAGCTGAAGCCTACGCCAGAGCCATAGCAATGGGGCATCCTAGCTGTGTCTGCCAGCTACACCACAGCTCTCAATGCAACGCCGGATCCTTAACCCACTGAGCAAGGCCAGGGATCGAACCCCCCTGTCCCCATGGATGCCAGTCAGGTTCTCTAACTGCTGAGCCCTGACGGGAACTCTTAAGCTTCATTTTTCTGTTAAGTTTATGAATTAACATGTGTCCCAGGTCTTTAGTAGTCAAAACACCATGATAAGGAGTCTTTTTATTTTTCTTTTCAGTAATATTTGGTAACTACAAAGTGACAGTGCTAGTAATCTGAAGTATCTGAGGAATTGCAAATGAATACTAAACTGTTTTTAGTAGTGATAAGTGTCTTTTTTGTCTATTTCAGTCCCTTGAAATGAGCAATATTTGTGTATGTGGTTTTTAGTTATCTATTCTAGAAAAAGTAATAGTTAAATTCACTTACACATTTTATATGTTTATAGCCAGAGGGTGGTTCTCCAGATTCATGATTCATACCATTTCTGAGGCTGGAGAAATGAAATAAGATGGTAGTATTCAGTTATTCTTTTTTAAAATCCACCCCCCTCCTCAAGTAAATAATTTTTGTTTTGTTTTTTCTTTTTCTATGTAAATAACTTTAATACAGAAGTATAGTAACATTTCAGTGGCCTCTGAGCTCAGGTTGGTTTGGTTTGATTTCTGGCTTTACTGCTTAACTAGGTTTGTGCCCTTGGGAATTCGTATTCTGTTTCTAGTCTCAGTTGTCTTTATTTACCAAAATATTACTTTCTAGTGTTGATAAGATGAATAGTCAAAAAATGCTACTTTTGTTACTATTTATGAATATTGTATTATATATAAAATCCTTCCCAGATTATGTGAGTAATAGATCTTCATTGTAAACACTTATAAAATAAAACCACAAAAGGAAAATAAATCCCCTATGATGTACTTTCATTTTTTGATGTTATAATGTTCATATATAGACTTTTAAAAAATGTATATTTTTCTTAGAAATGTGTATCTTTTAGAATATTTTCCCTAACCTAACAGTACATGATGCAGGTTTTTCCCTCATGTTTCAGTATTATGTAATATTAATGGCTACATAAGGTTCTTCCCTAGTGAACATTTTGTTTCCAGTTCCTTGCTTTTGTAAATGATGTCATGAGGCTCTTGTGCTTGAACCTACTTTACATTATAAATTATTTTATTAATAATATAAATCACCAGAAGTCTATCCTGATTTTGGCACATTTTTCCAATTAATTTTACAATATGTGTTTAGTTAATGATTCTCTCAGCAGTGTATTTTCTTATCTGATGTAATCATGTTAAAAAATAGTTTCTTGCTAGTTTGGTAAGCTTTATTTAGATGGCATTTTTTAATGTATTTGATTCAGATTTTATGAAATAGGAGATATGTTAATCAGTTTTATTTCTTCAGCAAATTCTTTGTACATTTTCTTTATCTCTTCTGAGAAATCTTTCCCTAATTTGTTTAGACCTTCACATTATAAGGACCTGCCTCTGTTACTTTGCTATGAGGTTGGAGTGTTATGAGCTGAATTATCTCTTTGCAAAATTTATTTGTTGAAGTTCTAACTCCCAGTACTTCAGATGTGTCTCTATTTGGAGATAGGCCTGTTAAAGAGGTAATTAAGGTAAAATGGAATCATTTGAGTGGTCCCTAATCCAGTATGACTAGTACATCACTAAGAAAAGATAAAGACACAGACACACACTGAGGAAAGATCATGTGAAGACAACATAGAGATGATAACCATCTTCAAGCCAAGGACCAAGGCCTTCAGAACAAAGAAGTGCTGTCAGGACACCTTGATCTTGGATTTCCATCATCCAGAATCATGAGAAAAAAATTTTTTTGTGTGTGTGTATAATTTTTGTGATATTTGTTACAGAAACCCTAGCAAACTAATATAGGCCCCAAACTTTTTACCTATTGGTTTTGCAAATATTTTTTTTGACTAGTATGTTTTTTAACTTTTAATTTTAGGTATACAGTTGGGTTTTTTGTTTTTTGAGGTATAGAAATTTTTCTCTCTTGTCCCAAAGCTTAGGAAATCTTACATTTTTATTTTAAATCTATGTGTATGTCTAAAAAGTCTCATCCTTCTCATATTTTAAGAACTTAAAATATTGTGTAACAAAGCACAATAAAAACAACAAATAATTTTTTTCTCATAATCTTTAAAAGTCTAAAGCTTCTTTGTTTATCATACTTCATAATTTCAAGATTTCAAGGATTTTGTAGGAATATAGGTCAATCATTTTGGGTATAGACCTGTGAAGAAAAGCTTTTTAGCTTGTTTTGCCTATTTACCTATTTATGCAGCATTTTCTTACTGCATAAAATGATCATTTTAATAGTCTCCCTGCTATGAAAATGTAGCAGTATCTGAGGGCTCCTGTATTCCTAAGCCCTACCCTGTTCTATTTGCAGCATCTCTTTTCTTTCACATCTAAAGAAGATACTGTATAGAAAATTTTATAAGGATCCTATCAATAGGGTAGTGAGTTTATGTCATGAGTTTTTTTTTTTTTTTTTTTTGCTTCATTATTGTACATTTCACAGAGGCAGATGTGCTGGTCACTTTGGTGGGTTTATTCTGTATGGTTAAGATGTTTACAACTTCGTACTGAGGAGGAGTAATAGCACTTGAAGACCCCTCCTATTCTTTGTATTAATTAAATGATCGACTTTCCCTTTAATCCATTTCAGTTAGGCTCAGAAAATAGCTTGAGAAACTTTTATGTAAAAATCAGTTTTTGAAACTCAGACTAGATCAAAATGATGTGTTGTCATCCAGGTAGAATGCAAATAGCTACTAATAGATCAGTGTTCTTAATGGAAAAAACAAACAAAGAGAGCCTGTTTGAAGGCAGTAGGCTGTAAATGGTGTAGAAACCAAAGCTTCAGAGAAGAATCTTGTGGAGGTGAGCAAACTTCTCTAGCAACATTTACTTGAGGGATATTGGCTAACAGGGAAAGTGGACAGGAAGCTAAAGATTCAGACTTTAGTCCCAGGAGTACTACTATTGCTGAAGGATAGAAAAAATAGCACAGGGCTTGTGGTGGACACTCAGGGGAAACCAAGTAAAAGGATATTCTCCCTTCATTATGTTTGTTGAATTCCTGGGATGGGGAACTTATTTTTTTTTTTTGATAAGATAATTTACTTTTTATAATGTGTTAAAATCATATTTTAAACTGTGTTCCTTGTAGAAAAATCAGGAGATAGAAAATCTTATACAGTTTCTGTCATCTAGAAATTTCCAATATTAATATATGAACACACTTTTTCCAGACAAAACAATCATTCAGTATGTTGGTAGCAATTAGTGTAAGCTTTAGAGTAGTGACCACTCATTAAAATATAGCTAGTACTGCAGGCTGGCATTTTTTGATACAAAAAATGTGCAATATCATAATAGTATTATAAAGGTTTATAATTGTATTAATTTCATTTCTTAATTTTAAAAATAATTTTATTCAAATTTTATGGTATACTTATATATAAGCAGCATTTCTTTATGTAAAAATATTGTTACTGAGGCAGATTACTATTATTGTTAATTTGTATACCATTTGGGTTTTTTTTTGGATGGGGAACTTAAACATCTAAGTAGAAAATCTTTGAAAATCAGGGTGGAGCTCGTAGTGTTTTTGTAAAACAAAAATGAAATATGTCATCGTCTTGAGACTGTTCCCTGAACAACAGGTTTCACTTGAGACCTGAGGGGAAGGGAAGGAAAGGAAAAACCAGAGGTAGACTGAGTCTTACCAGGGCAGCAATCTAATCTGGATTTGCCATTGTCCTTTGGCCTAACACAGAAAAGGATGAACTGTTTTTCTCTTGTTTTGTTTAATTTTATTGGAGTGTAGTTGGCTTACACTTAGTCTCAGGTATACAGCAGAGTGAATCAGTTACACATATACAAACACCCATTCCTTTCAGATTCTTTTCCCATATAGGTTATTATGGAGTACTGAGTAATTCCTCTGAGCTATACAGTAGGTTCTTGTTGCTTATCTGTTTTATATATAATAGTGTGTATATGTTAATCCTAACCTCCTAAATTATCCCTCCCCCCAGCATTTCCTCTTGGGTAACCTTAAGTTTAGTTTTGAAATCTTCGAGTCTGTTTTGTGAATATGTTCTTTTTTTAATCATTTTTTATTACATTCCATATACTAGTGATCTCATATGATATTTGTCTTTCTCTGACTTACTTCATTTAGTATGATAGTCTCTAGGTACATACATGTTGCTGTAAATGGCATTATTCCATTGTTTTTTATGGCCCAGTGATAGTCTGTTGAATCTATGTACCACATCTTCTTTGTACATCCTTCTGTTGATGGACATTTAGGTTACTTCCATGTCTTGGCTAAAGAGTGCTGCAGTGAACATTGACGTGCATGTATCTTTTCTAATTATGGTTTTCTCTGGATATATGCCCAGGAGTGGGATTGCTGGATCATATGGGAGTTTTATATTTAGTTTTTTAAGGACCTTCCATACTGTTCTCCATAGTGATTGCACCAATTTACATTCCCACCAGAAGCGTAGGAGGGTTCCCCTTTCTCCACACCCTCTCCAGCATTTATTGTTCATAGACTTTTTTTAATGAGTTTTATTTTTTCCATTATAGTTGTTTTACAGTGTTCTGTCAATTTTATGCTGCACAGCAAGGTGACCCAGTCACACATAAATGTATACATTCTTTTTCTCACATTATCATGCTCCATCATAAGTGACCAGACATAGTTCCCAGTTTTTTTTTTTTTTTTTCTTCGTCTTTTTGCCATTTCTTGGGCTGCTCTTGTGGCATATGGAGGTTCTCAGGCTAGGGGTTGAATTGGTGCTGTAGCCGCCAGCCTACACCAGAGCCACAGCAATGAGGGATCCAAGCCTTGTTTGCAACCTACACTGCAGCTCACGGCAATACTGGATCCTTAACCCACTGAGCAAGGGCAGGGATCGAACCTGCAACCTCATGGTTCCTAGTCGGATTCGTTGACCACTGAGCTGTAACGGGAACTCCACATAGTTCCCAGTTCTATACAGCAGGACCTCATTGCTTACCCGTTCCAAAGGCAATAATTGCATCTATTAACCCAAATTCCCAGTCCATCCCACTCCATCGCCCTCCCCCTTGGCAACCACAAGTCTGTTCCCCATGTCCATGATTTTCTTTTCTGTGGAAAGGTTCATTTGTGCCATATATTAGATTCTAGATATAAGTGATATCATATGGTATTTGTCTTTCTCTGTCTGTCTGACTTCACTTAGTATGAGCATCTAGTTCCATACATGTTGCTCAAATGGCATTATTTTGTTCTTTTTTATGGCTGAATAGTATTCCATTGTGTATACATACCACATCTTCTTAATTCATTCATCTGTCAATGGACATTTAGGTTGTTTCCATGTCTTGGCTATTGTGAATAGTGCTGCAATGAACATACGGGTGCATGTGTCTTTTTTAAGGAAAGTTTTGTCTGGATATATGCCCAGAATGGGATTGCTGGGTCATATGATAGTTCTATATATAGTTTTCTAAGGTACCTCCGTACTGTCTTCCATAGTGGTTGTACCAGTTTCTGTTCCCACCAACAGTGCAGGAAGGTTCCCTTTTCTCCACACCCTCTCCCCCATTTGTTATTTGTGGACTTACTAATGATGGCCATTCTGACTGGTGTGAGGTGGTATCTCATGGTAGTTTTGATTTGCATTTCTCCACTAATCAGTGATGTTGAGCATTTTTTCATGTGCTTGTTGGCCATCTGTATATCTTCTTTGGAGGAATGTCTATTGGGTCTTTTGCCCATTTTTCCATTGGAGTGTTGCCTTTTTTGACACTGAATTTTATAAGTTGTTTGTATATTTTAGAGATTAAACCCTTGTCAGTTGCATTGCTTAAAACTGTTTTCTCCCATTCTGTAAGTTGTCTTTTATTTTTTATTTTTTCCACTGTACAGCAAGGGCATCAAGTTATATACATTACATTTTTTTCCCCCACCCTTTGTTCTGTTGCAACATGAGTATCTAGACATAGTTTTCAATGCTACTCAGCAGGATCTCCTTGTAAATCTATTCTAAGTTGTGTCTGATAACCCCAAGCTCCCAATCCCTCCCACTCCCTCCCTCTTTTTTTTTTTTGGTAGTTTCCTTTGCTGTGCAAAAGCTAGTCTGTTTGATTAAGTCCCATTTGTTTATTTTTGCTTTTATTTCTATTGCCTTGGGAGAATGACCTGAGAAAACATTTAAAAGCTTGATAGCAGAATGTTTTACCAATGTTCTCTTCTAGGAGTTTGATGGTGTCTTGTCTTACGTTTAAGTCTTTAAGCCATTTTGAGTTTATTTTTGTGCACGGTGTGAGGGTGTTAGTAGACTTTTTGATGGTGGCCATTTTGCCTGGGTGACGGTGCATTGTAGGTGTTTTGTTTTGTTGTTGTTGTTTTAGGGCTGTACCCAAGGCATGTGGACGTTCCCAGGCTAGGGGTTTGAATCAGAGCTACAGCTGCCGACCTATGCCACAGCCACAGCAACTCGGGATCTGAGCCGTGTCTGTGACCTACAGCACAGCTCATGACAACAATGAATCCTTAACCCACTGAGCGAGGTCAGGGATCAATCCCACATCCTCATGGATCCTAGTCTCATTCGTTAACTGCTTAGCCACGAAGGGAACTCCATCATTGTAGTTTTGATTTGCATTTTTCTAAAATCTAAAATGATGTTGAGCATCTTTTCATGTGCTTTTGGGCCTTCTGTCTGTTGGTCTCTTTGGAGAAATGTCTGTTTAAATCTTCTGACCATTCTTGGATTGGGTTATTGGGGTTTTTTGATATAAAGCTGCATGGGATGTTTGTATATTTTTGAGATGAATCCCTTGTTGGTCACTTTGTTTGCAAAGATTTTCTCCCATTCTGTGGGTTGTCTTTGTTTTTTAATGGTTTCCTTTGCTGTGCAAAAGCTTGTAAGTTTAATTAGGTGTCCTTTGTTTATTTTTGTTTTTATTTTCTTTATTCTAGGAAATGTATCACAAAAAGATACTGCTGTGATTTATGTCAGAGAATGTTTAGCCTATGTTTTCCCCTAAGAGCTTTATAGTGTCCAGCCTTATATTTAGGTCTTTAATCCATTTTGAGTTTATTTTTGTGTATGGTGTTAGAGAATGTTCTAATTTTCATTCTTTTGCATGTAGCTGTCGAGTTTTCCCAGCACCATTTATTAAAGAGACTGTCTTTTCTCCATTGTATATTCTTGTTTCCTTTGTTTTAGATAATTGACCATATGTGTGTGGGTTTATTTCTGGGGAGAAAGATGAACTCTTTGTGGGGGTAACATCATCAGGAATCTCTGCATTTTTTTTTTGTCTTTTTAGGGCCTCCCTTGTGGCATACGGAAATTCCCAGAATAGGGGTCACATCAGAGCTGCACCTGCCAGCCTACCCCACAGCCACAGCAGTGTGGGATCTGAGCTGCATTTGTGACCTACTGAAGCCGAAGCTCACGGCAATGCCAGATCCTTAACCCATTGAGTGAGGCCAGGGATTGAACCCACATCCTCATGGATACTAGTTGGGTTCGTTTCTGCTGAGCCATAATGGGAACTCCTCTGCAAGTTTTTATGTACAAAGATTTTAGGATCTACCATAAAACAGGACTCCATGACCAGAACAACAACAACAACAAAAACATAATAAAAACAGACTCAGAGATGATCTACATCATTCATGTCCATTTAGATGGTAAGCACTTTAAAATATTTAAAATATAGTTATGTATCAAGAAAATAGAGCATACTATGGAGAAAGTAGGTGAAAAATGAAGATTTTTTTTCATTTTGATATTAGATGCATACAAAGTTAAATAGAATCACAATATGTATAGTTAAAAATTCTCCGGGGAGTTCCTAATGTGGCACAGTAGAAACAAATGCGACTAGGATCCACGAGGATGTGGGTTTGATCCCTGGCCTTGCTCAGTGGGTTAAAGATCCGGCTTTGCCATGAGCCATGGTGTAGGTCACAGATGTGGCTCAAATCTGGTGTTGCTGTTGCATAGGCCAACAGCTGCAGCTCCGATTCAACCCCTAGCTTGGGAACTTCCACTTGCCATGGATGTGGCCCTAAAAAGTGAAGAAAAAAAAAAACCCACACTAGGAATGTATCATAGATGAGTAGACATTTCAGAAGACAAATAAATAGAAAATACCCAACTGAAGGACAGAAATAAAAGGGAAAGGAGAAAACTCAAAAGAAGACTTAGAAATTTGTGGCATGTACAAAAAGATCTAACATTTGAATTACCAGAGAAAATGGAGAGAAATTGGGCAAAAGTAATTTTGAAGTGAGACAGAATTTTCTAAAATTTATAAGCTACATCAACCTAGAGATTCAGAAATTTGTATTTTTCCTAAGCAGAATAGTTACAAATAAAACCATACTTGGAGAGTTCCTGTTTTGGCTGAGGGGGTTGAGAACGCAACATAGGATGCAGGTTCAATCCCTGGCCTTGCTCAGTGGGTTAAGAAAGGATCAAGCTATGGCGTAGGTTTGGAATGGGCTTGAATTCATTGTGACTGTGGTGTAGGCCTGCAGCTGTAATTCAACCCCTAGCCTAGAAACTTACATTTGCCATAGGTATGGCTGTAAAAAAAAAAAAAAAAAAAGAAAAAAAACCCCACACTTGAACAGTAAAGATTGCTGAAATCAAAGATTAAAAAAAAAATCTTGAGTCTGGAAAAAAGGCTATGACATTCAATAGTAAGACTGAGATCAGGCTTCTCAACAGACAATCAAAACTATCCTGAAATTGTTTTAAGAGCTAGCCTAAAAATCTTTATAGTTTGTAACGAACCCAACTAGTATCCATGAGGACTTGGGTTCGATCCCTGGCCTTGCTCAGTGGGTTAAGGATCCAGTGTTGCCGTGAGCTGTGAGTTGCAGATGCAACTCGAATCTCATGTGGTTGTGGCTGTGGTTGTGGCTGGCAGCTACAGCTCCATTCTGATCCCTAAGCTGGGAACTTCCATGTGCCACGGGTTCAGCCTTACAAAGACAAAAAAAAATTTTAAGTTAAAATATAATTGATTTACAGTTTTTTTACCAGCTTTGCGCAGTTGGTTGTATTGTAGCCATTGAGGTTTATCTGAGGCATGATTATTGCTAAATGAAAACTTCTCCCAATACAGTGTTTTCCAAATTTCTGCTGTTCAGCAAAGTGACTCAGTCATACATATACATACCTTGTTTTTTTATACATTTTTTCCATCATGCTCTATCCCAGGAGACTGGATATAGTTCCCTGGGCTAGACCTTCTTGTCTGTCCATTCTAAATTTAATAGTTTGTATCCATTAACCCCAAACTCCCAGTTCATCCCACCTAAAATCTTTATAAATACATCAAGTCTCACTTAGTCCTTCAAACACCTAAGTGAAAAAAAATCATTTTTGGACAAAGACGAAAAGAATCTGTTACCAGCGATCTTGACTATAAATGAAACAAATGAAGACACCAGTAAATAAATCAACAACAATGAATGGAGGATTCTTTAAGCAGAAGGGAGAATATCCCATAAAGAGAACACTGAAGTGATGAATAAAGGAAATTGTGAATTTGAGAGTAAATATAAATTGATATTGACTAAATATTAACTAAACAGAAAAATGACATCTTACGGGGCCTTAAAAGATAGGCAGAAAAAAAACCAAAGTGAAAGGTAAGAGGAGTAAATGGAGTTAAAGTGTTGAAGGAGTCTCACATTATCAAGGGCATGGAAAGTAATAATTTGTTAGACTATAGTAAGTCAGCAATGAGTGCTGTAATCTCTATGGTAACAACTAATAGAATAGTTTTCAAAATAGTAAAAAAAAAAAATTGGGAGGAAAAGAAAAGTAAAAAATCATTGGGGAGTTTCCACTGAGGCTCTGTGGTAATGAACCTGACTAATATCCATGAGGATGTGGGTTCCATCCCTAGCCTTGTTCAGTGGGTTAAGGATCCAATGTTGCTGTGAGCTGTGGGGTAGGTTGCAGACGTGGCTTGGATCCTGAGTTGCTATGGCTGTGGCCTAGGCCGGCAGCTGTAGCTCCGATTCAACTCCTAGCCTGGGAACTTCCATATATGGTACCTATGGCTATAAAAGGACCAAAAAAAATTGGTTAACTCAAAGGCAAGAAACCTAAAACAACTGTCAGGTCTGCATAATTGGACAACAGAATCATATGTTATTGAAAATTTTTCTTAAAAATGCCTTATTTTCCAGTCTAAAAAGTTAACATGTAAAAATAGACAAAAATAAATAATACATACATGTGTGCTTGTTTTTCTGACAGCTGCTTTGTGATATTGGCCATAGTGAAGAAAAACTGGGTTTTAACTATGAGGATATCATAATTTGGTAAGTATAATTCACTTCCCTTTCTCATCCCTTGTCAATTTTAGTAGTAATTTCAACTTCGGTAATTTTAAGCTAAAAATAGGATAACACCTCATTTTGATTTTTTAGAAACAGCTATTTGAATGTCATAATAATTTAGGAATATTTTTAACTGTTACCCTGTTGTTCTTACTGTTACTTTGTAATTATTAAGTATAAAGACCCAAAGCTAATGTTGAAAAGTACCTGGACTTCAGTCTATACTTCTAAATTAATTCACAAAATAAAAGTTCTCACATTCCTAAGAGCATGAAGAACCTGTCCAATTATCTCTAGATCTCAGGTAGACAAAGTGTGCTTATGGCAAAACTTGATTTGTTCATGCTTACCAACAGAAGTGCAGTGTTACAGTTTCATAGCCGTCTTTTCGGTATGTCTAGGAATTACAATTGATATAGTCTCTTCTCTCATTGTATTTTTATTTATTAGTTTAAACCAGTGATTCTCTGGGGGAAGTGAAGCAAGTGGGTAGATAGAGGGGAATAGATTGTAGGGGCATATAAAATACCGTCCGAAAAAGGCAAATTTAATTTCTCATTGTTTATATAAAATTAACTTACAGGAGTTCCCCTTGTGGCTCACTGGATTATGAACCCGACTAGTATCCATGAGGATGTGGGTTCAATCCCTGGCCTTGCTCATTGAGTTAAGGATCTGGCTTTGTCTTGAGCTGTGGTATAGGTTGAAGACACGGCTCACATCCTGTGTTGCTCTGACATAGGCCGGCAGCTGCAGCTTTGATTCGAACCCTAGCCTGGGAACTTCCATATGCTGCACGTGTAGCCATAAAAAAAGGAATAAAGATAAAGAAAATAAAATTTACCACAGAAGGTAGTACAAAACCCAGTAACATTTTCTTGACTGGTAAGAATGTACCAAGGAGGCACAAATTAAAAAATAACAGTAGCGAAATTCCTTGGCTTACAGCAAATTATTTTTGTATATGTAAAGTTACTAGTACCTTTGCTTATTTCAACTGAGGAAGGATTTGGTACCATAATTTTCTGTTTATTTGAAACTTATCAGCAAGACTTTTTGTTTGTTTTCATACAGTTTGCGGTTAGCTTTATTGAATGAAGCGAAAGAAGTGCGGGCAGCAGGGCTACGGGCTCTTCGATATCTCATCCAAGACTCCAGTATTCTACAGAAGGTGCTAAAATTGAAAGTGGACTATTTAATAGCTAGGTAATTTTCCTAGAGCTCTCTGTATTTCTGTACATTTTTAAAAATTGTGTATGAATTTAATTAGCATACCTACAAGAAAGTATACAGACTTTTAGTATATATAAAGCCTGATAATTTTTACAGATAGATGCAACCAAGTACTCTGTTATCCCACATAAGATAGGAAATGTTTTCAGCATCCCTATCAAGTTCTCTTGTGTCTCCAACCAGTAGTAAACATTACTTTGATATTTCTTATTTTAGACTAGTTTTTCCTATTCTTGAGTATCATGTACTAGAAGTATTCATCTTTACTCTTTTCTTTCCTCAGTGTTATCTGTGAGATTTATCAATTTTGATTTTTTTTAAAAAATTTCTTTGGAATATTGTATGTTATGAATAGAGCATAATTTGTTTATTCTGTTGATGACTTTTTTCTCCCAGAGTTGTTTTCAGTATTTGGCTATTTTGAGTAAAGCTACCCTGAACATTCTTGTACAAGTCTGTTGGACATGTATACTCAGTTCTCTTAGGTATATAGGTAGGAGTGAAATTGCAGGGTGATAAGTTTTATGTATATTTAACTTGAGTAGTTACTGCCAAATAATTTTCCAAAACGGTTGTACTGATTTACACTCTTACTTACTAGCAGTGTTTGAGAGCTCAATCTCTCCACATCATCATCAGCATTTGCTATTTTCAGTTTTTATAACTATACACCTTTCTACCATGGTTTTCATTGTGAGTTTCATTGTGGTTTTAATTTTATTTCTGTCATTTGCTTGTTAAGTATTTGGATAGCCTCTTTGAACTTTGCTCATTCGTAAATTGAATTGTCTATCTTATTATGTAGGCGTTCTTGATGTCTTCTGGATATGAATCCTTTTGAGCACATGTATTGAGAATATCTTCTCCAAGCCAGTCTACTTTGTCTTCTTACTCTTTTTAATTAATAAAATCCAATTTATCAGCCTTTTATTTGATAGTTAATGCTTTTGGCCTCTTTGGAAGATAATACCCTATGTTTTCTTCTAAAGGTTTTATTCCTTACATGGTGAAGTAGGTGTCAGGTCATGATTCATTTTTCTCTCTTTAGATATCCAATGTGTATTAGTAACATTTTTTGAAAATATTTTCCTTTCATGTCTAAATTAGCTTTATTTTGTTGTAAATCAGGTAACTGAAAAGTATTGATCTATTTTTACATTTCCCATTCTCTTTAGTTGGCCTGTTGTCTATTCTTGCCCCATTTTAAATGATTGCAGCTTTACAATAAGTGTTGATATCTGCTAAGCCCTCTAGCTTTTCTTCTTCAAGTCTCTCTTGGCTATTTTGGGTTCTGTATTTCCATGTGAATTTTAGAGTCAATTTGTCCAATTCGTAAAACTTTGTGAGGTTTTTTGTAGTTATTGGATTGACGCTCTGAATAATTTGGAGTGATTTAACATCTTTTTTTTTTTTTTTGTCTTCTTGCCTTTTCTAGGGCCGTTCCCATGGCATATGGAGGTTCCCAGGCTAGGGGTCGAATCGGAGCTGTAGCCACCAGCCTACGCCAGAGCCACAGCAACACCAGATTTGAGATCCGAGTCGTGTCTGCCACCTACACCGCAGCTCAGGGCAATGCCAGATCCTTAACCCACTGAACAAGGCCTGGGATCCAACCCGCAACCTCATGGTTCCTAGTGAGATTCGTTAACCACTGTGCTACAACGGGAACTCTGGAGTGATTTAACATCTTATAGAATCTTCCAAACCTTTATTTATTTGAAACTTTCATTTCTTTCAACATTTTGTAATTTTCTATGCCGAGGTCTTACACATATTTATTAGGGTTTTTCTTTTTTTTTGTTTTTTTTGTTTTTTTTGCTTTCTAGGACCCGTACCTGAGGCATATGGAAGTTTCCAGGCTAGGGGTCAAATCAGAGCTGCAGCTGCCAGCCTGCGCCACAACCATAGCAACGCCAGCTCCAAGCCGCACGTGCGACCTACATACACCACAGCTTGTGGCAACATTGGATCTACTGAGCAAGACCAGGGGTCTAACCCGCATCCTCATGAATACCAGTCAGGTTTGTAACCTGCTGAGCCACAAGAGACACTCCCTCTAAGTCATTTATTAAATGATAGTATTAATGTAATTTTTTTCCTTTTTCATAGTTTTTGCTATTAATATCTAGAAAAATAATTGTAGGATTCTATTTTCTAGTTTTGTATATTAACTTCTTATCTTGGTGCTCTTGCTAAATTCACTTTTTAATTCTAATAGTTTTTAGGCTTATTTTAGAGTTTCTATATACATGAGCACTAATTGCAATTGACGACCACTTTATTTCTCCCTTCCCAATCCTACTATTTTTCTTTTCCTCGCCTTATTGTGCTAGTTAGAATATTACATTGACTAGAAATGGTAATTGGACAGCTTTATTTTGCTCCTGAATGCAAGTTGAACGTGTTCATTTTTTTGGCATTATTTATGATACTTACTATAGACTTTTAGTGAATTTCTTTGTATTCCTTGTTTACATTCCTAAAATAAACACCTTCTGTTCATGAAGTCTTTTTACTTTAAATATGACTATATTTAGTTTGCTAATGTTTTCTGGAAGATAATTTGCAGCTATGTTTATGAGTGGTATTGCCCTTTATTTTTCTATTACTCTAATATCCTTGTTTGGTTTTGGTATCAAGAGTATGTTTATAGAACAAGTAGGAAAATGTTGCCCTCTTTTTATATTCTCTAGAATTTACTTAAGATGAGTATTTCTTTTTTTTTTTTTTTTACCATACATAATTGGTAGAATTCAATGAATTTGTCTAAGCCTGGGGTTTTCTTTTTTAGAAAGTTTTAATATCATGGATTCAATTTTTTGAACTGACACAGTATATTCAGATTTTCTACTTCCTTCATCAGCTCTTGCTGAAGCTTTCTTATTGCGTTCATATTTAGAATTGTTAAACCTTTGCATTGGACTAATCTTTTTTTTTTTTTTTTTTTGCTATGCCTGTGACATATAGAAATTCCCAGGCCAGGGAACAGACCCACATCATTGCAGCAAACGGAGCTGCTGAAGTGAGAGTGCCAGATCCTTAACCTGTTGGGCCACGAAGGAACTAGAGCTAAACCTTTTATAGTTATAAAACGTCCCTCTTTATTCCTAGTAATACTTCTTTTATGAGTGTTCATGTTATCTAATATTAATATAGCTATAATAACATTCTTTTATTTATGGTTAGTGTAATATATCCTTTTCATCCTTTACTTTTTATCTTTTTTGTTCTTATATTTTTCTCTCCTGTTAACATTACATAGTTTTTTTTTTTTTTTTAATCTGGTTTGACCATCTCTGTTTTTTAATTGGAGTATTTAGACAGTGGCTAGAGGGTTTTTTTTTTTTTCTTTTCTTTTCCCTTAGGGCCGCTCCTGTGGCATATGAAAGTTCCCAGTCTAGGGGCGAATTGGAGTTGCAGCTGCTGGCCTATACCACAGCCACCGCAACACCAAATCCAGGCCGAGTCTGTGACCTACACCATAGCTCACGGCAAAGCCCGATCTTAACCCACCCACGGAGTGAGGTCAGGGATTGATCCTGCATCTCTGTGGATACTAGTCAGGTTCACAACCCGCTGAGCCACAATGGCAACTCCCAAGGCTGGTGGTTTTTTATATGCAGAGTCTATGGACTTTATCTAAAGTAATTATATATATATGAGTTTGTCATTTAGCCATTCGTTTTCTCATGTATTTGACTTTGTTTGCTATTTTGCCATTGGTATTCTATTTGTCACATCTATTCTCTGTTCTTGTCTTGCTCCTCCTGCTTCTTTAGGAATAATCAAGAGTTTTTTTCCTCTTCTATTAATACTTTGGTTATAAAGTCTTCTTCTTCTAGCAGTTGCCCTAGAGATTATATTTATCCTAGATATATTAAAGTTGACTACTTTTTTACAACCAGAACAGTGTAGGAAACCTCTTACAGTTTAATCATGTCGTCTCCCCTCTGACTTTTGTATTTTTGTTTCTATGTATATTTATAACCCCACAGAACAGTCTTGTTATGGATTAAAGTGGAACTATTTACATTTACCTATGTTATTTACCTGTTCAATATTCCTTGCATTTCCACACTTTCATCTTGGGTCACTCTCTGTTTTAGTGAATTTCCTTTGCTATTTTCTGGTAGTGTAGGTCTACTGGAGTTGAATTCTCTCATCTTTTATTTGCCCATAAATGCCTCTATTTGCCTTCTCAGTTGAAGGCTGGTTTTCTAACTGGTTACTGTTTTTCAATACTTTAAGTTACTGTCTTCTAGATTAAAAAAAAAATCTTCTGAACAATAAATAGTCTCCTTGTTTCGTCTTTGTAAGTGATGTGTCTTTTTCTCCTTTGGTTACTTTAGGTTTTTTCTGTTATTTTCTCTCCTATCCTCTGGTACTCCAGCTATAAAATGTTGACTCTATTTTGCTATCCCACGTGTCTCTGATGCCCTTACTGTATTTTCAGTCTTTGTTGACTCTTTGTGCTTCAGTGTGGTTAGTTTCTAACCTGTTTTTTTTTTTTTTTTTTTAATAGTCCTCCATCCTGCTAGTAAATCAGTCTCTTGAATTTTTAATTTGTTATTGTATTCCTGTAATTTATATTTTACTCTCAGTTAAAGATTCTAGACCTCTGCTTTATTTCTTCATTGATTTCTTGAGGACAGTAATTATTTCTAGCCCTCCTATGACAACTCCAGTATGTAGTTCTCCAGTGTGTTCTGTTTCTCTTGTCATTTTCTTTTCTTGGTTTTTGGTTACTTGACCCGTTTTTTCTTTGTTTAAAGGCATACCTCATATTATTATGTGATTGGATGTGAACATTGTATATTCAAAGTTTTTGGTGCTGTATCATGTTATTTTTCTCTTAAAAGAGTTACGCTTTATTCTGAAATACTGGCTCATCACATTGATTCAATTAAAATTTGGTTATTACCTTTGCCTTTGTTCTAGGAGGCTATTTGGAATCTCAAGTGAAAGTGTAGATGTTTGGCACCCTTTTCATCCTGACCAGCCTTGAGCCCTAACATCTTTCTTAGAATGTTATATACTGGCTGAAATTTCCAATCAGTTCTTTGGCTTTTCAGCAGCAGCTTTTTGCTTGATTTCTGGGATTTTAACCCTGCCTTGGAGGGGATTGCATGCAAATTCTTCCTTACTTTACTGTTTTCTTTTCTCTGAGATTTTTTTTTTTCCCTTCAAGTTCCAGGCATTTTGGCTGTCCCTAAAGTTCATTCTGTCTCTCCAGTACAGCAAGATTTTTGCTTTCTTCTAGGACTATATTCCCAAACTGGGGATTGACAGGTGTCCCTGGGGACAAAGAGGAGTTTGTGCTTCTCTTTCCAGGGATTATTATCTACTACCCTTTAAACAGTTGCTTTATGAAGTACTTTATTTAACCTTTATAGTTATTTTTGGCAGAAAGATTGGTCTGATCTCTTGTGGCCAGAAATGGATTCTATGTTTATTTACTTTTTAATAAAATTGCTTCAGAGTAATTGTATTCAAATAACAGAAATTCTTTTTGAGTAGCAAATTATCTATTCATATATAAAGTATTGATTAGAATAGTGAACTAAATTAAACATAAGTAAAATTGAATTATTCTGCCACATAAACCAAAGTATTATTATTATTATTTTTTGGCTGTGCCCATGGCATATGGACATTCCTGGGCCAGGGAGGGAACCCTTGGTGCAGCTGTGACCTGCACCACAGCTGTGGCAATACCGGATCCTTAACTCATTCTGCCACCTGGAACTTCCCAAAGACTCTTTAGAAATTGAGTGATTTAATAACTTTTACAGAAATGTTAGTTAAGTGATATTTTGGCTTTAATTTTTTGAAGTACATTCAGATTTCAGATTATATTTTGGTAAATAGAATTATTGTGGCTAATATAAGATGTTTAACTTAGTCATAATATGTAAAACTTAAGGCTGTGGTTAAAAATCACAATTCAACTAAAACAGGCCTGAAATATTTTTTCTTCACAATTTTCATAAAATGTCTGTAACTTTATCTAAGATAGGTAAAATTTTTTTTTCAGTAGATTTCTGATACTTTGCTTTATGGATATGTTTATTATTTCAGTATAGACATATGTTATTCTATAAAATATTTACTATATACTTTCCTGGAGTTTTTAAATGAAATAGTTTTTAATGTTTTGTTATAAGAAGTAATAATTATTAGAGATATTAAATTAACTAAATAAGTATCTGCTGGTACCTAAAAATTGCATGTATTAAATTTTTAAAATGCTATATTGACATGAAGATGGGTCTGATCTAGTGGTATTATACAAAAAATTGTTTAATGAGATTTTTTTATCAATAATTAAATATTTTGTGTATTATTTAGGTGCATTGACATACAGCAGAGCAACGAGGTAGAGAGGACACAAGCACTTCGATTAGTCAGAAAGGTAGGCTCTGTGTCTGAGAGTAAAGGCAGATTTATGATTTTCATGTTAAGCATTTTACGTTTTTAGATTTAGACTGTTTTGTGAAATCTTTCTATTAAAATTTGAAGACTGAATACTCATTAAATATTTTTATTTTGTTAAAATTATATGTGAGTTAAATAGGTCTATTAAACCTCAAGGTAAGCATAGTTATTTTGTGTAATTACTCTATTTGATTAGGTATAGCTAGGACAGTATTTTTTAAATTAAATATTGTATAAATTGGAAAGAATATTTCTTCCTTTAGTATACATGTTAATGAAATAACTGCTTTGATATGAAATTGAAGAAAGAGGATTACTTGCTCCCCAGCCTCATTTTTTCTTAATTGTGTGCTAGAGTTAATCCTATTATGTGAATGTCAAAAATAGTTACAGACTGGTTGTTCTGAAGATGAATTTGGATACAATCAATAGGCAGTTGCAATAAGTAATTCAGGCTATTGTACAGGATAAAAGGCCAAAAATCTAAACTCTACAAGAGAGGGTGTTGAGAATAATCCATAATGATTCTAATAAGAGATCTTCCAGTAATTTTTCGTTGTTATTTAATGTAATGTCATGCCCTAATGGCAGGGAACCGAGACCTAAATTGGTTAGGGTATAGCTTGTATGAGAATTTTTTCATGTTTTATCCTTAAGTATCATATTCTATCATGAGCCTTATGTAGTGTACGTTTGTTTTAATGTAAAAACATCTAAAATTATTTAATAGTTAACTTTTTTAGTTCTTCTCTTTCTTCCCTACCTTGAAATTCAGTGCATGCTCCAGAATTGCAGAATGCTGAGTTTGTGCATTTACTAGATCTCTTCTCTTTCCTTTTTCTTCCAGTGTCTAGTTTGTGGTTAGTAATAGTACTCACAAGTGAGTGTAGTAGTAAGAAGTAAATGGATGAGTTGTCTTCAAAGAAGTTTACAGTTCTAGTGAGAGTGAAATTGGAGATAGATTAAAAATGTTTGTTATAGGTAAATTGTTATGTTGGTGTCATGATTTGACTCTTCAGATTTAAATTCAAAAGCTGGGTTGGTTTTTACCTATTCGTACAGTCTCTCCTACTGCCATGATTTTGAGAATTCAAGATAAGAAAACAAAATTTATTTCTGAAGAACCTAGAATGACTCTTTGGTTACTTGAGTCATGTGTGTGTGTGTGGGTGTGTGTGCCTGTGTATGTGTGCGTGTATGTGTGTCAGCGTTTATCATACTTGGAATTAAATGTGAGAAATTAAGATATATATTGATTATATTAAAAATAAAAAACTTATTACAAGTAAACATAATGAATACCATGTTTGTATAAAAATAACTATATTTTCCAAAAAGAAAATTAGTGTGTAGAGTGGCACGATTTTAGATTTTTGCAAATTTCTTTAGCATTTATTCTGATAGAAGATAGCTGCATTATCATATTTGCTTCTGCATTCAATCTGTTATGATTTCACATGCAGTGGAGCCTCTGGATAACTTCCATATATACTTGTGAGAGAATGTGAGTAAAAAGACAAATAATGTCTTCGTATTACTATGAAAATAGTTCTAAGTTTGCAAAATCTCTGAAAATATCCTAAGGACCCTCAGTGTCTTAAACCACACTTTGAGAGTTGTTGCATTAAAAACTGCATTCAGAAGAAAAAACAACTCCAAATGGATTAAATTAAATTCATCTTATTTGAATTATTCACTAAATATTTTATTTCAGTTCTCTATAGTGCTTTGTGCAAGTTACAATATAATTTATAAAAGAGCCCAGAAAAAGTAAACAGACCCTTAAAAATAAGTAATGCCATAACAAAAATATAATTTTATTTTGTTATCTTTTGAAGAACAGAGTAATTTGAGGCAAATGTCATTTGTGGATCCAAGGATCAGGCTCAGAGGAAGAATTGTGTCACAGGGTTCCTCCTTGGTTTAGCTAAAAGCGGTTCGTGTTAAAGGGAAAGCACACTTGCTGAATGAACTGTAGCCTCTCTTAGCCAGAGGAACTATAATTTCACTAATACTTTTTTTTAGGATTTTATTTTATTATTATTTTTTGAGGATTTTTATTTATTTGTTATTTTTTTATTGTAGCATTTATAATAGTAAAAAAAAACAAAAATGATAGTCATCTAATGCCATTGAATTGTATACTTAAAATTTTTTTTAACTTAAATTACAGTTAATTTACAATGTTCTGTCAATTTCTGCTGCACAGCAGGTGACCCAGTCATATGTATACCTACATTCTTTTTCTCATATTATTTTCTATCACGTTCCATCACAAGTGATTGGATATAGTCCCTGTGCTATACAGCAGGACCTCATTGCTTATCCACTCCAAATGCAGTACTTGTAATGATCAAAGTACATGTTTCTTTTTTTCCAGCAACATCTTGGCAACTGAGCTAGCAGAAATTAATGTTAATAGTATAATTGCTGGGTCACTGTGGGTTTTTTATATGTGTTCAAAACAGTTTTTACATTTTCTATGAAAGCGTTAATCTTTTATTAATTTTTGTCTTTTAGGGCCACACCCATGGCATGTGGAGGTTCCCAAGCTAAGGGTCCAGTTGAAGCTGTAGCCGTAGGCCTACGCCGGGGCCACAGTAATGCGGGATCCAAGCCACGTCTGCAGCCTACACCATAGCTCACAGAAACACCAGATCCTTAACCCACTGAGTGAGGCCAGGGATTGAACCCTCATCCTCATATGCTAGTCAGGTTCGTTAACCTCTGAGCCACGATGGGAATTCCAAGCATTAATCTTTTATATTTGAAAGTAAAAGCAGAAACATTTGTTGCTTTGTAATAAGTTGGCTTTTTGAATAATTAAGGAATACTCAAGTTAACTTTTTCTTCTCTTTCACCTGTTTCCTTCATTTTAAGAGATTTTGTTGTTCCCTTGTTCCTTTTTCAGTGTCTCGGAAAAGACAATGCTTCCTGGCTTTTGTGCCTCTCATTTTCTGTATTATTTTCCCATTGATCAGCTCTTGCTACTCTTTATCTAATTTAAATTCTTATTGCCTGCCTCATTTAAGCCATTATTTTCTTCTTATGTCATTTATTAATTCATGTAATAAGAGATTAATATAGCACAGATTTTATATATTTGAAAGGGATTCACTTAAGGGATATAGAACAAGATATCAGCAAATCCAGAGTGAAAAACTCAGTTCTGCAAATTTCCAAACCTACACTGGCCTATGAGTCCTTTTGGTGTTAAGGCCAACCTGCTTATCTTGGCATTTAGAGCCCACTTAGGGGTCAGCCAGTTATGACCCGTCTCATTATGCCATTATGTGTGTATACAAGCTGCCCTTTACCACTACTACAATCATTATTTCTGTCCTACTCTTTTCATTTCATTTCAATCCCTTTCTACATTGTATTCACCTTGCAGTCTCAGCTGGAATTTCAGATATTTCCCTTAGAGAACTCAGTATTTCTATAATTATTTTATAGCAGGTCTTCAAATTTATTACCCACTTACGGTCTTTAGTTTGTTTTATATTATGTCTATTCTATCATGTCAAAAAAAGATGATTAAACTTTCATTTTAGTAGAGACTAAATTCTATGACTTTTCTCTTATTGATTACTCATTGATTTAGGAGAAAAGCATTCTCTGATTTACACAGAATTTAAGAGTTTATTTGGATAAATTTTCCATGGAAAATAGGATGAACAATTTCATTTATTAAAAAATTTAAATTACAGCCACATGTGCAGCCCTAAAAAAAAAATAGACAAAAAGATTTAAATTACAGTTATCCATTTCATAAAACTACACTTGAGATTCATCATCTAGTCAAATACATCCTCATTTACAAATGAGGAAACTAAGGCACACAGAATTGATTTGGCCAAGGTAACAGGTTTTTGTTTTTTTTGTCTTTTGTCTTTTTAGGGCTGCACCCAAGGCATGTGGAAGTTCTCCACCACAGCTCATGGCAACGCCGGATCCCTAACCTGCTGAGCAAGGCCAGGGATCAAGTACGAGTCATCATGGATACTTAGTCGGGTTCATTAACCACTGAGTCACTACGGGAACTCCCCAAGGTAACAGTTTATTAATGGCCAATTTGGCCCTAAAAGCCAATTGGCCTGGCTTCTGGCCAGCTCTTTTTAGAGTACATTACATATGTTTTACTGTCTTAGGAATTTTTCTTATAAGCTCCTTATAAGCATAATAATATATCAGTAAATATTAACATATAAATTAATATCGTAAGTTAGGATTTTCTCACCCAAGATGATCTGTTTCTTTCTTTCTTTCTTTCTTTTTTTTTTTTTGCCTTTTTTTAGGGCTACACACACCCACAGCATGTGGATGTTCCCAGGCTAGGGGTCTAATTGGAGCTACAGCTGCTGGTCATGGCCACAGCAGCACTGATCCAAGCTGCATCTGCGACCTACGCCACAGGCCGTGGCAGTGCTGGATCCTTAACCTACTGGACAAGGCCAGAGATTGAACCGCAACCTCACTGTTCTTAGTCAGATTTGTTTCTGAACTCCAGAAGATCATTTTCTCATACCTCTTTTCCCTTTCCTTTACTTCTTTTTTCTCCAGCATTTTTGATTAATAGAGAATACTGATTAAGAAGCAAATGTAGACACTTTAGTAGATTGTACAGTTACTGGATATCTGTTTTATGGTTGTGGAACAGTATAATTTCATTTGAACCTTATATCACATAATGTTGCTGAATGACACGAGATCTCTTGCCATTATAGATCTCTACTTTGAACCTTTATTGGACTTTACTGGATAGTAATTTAGCTATATTGTATCCTCTAATTATGTCATGGTACAAGTGTTCTTTTTCTTTTTTGGGCTGCACCTGCAGCATATGAAACTTCCCAGGCTAGGGGTATAATCAGAGCTATAGCTGCAGACCTATGCCACAGCCACAGCAACACCTGATCCAAGCTGTATCTGCGACCCTACAGTACAGCTCATGGCAACACCGGATCCTTAACCCACTGATCGAGGCCAGAGATTGAACCCACATCCTTACGGACACTATGCCAGGTTTTTAACCTGCTGAACCACAATGGGAACTCCCAAGTCTTATTTTTCAACAGGATTGTAAATATAGTAACCTCCAGAACAAATTAATTATCCCCAATGTTTATCACCGCCCAAACAGAAGAAAACATTTTCTTCTACTCTCATGCTAAGACCTGTTAATTTGTTTTCTTTTTTTTTCCTTCTCTTTTGGCTACCCTGTGGCATATAGAGTTCCCGGGCCAGGGACCAGATCTAAATAAGCCATAGGTGTGACCTAAGCCACAGTTGTGGCAACACTGGATCCTTAACCCCCTGTGCCAGGCTGGGGATCGAACCTGTGTCCCAGCGCTCCCAAGACGCCGCCAGTCCTGTTGTGCCACAGGAGGAACTCCAAAGACCTGTTAATTTTGAAATACCTTATCTACCAAATAGTCTTTATTAAACAGTAATTGTAAAATTTTTCTTGCTATCTTCCAAATTGAAGATATCTATTATCTGTTTTTAGTATTCCAAATATGTTATTTCCAATTAAACTTTTCATTTAAAATGAGATTCATCAGAAGTTTTATCACCAGGAACAAAATGTTTACATCACAATTTTTGAAGTGTTAAAAATAGATTATGGGAGTTCCTGTTGTGGCGCAGTGGTTAACCAATCCGACTAGGAACCATGAGGTTGCGGGTTTGATCCCTGGCCTTGCTCAGTGGGTTAAGGATCCAGCATTGCCATGAGCTGTGGCGTAGGTTGCAGAGGCGGCTCCGATCCTGCATTGCTGTGGCTCTGGTGTAGGCCAGTGGCTACAGCTCCGATTAGACCCCTAGCCTGGAAACCTCCATATGGCATGGGAACAGCCCAAGAAATGGCAAAAAGACAAAAAAAAAAATTATGGAGAGATTCCTGGCTGCCTTGAAGTAGCAAATAACCATGAGTGAGTTACCTGTGACAAAGACCTGAGGGCATCCTCTAAGAGCTCAGAGCAATCTCTCAACAACTTTTGAAGAAAATAGGTTATGGGTTATTTCTTTTCTTCTTTTTTTTCTGGCCATGACTGTGGCATAAAGAAATTTCCTGGGCCAGGGATCAAACCCACACCACATCAGTGGCCTGAGTCACAGAGGTGATAATGCCAGATCCTTAAATGCTGGGCCACCAGGAAACTCCTAGATCATGGATTATTAACTTTTCCTTTTGATATAACAAGATGTGATAGCTAGAGATAGGAAGATTATTAAGCATTAGTTGCAGCAAAGTAAGAAAAATGAAAAATTTTTTTGAAAGTAGGAAAGAATGAGGGCTCAAATCAGATTTTGATCATGGAGAGAGTTGGGTTATTGAGGTAAATTGATAGGACTTAGTGGTAGTTATATATGGGGAAGGAGTCAGGAATGTAATAGTACAATAGTATGTTGGCAGCTGTTGTCACCATTGACTTACTTTGTCTAGTTACTGAAAAGAAAAAACTTTTTTTTGATGGCAGTGATTATTAACATTTAGTGCATCAGTTATTTTATTGGTCCTTTGACATGTTCATATGAAGCAGATTAAATTTGGTGCCTGAATCTTATATCTATAGTGTTAAACACCTCATGCTGAACAAAATAGGTTTTAAAAATGTATTATGAAATAAATAACTTCTTTTTCTGATTTCTCTCTGTTACAGATGATTACTGTGAATGCTTCCTTGTTTCCTAGCTCTGTGGCCAACTCATTAATAGCAGTTGGAAATGATGGACTCCAAGAAAGAGACAGAATGGTTCGAGCATGCATTGCCATTATCTGTGAACTAGGTCAGAATTTTCTCTGTAATAAAAAATGTAGTATTTTAGAAAGAATATATAACATTTTAATGCCTTTAATACATGAATTATTTAGTTATTAAAAATATATGAAAAATTCAGACATTCCTGATAGAGAACTAGAGGATTATTATTTAAACAAATAATTTGGAAGTGACATTGAAATTCTATATATTTTAAAGTTTTATTCATCATGAAATTTAATATATTGGGAGTTCCCGTCAATCGTGCAGTGGAAACGAATCCAACTAGGAACCATGAGGTTGTGGGTTTGGTCCCTGGCCTTGCCCAGTGGGTTAAGGATCTGGTGTTGCTGTGAACTGTGATGTAGGTCGCAGATGTAGCTCGGATCCAGCCTTGCTGTAGCTGTGGCGCAGGCTGGCAGCTGTAGCTCCAATTAGACCCCTAGCCTTGGAATCTCCATATACAGTGGATGTGGCCCTAAAAAGCAAAAAGTAAAAAAGAAATTTAATGTATTGGAATTGTCCAAATTCCTTTAGTTAGAATAAAATCCCTTAAAGTCTGGATCTCATACAGTTAACTACACTGTATTCTGATATGAGTTAAAAACAATAATTCACCATACATTACAAAAATAAATATAAATGCCATAGGATTAAAGAATTAAATAAGGAAAACATGGGGGGAAATGGATGACTATTTCTCTTATCATTATAAGGAAAGGGAGTTTTGAATTCTCAAAAGAAATCAAACGGATTTCAGCAGCTATAGATTTTATTATAAGAATATAAGAAAACATTCAGTGCCAAAACAAAGAAGAAATAAATGTAACAAACATGATAGGTAAATAATTTGTTTATATACAGATTGGTATGAAAAATAAGTAATCCTCAAAGAAATGCATGACTAATGAAAATATTTTAGAAGTTCAGCCTCACTTATAACCAAGGAAATATAATTTTAAATGACAAGATATTTTTCCCCACCAAAAGTAGAAATGGTATAGGTTACATTCACTCTTGATATACTCAATAAATTAATAACAAAAATTTAAAGAAATGAAAGAGCCAAACCTTACCATTGAGAGTTTTAAAATACTGCCCAGTATACCTGTTGATTTAGAGACAAAGTCAGAAATTTGAGGAAATTTTGAAAATAGTAAAAATTTGACCACATGTCAATGTATGGAATGCTTGGAAAGCTGTATACTTAGAGTTAACTTCTCATCAAAAGATGCTTTTATAATTAAGCAAAAGTAATGAAAATAAGTGAATGAACCCCAAAAATAGAAAAAGAAGGAAAAAAAATCAATTTTAAGGTAAGCAGGAGGAAGCAGTGATGATTTTGAGTCTTTAGATTGATTATTAGCTAACTTACGTTGATTGGAAGAAGAAAAAATAATACATAGATATGCACACTACTATCTGAAAAATGCAAAGGTCAGAGAAACAGAAGTTAATATAGAACGAGGAAGAGAATATAATAGGAGTTTTTAAAATTATGAGATAATTTTTTTAAATATACTTAAAAATTTTACTGAAATAAATGGGTTTTCAGAGAAAATTTAATTTCCAATTGATTCAAGAAGTAGAAAACACGATGGAGTTCCCTTGTGGTACAGCAGGTTAAGGATCGAGCATTGTCACTTTAGCATCTCTGGTCACTTCTGTGACGTGGGTTCAGTCCCTGTCCTACAACTTCCACATATCATGGATATGGCCAAATGGGAGAAGAAAAGGGTAGGAAGCATGATGGATCAAAAACCAGAGAAGTACTTGATGAATTATTTGCCTCTAAAAAAAGACTCAGTCAGATGGTTTTGTCTTTAAAAAAATGGTTTCAACGAATAAATAATTCTTATATAATCTAATTGAGAGCATTAAAAACATGGAAACGTATTTGTTTTCTTAAATGAAACTAACATTTTATACACACACACAGATACACATGTACACAGTTACACACATACATAAAATAATTAGAATGTACTTTGTTAACATTCGGAAATACTTATCTCAAATCTCCATTCTTTTATTCTTAATGGTGGAGCTATACAAATATTACATCCTTTAAAAAACTCTTAATTAGTGTTGTTTTAAGACTTTTAGCCAGGTTAGCAAGACAAAATAGTAAATGAAGTTTACATATCGGAAAGGAGAAATTATACTTTGTAGATGATACATCTGGAAAATTGAATCAATTGAAGAACAACTTAAGTAATTCAGTACAGTGGAAACCTGAAAATACAGATTTGATAGATTATTTTGTATTTCAGCAGCAATCAGTAAATATAATAGAAAAAAGATACAATTTCCAAAGTAGAAAAGAAAACTCTATATAGCAAACTTAGTGAGAAATGTAAATGACGTGTATGTTTTTTCAGGGTACTTTTCAGTTTGTTTAATTGATTTTTAAGAAGGAACACTAATCTTTAGGTAGAAATGAGAATATTGGTTGCCTTGGTTGTGATTGGGGACCAATCGAAAAGTGGTGTGAAGGAACTTTCTAGGATGATGAATATTCTATACCTTATTTGAGGTAGTGGTTGCAAGAGCATAGACACTGTTCAGATTTATTGAACTCATTAAAATCTGTCTGTTTTACTGTATGTAATCATACCTCAATGTAGAAAAAAAAATGGAGAGGGACCTTAAATTTAAAATTTAGCTAGAATAAGCAGGAGAAATTCAATTATGAAAACATTTTTGAAAAAGAATAAATGGAGGGGAAGGGAAAGACTTTTTTCTCATGTTATTAAGCTAGGTTATTAAGAAAGAAAAAAATGAAAAAGAATCAAAAGTTGCAGACCCTCATATCTAAAAATTTTCAGTATATTAAAATTATAAAAATCAGTTTGGAAAGCATGCTGAATTAAGTGATTAAACATTTGAAAAAAATTGAGTTTATCCATATTAAGCCGAAGTCAACTTCCTAACAGGTTAAAAACCGAAATGTTAATCATGAGCTCATTTAGAAAACACATGTGTGAGGAGTTCCCATCGTGGCTCAGCAGAAACAAATCTGACTAGTATTCATGAGGACGCAGGTTCAATCCCTGGTCTCACTCAGTGGGTTAAGGATCTGGCATTGCCATGAGCTATGGTGAAGGTCACAGCCATGGCTCGGAACCTGCGTTGCTGTGACTGTGGCTGGCAGCTGCAGCTCCGATTCAACCCCTAGCCTGGGAACCTCCATATGCCGTGGGTGTGCCCCTAAAAAAGACAAAAAAAAAAAACCCCAGAGTAACTTGTGTGCGTGCCTACAAAGAAAATGCCTTGTCTTTCAGGTAGGGGAGAAGTTTTCGAGCTTAAAATCTAAAGTTAAATTATAAATCAGATAAAAAATGTGAAACAAAGAGCTGATTTTCCCACTCTGACGCACTGAAGTCCACAGGAAAAAAGAACCATTCAATAAAACATGAGCAAAGGGTACAAGAAGAACAATACAGGGACATAAAGGAAACAAAAAATTACGATTTTGGGAAGTATGTTCAGTGACTCTTAATTAGATACACTTTATCCTCGTACCCCTTCACCTGTCATTGATTAGAGAATTTTTCAAGTCAGAAAGGAAATTGTTTTAAAATCTCAGATTTCTGATAATTATCCCATATATAATATATTAAGTTTTTCTTTTTACTTTTAGCACTTCAGAATCCAGAGGTGGTGGCCCTTCGAGGTGGACTAAACACCATCTTGAAAAATGTGATCGATTGCCAACTAAGTCGAATAAATGAGGCTCTCATTACTACAATTTTGCACCTCCTTAATCATCCAAAGACCCGACAATATGTACGAGCTGATGTAGAATTAGAGGTAGGAATTTTAATGTTCTTTTCTAGTTTTGAAATATGACTTTAAATACATACTCTTTGAAATTTTAAAGTTAATAAATGCAGCACAGAATTAATTATTAAACCTAGGGGTTCCCTTCCCTTTGTGGCTCAGTAGTAACGAACCCAGCTAGTATCCATGAGGATGCAGTTCAGTGGTTCAATCCCTGGCCTCGCTCACTGGGTTAAGGATCTGGTGTTGCTGTGGCTGTAGTGTAGGCCAACAGCTACAGCTCCAATTCGACCCCTAGCCTGGGAACTTCCATAAGCCATAGGTGCGCACCTAAAAAGACAAAAAAATAAAATTATTAAACCTAAATTTTCTAATAAGACTGGCTTATTCCTAGCAATATTTTATAGCTCATTCAGTTTGGACTGAATTGAAAAAATTCTCAAGAGTATTCCATCAACATAGAAGGTGAACTTTATTTTTTGACAAAGCAAATTAGAGCATAAGTAAGATTTATCTACTTAAATTTACCCATTTGTTTAAGAAGACCATTTCTTTTTAAGGAGTGTAGTGTTTTAATTGTGTGTGAATAGCTCCTGCTGATTATATACTACTTATTTATTAAACCATGCTAAAATTCTCTGAACTTGGAAGTACTCTTTGACAACTAATGACCATATATGAATACATATTTTTCTTTTTAAAATATTATACAATTTAAAATTTTTTACTAATTCATTTTTTTTACAATTCAAAACAATAAGGCTATCATACATTCTTTTCTGTAATAAAGTATGTAGTAGAGATTGGAACAGAATTATCCCAAATGATACTCTTAAAGATCATTTTTGTAAATGTATTGCATTGTTGTCCATTGCAGATAGTTTTCACAACAGGTTTAAACCAGGCCTTTGTTTGTATTTGGGTATGAAATTATGCAAATTATAAAAGATTTATTGTTTCCTAATTTTCCTGTTTAAATTATTTGATGAAACTTGCCTTAAATGTTGTGGTTTTATCAGGGCTATTAGAAATATTTTGAGATTATAAAATTGACATTAACCTGGATCATTAACAATGTTAATTACAATATTCTCCTCAATAAGTGATTTTAAATACATTATTCATGATAGCCCAGTGGGAATAAGCTGGCATTTTTGATATTTTACAATGCATTTCACTTTTTTTCTTTATCAAGTGTAAAAACTGATTTTAGGATTGGAGAAATGATTACAGTAAAGGAAGATTATAATATGTATAGGTCTATTTTTTTATTCCTTTATAATTGTAGAGCAGATTAGCAAAGCTTTTTTGTAAATGAAAAGACCTCAGAGAATATGATAGACATTTAAGTACACTCCTATCTTTGTTTATATCTTTAAAGCCACAAATGTTAGTTCTTTTTTTCCTTAACAAGATTCCCCACCCCACCCCACCCGAGGAATAGCATAGGGATTGAGAGCATTGACTTTGCATTATTCAGATCTGATCTGGATTTTTTTTGTTCTGCAGCCTAATATTAGCTTTATGATTTGGGGCAATTTATTAGCCTCTCTTGGACCCATTTTTTTCTAGGTAAAATGAAAGTCATGGTTTTTAAATATTACAATAATAATGGTAATAGTAATGGAAGCAACAGACACTTATGTAAAGCTTATAATGAGTTAGGCAGTATTTCTGGGTGCTTTACATATATTAGTTCTAATCTACATAAATTTTTTATTTGTGTACCTGGCACAGAATAAGTATTCAATAAATATTGATTGCCTTGGATATTAATCACTATCATCATTATCTACTTTAGAGTCTGCTAAGAGAATATTGTCCTCCTTTTTTACTAGTTAAATTTTACCAATTTTCATTCTGACTTCATAACTTTCACTTCTTTTCCATGTGCAAAGGACTCTTATTTTCAGGGCTACTGTCTGTTACTAGGCCCAAATCTTCTGTTAAAAAAAAAAAAATTCATTTTAAATTTACCCAGGCTTCTGTTTCTGCTATATGTAATATAATTTGACCTCACATAGGAAAAAAATGTAGATTTAGTATAATAATGTTATTAGAATAGTCGGTCTATAAAGACTTCAAAATTATAATTGTAGTTTTTTATAGTAGATTTTATTTATTTTTGCTTGTTTGTTTTTGTTTTTTGTTTTCTTTTTGTCTTTTCTAGGGCTGCACCTGCGGCATATGGAGGTTCCCAGGCTAGGGGTCTAATCGGAGCTATAGCCGCTGGCCTACGCCACAGCCACAGCAACACCAGATCCCAGTCGTGTCTGCGACCTACACCATAGCTCACGGCAACGCCGGATCCTTAACCCACTGAGCAAGGCCAGGGATCGAACCCACAACCTCATGGTTCCTAGTTGGATTCGTTAACCACTGAGCCATGACAGGAACTCCTATACTAGATTTTCAAAATAACATTTTTTAAACTTTAGAGTGGGATAGGGTGATTTATAGCATCTGCTATGGAAAACTAGAAAAGTTGAATAATTAAGGAAATCATGTATTTAAAACAGTATAGAGCTTTGAGAGCAATAAGGATCAGAAGGGGTGAAATTCTAAAGAGAGAAAATTCATTGAGAGTTGCTCTAAAGATCTACAGATGTCCTTGGGAACACTTGCAGATGTGGGTTAATTAAGAACATGATTTCGGCCTAAGTAGAAGACCAGTGTATTTGGCAGGCATATGTGTGTGCAGTGACAAGTCTAGAGATATGAAAAGTCCCTAGATCAATTTGATTTGCCCCTCCAGAAGTTTGCTGAAATAAAAATCCATGGAGAGCAGAAGTTAAAATGTCAAAATCTGAGGAAGGGACAGTAGAAAGCTATGTCTCCAGTATATAAGATGCATGGCCTCCTCGGAGGGGGAGCCTTGGGCAGAAATTGAAAGGCCTCTAATAAGAAGCAGTGAATTTACACTGATTTTTTTTTTCTTTTTTTGAGGGGGGCATATGCAAGTTTCCAGACTAGGGGTCGAATCAGAACTGCCGGCCTCTGCTACAGCCACACCAGATCCGAGCCTCATCTTCGACTTACACTGTAGCTTTCGGCAATTCTGGATCCTTAACCCAATGAGCAAGTCCAGGGATCGAACCTGCATCCTCAGAGATACTAAGTCAGGTTCTTTAATCAACTGAGCCACAATGGGAACTCTGAATTTACACTGATTTTATGCAGTTGCTTTTTCTTCTTGGGGCCACTTACTGATTGGGGCCACTTGCTAATCAGGACAAAATTAGAAGCTGAAAATCCAAGTTGGCTTTTCCTGAGCTCTGAAAAACCAGAACAGCTTTTGGCAGTTGTGTAATGATAATCAAATGACAAAATGGGTATTTCATTGCTGATTTCCTATTCTTGACATCTTCAAATTCTGAAGCGATTCTGGATGGATAGCTAAAGATCTAAGTTCAAAACTTATGAAATATGTAGAAAAAATTACCCAATCTCTCACTGTTGAGGAGAAAAAAGAACTTGCTAAGATATCTATTGAAAAGTATTGGAGATCCATACTTTAGGAACACAGAAAATCCAAAGATACTCTCAGATCTTACTAAAAATTGAGGGTACTCTCAACTTTACTGGTGATTAGGATAAACTGATCAATCCCTTTAATCTACCTGACTAACAAAGGAAAGGATAAACTATCTCTGATGGAGATAACATCACTTTTCATAAAATTTCATTCAGAAATTTGATTGAATGTCACACCAAAAAAATAACTATGTAACTGAAAACTCAAAAGAAGTTCCATAGAAACACGCCCACAGGTGAGCCAGATATTTCAGCTAGAGCAAAAAGACTTTAAAACAACCATGATTAACTTGTTAAGGAAAATGGAGAAGAAGAAAATAGATGAAATAATGAATTTCACCATATAATTGGAAGATGCAAAATGAATCAAATGGAACTAGTACTGAAAAATATAATATGTGAAATTCTGAACTTGACACAATTAAAAAGTCTTTTTAGATGAGCAGATAGTGGTAAACTGGAAGAAAAGTCAATAAAAATATCAAGTAAAGCATGGTGGGGGTGGAGAGATAGAAAGGAAAGGGACAGAACAGGACAAAAGGAACAAAACATCATTGTTGTCTTTGGAGAAGAGAGAGAAAATGAGCAGAGGCAAACAGCCAAAGAAATAGTGGTCAAAACTTTTGTTTTTAAAACTTCATAAAGCTCAGAAAACTCAAAATAACATGAAGAAAACATCATGTAAGCATGTAGGCACATCATGATGAGATTGTTGAAAATCAAGATAAATAAAAATCTTAAAATGAGCTTGAGGAAAAAAGACATTACTTTCAAAAGAACAAATCTTACAGCTGATTTCCCATTAGAAATAATACAACCCGAAGACATAGAATGGCATCTTTAGAGTGCCGAAAGTAAATAATGTCAACCCAACCCATAGAAAATGTCCAAGAATTTTTAGACTAAAAAAGATCCAAGGGAATTTAAAGAAACATTGTTCTTTTTTGGATTGCTTGCCCTATGTCATGAAGACACTAAAGCAGCCTGTAGTGAGGCTCATATGGGGAGGAACTGAGCCCTGTTGCCAACAATTAGCATGTTGTGAGCAAACCATCTTTAAGCAGATCCTACAGCTTTAGTCAAAGATGACTGCAGCCCTGACCCATATTTTGACTGCAGTCTTTTGAGGGACCCTGAGCCATTAATTGCACAGCTAAGCTCTTCTAGATTGCAATTCACAGAAACCATGTGAGAAAATAAATATGTATTGTTGTTTATAATATGAGACATACATACACAAAGGAAGATTAAACAAAAGGAAAATGATCTGAGACAAATAAAGGAATGCAGGACAGAATGAAGGGTGGCAAAAAAGACATACATACGACTAAATATGAAAGGCTGCTCACTTGCGAGTTCCTGTTGTGGAACAGTGGAAACGAATCCGACTAGTATCCATGAGGACTCGGGTTCAATCCCTGGCCCCTCTCAGTGGGTCAGGGATCTGGCATTGCTGTGAGCTGTGGTTTAGGTCGAAGACATGGCTCAGATCCTGTGTGGCTGTGGCTGTGGCGTAGGCCAGCAGCTGAAGCTCTGATTCAACCCCTAGCCTGGGAACTTCCAAATGCTTGTGGGTACAGCCCTAAAAAAGCAAAAATAAAATAGAAGACTACTCATTGTCAGAAGCAATCTTTGTCATGTGTTATGTATTTTATATTATATTTAAAATTAAAAATCAGACCACAATAATGTAATAGATAAGGCAGGGGGGTTGGTAAATGAGATAACAGTGGTTAGGGTTAGGGTTAGGGTCACTAAATATGAGAATACATAAAAAAAACTTGAAACTAGCAACAAAAATGAAAATATAATTTATAAAATAAACCATCTAAATAATTGTTCAAAAATAGTAAAACTTGGAGTTCCTGCTGTGGCACAGTGGGTTAAGAATCCGACTGCAGTGGCTTAGGGCACTGTGTATGGGTGGGTTTCATCCCCTGCCCATCAGAGGGATCAAAGGATCCAGCGTTGCTCCAGCTGCAGCTCAGATTCAGTCCCTTTCCTGGGAACTTCTATGCCATGGGTGCACCCATTTAAAAAAAAATAGGCAAAACTAAGTGATAGTGTTAGAAGTTAGGATAGTAATTCTGGGGTGAGTACAAAGGAGAAATAAGGCTTTGAAGATGCTAGTTACAGGGAGTGTGCTTGGTTTGAGAAAATCCATCAAACCTCATCTTCATGATTTGTACACTATTTAATACATATATAATATGTCAATTTAAAAGTTCAAAAATTCAATTTGTACATTTAAAAAATAACTCAAATATGTTCCTTGATGATGACTTCGAAGAAATAAGTCTCCCAAGCAGTGTATCCAATTAGAGTTATAGCGAAGTGGAATTAATTTTCCCTTATTGCAAAAAGAATGCATTTTATAATAAGGACTCTTTTTCTTCCTCTTCTTTTTTTGCCTTTTTTTTAATCAGCGAATTTTAGCACCCTATACCGATTTTCACTACAGACATAGTCCAGATACAGCTGAAGGACAGCTTAAGTAAGTACCTTGTGCGTTGCTGTTAAAACCTTTAGTTTTGCCTGATTATATGTAGAGCCATAGCAAAATCAGTAGTTTTTCTGTTTCATAGGGTTATATTGTAGTTCTCTCATAATTAACTATGGTTTAAAACATTAAAATTAAGTTTTGGTAAATTTAAAAACTTGGAATTAGTTTCTTATTTTAAAAAATGTAAGATAGGCTGCAGTAGAAACCTAGATCTTTAATAGGTTTTCTATTGTACATATTTTTAGCATAATTATATTGAGACACTAAAAGAATTAAATAACAGTGAATAGAATGAAGAGCTGCTTTAACAAATTAAGTAAGCAGAAAGACTACTGTGTAGAATTTTGAGACTGAGGTTAATAGGAAAATGAGATAAAGGTTATTTTCTAATGGTTTGGATCCTGCATTGCTGTGGCTGTGGTGCAGGCTGGCAGCTGTAGTTCCGATTAGATCCCCTAGTCAGGAAACCTCCATGTGCTCTGGGTTCAGCCCTAAAAAGCCAAAAAAAAAAAAAAGATTATTTTCTAGATAGAAGGATAATTTTCAGAGTCTCTTTGGAGAAAAAAGCACAAGTTTACTGGGTATTTTGGAATAACTATATTCAAATTGATTTAGGGCCCAGATAATGTGTTATCTGTGAAGATTTTGCCAATGACAATTCCATAAATATACTATCAGGTATAGCATAGTAGGAATGTTGGATTGCAGACATACTTATTTTGAGAGATGCTTATTAAGCAGGCTGGCGTTGTCTCTAACGCTTAATTAAAGGTGCTAATAAGTTAAGAATAGTTTCAGAAAGAGAGGAAAAGTAGAACTCAGTAGAAAAGTGGAATTTATAATTTGTTTTAAACCATGTTGTAAATTTTAAATGTGAAGGGGGGCTTATCGGTATATAATCGGATAATTGCTATGAAGTAGATCTTATCTTTATTTTTCTTACATTGTTTAATTTCCTATGTTAATATTTAAATGTTAAGTAATGATAGCTCTTACTCTGATACAGTAGTAGGAAAAACTCACTTACTTTAAATTTAATTTCTTTGCCGACACCCTCCCCCACCCAACAGAGAAGACAGAGAAGCAAGGTTTCTAGCCAGTAAAATGGGAATCATAGCAACATTCCGATCATGGGCAGGTAAGTTACTCTGTGCTGCTTTGTAACATCCAATAAGAAAAACTTGACTTTTTTCAAATGTTAAAATAAATTATTATTGCAGCATCAAATTTAGATATTAACCTAGTCTTCCTTTGTATGGTATCATTAAAATTGAGAGGTTTGTATACAAGTATTAAAATTGACCATTTTTAAGTCAAAGTACTCATGATAACCTGGGCAATTAAAAGAAGTTAAACATGATCTATACCAAAAAATATTTAAGAAAGTTGACTGTGTAACTAAAGTTTGCCACCTAAAAGTATGATGTTGTAGAATGTCGTGAATTACCGAATAAGCAAATCTAGACCATTAGTAGCCCCAAATTTCTTTTTGTTTGTTTATTTTTTTGTTTTGGAATTTTAGGGGGAATTTTATTTGTAGAATAATTTAAGGGATGGTATACAAAGGAATGCTGAAGTAAATAGAACAAGAAAATTTACCTGAACATTGCTGTACGCCTCGATAACCTAACATATTTTTTCCATAAAAATGTCTATCCCAGCCATAGACCTGGCCCTTAGTCAATATATGTATAAAGATTTCCTCTGGCCTCTTAACATTTTAGTAAAAACCCTAACCTTGCTATACCTCTTGACTGCCTATTTCCCCTTATAGTCTTGGACAACCTAAGATTCTGTGAGGGCTCAACCATCGCATATCCTTGTTTATACTTTACTAGCCTTCACACAGACTTTCAACATAGAAACCAACACGTCCTCCTGCCAAGGTTAACTGTCACTGCCCTGATCTCAGAAGGTATAATGACTTTGTCTTCTGAAACTAAGCCACCATTCTTTACAATTCATCAACTTCCTTGCCGTTAGAGTGGTTTTTGCTTTCCCTCAGAATGAATTCTATCCTCCTCTAACCATCAGAACGACTCTCTTCTCATTTTCCCTATTTCAGTCTCTACTCTCTCATTGCTGTACCTCTAGTCTCTGTCAGTCTCCTGTTTTTCTGAAGTGTTCTTTCTGCTGTGTTCCGGTTTGTCCCAGAGTCCTTTATACACTAACCCATCATTAGAAATGTAAAAGGTCAGGAGTCTCTTTCCCTCCTATTAAGAGAAATACTCTTCAAGTTAGAACTCTGAAAACATTTTCTCACAAATAATTTCCTAAATAATGTTAGGGTCTTTGGAATTCTGTGTGAGTTAAGTAAACTTCTATGTATTTGTAATGTTTTTTTCTATCCTATATTTAAAAATCCATATAACTGGTTGATAAATGAACTTTTAGATCACAGTTTCTTCATGAGTTCCAGTAGCCTATTTTCCCTGTTAGTGCAGACTATGATTACAGATTATCATATCTTAATCTGTAATCTCTCAACATACTGTCAGACATCAGAGTTTGAGAAACACCATTTTGATGTTTTAAGTAAGTCCATCTATTTATTATGTTTTAATTTGAATTAAGAATCTAAATTCAAAGAGAAAATGCGTATTATTCATAAAAATACATGTTAGTTAGAGGTAACAGGGCACTTCAGAGTCCTATGTGACTTTTTAAAAATGTTTTCCCCAATATTTTATTGTCAAAAATTTCATATATACAGAAGAATTATACAGAGAACACCCATATACTCCTGCCACTTAGATTTTTCTGTTTACTTTAATATATATATCTATCCCTCTGCTTGTGTTGTGTCTCTCTATAAATTCACTGGAACTTCTATGTTACTCTAATGCGTTTCGGAGGAAGTTGCAGAATTAAGTACTTTTGACTCCTAAACACTTCTGCGTGCACATTATCACCTAGAATTCAATATTTGTTTAGGGACCTTATTTGGTTATTTTTATTTCTGGGTTTTTTTTGTTTTTATTTTTTGTTTTTTTGAGGTAAAATTTATCCCTTATGGTGAAATGCACAAATCTTAAACCTGCCATTTGAGTTTTGACAAATACTTACACCTGTGCATCCAAACGCTTTTCAGGATATAGAACATTGCCATCATCCCAGAAAGTTATCTCAGGTCCCTTTCTAGTTAATCCCTGACCTCACTCCCATAAGCAGCAGCCACCATTAGGTTTATTTTTATCATAGATTAGTTTTTCCTGTTCTGAAACTTCATGTAAGTGGAAGTGTTTGTATACTTTTGTTTTTCCTGTTCTATAACTTCATGTAAGTGGAAGTGTTTGTATACTTTTGTGTAAGGCTCTTTCACTCAACATAATGATTCCAATTTGATTCAACATAATGCTACTGATTCATGTTGTATAAACCAATAATATGTTCTTTTTTCTTGCAAGGTAATATTCCACTGGGTGAATATATCGCTATGTTTTTAGCCTTCCTCCTGTTAGTGAACAGCTGACCTGTTTCCACTTTTGACCATTCTAAATAGAGCTACTATGAGCAGTCTTGTACAAGTCTTTTTTTGGACATAACTTTTGACTTTTGGGGGTAAATACCCAAATAGAACTGTTGAGTCAGAGTGAATATATATTTAGTTTTATGAGACACTGCCAGACTTTTCTCAAAATATGTATACTACTTTATACTTTCATTGTCAGTGTATGGGAGTTCCAGTTGCTCAGCATCCTTACCATCATCTGGTGTGGCTGTGTGGCAGTATCTCATTGTGAATGTTATTTGCAATTCTCCCATGACTGATGATATTGAACACTTAGTATATGTTTATTGGCTCTTTATATATCTTCCTTTGTGACATAGTGTTAATATGTTTGAAATTATTTGACTTAATTCCCTCACTTAGTATTTTGATTCATATCATTTATTTGAAGTCTGTTAGTTATAGTCTTCTGTGTGTTCAGTAAATTTTAAATTTAAACTAAGTTTTTCCCTTTAGGTTAAGGGAACATTAAATAAGCGAGACATTGTCTTATTCTCTCCAGTATTCTTACTCCTGGCGATCACTCATCAGCATGTAGGACTAGTCAGATTCATGAACCTTTTTTGGTATGAAACAAATTAAAAGAAGTAATTTGAATGAAAAATTGAAACTCTTTAATCCATTGGGAAATTCAGAGGATGTTTGAAATATGGTATCACTTAAACGATAATCAAATAATATTATAGTGTAATTTAGCTTGGAAAAATGTCACAGATTATGTATATCAGTGTAGAAATATATACTATATATTATTATAGAAATATATTACTATATGCTATATATTAGTACAGAAATATATTACTATAGAATTTTTTTTTTTTCTTTTTGGCCACACTCACGGCACGTAGAAGTTCCCAGGCCAGGGATGGAACCTGAGTCACAGCAGTGATAATATCAAATCATTAACCCCTGGCCACCACAGAACTCACTAGAAACTTTTTTTTTAAATTCAAATCAGTGATTGTTTTTCTCTCTATCCTTTTAAGGTATTATTAATTTATGTAAACCTGGAAACTCTGGGATTCAGTCTCTAATTGGAGTACTTTGCATTCCAAATATGGAAATAAGGGTAGGTAAAAGTTACTATGATTATTTCATTCCTGACTTTTAGTGGAGGAAATTAATTGAAATAAGTTATTTCAGTTGATACTTTTCCCTTATGATCACTTATCTGTATCACAGAGCATTTTAAAAATACATGAATAAATATTTACTACTTAGTTGAACCCTAAGGATGTTCTATGCCGTTATTAGGAACTATGGCTGTATTAAAATTAGATTAAAAATGTGAAATTAATTATGCTTTATTCATTAAAAAGTATAGACAATACACAGGGTCATTCTTATTGTGAAAGGTTCAAGCAATACAGAAAAAGGTACTTAAAAAATACAGTATTTATGCAACTTATGCCTCCCAACTTATGTTTTTATGTTATGAGTGATCGGTGGTTTTGATTAAAATTGAATGGTGTATATGCTTACTTATTAGATATAGTTGTAAATTATTAGTGCATAGGAATTGTGTTAAACAAATTGAAATTAGAGGAAAAAAATTAATACTTCATATGATTCTTTTTTTCCCCTTCAATGTTTTTGTTTTAATTTTGTTGAAAGGAACAAAATTTGCACCTTTGTTTCTTAGTAGTAGTAGTAAATATATTAGCCAGAGGTGCCATGCCTAAAATATGAACTAAAAATAAGAGCATTTAGACCATAGAAATGGAAGGATGTGATTATAGATGGAAAAATCTATAAGGAGAGAGCAGAGGTTCCAATTCAATTGACTTCTTACTTAGCAGATGGGGAAAGAACTTGGACTTCTTCGGAGGCTGGCTGACTGAGATTTGACTCCTGGTTTTATTTTTATCTTCATGACTTTGGACAAATTACATTTAACATTTAGATCTTTCTTCATCTGTGCAGTGGGGATAATAAAAGATTTATTGAAAAGATTACATCATGTGTATGCAGTAAGCATTCAGTAGTTTTCTCGAGTAATAGGCCCGATAGGGTGGTTTTCTAAAATACAGTAGTTGTGTTTTTATCAACTTCTAATTCTGGGAATAGGGACATTAAGAAAATTTTAAGTGAAGATTTATTTCATAAAAACAAATCAACTGTCTTTATTTGCACTTGCAGCGAGGTCTCCTTGAAGTGCTTTATGATATTTTCCGTCTTCCTCTACCTGTTGTGACTGAAGAGTTTATAGAAGCACTGCTCAGTGTAGGTAGGTATTGAAGTGCATTCACTCACTATTCATATGTTTCAATTCTTTAAATGGCTTATCTAAGAGAGGCAGAGTCCCTCAAAGGAAAAGTACTGAACCAAACATTGAATATCATTTACTTACTGCATATTTGTGGCATGAAGCTAATATAAGGTAAAATTTCAGATAAATTTCCTTTTTTAAAATTTTTTTCAGTTTTTTTTTTTTCAATTTTTTGTCTATTTGTCTTTTTAGGGCTAAACCCACGGCATATGGAGGTTCCCAGGCTAGGGGTCCAATCAGGGCTGTAGCTGCTGGCCTACACCACAGCTCACGGCAACGCTGGATCCTTAACCCACTGAGTGAGGCCAGGGATTGAACCCGCAACCTCATGGTTCCTAGTTGGATATTTTTCTGCTGCATCAAGATGGGAACCTCTAAATCTCAGATAAATTTGTAAAAAGGAATTTAGTTTCTTCTACATTACTCAGCTCCTGAAATGAGCAGTGAAATTAATAGAAGAACGGACTGTGCTTGTTTTGGCAGCACATATGCTAAAATTGGAATGATAGAGAGAAGATTAGCATGGCCCCTGTGCGAGGATGACATGCAAATTTGTGAAGTGTTCCATATTTTTTGAAGTTAGAACATTTTCTAATACCACACACAAAAATAAACTCAAAATGGATTAAAGACCTAAACATAAGACCAGATACTATAAAACTCCTAGAGGAAAACATAGGTGGAACACTATTTGACAAAAATTGCAGCAATTTCTTATCTGGTCTACCTCCTAGAATAATAACAATAAAAATAAAAATAAATGGGACCTGATTCAACTTTAAAGTTTTTGTAAAGCAAAGAAAACCATAAAACAGAAAGACAACCTACAGAATTGGAGAAAATCTTTGCAAATAAAGTGACCAAGGATTAATCTCTAAAATGTATAAACATCTCATGAAGCTTTATATCAAAAAAACAAAAAACTGAATCAAAAAATGGGCTGAAGATATAAACAGACATTTCTCAAAGACATAAAGATAGCTAAATCACATGAAAAAATGCTCAGCTTCACTAATTATTAGAAAAATGCAAGTCAAACCTGCAATGAGGTATTACCTCACACCAGTCAGAATGGCCATGATCAGAAAGTCTACAAACAATAAATGCTAGAGAGGGTGTGCAGAAAAGGGAATCCTCCTATACAGGTGGTGGGAATGTAAATTAATGCAAACACTATAGAGGAGTGTATGGAGGTTCCTTAAAAACTAAATTAGAGCTACCATATGTTTCAGCAGTCCCACTCCTGGGCATATGTTCAGAGAGAAAAAATAATTCAAAAAGACACAAGAGCCTAAATGTTAATTGCAGCACTATTTAAATAGCCAAGACATTGAAGCAGCCTAAATGTCCATCATCAGAGGAATAGACAAAGAAGATGCAGTACATATATACAATGGAATATTATTCAGCCATAAAAATAATGAAATAATGTCAGTTGCAGCAATATGGATGGATGTAGAGATTATCATACTGAGTGGAGTAGGTCAGAGAAAGACAAATATCATGATATTTATATGTGGAATCTAATAAAAAATGATACAAAAGAACTTATTTAAACAATGAAACAAACTTACAGATTTCAAAAACCAATCTTATGGTTACCATAGGTGAAACTGTTGAGAGAAGGAAAGAACTGGAAGGGTAGGAATAACATATATACTGCTATATATTAGATGGTTAATAAAACCTACTGTATCGCATAAGAAAATCTACTCAATAGTTTGTAGTAACCTATATAGGAAAAAGGAAACGACATATTTATATGTATGACTGATTCACTTTGCTGTATACCTGAAACAAATACAACATTTTAAATCAACTCTACTCCAATAAAACTAAATTTTAAAAAGACCAAAAAAAAATAGAAGAATGGACCAAGAAAGGAAGAGGAGATAATAAGGAACCTATGTGATTCTCAAATTGTATTATTTAATTCTTATTTTATTTTGGCCAAATTATTCTGCGTCCCACAGTGAAGGAAGTTAAATCTGTACATAAAGTTTTTTTTCTATATACCTTTCTGAGTTTTTTTTTTTTTTTTTAGCCAGTATTTAAGAAAACTATTTATATCCTGGTTATATATGATGGTTATTTGAAGTGTTTCATTGATACCCCATTTTCTTCTACCTACTTATTTTTAACTATTTTAGATCCAGGTAGATTCCAAGACAGTTGGAGGCTTTCGGATGGCTTTGTAGCAGCTGAAGCAAAAACTATTCTTCCTCATCGTGCCAGATCCAGGTAGAATTTAGATACAGAAAATAGTTCAGATATCTTATAATTACTGTTTTCATGTTAAATATTATAATATATGGAACAATATTTGAACTGCTTCTGTGCTGTTCTTATTTCCAGGCCAGACCTCATGGATAATTATTTGGCACTGATACTCTCAGCATTTATTCGTAATGGACTTTTAGAGGTAAGACTTATAAACCTTATTTTATTCTGTTTTGTTTATTTTATTTTCTCTAACAGGATTCTTTCAGAGCAACAGGCATATATGATGGATAAATGTGCTCATATATACTATTTTGCAACTATATTATTTTCTTTTTATTTTCAAAGGGTTTGGTTGAAGTGATAACAAACAGTGATGACCATATCTCAGTTAGAGCTACCATCCTTTTAGGAGAGCTTTTACATATGGTAAGTTTAATAACTTCTGATTATGTTTCATGGGAGTAATGTTTTGATTTATTAAACATACTGTTTTAACAAAGAAACTTACATTTATTTTTTAAAAATTCACAACTATTTGAATGTTAATCTTTGCATTACAGAGAGCCCTTGATACCTTATATCTTAATTTATATAGGCTAGTTTTATAAAAGGAAAAAATATAAAAAAAATAGAGTACTAAATATTGTTTTTTACACTCATTTATTTTCTTAATTTTTTAAAAATTTTTTGCTTTTTTATGGCCACACCTGCAGCATATGGAAATTCCCAGGCTAGGAGTCAAATGGGAGCTACAGCTGCTGGCCTATGCCACAGCTACAGCAGTGCAGGATCCAAGCCGCATCTGCGACCTACACCGCAGCTCACTACACCGCAGCTCATGGCAATGCTCAACCCACTGAGCGAGGCCAGGGATCAAATGCAAGTCCTTGTGGATACTAGTTTGTGTTCGTTATACCGCTGAGCCACAACGAGAACTTCCTATACTCTTTTATTTTTATTTTACTTTTTGGCCACCCCTCAGCATGTGGAGTTTCTTGGCCAAGGATCAGGTCTGATCCACAGCTGTGGCAATGCTGGATCCTTAACCCCCTATGTTAGGCCGGGATCAAACCTGTGTCCCATGCTCCAGAGACACTGCCTGTCCCCTTATGCCACAGCAGGAACTCCTATGCTCACTTTTGATGTTGACATTTTGAGCCCTATAAATCTTTCTCTTAGACTTCCCACCTAAAAAGCATGAAATTACAAAACTATAGATATTACTTCAGTCAACTAGGAATAGAATTGCTGTATGACAGTCAATGTCTGAATTTTAGAAAACTTTGTAAAAAAAAATCTAAATGTCGCTGCCTTATTTGAATATATACTTCTCTGTAAACTTGTAGGTTGGAGTTCAGAGGCTGGGAATCTTTTTTTTTTTTTGGCCACGATTTTATGACATTAGCAGCTTCTGGAAACAAGATGCTAGCACAGTGATCTGATCATTTTCTGTTCCCAGCAGATCAAGCAATAAGGGTACTCTGATCATTTGCAAGATAGAAATTTGTATTTATAAGTCACTTATTACCTATTAGTTAATAAAATACTAAATAAAAAGAACCACTTTTTGCTTTTTTAAGCAAGAAGTAACCCTACGGAAAATCTTTTAAGATTATGTTTTGTCTTATTATTGGCAGAGTATTTTTTTGTTTTTGTAGTTTTTTGGTCTTCTCTATCACCACATTGTTTTTCTACATGGCATTTGGGCTTTGTGAATGAGGTAAAGAGAATTTACCTTACAAAGTTTAATGATAACTGTTTTGTATATCAATAAATTACTTAGCCACTTGCTCTATTTTCCTTCAGCCCATCAATGAAAAAATTAAGTAATATTACATGTTCTCAGGTGTGATTATTTTTTAGTTCTTAAAATACCATTTCCTGTAAGGAGATCAATATCTCGAATTATTTGCTTTTATGTAAAGGACTCTCCTTAATAAATTTCCTCTATTCCCTTCCCCCATATACCAGAATTCTATGATTCCTTTGAAATATTAAAGCTGGTCATTTTGAGTACAGTAGTGTTAGTTCATTGCTTGTTATTTTTACATCTTCTGGTTTCTACACTTAATTTATTTAGATACATTGGTACGAAGAGGAATGAGTGGTAGGATTTTGTTTGGAAAGCAGAAAACAGGTTTCTTATTTTAAAGATGGGGTATGTGACAAACTTGTTTTGAGAAGGTAGTTTTTAAACCGAAGAAGTCAACTTATAGTTATTGTCATCTAGCATTTTAAATGCTGTTTTTAACATACCACTATAGCACTGGATCTAAGTTTTGACATATAGTCCTTTTATTTTTTTTAATTTTTATTTTCTTTTAATTTTTTTCTTTAATGGCTGTACACATGGCATATGCAAGTTCCTGGGCCAGGGATTGACTCTGAGATGCAGCTGCAGCAACACCAGATCCTTTTACCCACTGTGCCTGGTGGGGGGTTGAACCTGCACCTCCGCAGCGACCTGAGCCACTAGTCAGATTCTTAACCCACTCTACCACAGCAGGAATTCCTATATAGTCCTTTTCGGTAGTTTAAGAAATGAATTTAGTCAGGTATCACTTAAAAATTATAATTTAATGTAATAAAGGATCTGTGAAATTTAAGAGTTTTATTAATGCAATATTCTATATTTTATATTTGTTACATCTCATCTTTGTTGAAAGCAAGATAAAAATAAGTATGAATTGGAAAGTAATTAACTTTATGGGTAAAACTTAAGTATTTAACATTTCTGTGGATAATCTGTAACATAAAATACTCCATTTTTCAACTGTTATAAAATGTTATGTTTCATTTCAGGCAAACACAATTCTTCCTCATTCACATAGCCATCATTTGCACTGCCTGCCAACCCTGATGAATATGGCTGCATCCTTTGATATTCCCAAGGAAAAGAGACTGTAAGTATCAGTTCTAGAGTAGCTTGTGCCTGGTGTACCTAATACCCATTTAGATGACCTTATCTCCTTTAAAAAAGAACTATATATAGATTATGCCTAGGAATTCTTTTTTTTTTTTTTTCTTTTTAGGGTGGCACCCACAGCATATTGAAGTTCCCAGGCCAGGGGTTGAATTGGAGCTATAGCTGCCAGCCTACACCACAGCCATAGCATCACCAGATCTGAGCCACAACTGCGACCTACACCACAATTCACAGCAACGCCAGATCCTTAATCCACTGAGCGAAGCCAAGGATCAAACCTGCAACCTCATGGTTACTAGTCGGATTCATTTCTGCTGCACCACAGCAGGAACTCCCATGCCTGGGAATTCTTTAGGGAAGCCTTCAGATGAGAGGAAAATTAATCGTTCTTTTAATTTGTATTTTAAGCCACAAAGCATTTTAGCTGAGTAAAATAAACCTTTTCTAGCATGTTTCTGGACAAGGCCCTAACTTTCTATCAGATCAGTAAAAATGTTGGAATTGAGAGTTTTTTAGACTCTTATGTTTTGAGTAGTAATTCTTTTTCCATGTCTGAATTATTTCAAATTAAAGCACAAAGACTAACAATGTAAATGTGTGGTTAAAAATGTTGGAATTTAGTAACCCATACTCTAGGCATTGAGTCAGCTAAACTCTTAATACTGAAGGAAATATTGCAGTTATAAAATTTATAAACTAAAGTATGGTATTAATAGCTGTAGCTTTGCTGTAATTCCAATGCTAATAATAGAATACAATTTAGAATTTTAAAATGGAGGCATTTAATTGGAAAGTGATAGTAGGAATCTGTTTTCATTTGGTAAAGATTATGTCTCGTCCAGGGCTATCTTTTTTTCTGTTGTGATCAGGAAAATCTACATATTTAGACTTCATTTTTTTTGTACTATTTTGAAATATAGTTCAGTGGCTATCAGAACTATGAATTTGTTAACAGTTATATTTCTCACAAGTGTAGTTTATTAATTCAAAAGTACACATAAGGGCCTCACTCTAAGTAAATAATATTCTCTAAATTTGTTTTAAGTCTGTCAGTAAAAACTATAATTTAACAGACTGAAATTGTGTTATAAACTGAGGGCATTAATGACCATTGGTTTTGACTCTAGGATTACATTAGTAGTGGTGGCATTCAGCTTTTTTGTTTAATAATTTTTATTTTTTCCATTATAACTGGTTTATAGTGTTCTGTCAATTTACTACTGTACAGCAAGGTGACCCAGTTACACATACATGTATACATTCTTTTTTCTCACATTGTCATGCTCCATCATAAGTGACTAAATATAGTTCCCAGTGCTATGTAGCAGGATCTCATTGCTTATCCATTCCAAAGGCAATAGTTTGCGTCTATTAACCGCAGACTCCCAGTCCATCCCACTCTCTCCCCCTCCCCCTTGGCAACCAGAAATCTATTCTCCAAGTCAATGATTTTCTTTTTTGTGCAAAGGTTCATACGTGCCATATCTTAGATTCCAGATATAAGTGATATCATATGAAGTGATATCATATGGTATTTGTCTTTCTCATTTTGACTTACTTCACTTTTATTTTAGTAATTTGATGATGGAAAAATATATTTTCCTAAAGCCTGGTAGACCTAAACTATCTGGGTTAGATTATGGCCATGAACTTTAGGGTTCATCCATAATTCGAATTTACCTTCAAAATTCTAGTAATAATAGTTTTCTTAAAATGATTTTTTTTAAGCTTAGTAAGTTTTTACTGATAAGTAGTTGCCAATCTGAGCAAATCTCAAGGTTTTTATATTTTAAATCCGATTTAAATCTCGTATTTATGAGAATTTGTGAAGTTGACTCTTAATTGCTACCAAATTCTTAAAAATTATACTTTTTATGCACCACAAAAAGGGAATTAAAAATAAATTTTAAAAGAACTCCATTTACAGTTGCAGATTAGTGGGGAAAATAGACGGTTCAGATGATACTGGAATCATTGGTTATCCAACCTCATACCATAAACAGAAATCAGTTTCTTATGGATTAAAGACTGCAATGTGAAAAGCAAAATTTTAAAACTTTAGAAAGAAAATATAGAAAACTAGGTTCCGACCTTGAGGAAGTAGGTTTTTTTTTTTTTTAAGGGCCTTACCCGTGACATACATAAGTTCCCAGGCAAGGGGTTGAATTGGAGCTGTAGCTGCAGGGCTACACCACAGCCACAGCAATGCAGGATCCGAGCAGCCTCTGCCACTTGCACCACGGCTTGTGGCAATGCCAGATCCTTAACCCAGTGAGTGAGGCCAGGGGTCAAAACAGCGTCTTCATGGATACTTGTTGGGTTCATTGCCACTGAGCCGCGGTGGAAACTCTGAGAAAACAGTTCTTAAAATCAACAGACAAAAGGTGCCCACCACCATAGAAGAAAAGAATAGTTAAGTATGTTTAGTTGAGTCTAACTAATGAGTGTTTCTTCATACAAATCAGCAGCAATCTTGGGTTTGTTTATTTATTTATTTTTTGGCTTTGTAGTTCCAAATTCGATTAAATAATTTACTTTTTAGTAACAATCTCTAGCCTGAATTTATGTAAGTTTTAATGGAGTAATTTTACCAAAGTGATTTGTTTAAAATTACACTTGCCTTGCTACAATATTAATTGCATTTTTTTTCTCATTAGGCGAGCTAGTGCAGCCCTGAACTGTTTAAAACGCTTCCATGAAATGAAGAAACGAGGACCTAAGCCTTATAGCCTTCATTTAGATCACATTATTCAGAAAGCAATTGCAACACACCAGAAACGGGATCAATATCTCCGAGTTCAGAAAGATATATTTGTTCTTAAGGTACTGACATGAAGTTGCGATTTTTCATTTCCTAACTCTTTTAAGCACTGGATTTTAGCAGGCATGTACTTACTTGAGTTCAGTTTTATTCACGCATGTGGATTTTCAAAAGCCTTCTAAGTTTTATGACCAGGCAGTTAAGAGCTGTGTTTTTATAACTTTTTAAAGTTAAAAACATTGATAATGCTCCTTAGATGCCAAATCTTTCTTTTTAAGACTTGAACTTAGTTTTTTTTTAATGTGAGGACAGTTTGTCTTAATTTTTCTTATTATTTTCTGGTGATTTTAGGATACAGAAGAAGCTCTTTTAATGAATCTTAGAGATAGCCAAGTCCTTCAACATAAAGAGAATCTTGAATGGAATTGGAATCTTATAGGGACCATTCTTAAGGTATGACAGCTTACGTCTTGGAAATGGCTTGTCTTCATTTTATTATTTATCGTAATTCATTAAAATTATATGTTTAGGAAGTGATAAATACGTAATATATTATGTTTTTCTAGTGGCCAAATGTAAATCTCAGAAACTATAAAGATGAACAGTTGCACAGGTATGTAAGAACTGTTTTGCATTTAAATTTAAAGAACTTAGATTTGAATTATATTATGCCTGATAACTACTAAAAGTAATAATTGATGTTTTAAAAACATCTAGGTACATTTTAATAGTTGGTGTTCACTAGGTACATATGTACATTTTTGTATATGGTTCTATTTTATAACCGGATAGCATCAGCTAATTCTTTTTCTGGTTATTTACATTCTGGTTTTAGTTTTGAAACAAATGAAGCACTTGAGATAAAAGTGTCTCAAATTGAGGAATATTGACCATGTACTAATCTTAGCCCTTATGTAGGAAGATGGCATAGTAAGGACATAGTGTCTCCCTTTCAAAATGATGGCCTTTTTAAATCTTCCAATTCTACTTTCATTTTCATCTTGGAGGATTATTCATTCTTCTTCCTCATTACACTCTCCTTAACCAAGATGATGCTCTCTACACCTTCCATAAAACATGCTAATGTTCATAGCTCTTCAGGGTATTGTGCTGTTTTTTAGTACCCCATGCATTTTTACGTCTTCGAAGTTTAGACTACCCCACCGCCAGTGTTGATCTCATTGGATAAGAGGGCCTTTACTTCATGTTTTTGAGGGGTTCATATCATTAACATTATTATTATTATTTTATTTATTTATTTATTTTTTTGTCTTTTTGCCATTTCTTGGGCCACTCCCGCGGCATATGGAGGTTCCCAGGCTAGGGGTCTAAATTGGAGCTGTAGCCACCAGCCTACGCCAGAGCCACAGCAACGCGGGATCTGAGCCGCGTCTGTGACCTACACCACAGCTCGTGGCAACGCCAGATGGTCAACCCACTGAGCAAGGGCAGGGATCAAACCCGCAACCTCATGGTTCCTAGTCGGATTCGTTAACCACTGCGCCACGACGGGAACTCCATTATTTTTTGATTGTACTCACCTACTCAATGATATTTAACTTAATATCTGAATTAAGTTTTGAGAATTATATATAACATATAAATTACATTGCTATAAAGAAGCATAACACTAACTTTTCAGACCCCTTGAGAACAGAGATGAAGTCTGTTTCTCCAACTCCTGGACCTGGCACCTTTATTAGATTGGATTGTAGTGCATGAAATTAAATTGAGGAAGTTTAGAATATAATGTTGAAAATCATGACATTGAAATGTCATAAATTATGTCCATTGCTTCCTAAAGTCAGTTTCATAACTTTTACCTAGAGCTTTTAGGCTTGACTGTTCCCCTAATTGTGAAAAACTGACAAAATCATAGTGTAGCAGCATTTAATTACAGTTACCTAGTATAAGATTATTTTAGAGAGCCATGGGACAAAGTCTTTCAAAAATTACAATAGAAGAAAATGTATATAAACTGAATTAAAAGAGAGTTAAAAAAAAAAAAAACTAACAAAAAAAAAATGTGTGCACATTAAAAAAAAAAGTGGGAGTTCCCGTCGTGGCGCGGTGGTTACCGAATCCGACTAGGAACCATGAGGTTGCGGGTTCGGTCCCTGCCCTTGCTCAGTGGGTTAACGATCCGGCGTTGCCGTGAGCTGCGGCGTAGGTTGCAGAGGCAGCTCGGATCCCGTGTTGCTGTGGCTGTGGCGTAGGCCGGTGGCTACAGCTCTGGTTCGACCCTAGCCTGGGAACCTCCATATGCCTAGGGAGCGGCCCAAAGAAATAGCAAAAAGACAAAAAAAAAAAAATTTGTAGCTAGGTGGCTTCCTCATTTATGCCACCTTCTAGCTGTGTTAATATCTGTATTTTTTTTTTGCTAGCATCTTCTCCATTATTTCTTTAAAGCATCTAATGATTCAATTCTTATTTCATGAAGATATTTTTTACAGTAAAGGGATGTTTTGTTTTTGGTTGTTTTGTTTGTGTGTAGAATGCACCTAATATGTTTATTAAATTGCTTTCCATTTACCCCATTGGTTTAAATCCAAAACATATTCAGAATCTTATTATATCATAAGCTAGGATTAAGATTCTAAAATAATTATTTGGTTTATAACTTTGTTGCTGATTTTATTTTAATCTTAGGTTTGTACGAAGACTGCTTTATTTTTACAAGCCCAGCAGTAAATTATATGCCAACTTGGATCTGGATTTTGCTAAGTCCAAGCAGCTCACAGTTGTGGGTTGCCAGTTCACAGAATTTCTTCTTGAGTCTGAAGAGGTAATAAGCACTTTGGATATTTTCCAGAGCAATTTTTTCTTTTTTTTCTTTCTTTTTTTTTTTCTTTTTTTACTGAATTTGCCCCTTCCTTTTATTTCTGAATATGCATAACCTGTATTTAGAAACATAGGGAATGAGCCTGGACCTAGATTAGCTATTTATGTGACTTTGGGCAAATATTTGCCTTTTAAAAGACCTTACTTTTTTTCCTTGTAAAATGAAAAACAATACCATCTCCTACAGCACTATGTTGAATGGGATTACAAAGAATAGGTACTGAGTGATTGATGTGTTGTTAGTAACTTCATTATCATTTTATTTCTTGGACTTGATAAAAGTTGATTTTTCTAATTGTAGGCACTGTTTTCCAGCAATATCATAATGTATTTGCTTTTAGGATGGGCAAGGATACTTAGAAGATCTAGTAAAGGATATTGTTCAGTGGCTCAATGCCTCATCTGGAATGAAACCTGAAAGAAGTCTTCAAAATAATGGTTTATTGACTACTCTTAGTCAACACTACTTTTTATTTATTGGAACACTTTCTTGTCACCCTCATGGAGTCAAAATGCTGGAAAAGTGCAGTGTATTTCAATGGTGAGCGTTCCTAGCTTCTGTTTCAGTGTATACCTAAACTTTATTTATTTTTTTTAACTTTTTTTTTTTTTTTAAGGGCCGCACCCACGGCATAAGGAGGTTCCCAGGCTAGGGGTCCAATCGGGGCTACAGCTGCCAGCCTACGCCACAGCCACGCCAGATCTGAGCCACATCTGCGACCTATACCACAGCTCACGGCAATGCCGGATCCTTAACCCATTGAGCGAGGCCAGGGATCGAACCCCCCACCTCATGGTTCCTAGTCGGATTAATTTCTGCTTCACCATGGCGGGAACTCCCTAAACTTTATTTTTAATGTTATCAAAAAGAGATTGCTCTTTAGTCTGTGTATCTGTGTTTGATAAGTTTTATTAAAATATAGGAAAAAACTTTAATTACAGTTGCTCTGATGCTCTCAAACTTTTTATGTGATGTTTGTTGTTAAATGCTTTCTCTTAGAAATGCTATTCATTAGGAGTTTAAAATATTTGTTGAATTAATGAATCAATAGAGTAGTTCGTAGTAATCGTCATTATTTTCTTTCTTTTTTTTTTTTTAGTCTACTTAACCTTTGCTCCTTGAAAAACCAAGATCACTTGCTGAAACTGACTGTTTCTAGCTTGGACTATAGCAGAGATGGATTGGCTAGAGTCATCCTTTCCAAAATCTTAACTGCAGCCACTGATGTGAGTATAACATAGGCAATAAAATTGTATTTTTATAACCAATTAATTCATTATTTTATAAATTTTAGTCTAAAAAATTAAATTATAAATTCTAAGACTATGAGATTGAACTTGAAAGTTTATTTTAAAACTTTAGTTCCTCCAGGAGTTCCTGTCGTGGCACAGTGGTTAACGAATCCGACTAGGACCCATGGGGTTGCAGGTTCGATCCCTGGCCTTGCTCAGTGGGTTAAGGATCCGGCGTTGCCGTGAGCTGTGGTGTAGGTTGCAGATGCGGCTCAGATCCTGTGTTGCTGTGTCTCTGGCATAGGCCGGTGGCTACAGCTCTGATTTGACCCCTAGCCTGGGAACCTCCATATGCCGCGGGAGTGGCCCAAGAAATGGTAAAAAGACAAAACAAAACAAAAAAACAAACTTTAGTTCCTCCAAAGAACTCTTATACAGTGCCCATATTTTTTTTTTTGTCTTTTTGCCTTTTCTATGGCCACTCCCACAGCATATGGACATTCCCAGGCTAGGGGTCCAGTCATAGCTGTAGCCGCCAGCCTACACCACAGCCACAGCAGTTCGGGATCCTAGGTGCATCTGCAACTTACACCACAGCTCACAGCAACGCTGGATCCTTCACCCACTGAGCAAGGCCAGGGATTGAACTCACAACCTCATGGTTCCTAGTCGGATTTGTTAACCACTGAGCCATGAGGGGAACTCCCAGTGCCCATATTTTTATATAAAGGGTGAGAAGCAGCTGGATAGAAATGGAAGTGTTTTATTTTAGCAGCACGAAGAAAATATTCATATCAAGGGCTAGACCATCAATTCCAATCTTTCTGCCCTTTTCAGGCAACAGAACTGTCCCAAAACAAAGTTAGGTAGGCGGTCCCTAGTGGAGTTTGGGGTTTTGTTTTGTTTTTTAATGTTCTTATTAATTTTATAGGCCTGCAGGCTGTATGCAACAAAGCATTTAAGAGTGTTACTGAGAGCTAATGTTGAATTCTTCAATAATTGGGGAATTGAATTACTGGTGACCCAGCTACATGATAAAAACAAAACGATTTCTTCTGAAGCTCTTGATATTCTCGATGAAGCGTGTGAAGACAAGGTGAAGGTTCATTATTTTATAATAAAATACTTAGACATGAATTTTTGTTAAAATGTTCAGTTTTTATAGAAAATTACATGAAATTATATACAATAGAGGCATTTTGGAAATAGAGTATTTCCAGTCTTTGTGCAGTTGTTAATTTGCCTAATGATTGTTTCTTTTAGGCCAATCTTCATGCTCTTATTCAGATGAAGCCAGCTCTATCTCACCTTGGGGACAAAGGTTTGCTTCTCCTTCTGAGGTAAATTTTAAGAACGTTTTTCCTGTAGTTATGTCTTCCTTTGTGTTCTCTCTCGCAGTGTATATTAAAGCTGGATTGAAATCTGTAAAGGAAGTACTCTATAGAGTTTCGCTGTTAATTTGTGAAAGAGACTTTTTTAGAATCTTGGACATCATTAAACTGAAGCTATATTTTCATTTTTTTCCTTAATATTTCTTTTACATTTGTATTTCTCACTTTTTTCATGATGTTTTCATTACTATGGTTGAATTCATGTGCTTTTGCAAAGATTATGAAAATTAATTTGTATTTGAAATTACAGATTAATAATTGACCGTTTAGTTTTAGGACAGAGTTATTCTTAAAGTTTTTTTAGCTCCTTAAACATACTTTGTTTGAGATAATTTACCTCCTTAAACATTTTTTGTGAGACTCAATGTTAAACTGTTTCTTCTTTTAATTTATAGATTTCTCTCCATTCCAAAAGGGTTTTCCTATTTGAATGAAAGGGGTTATGTAGCAAAACAATTGGAAAAGTGGCATAAGGTAACTTTCTTTTGAATAAGTTTCAGTTTGTATGTTTTTATCTTGGGAAATAGATTTGTGAATTTAGAGAATTTTTAAAATATCAATATTTTGAAACTAAATAAGTTAAATATTTAAAGATTCATTTGAAGTCATCTTAATTTCTCCATAATTATTTGTATTCAGATTTATCCATTTTTTAAACTACAGTTATAGAGAACTATTGATTTGGGGTATATTCTATTGAAATTTTGCTTTCAGCTTAATTGATGCAGTCTACTGGTATAATTTGTCATCCTTACCATCATTTCTTTTATTCTTGAGTTCCTCTTACAGCCCTTTTAAGTGAAACCAAAACAATTTTCCTAAATGAAGGAAGATTATGAAGTGGTTCTACCAAGCAGATATAGTAATCTAATTAAACTTTATTTTAGGGTGTACTTTTCATTAATCTGAGAGCAAACTTACTGTTTTTTGTGTAATAGGGAAACCTAGGAAGAAGGGAGTAATTTGAAGGTATTAGTTAACTTCCTATAGCTTTTCTTTAGTTGGTCATCACTGTGGCTTCATTTGTTTGAAGCATTGTAAATTGTCAAACCCATGAAATAATCCTGATGTAAATGGTTTTCAGTTTTTTCCATTATTTCAGATCATTATTTTGTCTATATTGAACCGTATTTTATAAGATATTCTCATTTTTAAAAATATTATGACAACTATGGTTATAATTATCAGAATCAGGGGATGGGGAAAGGAATTGGATAAAGGCAGTCAGATGCAAACTTCATTATAAGGTAAATAAACTCTAGGGATATAATGTATAAAATGATAAATATGTTGGCACTGCTGTATGTTATATGTGAAGGTTGTCAAGAGAATAATCCTAAGAGTTCTCATTACAAGGAAAAAAATTATTTTCTATTTCTTTAAATTTGTTTTTATGAAATGAATGTTCGTTGAACTTGTGATAATCATTTCAGGATGTATGTCAAATCTTTATGCTGTACACCTTAAAATTATACAGTGCTGTATGTCATTTATATCTCAATAAATCTGGAAGAGAAAAAAAGGAAAAATACTATAACTACAAAGCATACAAGTTGAGGCATGAAGTCTTTCGTAATTGGTGAACTGAAAAACTGAAATAGGATGTAATAGTTTTATTTCCTAAATATTTACTGGTTATCTGAGAGATCTTTTCAGAATTGAGCTCATTCTCTTCAATGGCTGCATAATAAATTATATCAATGTACCATAATTTTTATAGTCACTCCCATACTGTTGGGCATTTAGATTGTTTCCAACTTTTTAGTTTTATAAACAGTGTTTGTTGGATATTCTTGCGTATTCTTTGTATTCTGTGCAAGTATATCTGTTGGATAAATTTCTAAAAATATGATTGTTGAGTCAAAAAGTATGTGAATTTAAAATGTTGATAAATACAGCCAAATTGCTTTTCAGAGGTGCTACCAATAACTTCTAAACTGTTCAAAGTGGTGATCTTTTGCAATAAATTTAGATGGCAATGGATTGACTGTTGTATTAAAGAATTTAACTAGACGTTTTCCAAGTTTTAGTTGGAAATATTTTCTACATTTCACCTGATTTAAATCAGTGGGGAAAGAGATTTCGTACCCACAGGTGCTGAAATGATAGAACTCAGTTAATTTCCTTTCAAAATTTCTAGTGACTGTCTTCAGGATTTACTATTAAAAAGATAGTTGTCTTTTTAATGAGGAAAAGAATTCACATAAGATGAAAAACAAACTTATTAGCTTACTTATATGGACCCTAAAATATTAATTGAAAATGAAAAAAGTTTAAGCAGAAAGCTTATGGGTAGGATTAATAGGACATTTACATTCATAATACCTTGTTCTACTCTTTTCAAAAATTTCTTAAATTTCCTGAACAGTTCATTTTTCTCATATTTATGCTTTCAAGATTTGCTAGGTTATCTAACATATTAAAAATTTAGTGAATGTTGTGATAATAGATACAAAATTAAGACAATATTGCCTTCTAGGAATATAATTCAAAATATGTTGACTTGATTGAAGAACAACTTAATGAAGCACTTACTACTTATCGAAAGCCAATTGATGGTGATAACTATGTTCGTCGGAGTAACCAAAGGTAATAATAGTCCAGCTAATGGAATGATCTGTCACTGGTCCTCAAACGTAAAATTTAAAACCAGGTTATTATAAATCATTATTTTAAAAAGTTCTCTGAGTACATAAATATTCCTATTTCTTTTTTTTTGTCTCTTTTTTTTGGCCTTTTCTAGGGCCGCTTCCCACAGCATATGGAGGTTTCCAGGCTAGGGGTCTCATCGAAGCCGTAGCCACTGGCCTACGCCAGAGTCACAGCAACACAGGATCTGAGCCGCATCTGCAACCTACACCACAGCTCACGGCAACGCCGGGTCCCTAACCCACTGAGCAAGGCCAGGGATCGAACCTATAACCTTATGGTTCCCAGTCAGATTCGTCAACCACTGTGCCACGATAGGAACTCCAATATACCTAATTTCTTACACTAACATAGGAAAAATCTTTTGAAAGCATAGCATTGAATGTTCAGAAATTCTAGTGGCATTCATAACTTGCTGAATATGCTACAGCATTCAGATAACTCCATGCTCTTTGCCTAGTCTGTCTTTATAGTCTTAGTTCTCTTACTATTGCTGAGGCCAGCTAAACTACTTTTCCAGAGAAATTCTCGTACCTTTCCATTCCATATTTTTATTTGTATTGAGGGATTATGTTTAATTCTGTTTATCTAGGATTTTATTATGTTATTGTTTAATATTTTAAATGAGCCAATAGGTATATCAATCGCTTTTATTATACTAGATTACAGCGTCCTCATGTCTACCTACCCGTACACCTTTATGGACAACTAGTACACCACAAAACAGGCTGTCACTTGTTGGAAGTACAGGTAAAAAAATTATTTGCTTATTTTATTTTTTATTTTCTATTAATTTTATACATTTATAGTTGTATATTTGTTTATTTTAAATAGCTACAATAATAGAAAAAATTAATATTGGCTACTGTATTATATTTGCAAAAACTTCTCAAAAAAGCCTTAAGGTCAGTAGCATAATTGCTTTTAAAGCCATCCATCTTGTAATTGATTTGTTTTGTTGGCAATCCTTAGACATATTACGGCTTGTATGCATTTATTTCCCTGACCTATGACCTTTTGCATAGCAAATTTATAATGTATAAAGTAAGTATCCCAATGAAAATCTGAGTTGTTTCTTTCTATTTTGTTGGGGAAGTTCACCCTTTTAGTAAAAGCATGCTGAAAAATTGAGTTTCTTCATTCCTCTTGTTGGGAAATTAAACTGAACCTGAAACAGATTCAGTTAGCTTTGGTGAGCAACAGACTAAAAGTATCAGCCACTCTTTGTTGGTGCCTCACTATTCTCATGTACTTCACATAATGCAAGGGGCTTAGGCAAGCAGTTGTTCTTTGAGTATAGTATGCAGTACTGATTTTGGCTGGGAGTAGTCTTGCTACTAGGTGTTTTCAATAAGTATAACCTTTTTGTTTTAAGAATAGTTATAGAAGTGTTTGTGTGTCTGAGCAATAGTAATCTAGTAATTTAGCTTTTTTCCATATCAGTGTTTATCACAGGAGCAAAAGTTTTATATAAATAAACTCTATAGTTTCTTGTATTTTTATACTGTCTGTGAAGACTATTAGTGTATGTATCTTTATATCAATTTTCTTAATTCACTGAAAATTTAAATGATTTTCTCAGTGTCGTCTACATGGTATGATAAAATCTAGCTGTTAACTTACTATTTTCTATTTGAAAGAAGTAATGATAGTTAATAACTAACATTTTTTTGTAGTACTAGATCCTAAGTACTTTGTTAAGCACTTTATATGTGATAATTCATTAAATCATTAAACTTTATGAGACAGAGGCTATCATTATCTCTAATTTAGAGGTTAGGAAATCAAGTCATGGGGAGATTAAGTAACTTTCTCAAAGCCACTTAACTAATAGGTGCTAACTCTAGTATATGAACTTAGAGCCCATATCCTCATGCTGCTTCTTAAGAAATTTTACATAAAATTATTTTGGGATTTAAATAAGCAAAAATTACTAAATAAAGACCTTAAATAGATTTTAAGATGCAATGAGAAAATAGGTTAAAACCATATTTTTAACCTTACGGTATTTTCTCCTTTTTCTAGAATATTATTACAGAACTCTGTCAAAATGTTCGTACACCAGATTTGGATAAATGGGAAGAAATTAAAAAACTGAAAGCATCTCTTTGGGCCTTGGTTTGTAACAAACACTTCTATAAGACCTTCTTAATTTTAAGACTTTTCCCATTAATATTAATAAGTAAAATAATTTTATTTGGAACTTAGAATTCTAAGGCCAAGATTGTTCCTGTTCATGTAAATATTATTTTATGTTGGAAAATAATAAAGTATTAGTTTTTTTGCTAAGACAACTGGAACTTTAATTCTTAAGTTCCTTATGTGAGGGTTTTTCCCCCACATTTCTTTCTCTCATAGATTGGGTAGCTCTTGAGTTACTGTTGTATTATTTTATTTTGCTTTTTTTTTTTGTCTGCACCTGTGGCATATATGGATGTTCCCAGCCCAGGGGTCCAATCGGAGCTACAGCTGCCAGCCTACACCATAGCCACAGCAATTCAGGATCCGAGCTGTGTCTGCAGCCTACATTACAGCTCGTGGCAACACCAGATCCTTAACCCACTGAGCAAGGCCAGGGATCGAACCCTCAATTTCATGGTTCCTAGTTGGATCCGTTTCTGCTGTGCCATGACGGGAACTCCATTTGAGTTACTGTTGTAAATATATCTGATATATGATTTCTTTTCTTTCAGGGAAATATTGGCTCATCGAATTGGGGTCTCAATTTGCTACAGGAAGAAAATGTGATTCCAGATATACTAAAACTTGCAAAACAATGTGAAGTTCTTTCTGTCAGAGGGTGTGTCATTTAACTCAGAAATCTTTCTAAGTATATACTCTTGTTCACAAATGAGTGTGAAAGAAGAATATTTTATGATTGTGATTACTCAGTGCATTGAATTGAACATTTTTAGGTGCTCTTTGTTTAATAATATTTTATTTTTGTCATTATAATATTGAGATTTACCTTGCAAGTTAACAGTGAAAGTATAGTGTGTCCAAATAGTCCAGTAGTCCATTAGCCCACATATTCCAAATTTATCCCAGAAAAGCTAATACATACTTTTCTTTCTTTTTTTTTAGGGCCACACCAGTGGCATATGGATGTATTCTCAGGCTAGGGGTTGAATCAGAGCTGTAGTTGCTGTCCTACACCACAGCCACAGCAATGTGGGATCCAAGCTGCGTCTGCCAGCTACACCAGAGCTCTCACGTCAATGCCAAATCCTTAACCCACTGAGCGAGGCCAGGGACCAAACCTAACGTCCTCATGGATGCTAGTCAGATTCGTTTCTGCTGAGCCACAATGGGAACTCCTATATTTTTCTTTTAAGTTATTTCCTCGTAATTGGTATTTTTATTTGGATGATTTTTATGTTATTTATTGTTAATTATTGCCTAATTCATTTTTATATGTTTCTCCACAAGCTAAATAGTTTTTAATGGCTGTTAAAGAAAATGCAAATGGATATATAGCAAACTAATATTCTCTGGTTGCTTTAAGAAATCTCAGTTTTGGAATTATAAACTGTCATTACTACATCTTTTACTTACAGGACTTGTGTATATGTTCTTGGACTCATAGCCAAAACCAAACAAGGCTGTGATATTCTAAAATGTCACAACTGGGATGCTGTAAGGCACAGTCGCAAACATCCTTGGCCAGTGGTTCCAGATGATGTAGAACAACTTTGTAATGAACTCTCATCTATCCCAAGCACCCTGAGTTTGAACTCAGAGTCGACCAGCTCTAGACATAATAGTGAAAGTGAATCTGCACCATCCAGTGAGTATTGTAACATGGTCATATAGTTAGCCAAAACTAACTCTTGTGTTTGTAACATCACAGTTTAAATGACTTTTACATTCTTAATTTACCTTTTTCCGAGATAAATTAGCAGTAATAGCCTCTGGGAGAATGTATATCTTTTTACAACAGAGGTTATAGCCAGCAACCTACATTGTTCTCTCCCTTCCAAATAACCTTTTGGAAAATTTAGCTTATAGAGTTAAATAATAAGCCATGTGCCAGAAGAACCAGTCCCCCTTTCACTCACTTATTTTTTCCTTTAAATCTTTTTAAGTTACAGGGTTGTTGAGCTAGAGTATATTCGTTAAGACATTATATTCACATATTTTTGAAATAAGAGCTAAATTTTAAATTAAATAGTAAATCTGTTAAAAGAGAAGAGTATCAAAAATCAATTAAATGAAAAATGGTTTGTGGTTTTAAGCCCTCTGCTAAATTCTACTAATGCAGAAATTTTAAAACATGATTTTTTTTTTTAGGAGATGGTACAAAATTTATCAAACCATATTTCACCAGATCTGAGACACCAAAAATTATAACATGCACCACTTCTTAAAAAATGCTGCCTATTGGCAAATGCGTCCTGATTTTAGAGATTTTAAGTACAAAAAATGCATATCTTAGAATTGACAAAATATGGAAGTACAACGCAGGGTACAAGTTTAAGGTTTTACTTTACCTTCTTTCAAAATATATTTGAACTAGTAATAATTTTTCAACAGAGAATTAATAAAAAATATAGTAAAATCCCATAGATGTCATTTGAATCTTTTATTGCAGCTAGGCACTAAATTTAGATGCATTTCTTAGTACCTAAGTCAAAATGAGAAATAAGTATGATTCGTTTTAAACACGACTTTAAAATGTTGTGACTTGGGGGAGTTCCCATTGTGGCTCATTGGGTTAAGAATCCAACTAGCATCCATGAAGATGTGAGTTCGCTTCAAGGCCCCGCTCAGTGGGTTAAGGATCCAGTGTTGTGGATCACAGAGCTGTGTTGTGGGTCACAGACATGGCTTAGGTCCCGTGTTGCTGTGGCTGTCGTGTAGGGTGGCAGCTGCAACTCTGATGCAACCCTTAGCCTGGGAACCTCCATATGCCACAGGTGTGACTCTAAAAAGCAAAAAAAAAAAAAAAAGTTGTGACTTGGTTCTTGTTTATTTTATTGCTTTTTAGGGCTGCACATGCAACATATGGAAGTTCCCAGGCTAGGGGTCAAATCAGACTTCAGCTGCTGGCCTACACTATAGCTCATAGCAACACTGGATCTTTAACCCACTGAAAGGGATCAGGGATGGAACCCGTGTCCTCATGGATACTAGTCACGTTCCTTACCAGTGAGGCACAACAGGAACTCTTTGACTTGCTGCTTTATAAGTATAGTTTGTTTAAGAGTGGATATTCAGTTCTTAAAAGATTGATTTCACTTATTGTGATTTGAGTAAACCTCCAGGAATTGTACCAATTGAGTGAACATCCATAGTCAAGTCCTTTTTGCCTTTCATTTTATCTTGAATATTTGTGGGTTTTGGAAACTCTGGGATAATCAAAAGAAACTTTACATAAGCTATGCCGTCCTGTAGTTTTTCTTTGGAAATAGCAGAAGATCCTCATAGTGATATAATTTTATATTTTATTCAAGTATAAATTTTGGGTTTTAAGGAAGCTCTTTTTATGTAGCTTAGCAGTTTAACTCTTTATTCTTGAAAAAACTTTCCCTAGGTAACTTTTAAACAAAAATTTCCTGAATTATATAACTAATAGTTACTGTGATTATTTGTCCTTTTTCAATGTGCTTTTATTAATTAGTCCTTTGATCATAGGTATGTTCATAATGGAGGATGACCGGTTTGGCAGCAGCTCTACTAGTACATTTTTCCTTGACATCAATGAAGATACAGAGCCAGCATTTTATGATCGACCTGGACCTATAAAGGATAAAAATTCATTCCCTTTCTTTGCTTCTAGTAAACTTGTGAAGAATCGTATCTTAAATTCGCTTACTTTACCTAATAAAAAACATCGTAGCAGCAGTGATCCAAAAGGAGGGAAACTGTCATCTGAAAATAAGACAAGCAATAGGCGGATCAGAACACTTACGGAGCCCAGTGTTGACTTTAATCATAGTGACGATTTCACACCCATATCTACAGGACAGAAAACTCTACAATTAGAAACTTCATTTGTTGGGAATAAGCACATTGAAGACACTGGTAGTACTCCAAGTATTGGAGAGAATGACTTAAAATTCACCAAGAGTCTCGGTACAGAGAATCACAAAGAAAACACAAGCCGAGAGAGATTAGTTGTAGAAGGTTCAACGAGCTCACATATGAAGATACGTAGCCAAAGTTTTAATACAGACACTACAACAAGTGGCATAAGTTCAATGAGCTCAAGTCCTTCACGAGAGACAGTAGGTGTAGATGCTACAACTGTGGACACAGACTGTGGAAGTATGAGTACTGTGGTAAGTACTAAAACTGTTAAGACAAGCCACTATTTGACGCCACAGTCTAACCATCTGTCTCTCTCTAAATCGAACTCAGTGTCCCTGGTGCCTCCAGGTTCTTCTCATACACTCCCTAGAAGAGCACAGTCCCTTAAAGCACCCTCTATTGCTACAATTAAAAGTCTAGCGGACTGTAACTTTAGTTACACAAGTTCTAGAGATGCCTTTGGCTACGCTACACTGAAAAGATTACAGCAACAAAGAATGCATCCATCCTTATCTCACTCTGAAGCTTTGGCATCTCCAGCAAAAGATGTGCTGTTTACTGATACCATCACCATGAAGGCCAACAGCTTTGAGTCCAGGTTAACACCAAGCAGGTGAGCAAATACACATTTAAAAATGAACAATAATGGTTGCATTTTAACAGACTTAAATGTAAAGCATTAGCCAGATTTTACATCTACATAAGCCTCAAAACTGACCTGTTGTAATTGTTTACTGTGGTAGGCTATAAGCTCCTAGTTACCCGATATGATTTGAAATGGATTCTTGCAGCTGCGAGGGGGGAAGAGAAACTCCTTTAGGCCCTGAAAATAAACATATATGCTTTGCAAGGACACTCAAGTCACAAGGTTTTTTTTTTATTTATTTCTCGCTTCTGCAAGGATCGATTTTAAAAAGAAGCATGTCGGGGGAATCAGGAGCTTAAGACCTACAATAACAAACAACCTTTTCAGGTAGGTCACTTTAAGGCTCCAAGAGTTGACTTTTTTTTTTTTTTAAATTTCAGTACAATTATTTTCAGTTTAAGTAGTAATTATTAAGTAGGAACCAAGTGAACATTATTAAATAAATTACTTGGCCCCCAGGATTCAGCAGTAGCAGTTTGCCTGTGTTCAAGAATATTTGGGAGATTTCTATGCCATATCTAAATTGTATCAAGCTGGTCAAAGTAAACAATTTACATTTTACCTATAAAAAATATGCAGTATTAAGTTTGTTGCAAAAAAGCTCTATACTTAATATTTTTGTTGGGTTGAATACTTCTAAAAACTTCCTCTAGTTTTAGATTGTTCATTTGCATTTTTTTTAATGGATTAATATTTGTCAAGGACTGAGACTAGTGCCTGGCACACATTAAGCACTCGATAAAAGCTATCATCATCACCACTGTTGTTATTGCTGTACTGTTATTATTATTTTTGTCTTTTTAGGGCTGCACACATGGCATATGGAGGTTCCCAGGCTAGGGGTCAATTCGGAGCTATAACCGCCAGCCTACACCACAGCCATGGCAACGCAGGATCCAAGCTGCGTCTGCCAGCACGTCTGCCACCTACGCCACCACTCATAGCAATGCGGGATCCTTAACCCAGAGTGAGGCCAGGGATCGAACCCACATCCTCGTGAATCCTAGTCGGGTTCATTAACCACTGAGCCACAAAGGGAACTCACGATAGTTATTTTTTAATGTAATTTTTGGCTCTTACATAACCACATTCTTAAGAAGTTATTAAGCAGTTTTGTTGCAATAATGCTAACAGAAGAGGCTCCTTGTAGCAGATAAAGAATTTCATAAATTATGCAGTAATGTCTTACAGATTATCTGACACCCTCATCCCTCTCAACAGCTCACTAGTATAAATCTCTGTGATGATGTTCACAAATTTTATTCAAAGGAGGGTGTCTGACAGACTTTTAAAATTTGTTGATGTTTATTCCAACAATTTTAGATATCAGATTTTAAGCCTATAGAAGCAACAATTATAAGCTTCTAGTAGGGACACTGTGACAGGAAAGGATAGCTGATAAAATTGGTAGCAAAGAAGGAATCTTTAATACTATAATAAAATATTTGAAAACTCATAGACTACAACAGCTTAGTAGCATTCAACCAGGGACAGTAAATAAAATAGCACACCAAAATAAGCAGTAAGGATACACCATCTTATATATAGCTCAGTATAATAACCAAGTGCTGTTAACTGTGAACCATCCAGTTAGGGTTATTTTGTCTCATTGAAGCAGGCATTTTTATCTAAATTGATTTAAGCATAGATAAAAAGTTTTAGTGCTTAAATATTCATTAGAATAAACTAGAAAAGATGGCCATCTCAAATAACTATTCCCTAATCAGTCTGGGTTCTTAGCACATTATTTACTGTTTTCTCTGTTAGAACAAGAGAAGGATATTTAGGAATTTTACTCCTGGAGTAAAAACATAGAATATTAGTAGGTGTTTTTAATTTCTTGGGAAGAGACAAAAGGCAGTCAAGAGAAATAGGAATAGCTATACAAAGGCATGAAGACTTAATGAAAATCTCACGTTCATCTAACCTTTCACTTATTCTTCAAACTGTGAAGAATCACAGTTTGAATCAGTATTGTGAATCAAGTTCCATGGAGGAAAAACTTGCGCGAACATTAATTTTTGTATTCCTACTTCTTTCTTTGGTTAGTTCAGAAAAAATACAAATGTATTTTAAAACAATAGTTGAAATCTATGCTGAGAAGATGTTTTTGTTGTTTCTTTATTAAATTAGAAGAGTAGTTATACTCATACCTGTGTTATAACAGCATGAATCCAGCAGTCTTAAAAACCATATCTTACTGAGATATTTCCTTGTATAGCAGAAAAAATACTGAAGAAGGGATCCTTAATCTTGAGTTCTAATCCTGGCATTGGGTGAAGGAACTTGGAAAAAGTTCCATAAATTTTGCCATGATGTCTCATCCACTTGAAGTTCAAAAGTTTTGCAAATCTTATTAAATCTAGAACAAAGCCAGGTCAAACCGAAGTCATTGCAGTGACAACATTGGATCCTTAACCCACTGCGCCACAGGGGAACTCCTTCTGTTATAAATCTGTATAGTAAAATTCATGAATTTTGAAGCATGTAGGCCTCAATTGCCTCGTCTAGTGGAGATTGGACTAAATCAGTGGTTTTTAAGCTCTTTTTAAATGTTACTTCTTAATATAAGTAGAGAATATGGGAATATATGAAATATATATGGAAATGTATATTTTTATATGTGGGAATGTGTAAAAATGGAGCTACTCAGGTTGAAATGGGTGTTGTGAAGGCAGTTAATTCAATAATTTCCCTTTCACTCCAGTAGTCTTTGCAGAGTTTTATGGAATCAGAGAGGTATGACAGTAAAATTTAAAAACTACTGACCTATTTTATAAAATTTACAAATTTAAATTATGTGTGGTTTTTAGGTGAAAATTAGTGGAAAGTAGGAATGGTTTTTGCTATGATCATTTTTGTAGCTTTCTATTTATGAAGTATTTACATGCTTTTCAAGATCTTCATTTTAATTTCAGGCTATATTATTACATTTCAAATGACTTGAGTTTTCAACTGGCAACGTGCATATACTGTGAAACTTTGTGTAATGCTTTGTACATACAACGCAGGTGTATAGAAATATTTTATCATGTCTGTTGCGTGAATATGACTTTATGTGAAAAGTGTATCTTATGGAAATATCAATATCTGTATTGCAGAATCACTGATGAGAATGCATTGAGGAAAAATATCTCTGCTTTATAAAATCTATCTCTTGTAATAGTTCTATATAATACCTTTCTTATTGTTTTGTGTCTGTCTTTGTGTTACAAAATCTTATGCTGATAAAGCATTACAGTACCTACCACACAAAGAATAAGTGATCATTCTTATTTTAATGAAAGTTATGTTAAATAGAGATAGTTGATGTGCCCTTAGTTGTATGATAGCAAATCTAGCAGTCTCAGTGAAGGTCATCCTTAGATAACAGCTCTGACTTCTGAGGTCAGTTTTTTGTTTTGTTTTATTTCTGGATGTTGAAAGTTATCTTTAATTGCTCACCTTTTCACTTTCACCTGGGAGACCATACAGTTGTTTTTGATCAACAGTCAACATTACATAATGGCCTTTTATATATCAATTTATAAGAGATAAATATTTCCAATTATTTATAATGTTCTCAGTAAACAAGATGGCAGTGTTTAGTACTTGACTGGCTTCCTCTTTTTTATGAAGGTATGAAAATAAACTAATTTCTTTATATGATTGATATTACAAATCAAGAAACTAATGCAGTTTTTTTAATGGCATTATAGGTTCATGAAAGCTTTAAGTTATGCTTCGTTAGATAAAGAAGATTTATTAAGTCCTATTAACCAAAATACCCTGCAGCGATCTTCCTCTGTGAGGTCCATGGTGTCCAGTGCGACTTACGGTAGCTCAGATGACTATATTGGTCTTGCCCTTCCAGTAGACATCAATGATATATTCCAGGTATCATAAATTCTGTTTTCTTGTGAGTTGGTTTACTGTTTTTTCATATTCTATAACTGCTTACTAGAAATTATAATCTAGAGTGAAATTATAACTTGGGGGAAAGCGATTTTTTTTTAAGGTAGTTTTATTTAAAGAAATTTTGTGATGAAAATTATTTCACTTTTCTCAACTATTCTACACTCTTATTTAGCATCTCTAGGTCCTCAGAACACTATCCTCTTCTTCTCTTATCATACTAAAACAGTATCTTGTTTCTCTATCAGTCTGTTCTCTGTAGCAAATTTTAGTTCCTGGTTTTGCTTTTTAGTTACATTTGAGTTATTACTTGTTGGTTTTTTAAATTGAGATGTAATTGACACATAACACTGTGTAAGTTTGAAATGTATGATGTACACATTATTTTATGTAATCCTTAATTCCGTTTATCCCATACATGGCAGCCACTTGTGGTAGTCCCATAAAAACTCAGAAATCTCTAGATGAGAGATAGTACTGAAGAATACACATTTATTTAGAAGTCTAAAGACATTCCAGATAAATAATTGTTTTAATATCCACTTAAATCATCAAGAATAAATAAGACTTTAAAGGTTTTATGCTATTCTGTCAAATTTTGACTTGATTTAACCCTCTTCAGTAATCTTATGATTACAAGTTCATGTGGTATAGTAATTCAGTTTAAATTATATTTCATTTAATTGTACTAACATTCATAAAGTGAATTTCTTTTTATAATAGGACTTACCATGATTTATGTCTATTTTAGGTAAAGGATATTCCCTATTTTCAGACAAAAACATACCTCCACATGATGATCGAGGTGCAAGAGTATTTGCCCATGATGCAGGAGGTAACATATGGTTTTTTTTCTCCTCTATATTAAAAAGAAAATTCTTCTCAGTAGGATGACACTCAAAATTCAGGTATACTTACTTTTGGATCAGCTTTAAAAAAATATAAGCAAAACAGTTGAGTACATTTAACATTAAACCACAGTATTTTTGTTGTGTGTGTGGAGAACTTAGGAAACAACTAAGTACCTAGCTTCTCAAAAGGACAAAAACCAAATGAAGTGCTTCTGTTTTAAACAAATAAATAATACATAAAAAAATTATAATACCCTCATATGTCTAAGAAACAGCTGTTTGGAGGAAGACGAAGAAAAATGTGCTTATACAGTACAGGATGTCTCTTTATTATGAGAGATCCTGTACTGTATAAGTATTTTCATTGATACATGCATATCAGCCACAGACTTAAAGCTTTATAATCGTGATTTTTTTTTCTTAACAAGGACCTCTTTAGACTCCAAATTACTACTTTTCTTTATGCAAATACTGAGAGTAATTGAAATGATGCCTTAATTGTATAATCTTTTTTTATTTTGTTTTTAAAACATCATCTTAAAGTAATATAAACATATCTGCTGTTTAAAACAAATTACCTTTTTTTCTCCCCAGTTAAGATTAGATTTGAAGTCCTTGAAAGAGTTCTGGTTTTCTTTCCTACTTTTCCTTCTTTAAAATTTCGTGTAGTTTAAGGCACCTTGAACCATGTGTCATTGATACTTTCTTCATCAGATTATGTTTTATATTTACTTATGCACAGGTCTTCCATCTGGAACTGGAGGTCTTGTAAAAAACTCTTTTCACTTGCTACGGCAGCAGATGAGTCTTACGGAAATAATGAATTCAATCCATTCAGATGCTTCTCTGTTTTTAGAAAGTACAGAAGACACTGGACTACAGGAACATACAGACGATAACTGCCTTTATTGTGTCTGTATTGAAATTCTGGGTTTCCAGCCCAGTAACCAACTGAGTGCAATTTGTAGTCATTCAGGTGAGTGATTATGTCCTTCTAGATGAATCCAACTGAATTTGAATCTTCTCTAGTCACAAGTCCTCTCTCAGCCCTGTTAATCATCCCAACTCCATTCTCACTACATTGCACTTAGTTCAATCACTTAGCATCTCCCTTTTGGAGCGTTAGTGTTTCAGTCTTCAATTTTGGCCCTTTCCAATTCATCTCCTATACATTGCCTGGGATATCTGTTGCCAGTTCTTTACTGATTATTCATGTCCAGCATACAAGACTCTATAAGTGATCTTTCTGTTGTCTTTTGCACCATTCTCCTGTCTTATAATTGATTTACCATTACTGACATAATGTTTTTGAACAGACTGTGTTCTTTTTTATGATTCTAGGCATGAAAAATGTGTTTTCCCTGCTGTTCCCTCTTACACCCTCCCTTCTCACACACATGCAAGCTAACACACAGACACAGTCCATTTGGCAAGCCCATCTCATCCTCAATTTTATCTCCAAAGCTTTCTCTCATCCTCTTAGTCAGATGTTGACACTTCTTTTCTTCATTTTCATTGCCCTTTGTACATAGATTTATTGTGATAATATATTACTTAGTTATTTTTTAGTTCCTTCAGGGTATATGGTCTTTTGCATCTTTTCATTTTTATCTTTCCAAACCTAGCTGCATACTGCTTTATACACTAGGCACTCAATATGTTTTTGGTGAGGGAGTAAATAAATCAGATCCAGGTGCAAGTCACATATATTAGCTATTTCAAATTAGTATATGTGTGTTTAAAGTATTGTTATAGTACTTTTTTTGGTGAATATCATTTAGACACCCTCAGAAAAAACTAATGATAAGAAGTCCTCTGGCTTATTCATCCAGATTTCTCCTTGGTATTCTGATTCAGAGCGTCCCAGCTGATGGGTGGCAGCACACCAATGAACCACAAGTAGGACATGGATGTGCTGAGATATTAATCCCCTCAGTGCCTTCATGCACCGGTTGGGTTTGGGTTTGACAGATCCTTGGACTAGGCTCTTCTCTTCATGAATAGTTCTGTCCAGGAACCTAGCATGCTGTAATTATTGTCATTTTCTGGGAGTGAAAGGTTTGGGCAGTATTCAGATGTATTGTACACAGTGATGAAGATGCTGTTTTAAATCATTTGTCTACACATTGTGATATTTTAGTTATTGCAAGTTCTGTTTCTTCATTTACTCATCAGCAAATACTTATGAAGCACTTAATATGGAGTTTTGCTATACCCTTTTTTTTAATTTTTGGTCCTTTTTGTCTTCATATGGCTGCACGCATGGCATATGGAGGTTCCCAGGCTAAGGGTCTAATCAAATCTGCTGCCGCTGGCCTATGCCAGAGCCATAGCAACGCCAGATCTGAGCTGCATCTGCAACCTACACCACAGCTCAAGACAATGCCAGATCCTTAACCCACTGAGTGAGACCAGGGATCAAACATGCAACCTCATGATTCTTAGTTGGATTCACTGCGCCATGATGGGAAATCTTGCTATACTCTTTTCTCTTTATTTATCAAACGAAAAACAGGAAAACCAGCCCCCTAGTTACCCAGTCACAAGACAGTCCCAGCTACTTCTAATCCACTTGTGGTCTCTAACTGGGCTGGTAAGTGGAGGAAGATGTGCTGCAGTCAGCAAGACTCTCACCTTGGCACAATCATTGGAGCCCCTTGGCTTGTTACTCTCATGATGTGAAGTGTTAGATTGGGGAGCAGAAGGAGGAGAATAACTCTTAATTGGGAAATGATTACAATTTACCACTGATGTTCCTCTCAGAGGTGTGAAGGGAGGGAGGCTAATTGTTAAAGTCACTGTACCTTTACTCATTCATGCATCCAACGTACTATTATGCCACTACTGTGGGTTAGGCATTAAACTAGATGCTAGTGAAACGATTGTGAGAGGAAAAAAAATTTAAAAAGGCACTATTCTTACACTCTTTGAGCTGTAGTGCAGTAGGAAAGGAACTGGATAGATTGATCACTAGATTAATCAATCAGTACACAAATAAATTACTATATTTGTTGGAGTTCCTGTAGTGACACAGCAGAAACTAATCCGACTAGGAACCATGAGGTTGCAGGTTCAATCCCTGGCCTTGCTCAGTGGGTTAACGATCTGGCGTTGCCGTGAGCTGTGGTGTAGGTTGCAGATGCAGCTCAGATCTGGCATTGGTGTGGCTGTGGTGTAGGCTGGCAGCTTAGCTCTAATTAGACCCCTAGGCTGGGAACCTCCATGTGCCATGGGTACTGCCCTAAAAAGACAAAAATACAAAAATATATATATATTTGTAACAAGTGCCATCAAGAATGTGTTTGTAGTATTAGCAAAGGAATATAACCAAGCAGGCAGATCAAAGGAGAAACTTCTGAAGAATTACTATTGAGCTGTGGTCAAAAGAATGAATAGGAGTTCCTGTCGTGGCGCAATGGTTAACGAATCCGACTAGGAACCATGAGGTTTCGGGTTCGGTCCCTGCCCTTGCTCAGTGGGTTAACAATCCGGCGTTGCCGTGAGCTGTGGTGTAGGTTGCAGACGCGGCTCGGATCCCGCGTTGCTGTGGCTCTGGCGTAGGCCGGTGGCTACAGCTCCGATTAAACCCCTAGCCTGGGAACCTCCATATGCCGCAGGAGCGGCCCAAGAAATAGCAACAACAACAACAACAACAACAACAACAAAAAAAAAAAAGACAAAAAAAAAAGAATGAATAGTAGCTAAGTGAAGATTAGAGTGTAGAGAATTTTAAGACAAAGGAAGTAGCATGATAAAGGTCTTCTTTGGTGGGAGCAAACATGGGAAGTAGAAGGGACTAAAATGACCCATTTGAATGGAGCCCAGAAAGCAAAGGGAGAAGGAGATGGAGGATCAGCCTAGAAAAATAGGTAGAGACCAGGTTCTGCAGAGCATTTCCTACCCAGAGTGTGGTCAGTAGACCAGCAGCAGCAGCATCCTTGAGTGTTTGTTAGAGATGCAGAGTCTCAAACTCTGCCCCACACAGAGAATCAGAATCTGCATTTTATTCACGTACATGTTACTGTTTGAGAAGCACTGCTGTTGGCCATATTAAGGACTTTGTGAGTCAGAAATGAGACATCTTTATTATTAATGGCAGATAACTAAAAATAGTCCATCTACTATTTAATGATCATTTTATTATTATTTTTTACGTTTGTGGGAAATTTTTTTTAATAATGATTTTTATTTTTTCCATTATAGCTGGTTTACAGTGTTCTGTCAATTATCTGCTGTACGCAAGGTGACCCAATCTCACATACATGTATACATTCTTTTTTTCTCACATTATCATGCTCCATCACAAGTGACCATGGTTCCCAGTGCTATACAGCAGGATCTCATTGCTTATCCATTCCAAAGGCAATAGTTTGCATCTATTAACCGCAAACTCCCAATCCCTCCTACTCCCTCCCACTCCCCCTTGGCAACCGTAAGTCTGTTCTTCAAGTCCACGATTTTCTTTTCTGTGGAAAGGTTCATTTGTGCCATATATTAGATTCCAGATATAAGTGATATTATATGGTATTTGTCTTTCTGACTTCACTTAGTATGAGAGTCTTTAGTGCCACCTATGTTACTGCAAATGGCATTATTTTGTGCTTTTTTATAGCTGAGTAGTGTTCCATTGTGTCTATATACCAGATCTTCTTAACCCAGTCATTTGTTGATGGACATTAGGTTGTTTCCATGTCTTGGCTGGTTTGAACAGTGCTGCAGTGAACATGCGAGTGCATGTGTCTTTTTCAAGGAAAGTTTGTCCAGGTATATGCCCAAGAGTGGGATTGCTGGGTCATATGGTAGTTCCATAGTGGTTGTACTACATTCCCACCAGCAGTGCAGGAGGATTCCCTTTTCTCCACATCCTCTCCAGCATTTGTTATTTGTGGACTTACTAATGATGGCCATTCTGACTGGTGTGAGGTGGTAGCTCATGGTAGTTTTGATTTGCATTTCTCTAATAATCAGGGATGTTGAACATTTTTTCATGTGCTTGTTGTCCATCTGTATATCTTTTTGGGAGAAATGTCTATTCAGGTCTTTTGCTCATTTTTCAATTAGGTTGTTGGCTTTTTTGCTGTTGAGTAGTATAAATTGTTTGTATATTTTAGAGATTAAGCCCTTGTCAGTTGCATTGCTTGAAACTATTTTCTCCCATTCTGTAAGTTGTCTTTTTTTTTTTTTTAAATGATTTCCTTTGCTGTGCAAAAGCTTGTCAGTTTGATTAGGTTCCATTGGTTTATTTTTGCTTTTATTTCTATTGCTTTGGGAGACATTTGTACAGTTGATGTCAGAGAATGTTTTGCCTATGTTCTCCTCTAGGAGTTTGATGATATTTTGTCTTATGTTTAAGTGTTTAAGCCATTTCGAATTTATTTTGGTGCATGGTGTGAGGGCATGTTCCAGTTTCATTGATTTACATGCAGCTATCCAGTTTTCCCAGCACCACTTCCTGAAAAGACTGTCTTTTTCCCATTTTATATTCTTACCTCCTTTGTCGAAGATTAATTGACTGTGTCTGGGTTTATTTATGGGTTCTCTATTTTGTTCCGTTGGTCTGTATGTCTGTTTTGGTACTGGTACCACACTGTCTTGATGACTGTGGCTTTGTAATATTGCCTGAAGTCTGGGAGAGTTATGCCTCCTGCTTGGTTTTTTGTTCCTCAGGATTGCTTTGTCAATTCTGGGTCTTTTGTGGTTCCATATAAATATTTGGATTGTTTATTCTAGTTATGTGAAAAATGTCATGGGTGATTTGATAGGGATTGCATTGAATGTGTAGATTGCTTTGGGTAATATGGCCATTTTTACGATATTAATTTTTCCAAGCCAGGAACATGGAATATCTTTCCATTTCTTTGAATCTTCTTTAATTTCCTTGATTAATGTTATATAGTTCTCAGCATATAAATCTTCACCTCCTTGGTCAGGTTTATTCACAGGTATTTGATTTTTTGGGGGTACAATTTTAAAAGGTATTGTATTTTTGTATTGCTTTTCTAATATTTCATTGTTAGTATACAGAAATGCAACTGATTAATCTTATATCCTGCTACTTTGCTGAATTTGTTGATCAGTTCAAGCAATTTTGGGATTGAGTCCTTAGGGTTTTCTATATATAGTATCATGTCATTTGCACATAGTAACAGTTTTACCTCTTTTCTTCCAATTTATTTATTTTGTGTGTCTGATTGCTGTGGCTAGGACTTCCAATACTATGTTAAATAACAGTGGTGAGAGTGAGCATCCTTGTCTTGTTCCAGATTTTAGTGGGAAGGCTTTCAGCTTTTCTCTATGGAGTATTATATTTGCTGTGGGTTTGTCATAAGTGGCTTTTATTATGTTAAAGTATGTTCCCTCTATATCTGCTTGGGTAAAAGTTTTTATCATGAATGGATGTTGGACTTTGTCAAGTGCTTTTTCTGCATCTATTGAGATGATCATGTGGTTTTAACTTTTCTTTTGTTAATGTGGTGTATGATGTTGATTGATTTGTGAATGTTGAATCATCCATGTGAACCTGGGATGAATCCCACTTGGTCGTGATGTATGATCTTTTTGATGTGTTGTTGGATTCAGTTGGCTAAAATTTTGTTAAGAATTTTTGCATCTGTATTCATCAAAGATATTGGCCTATAGTTTTCTTTTTTGGTGGTATCTTTGTCTGGTTTTGGTATTAGGGTGATAGAATGTCTTTGGGAGTGTTCCTTCGTCTTCAACCTTTTGGAAAAGTTTAAGGAGGATGGGTATAAGTTCCTCTTTGTATGTTTGGTAGAATTCACCTGTGAAGCCATCTGGTCCTGGACTTTTGTTTGTAGGGAGTGTTTTTATTACATATTCAATTTCATTTCTAGTGATTGTTCTGTTCATTTGATCTCTTTCTTCTTGATTCAGTTTTGGCAGGCTGTAAGTCTTTAGAAAGTTGTCCATTTCTTCTAGGTTGTCAAATTTGTTGGCATACAGTTGTTCATAGTATTATGTCTTTTTGTATTTCTGCAGTATCCATTGTGATTTCTCCTTTTTCATTCTTACTTTGTTTTTTTGGGTGTTTTCTCTCCTCTTTTTGATGAGTCTGGCCAGAGGTTTGTCAATTTTGTTACCTTTTGTTACCAAAGAACCAGCTCTTGGTTTTATTGGTTTTTTTCTATTGTTTTTTGAATCTCTATTTTATTGATTTCCTCTTTGATCTTTATGATTTCCTTCCTTCTGCTGACTAGGTTTTCTTTTGTTCTTCTTTTTCTAAGTCATTTAGGTGGTGGGTTAAGTTGTCAATTTGAGATTTTTCTTCTTTTTTTGAGGAAGGCTGTATTGCTATGAATTTCCCTCTGAGCACTGCTTTTGTGGCATCCCATAGATTTTGAGTGGTTGTGTCTTCATTATCATTTGTCTTGAGGTATTTTTTAATTTCCTTCTTGATTTCCTCATTGACCCATTGGTTTTTTAGTAGCATGTCTAGTACCATGTAGTTAGTTTTTTCTCATGTCTTTTCTTGTGGTTGATTTCTGTTTTCATGCCATCATGGTCAGAGAAGATACTTGAAATAATTTCTATACTCTTAAATTTGTTGAGGTTAGCTTTGTGCCCCAGTATGTGATCATTCCTTGAGAATGTTCCATGTGCACTTGAGAAGAATGTATACTCTGATTTTTTTGGATGTAATGTCCTAAAAATGTCAATTAAGTCTACCTTTCTGGCCATTGATGTGAGTGGGGTGTTAAAGTCCCCTTCTATTATTGTATTCCCATCAATTTATCCTTTTATGTCTGTTAGTATTTGTAGTAGGTATCTGGGTACTCCTATATTAGGGGCATATATATTGACTATTGTAGTATCCTCTTCTTGAATGAATTCTTTTACCATTAAATAGTGTTCTTCTTTGTCTTTCTTTATCCCCTTCATTTTAAAGTCTGTTTTGTCTGATATGAGTATTGCAACTTCTGCTTTCCTGTCTTGTCCATTGGCATAAAATATCTTTTCCCATCCCCTCACTTTCAATCTCTATAGTGTCCTTTGCCCTAAGGTGAGTCTCTTGTGGACAGCAGGTTTTTTGCTTTTTTATTCAATCTGCCACTCTCTGTCTTTTGATTGGAGTGTTCATTCCATTGACATTTAAGGTAATTATTGATAGATATGTATTTATTGCCATTTTAAACCTTTCTTTCCAGTTGTTTCTATGTTTCTCCTTTCTTCCTTTCTTTTTTTGGTTGGGTGGTTTCTGTTTATGTTATGCTTGAGTACTTTTCTTTTTAGTTTTTTGTGGATGTAATGTTTGGTTTTGATTTTTGGTTGCTCTGTTTTTTAAGTATATTAACCCCTTCTAGTATCTGCTTGCTTTAGCCTGGTAGTCATATAGGTTCAAACACATTATTTAAAAAAAAAAGTCTATATTTTCTTACTTTCCTTCCCCACAGTCTATGATTTTGAAGTCCTTTTTTAACATCTTCATGTTTGTCCTTTTTCCTGTTCCTTGTGTTTATCATCACTTTATTTCCCCTTCTATTTTAAATGATACTCTTGCCAGATAGAGTATTCTAGGCTTCAAATTTTTTCCTTTCAGAACTTTAAATATATCTTGCCACTCCCTTCTGGTCTGTAGTGTTTCTGTAGATAAATTAGCTGATAGGCTATGTGGGTTCCCTTATAATTAAAGCTTTGCTTTTCTCTTGCTGCCTTTAGAATCCTCTCTTTATCTTTAACTTTTGCTGTTTTTATTATAATATGTCTTGCTGTGGGCCTATTTTGGTTCAACTTGTTTGGGGCCCTCTCTACCTCCTGTATGTTGATATCAGTTTCCTTTAGATTTGGAAAGTTTTCATACATAATTTCTTCAAATATATTTTCAATTCCCTTGTCTTTTTCTTCTCCTTCTGGAAATTCCTATTATGCATAGATTGGCCTGCTTTATATTATCCCATAGATCTCTTATATTGCTTTCATGTTTTTTCATTTGGTTTTCTGTCTGCTGTCCTGATTGGGTGATTTTCATTATTCTATCTTCTAAGTCACTAATTTGTTCCTCTGCATTATTCATTCTGCTCCTTAGTGCCTTTAGTTCAGTTTGTGTCTCCACAAGTGAATTTTTTAATTTTTCTATGTTCCTCCTTATATTGTCTAGTTCCTTTCTAAAGGAATCTGCTACTACTGTTCATATCTGCTCTTAATTCCTTGATGTTCAGCCTTAATTTCTTCAGTATTTTCATTATCTCTCTTTTGAACTCAGTGTCTGTCAGACTGCAGAGGTCTGTGTCATTGTTTGCTGCTACATGTGAATTCTCCTGTTCCTTTAACTGGGAATGGTTTTTGAGATTCTTCATTTGCTTATGCTTTTATTTTTCTGTGAGTTTAGGGAAGCCAACCTATAGTTTTGGAGGGCTACTTCTATGCAAGAGCACTCCTTTGTATTTTGTGGGGGGTTACTATTTATTTTTGGCATGGGAGTTTGAATACTTGCTGTCTCTTTCTTTGGCATGAGCAGGCCCTTATCCCCAGGGTGCTGAGGGAGAAGGAGACAATGGATAGGGCTAGTAGTCAGTGCCTGGTTGCTGGATTCTTAACAGTAGCAAGGACCTTCAGGAAGGTGGCGCAGGCTACTCCTAGTTGCAGGGCCCTGGGAAGTGGTAACGAGCCTTAGGCAGATTTACAAGGTGCCCAGAGCATTTGGTAGTGGCAGCAGCAGGGTGTGTGAGTTCCCAAGGGAGTGAGAGCAACAACAGCTAGTGTTCTATTGCACTGCCCTCCTCTGAGGTGATTGGAACCACAAGTGGTACCTGTTCAGGGACCCCTAGAGGTTGCGGGGCACGCCCACCTCTGGAGTCAATGATAACTGTGGTGGTTTGCCCTGGCCACCTGCAGACCATGCAAAGCACCCTGTCTCACTTAGCTCACACAAGAGGTGCTGCACAGGCTGCTCCTAGTTGCAGGATCCTGGGAAGTGACAGAGATCAAGTGTGTGAGCTCTGCCTGGAGCGTTTGGCAGTGGCAGCAGCAGAGCCAGTGTGCTCCAAGGGGTGCAAGAGCAACAACAGGTGGTGTTCGGTCACAAGGCCCTCCTCTGTGGGAGATGATTGGGGCTGCAAATGGTGCCTGTTCACAGACCCCAAGTGGTGGCAGGGCACGCCCACCTCTGGAGTCAGAAATAACTGCAGTAGTTTGCCCCCGCCACCTGTAGACCCTGCAAAGAAGCACTTCATCCTGCTTAGCCCCCACAGGAGCCGCTCCTAGTTGTGGGTTCCTGGGAAGGGATAGTGATCAAGCGTCTGGGCACTGCTCAGAGCATTTGGCAGTGGCAGCTGCAGGGTGGGTGTGTTCTCAGAGGAGTGAGAGCAACAACAGGTGGTGTTCCGTTGCAATGTCCTCCTTTTTGATGCCCTCTGCGGTGGTTGGGGCTGCAGGTGGTTCTTGCTCAGGGATCTTTGGTGGCAGTGGGCCACGCCCCCGCTCTGGAGTCAGAGGTAACTGTCATAGTTTGCCACTGTTACATGCAGACCACGCAAGAAACACCCTGTCCTGCTTAGCCCATGCAGGAGGTACTGAGCCAGCTGCTCCTAGTTGCAGGATCCTGGGAAGGGACAGTGATCAAGTGTCTGGGCACTGCCCAGAGCGTTTGGCAGTGGCAGCTGCAGGGCTGATGTGTTCCCAGAGTAGAGCAACAACGTGTGGTGCTTGGTTGCACTGCCCTCTTTGTTTTTTTGCCAACCTCTGAGGTGACTGAGGCCACAGATGGAGCCCACTTACAGGCCCCCAGTGATGGCAGGCCACACCTCCCTCTGAACTCTGCCACATGTAGATCACGCAAGAGGCACCGTGTCGCACTTAGCCCCCTGCTGCCCTTAGCTCACACAAGAGGTGCCTGGCCACCCATAACCTGCACAAGAAGCGCCCAGTCTCCCATAGCCAGAGCATGTGGCTTCTCACCACCCAGAGCCTGTACCAGAGGCGCCCCGCCCTCTGAGAGCCCATGCAGGTGCGCACACAGGAAGATTCCTACGGTGGTCTTCCCCTTCTCTTGCCCTCCCCAACAATGGAGCCTTGCTTTTCCTGCTGGCACAGACCTCCTCCCAGGTTCCCTCTGCGTTCTACTCCCCAGCCTGTAGCACACCGCTCCTTAGCCTCTCAGGCTGTCCCCACACTGCCAACCCTAGTCATCTCCTGGGGACTTACCTCTGGAGCCTGAGTCTCAGTGCCCAGCCCCCACTCATGCATCTCAGGCCGTGGTGTCCAGGGCAGTGGTGCCAATGATCTGGGGGTTCTCACTCTGCTTTGCCCTCCTCAGTCCAGCTGCTGCGCTTTTCTTGGCAACTTTGAGGTCTCTCTGTCTCGGATGATCTCCCTTTTGGTTAGGTGGCTTCCCAGGATGTGGGTTCCTTTTGTATTTCACAGATGCCTCTCAGGAATGCTACTCCCATCCTGATTCCTTCTCTCTCTCTTTTTCTCTTTTGTTCTGCCCAGTTATGTCAGGAGTTTCTTGCCCTTTTTGGAGGTTTAAGTTCTTCTGCCAGCATTCAGTTGATGTCTGTGCGAGTTGTTTTACATGTAGGTGTGTTTTTTTGATGTGTTTGTGGAAGAAGGTGAGTGTGACCTCTTACTCCTCCACCATCTTGATCCCCTTTTCTATTTAATGATCATTTTAAATGAATACATGACTTGAACACAACACTTTTCATTCTTTAAAACTTTCAGGCATTCCCATTGTGGCTCATTGGTAGTGAACCCAACTAGCATCCATGAGGATTTGGGTTCAATCCTTGGCGCCGCTCAGTGGATCTTAAGGATCTGCTGTGGCTGTGGCTGTGGCATAGGCCAGCAGCTCCAGCTCTGATTCAAACCTCTAGCCTAGGAACTTACATATGCTTCAGGTGTAGCCCTAAAAAGAAGATGAAAAAAAAAACCTTTCAGTCTGGTGGTAGTGTTGGTAGTGCTAGTTCAAAAAATGTTAAAGCTCAGAGGAGAGGCTGTTAAGACATTTCATTTATTCTGTGTCTGCCACCTTCACAGTTGTCTAGGCATCGTATCTTTTAGTGTGAAGGCAAAATGTTGGCCTTTCAAAATTTAGAATTACATGTTTCTTTTGGCTCTGCTTTGTATATACCACCACATTTGCCCTAGTGTAGCTAAATGAACTGAGAGTGGGAAACCTAAATGTGTTAGACCAATACATCTGTGAAAAAGAGACCACTGGGGGGGGGGGCGGAAATCAGCCAAGGGTAATGGCAAGATCATTTTCAATGTCTGGGTTATTAAATTTGACAATATGTAAGGAATGGATAGAAACTACACTGGGGAGAGGAGGGCCCTAAAGAGAAAGTGGTGGTTTTCAAAATTATCGTAGCTCCAAAATCCATGTTTCAGTAGAAAACTATACAGAAGATCAGTGGTATGCAGATGAGGGTGTAAGGGAAACCATGAAAGGGCACTCCATCTACCTGTCCTTGCCTGGGTATAAAATTGGGGGTAGAGGAGGCTAGGAAATGCTAGCATTCTAAGGAACACTGAAGACCACGAATGTAAACATAAGAAAGCAGTGAGTTTGGTGTCTAGAAGACCTAGGCTCAAAGCCAGACTGTTCTGTCTTAGTAGTTCTTTGATCCTCAGCAATCCACTTAATTTCACTGAGCTTTACTTTTTAATTTTTTCTTAAACCTCTAAGTGGAAATAATTATACCCACCTTATGGTGTGGTTTTGGTATTTACTGACATGTGTGATTAGTGTTCAGTAAGCTCTCTGTAAATGGTACATACACTCAATTATTTTATGTTAAAAATAATATTCTTTCATAAATTCTGATGGAATGATCTTACTGTGCTCCTATGGAAAGTCTCCTGTTCATTTCATCTAACATCCCTGCTGCCCAGGAGAATTGGTTATCAAGTGAGTGTATATATATATATAGAGAGAGAGAGAGAGAGCACTCCTCACAGGAATTCTTAATTTTTTTCATAAATAATTATTTCAGGATCTCCCATAAGCTTTTAGGGACTTGACTACTTTCTGGTAGGAAAAATTTGGCTTATGGTGTTTCTGAATTAACCCATATGGAGACATATCTATATCTATCTATATACATATATGCTTGCTTAGAACTTTTTATTCTTTTCAACATATAGTGGCTGGAGCTGGTATCATGCTCAGATACAGGGAGTAAAGAAGTTATCCAGTCCCTTAGAGTCTGGTTGGTCCTATGCTTTTATCATCTCCATTTTTTATTAAACAATAAAATAAAGCTGAGCTCAAATATTGTTAATTAAAAGAGAGGAAACAATAAAAGGAAACAACTAAGGTTAAGAAAGTAAACATCAGGAATTCCCATCGTGGCTCAGTGGTTAACGAATCCGACTAGGAACCCTGGGGTTGCGGGTTCAATCCCTGGCCTTGCTCAGTGGGGTTAAGGATCCAGCATTGCTGTGGCTGTGGTGTAAGCTGGCAGCTACAGCTCCGATTTGACCCCTGGCTTGGGAACCTCCATATGCCGCAGGAGTGGCCCTAGAAAAGGCAAAAAGACACACAAAAATAAATGTCAATCACAGATAAAATGGTTCCGTTTATGGGCATAATGCTTCATTCAAATTAAAAGCAATCTTGAAATAAAATGTCTTGAATAAACGTTCATTGCATTGACTACTTTTTAAGAGAAGATTGAAAAAAAGGTCCCTAGAGGTAAATTTCATCAACCTAGTATCCATGGTTTTGCTTTCAGCAGAGTCATAGACATTTTATTCCATGCAGAAGAAGTTGGAACTAGCTATTCCTTTCCCAATTTCAGGAATCTTTGATTCTCCTTCTCCTAGAATATACACACTTATAAATAATGCCATTATTCTACCAACATGTTTTTTTAAGTATCCATTTAGCACACGTAATTATTTCACTTAAAAATTTATTCGTATGGTTACACACACAAAAATACCCCATGTAGTAAGAGCCTTATTTTGGGGGATGCACTGGGAGTGTGGGATGGAAATACTATAAAACTGGATTGTGATGGTCATTGTACAACTGTAAATGTAATAAATGTAAAACAATGAAAAAAAAATTTTTTTCCCTGTCTTTTTGCCACTTCTTGCCGCTCCCACGGCATATGGAGGTTCCCAGGCTAGGGGTCCTAATCGGAGCTGTAGCCTCCAGCCCACTCCAGAGCCACAGCAACGAGGGATCCGAGCCACGTCTGCAACCTACACCACAGCTCACGGCAACGCCGGATCCTTAATCCACTGAGCAAGGTCAGGGGACCGAACCCGCAACCTCATGGTTCCTAGTTGGATTCGTTAACCACTGCACCACGATGGGAACTCCTGAAAAAAAATTTTAAAAAGCCTTATGTTATCATCATACTTAGGATGCTGTTTCACATCTTCAGATGGGACAAACTAATTCTTTTGGAACCTGGCTTAGTAAGAAATGTGTGGTTTTTTTGTTGTTGTTTTTTTTTAAATGAGAATGAATGAGGTCTTTAGAAATACAGTGCGATTCTAACAGTTTAGAAATATTAGGAATCATCACTGGTAAAAGGTCAGGCTGAAATGAATTAGTTTATAACTTTTCAGAAACATCATCACTGAAAGAAGTATAGTTTCCTTACTGTTCCCTGTGCTGGAATATTTTGTCATTTTACTTCCTGAGAAGCTCATCAATGGAGTCAAAAATAACATATTCATCTCATACCTAGTTATTCAGCATTACTAGTTGTGAAGTACATCTTTAGTTTTTAAATCTTTTGGCAGTAGTTTTATTTTTAAAATCAGTGTGTAACTTAAGTAGCATCTATTAAGTACCTGACAGATGCATGATTTCCTTAATAACCAAAATATTAAAACTGTGCTGAATTGATAGATCTTTTCTGAGGAACCAAAGCATATTCTGTTCATATTATGTAAATATAATTTTAGAAGTGCTTAAAGATAAGATGACATAGTGATGTCTGTGCTACGGAAAGTGACATTGTAGTGACAACAGTCAGTAGTCTTTAGGTAGTATGTATTGACACTAGTCTAGTTTCATGGGCTTTTAAAAAACATACTCTGACCATGTGTTATAGAGGAAAGAGGACTGGACTAGCTATCAAGAGGTCTTACCTTCCAGCTGAGTGTGTCCCTCCTCTTTCTGAATCTCTTTTCTTAGTGTTTTAAGGTTGCATGATTTTCTGGGTTGCCCAGTGTTACTTCCTTTAAAAGGATAACCAAAGGCTTTCTGATTTTCATTTTCTCTAATCATTTGGCTTTAGGTTCTCCAGAAATTTTTAAATAAAAAATATTGATATCTTTTAGCAGCACTAAGATGTTTGGTTCACCTTAAAATCCAGTCTAGTGGTATACCTTAGCAACATGCATGGTAGTAAATTTAACTCTACAAAAGGAACTGGTAAGCCCAGGGTGTATGATTCTTACACTGGTAATTATTAAATGAGGGGAACAGCAAGTCTTAGAATAATACATACAATATAATCCCACTTATACACCTAAAGAGCAAGAGAGAAAATTTTTATTTTTTTCTCTCAATAATGATTTTTATTTTTTCCATTATAGCTGGTTTACAGTGTTCTGCCAGTTTTCTGCTGCACAGCAAGGTGACCCAGTCTCACATACATGTAAACATTCTTTTTTTCTCACATTATCATGCTCCATCACAAGTGACCATAGTTCCCAGTGCTATACAGCAGGATCCCATTGCTTATCCATTCCAAAGGCAATAGTTTGCATCTATTAACCCCAAATTCACAGTCCCTCCTATTCCCTCCCCCTCCCTCTTGGCAACCACAAGTTTGTTCTCCAAGTCCATGATTTTCTTTTCTGTGGAAAGATTCATTTATGTTGTATATTAGATTTCAGATATAAATGATATATGGTATTTGTCTTTCTCTTTCTGATGTACTTCACTTAGTATAAGAGTCTCTAGTTCCATCCATGTTGCTGCAAATGGCATTATTTTGTTCTTTTTATGGCTGAGTAGTATTCCATTGTGTCTGCATACCAGATCTTCTTAATCCAATCATCTGTTGATGGACATTTAGGTTGTTTCCATGTCTTGACTGTTGTGAACAGTTCTGCAGTGAACATGCGGGTACATATGTCTTTTTCAAGGAAAGTTTTGTCCGGTGCATATTGATATCAATATGCCCAAGAGTGGGATTGCTGGGTCATTTGATAGTTCTACGTATAGTTTTCTAAGGTACCTCCATACTGTTTTCCATAGTGGTTGTACCAGTTTACATTCCCATCAACAGTGCAGGAGGGTTCCCTTTTCTCCATACCCTCTCCAGCATTTGTTATTTGTGGACTTATTAATTAATGATGGCCTTTCTGAGTGGTGTGAAGTGGTACCTCATAGTAGTTTTGATTTGCATTTCAAGAGACAAAAATTTTAAATAGCAAAAGATCTGAATTTCATATATATATAAAAGAAAAGGATAGGGTATTTAGTTTAGGGGTGGGAGAGGGATTAGTAAAGTACCTTCATTTTTTATTCTATATACATCTTTATTTGAATTCTTTAAATAAACACATTTGTTTATGTATTACTTGTTAATACAGAAAAATAAAATCTTATATATAAATATCTTTAGAATTCAACAAATTTCATTATCTGAGCAGTCTAGATTTACTTTGAAAATCTTTATCATGGAAAATAGTTATTGAAAACTGGAAAGAAATTACAAGGAATCATCTCCTGTATAGTATAAGCCTAGGAATTAAGCCATTATAATATGTTAATTGAATTAATTTTTTCTTCAGACCTTCAAGACATTCCATATTCTGATTGGTGTGAGCAGACTATCCATAATCCCTTAGAAGTAGTTCCCTCTAAGTTTTCGGGCATTTCGGGATGCAGTGATGGAGTATCTCAGGAAGGCTCAGCCAGCAGCACCAAAAGCACAGAATTGCTTCTAGGTAAGTTTTCAAATTCAAATCTAAGCCTTGTTAATAAAACTATACTTTGTTGTTGCTGATAAATAATGCTAATTAAAGTTGTCTTGGAGTACCCTTGTGGCTCAGTGGGTTAAGGATCTGACATCACTGCTACAGTTCAGGTCGGTGCTGTAGCATGGGTTCAATCCCTGGCCCAGTAACATCCACATGCCATGGGCACTTCCACAAAGAAAATGAATGAATAAAGTTGTCTCAAACTATGATGAGTCAGTTTTAGAGAAGTATATTTAGCCAACTACTGAATCTATATGAGCTGGTATATTAGCTATCTGCCTTCATTAGAAATAATTTTGCTTCCAAAATGATTGGCAGATTATGTGAAATTTATCTCAGTTTTATATCTTTAGGTAAAGTTTAAAAAGAAATTCCATGAGTTATAATCATTTTCTATTGTGATAGAGATAAAATACTTTAATCTTCCTTTTCAGGTGTTAAAACGATTCCAGATGATACACCAATGTGCCGTATACTCCTTCGCAAAGAAGTTCTGAGATTAGTCGTTAATTTGAGTAGTTCAGTTTCAACTAAGTGTCACGAAACTGGGCTTTTAACGTAAGTAAGCTGTGAGCATAAGTATCCTTTGTTCTGCTTTTTACGGAAAAAAAGATACTTGAAATGCTTCAGAAGTTAGACTCATTAGCTTACATCTGTAGTTCTTCACTTCATGGCCTGAGTAAGGCTAAAGTTTCTTCATCTACTTCAACCAAACTAACATAGGGTAACAAATTGAATGAAAAAGCAGGTATGTGAATCCAGCTATCTTCTATTAAACGAGACTTTAAAGAGATCTGTAAAAATATAAGATAATGCTACACCTATCACTTTTTAGTTTTGGAAAATAGTTATTTTTCATTAAAGTATATGTATGTATGTTAATATATTATGAGTTTATTCTTTTAAATGAATTAATATTTTGAAATTTTCTCAATTTAAATTTCTTATATGTTAATTATTGATGATTTTGGCCCACAAAAATATTTGGGGGGGTTCTCAATAATTTTTGAGAAAGGAGTGGAATTCACATTGTGGCTCAGAGGGTTAAGAACCCGACATAGTATCCCTGTGGGTTTGATTCCTGGCCTCACTCAGTGGATTAAGGATCTGGTATTGCTGCCACCTGTGGTGTAGATTGCAGGAGCAGCTCAGATCTGGTGTGGCTGTCACTATGGTGTAGGCCTGCAGATGCAGCTCCAATTTGACCACTAGCCCAGGAACTTCCATATGCCACAGGTACGACCATAAAAAGAAAAGTAGGGGAATCCTGAGACCTTAAAGTGTAAGAAAAGCCGGCCTACATAAAAATAAGTGATATTTTCCTGGTTTAATTTTTCCCTAATTTTACTCCTTTTAATAAAAGTTGCAAAAATTTTATCGCTTTTCTAAATCATAGCAACATAATAAAAGAAAATTCAGGCCGTCTTCATCATCTTTGATTTGCACTGTTTAAAGCAGTGGTCCTAAAAAATGCACTTCAGGGTCTCCTGTGAGGCTTTACAAAAAATAGTAATATAGATGCCAAGGTCCCACTGCAGACCTCCTGGTCAGAAGCTAACTGTGGTGAGTCCTTAACCTGTGTATTACTTCACCCCACTACTGCTTCTGAGATGCTGTCCTAGCTAAAAGCCACCATTTAAAGGTTGAAAGATACTCAGAGATAGCCCAGTCAAGGATATTAACAACTTCAGTCTAACTTTAAAAACTTACTCCTATTTTAATACTTAGTTTTGAAAATATTTGAGGTATTGCAGGCTGATAAATTTTACAGTTTTTCTCGGCAGTGAAAAGGAATATTTCTTACTCTCCAAGAGGTATTTGAGTTTTTATCATTTTAAGAGATAACCCAAAACTTAAAATAACTAATTTAAGTGCGAGTTAGGAATATTTACTATTTTGTATTCTTTATGCCATCACCCCAAATATGCCACTTAATATCTGGAGGAAAAAGATACTTAAAAAAGCCATATTTTGAAGGAAAGATAGGCAAGTCATTATTACAGTTTTTATCACATCCCAGACTTTTCTTTCATTTTAGAATTAAGGAGAAGTATCCTCAAACATTTGATGACATATGCCTTTATTCTGAGGTTTCCCATTTGCTGTCACACTGCACATTTAGACTTCCATGTCGAAGGTTCATACAAGAATTATTTCAAGATGTACAGTTTTTACAAGTAAGTAGGATTTATACCTTGGAAATTTATCTTTAAAAAATAATTCTAAGTCAAAAGGGAGTTTATATCTATTGATACACTAGAAGGTCATTAATAATTTATTAATTCTTTCCTAGATGCATGAAGAAGCAGAGGCTGTCTTGGCAACACCACCAAAGCAACCTATAGTTGACACAACTGCTGAATCCTGACCTCATATTTATGTTGTATATAGATGTATACTATATATTCATATTTGCGGACTTATAAAAGCCTCAGAAAATGCCGACTGACTGAGCAGCAAAGACAGGAGTATCTTCTGTCCACTGTTCCAGCAATTACTGGTACATGAACAGTTGGAACTGCGGACTTCCCTAACCAAAACAACTTCTCTCCCCCATGGAGCCCTTTGGGGGGCTCTTTGTTCGTTACCACAGTTTTAAGAGTTTTAGTGACCATTGTATGCAAGAGCCAAGCACTGAATACTTTCTATTTTTTCATTTTAAGAGCATAATAACAGCGGAACAATAATAAGATAATGCAGAAGCACCCTTTACACAGTTATTTCTGAATTCTTTTTTTAGGGGTAAATATAAAGATGCCTTGTTTGTTAAATAATTTGTGGAAATCGGGAATCTATATGTCTGAGGCTACATCCTGTTACCACAATGGGGTGTGCTATAACTGCTGGTATTAGAGGGGGATCTTTGGCCCTTCCACTTTTTCCTTAATGTTTATAACACTACTTCAGAGGCTTGTGACCTCAGAGCAAAAGAAGAGCCTCAACAACCAGGACTTAGAAGTTATTTTATGTTTCTAGACTCACATAAAGTTTCTTGTTTTCCATCTCTTCAGTTTTGTTGCAATGTGTTACTATAGGCTATTTGAACTGATTAAGGTTTTTCACTACAGCTCCAGATTAAAATCAGAAAATTATAATTCAAAATATTTCCCATTTATAGAATGCATTTATTTTCAGTGGACTTCCATTTTCATCAGCATCCCATATCATAATTTTAACCAGGAACTTGAACAAGCACTATTAATTTAGATCTAGAGCAAAAGAAAGCATTAAATAACACCTTGGATCTCTTGAGGAAAAGCTAAGTTTGCCTACAATTTACACATTCCATGGGAAAAGAAGAGCCATAGTTCTTTTTAAAAGTCATTAATGAAACTTACTGTTATGATTAAAAATTGTAGTGAAAAGCCTTAAGTACCAAATTTTAAAGCAGCAGTAATTTAATTTTTATATCAGTGTTCTTGTTTTGCACAAGCTAAATGCAGTGATAGGTGAGTTTTTGAGTACAGTAACTGCCTTCATTACATTTGTGAAGTTGTTAAGTTGATGAGGGCAAGGTTTTGTTTATTTGTGTGTTTAATTTGTATATGTCTAAAGACATTTGGAAACCTTGACAGGAATTAAACATATATGCAAATTTGTATATAAAAAAGCATGGCCATCTTCATTAGAATGCTTATAAATGAAAGGATTATCTTTTTTTGAGGTCTATTATAAATAGAAAAAAAAAATCCAGCTGGGCTGATTAGGACCCTTCTTAAATTCATTTGTCTAGACCATTTTTACAATTATGCATCAGCTTTGACACAGTCATAGTACATGGATTAATATTTCCCCATATTAACAGATCCTTTTTATAATGGGCTTGTTCTTTGAGATCTCTGTAAAGAACCCTGTGAACCAGAAAACATAACTCACAGAGATACTTTTTTTTTTTTTTTTTTTAATTTACTGGCACTGAAAGTTCCAATTGGGATGAAGCATTTCGTCTCACTTCATAACACCTCTTTGACTGCACTTCAGTGAATTGTTCTTATGTGCACTGTGTAGCAACTTGCCTTGTAACAAAGCAGATAAGGGCTGTAAGCTGCTGCTTATGATAAAAAGTGGTTCTTCAGATTTTCTTTCATAAAATCCAATTGAAGATAAAACAAATGGTTTTTTTTTTTTTAACTTTAATTTATCACTGAACCTAAGTGTTTATTTAAATGTCAACAGTACTTCTGAGAACGTTGCCTGTCACCTTGGTCTTTGGTCTTGGATGATGAAACTGCCTTCCAGAGAACCAAATGTCAAAAATACTAGACCAAATAGTGGTTAAAAACTCCAAAGGAGGTAATGAAGTAATCTTATTAATAATGGGATTAGCATATTTTAGACATTCATTTTAAACACTACCTCAGTTAATATAGAGTGTAAAATCTGTGGTTTAATCCCTCAAAAATTAACAGTAATTCTTTTTTGTTACACACACATACACAACCATCCCTGTCCCTGGACCCCACCTCATTCATCCATCATGAAATGAAGTCTTCATTACTATTAGCCTGAACAGTTTTTTTATTACTCTGAGAGATGTGAGTATATATCATAATATTTGCCTATAGCACTTAGTTTGGGGAGATACTCAGAGCTTTGAGGTTCTCAGTAATGTAAGAAAAAAGATGTCTATACTTAAATGTATAGTGCTATTTGGTTTATCCATGTTTTACTGACAGGTCTAATATTTTTTTTAAGTACTTATTTGTATAAAAGTAGACTTTTACGATGAAAATGCTCACATGCAGTGCCAAGTGATTTACTTTGGTGTTTAAAAGTACTAAATTATAGCAGAAAAGGTTAGGAATTTTGTCAGTGGTAATAGAAATAATTGAGAAAAGCATCTATGTATAATAGATATTACCAGACTATAAAATACCAAAATAATGTCAATACTATAGTTTTTCAAGATTTTAGAATTAATCTTAGTCCATATAAATTTGTACTACTGGTAATTATTGAATAATTTGGAGGAATTCGGGCAGTTGTGCTGATCGTAAACTGTGAATTTCTAATTGTAAAGTGAATTGTCATTTTTAATTGAAATTTTTTTCAAGAACAGATGTCAGCTTCACCTACTAAGTAAATATTGATAAATAAGAAATTAGACATTAGTATTCATAATTAAATACGGTCTAAAATTTCTTATACTTTTATCTCCTGTTTATGCTTAGGTAGATTTGAGCAGGGGGGGTGGTGGGAAGTCTTTTCTCCCTAATAAAAAATTTTCTAATAAAGACTGGTAGCATAAGGACATTATGTAGGACATTGATATTAAAGAGGTCTTTAGAGGTATATACTTTATTATACTAGTTACTCTAACATCATGTGTACAAGTCCTTTTGAAATGGTATGGCTTTAATAGTTTTCAGCTCTTTTATCCAGAGCTTGAGGCAATTAAAGCTGAGTTTTTCAGGGCATATTACAATGGCAAAGTGTTCAACAGTAAGGTGTGAATGCTTATTTAGATTTGTCTACTGCTATTTATGTAAAAATTGTTTTCATTCCATTCAGAGGATGCCTTTTATCCCCCACATTAAAGCACAGATCATTAAGCAATAAAAATCAGTCAAATTGTCATCCAAATTATAACTGCAATTATTTTTGCATGGTAAGAGCGAGGTGCTAATTTTGTGTGAGATGAGCTTTGTAAACTACCTTGGGAAAGGTCCTTTGGAAGTAAGATTTTCCCCTTTTGTCCTGTGCTTCCAGTTTTGTTTCAAATTCACGATCCATTAAACATGGGAAAAAACAGTAGAATTAATTGAAAGAGTTTTATGAGAGGAGCTGTTGGAATAAAAGAACATTTCAGATTTTCCAAAGCGTAAATTGGGAAAGGTCTCTCTTATGTCCCCATTCAGGAAGTACATTATCACCAGCTTCATTTCAAGAGTATCACTACAGTGAGAATTTGATCATTAAAAGCATACCAGTGAAATTAATAGCAATCAAACAATATCAGACAACATCAAAATCTGTGAGAATCTTTCTAGGAGCATTTGTATTTTTCTTTCAGGTCTAGGTTCCCAGGGTAGTTTTCATTCATAGTAGGTTTGTTATGACTCACACAGAATGTGGATTTTCTCTCCTTTAGAGTATTTTTGTAATGTAGGTGGATAGCTATGCCACAGCATGCACAAATTGCACATTTTGTTGGACTTTCATTATAAAATATTTAATTTGAAAAATATAATTTATGCCAAAAAAGTATACCTTGTAATTTTGCCACTAAATAGGTTGATTTAGCACAAAATGCAAAGTCTTGGGGCAGAAGGGGGGAGATAAAAATTTCATAGATAATAGTTGGAAAATGTTCCATTATTGGCCTGTCAGAAACCCTAAAGCTGCATTGTTAGACAAATGGTGTAAATTAGTTTTGAAAAAGTGGTAAGGGGTTGTGAAAAAAATCTCAGACTTAATGCTCCCTAACCACATAATTTTCTTATTTTTATTTAGTAATACGCTGCTACGTATTTGGAGGTTCTGGTGTTTGTAGGTCACTGAACAGACATTGAAATCTGATTTATATTGTATAACTGTAACATAGAAAGAAAAAGTATTTATATATTTTCCGTAAGAATATTTCATTGAGTTGTGTATAATTTAAATAAGGTTTGTCCCCTAATGATTTTGCTCACCTTGATTTTTTTTTTTCGTGGTTTTCTTGTTTTTGTATAATGTGTACAGTTTATGTCAAGGGCATTAAAGCCTCCTGAAACATAACCTTATCAAAGGGATACATTCTTAATAAAATGTACTTAAAAATTCTTAAACTTGTGTTGTCGTATTTGACATTTTAAAACATCAGTGTTGATTTGAATTATGTACCACTGAGGCTACTACTTATGAGTTCTAGTGAAATTGACTTTTAGGTACCACAGAAAAGCTTCTGGTTCAATAACAAATAGTGACTTGTTCCAGATATTTCAAAATAGCTTATTTATACTCTCTAAACACTCTTCATAGTGCAATCAAACATCTTTACAATTTTTTTTTTAACTTCAGATCATTGTAAAGTGTTTGAAAATGTGGATCTATCTTTAGAACCGTTCTGACTTTTTTTTAGCAGTTAATATACAAAATGAACAATGATGATATGATGGTGTTTCTCACAGTTTTGTAGGCTTAAAGTCTGAAAGCAGAATGTGAACATGGTTGGGCAAGGGCCCTTTTCTGGGTCCCACACTTCTTGTGTCTTGGGTCCTTAGGTGGCGAAAAGGACTACATTTCTGTACTGTCTCTTATAAGAGTACTAATCCCATTCATGAAAGCGCTAGCCTCATGACCTAATCACTTCCCAAAGGCCCCAATCCCATCATCCTAGGGTATTATTTTAATGGAGGAATTGGAGGGGGGGTGATCATTCAAAGTACAGCAACTAATTTTGTATTGGATTTTTTAAAATTCAGAATGCTTTATTATTTTGACTCATTAATACCTATTTTAGAGGATGAAGATGACTACTTTGCTTAGTCCTTTAAATTGAATATATTTAGTGATTGTGTTGTTAAGTATTATTTTAACTAATTCTTTTTTTATAATGATTTTTATTTTTTCCATTATAGCTGGCTTACAGTGTTCTGTCAATTTTCTACTGTACAGCAAGGTGACCCAGTTATACATACATGTATACATTCTTTTTTCCTCACATTATCATGCTCCATCACAAGTGACTAGATATAGTTCCCAGTGCTATACAGCAGGATCTCATTGCTTATCCATTCCAAAGGCAATAGTTTGCATCTATTAACCCCAAATTCCCAATCTTTCCTACTCCCTTCCCCTCCCCCTTGGCAACCACAAGTCTATTCTCCAAGTCCATGATTTTCTTTTCTGTGGAAAGGTTCATTTGTGCCGTATCTTAGATTCCAGATATAAGTGATATTATATGGCATTTGTCTTTCTCTTTCTAACTTTACTTAGTATGAGAGTCTCTTAACTGCTAATTCTGAATTCTGAAGGCTTTTTATCTTCTGTTATATCTCTTCAAGAATTTTAAAAGTCCTACTTTATGCTGTATGTTTGGTATGGTTTGTAAATTCTTTGAGATGAAAACCAGCTAATCTTTCCACAGAGCTTTTAGAAGAACTATTAGATGTTGTCTAATTCAACCTCTCTAACAACATTGTAGTGGAAAGTCACTTTCACTAGAGTAAGTATGAGTCAGGTGTTGAAGTGTCAGCAGGCACTTTCAACAGGGGCATGGCTCTGCTGTGTGACCAGGTTCCTGCTGAGGATCAGTCACCAGGCCAAGGTGGTATTTGTAGGTCTTTTTTTTTTTTTTAAGTTTAATGGAAGTATAGTTGATTTACAATGTTGTGATAATTTCTGCTGTACAAGAAAGTGATTCAATTACATATACACACATATCCATTTTTTTTTCAGATTCTTTCCCCATATAGATTATCACAGAATACTGGGTACAAATCCCTGTGCAGGTCCCTGTCAACCAGTCATTCCATATACCACAGTTGCATATGCCAATCCCAGATCTCCAGTCCATGCCTCCCCCACTACCTGTCCCCTTTGGTAACCAGAAGTTTGTCTTCAAAGTCTGCATGTCTGTTTTGCAAAGAAGTTAATTTGTATCCTTTTTAAAGATTCCACATGTAAGTGATAGCATATGATGTTTGTCTTTCACTGTCTGACTTACCTCATTTGGTATGATAATCTCTAGGTCTATCCATGTTGCCACCAATGGCATTATTTTGTTCTTTTTTCTGGCTGAGTAGTATTCCATTGTGTGTATGTATCACATCTTCTTTATCCATTCTTCTGTTGATGGCCATTTAGGTTGTTCCCATGTCTTGGCTACTATAAATAGGGGGTGCTGCAGTGAACATTAGGGTGCATGTATCCTTTTGAATTATGGTTATCTCCAGATAGATGCCCAGGAGTGGGATTGCTCAATCATATGGTAGTTCTATTTTTAGTTTTTTGAGGAAACTCCATACTGTTTTCCATAGTGGTTACATACCTACTAACAGTGTAAGAGTTCCCTTTTCTCTGCACTCTCTCCAGCATTTATTGTTTGTAGACTTTTTTTTTTCCTTCTATTTTGACTACCCTGTGGCATACAGAGTTCCTAGCCAGGGATCCGATCTAAGCTGCAGTTGGGACCTATGCTGCAGCTGCAGCAATGCCAGGTCTTTTAACCCACTATGCTGGCCCGGGGATTGTACCTGCATCCTGGTGCTGCAGAGATGCTGCCAATCCTGTTGTGCCACAGTAGGAACTTCTGTTTGTTGAAATTTGATGGTGGGCTATTCTGGCTGGTGTAAGGTCAGTACCTCATAGTAGTTTTGATTTGCATTTCTCTAATAATTAGCATATTTATGTGAGTATTTTGGCCACCTGTATGTTTTTGGAGAAATGTCTATTGAGATCTGCCTTTTTTTTTTTTTTTTTTTTGTCTTTATTCTATTTCTTTGGGCTGCTCCTGTGGCATATGGAGGTTCCCCAGGCTAGGGGTCGAATCAGAGCTGTAGCCACTGGCCTATGCCAGAGCCACAGCAACACGGGATCCGAGCCTCATCTGCAAACTCACCACAGCTCATGGCAATGCCGGATCGTTAACCCACTGAGCAAGGGCAGGGACCGAACCCGCAACCTCATGGTTCCTAGTCGGATTCATTAACCACTGCGCCACGATGGGAACTCTGAGATCTGCCTATTTTTGACTGGGTTGTTTTCTTTGTTTTTTAATACTGAGCTACATGAGTTGTTTGTATATTTTGGAGATTAATCCCTTGTCAGTCACTTCATTTGCAAAGATTTTTTCCCATTCTGTAGGTTGTCTTTTTGTTTTGTTTATAGTTTCCTTTTCTGTGCAGAAACTTTTTAAGTTTAATTATGTTCCATTTGTTTATTTTGCTTTTATTGTCATTACTCCAGGAAGTGGATCTAAGAAGATGTTGCTGTGGTTTATGTCAGAGAGTGTATGTCAGAGAGCAATGCCAGATCCTTAACCTACTGAGTGAGGCCAAGGATGGAACCTGCATCCTCATGGATACTAGTTGGGTTCTTAATCCACTGAACCACAACAGGAAGTCCTCTGCTCTGATTTTTTTTTTTCCTTCTACTAACTTTAGGTTGTTTTTCTTTCTCTAGGTTTCTTATTTGAGATTTTCTTCTTTGCTGAGGTACGCTTGTATTGCTGTAAACTTCCCTCTTTAACTTCTATTGCTGCATCTCCGAGGTTTTGGATCATTGTGTTTTTGTTTTCATTTGTCCCTAGATATTGTTTGATTTCCTCTTCAATTTCTTCAGTAATCCATTGGTGTTTAGCATCATATTGTTTGGTCTCCACATGTTTGTGTTTTTTGCAGTTTTTTTTTTTCCTTTTAGTTAATTTCTAGTTTTATCACATTGTGGTCAGAATAGATGCTTGATATGATTTCAATTTTCTTAAATTTACCAAGGCTTGACTTGTGGCCCAGAATGTGATTTAAGAATTTTCCACGTGTGCTTAAGAAGAATGTGCATTGCTCTGCTTTTGGATGGAATAATCTGTAAATATCAGTTAAGTTCATCTGGTCTAATGTATCATTTAAGTCCTGTATATCCCTGTTGGTTTTCTGTCTGGATGATCTGTCCACCACTATTATTGTGTTATTGTCAATATCTCCCGTTATGGCTATTAGCAGTTGTCTTATATATTGAGGTGCTCCTATGTTGGGTACATATATCGTTGTAGTTGTTATATCTTCTTCTTGGGTTGATTTTTTCTTTTTAGGGCCGCACCTGTGGCATATGGAAGTTCCCAGGCTAGGGGTCAATCAGAGCTGTGGCTGCTGGCCTACACCACAGCCACAGCAATGCTATATCTGAGCAGCATCTGTGACCTACACCACAGCTCACAGCAATGCTGGATCCCCAACCCACTGAGTGAGGCCAGGGATCAAAATTGCATCCTCAGAGATACTAGTTGGATTCGTTTCTGCTGAGCCATGACAAGAACTCCCTGATCCCTTTGATCATTATGTAATGTCCTTCTTTGTCTCTTTTTTTAAAGTCTATTTGTCTGATATGTGTATTTCTACTACAGCTTTCTTTTGATTCCCATTTGCATGGAATATCTTTTTCCATCCTCTCACTTTTAGTCTGTATGTATCTCTGTAACTGAACTGGGTCTCTTACAGGTTGCATCTGTATTTTTTTTGTATGCATTCATCCAGTCTATGTCTTTTGGTTGGAACATTTAATCAACTTACATTTAGGGTAATTATTGATATGTATGTTCTTATTGCCATTTTGTTGTTTTAGATTTGTTTTTGTTGATCTTTTTTCCTCCCTCCTTTTGTTTTCTTATCTTGTGGTTTGATGACTATCTGTTTTTTTTTTATTTTCCCACTGTACAGCAAGGGGGTCAGGTTATCCTTACATGTATACATTACAATTACATTTTTTCCCCTACCATTTCTTCTGTTGCAGCATGAGTATCTAGACAAAGTTCTCAATGCTATTCAGCAGGTTCTCCTTGTAAATCTATTCTAAGTTGTGTCTGATAAGCCCAAGCTCCTGATCCCTCCCACTCCCTCCCCCTCCCATCACAAGTCTCTTCTCCAAGTTCATGATTTTCTTTTCTGAGATGTTCATTTGTGCTGGATATTAGATTCCAATTATGAGTGATATCATATGGTATTTGTCTTTGTCTTTCTGGCTCATTTCACTCAGTATGAGATTCTCTAGTTCCATCCATGTTGCTGCAAATGGCATTATGTCATTCTTTTTATGGCTGAGTAGTATTCCATTGTGTATATATACCACATCTTCCGAATCCAATCCTCTGTCGATGGACATTTGGGTTGTTTCCATGTCCTGGCTATTGTGAATAGTGCTGCAATGAGCATGCGGGTGCATGTGTGATGATTATCTTTAGTGTTGTGTTTGGATTGCTTTTGTGTGTGTTATCTATTGTAGATTTTTGGTTTGCAATTCCCATGAAGTTTTGATAAAGGAGACTATACAAGATTGCTTTAAGTTGCTGATCTCTTAATTTTAAATGTATTTCCAGTATCCTGCATTTGTACTCCCCTCACAATTACTGGGTTTGATATCATATTTGTGTGTGGATGATTTACTACCTAGTACTACATGTTTGCCTTTACTGGTGAGCCTTTGCATTTGTAATTTTCTTGTTTTTAGTTATGGCCTTTTCTTTTCTGCCTGGAGAGATTCCTTTAGTATTTGTTGTAAAGCTGGTTTGGTGCTGCTAAATTCTCTTGGTTTTTGCTTGTCTGCAAAGCTTTTGATTTCTCAGTCAAATCTGAATGAGAGCCTTGCTGGGTAGAGTATTCTTCGTTGTTTTTCCTTTTCATCACTTTAAGTATATTGTGCCACTTCCTTCTGGCCTGCAGAGTTTCTGCTGAAAAACTAGCTGATAACATTACTAGGGTTCCCTTGTATGCTATTTCTTGCTTTTCCCTAGCTGATTTCAATATTTTCTCTTTGTCTTTAATTTTGCTCAGTTTTGATTAATATTTCTCAGGGTGTTCCTCCTTGGATTTATTCTGTGTGCTTCCCGGACTTGAGTGAGTAATTCCTTTCTCGTGTTAGGGAAGTTTTTGGCTATTACCTCTTCAAATATTTTCCCAGACACTTTCTCTTTCTTTTCTCCTTCTGGCATCCCTATAATGTGAATATTGGTGCATTTAATGTTGTCCCAGGGTTCTCTTAGATTGTCCTCATTTCTCTTCATACTTTTTCTTTATTCTGTTCCACATCCGTGATTTATACCAGTCTGTCTTCCACCTTGCTTATTCATTCTTCTGCCTCCTGTATTCTGCTATTGTTTCCTTCTAGTGGATTTTTCATTTTGGTTATTGTGTTTTACATCTGTTTATTTTTAAATTTTTTCCCTTTATTAAACATTCTTATAATTTCTTGATCTTTGCCTACAGCTTTTTTTCTGAGATCTTGGATCATCCTTACTATCATTACTCTATAAATTTTTTCCATGTCGGTTGTTTATCTCTTCATTTAGCTGTTCTTCTGGGGTTTTTGTCTTTTCCTTCATCTGGCTCATATTTCTCTGCCATTTCATTTGTCTAGCTTTCTGTGTGGATTCCTTTCTGCAGGCTACAGGGTTGTAGCCTCTCTTGCTTCTGGTGTCCCACCCTTGTGGGTGAAGTTGATACAGGGGCTTGTGGCAGGCTTCCTGATGGGAGGCACTGGTGCCTGCCCACTGGTGGTTGGAGCTGTCTTATCCCTCTAGTGGGTGGGGCTATGTCTCTGAGTGGGATTATAGACAGCTGTGTTCCTTGGAGGACTTTAGGGAGCCTGTTTGCTGATGGGTGGGGCTGTGTTCCCACCCTCCTTGCTATTTGGCCTGGGGCTTCTGAGTCCTCCTGTCTTCAAACAAAGGGCCAGCTTTTTGCAAAATGGCAGTCTCCAGGGGAGCTCTGCCTCCACAGTGAGCCACAGCTAATCCCTGCCTTCCCAGGAGAACTTCCAAGACCTGCAGGTAGGTCCAACCAGATTCTTATGGAGTCGCTGCTTTTCCCTGGGACCCAGTGTACGTGAAACCCTGTTGCGCCCCCCAAGAGTGGAGTCTCTTGCTTTTCCCAATCCTATGGAGCTCCTGCCTTTGAGCCCTGCTGGCTTTCAATGTCAAATGCTCCAGGGGCCCCTCTTCTGAATGCCAGACCGTGGGGGGAACCTACATGGGGTTTGGAACTCTCACACCTGTGGGAGAGCTTCTGTCATATAGTTATATTCCGGTTTGTGGGTTGTCCACACAGCAGGTATGGGATTGTTATATCGCAAAAGTACCCCTCGTACCACCTCGTTGTGGCTTCTTCTTTGTCTTTAGTTATAGGATATCTTATAGTAGCTTCTAGCCTACTGAGGATTGTTCAGCAGTTAGTTGTAATTTTGGTGTTTTCATGAGAGGAGGTGAGCTCAAGTCCTACTCTACCATCTTGTTTGGAATCCTGGCCTATTTGTATGTTATTAATACTAGTCCTGCCTACCATCAAAATATCCTGTTATTTCTAAGGAAGTACCATGATCTAGGTTTTAGGTGCAATTTTTTTAAAAAAAATATTATGGCTATATTAAAAGCAAAGCCTATTTAGAAAAATGTAAATTTTACAGATGAAATAATGTGATTTGCTTCAAAACAGTATCAAGAAGGAGGATGGGAGTTCCTGTCATGGCTCAACGGAAACAAATTTGACTAGTATCCATGAAGACACAGATTTGATCCCTGGCCTTGCTCAGTGGGTTAAGGATCCAGTGTTGCTGTGAGCTATGGTATAGGTTGCAGATGCGGCTCAGATCCCCCATTTTGCTATGGCTGTGATGTAGGCTGGCAGCTACAGCTCTGATTCAACCCCTAGCCTGGGAACTTCCATATGCCGTGGGTGCACCCTAAAAAGAAAAAAGACCAAAAAAAAAAAAAAGAATGAATAAAAGTATGGATAGGCTGAAACCACTATGGTTTAGTGGCTACTGGAGCTGATGATAGTACATAAGGGTTTGTGAAACTCTTTTTCTCTACTTACTTTGTTTGGCTATACCCACAGCATGCGGAAGTTCTTAGGGCAGGGATTGAAGGCATGTCATTGCAGTGACCCAAGCCACCGTAGTGACAACAATGGATCCCTAGCCTACTGCACCACAGAACTCCACGTTTGTGAAACTTCTACTTTTATGTATATTCGAAATTCTCATAATTTTTTGGGGGGGAGGGCCACACCTGCAGCATATGGAAGTTCCCAGGATAGGGGTCGAATTGGAGCTGCAGCCACCAGCCTATGCCACAGTGACAGCAACATGGGATCCAAGCCACATCTGTGATCTACACCACAGTTTATGTCAATGCTGGATCCTTAACCCACTGAGAAAGGCCAAGGATCGAACCTGCATCCTCATGGATACTAGTTGGGTTCGTAACCCACTGAGCCACAACAGGAACTCCTATATGAGTTTTTTTAACCATAATAATTCTGATGCATGTATACAAATTTCAAAGTTTCTGAATAACACTTCTTAAAATAATGCTGTTACATGGCACAAAGATTTTAAATACCAAGTTATTTGTTATTTATGAACATGGGAGAGGACTGTTTAATAGCAAAAACCGTAGTCAGAGTGATACTGTAAGCAAAGAGTTATGTGGCCCAGTATTTCCTATTGATATGTTGTATTTCAGAAAGACATATTGGTTTGACTTTGACCAGTGATCCTCAAAGTTGAGTGTGCATCTAAATGCCTGGGAGCTAATAAAATATATAGATTCCAGGCCTGTGTCATAGAGACTCTGGTTTGGAGACTTAGGGTAGTATCCAAGAATTTACATTTCTAGTAAGCTCATTAGGTGATTTATCAGCTCTACTACTTGTTAGATTTTCATTTCATTGAAGTAGAAGAAATACAAAATGCAATGGTGAAATATTTTAATTAAAGCTTATTTCAACAAAAGTGACTTCAAGGTTTTATGGATTATTTTAAAGAAATCTTTACAAAAGATACTACTTACAAATCAGTCATCACTGTCAGGATGTTTCTATGTACTTTTATAATTGCATCATAACAAACACAAAGAGGCTAAGTGATAACAATACTGGCCCCAAAGTTTTCTTGAAACTATTAGACTAATCAAGATACTCATTTATATTATGCTAGGAGTATATAGCCAATTAGTCCAGCCAAAGGCTTAGTTATATGCAGGGAAAAATTGAAAAGCTGAACAGAATTCCTGGTTTGTGTATATTTAGGTCCACTGACAACCACCTTCCTTTAAGCTGTGGATCCTTTTCTCTCATTCTTCATAGTATGGAATGGCATGGCACAGGGTGTTTGGGGCCAGAGATAACAGGCAGTGTCATCTCCATCACAGCGAAGAAAAAGGAAGCCCTAATCATGCTTATTTAGAAATGTGATAAATAAATTTTAAGGGTTGTCAGGCCAAAAGAAAAGAAAGGAACTCTAGCATAATTGGAATACCTGTTATACATACACCAGGTAGGTGCTTTGCATACCTTGGTACAAAGCTGCTGCTGGGCCACTACAGAAGCCCCTGTTCCATTTAGCTTTTGACAATTATGTCTAAACAATGTCTAACAACGAGGGTTTCATTTTATTACATTAGCATAATAGCAATCTAAGGAGACAGAGAGGGTGTTCTCTTGATCCAGACAACCTACTGCAGAGGCCAAAGGATGCTAACTGAAAATAGATTTTTATATATTACAGTTCTTAAAAACAGAGGAACCACAAAATGTGAGTGGAATTAATGACACATTTTCCTTTTTTTCTATTCTGAGGTAGTCATCAAAACCTGTGAGAGAAGACGTGTCTACTAAGTAGGCATGTTATAATCCTGATGCTGAGGCAGGGGTTCCGTGCCAGTCTCACTCTTTAACTGCGGTAAACTGAACAGAAGGACAACTGTGGGATCTCATTAATTCATTCACACATCTTACCTCTTAGATAAGGTCTAATAGGAAGAGTTCCTTTTACTACATCAATGAACTACAAATTATCACTCCAAGGCAAGTCTAAAATCTCTTTTGGTCTTAAACATCTGTGACTTCTCTATTAAACACACCTAGAATAAATTAACATTGAAAATTGACGCTATAGGAATGAATCTTCTGTGGCCTCTATTGAAGCCTTAAATCTAGTTTCTTTACCCCTAAGATGTTAAATGTGGGGTAAAATGAATGGAAATACCGTCTCCCTAAAAACTGAACTTTGAGGACCGTAGCCACCCTGTCCAGTGCTGAGTGGACAGAGTCTATCCCTAGGTCAAGTGCCAGGTCTGCTGTTATAAAGGGGAACCTGGAACCCACACCAGCAAGGTAGCCTATTCCCATGATCCTGCCATTTCTACAGCAAGCCTGCTCCAACCACAAATGTTAAGTTGCATAGCTTCTGACCTTCAAAATGTAGCAAGATTATATAAATCAGACCTGCTAATGGAGACAGCTCACTGGGATTAAGCTCTGAGGTATCTGGTGATAGAAGGGTGCTGGCTATGCTTCTCCTAGTGTCTGTGTAGCATAAGGATATGAAGTGAGTATACTGATTAGCGGTGGTGCTCACCTTGATCTAAAAAGGTAGGGGAGGAGAGCCTGCTCTTCTCACTTGGAGGAGGGGAGGCAAGACCCAGGGGTATAGCCATTTGCATTTTATACTCTGAACAGAGTGCTGGCTCTGGTGGATTTGTTGGCAGATTGTCCTTGTCTCCAGACATGGGTGAAGCCAACTGGGACACATAATTCAAACTGGCTTCTCCGGCTGGGATTTCTCCCAGGGAGCTCATGTAGTTTTTTTCTAGTGCCTTTAGTAAATTTCCAGGTGAAGTCAGTGGTCCTGGCTGACCTGGTGGGACTTGAGGGGTTACTGGGAAAGGGCCACAAGAACCAGAACCAGAAGCTGCCTGATTATAGGTAAAGTTCTCAAAACAGATGCAAGGTCCAGAGCCAGGGTAGTTCTTCTCCGTCGGGAGGAGGTAAAGGTAGGCAGGCTTAGTAAATTCAGCTTCTGTGAGTGATTTCCTAGCATCTACAAACTGTTTCTTACTCCCTTCTGGCTTGTTTAGGACTTCAATAGCATCTGGGACACAGTCGTTGACATTCATTATTGTTAGGTGAGGATTCTCCTGCAACAGAAACAGAAAACGTGCAAAGATAATGTGTGTGTGTGTGTGTATCACAGTACAGAAAGTACGTGAAATGCATTTAGAGCCTCACATTTGTGTGTGTGTGTGTTTTATCCTGGTCACTGGTGGTGTTGAAAACCAGTACAATTCTTCTGACAGAAGAAATCAAAGCTGTATTCATCCATTTCCTGGCTTTGGGAGCAGAGGTGGCCCGTGCTTTGTTCTATCTTCCTGAGGTGGCCTAGGTGTGTATGGTTATCACAGCCCCAATCCTGCCATCTTTAAGACGTATATGGTATGTATACAATGACCCAGCACTTACCTTGGACTTTATTACTGACAGGACACTGCTCTTGTAAGGGTCTGGAATATCAGGATAACACTTCTCCTTCAGCCTAGAAAAACAGTGAAAATTAGACTGAATTTTGCAATACGGTGGAATAGAGTGAAAACTCTGGAGTCAGATTCCTGGGTTCTAATCCTTGCTCTGTCACTCATTATTAGTGTAACCTTGAGCAAACGTTTTAAGTCGTCTATGCTCTAATTTCCTCATCGGCTCAATGGAGATCATTATGGCAGTTGATGGTAGGTTTGGGAGGATTAAATGAGTTTTATATACAAAGCACTTAGAAAACTGCCAAGCACATGGTTAACTGAAATATAAATATTTGCTATTGCCATCAAACAAATTTTGCAATATTTTTATATTATTTATGTATTATTTTTTCTTTTTTAGGGCTACACCAGCATATGGAAGTGCCTAGGCTATGGGTCGAGTCAGAGCTGCAACTGCCGGCCTACACCACAGCCACAGCAACGCCAGATCCAAGTTGTTTCTGCAACCTACACAGCTGCTTGTGGCAACACCAGATCCTTAACCCACTAAGCAAGGCCAGGGATTGAACCTGCCTCCCCAAGGACACTATGTCAGGTTCTTGACCCTCTGGCCACAATGGGAACTCTTTGTAATATTTTTTAATGGTTGGTTTCCTTATGTATTGATTTGTTGCTTATCTGTTGATAAGATTAAAGTTTTCAAATTTTCACTTAATCCTCCTTTGTCCTTTCCTTTTTCAGTACTTTTTCTCATATTATCCAGGGTGATTTCTATCTTATTAAGCTCCTTATAGATTTTTTCTTTGACTTTCATCTTGGATAAAATCTTCCCACCATACTTACCACTGACTTTTTAAGCAGCAAACGATCATGATGAGCAAAATGCAGAAAATCATGGGGAGAAGGATGCGTATCAGTATATGGGCTAGAGAAGGAAAAAGAGAGGGATGTTTTTAAGGACGGCTTTTCCCACAAAGGAAGATGTTTCCATGTCCATCATTGCTCAAAACTCTATTTGTACAAGATTCAATATGAGATCTGCCTGACTAGGGTGGGAGGGGTGAGACCCCAACCAACCAACCAAGGGAACCATCCTCCCTCAACACTTGTGATGCAAACTCATCACCCCTCCTGATAGATGGGTCATTTCTCCCAATTCTTCACTCCCTCCCTGTATTAGAATCATTCTCTGCACCCTTGATGTGGGGGCTCAGCCACGTGATTTGGTTTGGCCAATGGGAGGTGAGTAGTTGGCATGCTGGTAACTGCTTTATATGTGCCTATATAAAGCTTGCTCTCTTGCGCTCCTGTGACCCACCCTGAGAAGAGCCAGAACCTCAGAGCCACTGCCCCTTCAGCCTGAGGCCCAGGGTGAAGCTCCAAGGAACCAACCTAAACCTGCCTGCAGCCTGGAGTCCTTTCTGGCCCAGCCTCCATAGCCAAGCCAGGTGCATCAAAAGAAAGATTTCTTTCTCTGGGCCGCTGAGATTTTGAGGTATTTGATTACATCTCAAAAACTGAAGAATACACCTCTCCTAGCTGGTCTCTGATAAAATTACCTCAGTCATAACCTGGGATAATTATTCTATTTTTTTAATTTCTCAGATACGTCGACCTATGCTTCATTTCTGCAAATGCCTGTCTTCCTGTTGGCTCTGCTGGCAAACCTACCATAGAATAGGTCGGCTGGGTTGGCTGACAGCCTCTTTTACAAAAGCAAACCGCACAAGGGGGTTTGGATGCTGGCAGTCATTCACACACACATGTATTTTGGTTCGATCCCTTTGCCTCCCTGCCCTCCCCCCGCTCCCCACCCCCAAGAGCGGCCGTCCTGGCAGGAATGGGGCCTGACTTGGGGCAGGGGGGCGGGGGGGACAATGCTGGGGTTGTGTCAGGGAGGGCAGGCCTGACCCCTGTGCTTGGAGGCAGCACAGGGCTCTGGAGAAAAGGACGCAGGAAGGTAAGAGGGGGGCAAAGCAAGCACCTCAGCAACTGGCCTAAAATTAACCCTGACCCCAGGGGAGGTGAAGAACGCCTCGCTTTTAAGGGCAGGACTTTTGATGACTCTAACTGCTACTACTATTATTATTATTATTTTGTCTTTTTAGGGCCACAGCCACGGCATATGCAGGTTCCCGGGCCAGGGGTTGAATCAGAGCTGTAGCTGCCAGCCTCCACCACAGCCACAGCAACGCCGGATCCTCAACCCACTGAGCCAGGCCAGGGATCGAATCTGCATCCTCATGGATGCTAGGGAGATCTGTTTCTGCTGAGCCACGACGGGAATTCTTCTCCAATTGGTTTTAAAATTTGGTTAAATTACGAATTTATACTGTATCTGAGAACAAGCCTGGGGACCTAACCATAGTCGTTTCCAAACTTTAGCTAAACTTTGTATTGAAGTACATACATGCATACAAAAAAGTGCTCCTAAGTGGACAGCCCAGTGAATTTCCAGACTGAACATACCCAGGTAACCAGCACCCACATCAAGAAAAAGAATGTTACCTACTCCCTAGACAGACCCCACAGTGTCCCACCCAGGCACCTTCCCCTCCCAAGGTAACCACTATCTGGTCTTTCAGCTCATAAGCAGCATTGGCCTCTTTCTGTATTCTGTACACGGGATCATGTGGCAAGAGGCCTGGCTTCTCTCAGTGGCCATTTCATCTGTGAGTCCTCCTTACTCTTTTTGTAACTACACTATCATTCTCATTGCTGACATGAGACAGCGATTTATTTTCCTTTTGCATAATCATCAATAGAATCAAGAGTCTCAGCCAAGGCGAAGGGGGCTTATCATGAATAAGGGAGATAAGTGAAATCTAGAAAATATACACGAGATCATCCTATGTATTATGTGTGTGTGTGGGTGTGCCTTACCCATACACAGACACATACATACACGCCTCTCCCAGCCAAGTAAATACCTAAGCTGGAAGGAAAAATGGCCTGAGAATAAATTTTAAATTGACTTTAAAATGGCAAGCATGCTCAAAGAATATGAATTGTTGAGTGAAATCTTAAACCGACTCTGAGAGTTTTGGCCTTTGGCTGAGAGACCTGGGGCCAATGTTCCAGTTTAGTGGTGCACAGGATCACCTGCCACTGTGGTCCCCTGCGTCCCCATCACTAGTCAGGGCACCAGGGGCCAGCAGCCCCACCTTTAGCCAGTTAGTAACTCAGGCGGATATTTTAGCCCTTTTGTTTCCCACAGAGGATTATCTTGAAAGGTCCCCCATACAGACTTGCTGTGATTCCCTATCTGCTACCTACTTTCTCCTACTTCGATCATCCGCATCTATTTTCTCCCACCACCTGCTGTTGGTTGGAGGTCTGGGTTTACAAGAAAAGTCTTATTCACCAGTAACCAGCTCTTGCCATTCTTCGCCCTTCCTCTCCTTTCTCCACCTTTCAAACCAAATGCATGTTGAAAGGGTGGCTCATCTTTATCTCATCCTTGCCCCACCAAATCTGCAAACTTCAGCTGTGTGAACCCCACCTCCCCTTCCAATGCCCCCAAGAGACAAAGTCAGGAAGCGGGTGATTTGCCCCTGGGGCAAAGCAGCCAGAAGGCTGGCTGCAGAGAGTGATTCTGCTGAGAAAAACAGCCCAGCCAGGAGTTCCCGTTGTGGCTCAGTGGTAACAAACCTGACTAATATCTATGAGGACTCGGGTTCGATCCCTGGCCTCGCTCAGTGGGTTAAGGATCCGGCGGTGCTGTGAGCTGTGGTGTAGGTCACAGACGAGGCTTGGATCCTGTGTTGCTACGGCTGTGGCGAAGGCTGGCATCTGCAGCTCTAATTCAGCCTCTTGCATGGGAACCTCCATGTGCCATGGGTGCAGCCCTAAAAAGACAAACAAACAAACAAGCAAAAATAGAATTCATAAGGCTCTTCCAAGACAGTATCAGTGATTTTCAAACTATTCTGGGACTGAGTTCCAGAGAAGTCCTTCAGGGGCCAGAGAGGGGTGAGAGGAAGGTTCCAGATCACATATCAGTTGGACTAGATTCACTCTTATCTGTCTGATATAGTGGGATTCCATGCAACCTTTTTTTTTTTTTTTTCCTTTTGTGACACAGTTTCATCTAGAAAAAGAGATAAAGAGACTGAAGGAGAGAGAAGGAAGATTTTAAAGATTCCTGATCTAGACAAAGCCCATGGCCATGTATGTGTCAGTTTCCCAGGAAACTGGGAAAGAGTTTTGATCTGGAAAAACTCACAGTATTCATCTGGAGTCGTGACTTTGGTGAAGGCGCCCAGGGGGCCCTCGCCAACGCTCGTGTAGGGAGTGACGAGAAACTCATAGATGGATTCTGGCTGTAGGTTTTCCACGACAAATGTCTTTTGTTCTGGGTTGTCGATTCTGTGTTTGCAACATACTGAATCACCTGTGGTTTAAAAAAAAAAAGTTTCTTTTTTTTTAAGACGAAAAAATGATTACGAGTGTGATAAAGGCCTTGTGAGAGAGTTAGGGACCAAGACTCTGGGCGATGCTACACTGCCAACATTTTTAAAGCAACCAAAAATGAAAGCATACTTTCATCCCACTGGGGACACTGGTAAAAGGTTCAGGAAACAGCCAGCAAAGCCAGCACTGCAGAGATGTTGGGGACCCACTGGCGAAGCCCTCAAGTCTGCAAGAGAGAGTAAGAGGCTGGGAGAGCTACTTAAAATACATTGACCTTCACAAAGTCAAAGAAAAAAAGAGAAGGAGGCTAACAAGAAAGCTCCCTAAGTGGTAGGCTTTCTTAAGGAGCTAAGGGTACTTCAAATGCTTCTAAAAATACCAGGCCTTATTGTTTTTAAGGAAGTCAAAATCCTGGCTCTTACAGTCTTATCTATCCTACTAAATGCACACTGTTCGATCATAAAAGCATGCGAGCATAGAATTCGGCCTGGTCAGTGACTGCAGGCAGCCTTTCCAATGATTTCCAGTAAGATCTTGAAACTGTAAAGTGACAAAAAAGCTAAAAAATAAAAATTACCTGTGAGGAGACCTGTCTTTTTAAATCCTGGGAGGCACTGCTCTCCCGCCTTGGATTTCAGGTAGAGGTAGTACCCTTGGATGAAACCAGGCTGGGATTCAGTGGAATAATCCTTCCAACTCAGAGTGAAGGAGTGGGAGGTCAAGTTACTCGTGACCACTCGAGGGTTGTCTGAAGGAGCTAGAAAAGGAAGTTGAGATAGTGTAAGAGTCCCCGTTTGTAAATAGTCTCCCATGTAAACTAAAGTGGAACCACACCCAGTTCCTCAGGTGCTTATGCCCCGTTAAGCATGAGCACCTTTATCCTGTTCTCTAGAGGATGGATGGATGCCCTGACGTGGTCTGAGAGAGCTGGGAAGGAGTTGAGCAACCGTCTGTTCAAGCTTTGCCTCTCCCAGATGTAGAAATGGATGCCAGAGAGACTTAATAAGATCATACAGCAAAAAAAGAAAATAGGCGTTCCTGTCGTGGCTCAGAGGTAATGAATCCAACTAGTATCCGTGAGTCAATCCTGGCCTTGTCCAGTGGGTTGAGGACCCAGCGTTGCTGTGGCTCTGGTGTAGGCCAGCGGCTACAGCTCCGATTTGACCCCTCGTCTGGGAACTTCTATGTGCCATGGGTACAGCCCTAAAAAGACAAGAAAAAAAAGAAAAAGAAATAAAAAAGAAAATAAAGGTATTCCTAGACTTCATTCTACTGGAATTCTCAACAGTGTTTGGGGAGTGAACTGAAGTGGCGGGAAAGGGAGGAGGAGGAAGGGGTATGTTTGAGGACATATGGGTGGCTTTGAAGAACCCTGTTCCCAGGCTGTGGCAAGGCACAGGTGTCCAAGTGTCACCTGAGGAACCGGGAACCATTTATCCTGAAGGCCTCCCCGAGCCTGTTCGAGCACACATGCTGGTGCACACCTGGCCTACCCCCACCAACACACACACCAGCACACCCCTCCTGCCTGTCTGGGGCAGCTCCCACCAAAAGGAGAACCCTGGTCTGACGGTATACCACAGGGAACGACATACAATCTCCTAGGATAAACCGTAATGGAAAGGAACAGATATTTTAAAAAGAATGGATAGATGTATAGCTGCTTTACAGTACAATGGAAATTGGCACATTGTAAGTCACCTATACTTTAATAAAAAATCAAATCAAATTGATTGGTGTGATGAAGGGCCCAGCCAACCAATTTCTAGGGGGTGTGAGACTCCGGGTGTCAAGAAGGTGAATAAGCAACCCCACTGGGGGATCAAAATTCCTCCACACTGCCAGTGGAATCGTGGTACAATTCCTGGGGAGGGATTTCACAGTATCTATCAAAAATCTTAAAAGTGACAGAACAAAAACAAAAAACCAACCCGAAAACCCAAAAAACAAAAAAACCTCAAAAAGACCAACTCCCCCCAACCAAACCAAAAAAACTCTTAAAAGTGATAAAATGGTACTGATAAAGTTCAAACCTTTTGGCCCAAGTATTCTACTTCTAAGACTTCATTTAGAAACCATTACTGTGGCGATGAACAAAGATGCAGCTAAAATGATGGCGAGTCATATAGGGCATTAGAGATTCAGCCAAGAAAAAGGAGAGATTGAGTATTTGAGACTGCAAGATTACTGAAGGTGAATTTTATAGTTTTTCATTGAAAAATATTGTAATCATCCTAAATGTCGAAGGACGGGTGATTTGAATGACGTACGCAAACCGTGAGGCACTTTGCAATCAGGAAAAATGACATAGTTAAATAATACCTAGGAGTTCCTGTTGTGGTGCAGTGGTTAATGAATCCGACTAGGAACCATGAGGTTGCGGGTTTGATCCCTGGCCTTGCTCAGTGGGTTAAGGATCCGGTGTTGCCTTGACCTGTGGTGTAGGTTGCAGACTCAGCTCGGATCCCGAGTTGCTGTGGCTCTGGCGTAGGCTGGTGTCTACAGCTCCGATTAGACCCCTAGTCTGGGAACCTACATATGCCATGGAAGCGGCCCTAGAAAAGGCAAAAAAAAAAGACAAAATAATAATAATAATAATAATACCTAGTGGCATGAGTCAAACAGCACTTTACAAACCGCATAGTCTAAGATCCCATTTTTATTTAAAAGCGTCAATCTTTATAGAAGAAGGATACACATAAAATATTAACTCTGGATATTTGCCTCTGGGTGGTAAAATTAGCAATGATTTTGTCTTTTTTTGCATAACATTTTAGAAATAGCCTTTAGTGAAATTTTTTTATATTTGTATGATTAAAAAATAATTTTAAAAAACCTAATTGCCAGAATAAATGGGACACTGAAAATAAGGAAAGGGTCTGTAATCTTCTTAAACCCAAAGTGAAGCCTGGATTGTTCTGAACCAGGCTGCCCAGGGACACGTGAAGTGTTTTAAACTTACCCAGTTCCTCTACATATCCTGTTTTTCTCTCTAATAAATGAGCCGTCCTGTCTGTAGAAATTCCATAAATTCTGAAGTTGTATCGAACCCCTGGTCTAAAAGTATCTAGAGAAGAAAAATGAACAGATTTTCCATAACATAGAATGACATCCTCTTTACTTCTCAAACAAAAAGAATGAAGAATGAATTCGTATCTATAAAACAGAATAGACCCACAGACAAGGGGAACAGACCTGAGGATGCCAAAGGGAGATGGGAGGAAGTGGACTGGGAGTTTGGGGTTAGTACATGCACACTAGCACATTTAGAATAGATAAGCAATGAGGGCGTACTGGATAGGGAACTATGTCTAATCTCCTGGGAAAGGAATATGAAAAAAAAGAATGCACAGATGTATATAACCAAGCCACTTTGCTGTACAACAGAAATTAGCACAACATTGTAAATCAGCTATGCTTCAATAAAAAATAAAATGAAACAGGGAGTTCCTGTTGTGGCTCAGTGGAAAGGAGCCCAACTAGTATCCATGAGGACTCGGGTTCAATCTCTGGCTTTGCTCAGTGGGTTAAGGATCCAGCATTGCCATGAGCTGTGATGTAGGTCACAGACCTGGCTCAGATCCCATGTTGCTGTGGCTCTGGTGTAGGCCAGTGGCTACAGCTCCGATTAGACCCCTAGCCTGTGAATTTCCATATGCCTTGGGTGCAGCCCTAAACAAAAAAATAAAAACAATAATAATAAATAATTAATAATAATAAAAAGAAAAGAAAAACAACTTTGTGTCCTCTTAATATAATAACTTCCTCCTAGGGGTTTCTGCCCTTCATCTCCACCATCGTCCCTCCTTCCTTCTTCTGAGACTTGGAATCCTCTGGAATCCTCCAGCATTTCTGATGAAATCTGGAGGACCGTCCTCCACATTGTCCTCTCCATCAAGAGCTCTCAAACATGCCCTTATCTGTGTGCACGAAACTGGGTACATATCCGACCAGATGCAGAAAATCTCGTAAGACTCTCCTTTGACTCCAAATCCCCTGCTGGTGACTTGCCTTCTCTGTCCATTAAGGCCAGGCATCTGGAAAGTCTGCTCATATTCCCCTCACCTGCGCCTCTGCACTCCACCGTCAGCACCAGCCCGGCCCCTCACACTGCTCACTCCTCACCAGCCACTGATTGCCCAACAGGGGCCCTAAGCAATCACCTTCTGACCCAGACAATTTCCACATCTTCACCCCGAGCCCAGCAGATGGCGCCACCAACTCCTGCTCAAGCCACAACCCTAGATTCCTTTAACTGCTACACTGGCGATCTTGAAATGACAAATCCAAAGTGGAGGTAAAAGACCAAGTTCTATAGGCTCCACTGAAATTGAAGGAACTGATGATTAACTCCCATCACCTCCATGTCTATGTCTCCCAAAGCCGCACACTTCTTTGCTTTTGTAAAAGCTCTCAGGACAACTGTTGTGATGTCTCTCTGCCATTCATTAGAGACGGCTGAGTTAGAGGAATAAATTCATGAACATCTATCCCAGCCTTAGGTCCAGATATTCTCTGTAAAAGCAGATATGAAAGGTCAAAACATAGGCTATATTATTGCAACACCTGAACTCCTATAACCCATACAGTATTTGTGGTGTCAATATTATTGGCTCAGCACAAAGTATCTTTGGGATGGTCCAGAAATCTGAGCTGTGCTTGCTGCCAAGTGGATGGAAGGAGATGATAGTAGAGAAGGTTTTCTCACCCGAGCTAATGACTGTGCTTGTGGTGTTGGGGCCCACGTTTTTCCACTGGGGATCACAGGGCAGGTCTTGGGGATGGTCACACCACTCCACAATGTAGCCAACAGTATCTCTGGCTTGGGGTTTCCAAGACATAGAAAATCCATGCTCTGTGCCATTCACTCTTCCTTCTTCAACCTCTCCTGTACATTACAAAGGCGGTAATGCTTCAGATTTAATTAACTGTGCATTGTGCAAAAGTAGCTAAAGAAGAAAATGAACATTCAGCGTATCCAGCAGGTAAGAGCCCCACCACCGCAGTCACTATGGGGCTTGGGTGAGGGTGGAGGGATGTTTTCATAGGTATTTTCCTGCCTCTCACGTCCCAGCAGATGTTCACACCTGCCCTTCAGATGGCCCTCGTCCTGATCTTCTGAGACTCAAAGGGACGGCAGCCCCTAAAATGGATCAGCAAACCACCGCCATCAGGACAAGTCCAGCCCCCGAAGCTTGTTTTTATATGACCCTTAAGCTAAGAATAGTTTTAAGATTTTTTAAAGAGTTATAAACAACAAACACATGAAGAATATAGAATATAGGAATTCTCGTCGTGGTTTAGTGGTAACGAATCCGACTAGGAACCATGAGGTTGTGGGTTCAGTCTCTGGCCTCGCTCAGTGGGTTAAGGATCCGGCGTTGCCATGAACTGTGGTGTGGGTCCCAGACGCTGCTCGGATCTGGCATTGCTGCGGCTGTGGTGTAGGCAGGCAGCTGTAGCTCCAATTCAACCCCTAGCCTGGAAACTTCCATATGCAGCGAGTGTGGCCCTAAAAAAAAAGCAAAAAATAAAAAAAATAGATAGATAGATAGATAGATAGATAGATAGATAGGTAGATAGATAGATAGGTAGGTAGGTAGGTAGGTAGGTAGGTAGGTAGGTAGGTAGGTAGATAGATAGATAGATAGATAGATAGATAGATAGATAGATAGATAGATAGATAGATAGGAGACTGGCCCTCAAAGCCTACACTACTTACTATTGGCCTCTTTACCAAAAAAGTTGCCTTCCCTTGACCAGAACTCTGTCCAGTATTTGATCTACTTTCAAAAATTGCATGTTGAATGAAAGAATAATTCAACTTAATTCTCCCACACAATGCTGGCTGCCCCTCACCTAACTACTGGTCCTGAGGTGTTAGGGATAGAAAGTGAGGTGATCTTGGAAGAAAAAAGGAAAAAAATAATCAGATGTGCACCGAGTCAGATTATGCAAGGATGTACACTCTACTTATGACCTAGGATGTAGCCTCAGTGTGTTTTATGCACTGGCGTGGTTTTTCTAAGGTCTGACAATTAGAAAAAAGGCGATGTGGTCTCAATGGGTGCTACTGATTTCAAGCAGAGTCACCCTAGATTTTTAAGGGTGAGCATTTCTCCTATCTGCTAAGGCTGATGCCATAGTCGGCCACAGTTAAGAGGGCAGTGGTCCCTGGAGGTCACCCAGGGAAAGTAGAGTCTCAGCAGCAGCTGTTCAGAGAGGAAACCAGTGTGGAGCAAATACGAAGTGGGATAGATTTAATGCTCAAAATGTACTTGTTTCTCTGCAATGCAAATTTGACTGGGCATCTCGTGTCTTCTCTGGCCACTTTTTTTTAAGTTTTGAAATTTATTTATTTTTTGGTTCTTTTCCCTCAGCTTCACTGAGGTGTAACTGATCATTTAGCAAATTTTTAGACAGCAATCTTAGTTAAATGCTTGGCTAACGTTACTCAGCAGCATAATAGCTGTGAATAATCATAACACTGAAATAGAATTAGCATACAGTGGAAATTCTGCCACTGTTTTGTTTCATTAGTCTTGGTTTATAGGAGTCCTGCCATCAGGGTTTAGTTGTCAGGGTAAGGGGAACATGGGCAAAATAGTTAGGGTTGTCCTCAATATGGTGATTTAGCTGATAAAAGCTGTAGGAACTCACAGATAAAGATACGGACAATTCTAATTATAGCTGAATGTTGATGTGGAAGCAGGGTGCTATTAGATTTTCTAGGGCATCATATTATCATCCAGCTGGAAGCACCTAGAGGAATGTGTGACCCAAGTATAAGGCGAGGGGTACCCCATCCACACAGCTTCTCTATCTTCCTTCATCAGAGAAACAAATCTCTTGGTGGTTGAAACAGACATTTTTTCACTTCACTTACTCAGACTAAAATTTCACCCCAAACTTAGAAGCATAACTCTTACTGAGCTGCTTCTTTAAAATTGCAAATATGTTTTGAGAAGGGGAGGTAGAGGGAAGGAGAAAGGGAATCTTTTGTTCAGTCATTCACACTCTAGTATGAATTGCCTGGACCTCCTTGGTCTCTTTCATAGCCACATCAGTGTTTTTATCCACTCTAGGGACTTAAGAGTGTGGACCACATTAGGAAGGCTGGATAGAGTCTTAAGGGGGAAGGATGGGGGCCTAAGGACAGGGCCTGAGGGAGGTATGGTAAGAACCTGCAGAAAGGGATGACCCCCAGAAAGATAATGGTGCTTAGCTGTGCTGTATGAGCTGAGCCTCGCTGGAGGCAGTGTTGCTTTAGCTATCAGCTCCCTCGGGGCGATTGAAATGCCTGCCTTTCCTGTCCTGGTCCCAATAAAGACAGAATATAACTATTCATTTCCTTCTCTAAGGCAGTTCTTGACGAGCAAAGATTATGTTAGGTAACTCCTTAGATTTTTCTTCTGTGGCACAATCCAAATTTTCTTACTCTTCACACACTGGATAAACAATATAAACGAAACAAGATAATAACACCTTCTACTCTAGCCCACTCAACTCCACATTAAGCCTAATTTGAATGATAGGTAGGATACAACCTTACATAACCCTGCAAGCAGGGTCTGAAAATTTTTATGGCAGTAGTTGAAGGGTGATATTATTGACCTTAGGATGAATGACCTTGGACCCAAAGAGAATGACCGTTCTAACCATGTCCAAGTGTGCAATGTCTATAGTGTGTACCGTTAGGGGCGAGGTTCGTGCCTCCAACCTCTTTTCACAGCTCTCCCAAGAAGGAAATTAATACCACTATTAATTTTACATGGAAGGTCACTTCCACCTTGTTTGGTCTTTCACAGGCTAAGGGTCTAGCCAACTGTCATCATTTAGTCCACAGCTCTGGCAAAGAAGAGGAGAAGAAAAGATGACGCCAGTTCTCCTTATGATTTCTGGAAATGTTCCTGGGCTCATTACAGGTGTCCGAGACTGACAAAATATTTTATATATGATAAATGCAACTCGTATGTCATATGCCACAAACATGTTCATACCAATGCTAACTCTCAGTTAAAACTGTTTCTTGGTGTTGTGTTTATTTGAATAAATTTGAGATAATCTCCCGAGGACAGCTGTCACAGGAAGCCCGGTGACACGCCTGCCCCCAAAGAGGATAACCAACAGTACTCGGCGGCCAGGTCTCTTTTCTCCCCGAGTGACTGTCTTTCTAACGTAACCGTCTCCACCTAATAAGGCCATCCGCATTTTCCTGGAGAAGAAAAACAAAACCTAAAAAACTCACGGTTTTCAGAGTCTCCAGAAATGACAATCATGGAAGCGGGAGAAGCGCCGACGCTGTTGTGAGCTGTGACGTGGATTTGGTAAGAACCCCGATCGAGGGGCAGTTCTGTGCTGTTGGCCGGAGCAGGAATGGAGAGATCCTCTAACCCAGATGGGTTGTCCAGATTTTCTACGATTACTTTATAGAAGAGGATCTTCCCATTGGCATGCGATTTTGACAGGGGCTGGAAAAAAGAGTGATAATCACTTCAAAATGGGCTTGTTACTTGTTCAATTACTTGTTCATCTTTTCTGTCCTCCTGTTGCCTTATAAACACACCCCCACCCACCCACCCACACACCCACCCCCCACAGACGGCAAATTAAAACAATTTTAAAGCGAAAATGACCCTCTAAACCAAACCCGAAATCAGACACTCCATTCTAACTAAAACTGAGTAGAGAAATGGATCATTGGAGGGTGAGCTCAAGAGCACAGTGTGTCCAGAGAAAACGACCAAGTCAGGAAACGAGAGAAGAGGGGACTCTTTAGCCTGGATTAAAACACACTCAGTGTGGAGTTCCCATTGCGGCTCAGTGGATTACAAAACCAACTGGTATCCAAGAGGATGCAGGTTTGATCCCTGGCCTTGCTCACTGGGTTAAGGATCTGGTGTTGGCATGAGCTGTGGTGTAGGTCACAGACGTGGCTCGTATCTGGCATCGCTGTGGCTGTGGTGTAGACCAGCAGCTGCAGCTCCATTTTGACCCCTAGCCTGGGAACCTCCATATGCCTTGGGTGGGGCCCTAAAAAGCAAACAAATGAACAAGCAAATAAAACGCACTCAGTGAGTGTGAAGGGGAAGGTCAGGCTCAGATCCAGACAGGAAGGGCCGGGACCCCAGACCCAGAGCCCCTGGTCCCTCTTCTGGGTGATCCTCTAGGCTACAGAGAATTCTCTGTCCACACAATCTCAAGCCCACATCCAGGGCCTGAAGCTCCGTCTTACTTTCCCAAGGACAGATGGTGCCCTCGTGGGAAACCCCAGCCTGTGATCAGGCTGGGGCAGCTGTTGGTTGGCGTGTAGACAGAATCTGGATGTAAAGACTGGCATGTGTGCACAGGGCCCCTTGAGGGAGGACCAGAGTGAGGCGGGAAGGAGAGTGGGAAGGGCTGTGGCCCGGGGCCAGCTCTCCCAGCATAGCCAGGTGTCAGCACCAAACACGGAGGAATCCGAAAGTTCTGACCCCCAACCAGGCCTTCCAGGTTGTCATGAGGGCGCATGAGTCAAGGTGGAAGGACCAGACTGATTTTATATTTTTTCAGTTTAACTCATAACTTTTAAATATCAATATCCTAGGGGAGTTCCCGTCGTGGTGCAGCAGAAACGAATCCAACTAGGTTGTGGGTGTGATCCCTGGCCTCGCTCCATGGGTTAAGGATCTGCCATTGCCGTGAGCTGTGGTGTAGGTCGCAGATGCGGCTTGGATCTAGCTCCGATTGGACCCCTAGCCTGGGAACCCCATATGTTGCAGGTGTGGCCCTAAAAAGCAAAATAAATAAAAAAAATACCCTAGATATTTAAATATTCATAACTTTTTTGCCTTTCTCTTTTTAGGGCCACGCTTGTGGCATATGGAAGTTCCCAGGCTAGGGGTCGAATTGGAGCTGGGGCTGCCGGCCTACACCACAGCCACAGCAAGAGAGGATCCTACGCCACAGCTTATGGCAACACCAGATCCTTAACTCACTGTGCAGGGCCAGGGACTGAACTGGCATTTTCATGGATACTGGTCTAGTTCGTTAATGCTGAGCCACAATGGGAACTCCTAAATATTCATAACTTTTAAATATGGTACGTGCTTCTCCACTTACACTCTTGCCCTGGGTCCTGCAAATGTCAGAGGCAGGCCTGAGGATAAGCTGGGGAGGCACAGTCTTAACAATCAGAACTGGCCCCACAGGCGGTGGGCTGCTCTGGAAGGAGCAGTCAATGCTAGGGCTGTGGATGTGGAGCAGGCACTCTTCCACCAGGAAAGGAATTCTCCTGGAGTCATGGAAGAGTCCTTCCAACTGGAAGACTGCACTGATGTCTAATTTTGGAAAAAGTTAAGTGCAAACATCTGCGTCTTTGAACCTACACATCTTTTTTTTTTTTTTAAGGGCCACACCTACGGCACATGGAGGCTTCCAGGCTAGGGGGTCCAATCGGAACTGTAGCTGCCAGCCTACGCCACCACCACAGTGACATCAGATCCAAGCCACAACTGTGACTTATACCACAGCTTACAGCATTGCCGGATCCTGAACCCACTGAGCAGGACCAGGGATTGAACCCATAGCCTTAGGGATACTAGCTGGATTCTTAACCTGCTGAGCCAAAATGGGAACTCAAACCTATGCATCTTACCTTCCAGAAGAGATTCACAGTAGGATATCCTGACACCAACCTCACGTTTCTCCAGACATCAAGAGCCTCTGAGGGAGCTGAAATTAACCAAAGAAAAGCTCGTGGGTCACAATATGCATGTAGAACAGTGCATTCAACTTTTTTTTTTGTCTTTTGTCTTTTCTAGGACGACATCCTCGGCATATGGAAGTTCCCAGGCTAGAGGTCTAATCGGAGCTGTAGCCGCTGCCCTACGCCACAGCCACAGCAATGCCAGATCCAAGCTGCATCTGTGACCTACACCACACCTCATGACAATGCTGGATCGTTAACCCACTGAGGGAGGCCAGGCATCGAACCCTCGTCCTCATGGATACTAGTCAGGTTCGTTAACCACTGAGCCATGACGGGAACTCCTAGCTCTCTGTTTTGTAAAAATATTTACAGTCGCCAATAATTGAAATATATGTATGTCCTATTTTAGTTGTTGATACTTTCTACTCAACCAAAAATGACCATATATTTTTAAAATCTACTAGAGGCAGATTTCAATTTGCTAAATAAGCCATCAGAGGGAAAAGCCATTATCGAATCAAAAAACGTATTGAAATAGGCACCATATGAGACCCCAGGCTCAAAGCAGAACCTTCAGCTGGTTTGTACAGACCACTTGCAAGAACAGAATAACAGTGCAATTGGTGGTGCTCCATGTTTATGTCAACATGATATCTCCCTCGGTATCACTGAGCTTTGCTCACTATGATTCTGCTCCAGCAGAATTAAAATACACATAAACGGGAGTTCCTGTCGTGGCTCAGTGGTTAAGGAATCCGACTAGGAATCATGAGGTTGCGGGTTCGATCCCTGGCCTTGCTCAGTGGGTTAAGAATCTGGCATTGCCGTGGGGTGTGGTGTAGGTCACAGATGCAGCTCAGATCCCGAGTGGCTGTGGCTGTGGTATAGGCTGGCGGCTACAGCTCCAATTTGACCCCTGGCTTGGGAACTCCATATGCTGCGGGAAGCGGCCCTAGAAAAGGCAAAAAGACAAAAAGACCAAAAAACAAAACAAAGCAAAAAAAATAACCACATAAACATTGACTTTGCCAGCATCAAGCATAATGTGTTACCAGAGGTTAAAAAAAAAATATATAGATAGATAGATAGATAGATAGATAGATTCACCATCAGTAGATTCATCTCATTTTCTTGTCATTATAAAAAGCAAAGTTGAGTATTTTCAGGTTTATTATACAATAATCTAAAAGAAACTACTAAAAGTGCTTTTTGTTATTTTCCCTTTGTGCTAAAGTTTAGGTATAATGTTGGAATATATTTGCAAAAAAAAAGTCCCAAAGCAGAGCAGCAGTAATAAAGTAAAAATTACTTAACGAAACATGACAGGCATAAACCACATTACCATCAGGAAGGAGGTTCTCTGCCTCAAGGATTCTTGAGGGGTCTATAGCCCTAGGAGAAATGGCTGGTATGTCGGGGGCTGCAAGGGTGGGAACCTCAGGCAAGGAGAGGAAGCCTGCTGAGCACCTCTGGGGACCAGTACCTCTGTCAGAGTCACTGCTTTAAAATGGTCCCCCAGCCCCTGCCCTGCTTACAAACACCGGTAATAAGATGCAATACAATAAATGCAAATAATTCTTCCTTTGGCAGTAAAATAGTCAGGACCTGACTCAATAAGATCACACCCTAAGAGACAGAACACACAGACTCCGGTCTGGTTGTGGGTAAAGCTTTGGAGCTTGTCGGCAGCGGGGTGAGTGGCAGTTGGCGGCTCAGTCGCTCACTGGTGGGGCCAGTTAAACTCCTCATCCTCTCTGTGCCTTCACGGCCTCATCGATCAAGTATGGATACTAACAGGCCCTACCGCATGTTGGGAGGGTTTAAGAGGAAACCACCATGGGCGTGGAGCTGTGTCCAGCACATATTAAACACACAATAAGCAGTCACCGTTCTGGTACCACTGTTATGTCTCTGCCTTTCATTAACTGCAACCAGGCAAGTCTTCCCAGTCTATGGGCCCAAGTGTATAAACTGGCAACAGTAATACCTTATTATCCTGGATTGGAAGGAAATGAAAGCAGGGCTGAGCCATCTAATCTCCTGAGGGCTATTTGCACTCTAAGCCATAGTTATTCGGGAGGCCTCTTTGTTCAGTCATTGTTGAGGAAACCACCCCTGAGAGTATGTTGAGAAGGCTCCCGGTTTACTGTCGCTGGAATGAACTGCTTAACGATAATGATTAAGTTTCTAAAAATCACTACATTTCCAAACATAGACCAAGGTTGTTTGATATGAGATCGATGCTTCCCCCAGCATGAATGCTACTCTTTGCCCCCAGTTCTGAATTAAAAGTCTATACTAATTTACATAGCCCCAGATCTACTGTGAAGCTGGCAATACTGGCAGCTTAGAAACCATTTTGGCAAAATTAAAGACCAGAGAGAAAATGTCCAGTAGAAATAAGTCAGATAGCAGATATCTGAGGCAGACGCCTTCCCACCCACCACTTGTTCGGCATTTAATTCAGTTTTTTTTAAAAGATGGCACACAGCCTCTCTTATACTACTTTCCCCTTAACTTTTGGTACAACTGAAAGTCCTCAGGGAAGCCCACCCACCTCCCGTCAGTCAGTTTAGATCCTTGAATTAGACATCAGGGAGCTGAACATACCGGCTTCAGAGGTGTTGAATTTTTGACTAATTGGTTCGCTCCATTTCCAGAAGTGGTCGGCGTAAGCACAGCGCACTTGGGCCACATACTTTGTGTCGGGCTCCAGTTCATTTAAGAGGTACTCACCGTTCACCTTGACGGAAACATTTTGTTGCTTGAATAAAAAATTAAAAAAATTAAAAAAAAAAGAAAGAAAGAAAAGGAAAAAGAAGACAGAAGTTTTGGTGAGCATATTTCATTGCAAAGCCAAACCACACATGGAACATCCTGATTTGGAAGAAGCCTAGTTCTTCTTTGAGAAAAGAAGTAATCTCTGAGGCCCTCTTTCCAACTCTAAAAGTTTATGATTAATTTCCTGGAACTTCTTAACAGATGACCCACACCCTTTGAACCCACACAGAAATAAGAGTTTCAAGAGAGTTTATTCAGCAGTCTCTCTGTTCAGAGCAGACAGAAATTTTTGAAAATAGAAAATTAAGCAGTGCTCTTACTTGTATCACTTTTCCTTCACCAAAGAGTTCAAGCTGACACAAAAGGGTGGAGTAATTCCCGGTGGAGTGCACCTTCCAGGTCACGGTGGCATTTGTGGCACTGATATTTTTAAAGAATAGGTTATAGGGAATCACTGGATGAACTGCCAAAAAAAATAAAATAAAACCATAAAAATATTCAAGCACAGATCCAAAAGGACTTTGATAAACAGGCAGTTCATTTCTTCACTGATTTGATAAGCATTTGTGTGTTTGTGTGTGTGTGTGTGTGTGTGTGTGTGTGCGTGGTGAAATGGCCAGCAAAACCAGACTTACAGCCAAGATGGAGTAAACCATCCAGAGCCTTTCTCTCACTGATTGTTTTACAAACTATAAAGAGAAACAGAGGACGCTGAAAACGAAACAAAAACAGGCAAGGAAGTGGAGGGGAGTCAATACTTGAAGAAGTGGCCCATCCAAGGGAATATAACAGAACCCAGAGTCTAAACAAAACAACATTAACAACGTTGAGGATATGGTCCAAAATTATCACACACACACACACACACACACACACACACCCCTAAACAAACTAAAACAGAAGGTGTCACCAAGTTCCAAGGGAAAAGGCAATCAACAGACATCAACCTCAAGATGACACTTGTGTCAAGATGAACTGGGTTACTTTGCTGTGCAGCAGAAATTGACAGAACAATGTAAATCAACTATAATAGAAAAAATAAGAACCTAAAAAACAAACAAACACAAATAAAGACTGTCCCACAACTGAGATGCATATCCAAGAGTGATTCCAGGAAGCCTAGACCTTTACATCTTCCCATAGAAACTGGTTTTCTGTAAATCTTTTGTTCCTACTAACTTCCCTTTGTTGCAAAAATTCCTATATGTCCTCTGAGCAGTTTCTCAGGGTGACCTGAGATGCTGTCTCCCAGGCTTAAGTCCTAATTTTGCCCCAAATAAAGCTTAACACTCAAAAAAAAAAAAAAAAAAGACTCCCTTGAAATGCCACAATTATTAAAGTCTTTAAAACAGATCTACGAGATAAAAGTAAATGCATCTGAAATGAATAGAAGGAAAACACTTCTCAGGAGAGAAATGGAAATTACTTTTTTAGAAAAAGAGAGAATCAAATGGAAATTTTAGAACTGAAAAATAGAACATCTGAAATAAAACACCTTCCATCTTACCCACTTCCACAGTTGCTGCGTGACCTGGTCCCTGCCCGCCAGTCCAATCTCCTTTCTCTCTCAGGAAAGACACAGGACATTCTTTTCATCCCCAAATGCCCAGAGCAGGTTCCCATCCCAAGACCTTTTCAAATCCTATTCCTTTTGCTCCAAATGTCCTTCCCCTAGATGATTTCTGCCTCCTCCTCCAACACCCTCATTCTAACTCAACGTAACACCCTCGCATTCTCTACCCCCTTCCCTGAAGTCTATCTTCTTCATAGGACTTTGCAATGCTTGACGTTATGTTATTAATATCTTTACATATGTATTGTGTGTCTCCATGCCCCATTCTTAACCCTTTCCGGCAACACACGAGCAAGTATGCTCACTAGGGGCAGTTCTCCTTCTGTTCATTGCCGGATCCCCAGGGCCTGCGACATTGGAGGGGGTAGGGTCAAAACACAGGACGAGATATTCCACTTCAGGGATGTGTAGGTCCAAACTCTTATGAAATAGCACTTTCTATCCAGTCAACTGACAAAAATGAAAAGGGTGACAGTACCAACTCGGAGAGGATACAGTGGTCCAACCACTTTGGAAATCTATATGGTGGCACTATTTTATATTTGAGTTGAACATTCACATTTTGAGTCCTCATGAGTTCCACTCTTAGGTACATACTCAAAAAAAAAAAAAAAAAACCCACAATTATAAGTGTGTATTGGATACATACATAAAAATGCTCTTATTAAGACTGTACCCAAGGGCATAAACCTTGATACAATCTGAAAATCTATCAAGAAGATGCATGAATAAAATACGCCAATATATTTAGGAGTTCCTGTGTGGCTCAGTGGGTTAATAACCCAACTAGTGTCCATGACGATGCAGGTTTGATCCTTGCTCAGTGGGTTAAAGGAACTGGCATTGCTACGAGTTGTGGTGTAGGTCCTGGATGTGGTTCAGATCTGGCGATGCTGTGGCCGCAGTGTAAGCTGGCAGCTATGGCTCCGACTCGATCCCTAACCTGGGAACTTCCTTATGCCATGCGTGTGGCCCTAACAAGACACACAGAAATTGTGTATTTACGTAATGAAATAATCTACAGCCGTGAAAATGGACTACCACAACACTCAATAATATGGGTAAATATTAGCAATTTAATATTATATAAGAGTAATTACTAGATTATTACATATAGCTTGATGTTTTTTAATCTACATTAAGACAAAATAAAAACAGTATTTGGGGATTACATAAGAAGTGAGAATATATGCACAGGCACACACATGATTTAACTCTGTCATCATCTTAGGAGAATGAGCAGGGTGGGGGGGGCTGGGGGATGGGAGATGAAATCAGTTATTGTCAGATTTCTCATTTGAACTTGAGCAGTAAGCTCACCGATGTTTCATACATTATGAAAACAAATGGGGATGGTGGGCCATGCATGTACCCATGAAGAGAAGCATGACATGAACAAGAGTTATGAACTTTGTTGTTGATGTTTTGTCTTTTTGCCTTTTCTAGGGCTGCTCCCATGGCATATGGAGGTTCCCAGGCTAGGGGTCTAATCGGAGCTGTAGCTGTCGGCCTACGCCAGAGCCACAGCAACACCAAATCTGAGCCGCGTCTGCAACCTACACCACAGCTCACGGCAACGCCGGATCCTTAATCCACTGAGCAAGGGCAGGGATCGAACCCGCAACCTCATGGTTCCTAGTTGGATTCGTTAACCACTGAGCCATGACGGGAAATCCTATGAACTAAAACTTTGACTTAAGATGGGAATGAGGCAAAACGCTGTATAGCACTTTTACTTGATTCCACAGTAAAAACAAACAAAGACATGCCAGTGACCACAGGGGGGCTGCTCTCAAGTCTCACCTCGATGGGTCAGGTTAAAAAGAATATTGACACTTCTTTTTCTTAAGTAGTTTTCAGCCACGAGGGTGAAATTATACATTTCTTGTGAGTCTTGAGCTACTTGCCAATTACAGAAGTTCCTGTGTTCACAAAGTATCTTTTTCCCGGAAAATCTGAAAACAACAACAACAATTTCAGGGTTTACACTTCTGGCAATGCAAATGTGTACCCCTGAATCCCTTGGGGGGCATGATCAGTAGCTATCAAACTATGTTCCACACAATAGCATCCACCCATCGCCGACAGGTACCGATGATGAAAATATTGTTTCAGTAAACTTGATCCAGGTGGTTAGAAGTGGAATGAGGAATCGTGGACCTTCCCTCATGGGTGGTGAAAACTCTCCTTCATTTACTTTGGATATTCTTAAAAATTAGAAATTAGGTAGACCTAGATCACTATAGGGAGATTTTTTTTTTTTTTTCCCCATCAACAGGCATCATTCTCTGCCTTTCTTATTATTTTCAGGCTACACTTTTCTTTAACAAAGTACTGTACTTTCAGGAAGAATGTCCTATACACTTGTGACCATTTGAGATTTCTTTTTCATACTGATGGTTGGAAAATATTTGTTCAAATTTCCTATAACATCTCAATGTGGCTTTTGGAGTTTCCTTCCCACTGCGGCACAACGGCATTGGCGGCATCTCCAGAGCCCTGGGACGCAGATTTGATCCCTGCCTGGCACAGTGGGTAAAGGATCTAGTGTTGACCCAGCTGCAGGCCGCTTGGATCTGATCCCTACCCTAGGAACTCCATATGCCAAAGGGAGAGGAAAAAAAAAAACAACCCAACCAACCAACCAATCAACCAAATAAATAAATAAATAAATGTATGTGGCTTTTGTTATGTGTCACAAACACCCTAAACAAGGACGACACTGTTATTACTGTAACCGGAGCGCACTTACGATTCAAACAGAGTGTATCTTTGGGAAGGTTGTTTAGGCAACGCAGTGTCACTTCCAGGATCCCAAGTACAGTTCAAATTCTTGAAGTCCTGGGTTTCACAAGAAAAGTCCTTGGGCTCCTCGAGTATTTCTGTCCACACAAAGAAAAAAGATGGAGACCTCGCTGAAGCCCTTGGTTGAAAGACAAGTGAAATGGAAAATTCTCTTTGGGGTCTGAGGCCACAGAGTTGCTCTGAACAATGAAAGGACAACTTCAGTGGAGGCCTGCACATCAGCAGCTCCAGAAAGGCACATGCTGGGCGCCTCGTCTCAGCCTTTTCTCCTTCATTCTCAGGTGCTCTGCTGAACTATCACCAGGGATGGGCAGGTGTGTTCTGCATGTGGTCTGCACTCTGCTAGTATTTGCTCAAGGCAGACAGAGTGAGCAAAAGGCTGACTGAATGGAGTCAGCATCGCCTGGTGTTGTCCTGTGGATGCTGTGGCTTGCGGGGAGCCCGGGCTGTGCTTGGGATGTTGGGAAGTCAGATCCGGGGGCCTGCTAAACTCCACAGCTGGGAGCTGAGCATTCAAGGAATGAGCAGCACCTCCAAGTTCCCTGGTCACTGCCGTCCTTAGAGGCCATGGCAAAGGGCCCAGGGGACCAAGCGTCCAGGAGACTGGAGATGGCCTCTGTAGACATTGCCCCACTGTGCAGGGGCAGGGAGGTCTCCCGACAAACAGGCGACCACTGTGAGCACACACAGAGCCACAGGAAAAGTAAAATGCTCCCTCCTCTCCCACCACCACCCATGGGGGCACCTAACTTGTCTTGCCCCCAGGTGGAGACAGTTGTGGCCTCATTTGCTGACTACGTGTAACTCTTGTCCTGAGGCCGGGCCCTGTCTGTGTTCATTTCATGCTCAGAACCACCATTCACAGGGGAGGAAACGGACTTGGACAGGCAAGGAAACTTTCAAGATGTCTCACCAGCCATGGGAAGAAGATTCAAACCCAGGTCTTCCGGCCACAACCCTGGCCACCTCTCTAGGGCTGTCCAGCCCGCAGCCCCTCTCCTCCCTCCGCTGTCCCTCAGCCCTTCCAGCACGACTGGTGCAGAGCAGGATATTTTCCCAGGGGTCCAGGTCATGACCTGAACTTTCTCCCCTTTCACCCTCCCAGTTTCTAGGAAAAACATGTCAGCAAGCTCAAGAAAAGAACAGGAAATCCTCCAAGTATTGCTTCAGAGTTTCCTAGAAGACATGGGAACGAAAGAAAATTGATTCCATGGGTGGAAATGGTTCCTTGCCTTCTGGGAAAGGAGATTCGAGCTATTCCACAGGATCCGGGGGGGCGGGAGTGGGGGGCCCAAGACGTGTACACTCACTTGAGACAAAGAGAACAGTGCCTTTCATAGCAACTCCTGGGTCCTCACAGAAGATGTTGGTCCCTGTTCTCCTAATGAAAGACACGTTCTTCAACTCAAACGCGGATACGCGTGGATCAAGTTGTTTCCGTGGATCTGTGTGCCTTCCAGATAACAGGATATGTTATGTTGAGGGTTCCTAGAAGTGTAACAGATGGTGACATCGGAGCCTTCTTCCACCAGCTTATCTTTAGGGAAGAGGAACAACAGATCCTGTCCGAGGGAATTCTGTGCTACAAGGTTAAAAAAAAAAAAAAGGTCCGCTCAGTCAGACTTGGATGCAACACTGAAACCAGCCCCCTCCTGTCTCACTCTCAACAGATACCTTTAGCTGTTTCGACCTCCTGGAGCACATAGGAATCTAAACGTCTATAAATGATAGAAAAAAAGTTTATAGCAAAGTTTATAGCAAATCTATAAACTTTGGTGTGTGCAAAGCAACTCTCGGTACCATGGCTCCTGTTGTTACCAAAACACTGCTGCTCTTGTTCTAAGAACTGAGACAGCGCTGGGACTGGCGGCCTGTGGAGGGTCAGATTATCGCTGGCGATCGCTCACCAGGGCGGCAGCGGCTGCTTTTTTACTGATCCTGGCCATGTGTCGTGGGGGGTGGGGGTGGTGTTAAGTGCTTATGCATATCCTCTCTGGTCCTCTTACCACCGGACCACAACGGGATGCACAGGACAGGCAGAGACCAAGCCCAAGTTCGCTCACCCTGCCAGTGGCAAAGTCACATGCACACCCACCAGGATTGCCCAGTCCCCACGCCACGTGTCCCTCATACTCTTCAAATTGGTCTGTAGGTAGGTCACTCCTCTTCCACCTTCTCAGATGCCAGTCACCCAATATCTCCTCTGGCTTCCATCTTCCTTCTGTATGTCCATTGGCACCGAAGAGTCCTCTAATCCCTCCCATTTTAGGCAAACTCACTGTCCGTCGTGATGGCCCCTTGCCTCCTTCCCCCTCTCCCCCATTCTCCTCACAGCCGGCCTCCTGGAGGAAATGCCTGTACCCAACGCTCACCTGTCACCATGCCCTGCCCTACACTTGACATGTAGCTAATACACATGTCACATGCAGGGAAAATGAATGCTACATTGTGTGCATTTGCATAATTATCTCAATGAAAAAATTCAGAAGGCAAATCCTCAGACATCGCTCTCCCGGTGGCAAGTGTCACACCCATGCTTTCTAGATCCAATAGGAACCAAAGAAAAATAGCACTGGTGTCTACCTGGAGGTCCTCAAAAGGGACTTTGACTATTGACCCCCAGAAAATATGAGTTAGTAAATCCCTTCACGCTTGCATCACCTCACTTCTTACCATCCGCTTCCTCCCAGCGACTCCAGTTGCTCCAGAACTTCGGCTCAGGGATTCTGGCATCATCCACCATACTCCTCACTCTTACAAAGTGTGTTGCACATTCCAGAGGGAGCTCGGACTCCCAGCTCCAGTGCAGGACTTGGTTCCCCTTCACAATGGTGCTGTAGCTCTCCTAGAAATAAAGCGAAAAAACCTGGAAACATATAGCCAACCATGTGATCCTGGAAAAAGGCTTGACTGGGCTTTTCCTAAAGCACACACTTAAGTGTCCACTGTAACTCCAGGATATGAGCAAGTACAGTCTGTCCTCAGCCAGCCAGCTTCTGTGCTCTGAGGGCCCAGCAAGAAGCCAGCCACAGCCTCCTGCCTTCCAGAAACTCACTCCCAATCCCTCTGGGCTTCCAATTCCAGTGGGTCATGGGGAGCAAAAACAGAAGCTACTTGAGCCTTGGGGGAAAATATTAGAGACAGGCTGGCCACATAGAACCTGCTAAGAAAACTCTTGCAAACTAGAGGATGAATTGAGGCACCCTTTAAAAAATGAGCAAGACTCGAGTTCCCATCATGGCTCAGTGGAAACGAATCTGACTAGCATTCATGAGGATGCAGGTTTGATCCCTGACTTCGCTCAGTGGGCTAAGGATCCAGCGTTGCCGTAAGCTGTGGTGTAGGTTGCAGACATGGCTCGGATCCTGCGTTACTGTGTCTGTGGCATAGGCCGGCAGTGACAGCTCCGATACGACCCCTATCTTGGGAAACCTCCATGTGCTGCGGGTGTGGCTCTAAAAAGACCAAAAAAAAAAAAAAAAAGGAGCAAGATTGATGAGAATGTTTTAATATAAAACAAACCAAGCTAGCCAAATCTCAGGAGAGCTGGCAGTCCATCATGGTTCCACCATCCCCCCAGAAGTCAATGGATGGCTCCCCATCACTCCCTTGTCTTTTCAGATACAACGGCCACATGGCCCATCCCCCCTCCCCTTGAGCTCCCTCTGTCAGAATCTTTGGTCCCCCCAGATGTCAGCCCCACAGCAATGTCCTATACTGTGTGCTCTTGGGAAGTTTTTCCAAGTTGAACTGAAATGTGTATTTCTCACACAGTTTTTAGTCTCACTCTATGACACTAGTATTTTCATTCTCGAAATCAACCAACCTCAGTGGCTCCCTTCACACCTGTCCCTGTCATCCAAGGTCATTTCCAGTCCGACCCCCAGCTGCCTTTGCCTTGCAGGGCTCTTCTCTCTGGACACAGTGGTCTAGCCCTCACTTCTGGAAGAGCTTTATGCTGTTATACCTCAGTGTTTATTCTGTGTCCCTGGTGAGTGTGCCTGCTCTCCTTCAAGGCTCTGTTATACCCTGTCTTCTTCATCAAACCTTTCTTGCTCTTTCCTCTGGCTTCCTCCCATCCGCACCTTCCCAGAAGCCCCCGGCGCACTTCATCTGGGGCTGTGCCCCTGACTCCAGCATGGCACCAAGGAAGTGGGGACTGGGCTTCATTATTCTTCATGTGCTCGCAGCTCCAGGCACTCATGTGCCTCAGTGGGCCCCTCGGGACACCTGCTTTCTGCCCCCACAGCTGGGGAATGGGGACCAAAAACACCTTGCTCTTCCTGGGGAAAGTGGAATTTGTATCCATTTTTTCAAGGGCCAATGGCAAGTCTTCCAGTGAAAAGGATGGGGCGACAGACACGTCACATGCCACTTGGAGCTGCCAAACTCTGAGGCCTTCTCTCCACCTGTGCTTTCTTTCCCCCAGGCTGCCAACCTTCTCTAGTGCCCTTGGGGAACCAAACACGGTCCTGGAGGGAGAACCACTTAGTCCATAGGAAGGGCACCTAATCATGTATGCCTTTCTCATTCTATGCGAAACTCTGCTTTGTAAAGTATTTATTTTATTTCAGGGTACTGCATTTCTTTATCCCTACATGACAAAACACATTTTTTTTTGTCTTTTTATGGCCGCACCCGTGGCATATGGAGGTTCCCAGGCTAGGGGTCGAAATGGAGCTACAGCTGCCAGCCTACACCACAGCCACAGCAACGCAGGATCCGAGCCTCGTCTGTGACCTACACCACAGCTCATGGCAATGCCGGATCCTTAACCCACTGATCGAGGCCAGGGATCGAACCTGCATCCTCCTGGATACTGGTCAGATTCGTTTCCTCTGAACCACGATGGGAACTCCAGAACACATTTTTTTACCTACACATTTTGGGTCCTGATCCATGCAACTTTTACTGTTTAATATGGGCAATCTAGGGTAACATTTTTCTTAAATGTTATTTGAGAGCCAATCCCCCCCAAAAAAAGAAAAAAGAAAAGAAATTCTGTCAATGGTGATCCTGCCAAAATGTCCACAAGCTACAGGTGAGATTTCTACTGGATTTCCTACCTCTCCCTCTGAGATTCAGCCATTTCCCTTGATCGTCCCCACTGTCACCACCCGCTCCAGGCCCCTCTCCTCCGAACCAACCCTATTCCTGGCTTCCAACTGGTCATACTTCACCGGCTCCACTTCTCCCAACTTCCCTCCACTGTGCAGCCAGAGTGAGCTTTTTTAAAAAAAACTCCCAATCAGATCTTGTCATTTCCCTTCTCACTGCTCCAGGATAAAACACTACCCCTGAGCAGGACTCCCAGTGTCCCATGTGCTCCCCATGTGTTCCACACCTTTTGGCCTAAAAGCTCATAGCCCCTTTCACTCAGGGCCTCCGCTCACACCAGCTGGATCTTCCTGGAACATTCTTCTCGTCTCCATGTAAAAGTAGCTTCTAAGCTTCTTTCCCATTTGGGCTCAAGTGGCTCTTCCTCCACGTTGCTGGAGAAGGTCAGGTGGACTCTGACCCCACAGCTCCTTGTCTGCGACCCACCCCACGCCCCTCCCCGCTCACATTTGGGATGCCCTGGTCTGTGTGATCCCTTCCTCGCTCTAGCAGCACCAAGAGCCCCGTGCCTCGAACAATGCCTGGACCTGAGCCCACGGTTGAAAACTATGTGCTAAACCATTTCCTCGCTTCATTAACATGCAGGGAGCTCTATTTTTTCCCAGACGGTCTGTGTGGATTCTGCGTAACCACAAGTTGAGCTTTGTGGTCTTTAAAGCCCTGTGGTGGAAGAGAGAAAACTTGCCTTGAATGCATTGATTCAGCGATCTTCACAAAAGCGATGACTTGTCTTTGGGCTGCTTTCATTCATTGAAGTGGCAAGTTCCATGTGGCCCTGGCAGACGTGAGTCACTCACAAAAACCTGGCATTTGCACAGAAGTCCAGCTGAGGTCCCTGATTTGTTCCTGAGGCCTGAGCTTAGCCCTCTCTGACTCATGCTCCAGGCCTCCTTCCAAGCTGGAGCGGTTACTCTAACTCTGCCTTCTCCCACCATGGACAGAACCAGAAAGCAAGTGAAAAGCTGAGGGTGGAACCCGGTCCAGGGTGAGCCTGTATGGAGCATCCTGGGGGCTAACGCCATCCGGGAGGCCGCTCGGAGGCCCCGGTGCAGCCGTGAGCACCTGGGTCAAGATGCTTGTCCTTTGACTTACGTGGGGTCATGGCAATCTGAGACATGGGTCTGGAAAGATGCTTCTTCTCGCCTCTCGAGTAAGGGTGCATCGCAGGGAACTGCCATTGGAGAGGAGATGATGGTCTAGACAGAAGCAGCCCCTCTTGGCTGGCTTTTGGCTCCTTAACTGGAGGGGGACCTTATGTCTGTCCTCAGTTTCAGGCCTGAGAGGTTCAGATAAAAGCTCCTCATGAGAGTTCCCATTGTGGCGCAGTGGAAACAAATCTGACTAGGAACCATGAGGTTGTGGGTTTAATCCCTGGCCTCGCTCAGCAGGTCAAGGATCCAGCGTTGCTGTGAGCTGTGGTGTAGGCCGCAGATGCAGCTAGGATCTGGCATTGCTGTGGCTGTGGTGTAGGTTGGCCGCTGTAGCTCTGATTCAACCCCTACTCTGGGAACCTCCATATGCAGCGGGTATGGCCCTAAATGCAAAAACAAAAAACAAACAAAAAAAGCTCCTGGTGGCATTGTCTCTTCTGGGCCACACTGTGACTCTGTGCGCCTGTCACCCCTCTAGGGGCCCAGGGCTCCAGCCAGAGACAGAGCTGCCATGAGAGGAGCCACTTCCCCCCACTAGCTGTGGCAGCTCCTAGCCCACCCAACCCCAGCCAGCACAGGGAGAGTCCTGGGGGTTCTCTCTCAGGGTGAAGCATCACAGTTTTTCTTATATCATCCTCTTAGCATGGCTGGGTGTGTCCTGGACTGTCTTCTCCACTGTGCCGTCAATGACTCAAGGTCAAAGATGGGCTTTCCTTTCCTATTCCTAGCATCTGGCATAGGCAGGTGTGATTACCTTCTGTCAAATGAGTAAATAACAACAACAAAAAAGCAGCACCGCAAACCTCCCTGTACCTCAGTTTTCTCCCCTGTTGGGATCAGGCTGCACTGGACATCATGGGGACAATGCTACAGACAAGGCAAAACTCTGCTCTCAGACCTCTCCAGCCTGTAGGTCATACAAGTAAGTTCCACCAGCAGCTTTACCTCAAAAAGAGATGTACTACCTAAATCAAAGGTGTAGACACGAGTTCCCATCACGGTGCATCGGAAACGAATCCAACTAGGAACCATGAGGTTGCGGGTTCGGCCCCTGGCCTCACTCAGTTGGTAAGGATCCGGTACTGCCGTGAGCTGTGGTGTAGGTTGCAGACGCGGCTTGGATCAGGTGTTGCTGTGGCTCTGGCGTAGGCCAGCAGCTACAGCTCCGAAAAAGGTGTAGACAGATACGCAGAACTCTCTGTTCATATGTTGTTATCATCATTTACTATAACAGAAAGAACTTTTTCTTTATTTTAAAAATTTTTTTATGGCCACACCCATGGCACATGGAAGTTCCTGGACCAGGGATTAAATCTGAGCTGCAGGTGTGACTTAACGCTACCTCTGTGGCAATGCTGGATCCTTTAATCCACCACACCGCAGCTCAGATCTGGTGTTGCTGTGGCTGTGGTGGGAGCTGGCAGCTACAGCTCTGATTTGACCCCTAGCCTGGGAACCTAAAAAGACAAAAGAAAGAGAGAGAGAGAAAAAGACAGAAAGACAGACAGACAGACAGACAGACAGACAGACAGAAAGAAAGAAAGAAAGAAAGAAAGAAAGAAAGAAAGAAAGAAAGAAAGAAAAAGTAGCTGGAGTCTTTAAAGTTAGTGGCCTTTCTGTTTGCTAATGGAGCTAACCATCTGGATCCCCTGTTCCCTCACCTCCACCGTCTGGGAGAAGAGTGGCTGTCCACTAGCAAATGGGGGTCCCCAGAAATGACACTTCCCTATGCCTCCCTTCCTTCCAGGAAACTTCTGTTTCTCTTCAGTGAGAAAACATTTCACTGCCCTTCCACAATCCACAGTAACAAATGAACCTGATGTGTGCACAGGTCCCCCAGGCCATACATAGTAATGGAAAGAAACCACCAGTAGGTCCCAGAGCACAAATGGGGATGTACCAGGCAAAACAGACACAACCACAATTTGAACCAAGACAAGTGAAAAAAAAAAAATCAATCCCCAATAGTTCAAAGGCAAAAAAGAGCTTCTTAATTTAATTTGTTTTAGAAAAAGCCACACATGAGGCAACAAAGGACACTGTAAGTTCCTTTCCAACGTGGTCCATGGAGAAGCTCTTTGCTGGCCAGAACAGAAAATGCTAGAACTTTTTCTTCCTTGCATTTCGGCATGGGGTTAGAAGGTGTGAAAGTACTTCTAGAAATTCAGCAACCAGTCACGGAGTGTCTATACTGTGACAGGTGTGTTATGGTCTTGGTTTCTTCAAGCTGAATAAGACTTTGTCCTACCCTGGTTTAGCCCACAGACTGTGGCAGACTGGCAGGAAAAATGTTGCCAAATTATTACTTCTGATTTAGGAAGATCTCTGATGGACAGAGAAGAAAGAAGGAAGAGGAATAAGACGGTTGATCATCATAGATTTTTGGAATCTGGGATTCACAAGGACAGACCCCAAGAGATTTCGAAACAGAGCAGAACTGAGAAATGATCTATTTTCTTAGCACAGTCTATCCAGCCTCCCAAACCCAAATTGCCATGTTTACTCGTCCCAGATCCTCTTAACCAAAAACACAGAAATGCAATTATTCAGGACCAATGTTCTGAGTTGCTAAAATATTTCCACGTTGGGATTTTTTTTATATTACAAAAGATAAATCATGGTGCTGTAAGATTATTTTTTAAAATAGAGCCAAAAAGAAAAATACTTACTGTCCAGATGACATTGGATGTTGTAAATCTACTGATCTGTATCTGAAAAACCATTTTTACTTCCTGATGATAAGCAAGGGTGTGGACCATCCATTGTAAATGCAAACACTGATGTGCAGAATTGATGGAAACTTTCAGTGATTCAGGAGTTAATGGCAAAGGTTTGGACAAGACTAAAAGACCAAAACAAGATAAGAAATAACATTTAATAGGAGAATAATTGAATGACACAGATAATTAAGCTGTTCAATATCATCATTGTTAGCTTTTAGAAAATATTGCTCACGTGCATCCTAGAATTAGACACCTTGAAAAGCTGGAAGGAATTTAGAAATCATTCGGCAGATGAAGAAATTAAGCCCTGGATGAATGAAATGACTTGCTCAAAGATACACAGAAAGCTAATAAACTGATAAACAGTTACACAGGACAAAAGAATACTTTTGTTTTTGTTTTTGTTTTGTCTTTCTGTCTTTTCTAGGGCCAAATCCATGGCATGTGGAGGTTCCAGGCTAGGGGTCTAATTGGGGATGTAGCCACCAGCCTACACCAGAGCCACAGCAACACCAGATCCAAGCTGAGTCTGTGAACTACACCACAGCTCATGGCAATGCAGGATCCTTAACCCACTGAGCGAGGCCAGGGATCGAACTTGCAACCTCATGGTTCCTAGTCAGATTCGTTAACCACTGGGCCATGACGGGAATTCCAAGAATACTTTTTGAACAGTCTAACTGGTTTAGAAATTTATAACTAGGCTGAAGAAAGAAAGAGGATTTCTTTTTTGCTATAAATTTCATAGTTGTAGAAATCTAAAATGAACGTTTTCTCTTTGAAAGTCAATATTTCATAGTTTATTAAAATAGCAAAGTGAGAGCAAGTCCTATCTCTAAACAGCATTGCTTACGTCTCAATGCACTGAACTTAAAACACTGCTGACAAGAATTCATTGGACTCTTCGGGCGGGACCAGCAACATACTAGGCACTTAATGTCAAATAAAATAGTTTTTTTAAGGAAAGTTTTGTCCGGTTATATGCTCAAGAGTGGGATTTTCTGGGTCACATGGTAGTTCTAGGTACAGTTTTCTAAGGTACCTCCATACAGTTCTGAGACTCTCATACTGAGTGAAGTAAGTCAGAAAGACAAATACCATATGCTATCACTTATATCTGGAATCTAATATACAGCACAAATAAACCTTTCCACAAAAAAGAAACTCATGGACTTGGAGAATAGACTTATGGTTGCCAAGGGGGAGGGGGAGGGAGTGGGATGGATGGGGAGCTTGGGGTTAAGAGATGCAGACTATTGCTTTTGGAATGGATTAGCAATGAGATCCTGCTGTGCAGCACTGGGAACTATGTCTAGTCACTTATGATGGAGCCTGATAATGCAAGAAAATAGAATGTATACATGTATGTGTAACTGGGTCACCTTGCTGTACAGTAGGAAAAAAATAACGTATTGGGGAAATTAAAAAAAGATAAAATAAAAATAAATAAAATAATTGTGACAAGGTTCTTAGTTCAAGGAGAAGACACTGGAGAGACACAACAGACTCCTATGAAACAATGAGAAGCTGCAAGTTTAGAGTGTTTATAGTGTTTATAGTGTTTATAGTGGTGTGATAGAGTCTACCAAAGAGGAGAGATTCAAGCATGAAACAGATTTGCTGAGGTCAGTGAGCTGGGAAACAGCCCAGAGAGAGGATGGGCCCTGTTGGAGTGAATGAGATCACTGCTGATTCTTGGAGAAGAATAAAGCCCCAATTTTTACTCAAGTGGAGGAAACACCATACAGATTCAACAGGAACTGTGTATTGCTGAAGCACCTGGTTTCACTGGTTGGTTGGAGGGCAACTAAAATGGGAATGATATAAAGGTATTGAGAAGATCAGGACTGTATTGACAAAATCAGCTGGTTACTGACGGTCTGTGGTAGAAGAGAAGTCATCTTCTTAGCACTGATTTTTCTAGTTCTTTGGGGATTTCCCTTGGTAATCGAAAACCCTCTGGCACCTAGTTTAAAATGCAAGAGAGTAACTTTTTTTTTTTTTTTTTGTCTTTTTGCTATTTCTTGGGCCGCTCCCATGGCATATGGAGATTCCCCAGGCTAGGGGTCGAATCGAAGCCATAGCCACCAGCCTACGACAGAGCCACAGCAACGCAGGATCTGAGCCGTGTCTGCAACCTACACCACAGCTCAAGGCAATGCCAGATCATTAACCCACTGAGCAAGGGCAGGGACCGAACCTGCAACCTCATGGTTCCTAGTCAGATTCGTTAACCACTGCGCCATGATGGGAACTCCAAGAGAGTACCTCTTTTGAGAATAAAATGGAAGGAATCTCCAATACTGAAAAAAAATGTTCCCACACTGCCATTCTACAGGTACAATTTTTCTCATAGGGAGGTTTAAAATGACAACAGTGACAAAATTGAGCACATAATATTACAAGTTGTCTCATGTAATGCCCACTGTGAAACTGAGACAGTAATTGTTTATAGATATGGAAGCTGAAGTTCAGTAAGTGTAAATAATCTACACAAAGCTCTATGAAGTTTAAGTACAGATTGCTCTTATACCAAAACCTGTGTTCCCCTTTATTGCACTGTCCCCCAACTGCTAATGCAAGAGTATCTTGCCCAATCCAAGGTCACATGGAATGGAATCTCTGAGAAGTATGCTGCCTGGCTCCCACAATGTCTTGCCAAGTTCAGGATATGGATAACAAGGATGGGGCTCTGGACGCAGCCAGATAAGCTGAGAAGTGTCCCCGGTGAATGCAAGTATAAAGCTCTTCATGTGACTGGTCTGCAAGGCAGATGGCTTCAGGACCCAGGTAAGGAATTAGCCTCAGATTTTAGAAGAAAATCTCAGAAAATTCATTTATTGAAGTGAGATTAACAAGGGTGTCATAAAATCCAAGTTATTAGCCATCAATAACTATCTTCCTACAAGGATACCCATCTCTTGTGATGTTTTTAAGTTCAAAGCTGGGGATGGCTAGGGTACCAATTAAAATCTCACTATGGACTATCACAACCTTGGCTTTGGCAATGGGTCCTTAGATATGATACCAAAAACATGAACAAAAAAGGAAAATAGATAAACTGAACTTCATCAAAATTAAAAAATTTGTACATCAAACAATGTTGTCAAGAAAGTTAAAAAAATCTATAGAATGAGAGAAAATATTTTCAAATCACTTATCTAGTATCCAGAATATGTAAAGAACTCTTACAACTCAACAACAAAAAAGACAAATCAATTTAAAAAATGGGCAAGCAGCTTGAACTGGCATTTCTCCAAAGTTACAAATGGCCAAAAAGCACATGAAAAGCTGCTCAACATCATTCGTCATTAAGGAAATGCAAATCAAAATCATAATGAGATACTATCTTACATTCATGAGGATGGCTATAATTTTAAAAGTGAAAATAACAAGTGTTGGTGAGGATGTGGAGAAATTAGAGCCCTTGTACATTGCTGGTGGGAATGTAAAATGGCTTTAGCACTGTAGACAATATTTTGGAAATTCCTCAAAAAGTTAAAATAAAACTATATGACCTAGCAATTCCATTCCTAGGTATATATCCCAAGGAACTGAAAGTAGAGACTCAAATACTTGTACACAAGTGTTTGTAGCAGAACTATTTACAATAGGCAAAAGTGGGAACAACCCAAATGTCTGACAACAGAGAAGTGGGTGAACAAATTGTGGTACACACGGATGATGGAATATCATTCAGCCATAAAAAAGGAATGAAATACTGATACAAGCTACAAATTAGGTGAACTTTGAAAACATTATACTGTGAAGAAGCCAGATACGAAAGGTCTCACATAGTATGATTCCATGTATATGAAATATCCAGAATAGGTAAACATACAGAGAAATAAAGTAGACTGATGGTTGCCAGGGGCTGGGGGAGAGAGGAATGGGGCATAAGTGCCTGATGATTATAGGGTTCCCTTTAGGGGTAGGAAAAATGTTTCGGAAACATATTGAGGTGCTGGTTGCACAATATTTTGAATGTACTAAGTATCCCTGATTTATCATTTTAACCATAAAGTGACTAATACTACGTTATGTGAATTTTACCTCAATAAAAATTATTTTTAAGATTATACATGCTCATGATAAAAATGTTCAAATAATACATAAATTGAATCCCCACTATTCTACCAAGTCCACTCTCACTTCACTGCTGAGTTTAAATCATAAATCATGTTTTCCTTGCCTTTTTCCATACACTTAAAAAAATCATATTGAACTATGTACTCCGTTTTATATTTTAAAGTACTTACACTATTTTTAAAAAGCTATAAAGAGAAGGAAAACTAAAATGTTTCTGGATGGTGAAGTTGAGTGATTTTAATTTCCTTTTTTTATACTTTTCTGTGTTGTTCTTCAGAAAGCATTTATTACTTTCAGAACCATATAATATATTAGATTTGAACAAAAATATTCCTTTAAGATATCTAATTCATTTCACTATAATGACACTTCAGAATGCATAATTCAGACCTCTGTGTCAATTTGCACCAAAAGGCTGGACCACAGTTACCTTTCCAGTTTCCTTTCCTGCTGAAAATTAATAAGTTGGCATTTTAATTCTTTTTTTTTTTTCTTTTGGCCCACAGCATGTGGAAGTTCCTGGGCCAGGGAGCAAACTCACACCACAGATGTAACCACAGCAACAGCAGTAAACAATGCCATATCTTTAACCTGCTGAGCCATGAGGGAATGCTGGCATTCGAATTCTTAATGAGTTTGAGCAAAGTGAATCATTTATCAGGTCCCATTGACTCAAAGGTAAATGACTTCTGTTGGAATCCCTCAATACTCAAAGTCCAAACATGGTGGTCACCTACTGTTATTTGGTTAAAGATGTTATCTCCTTTGTGAATAAAATGCCTCAATTCTTTAGTTAAAGGAAACAGCTGTTAGCCATTCTCTCCCTAAACCTGTGTCTTCCAAGCTTATTGAAGTTAATTAACTAAAGGGAGATCTAGAGAGATGAAAGAGCAGATGCCTTATGGAATAGAGGGCAAATCGTTTTAACAACTGCGGAGCCAATAGCATCAGAGAGAGCAGGATGCATGCAAACTCTTCCCACCGTTCCAAGCTCTCATTTCATCTTGCCTATATAGGCATTTGTGGCTGTCAGTCTCACTCTAGGTTCAAATCTCCTGGAGGACAGAGGCAGGGCTTAGGCATCTCTGAATGGACTCTTGTCCCCAGCACTTGGCACAATGTCTTACCTATAGCAGGTACTGATCTCAAATGAAAGAGATCCAGGATCGCCACGATTTCAAGTGCTTGGCCAACAGCCCCTTGCTAACAATTCATCCTTCCTGGCATTCTCTTCTGCCCAGGGCTGCTTTTCTCACATTGTGTGTGCGCCCAGAACACAGCACTGCTGTCACGGTCTGCTCTGTTTGTCTCCCCGCAGGCTGTGGGCTAAAAAGGGTGGGACTAAGTCTTACTCAGCTCAGGGAAACCAAGACCATAACACACCTGTCACAGTACAGACACTCCGTGACTGGGTTGCTGAATGAGTGAGTCACCCCGCCATATCAATTTTATTTCTAGAAGCTCTAGAAAGCTGCCATATGATGCTTTAGACAAAAGCAGAGCTCTTTATATTGACGAATGTCTCGGTGAGTGGAGAGTGACTCAGACACTTGGTAGACAGCAGTCAGAAATAACTGGGTCAAAAGCAATCTAGGACATGCCGGGGAAATAGTGGGAAATGCCAGGGTAAAGTTGGAGATAAAGGGACTTTGGAGATTATTCAGTTCAATCCCAGTATTTTTCAGATGAGGAAACTGAGGCTAAAAAAATGGGAGTGACTTTCTCAAGGCCATACAACCCGACAAGAACCCAAGGCTCTTGGCTGTTGGCCCAGCTCCCTATTTATAGCACTGTACTGGAGTGTGGCCAGAACGGGTAGGCTTGGAATCAGACAGACCCAGATTTAACTATAGACTGTCACCTCCTACTCTCCCTACCCAGTTTCTTTGGAGGCCAACACTACTTACGAAAATAAACCTTGGTCCATTCATAAAACAGGCTACCATGTAGCCATTAAATACAGTGTTATTTCTAGAAGAACATTTAACGTCCAAGATTAAAAACTCTCACTCATCATATATTGTATTATTTTCATAAGTATATATTAAACTTATTAAAGTGCATATATATTACTTGTATATACTTTAATAATTCACCTATATACTTCAATAAATATATATAGCATAATTTCCTAGTATATATACTTATACTGTATATAATATATACACTTGTTACTATATATACTGTAAAAAGTATACATAGTTTATACTAATTATAATTTAATAAGTATACATTATATACTACATAAAAATTATATAGTATATAAACTATATATACTATATAAACTATATGTATATTATATATAGGTTTATAGTTTAATAAGTATATATTATATACTATATAAACATTATATACTATATAAACTTTATATATTACTATATAAACTATATTATACCTATATACATAGTATACTTATATATAGTTTATAGTTATACATGGTATATAAACCCATATATATACTTATATATAGTATACTTATATATATAGTTTATATAGTTATATATATTAAATATATATGGTATAAATACTCCAAGTATATATAGTATAATTTTACTTCTATTAAAAAAAACCTACACATTTACATCTCTATCTCTGTCTGTACACATAGACACACAAGAAACTGGAAGAAAATACAAATGCTGGTCATGATCTCTGGATAATGGAGAGTAAGCCCAGGGTTGACCAGAAGTGAGCCTTAGCTCGGCCTCATTGGTCAGGAGAAGCTAGGTTATCAAAAAGAGAGTCTCAGGGTAGTTCCCTTTGTGGCTCATCAGAAACAAAGGTGATTTCCTCACCGACTGGAATCCATGAGGATGTGGGTTCCATCCCTGGCCTCGTTTAGGCGTTGCCAGGTGTTGCTGTGAGCTGCAGTGCTGGTCACAGATACAGCTCAGATCAGGGCATTGCTGTGGCTGTGGTGTAGGCCAGCAGCTATAACTCCCATTCAACCCCTAGCCAGGGAACCTCCATATGCTATGGGTGCAGCCCCTAAAAAAGCAAAACAAAAACAAAAACAAAAACCCCAAACAAACAAAAAACCACTGAGTCTCAGACATGAGCCTGGCTGAGTGATCAACTGAGAGGTCCACTGGTTTGAGTGGAAGGTTAGTAGGTACTGGGTCAGATGTCTCGGAAACCGAGACGAGAAATCCAGGCAGTTCAGGCGAGGACAAGCCGGGGTCACTAGGCGAAGGAGGCCTGCTTAGCTGAGAAAGCTGGAAGCAGAAACAAAGATTGGTGGGGAGAAAAACAGATAAATGCAAGGTCTGATTTAAACAAGGAAGCTAGGAAGCTGAAAGGGTGAGTAGCAGAGCTTGCTCTGAGTGCAGAGTCCCTTGTAAGTCGAAGGCTCACAGCAAACAGTGATTGGATAAGATAAGGAGACTTCACAAGGGAAATGAGCCCCGCCAAGAGCCTGAATTTCTCCGGATGGTCTGGAATTGGGGTCGTGGGTCCGCCTGGGACTCAGGGGCTCTAACTGAGCCTAAACCTTCTTATGGCGCAGACTACCCACTCAGTTCCACTGTGTCACACTTAGATTTTAACAAGAGCTATAGAGTGAGGGGTAGAAATACTACAAAAGAGAAGTTCTCCTAATTCCCACCTTTCAACTCCTGCTTATGGAAGAGACCAGCAACCAAACTGTGATTTTAAGAAGCCATAAAAGTAGCATATTTTCATGTGCCCTAAACCCAAACAAAATAAACCTAGACTGAAAGAATATCAGACAGACAACTGAGCTATTATCGGAACAAAATCTTCCTTGTACTTCCAAATAGCTTTTCAAAGAGTTTTAAGGGAAATAGAAAAACCTCTATCGATATTTCTTGCAAACATCATTTTCATGAATCCATGGGCAGGAATTCTGTGAGTAATAACTAAGAGATGCCTATACTCTGTTACAAAGGAGTTTACAGCAAAGAATAAACACAGAAAGAAGAAAATGCAAAGTTTTATAAAATACAGGTAAAAGCAACACAAATTTTATAAACCAATAGAAACTTGAGCCTCAGAGTCTGTCTTCAAATCGGTTCAGAGTAATAATCAAACGTTTTAGTGGTGTTTGAGTCTTATTAACTTACTAACTTTAAAGCTCATTTATCACAAAATAAATACCCTCACTGAGGGAGTGGCTAAGTGACAAATACTATCTCTTTACCCATAAACAGCATTTCACCATAGCAGACAGCCTCTCAATGAACGTAGCTGTGAAACACCTTGACTTGTTCTAGTGGCCAACACTGGTCAGGCCATCTCTACCCGGCAACTAAGAGGGAACTCCTCTGGCAATGGCCATGGACCATCTATTGATCATGAAATTCTATGTGATCAGGTCCACTAACAAGTGCCTTAATGTTTAGTGCATGGACTAAATCAGGAAATCAGGGTTAAGGTGTAGCTTCCTAAAATAAGCCATCAAGACCAGGGCAACCATTGCTACTCACCAATTCTAAGTCATTTCCAAAAACAAAACAAACCTGTGCACCAATTACCTTATGCGTTTTTGTTGTCCCCCCCCCCCCCATGGGATTTCTTTCTTTACTGTTCTTTCCACTTCTTACCTTTACTCTGGTAAGTGCTCAGGGACAGCAATGCCAAGAGGAATACTGTCGGAAAGACTGTATAGAGAGCCATAGGTTCTAGTTTTCTGAAAAAGATAAATTACAAAGAAGGAAAATTTTACTTAATTTTAGCTGTGAGCAGGTGTCTTTGAACCAGTTGTGGAAGACAATGCCATCAAGGGCTCCCATTCGTCTTTCCTCCCTACATCTATGCCCCTTGTCATGTGAATTTGGACCACCCCACTCCTCCTGCTGCCCCCAATGAGTCTATTTCCCTGCACCACCTGACTTGCTCTGGCCCACAAATGACGCAGAAGTGATGTGCCAGCTCAGAGCTTAGACCTCATGAGACCTTATGAATTTCTGCGTGCTCTTTTGTGTTTCTACCTTTGGCATGAAAAGAGCGTTTCTGGGCTATTCTGTGGGCCCCAGAGGAGAATGAGCAACACAGGAAGGAGATCTGAGTCACCTGAGCTGCTCCAGCTAGCACCAACCTAGATGGGCCAGCAGCCGGCCCCGTACCAGCTCAGAGCAGCTGTTCCCAGATGTGCCCCTGGGGCTGTGTGGCAAGAGATAAGGGATCCACCGATTTCTTCGAATGAAACAAAAGTTCATAAAGGAAGATAAAGCAGAGAAACAAAAGGTAAATGTTTAAAAAACAGTCTCAGGAGTTCCCGTCGTGGCGCAGTGGTTAACAAATCCTACTAGGAACCATGAGGTTGAGGGTTCGGTCCCTGCCCTTGCTCAGTGGGTTAATGATCCGGCGTTGCCGTGAGCTGTGGTGTAGGTTGCAGATGCGGTTCGGATGTGGCATTGCTGTGGCTCTGGCGCAGGCCAGTGGCTACAGCTCCAATTCGACCCCTAGCCTGGGAACCTCCACATGCCGCGGGAGCGGCCCAAGAAATAGCAAAAAGGAAAAAACAACAACAACAACAAAAAAAAAAACAGTCTCAGAAGAGCTGCACTAGAATTCACTTCTGGGGAAGTCATCACCACTCTTCCCTGCCTCCCTCCTGCACATTTCACTGGAGACGGTGAGAATTTCATTATTCAGGATAATTTCCGATTTTCCCTGTCTCAGAAGAGGGCCGTGAACTATAGGTCAAAGAGCTTCACTGATTCATCAGGTCCTCAGACCATCGGACAATCTGAGGGCACAAAGAATCAGCCTGGATGACCTCAAGAAGGCTAATATGTTCTTCACGTAATAATAAGTGTATTAGTCAGGGGAAGCACTGCATTTCACTTTTCTACGGCAAACTCTGACTCATCTCGGAGAGAAGCCATGAACATTCAAAGTCAACTTGTGCCTCCGTCTGGTCACCTGGGCTTCATCAAGGGCTAGAAATTCCATGAAGCAGATCATCCATTTTCACTGCCCCCCACTCTCCATTTATTTTCTTTAAAACAGCATTTTCCAAGAAATGGTGGAGACATTGGGGAAGAGAGGAAGAGGGTAAACCAAGCCACTCGATTACTCTGGGGGTGGTCAAACCTGCCTGTAGAGGAGCAGAAGTCTGCAGTCACAGCTTTTCTGGCCACTCCTTTAAGCACCATTTTCTGCTGCTTCCATTTTTGGCAACAGGTCATTCCTGCCATGCTAAAATCTCTACCCACAACTTTAGAGAGGTCCCTGTTACAACCAAGTATCAAGGCCAGGGGGAAAAACTGCTTCAAGAGAAAACAGTTTCTCAACCTAAATGTCCATCGACAGAGGAGTGGATCCAGAAGATGTAGTACATATACACAATGGAATATTACTCGGCCATCAAAAAGAACGAAATACCAGCATTTTTAGCAACATGGATGGACCTAGAAACTATCATGCTAAGTGAAGTCAGCCATACAATGAGACACCAACATCAAATGCTTTCACTGACATGTGGAATCTGAAAAAAGGACAGACGGAACTTCTTTGCAGAATAGATGCTGACTCACAGACATTGAAAAACTTATGGTCTCCGGAGGAGACAGTTTGGGGGGTGGGGGGATGTGCTTGGGCTGTGGGATGGAAATCCTGTGAAATCAGATTGTTATGATCATTATACAACTACAGATGTGATAAATTCATTTGAGTAATAAGAAAAAAAATGGAAGAAAAAAAAGAGAGAGAAAACAGTTTCTGCTTAGAACCAAAGTGATGGCAAAGGAAAATACCCATGTGAAGTGTCTGATGCTCGCTGGGCATTTAAATATCCATCTGGGAGTTCCCGCTGTGGCCCAGTGGTAACAAACCTGACTAGTATCCATGAGGATGTGGGTTCAATCCCTGGCTCTGCTAAATGGGTTAAGGATCCAACATTGCTGTGGCTGTGGTGTAGGCTGGCAGCTACACCTCTGATTTTTTTTTTTTTTGTCTTTTTGCCATTTTCTTGGGCCGCTCCAGAGGCACATGGAGGTTCCCAGGCTAGGGGTCGAATTGGAGCTGTAGCCACCGGCCTACACCACAGCCACAGCAACTCAGGATCCGAGCCTCGTCTGCAACCTACACCACACCTCGTTAACCCACTGAGCAAGGCCAGGGATCAAACCCACAACCTCATGGTTCCTAGTAGGATTCGTTAACCACTGAGCCATGATGGGAACTCCTGCACCTCTGATTTGACCCCTAGTCTGGGAACTTCCATATGCCATGGGTGCGGCCCTGAAAAAAAAAAAAATGTCCATCTGGTCATAGCCAAAGGCCCAGGAGGGGCCATCCTCTGAGCATTCACATCACGGTGGAGCAAAAGGAGCCACCACTGTAAGGGGAGCTCATCGCCTCAATTCAAAAGCAGTTGATTCAGGGGGTGAGATGTCCCGAGCCTTGTGTTTTCTGCCTTTCACCCTTATGAATGGGTGATTTAAGATGATTCTAAAAATGTGGAGTTCTAGTAAATCAAGTACTTTACATGCCACAAAAATTAAACTAGTCATGGGGCAGAGACCCTCAAAACTCAAAGTTACAGACCACCTACCAATTAAGGTGAAACTAAACCAACCAGAAACTAAAGAATAACAAAATGGAAAGACATGAGTATTTACAGGGAATGTATTCCTACAGCCTGGGTATCTGTGTATCTCAGGATAGTCTTGGAGAAGCACCAGGACAGTCCAGTCTGCAGCCCAGCCCTTCCCCACCGGATCACACACGGCAAATTGTGAGGCAGAGGTCCTGAGCTCCAGCAGCTGCCTAGATTTCCTGCCTTTACTTTTATCAGTTTTGACGGGCAGGGTTTTGCACACGCTGGACAGGTGACAGCTGTGACACAGTGCTCACAGCCTGCACAGAGCAAAGTTATTTCTAGTGACCAGGCAGCCACCATCGCAATGCTTCAAGTCCCAGACCACCTCAGGACCTTTGGCAGGACTATGCATCCTAGCCATTATTTTAGGATCTTTGGAAAAATCAGGTCATCAACGCTTGCAGAATGAGAGTCAGCCCATGTGAGATTTTCCCAGAGATCCCCGTGGAGTCCCTTCGGGAAATGCTGTATGAACAGTTTTCCTGTAGGCACAGAGCCTGATGCTGCTGGAAAAACACAGACACCAAGGGCTCTGAGTCACCTGCTTCTTAGGTCCAGCGACTGAGGCACAGTCCCCAGGGGTCCCCTCCACACCTCCTACAGCAACTCTTCTCCAGTTATTTTATTCCCAGTGTGCCAGCAGCTCCTCCATGAGACCCCCAGTCACAGAGTGAAAAGCCTGGAGGGGACGGCGTGAACTGCGGAAAGATCACGAGGTAGCGGAGCCCTGGGCATAGTCAAGGGATGACCTGGGTGTTGCTAGGTGTTGTTGTGAGTGAAGAGGTGAGTGATGGGAGATGAAGTAGGGGAAACACTTTAGAAACACTGGCTTCTACTCTGAGTGAGCTGGGAGCCACTTGGGAGGTTTAAGCAGAGGAGCATCATGGTCTAACTTCTATTGCACGGGAAGGACCCTGTAATGAGAAGAGAGTAAAGGGGGCAAGGTGACAGGAGGCAGAACAGGCGGAGGTCCCAGGGATGGGCCAGGGAAGGCTGACACTGGCTTATTCCAGGTGGATGGGAATGGCAGTGGAATTCGGGAGAGATGTTAAAGATAGAGCTGGCAGGATGTGCGGGGTGGTGACAAAGGGAGACTTCATGGAAGGCCCCAAGAATTCTGGCCTGAGGTTCTGGAAAAAGGGAATCACCATTAGCGGAGAACAGGAGAATGATTCAGCGGGTTGTATCCAGGACCCAACTTGGGACATCTTAGATTTGAGATGCCTACTTGATACCCAAGTGGAGATGTCAAGGAGCCAGCTGGATACACAGTGTGTATTTTGTGGGAGGGGTCCTGGCTCCGGGTATAAATCCAGGCATCCTCTGTGCGTATGTACACTATTTAAAGCCATAGGACCAGATGGTCTTCAAGAGGAGTACGGACAGAAGAAAGAAAGAGGGAGCACCACGCCCTACGCTACACCTCCTGATGCAGATCAGAACGAATCCAGGATTAAGCCAGGCTTCCCTACCTCACCTCAAGGATGAGGGCTAGTGAGCCTTCAGCATCAGTCAGCTGCTTGGCAGGTTCCCCCACCCTCCCATTCATTCAACAGACTTTCTCTCCACAACCATGAGTGAGGCACGTTGCCATGTCCAATTTCCAGTAAGAAAAGGAGGGTGGGGCAGTAGGAAATAGCCGAATTCAGAAAGGAGAAATACTTCCCTGCCTCATCTGCATGACTTTGTTCTTCCCCAAACCTATGCTCTCTCTTTTAAAAAAAATTTCTCCAGGTTTTAAAAAAACTAAAGTACAGTTGATTTATAATATTGTGTTAGTTTCAGATACACAGCAAAACGATTCAGATACACACAGACATATATACAGTTATATGAATCATTTCTAAGACATTGCCTATGGATCCCTGTTCTATATAGTAATTCCTTGTTGTTTATCTGTTTTACGCATCGTAGTTTGTATCTGTTATTAGGACTATGGGATTAATGGATACAAACAAATCCTTCTTTATTTCTATTTCTCAGATCACCATCATCCCAGTCCAGACTATGAGCTGCTTGAGGACAGGCCTGGATCGTATTCCCCACTGTCCATCAGTCCCAGAACACAGGGGCTCAATCTCTAGTAAATGAATACAAATTTATACCGACTTTCTTGCATTCTCTCTTCTTTGCTTTTAATTTTAATTAAAATACATTCCTTTTTTGGTCCTTCTACATTTTCTATTGCCAAATGTTGCCCAATTCACAGTCTTTCATCGACATTCCTTCTCTGGGGGTAGAGGGGAAGAAAGAAAAGAAAAAACAGCCATTCATTTTTGTAGAACTTCTCGCTCAAATCTTGTCACTTTGCAAAAAGAAGATGCCTCTGAACATCCCTCAGTATAAAAACTACATGTGGAATAAAAACACAGTTTTTGAAAAGTCTGCCCTTCTTCACCAGCACTTCTTATTCTGTCATTACTGAAATATTTATTCCTGGGAAGTTTCCCCACAGCACATAATCCCCAAGAGAAGCAGCTTAATCATCACTTGCTTCCCAAGAACATGAGTGTGTTGCCAAACTCTTTAAAGCTGGCTGGTGCCCCGATGATGTCATATGCAAATATTATTTTAAAGAAAGAAGCTGTTCAAACAGGACGGGTGTGCTCGGGTGTGTGCACCCTGTGAGAGAGTTCTATGTAGCAGTACAAAAAGTTGCATGCCACTTCTTGTAGGATTCCCCACATTGCCCAAGTTTCTTCTGATTTCTTTCAAAGAGCCTTGCCATTTGTCTTTGGGAGCCTCTTTGGAAGGTTCCCCACCATTACAGCACAGGATTGATAACCCACAAGGTTTCACTCCAATTCCAGCATCTCTTGCTCCTCAAGGATCCATCACCAGGAGGAATGCCCAGGGTTCAAGCACTTCTTCCTCCCCTTTCTAAACCTACCCAGTTAAGTGATTCTACAAGTTTTGTAAGGTCAAGCCTGACTTGGGAGCCTGAGTTGGCTCCTGCACAACTCATTTTCTTTCTTAAAGCAACATTTAGGTACAGATTCCTGGAACCTGTGACTCCAGTTAAGAGTAAAGCTGAGTCTCTAAGTGGTATGTGTAGTCAAGAAAGAAATAGACAGCCTGGATTCAAGGAATGATCTGGACCCAAAGAACACGCTGGCATTTAGTAAATGCTAAAGGTGATACTTCAGTTGAGAAAAGATACATATTCCCCAAAATAGTACTGGAACAATGTTTCCCCAGATATGTGTGGGGAAAGGAAGCTGTAATAGTTAAGTACAGCAGTTCTGACATAGGCTACTTAGGGTCAAACCCCCACCTCTGGCAATTAATCACTGTATGTTGATGGAAAAGTTACTTCAACCATATAGGCTTTGATTTTATTTTCTGTAAAACGGGAATAAATAACCTATCTCATAGGACTGCCAAAAGGATCAAATGAGATTATGAGAACACGCACATAGTAAATCCAGTTAACACTAATTTGATCATTATCACTATTGTTTCATTTCCTTCACCAAAATAAAATCCAGATGAACAAACGCAAAGCCATTAAATTTGCAAGAACAAACAGAGAATTCCTACAACTCATCATCAAAAAAAAAAAACCAAAACAAACAACCCAATTAAAAAATGGACAGAGGATTTCCCACTGTGGCACCTCGGGTTAAGGGTCTGGCATTGCCACAGCTGTGTTGTAAGCTGCAGCTGCTGCTTGGATTTGATCCCTGTCTCAGGAATTTCCATGTGGTGTGGGTGAAGCCAAAAAAGGGGGAAAAAATGGACAGAGGGCATATGCATCAATATTTTTCCAAAGAAGGCACACCAGTGGCCAATGGGCATGGGAAAAGATGTTCAACATTGTGAACAATTAGGGAAACGGAAATAAAAACCACAATGAGATATCACCTCACGCTTGTCAGAACAGCTACCCTCAAAAACACAACAAATAACAAATGTTGAAGAGGATGTGGAAAAAAGGGACCCCTCTTGTATCACTTGATGGGAATGTAGGTTGGTGCAGCCACTATGGTGAACAATATGGCGGGTCCTCAAAAAACTAAAAACAGAACTACCATATGATCCAGCAATTCTACTTTTGGATATCCATCTGAAGAAAACAAAATCACCAATTTGAAAAGATGTATGCACTTCTATGTTTGCTGTAGCACTATTTACAATTGTCGAGATATGGAAGCAACCTTAGTGCCTATCAACAGATAAATGGATCAAGAAGATGTGGTATATATACACAATGAGATAAAAAAGAATTAAATCTTTGCAACAACATAGATGGACCTAGAGATTATTATGATAAGCAAAGCAAGTCCGAAAGAGAAAGACAATACTATATGATTTCACTTACATGCAGAGTCTAAAAAATAAACAAGCATAACTAAACAAACAAAGTCATTAATGCAGAGGACAAACAGGTGGTTTCCGGAGTGGAAGGGAGGAGAGAAATAGGTGAGGGAGATTAAGACATAGAAACTTTCAGTTATAAAGTACATGAGTCACGGGTATGAAATATAGAGTATGGGCCATATAGTCAATAATTATGTAATATCTTTGCATGGTGACAGATAACTAGATTTAGCATGGTGATCATTTTGAAATACATAAAAATATTGAATCACTATGTTGTGTACTAGGACCTAACATAGTGTTACAGGTCAATTACACTTCAAAAACACATTATTAGTGAGCTTCCATTGTGGCACAGTGAAAACAAATCCAACTAGTATCCATGAGGATGCAGGTTCGATCCCTGGCCTTCCTCAGTGGGTGGGGGATCTAGAGTTGCTATGAGCTGTGGTGTAGGTCGCAGACATTGCTCGGATCCTGCATTGCTGTGGCTATGGTGTAGGTCAGCAGTTGTAGCTCTGATTTGACCCCTAGCCTGGGAACTTCCATGTGCCGTAGATGTGGCCTGAAAAAGAAAAAGAAAAAAACTATTAGAAAAAAAGATCAGATTTGTGGCTACCAGAAGCAGCAGGTAGATGAGAATTGTTAAGAAAATAAATCCTAAGAGTTCTCATTACAAGGAAAACTTTTTTTCTATTTCTTTAATATTGTATCTATATGAGATGATGGATGTTCACTAAACTTATTGGGATAATCATTTCATGATATATGTAAATCACTATATTGTATAGCCTAAACTTACAGAGTGCTGTTTGTCAACTATATCTCAGTAAAAATGGAGGAAAAAAACTACTAACAAAACACAGGGGAATATTTGTATAATATGCTTGAGCATGATATGAAACCAGAAACAAAAAAGGTAGACTGCCATGCTAATTAAATCAACATTAAAAAATTTTAATGATGTTATAGGCCCCAAAGCAAATTGGGAACAATAGTTTATTTTTTATAATTTTATTATAGTTGATTCACAATGTTCTGTCAATTTCTGCTATAAAGTGACCAAGTTATACATATATATACTTTTTTTCTCATATTATCCTCCATCATGTTTCAACACAAGTGACTAGATAGAGTTCCCCATGCTATATAGCAGGATCTCATTGCTCATCTACTCCAAATGCAACAGTTTGCATCTACTAACCCCAAACTCCCAGTCCATCCTACTCCCTCCCCATTGGCAACCGCAAGTCTGTTCTCTGTGTCCATGAGTTTTTTCCTTTTCTGTAGATAGGTTCATTTGTGCCGTATATTATATTCCAGATATGTGACATACGGTGTGTGTCTTTCTCTTTCTGATTTTCTTCACTTAGTATGAGAGTCTCTAGTTCCATCCATGTTGCTGCAAATGGCATTATTTTGTTCTTTTTTATGGCTGAATAGTAAATATGTGTATATTTACCACAACTTCTTAATCCATTCATCTGTTGATGGACATTTAGGTTGTTTGGAAACAATAGGTTCAATATTTATGTCAAAGAGTTACTATCCTTAATATATATAAGAGCTCTTAGAAATCAATAAAAGACCAAAATCTGTAGAAAAACTGACAAACGACATCATTATGTAATTCACAAAAAAGAAAGAAATATCAATAACCAAAAAGAGAAAAACGATAAACTGGACACTGTCACTAATAATTAAATGTATGAAAATGAAAGCAATAGTTGTGCATATTTCTGTGTGTGTCTGTATGGTGTCCAATGGCAAAGCTTAAAAAGGTTGGTAAGAGTTTGAGAAAGTAGCACAGATACTCACTGATGCTCAAAAAGCACAAGTTTAACAAGGTCAACTGGGCAATATTTATTAAAACTTTCGTATGCATTACCTTTGATGCAGAAACACTATTTCTGGAATTTTGTCCTCTGTTCCTTGCAACCTCATTTTTATTGAGGAAAAAAATTAAAACAACCTAAATATGCATCAAAAGAAACTAAAAAAAACTTAATTATTGAGCATATCTACAAAGGAATACTATGAAGCTGTTAACAAAAAAAGGATGAAATAGACTCATGTGCTGATATAGAAAAATGTCCAAAAAATATTGAATGAAAAAACAAGTTTCTGAAGAGTGTGTGAAGAATACCACCTCTGGAGGAACAGTATGACAACTGTATAGCTGTGCCACTCAGACACCCCCTCCCTTTTTTATTTTGGATGTTTAGGGCCACACTTGTGGCATGTGGAGGCTCCCAGGCTAGGGGTCAAATTGGAGCTACAGCTGCTGACCTACCACAGCCACAGCAACACCAGATCCTTACCAGAGATGGAACCTGCAACCTCATGGTCCCTAGTCAGATTTGTTTCCACTGTGCTACGACAGGAAATCCCAGAGCTCCCTTTAAGATGGTCTACTGCATAGGTGGCTGACAGTCACAACTGCCACACCTTTGGAGCCACTGCATTCACACCCAAGCCTATAGTACCCTCAGGTTACTCTCAACCAAGCATCAAGCCAGCCTTCTCCCCTCAACATGGAGCTTCTCTAATAAACAACCTTTGATCAATGCCTCCCCCTCCTTGGCTAAACTTAGAGCTTGAGTGGGCGAGGGAGGGAAGGTGAGCAGGATGAGGGAAATTACAAATAGCTCTCTCGAGTTATATAATTCTGCAACATAAAGCATTCTTTAAAGCGCCAGTGTGTGTGTGCATGGTTTACTTACATTGAGTTTAGTCTTGTGCAAGCGGTGGTGATTCTATTATTTCCACATTTGAACCCCGTATCCCAACAGGGTTAAACTAGTCAAAAGTATTTTGTGACTCAAATCCAACCCACAGCTGTCAAACAGACCTGAAAAAAGGTTGGTATTTTTAAGGTCCTGGATTAGCCTATGAAGGTGTCATGTGTTTCTCCTTAAAAAAGAAAAATGTGATCTCTCGGGTCCTGAGAAAACACAGGCAGTTTACTACTGCATTTTTAAACATAGTAGAAAAACATACTTCCCTTGGCTTTGGACAGATGGGCACAGTGGGTATACAAGATTCCTGTTAGGAAGACTGGGAGTAGAGAGAAGAGACTAAAAAAATAATGTGATATGTGAGAAATTTACTCACAGGGAGTGCACAGCTGCTGGTGGTTTACACAGTCACACACACTGATACACAGTGTATTCTCACACAGTGGAACCTCACTCCATGCTTGCCGAGGGTTCTTTTATCTTATGTTTTTCCAAGTATTCCTTATGTCTTATGTTTTTCTCTTTGTTAAGACACTAATAATTCTGGCTTTTCTATCAGGTGACTAACATTTCATACTTAGACTGGCTATGTTTTATGTGGCTGTCTTCATCATAAGTCAACAGTTTTAAATAATCCACACATTTAATTGTCTCAATGATTGCAGTCTGTTGTACTTAGTGCTCTCACTAACTCTTTTTCCTTGAGGGTGGGAAGAAGGAAGGAAGGGATGAAGGGGACAGCACAACTATAATTCAGTTTTTTAGCATTTAATATTAAAAGAAAGAAATTTACAAGGCATGTCAATCACATTTATCTCAAAAGGAAATACTATTGCTAGCAGCGTAATCTGAAATACCAGGGAGAGACTACATATTCAAAGTATGGAATAAAAACCTGCATTTAAACAAGATCCTCAGGTGATGCTGAAGGACCCTCTGGGGAATATGAAAGTCTGAGAAGCACCACTCTGTTAAACATTTATTACATATATTTGTCTCCCAGGACACTGTGGATTTATAAAGGAGAAGATCTCTGGTTCCCTGCCCTGATAAGGTGCATGGCAGAGCCCAGGTAGGACGGGAAGTGAAATGTGAAAATGATCCCCCTGGAAGCTTACTCTCAGCAAGATGCTTTGCTAAATGATGTACACACATTTATTAACTGAATCCTCACAACGGGCCTCTGAAAAAGATTCGATTCTTATCTCCATACAAAAGTAAGAAAATTAAGGCTAAGAAAAGCTAAAAAGTAACCTCTCCAGGTTGACATGGTTAACCCAGAGCTTGAAACCAGGTGAGGCACTACCCAGTCACATCACACTGCTTCCTCCATGCCTGGAGCATATACTAGAATGGACATTAAGGTATAAAAAATTACTGACAATTGTAAATCCAAGAAAATTTTAAGAAAAATTCCAACAAGATTTTATTAAACTTGACAAGATATCTGAAATATTTACACAAAAAAGGCAAATGTATGAACATTATATTTTTTCAAGTTCTGGGGGAAAAATCTATCCTACTAGATATAAAAACATACCATAAAGCTATCACATTTAACATGAATGGTACTGGCAGAAGAGACAAAATAGATCAATGAAATAGAAAAAAGTATTGAAACAGATTCTTGCAGAGGTATGGATATATTTTCCTATAAAAACAGAATTTCAAATGAGTTGGAAAAAAGATGGATGTTTAAACAAATAGTATTGAATTAACTGCTTAAAACTTAAAAAAAAGAGTTGTTACATTTTACCTTTCATTCTATACAAATCTGATATTTTGAAGAGCTAAATGTAAAAACCAAGATAGCAAAAGTATTAGAAAAAATGAGATAATTTTGAAAATAATTTTTAGGTGAAAAAGACCATCCTAAATCACATGAACTCATATGATTGCAGAGTTGCAATCACTGCACAGCATCACCCGAGGATCTTGTTTACATGCAGGCTTTTATTCCACACTATGAATTGCACAGAAATCATATGATTGAAGAGTTGATTACACAAACATTTAAAACGTCTGTGCAGCAAAAGATGGTTAATAATAAAAGCATTATGAATGGATAAGCAAAATGTGGCATAGAAATACAATAGGATATTACTCAGTGTTAAAAAGGAAGGAAATTCTGATGCATGCCACTCCATGGATACGCTTTGAGGACAGTTTGCTAAATGAAATAAGCCAATCACAAAAAGGCAAATAAATACTACATGATTCCTCTACTTATATGAGGTACTTGGACTACTCAAATGCACAGAGACACAAAGTAGAATGATGGTTGCCAGGGGATGGGGATGGGTGGATGGGGAGTTATTCTTTAATGGGTACAGAGTTTGCAAGATGAAGCATTCAGGGGATGGATGGTGATGGCGGTTGTACAACATGAATGTACTTAATAACACAGACCTATATACTTAAAAATGGCTAAAATGGTAAAATTTATATTATGTACTTTACCCCAATAAGAAAAAGATTGGGAAAAGAGAGCATTACACTATAAGAAATATTTGCATCATCCATAGCAAACAAAAGATTAACAAACAGAAAACCTATAAGAGCTTCTGATGAAAACAGAAATAAGATAAAGCGACTCAGGAGAAAAGTGAGCAAAGGACATGAAAGGTCATTCATAGGAGACACACATGATCCATAAGTACGTAAAGACATTAAATTTCAGTAGTCATCAGCAAAATGCAAATTAAAATGTCTTATTGGGTTTCACTCATTTACCAGATTTGAAAATTTTAATTAGGGAGTTCCCTTCGTGGCTCAGTGGAAACGAATCTGACTCGCATCCATGAGGACGCAGGTTTGATCTCGCTCAGTGGGTTAAGGATCCTGCGTTGCTGTGGCTGTGGTGTAGGCAGGCAGCTACAGGTCCGATTTGACTTTTAGCCTGAGAACCTCCATATGCCTCGGGTGTGGCCCTAAAAAGACAAAAAAAAATAAATTAAAAAAAAAATAACCGCTGGTGTTATGAAGATAAGGGAAATAGATTCTCATGCCGTTTAAATTAACACCTGGAGTGGATCAGTAGTAAAATCTGCAGGGTTTATCTGACAAACTGAAAAATGGACAAACCCTTTGATTCAGGAATATCTCTCCCAGGATTCTATTCCACAGAAATACTCAGCCTTAAGCACAAAGACACATGCACAATCTTCCCTGAAGCACTGCTGCTAATGCTGCATGATTTTAGACAACCCAAACGTCCACCTATAAGAAGGGAAAGAATGAATAAACTGTTCTCCTTTGAATAATGAATAAGAATACATTTTTATTTATTCTGTGTTTGTTTTTAACAATAAATATTTCTACTTTTGAATAACATGGGAGTTCCCACTGTGGTGCAGTAGTTAAGACTCCTACTGCAGTGGCTCAGGTTGCTGCGTAGGCACGGGTGCCATGCCCAGCCCCACAGCTCGGATTCAGTCCCTGGCCTGGGAACTTACATGCCATGGGTATGGCCATTAAAAAAAAAAAAAAAGAATAACATGGAGCTATTAACAAGAGAAGTACATACAGACATGGAAGATCTCTCACAGGAGTGAAAAAGAAAGCTGTGCAATGATAGTAACATCTCATTTATACACATTAAAATATAGTATATGTATATGATATGCAAATGTGTAGAAAAGAAAAGAAAGTCTTAAAATGGTGGCTACCAACCTGACCCTTCCCTCTTCTGATGGCGAGTAGGTGTGATAAAGGTACTCCTATATTTCATTCCATATATTTCTGCATATGTATTCAGCTATTATTTGTAATTTTTTTTGCCATACCCAAGGCACGTGAAAGTCCCTGGGCCAGGGATTAAATCCATGCCACAGTAGTGACCGGAGCTGCTGCAGTGACAATGCCAGATCCTTAACCTGCTGTGCTACAAGGGAACTCCTGTATTATTTTTTAAATATAAAAATAAAACACAGACAACCTGGAATAAATAAATGCTGAAAACCAATAGCGTTTTCAAAGCAAGGATGGGGTTGCTGCAAAAGAAACTCGCACTTTATGGAGCTACAGGGACGCCTGCTTGGAGGGAGGGATATTTCTCACAATATTCTATTAGTTTTATATTTCCCCATTTCACAGTTTTTTTTCTTTTTTTTTTCTTTTTGTCTTTTTTGGCCTGGACCCACAGCACATGGAAGTTCCCAGGCTAGGGGTCAAATCAGAGCTGTAGCCACTCGCCTACTCCACAGCACAGCAACATGGGATCCCAGGCATCTGTGACCCACACCATAGCTCACGGCAACACCAGATCTTTAACCCACTGATCGAGACCTCCTGGATGCTCCTGTCCTCCTGGATGCTTCAGATTCGTTTCCACTGAGCAATGACAGGAACTCCATCACATCTTTTTTCAAATCAGGGAGGACTTCCTCCCCCAGGGAAAGGAGGGCCAGGGCTTACTGTTCCTGTAAGTGAGCAAGATGACACTCAGTTTTCCTTCGATCAGAGCCAACAATGCTCCAGCCCAGTTCCCACAAGGAAATCATACTCCCTCCTCTTGTCAAATCCCCGTGCCACTGATTCCTCTTTCAAAACCATGATAGGGTTCCTGACTTGGTTCCTTTTTTTAGGACAAAAGGATTACAAAAGACAAGAGAGATTCTGGAATCCCTCTGTGCACCCCTGTTGGTATTCCCGGTCTTTCAGGTTAAAGAAAGGGGTAGAAGGAAAGAAACCCAGTGTGTGAGGAAGGATTCTCCCCAGTGTGGCTCCAGGCCCGCTCTTTGCTCTCGAGGTGGTCTTTGATACACAAAACTTAAGACGCATCTGCTGGGACAACAGGAAGCATAACTGGGACCACAAGGAGGTTCAGTTACAGCTGAGAATTATCTCTATCCAGCAATGAAATGTTAGGTGGTGAGCTCCCTGCCACTGGAGGCATCCTAACAACACTGAATGCTATCAGGGGAGCTGCCAAACGGAGCATGCCCTGAAGATTCTGAATAGGCCACGGAAAGTGCACTCCAGGGCTTTGAAAAGCTTCAAGAATGATTTTGAGGCAAAGCTAAGTTTGAGAACTCCTGGCCATTATGACCATTTGGGACCCTTCAGCCTCAAGGGTATCTGAGTGCATTTTATTTTTTATTTTATTTTTATTTTTTGTCTCTTTTAGGGCCGCACCGGCGGCATATGGAGGTTCCCGGGCTAGGGGTCCAATCAGAGCTATAGCAGCCAGCCTACTCCACAGCAAGGTGGGATCCTTAACCCGCTGAGGGAGGCCAGGGATAGAACTGGTGTCCTCACAGATGCTAGTGGGGTTCGTTAACCGCTGAGCCACTACGGGGAACTCCATCTGAGTGCATTTTAAAGCAGCCCAGGAGCTAGACAAAGCAGGACAATAATGTAGAACCCCCCCCCCTGGGGGGGGGCAAAGGACGCTCTAAAAAGAGTCCTAGAGTTTGAGGCACAACAGCGGTTATAAGCAAATTCCAAAGCGAAATCCTGACTCACTTGCTAGCTGTGTGACCACAGACAAGTTACTTAACTTCTCCGTGCCTCAATTTTCTCACTGATAGAATGAGGACACAACTACTACCCACGTCGCTGGTGAGACTTAAATGACCTAGCATATGTACAGTACTCAGAATAGTTACCTGGTCCATAGTAAGGATGAAACATTATTATTTTGCAGAGAAGGAAACAGAGGCTGAGGTCCTAAGGTAACCTGACCCAAGCCTCAAGGTTAGTTTAGACGGCAATAAGGCACAAAGCTTCCCTCTAGCTCAAATTAAATACACCACATTCAATTAATTCTATCTTATCCTTTGCCTACATGGATCCCTCTTGAAGAAGCTTGCTCAGTCTTCAAGCTTGGCAGTCACCAAGAGTCCGTTCTCAATAGCACCTAGAGTACTTACTGTGCCTCCCACCATGGGAGAGGCAGGCAGGATGGATGGATGCGCTGGTGGGCCAAGGACTGACCAAAAAAGAGGCGGGGGAGGCTGTCTGTAGGTGTCAGGGCAAAGTCCACGGCTCCGCGACATCAGCGCCACCGCGGTCAGTTCTACAGTCCTGGACAAGTTATCGACCCCCTCCGTGCTTTCTGCCTAGAAAAAGTTTGTCTATAAAAATATCAGGGGAGGGCGGTTGCAAATGCAAGGCTCCCACTGCCCAGCCAGCCAACTCCTTTCGCTCCGCGCCTGCCCCAGACGCCACTGCATCTCCGGATTCCCGCTCCACCTGTGTGCGAGCGCCTCCCACTTCCAGGTGTAAATAGAGACCTGTGGAGGGAGCCAGCCTACTGCGAGAGAAATGACTTCAGGTGGGAGTTAAGGGGACGCGAGGGAACGTGGGGGACAGCAATTAATTCCCAATTAACTTCGGGGTGCTGGGAGAGCGCAAAAGTGGATCACATGGGGATTTTAACTCTACAAGCATTCCCGGACTACCTAAGAGGCGGTGGGATGGAGAATGTGAAAGCAAAGTAGGGGCCGCCGGGGTGGCCCCAGCAGTGTGAGCTCTGGAGAGAATTAGCATTCCAGTGATACGCACCAGGCAGGGGTCCACGGACAAGGTCCCCTCAAAGCACCGTCTCCGAGCACAGCGAACCCCGAGCCAAAGCAAACGCCGGGCCGAGGCGGCGCCAAACAGTGGAGCAGGCGGCAGAGCTCCGGGTCCCTCGGGAAGGGCCGGCAAAGGTGTCCGATTTTTCCCCCGCTCCGCCCGAGTCCGTCCGTCGGAAAAGCCACCGAGGGAGGCGGGCCGCGCGCGCGGAGGTGGCGGCCGGCTGCAGGGCGCGCGAAGGGGATCGGGGCGGGTGGCCGGGTACTCACCCCGGGGCGGAGGGCTCCGCGAGCCGAGCCGAGCCGAGTCGTCGGCGGGGCGGCCGCCGCGGATGCGAGGCCGCTGCGGACGCGGGTGTGGACGTGCTGGGCCGGCCCCTCGCCGGGCTATGAATCAGCTGCGGGGCGCGCGCCCAGGGGCGGGAGTTACGGGAAAGCCGCGGGGGAGGGCAGAGGGCTGAGGACTTTTGCAATTTCCCGTCTCGCTGCACTCTTGGCACTCCTGGGACCCACAGGAATTCGCCTCCTTTGGGTCCGGGCGCGGGGAGCGGAGGGGACCCTGCCGAGGTGCGGCTCCCGGGACTCGGCGGGCGGGCAGGACCGGTGGGAAAGGAAGTGGGCGAGGCCTGGGAAGGAAAAGTGGAAACCGAAACCCGGTGGGCCTGGCATCGCGCCCCCGTGCTGCGCTGCGGCCCAGCTGGCCGGCCGCCCCGCGGACGCGAACGCAGAGCGAAGCCGAGCGATGGCGAAGGCCGGTGGGGTCCTGCGGGGCCACTTGTTATCCCAACGTAGAGAGAGACCCTCTGAGTTCTCAGGCAGAAAATCTTTGGGCAAAAGGCAAGTGCTCCAGACTAACCTCGGACTGTTTCCATCTTGCATTCAGAGCAAAAAACAAAAACAAACAAAAAACCCTCTGTTTTATGTGTTTGGTAGAGTTCTAGGATCCTGGTTCTCCTTCCTCTCTAGAAATGCCCTGTCACTTTTCCCTGTAGCAACAGTCCTAAGACTGTAATTTCACTAAGAGTCGTGTGAGCTACAACATGTCTTCTTTTTCCTCTTCCAAATACCGTCCAATCTTTGAAATGCATATTTCTTATACAGGGTCTTTGAAATACATATTTGCCTTCTCCTCATAGTTGTTGGTGGACTATTTAAAGGCATGTCGGCTTTGGAGCTGGTGTGGAAACCGTCTTAATACGGCTGCTACTGTGGCAGCCCTGGGCCTGGCAAAGAGAGATGGGGGCAGGGACACCCCACAGCTCTGAAGGCTTGTGCATGGGGCCTGGCTCCCAGTTACCTCAGCCCAGTGCGGCTCCTGCAGTACCACAGATGGCCGGGACTGGGGTTTGGGGAGAACCAAGAGCAATCAAGAAGGATCACCCATCTTAGAACCACTTCTTGGCTGGATGGCTCAAAATAATCAGCCCAAACGTTACTTTTAACCACTTTTTTTTTTTTTTTGCTCTTCCCGGTGTCATCCCAGGGAAAGAATTCTTTTCCAGGGCTAAATACACTTAATCTCTAATGGTGCCAGGAAGACCATGGTGGATGTAGTAAATATTTGATGATAATGAAGTAAAGGTACTTTTGTCTAAATACATACATGGTCCTTTGCCACACCTCTCATTACTTGAAGAGTTTTAAGGAGTCCATTAGTTTAGCCATCTGCATGGCTATGGAAGCTCTGCCCAACCAGGTCCCAAAGGCTTAGAAAGACTTTTGATTCTCTGTTTCACTGAGTGAGGAAATGCCAATTTCTTCTTTACATGAACAGTTCAGAGGAGGTGTCTCTTATAGCAGGTGAGATGCCAAATAAGGAAATATTGAGTAATGAGGATTTCTACAAAGTGAGTCTTAACTTACTCTGGGTTCCTACAATGGCTGAAAGAAACTAAGTTGCAAAAAATTAGGTACTTTTGGTTCATGACCTCCAGGAATTCCCTTGGTGAAATTTGAAACTGGCCCTCTTTCCCTGAGGTCAAGGAGAGACTGAAGAAAGAGACCAGTTCAGATTGGTAGGTGGCAGTTTTAATAAACAGGGATCTTACACAGGAGGCTTGTCTCCTGCAGCATCAAGATAGTACCTTCCTCACCTGCCAGCCAGAATCTTAAAAGTTTATATAGAAGCCTTGATGGGGTTCAGGCTTGTGTACAGACAAGATGATCTCAACAACACATTGCTCTCTCAGAATGCATCTTTGACCTTGGCTCCTGGTACAGGAACATTGAAGTACATTCTGAGCACAGAAGAGCAAGGAGCCTCTAATTGCCTGGGTCCAGTTTGAGGGTCAAATGGAGGTCACATCCTCTCAATGACATCCTGCAACAGGTACCCAGGTAGAATTCATTTATTTTGTATACAGTTCTGGTTTCTTGAATATATTCTTCTTTCTAGCGACTAGTTAGTATAGCACCTGCAAATCTGTGATCATAGCATTAGGTTGGTGTACAAGATCAAATAGTGACCTTCAAAAATTCAAGTCCATTCTGACTTCAGAATTTGACCCTATTCTGAAATATTGTTTTTTCAGATTTAATCAAGTTAAGATGACATCATACTGGATTAATCCAATGACTGCTGTCCTTATAGGAAGAGGGAAATTTGGACACAGATACCCAGGAGGAATGCCGTGTGATGAGCAAGGCAGAGATTGGAGTTATTCTGCCTCAAGCCAAGGAATGCCAAGGATGGCTGGCCACCAGCTGATGTCAGGGGAAAGGTACAGAGAAGCATAGCCCTCAGCACACTTTCATATATTGTTAGAACAAAGAACATTAAACAACTCAGGGATGCATTCCTTCAAGGTTTCAAAACAAAACCAAAACCAAAATAAAACAGATGGACGTGTACACAGGGAGTCAATATGGCCTTGGCACCTGGGAAAGGAGTCTTATTATTGAAGGAGTACCAGCATTGGCATCCTAGGAAGAGAAGCATTTAATCTTTATTTTTCTTAGGGGCATTCTTTACTTCTGGTCGGTGCTCCCTTTCTTTGTATTAAAGCAGATGTACAATGTTTTGTTTGACAGGCCATGAACAGGTTGTTTTAGTTAGCGTAAAAATTCAGGTTAACTCACATATAAACCAGAATGACTTCCCCATACCTGAATGTGGGAAGATTTCTTTGATCAGTTCCCTGTCCCCTTCTTGTCCTCCACTTGTCCCCTAGATGCCCGTGTGCCCAAGGCTCCATCCTCGATACTCTTCTCTGAATCCACACAGTCTCCCAAATGATCACATCCACGCTTCTGATTTCCATGATCACTGACTTCCATGTGCTCTGATGACCCTTGAATCTTCCTTTCAATGCGGTCATTTCATCTGAACTCCAGACCCATTTATTTGTCCATCAGAATCAATATGTCCAAGTTCAAACGCTTCCTTTTCCCCCTTGATTCTCTTATATTGAGTGAATGACCCAGTCTTTAATTCAGACACCAAGTCAACACACCTGGGAATGATCCCTGATCCATTCTTCATCATCTGCCACCTTCCACCAGAAAGTCTCATCTGTGTGGCTCTTACAGGAGAGGCATGAGTGGAAGGTAGCCCTGCCTTATCACCCTCCTTCTCAGGGGGAGTATAGTTCTATAAATGTCAGGAAGAGCATGTAGATATGGCTATGGATATAGATACAGCATATGAAATCAGTTATGTACATTGTGAATTATATTTCTGATTTTATTTGGCAGTTTTTTGGTAACCAAACTGACTGAATTTGAAGGAATTGGGAATTTTCTGAAGAAAGGGGCTTAATCCAGTAAGTAGTGATGATGATTTACAATTACCTTCTTGGATGAGATTCTCTATTGGGGGCGCATGTTTATCACATTTGACATTTTCAGGATTCGCTTTTAGTTCTGAAGTGTGCTGCTGTGGTTATGAGTGTTGGTGATTCTGGCATTACTTCTAAGAAAACTTAATGGACATTAAATGTATTTTGTAAATGTATTCTTGTGAAAAAACTAAACAGGACTTTTGAAAGTTTCTAATCTAAAATATATCATAAAGCTTGATTGGTTAAAAGACAGCTATCATTTCCAAATTTAAAAAAAAAAAAATCCAAAGCAACAAAAAAAGGGAGCCAACAATGGCAAACTAAGATGTTGAGTGTTAGAGGGGTGCATGGACCATCCACATTAGATCATTTCAGGGAATTCCCTGTAAGTACTGGTGTATAACTGCTTTCCTTCAATATCTGTTAGTGAATTTAAGTGAGGGATAACATCATCCGTAATAGTTCCAAAGGAGTTTCTTCCTTGAGCTTGATCTTACTGGAAGATTCATTGACAGACGGATTGGTTCTGCACCGTCCACCTTCTCCTGGATATTCTGATTGTGTTCACACCTTGTTCCAGAAATCATCAGAAACCAGACAACGGGGGAGAACTATTTTAGATCTTTTTATTTTTTGTTCCATGGGCTTTAGGGGTAATGTTGAATATATGTTCGCTTTGATTCTCTTGGCTTACAGTTATGGGGGTTAATAAAAGAGCGCAGGAGTTTCCCATCGTGGCTCAGCAGAAACAAATCTGACTAGGATCCATGAGGTTGTTGGTTTGATTCTTGGCCTCGCTCAGTGGGTTCAGGATCAAGTGTTGCTTTGAGCTGTGGTGTAGGTTGCAGATGCAGCTTGGATCTGGTGCTGCTGCAACTGTGGTGTAGGTCAACGGCTACAACTCCAATTCAGCCCCTAGCCAGGGAACCTCCATGTGCCTTGATGCGGCCCTAAAAAGACAAAAAACAAACAAACAAGTGCAGTAGTGAGTACTACAGGACAGAACATTGATCCTGTTAGGAGAGAAGTACTTTGGGGGAAAGTTAGGTGGGAACTTGGAGAACTTTTGAAAATGATTGGCTAAGCTTGACCTAAAATGAGTCTGTAGTTGTGATATATTTAAATGGCTTCTCTTACAGACAGCATGTATTTGGGACTTTTAAAAAAGTTTACTCTGACATTCTCTGCATTTTAATTTGATGGGAAGTGTTTAGCACACTTAGAATTACGGTAATTATTGATATGGTGGGGTTTAACCTAACACTATGTTTCTGTTTTGTTCCCTCTGCTTTTGTTCTTCTGTTTCTCCTTTTCTACCTTCTTTTACATTATATGAATTTTTTTAAGAATTTTATTTTAAATTTGACTTGTGGGTTTTGTTATACCACTTACCAGAATTTTTTGGTGTGTGGATTATGGATTGCAACATGTGTCCTTGATTTTTACTGTACCATTTCACCTACCAGGTCCATTTAACCATGCTTCTATCCTTTATGTTATAGTTGTAAAATGTATTACATTGATGACCAGATAAAATTGGCACGTGATATGTATTTTAAAGAAATTCAGAGGAAAAATAGTCTTTTTTATACTTAGTCACATATTTACTTTTACCCTAGGGTTTTTAATCCTACCGAAGATCTAAGTGTCCATCTGATCTTTTCCCTAAGCCTGAGGAGCTGTCTTTAGCACTTTTTTTTTTTTTTTTTTTGGCCACCCCATGGCACATGGAGCTCCAGGGATCACATCTAAGCCACAGTTGCATGTGGCTGCAGCAACGCTGGATCCCCAACCCACAGAGCCTGGCCGGGGATTGAACCTGCATCCAGTGTTCCCAAGAGGCCGCCAATTCCATTGTGCCACAGTGGAAGCTCCTCTTGAGCACTTTTTTAGTGCAGGCATATTGGAGACACATTCTTTCATTTTTGTTTTATTTTAAAATGTCTTTACTCATTTAATCCTTTAGGATATTTTTGTTGGATATAGGGATTCTCAGTTGACAGCCATTTCCTTTCAACGGTTTCAAAATGTTGTTCCATGGTTTCTGACCTCTGTTGTTTCTGATGAGAAATTATCAATTATCCGAGTCATTGTTCCCCTGTATATACAATGTGTCATTTTTCTTTGGTTGTGTTCAGTATTTTATTTTTTTCTTTGTCAATAGTTTGACATTGTTGTGCCTAGAGATTTAAAAATTATTATTATTATTATTCATCGGGCCTGACTTTTGTCGAGTTTCTCGAATTTCCAAATTGATGTCTTTTACCAAATTTGAGGAATTTTCAGCTAGTATTTCTTCAAAAAGTTTTTCTTGCCCCACTTTTTTTCTCCCCTTTCTCTGAGAATTCAGTTACTCATATGTTGGTCCCTTCATACAGTCCCAAATACCCACATGGCTCTATTAATTCTTTTTCAGTCTTTTTCCTTTGTGTTTTTTCAAACTGAATTTCTATCAAACTATATGTAAGTCTACTGACTCCTATCATCGTTATTCTGCTATCAAATTCATCTACTAAATTTTGTATGATATAGAGTATATATTTTAGTTCTCAAGTTTTCTTTTCTATTGATATTATCCATTTCTTCACTGATATTTACTATCCTTCACTGATATGTATTATCCATGTCTTCACTGATATTTGTTTAGATCACAATGGGCATATTTTCCTTTACCTCATTGAACATATTTATAATTGCTGCTTTTAAAGTATTGCTTGGTTATTCCAACATGTAGGCATCCTAGAGTTAGGGTCTACTAGTTGCTTCTTTATGAGAATGAATCACATTTTCCTGGTTTGTTTATTTGTTTTTGGATTGTCAATTAATTTTGGATTGCAGCTTAGACATTGTAAATATTATGTTATGAAAACTGGATTCAGGGAGTTCCCATCATGGCTCAGTCAGTTCACTAAAACCTGACTCGCATCCATGAGGACGTGGGTTCGATCCCTGGCCTTGCCCAGTGGCTTAAGGATCCAGCATTGCCTGTGTAGGTTGTAGATGTGGCTTGGATCCTGCGTTGCTGTGACTGTGACGTACACAAGTGGCTACAGCTCTGATTGGACCCTTAGCTTGGGAACCTCCATATGCCGTATGTGCGGGCCCTAAAAGGACAAAAAGACAAAAAAAAAAAGTGGATTCAGTAATATTCCTGTAATGATTGATTTTCTTTTTAAATGGTCTGTTTAAGGTAGTTAGACTCAAACTGCAAGCCTGATGTCAATGGAGTTCCCATTGTGGCTCAGTGAGTTAAGAATCTGACTAATATCCATGAGGATGTGGGTTTGATCCCTGGCCTTGCTCAGTGAGTTAAATGATCTGACATTGCCATAAGATGAGGCGTAGGTCACAAATGTAGCTCCGATCTGCTGTTGCCAGTGGCTGAGGTGCAGGCCAGAAGGTGCAGTTCTGATTTCTACCCCTAACCTGGGAACGTCCATATGCCACAGGTGTAGGCCTAAATATATACAATATAAATATATATAATATATTTTATAATATGTATTGTGTAAATATATAATATATAATATAATATATATAACCAATATATACTATATGTATTTTTTAAAGCATGATGTTGATTACAGTAGTAGCAGCTCAATCCAAGTTTAGTTCTTTGTTTTATTTTTGTTTTTTGGCCTTAGCTGGGCTGTTTTGAGTCTGCCTTGCACAATCATGGTTCAGAGATCATCCATGTAGAGTTAAACACAGAACATAAACTTCTTCTTTCTTGCCCTCTCTTTTCTGTTATTTCCTACTTCACTTTGCAAAGATGTGGTTGCCTTAAACTCCGACCTCTGGTTCTTCAAGCCAGATATATTGTGTCTTTCTAACAGAGTTTTAGTTACCCCACACTGCACAGACTTGAAAAGATAGTTTCAAGCTAAAGGGCCATGACATGTGGGAAACTCACTCCATAACTCTTTTCTCTTTTTCCAAGTGTTAACGCCCCTCCAGTAATCCTTCCTGCTTTTGTCAATTCTCTATTACTTTTAATGTGTTTTTTAAACAAGTTTTCCTAATGTTTGTATATGTCATATGCCAGGAGGGGCAGTTTAATTAGATGCTACGCAGCTCAGACTGGAAGGGCCACTCCCGACATTTAAATTTTAAAGTGCTAAGTGACTAGCTTATTGGGAGAAAATAGTAGGAACTCTTTTTTCCTTTGCTAGGTTAGATTTCTCGCCAATAAAATAGTCTTCTGAAAACAATCCAGTTTTTCAGAAGATTGAAATATATTTACCTTAGACTTCAATCTGGAAATTGATGAAAAACTGCTGAAATCAGGTAGGATTAATCTGTTATCTTAAATAGCACATTAGGATGAAGATTTATGAGTAAAAACGACACTGTATTACTAAGGAAAGAGTTTTAGGGAAAAAAAGAGGATTGGTCGCACTTGACCTGGAATTTCCTGTGAACTTTGTTCAAATACCAAAAACAAAATTTATTTGAGGGAGTTACAGTAAGCTATATCTTAATCTTTGTGATTCTATTTTTGTTTAAATAAATTTCATCTAGACTGAAATGAAAACTTCCTACAGGCACTCCCTTCTATATTCAACTTTGCCAGCTTCTTGAGAGCAGCTCTTTTCATTTAATTCTAACACAACAGCAATTATTTTGTCCATTATCAAATATTATCAGGTGATGTTTAGTTAGTTTGGAATAATACTCAGGTAATTTCCACATTCCAAGGGCACTTTGTGGGAAACAGGCCGGGGAGAAAGTTTCATTCAAATGAACACAACATAATCAAGCTAAACTAAGATGAAAAACCCCAGGAGAGAATTGTTATTAAATTAATGTTATTAGATTTTATAGCAAAAATTATCATAAGAACTTGTTTTCCTAGAAATTACTGGAACATGATGCCTAAAGATGAAGGTATCAATGTTAAGGAAAAGAATGGCAATAGACAATTTCCTTTGAAAATACCCCTTCCTTTTAGAAAAAAAAAGGAATATTTACCTACCTGGAAATTTAGGCTTACAAACATTCATAGTTGCAAAATTACAGCACACACAGACACTCATTAGAAAAACATTGTGGGGAAGTCGGGAGATGATAGAAAAAAAAAAGAACTGTTTGTAATAGCAAAAACTAGTAACCACCTAAACATCTTCTAATAGCAGACTGAAAATTCTTCATGATTTATCCTTTTAAGAGAAGGAATATTATGTGCTCTATGCGACTATAGAAATATGTCTAAGACAAATGATTAAGTGAAAAAAGTAAGAGCCAGAAAATTGCATTTGTTTTTTGAGGAGGATTACAAGGAATTGGTGACTATGGTTGTTCTTGGGGGAAGGTCTAAAATGGGGGGGTGGTATGTAAGGGAGGCGTGTGCTTTTCATTTGAGACCTGTGTGCACATTAGTTTTGATAACTTTTTTTTAAGTAATACTTTTTAAAAAATCAAAGAATTCAAGGAAATTCACTTGTTATTTACTTCGGTTGCTGTGTTCAAGTTATAATTGATCATAATTTCTTTAAAGATATAAAAGAAACAAAATTAATTGCCTTTGGGGAAGATAGCTGGACAGAGGGGAGAACTTTAACTGTACCCTTTTGTATCTTTTGAATTGTTATCCATGTAAATACATCATTTAGCAAAAGATGAAAAATGTTTAAAAGTGATGATTAACTCAGGCATAAAAAAATGAAATAATGGCATCTCCAGCAACACGAATGGACCCAGAAATTATCATCCTAAGTGAAGTTAGTCAGACAGTGAGAGACAAACATATGTTGTCACTTATATGTAGAATCTAAAAAAAGGATATAAATGTACTTACTCAAAGACTTTGAAAAACTTATGGTTACCAAAGAGGACAAGTTGTTGGGGGAGAGGGTCAGTTTTGGGATGGAAATGTTCTAGAATAGGTTGTGATGATAGTTGTACAAATATAAATATAATAAATTCATTGAATTAAAATGAGTGATGATTAACAACCACGAAAAACGAGGCGCCGATCCAAAGTGTTGTATGTCAACCGGTGGGCTTCATCCAGTGTGAACAGACACAGCCAGGTTCTGCGTAGTCTGTGTTTAGATGCAGACTGCATAGCAGTTGTCTGAGAATGCCGGCTCCTAGAAGCAGTTTTATTTGTTGACTTTTTAGAACTGGGCTAACTAGAGTTTCTAACTCACAGGGCGCTAGGTTGGGGGCACAAAACCTTCCATGGGGAAGAGGGATCCTTATCTCAGGAAGTCCATGGCCAGGAAACCTGGACTTCAGGGGTCACCCTCCAGATAATCCTGTTTATCTCCTTCTATACATTCTTATTTAAGAAACAAAACAAAACAAAAAAAACCCAAACCAAACAAACCAAAAAAACCCTCTCTGTAGAAAACCATAAAATTATAGAAAACTATGAGGAAGAAAATAATTTTGTTTATTTAAAGTAGGGAAAAACATCAACCTAATACTACTTACTTATTTTAGCCACATAATTGGCAATAACCCAAATGTTGCTATTTAGTTACAACATGGAAAGATGAAGCAGCTGGCCTGTCTTAGATTCACTTACTTAAGGCATCACTGGGCTAGGTGCAGGAATACAGTGAAGTTTGTTTTTCACTCAGGTCATAGCTGATGCCAGTCAGATTGTTTTTCCTCTTCGGGGATGGAGGCTGCTTCAGCCATGCATCTGGACCACCTGGCTTCCAGAGTTACCTGCAGCAGCGAAGGAGAGGGAGAGAGCGTGACATGGGCTGGTTTTAAGGACCAGTCCCTTTCACCTAAATTCTATTGGCTGGAACTCAGTCATACGGCCCCAACCAAACTATAAAGGAGGCTGGGAAATGGAAGCAACCCAGGAAGAGGAAAGAGGAGCAGGAAGCTGTGAATACATTGTCTGGGCACAGAAGGAAGTTTGTTCATAAATTATGATATACCTTTGTGATGGAATCTCATTCAGCCATTGAAAATCAGGTTTCAAAGGGTGTTAATGACAAATACCCATGATAAGTAAAAAAGCAAGATACAGAATCTTTATGATTCTGATTTTGGAAAAATGTAATATTTATACGTGTATATGTGTACATATAAATATTGGCTAAAAGGAAATAAAAAAATTTTCTTTGTGGTTATCTCTAAATGGTATGGTTATAAGGTTTTTTTTAATCTTCTGAAGAAATTACTAATTTTCTTCAGTGATAACATTTCTTTGAAATGAAATATGTATAATCTGAAAAACAGGGGTTTTTGTAAAAGTAAAAAATCCTCATGTCATCTGAAACTAGAGCATCACTTAAAATTCCTTTAGAAGTTGCTGCAGACTATGAATTTGAAGTTATGCTAGTTGTTTTGTTTTTTTGTTTTGTTTTGTTTTGTTTTTTGAATCAGCAAAAGGCAGCTCTCTGCTTTAGTGCTTATTTTCCCTCACAGAGTAGATGCTAGCCAAATTCCTTGTTTTACACATTAATTGTGGTCGGAGTTGTGTATTCAACGTATTCTTTTGGGAAGGAGGAGCCATGTCTGAAACTTATCTTTGTCAATTGCAACGTTTATAGACTAGCATATGTTTTGCTGAATAGGGCAAAAAAGCAAACCAGGCCAGCCTTCTGGGAGGTTTTAATCTCCCACAGACGGTTGCATATTCTAGTAGGACAGGACTAGATGGAAACCACATTTCCTTTGTGCAGGGAGACTTTGCAGATTAAAAAATACATATAATTAAAAAATAAATACCATTTTTAGTACCTATAGAGGGTGAAGAATATTGATAGGATAGAAACAGACACAATACAGACACTCATTTAACAACAAGAAAAACTGCTCGCTGTGTATTTTAAATCCAACATGTTAGAAAAATTTACAAGATCGATCATGTCCAATGTTAATGGGCATGTGGCTCTGCAATTATTTCTCAAACGCTATTAGCGGGAGTATAAATTAGCCTTTGTACTATCAACACTTTACATGTAGGCTTCCCTTTGATGGAGAAATCGAATGTTTAAGGGTAACTCACTCAGCAGAACTAGCATGTGTGGACATGCAAGGCCTCTGCTGTCCTGCTGTCCACCTTCCTAACCTAACCTGTGAGGTATAACTGTCCTTCTCCATCCTGGTCAGATTTAAGGCAGCTCAGCAAACCTGTCAGTTCACAGCTGGACAAACTGCAGAGAAAGAGACCCTAAAGAGCCCTCTAGTGGCTGCTTTGTAGAGTAGAGGCTCTTTAAGGAATGTTTCGTGTTTTCCCAGGAAGGGGCCCAAAGAAGTTTGACATCACAGGACATTGGTACTTGGCCTTCCATCCCCCACCCCCAGACTCTAGTACTGGCCAGGAACAGCCCTTTGGGCTTGGCTTTGGTTTTCCCCAGGTGCTGCAAACCCCAGTTCTTTCCCATCAGTGTGCCAATGCAAACAGCCAAGGAATCTGGCATAATCCCCAAAGACCCAGGGAGGGGTTCAAGCACTGGTTCACATGGTCCTATTTTGTCTTAAAATTCACAAAAGTAAGAACTGTAAGTACTGTAGAACTATCTTCACAGCAAATTTCGGAGACAAGCACAATTGTTATCCCTATTTTTTTTTTTAGTTCAATGAATTTTATTATATTTACTTGTACAACCATCATCACAACCTAATGTTAGAACATATCCATCCCAAGCCCCCAGTCCATTCCTCCCTCCCCCACACCTGACCCCTTTGGTAACCATAAGTTTTTCAAAGTCTATGAGTCTGTTTCCATTTTACAAAAAGTTTGTTTGTATCCTTTTTTTAGATTCCACATATAAGTGATAACATCTGATGTTTGTCTCTCACTGTCTAACATTACCTAGTATAATAATTTCTAGGTCCATCCATGTTGCTGCAAATGCCACTAATTATTTCATTCTTTTTTATGGTTGAGTAGTACTCCATTGTATATATGTACCACATCTTCATTATCCATTCCTCTATCAGTGGACATTTAGATTGCTTCCATGTCTTGGCTATTGTATATAGTGCTTCAATGAACATTGGGGAACATGTATCTTAGCAAGTCATGGTTTTCTCTGCATAGATGCCCAGGAGTGGGATTGCTGGATCATATAGTAATTTTGTTTTTAGTTTTTTTGAGGAAGCTTCATACTGTTTTCAGTGTTTCTACCAATTTACATTCCCTCCAACTGTGTAAGAGGGTCCCCTTTTCTCCACACCCTCTCCAGGATTTATTATTTGTAAACTCTTATCCCTATTTTATAACTAAGACACAGAAAGGTTAAAAAGCCTTACCATTAAGTGGAGTAGCTTGGATTTGTTGCAAGCAAACTAATACCAATGCCAGAGGGTCATGGAGAATATATACATTGTTTCCAAAGAAATAAAGCTTCCGGGAGAATCCTAGGAGGTACTGTTCATTCTTGCCTCCAGTTCTCCAAATATCATAACAAATAAGACACATATTTAGATGTTGTTATAGTCAGAGGAGATTGATAAGAGGCAGAATACAAACTGTCAGACCAAAGATCAGAGCACATAGATGGAGTGGCCATGTGAAGCCAGCCCTAGATGTTGACAGCCTGGCCACACTGTCACGTTGGTCACATTGTGACCAAGACGAGTGATATGTCCTGTGATCATTGTATTATTTAAGGTACAATCTAAAACAGAAAATGTGGATTACCTAAAACCTAACATTATCTCCTCCTTATTTACAGTCTAGAGGTGAGTGGTCTTGGTAGAGAGAGCAGCTCTGACATGCTAAATGCATGGCTTCCAAGGCTCCAGCCATCACCTTTCTCCATCTAGAAAGAAGGGAAACCAACTCCCTTTGGTTCAGACGTGACCGTGTGGCCATATTTAGCTATTTGAGAAGCTGAGTAATTGTCTCTGTCTAGGCTCAGAGAAGACTCAGAGGTTCTTTTGCTAAAAGGAAGAAGGGAAGATGGAGATTGGGAGGTTATTAGCAGCGTCTACCAATGCCATGAGGCCAAGAATGGTTTGACTTGAAAACTTGGAGGCCTGAGATCTATGAGCACAACGTGAGAACGAATATGAACTGTAGGGCAAAGCAGATGAGCAAGATAAAGAAAGACAGACCTAGCCAGGAGGTAGTCATGAGATTCAGGCTGCATGGGCAAGGAGAAGTGAGCATAGACCCAGCATTGGCAGTTGTTTCCAGAACTTTCCCACAGTTGTGGGCACTAATGATCTGACAAGAAGATGCACTGGGCATCTGAGAGTCCCTTCTGGTGACTCACAAGAAGTCTTGGGAAACCCAAGAAGAAGTCCCCTTCGTTCAGGAAATGAGGGGAAGACAATGAAAAAAAAAAAAAAAAGAAGAAGAAGAAGAACAGAGAGATTGAGACTATTTCTAGTCAATCCATGGCAAATGGACATTACCAGTCCCAAAGTGAGGAATGATTCACTATTTCACAAGAACAGAGGGATGGTAACCACATCCTTCCCCTTTCTTTCTCAACCAAGGTTCTGGAAGAGTTAGTTTTTGGGACCCATTATCTCTGCCTTCTCATCTCTTCACCCTTGTTCTGGTCTCTGGAGATAGCATCTCCCAATTTAATAGATTCTTTACACTTTACATGTTGTTCCTCTGTATCACTTCATCTAAGTGGTTAACCCTTCACTTCTTCATCCTGCCTCTTGTCATAATTTTTCTGATGCCAGGTCCTTCTAATTCTCCCTGGTTTCATCTTCTCATTCCCCTCCCTAAACCCCTCCTCCTCATGGCAGAATGTTGGAAAAAGTAGACGGGCTCACTGAAATCTCCTCCTACCTTTGAATGGCTAGAAAGCCAAATAGTCCCAAAGTCCCTTGCAGCTAGCAGTCCAGACGTGTTTTTTAAAGAAATATTTTAACATTAAAATATAGTTGATTTAGGAGTTCCCGTTGTGGCGCAGTGGAAACGAATCCAACTAGGAACCATGAGGTCGTGGGTTTGATCCTGGCCTCACTCAGTGGGTTAAGGATGCGGCATTGCCGCGAGCTGTGGTGTGGATGGCAGCTCTTGCTCCGATTTGACCCCTGGCCTGGGAGCCTCCATATGCTATGGGTGTGGCCCTAAAAAGAAAAATAAATAAATACATACATAAATTAAAAAAAATAAAATATAGTTGGTTTTACAATGTTGTGCCAATTTCTGTTGTACAGCAAAGTGAGCCAGTCATATATATGGTCTGTCACAAGAGATTGGATATAGTTCCCTGTGCTGTACAGTAGGACCTTGTTGTCTGTGATTTCTAAATGTAGTCGTTTGCATCTACTAATCCCAAACTCCCAGTCCATCCCACTCCCTCCCCACTTCCCCTCGGCAACCACAAGTCTGCTCTCTATGTCTGTGACTCTGTTTCTGTTTCATAGATAGGTTCATTTCAGACGTGTTTTAGATTTGCCTGTCAGATGGACTCACATGGAGACCTGGGGAGAGACAGAGGGAATCAAGGCAGCTCGGAGAAGAATCAGATCAAGGTATTTACGGAATTCTTAAGAAAGTTCATCCCTGTAGAGTAGGTTAAGCGTCACTGCTTTATACAGTCTTCCTAGAAAATGCTCAGTTTTCAATTTCTAGACGATTTCTATGTTAGTCAGCCACTGATGCAATAATACTGTATAACAGACCCCTGAAAAAGCAACACTAGCTTTTACATTTGTTTTTCTCACAGCTCTGCTTCAGGTTTGTTGGGTTTAGATTTGCTCTATGTGTCTTTACATTTTCCCTGATGGACAGTTACTCAGGGCATGTTGTTCCCATGGCAGATCATGGAAACCTGAGAGAGAAGCCAAACCATGTAATCACATTGAAAGCTTCTGCTCTCATCATGTCTGCTCATATTTTTTGGCCAAAGAGGGATACCTGGTCAAGCCCAGAGTCTGTAGAGTATGGGGGTATACTTGTCCCCCAGGGGGAGAAGAAAGGGAATTCATATTTTCTAAAAATTAATCAAATCTATCCCACCTTCCAAGGTAGATATGGAGCTTAGAATATTTCTCTTGGGCTCCAGATACTGCCAGTAGGACATCTTTCCTGTGCTGATGCTGCTTCCAAAACTGCCTGCAAAGATGGCCACAGGGAATTCCCGTTGTGGCTCAGTTGGTAACAAACCTGAGTAGTATCTGTGAAGACATGGGTTCAATCCCTGACCTCGCTTAGTGGGTTAAGGATCCAGTATTGCCATGAGCTGTGGTGTAGGTCTCAGACACAGCTAGGATCCTGCTTTGCTGTGGCTGTGGTGTAGACCAGCAGCTGTGGCTCCAATTGAATGTTTCCATATGCCATGGGTGCAGCTCTACAAAAAAAAAAAAAAGATGACCATGGCCTTCCAATTGTTTAATAACTGTCACTTGACAAAATATAGTAGGAAAGGGTAAAGATACTGAGTTGGTTTCTTCGGAGAAAGGACATTCTAGAGAGGGGCTGGGCATCCATGTGTGTGGATGACTAACGATTTCTTTAAATATCAATAAAAATTTATCATTTAAAGCCTTAGGCGATACAAAACAGAAACAGACTCACAGACGTAGAAAACAAACCTATGGTTACTAAAGGGGAAACAGGTGGGGGAGGGATAAATTAGGAGTTTGGGATTAATAGATATGAACCACTATATTAAAAAGAGGTAAGCAACAGGGACTTTATAGCACAGGGAACCATATTCAGTATCTTGTAATAACCTATAATGAAAAAGAATCTGAAAAATATACACATGTATGCATGTATACACACACGTATGTATATTATTGAATCATTTTGCTGTACACTTGAAGCATTGTATGTCAATTACAATTAAAAAATACTTAGGTAATCAAAAAAAAAAAAAAGAAGAAAAACCTTAGGTAATCTAGCCTTGTCTAATTTTCATAGGTTCCCCTTTTGAACCTTCTACTCTGCTAGAACTACAACAAATAAAAACGAACCTCACTAGAAAAAGTCTTGTGTGAATACTGATGTATTATTAGGAAGACCAATTCAATCTCTTTTACCATTTAAAAAGATATAAAGTCAACAAACAGCCTGAAATAACTTTTATTATACTAAGTTTTCAAGTTAATCGCTCAAATTAAATGTTAAAGTATTCATGTTTTGATGAATTTTTCATCTGGAGATGCATCTGATTTTGAGCATTTTTTTTTTTTTTTCTGAAGAGGACATAAATAAGGAGGTTCAAAATCCTCCACCAATCTTTAACCAGGGCTTCTGCTAATACATATAATTGCTTTAGATGAAAACATGAGACCTTTGAAATAAGCTCTTTATTATTATTTTTTTTTTGAATTTTGGAGTTCCTGTCGTGGCTCAGCAGTAAACGAACCCAACCAGTATCCATGAGGATTCAGGTTTGATCCCTGGCCTCGCTCAGTGGGTTGAGGATCTGTCATTGCAGTGAACTGTGGTGTAGGTCACAGGTGTGGCTCATATCCTGCGTTGCTGTGGCTGTGGCATAGGCCGGCAGCTGTAGCTCCAATTCAACCCCTAGGCTGGGAACCTCCATATGCCATGGGTGTCACCCTAAAAAGACCAAATAAAAAAATTTTTTTTAAATTGAAGTATAGTTGATTTACAATGTTAATTTCTGCTGTACAGCAAATCGATTTAATTATACATACATATATATTTTAAAAATATTCTTTTCCATTATGGTTTATCATAGGATCTTGAATATAGTTCACATATAAATGATACCATATGGTATTTGTCTTTCTCTTTCTGACTTATTTCACTTAGTATGATAATCTCTAGTTGCATCCATGTTGCTGCAAAAGGCATTATTTTGTTCCTTTTTTATGGCTGAGTAGTATTCCATTGTATATATTTACCACATCTTCTTTATTCCGAAATAAGCTCTTCCTAAAAAAAAAAAAAAAAGTGATGTATTCCTTTTTATACAATTGACTTCTCCCAAATTGGTCTTACCACTTAGGCTAAGTCAGAAAAACACCTGATTCACAGGTGAGCAGCCCACACCTACAAAAATTGAGAGTCTTGGAGGAGCCCAGACCCAGGGCTATCTGTGAGCCAAGAGTTATGATATTTAGGATGAAGGCTTCTTAGCCTGTGGCCAAGTTTGGCTTCTTTACCTTTTCAAGGGACATGATGTGCCATCCATCTGAGGGATGAATTTAATTCCATATTTTAGAAACTGTGTCCATCAAAATCACCAAAACTCCCCAGCTTCTTACCTAAGGGCTCGAATATTACTTTCTAAAAACTTTGTTTTATGGAAAATTTAAAATATATACAGAATTAAAGAAAAATGGTATACAAAACCCATGTATTCATCAGTTAGTTTAAACAATGATCTACTCCTGGCCAATTTTATACCATTTCCATGTCTAGTCACTGTCCTCCATTCCACTGGATGACTTTGAAGCAAATCTGAAAGTCTGTCATTTCAACAATAAATGTTTTAGTATACGCTCTAAAAGATAAGAATTCCTTTAAAAAATAGAATATCATTGTTAGGATCAATATTGTATATTAAATTGGCATAATGTTGGATTTCCCTGGTGGCCTAGCAGTTAAGGATTCTGCATTATCACTGCCATGGTTCGGGTTTGACCCCTGGCCCAGGAACTTCTGTATACCCTGGCCATGGCCAAAAATAAAAAGTAAATAAAAAATAAAAAAGCATAATGTATAAATTGCTATTAAGGAGAAAATTTGATTTTTTTTTATAAGATACCATTTACAACTGTTTCAAATAACCACAACAAATCATTTTCTATGGGTATCAGAATGTGTAAACCACAAAGGCATTAAGCTATAAAACTTGGCATTGAACATATCTCTTCAGCTACTGTAATTGAAACAGTTTGATTCTGTTTATTTTAAATAAATTCAAAACAAGAAATTTTCACATCCTGCTCAGCTGCCAGTTTGGTAAATTCTTCCTATTACTGCTCTTGAATAATTTTCTAGGGAATTATCCGTCTTGAGAAAATTAACATTTCCCCCAACCTCTTAGTTAAAATGCCCTTTGAGCTCTGCATTTTGCTGCAAATTAATTGTCCTTACTTGTACGTCAAGATGTATTTTTATGGTGGTTTCACAGCCAGTCATCAAACTTTGAGGGCTCTCACTGTAGTGTTCTATTGTTGCCACTCCAACAAGTTTCAGATGTCTACATTCCAAGCCATTTAATGCTATTATCATCAGCATTTCCCAAGTGGCTTACTGAAGATGTGGTGGCGGTGGTGGTGTGTGTATAGAGTTGGAAAGGTTCATGGTGATAAATAGCACTTCCATTTGAGACCTAAGCATCAATGGCTTGCCTGGTAGTTTAAAAAATCATCATTGCAAGTTTCCATTGCCATGATACCTCTTTCATGTTTTTCTTTAAAATCATTTGACCTTTATGGCAGTAACTTCTCAGAAATAGGAAGAAGTTGACCTGTGCCTTTATGACGAAGATGTATGTCTTAGCGCTGCTTTCTGGATCTCTGCCTTGCGGGTCCACTCTAACACCATGCCTTTTGCTGTACTTAATTCCTGGTCTTAGTCTGTTTGGGCTGCATAACAGTAATGTAGAATAGGTGGCTTTTCAATAACAGAAATTTATTTCTCATAGTGATGGAGGCTGGGAAGTCCAAGGTCATGGTGCTGGCAGATGCAGTGTCTGATGGGGGTTGGTTCCTGGCTTATGTAAGCCGTCTGCTCATTATAACCACATATGGCAGAAAGATCAAGGGAACTCCTTGGGGCTTCTTTTACAAGGGCACTAGTGTTATTTATAGGACTCCACCCTCATAACTTAGTCGTCTTCTAAAAGCCCCACCTCCAAATCCTGTCACATTGGGAATTAGGTTTCAACAATGAATTGTGGGAAGAATACAAACATTCAATCTATAGCATTCCTATTCCCTCAAAGCCTTCCAACATGATTTCCAAAAATTAAAGTTAAACACTTGATATTTCAGTTGTGCTGTGATATTAGTGGATGACAGTGACTTAATAGGTTGCTTGTCTTGGAAATACCTTCATCCCAACAGATTACTTCTGGGGACAAAACACCTTGATGTAAAATACCAGGAATGATAAGAATGCCATGTTTTTATGCTCTGGAAGAGATAGAGGATGCTGAGTTAATATTAATATTTTTAAATGATTAAAAAAACTGCCTTTAGTCTTGTCTAAAGAAAGAATATCTATGAAACCACTGGTTTGATGTACTCATCATATTTTAAACACATTGACATAAACACATGCCAACTAAAAATTTTAAAAATATCCATCTTTTCTTTCCCTTCCTCTTTCCTTCCTAAACAAGTCAGTCCTAAAGTAATTAGATGAGATAGAGCAAGATAGAGCCCATGATTAGGGGGGTCCAGGGGAGACCTGATAGCCCGGGGTGGGATGTCAGAGTTCAAGCAGGGTGAAGAAGGTGTTCATATGGAGGTTAGAGAGGGAGAGTCAGAGCCAGAGAAGGGTGAGGAGGGCAGCCCCAGGGAGGGTGATGTGGGGGGTGAGAGCTCCAGCAGGTGAGGAAAGAGTTCTTGCTAAAGCTGGTTTGGTAGGGAGAGTCAGAGCCCAAACAGAGTGAACTGAGTCTTCCAAGGCATGACCTTAGTCCTACATGAAAAGTCAGAGTCTGCTCAGGGTGAGGGAGGTGTCTGCATGTGGAGGGCTTTGGAATGAGACTTTTGCCTCATTCCACATTTGCCTGTGTAGGGAGTCAGAGACTAAACATCCGGAGGAGGGCGTCCATATGGAGGGATTGGGGGTAGGGAGGAGGAGGAGAGCATGGGTGTTAGAACCTGAGCAGGGCAAGTAGAATATCCATGTCAGGGGAGGAGTGGTAGTGGAAATGGGCGACTAGTTACATAATCAATCAAATACGGAGATAAAGGGTGATAGGCTATGTTTCTCACTATTGGAGAAGCCATCAACAATCTGGAAAGGGAGCAAACTAGAATGAACTCTGTGACGTTGGATTGGGAATGAATGTTTCAGTGTGAATTCATGGTTTTTATCTCTATATAAATAGGTGTTTGAAAGATGGGTAGGTAGGTGGGTAGATAGATAGATAGGCAGACAGACAGACAGATAGATATTCCCTAGCTCTGACCACTCAGAGGGCCCAGGAGTAATTGATACCCCAATAGCAATGAGTACACATGATGCTTAGATCTTCCCACTGCATAGAACCAGGATTCTTTGAAGAAATAACTAATTCCATGGTGGTTGAGGGAGAGTAAAAGGTAAACCTGAGATGTCTTGTTGTACCAAAAAGTTAGAAAATGCTTAAAGAATGATAGGGATCTGGGCTTGAGTAGGATCCCACTGGCCAAATCAGGTATAATTTGAGAAACAAAATAAATAATGGTGGTGTCAATTATAAACCAGAGAATAATATAAAAAACATGAGTGTAAATAAATAAATGAATAGATTAAAAATTTGATAAGGAATTTTTGTGTTTCTTATGTAAATACATAAGGAATATGTATCTACATATTTTTAAAATACCTTTCTAAAAATGCTTATTAATTACAAATGAGAAAATTGTCACTGTACAGTGGAGGAACCCAGCAGGTATTAGGAATAGGGAAAATGGAAATTATGTGTCTATCTCATTGATAGGATTCCATGAGAAGCATTACTTCTGTGATAGTCCTGACAAAGATGCACAATACGAACCTAAAAGTGAGAGGACATCAGGAAAACCCAAACTAAAGGCTATTCTGGAAAATAACTGGCTTGTAGTCTTCAAAAGTTTCAAGATCATAAAAATCAAACAAAGGTTGAGGAATTATTACAGATATAATAGAGACTAAAAAGACATGGCAAATGCAACACATGATTTTGCACTGGGTCCTTTTGCTATAATAGGCCTTATTGGGACTATTGGTGAAACATGAATAGGGTCTGAATATTGAAAGGTAGTAGCAAACCAATGTCAATATTCTGATTTTGGTGGTTGTATTTATTTACATAGGAAAATGCCCTTTATAGAAAACATATCAAAGAATTTGGGGTAATGGGGCTGCAGGTTGCCCACTGACTCCCAAATGGTTCAGATAACAAATATTCTTCCTTCTGTACCTCAACTTTTCTGTAAGCTTGTGAACATTTCAGAATTCTTAAAAATTAAGGACATTCATCCTTGTCTCACCCAAAACTGTATTGTGCACAACTGGTGTTTTGTGGACAGTCTTTTGAGGAACACTTCCCTGTGTGGACTCTGAGATCCTCCTCAGCCACAGAGTCTTACCATTCCCCAATTCCCTGCTGGTGTCCACTTTCCCTATTCCATGGAGCAAGAAGGAGGGAGTGAGAGGAGGGTGGAGGGAGAAGCATCACAATCCTAGCATCCTATGAGGCTTTTGACTACACCTGTCAGTTTCTCTCCAGGATTCTGGTCCCCCAGGGCACGCCACCTCAGTAAACCAGTGCTGTTTCCCAGAGTGTAGCCTGTCCCTGGGGTACCTTGAAGGAGAAACAAGGTTTGGAATCACTTTCCTAGGGCCTCCTCAGAGACCGCTGGAGACCACCACACACTTTCCAACCCTACTGGGGCAAGAGCAAATAGGAGAGAGCAAGCTTGAAGGGCAGGACCCACTTCACTGTCTCATGCCTGAAGCATAGAGCAGAGGCAGAGGCAGGCAGAGAGAAATGTGCATTGGCAGCAGGAGGGGGGTGTAGTGACTATATCAGGTGCAGTTGTGGCAGGGCTTACATCTGACCCCATCTAAGTTCAGTTTGACTGTTACCTTTGGCGTCATTTAAGTGCTTTCCCAAAGCACTGGGATTCTCTCGTCGTCCTACAAGATGATATGTGTGCACACCTGCAGTCTTAGCTGCTCATGAAGCCAGGCAGCAGCCACTTTAGAAATGCTCTCAGACAGCAGGCTGGCTGGGGACTCCATCAGGCTGCTCACACTTGACATCTGTCCACTGTGTGCACACCTTCGAGGAATATTTGACACCATCCTGCCAGCAGACACATGACTGTACTCCAGTGTATCTTTAATTTTCATGCCTCTGCAGTGGAAACTCTGTTGGATTTCAAACCAGCTTTATCACTGTGTATGTCCCAGCATTTCCAGCCCTCAGTTTCTTCATCTATAAACACAGACACAAACACGAACATACCCACACACACATGTGTGTACACACCCACAGAAAGAGATAAAATAGACTATTTTTCTCTGTATTTATTCTAATATGAAAACTTTTACTTTGGCATTTCTTTAGCCTTTCATGCTGCTGCTGCTGCTTCTGCTTCTTCTTCTTCTTCTTTTTTTTTTTTTTTTTTTTTTTGTAGGATTGCTAAGACCTGAAATACAGGGGTAATTTGAAATTCTTTATTAAGATCTGTAATAATAAGGTATAGTTTTGTTTTGTTTTGTTTTGTTTTTTGAGGAATGGAAATATTTGGAACTAGACACCTAAACTTAAACCATTACGTAAAAACAAACTTGATTTTGAAAAGAATTGAGGAGTTCCCATCATGGCACAGCGGAAATGAGTCCGACTAGGAACCATGAGGTTGCAGGTTTGATTCCTGGCCTTCCTCAGTGGGTTAAGGATCCGGCATTGCCATGAGCTGTGGTGTAGATCGCAGATGTGACTTAGATCTGGCGTTGCTGTGGCTGTGGTGTAGGCCAGCAGCAACAACTCTGATTAGACCCCTAGCCTGGGAACCTCCATATGCCGAGGGAGTGGCCCTGAAAAGACAAAAGACAAAGAAAAATAAATAAAAAATGAAAAGAATTAATTTCTCAATCTAAACTTCATTGTTACTGGCTATATGAACTGCTACTTGGCCGTGGGTGTGTGAATAAACATTTAATCCTGAGGACATGTTTAACCTCTGAATTGAAATCTCTATTCAGGATTCTTTTTTCATAGATACCTAAGCTGATAGAGAAACAATAAAAGGGAGATAAGAGTTTACCAAATTTATCTGCTTCAAACAGGAAGAGGCTTCAGATCCAAAAGCTTCCCAAGTCAACCAAATGCAAGATAAGCATTTTCTTATATATCTTTCTTATGTTTTTCAGATAAGCAAGATCTCAAAAAAATTACCTCCCAGGAACTGTTTCTAGAGTAGTGAAGAGTGTGCGCCACCAAAACAAAAAAGTAAACCAACAAAGAGGAAAACAAGAGATCCAATCCTAAGAGAGATATAAAGGAAGTTCCCAAAGTGATAGGAAAGGGAGATTCCAAGAAAATAGTTAGGAGGCAGTCCTAGAAATTAGTCCACCCAGATAATTGCAGGCTAGAAGGCTCCAGAAGAGACTTTTTCAAGAAGGTGAAACTGATGGAGTACTTAATTTGTTTGAATACATCGAGAGAGATTTACAGGAGAAATGTTGGAAAATAAATTAGTAAAATATGCATAGAAAAGTAAGCAAATGGAAAAGCAAAACATACAAGCTTTAGAGACAGAAAAACTGAGTGGAAAAAAGTACCCATGTTATATATTACATTGCTGGACTCTATCATTTATGTATAGGTGTAATAATATATTTCCTGATTCTCACTTTGTAGGGACCATAGGCGGATGGGAAATGTACTCTGCGTGTTGTGTGTGTCCGTGTGTGTATGTGTGCGTGTATAGAGGCAACATCTTCGGTCTCCACAGAGGAAAGTTAATGGATAACAACTTTCCGCAGAGATTTGCAAAGAATATATGAAAGGAATGGAAACAGATTGCCCCTGGGAAAATGGCAATGAGATGGAAGGGAGGAGGCCAGTCCCTCTGGTAAGAATTCTGATCAGCAGAGCAATTTGGCTCTTACTGCAAGTTGAGTTCTCTGGAACTCCTTTGTTAGGAAGTACTCTTGGGAATCAGCACTTGTAAAAGAGGCCTGCGTGTGCAGCGAAGGAGCCCGTTCTGATAGGTCAGTGCCCACGGGGAGCAGGCGAGGTGGAGGGTGGATCTGGAGGGCAAGCTGGAGCTAAGCATACACGCGGCATGTTTATACTCGTTTTATAGAAGTGGGAGAACCGCATCTTCAGCTCTTTTAACTTTGCTTTTAAAAAAATGATACATTATTGTCCTATATCTGGGTTAATTTGGTGGTGGTTCTACACTCCAGTAGCCTGCCTATGGAAACCTCCCCTGTCTCTCCCCAGAAAAAGATCTTACATAAAAGAAGATCTGAGCAAATTTGCAGTGACAGGGGCTGGGGATTAACTTTGTTAATTTCAGGCTTTCCCAGAGTTGTCTACAACAATCCAGTCACATGATAATATCCTAAGGAATACACTTTAATAAATGCATTTAACCGTGGTTGGTTAGGCTTTCTTCAGGAATGCAAACTCCAATGACGGCATTGTACTTAGAAGGAAATATGATTCGCTTTAGGTGGGCTGACTGATTGTGGCCCGAACCTGGGTCTGCCTCTGCATGCCTGGCTGAGTGCTGTAAAATGGAAACAAAACAAAGCACACCTCACTAGAAAGAGAACCAGGGAAAGAAAGAAGGGAAGGGGGTGGAGGCTATTTTGAACCAGGTTTGCAAGATGCAGTAAGCATCAGGGGAATTACAAGAGCCCAGATGGAAAACAGTTTTGTTTGTTTTTACATAGAAAGTTGTAGAGCGGAGGGATGGCTTTATCCCCAGCAGGCTGGGTGGAGGAAAAGGAGGTGCATTAAAGAACAGGTGGGGGGTAGGCTCTAGGAGCGGCAGGTGACTGGACTGGGGATCAGGTGGATCAGAGCATTTGTTTCAATCTAAACTGGCCATGTCTGTAGCAGCCAGGTAGCAGGATCCTGAGATCAGCCAGGCACTCCTGCTTCCAAGGGAGCCAGCCAGCCTGGTGAAAGAGATAAAAACTGTGAAGCATAACTTAGTAACACCTACTAAGGCTGTCAGTCAAGATCTATTGACTCTCACTGTATCTGTCATTTTTCCATGTGTGTTTATTCTTTGGTAACGTTCCACATGCTGGGCTAACTTCATCCTCTGAAAAGAATTTAAAAAAAAAAAAAAAAAAAAAGGAGTTCCCGTTGTGGCTCAGTGGTTAACGAATCTGACTAGGAACCATGAGGTTGCAGGTTCGATCCCTGACCTTGTTCAGTGGGTTGGGGATCCGGCGTTGCCATGAGCTGGGGTGTAGGTTGCAGACGTGGCTCGGATCCCGCGTTGCTGTGGCTCTGGCGTGGGCCGGCGGCTACGGTTCCGATTAGACCCCTAGCCTGGGAACCTCCATATGCTGTGGGAGCAGCCCTAGAAAAGGCAAAAAGACCAAAAAAAAAAAAAGAATTTCATAAGTTGCCACCTGTTGCAGTGGGATGGGCAGGTTGGTGAAGACAAAGTGGTCTTCTGATTCTAAGATGGCCCTTTAAAGAGCAGAAAACAATGTATATATCTTTCCCCTTGATCCCCTAGGCAGAGGTGAGGGAGATGAGTTGGGGAGAACAATTCAGTAAGCGCAGGGGAATTTCACCACGTGGGCCAGAGATAGATGGTGGGCATGACCTTTCCAGGCACTAAACAGTTGCCCTCTTTGAGTTAAGTTTTTTTTTTTTTAATTACTCAAATGAATTTATCACATCTGTAGTTGTATAATGATCATAACGATCTGATTTCACAGGATTTCCATCCTGCAGCCCAAGCACATCCCCCCACCCCTTTGAGTTAAGTTTTAAAAGATTTTTAAATAGATATAAAAGAATAGAGAAAGACAAATATCACATGATGTCACTTATTCGTGGAACCTAATCAAAATGATACAAAAGAATTTATTTATGAGACAGAAACAAACTCACAAATTTCAAAACCAGTCTTCTGGTTGAAACCAATCTTAACCATCTATAACCAATCTTATAGGTGAAACCATTTGGGAGGAGGGAAGAATTGGGAGGGTAGGAATAATATACACACTACTGTATAAAACAGATAATTAACAAGAACCTACTGGATAGCACAGGAAAATCTACACAATAGTTTGTAATAACCTATATGGGAACAAAGAATGGATATTTTTATATGTGTGACTGATTCATTTTGCTGTACACCTGCAACTAACACAATGTTGTAAGTCAACTATACTCCAATAAAATTAAATTTAAAAAAATGTTTAGGGTAGCAACATTATAGTGATAAAAGCAGACAGTGGCTTGCCAGGGGTTAGATTTGGGGGGAGGTTGTGACTGTTTCTTTGTGGTGATGGAGCAGTTCTGTATCTTGACTGTGGTGTGATTACATGAATCTGCATGTGGAATAAAACTTCATAGAAGTATACACATGCACACACAAATAGTACGTGTGGAAACTAGTGAAATCAGGTAAGTTCTGCAGTTTTATTTATAGTGTTGCACCAAGGTCGACTTCCTGATTTTGATAATTGAACTACGCTTGTGTAAGATGATATCATTGGGGGAAGCTGGATGAAGGCTACATAGGAACTCTCTGTGCTCTTTTTGAAGTTTCTATGTGACTATAAAAAGAAAAAGAAAAATCGGGGGGGTGGGGGTGGCGGGGCAGGTTAAATAATAATAACTCAGCAGAGAACCATTACCAACCACCCATTTTAAGAAAGAGAGCATTGCCATTATTTTTGGAAGCCTTCAGAACACTCCTTCTGCTCCTTCTGGACTCCTTCCCTTCCTGCTCCATTCCTCCCCCTCATCAGAGATAACTGCTGCCTGGATCTTTACATTCATTATCCCTCTGCTTTTTATAGTTTTACTTCATGTATTTAAATCCCCAAAGAATATGTTGTCTAGTTTTGTGCATTCGTGAATGTTAAGGGAATGACATCATTCTGCATGTGTTTTACTACTACTTGGTCTTTCATTCAGTGTTTCCTGTCTGAATTCCATCAGTGGCGAGTGTAGCTTTTTGATTTGTTCATTGATGTATTCATTGTGAAAATACTATGATTTATTTATCTATTCTATTGTTTATTAACATTTGGTCTGGTTTCGGGGTTTTTTTTTCCCCCAATGACAAATTCACGGTGCTACTATAAGCATTCTTCTGCATGTCTCCTAGTACACAGTGCAAGCGTTTCTCTAGGAACCATACCTTGGGGTGAAATTACTGAGTCAGAGAGAGTTCAGTTACTTTTCTGATTTACTAGATGATGCCAAATTATTTTCCCAATTGGCATAACTATTGCTATGTATTTTCAGTAATAATGAGTGTTGTCAAGATTCTTACTTCTGGGAATTCCCATCATGGCTCATGGTTAACGAATCTGACTAGGAATCATGAGGTTGTGGGTTTGATCCCTGGCCTCACTCAGTGGGTTAAGGATCTGGCGTTACCATGAGCTGTGGTGTAGGTCACAGACGCAGCTCGGATCCCGCATTGCTGTGGCTGTGGCTGTGGCTGTGGCGTAGGGCAGCAGCTGCAGCTCCGATTAGACCCTTAGCCTGGGAACCTCCATATGCTGCAGGTGCAGCCCTAGAAGAGACAAAAAGACAAAGAAATAATAATAATAATAAAAGATTCTTACTTCTTGTATGTGGTTATAAAGTGGTATCTTATCATTGTGGCTTTAATTTATGGGTTTTCTTTTTTTCTAATTTCTAGTACAGTTACTCTATTTTCAATTTATTTTTATCTGTGTCTTTATATTCCTCTGTGAAATACACACTTAACACTTTTGCCTATTCGTCAATTGGGTTGTCATTTTGTATTGGTTTATGATAGCTCTTTATATATTCTGGAGATTAATCCTTTGAGTTGTGAATATCTTCTTCCAGCTTCTTACTTAATTTTTACTTTCATTATGGTGTCTTTTAAAGAACATAAACTCTTAATATATTTTATTTAATTTTAAGAATCATTTCATTTAACACATTTTTATAGCATATATTTTTTCAAAGAAATATTTATAAACAAAAGTCATAAAATTATTCCCCTTTATTAATCTTTAATAAATTTTCTAATTCTACTTTTGCATTTGAGTTTTTACTACACCAGAAATTGGCTTGTATGTATGATATGAAGTGTTCAATTTTGTTTTTGAAATATGTGAGTAATTCGTTTTTCCCATACCCATATTTTGAAAAAATTTAACATTTCCCCTAGGTATCTGCAGTGTCAGAAAAAAACCACTCAGATCTCCATGCATGTGTTGGTCTCATTCTGGGTTCTATATACCGCTGTACTGGTCCATTTATATGTTTTCCCCATCGATACCACACTATCTTATCACCTTAGCCCTGGAATGATTTTAATATCTGAAAGACAAGTTCTCTCATATGGTTCTTCTTTTTTTATTTTTAAATTTTTTTGTCTTTTTTTAGGGCTGCACCCGCGGCATGTGGAGGTTCCCAGGCTAGGGTCCAATCAGAGCTGTAGCCACCGGCTATGCCGCAGCCACAGCAATGCAGGATCTGCGGCCTAAACCACAGCTCATGGCAATGCTGGATCCTTAACCCACTGAGCAAGGCCAGGAATCGAACCCATGTCCTCATGAATACTAGTCAGGTTCGTTAACGGCTGAGCCGCAATGGGAACTCCTGGTTCTTCTTTTTGAGTGTCTTGTTTCTTCTTATCCTTTGCTCTTTCATGTACATTTTGGAATCAGCTTGCCAACTTTCTCTAAAGCCCAGGGGAATTTTGATGGGAATTATATTGAATTCACAAAGTCATATATCTTCATATGTACTTGACCACTTTTTGCCACCAAATACATCATTTGTAGAGCATTATACTTTATTAGATCATTAGGGCATGTCACAGGCTGGGGTTGGCTCAGTATGGAGGTACAATAAGCCATTTTTTCCCCCTGCTTCCAGTATATCACTATGTGGTAACAATGTGGAAGAAGATCCTGTGTTCAAATTGCCACAAATAGAGTTTTCACTTAAAAAGAGCTGTTCCTTAAGTCAGAAGATCTCATGGATTGCAATTGCTGTTACATGCATACATCCCTATAAAACAATGAAGACGGTATTTCTGTGTATGCCTGATACAAAACATTGCAGCTAGATGGAAGCAAATGCTATAGGAATAGAGGAGTCAAAAAAGCCTTTTACATCTATCCGTGTCTTCCCACCTACAAAAATTTGTAAGAAGTAGAATAGTCATTGAGGACTATTGATCCAGTTCAGATGAGAGTCTGTGATTATGCAATATGGCTGCAGGATAAACATTAAAAGTCAGGAAGAGTGTGATACTCTGCTTTTAGATCAACTTAATATTCATCATGTTTTTCTTTTTGCAGTTTAATTAGGGCTAAATAAAAAAGCCACATGAAGAGATACAATACATTCAAAATTTGTCAAGCCATTTTTCCCACCACCAGGGCCTGAGCACAGCCTCATTTATCTCGGTCAGTGAAGCTCAGGAAAGCATTGCACTTTGGCTTCATCTTTAAAAGTCTTGTATGTTGATGTTTATTCCATGTCTCCTAAAGATAAAGTGCTATTTCACTGGCATAACTCACCATGTCAAGGCTTTCTGGTAAATTCTTCAGGCACACCTTGCTGGAAAAGGCATCAGTTTGCCACTTCCTAAGAAATGGGCTGTTGTGTTGTAATTTGATCCTTGTGAGGCATTGATGGAAGACAATAGTGGCTCAGAGTCAATCACAATACATAGAGGCTGACCCTTAAGATATGTGCCATAAGTTAAGACTTGTTTTCACTTGACTATAGGGTCAACTTAGTTGACTAATAATATCTGACTCTTAAGCATAGCACTATGCTTCAGAAAAAGCACCGCTTTCCAAATTGTCTAGGTATTTAATCCAAAATGATTTAACTCTTTCCCCCTTCCTTCCTTCCTCCCTCCCTCCTTCCCTCTCTCCCTCCCTCTCTCTTTCTTTCTGCCATGCTGGAGGCAGGTGGAAGTTCCTGGGCCAGGGATTGAACCCTCGCCACAGCAGCCATCCAAGTTGCTGCAGTGACAACATAGACCCTTAACCTGCTGCGCTGCAAAGGACTCCAGCATAACACTTTCTAGTTGTTTGAGAGCATTGAGTGGCCACGCAGGATGCTTGCACTCAAGAAACTTACAAACTAATAAATGAGACATGATAGGAAGCCTTATACTGCCATAGGACTGTTCAAGAAAGTTCACTTGAAGCAACCTGAGATGGCGCTGTGGTTTGGACCAAACGCTGATTGTCAGTCAGCTAACAGCATTAATTGGACATCCATTGAGATAGATCAGTGGTCTTCAAATTTTTTTGCACACTTTCTCCTAAAAAATGTTTGGAAAAGCTGTCTGTATACCTCCTGTTTCTGCTGCCTATATGGGGATATCCAAAGAAATTGTCACTGAGCTTTTCTACACAGGCACAATTTGCTATGCTAATAAAGACTGCTTCAGTGCAAGAAGACTCAGGTTGTTCCTTTAAATTATAGGATAATTAAACATTAGTTCATATTTATTAAGTGCCTGCTATGTGTCAGGCCTTATCTGAAGCCCTTATTTGGTTTATCTCATTTAATCTTCACCCAAACCTTATGAAATCAATATTAGAATTATACTCATTGTGTTGAGAACTGAGGCAGGAGGCATTTGGCTCCAGAGACCATGTTTACAACATTCATGCTCTCCTGAGTCTTTAAAGGCAAAGACTGTCTCTTCCCAGTGTGGTCACCAAAACAACTTTTTCCTGGAAGCTTTAGAGGCAACCATGAGTCTGTTTTCCTCAGTGCTTTATCCATCTCAGATGAGAAGGGAGGCTCCAACTTCTTGGGCAGAGCCATGTAGTTTATGGAGCCAGGGTATATCTGGCTCTCTTGATAGGCTGCAGTTCTAGCATGTGTGTCTTCATCGGGCTGGGTTTGTTGGGGCAGGGGACATCTCATCTTACTTTCCCGAACCCATCGTGTGTGGGGGGTGGATGGTGAACCACAGCGACATCATAAAATTGTCAGAACGTCCCTTGACTGGGTATCTAAATTTACCCATAGAATCTGTCTTTGATGCGTTTTGGTTCCCTTCAGGACTTCTAGACATTATCCAAAGCTAAACCTGACCTAGGGGAGAAAAGAAAAAAGGAAAAGAAAAGAAAACAGGAGAACGAGTGCCTGTTGGTCATTGAACAAGTGTATAATGTAAGGCAGAATTTGTAACTTAAGGCAGAATCAAGTTCTTCTTGAAGCAAAAACTGCATAGTCATAGCTGTTATTAGGAAAAAAAATGGCAAGTTTAGAGAATGAAATTCTTATCCTCTTCTTTTATTACAATTGCTTTTAGGCCAGATTCTCTCATTAGATGCTAATAAATGTTTTCCATCATGTGCAATAAAGGTTTTATACAAATTCCATTTCCCAGAACTCCATGAATGAAATGGAAACCCCCTTTTCTGGATGTGGAAAAAAAAACAAAAAAAAACCCCCTAAAACCTCCGAGCTCAGAGTTTTTTGAGTTCCCTCTAGCTTTGCTAGGTGGCGCCATTGGCTAATGCACCGGCCTTGCTAGGTGGCCACCTCCTGTGGAAGGATAGGAAGCCAAAGGAGAAGCCTTCAGTGGCTGTCATTCTCCTTCAGTTAGTCAGAATCCTCAGATCCACTGACAGGAGGCGCGATCTATTTTCCAGGACTCTGGCCTCAGTCATTTTATGAACTGTTTCATTTTTTTTTTTTTCCGCTCCCTTCACCTTCCTTGGTTGACCACAGCTGGCAGTGAGAAAGCGTCTAGACCCTGGGTTTGGCTATCCTTGAGCACATTCTGGAGGATCTTAATCTTGGTGCTAAATATTGTGTTTCTCTCCATCTGAATCTCCTGAAAGGTGTTCCGGAATGTAGAGAGGAAGGACCATGCTCATCTTCAAGAATAAAAGGAAGGGACAATAATTCAAAAATTACACCAGCTTCCTCCCATCTCCTGAGCAAGGTCAGGGCTTAGGCAAACCCTGATCCTTGTCCTCCCAAGATCCCTAGTGTTTCCCAGTCTCCCTTCTCCTTCCCTGCAGCTCTCAGAGCCTGCTTGCTGCAGAGGAATAGCGGGCCCTGCTGCAAGGGAGGTGGGGAGCACAGGTCCAAGAAGCCCTGGATGGTGTGGGGGACACCAAAGGAACTTTTGACTCTAAAGGATAATCTCCTTTCCACGCTGCCAGAGGCCGGAAACTCCTAAATTACTGACTCTTTTGCCTGAAGGCATTCAAGACTCTCCTTAAAACACAAATGTGGTGGAAAGGTTTTAATTAGAAAAGTTGTGAAGGAATCCATTGCAAGAGGGCACAACCGCTGAGAGAGAATGCTGGGGAGGAGCCGGTCATGGGTGGGGCGGGGGTGGGCTGCGCAAAGACAGGAGAGAGCCAGGGTGGAAACATACCTTGCTTACTCGGTGTCTTTGTGGGACCACAGCCTCATTTCCACCTGCGTTGTTTGGAGCTGGGAGTCAGATACAGATCTGTGATGGCCGAGGCTGTGTGCCCTTAGCTTTCTGGGAGAACCTGGATTTCATATACTGTCCCGCTATCTCCATAAGCACAAGTACGCCAGCGTGTGCATGCGTACTGCGCATGTGTGCTCAGAAACACACCTGCACGCCTCCCGGCGCTGCCCTCTCCTGAAATCTGCTTCCCAAGTAGGAATACCTGCCAGTGGTCCTGGGGCCTTGACGGGGACGGCAGGCCAAAAAGGGCCCTTAGCCAGTTGAAAGATCATTTGCATTTGTTCCAGGTCAGAAGCCTCATAAACAAACTTGCACAAGTAGCTGAGACACAAATATGGATGGCACTAAACAGGGAACATATTGCAAAAAAAAAAAAAAAAGAAAGAAAGAGAAACATACGGTTAAAACAGGAACAAAAATTAAGTTTGAAAAAATAATATATTTTTGAATATATATTATGTATATTTTTGAAAAAAAAATTCGCAAGACCTCTATATCTAGATATTTAGATATCTATACCTATATAGAGATATATTCACAAGAAGGTAAAGAGAAACTAAAAACCTAAACTAGAGGGAGGAAAGCTGAAAAATAAAGATGCACATTTATGGATTTTCATGACTGCTTTGTGACTTTACTTGTTCTGAAACTGCCCAAACAACATTTATTTGAGCAATTACGGGAATTCTCAACCATGCCACATTCATCTTGATACCTCTATCTGTTTTAACCTTGAGAAATCTATCAACCCTTCTAGCATTTATCTCTGTCATAACAATGATGCTTCTTTTGGCAGTAAACATCAGTAAACTTAAGTGCCATGAGTCATATTGTCAATTTTTAATTAAATCATGGTCTCGCTAGAGTTTGATTTATTTAGGCCTGAATTAATTCAGACCCTGCTCCACATAAATTTACATAGTTTATTTAACAAGCTCATGATTGTATACATTGTAAACTCCCTTAGAGCTTATAACAATATAGGCTGTAAAAGCACTCTCTTATCAAGCAAAGAGTGGGAGAATACAATTTCTAGGGGTGGTGTTATCTTTATTCTCAAACCAAGCAAGCATTGTAAAGGAAATCTGTTGCATTCTGTGGTAGAGACATTTATGAGATCATTTAAAGATAAGCATCCCATATGTTTTCACTCAGTTTTAGTGATATGGCAAAGCCTCCTGAAGAACTAGTGGTGTTGATTTTTATTTTTTCTTTCCCAGAATGGTTACAGATGGTTGTAAATCCACACAGTGAGCATCTAGGGAAAAACTCATCTGCCTCAATTAAATGTAGTAAATACCGCTTTAAGCTGCAGAAGTGTGAGTCATACGGAAATCCACTTTCCTAGAATCCTGATAAAAAAGCATCATGGTTAATTAATGTTCCCAAGAAAGGGTCAGAACTCACAGGAAGTGAACGGGAAGGTGACAGGAAGAAAGGGTGGGGAGCACAGGCTGCTCTGGCTCAGGGCTGTTGGTGACATTCTTGTTCATGCAGCCAGAAACTGACAGCAGCCTTGAGGAGGAGAGAAACCAATTGTGCTCACACATCTACACGCAAATCTGACCAGACTGGAGGCGCAGGGGTGCAGAGGGAAAGGGAGGCACAGAAAGAAGGGAGGAATGAAACTACTATACATAAAACAGACAAGCAGCAAGGATTTACTGTGTAGCACAGGGAATTATACCCAGTTTCCTGTAAGAACCTATGGAATAGAATCTGGAAAAAAAAAAAAAAGCTGAATCACTATGCCACACACCTGATACCAATACAATATTGTAAACAACTATAATAATAAAAAAGAAATGGTATTTAGAACTCCCCCCAAATTAAATATCTATATTATTATTATTTTTTCAGTTGGGAAAAAAAAAAAGAGAGAGATGCAACTAGAGGGGCTGGATGGGGTTCAGGGAAAATGACCCAGGGAACAGTGATGGATGAGATGCCCTCCACGGCTGCTGTGGTCTGGGCCTTGCTGTCAAGTTGCTTTTGCGGGTTTGGGGTTTCACAGAACTTATTTTTTCAAGGTGCAATTCAATATGATTGAATGGGCCCAACTGGCGATTCTCCACTCATGACTCAGTTGCATTTGTGGCCCGTAATCAGTCATCACTTGACCCTCAGAGGGGAAAATGAGTCAGATGCATCTTCTGCAAAAGGCAAAATGGAATTTGCTTTGTGGGAAGAAAGCAGGGCACTGCCCATGAGTGTGTGGAGTGTTGGTGTTTACCACCCACAGTCAGTGACCTGGGGCTCAGGTAGAAGGGAGCCAGGGACCAGGACTGGGTGGAGGTGCTCTGTCTGCAGGTTCTTCTCTTTTAGTTCGTTCTTCCCACTAGAATGGGAAGTTACAGCCCCCACGTTTCCAAGCAGACTATCAGGATGCAAGGTCCAACACAGGTTTTCAGGGTTTTTTTTTCCTTTTCTGATGAATGGTTTGATGGACATGCAACATTTACAAAGGGCTAAAAATCAAAGCAAATTTCATTTTATGCTTAATGAACTTATTTGTCAGAAAGAAATCAGGATTCTTCTGGGAAGTCTAGAAAGGGTGGGTGTCATACTTCTAGCAATTCCTGAAAACCCTTATGTATTATTAATTTTCCTGGAGGGAGGGGGCTGTGAGGGCCTTTGTTGGTTTGCAACACCAGAAACGCAGCTGTATTTGCTTCAAGGGGGTATTTTTAAAAAGTCATTTTGATGTATCTGATTGCACGTTTGATGGGGGCCTGGGGTGGGCAGGGGTGACTGTTATATAATCTGATAACATGTCAAGTATTGCAAATGCCTAAAGGCTGGTGCAATTTCGGCTGACCCCAAGGAATCGGGAAACATGAGCAGAGTACTGTCCTGCTCTGTGCCTGGCAAGGACACTGACAACCCTCCTATCACAGATGTCATGAGGAGAAAAGGGTTTCAGTGAGAGTTTAAGTACCATCTGCCAATCTGTTAGCAAACAGTGGAAAGTCCCACTTGCATGTGAGACTGATTTTGTGAAAACAGCAGGTTACTGAATAGGAATAAGAAGCCAAGAAAACCTGAGTCCTGTTTATGATGTATCATATGGGTCAAGAATTGTGTTTAAAACCCAGCTCCACAACTAACTAGTTGTTTGTGGAAAAATCATGTTATTTTTCTGAGTCTCAGTTTCCCAGGAGGACTGGTCTTTTTAATCAGTTCAAGCTGCCCAGTTCTAAACTATCTTCCAAGTCTTCCAAGTTTCTTTTGTTGCGTCTGGGGTAGATTCTAACAAGGATATGGAGGACCAGCAATTAATATTTTCTAAATCTCCCACTATCATTTATGGAAAAAAAATACATATTTTGGACAGGAAAGTCATGGTAACACATAACCAACATCCTTTCTGGTATAATCTGTATTTCCGATGATAGGATCTTGGTCTTGATTTTTTTGGGTGCACGTGAGAAGTAAACCCATCCTTGACCCTCTTAGGTAAATATAAAACTTTCCTGGTTGGGTTGCCAGTAACCTAACAGAGAAGACAAAAACAACTTGTAATATGCACTGAACTTAGATAGATACAGAACAGAAGGAAGTCATATGAGGTCAAATAAGGGTAAAGATAGTTGAAGAATGGATGGAATTAGATTGGCCTTGAGCTAGGACGTTGTGCTGGGCAGTGGCTCAGCCCTTTCCTCCTAAAGCCCCAGGGATGGCCTTTTCTTCTCTGTTCTCACCTGAGAATGGAAAGTAGAGAAGAAAGACCTTCTCTGGCTCAGCTATTGTTTGCACATGCATGGGCCAGGACCTACTAATCCACTAAACAGCTGCTGCCATCTCTGTCCTCGATGTAGGGAGACACTCTTCTTTTTGTATTTTTGGATCCCAACTTCCCTCACCTTTCCTGAAGTTAATATTTAATGCCTGGAATGATCATTTACCCAAGGATTCTGTAAAGTTGTATCACTTTATACGGCTTGTGGGAGGATGCTGAAATCAGGCAGTTTGCTCACTTGTACCTCTTAGGTGCAAAGGTCCACTGGCTAGGCCTGTGTATATGCATGTATGTGAGTGCATGTGTGTATGTGTGTGTCTGCATCTATGTGTTTGTGTGTATGGGATGGGGTGGGGGGTGAAGGGAGGAGATCTATGGAGGTTCCAGAAGGGAGCTTGCTGGGCCTTGATAGGGCATCTCTGATGGTTAATTTTATGTGTTGGCTTAGAGGGCATATTTGGATGAGACTAGCATTTAGATCTGTAAACTCGAGCAAGCAGACTGCTCTCTATAACATGGATGGGTCTTATCCAATAAGTTGAAGGCCTAAGTAGAACACAAAGACCAGCCTTCCCAAGCGAGAGGGAATTTTCCAACAGATTGCCTCTGGACCTCATCTGTACCATCGATTCCCCTGGGTCTCAAGCCTGCCTGCCCATCGTGCAGACTCGGGTCTCACCAGCCGCTGGAAATTGTGTGAGTCAGTTCCTTATAATAAGCCTCTTTATATTAACATGCATGCATGCATGCACGCCCGCACGCACACCCTGTAGATTTTGTTTCTCTGGAGAGGACAGCTGCTTCGTGGGGCCCCACATGCACTTCCCTAACAACTGACTCCCTCTCTTTACTTCCTGTATTCTTTTCTCTTGAAGTTCTCATCTCCCTGTCATTGCAGTCGGGCTCCCTGGGAAACAGATTTGGAGCACAGGATGTTGACTAGGCAGTGTGCTTGGGATTAACAGCTGTGGAAGAGGAGCAGGAGCCGGGCTGGGATGGGGATGAAGGAGAAATTGAACTTCAAAGTTCCCTAGTAACAACCTTAGCCAACTCCATGGGGGGCTCTGGAGTGAAAAACGGCCTGTCAGGGTTGTCCCACACTGGGCTGAAAGGCCAGCCTCCATGTGTCCATCTCAATCGGTCACTGAACGTGGGTAAGCCCTTAGGCCAGGCAGCTCCATGCGGGTACAGGCTGACCTGCAGGGCTGAGCTGAAGGTGTCTGCTGATGGCACTCCCAAGAGCTGGGGCAGTGAGTTCTCTTTTGAAGGGGCAGGCAGGTCACTGCACCTGTGCAAAAGGCTACTTGTCTACCAGTAGGACCCCCTTCCCCTTTTAAGTGCCTGGTTTTATCTGGACACTAAGCTGCCCAGAATAAAGACTGTCTGGCAGCCAGGTTTGGCTCTACATTTCTCTTTCGGCCAGTGGACGTTAGCAGATGTATGTGTGTGCAGCTTCCACAGTGTGCCCTTAAATGAAGGAGCGGGTGCTTTTCTTCTCTCCTTTTTCCTTTCTACTGACTGGAAGAGAGATGCAATGAGTGGGGCTCCAGCAACCACTTGGATGGGGATGTTGCTTTGGAAATGGGGACCGCACATGGCAGAGTAGCACGGAGAAGGATCCACTTCCCTGCATCTATGGATTACTTACCAACAGTCTCTGGTGACCTCCAGACTTCTTAATCATGACAGAGACATTCTTCTTTCTTCTTTAAGTCATTCTTATTTTGGAAATTTCTGTTTTGTATAGCTGAAGTTAATCCTGATTTACACTCTCATATCCCTGCTTCTAACCTTTTGCCAAGATAAAAACTCTAGAAAAATAACCAATTCTTATATCATTTGGTACTTTCTTGTGTTTTGCATTCTCTGTAATGGCCTTTCTCTTTGGTCTGACTTTTGCTGGTTCAGCAGCAAATCGGGTCAATTTCAATCTCTGAAATGACTGGCTAAGGGGGTGGTCGGTATATACAGAGGTGAACTTTGACCAACAGGAAAGACAGAAAGGGCTTCCACTCTGGCTTATGACTTACTCTTTCTCTTTGTTCAAAATTAAACCCACTTCATTTTAATAAGGGTTAACTTCCTTTCATGTGTAAATATTTGATTAGCACAAAAAAGGCGTGTTCTTCCTATCCACAAACATTTGACTCTATTTCATGCAAAGTAGTGTTGCGGGCGTTTTATTTTAAGGGGAGGATTTGGCTCCTCTTTGCCCTGGGTTCCATTGCTAAATTGTACTACAGTCAGACCTCAGAGATATTACGGGTTCAATTCCAGACCACAGCAGTAAAGTGAATATTGCAACAGAGCGAGTCACAAGGATTTTTTTGGTTCCCCAGTGCATATAAAAGTTATGTTTACACTATACTCTAGTCTGTAAAGTGTGCAATATGGTTATGCCTAAAAACACAACATACATACAATTAAAAAATACTTTATTGCTAAAAAATGCTCACCATCATCTGAGCCTTCAGCAAGTCGTCGTCTTTTGGTTGGTGGAGGGTCTTGCCTCAGGGTTGATGGCTACTGACTGATCAGGATGGTGTTTGCTGAAGGTTGGGGTAGTTCTGGCAATTTCTTAACATAGATGACAATTTAGTTTGCCACCTTGATTGACTCTGTCTTTCATGAATGATTTATATGTAGCGTGCAATGCTGTTTGATAGCATGTCACCCATAGTAGAACTTCTTTCCAAATCAGAGTCAGTCCTTTCAAACTCTGTTACTGCTTTACCCATTAAGCTTATATAATAATCTAAATCCTTTGTTGTTATATATATATGGAGTTTGGTGTAAAGAAGGAAAAGAACATGCAAAGTCCTTTGATGAAGACTTTTCTGAGCAAGATAATGAGATGATTGATTATACTCTGGAAGACTGGGGATGAGAACAGAGCAGATAAGGACAGAGGTTTGCCTTATACTATGCTAAATATTTTTGAGTAGGAGGAGTCCAGATGGCTACAAAGTAGGCTGGAAATTCAGTGGTTCAGGTCCAAAAATAGCTGGAGCCAGAAAGGAAACTAAAAGTGGGAATTAGCAAAAAAAAAAAAGACTGTATCAATATTTGTGACAGAGAAAGGGGACAGGCAATCTCTTTTAGGGTCAGGGGATGGAAGCAGAGGCAAAAAAGCTATATTTTACAAAAATGACTGGCATTGGGGTCTGGGTCATGGTGCTAGAGAAGGTGGAAGGGGTGATGAGAAGTTGGGGGAGAGTTTCTGCCCTCAGATTGTGAGTGGCAGGTGAGAGAAGGATTTCTGAAAAAGGAAGTTTCAGGGGGCAGAGCAAGGAGGTGGAATTAGGGTCTGGTTGCAAGGCCTCTGGCTTGGAAGGCCTGTGTCGGGGTCCCAGGTCCATCTGTGTTACCTTGCTTAGATGACTTCATCTCTCCAACCCTTAGTTTCTACATCTGTTGAATGGGGCTAACTATAGGACTGGTCTCACATCCTTAAGTGGAGCGGTTGGACCCTCCTTAGGTCCCCCCCAGCTCTGATGTTCTGCTGTCCCCAGCAACACCTGGTAGAAATGTCATGTAGTGGTTGGTCTGGCTACCCAGCCATGGATCGATTATTAAATCAAAGAAGTGAGTTCAGACCAGAATGGGGGCAGCAGAACAAAGAGGGCAGACACGTGGATGGTCTCTCAAAAAAGTGACCTGGCTGAAAGGATCATCTTACGTTAATCACAGTGCATCTGTCTGCATTCTGGGCCTCTTTTTAAGCAAGCGAATGAGGATAGGGATGTGCTCAAGTCAACAGAGGCTAGTTTAGCTGAAGATGTTGAGAGGTAAATTTCCCTGCATAAAAAAAAAAAAGTTATAAGTAATTTAGGGGAATGGAGAATAACAATAAGAGAAAAGGTGAAAAGGGCTTTTGAGTGGATGTGGCCCCCAAAATAAAAAATAAGTCTATGTGGCTGGAATTTTCCATGGCTGCTGGTTTTGATGATGGTGCAGTGGGATGTTCTCTGAGCTAAAGCCTGCTGGTCTGCGTGGGAATTCCCTTCGTTAGCACCAAACTCTTCATAAAGTGACACTTAGAGTCTTTTGTTAGTTGTGCTTTGAGGGCATGAAGGAAGAGCGCTGCTGCTCATCACAGAGAAAGATAATGAGGAAGATGATGATGGTGGCAGGAGATGGGACAGAGAGTAGAGAGGAAACGTTTAGGGGAAGCAAGAAGCGGGATCAGTGGAAACTTAGGGCCCCCTAGGAATGCTCAGATATATTGGGTGAACAGTAGGCTTAAAGAACTTTAACATAGTGAAGAACAAAAAGATCCTACAGTCTGAAGGACTGGGGTACCCAGGAGGCTGACATGTAGGTTGTTCAAGGTAAAACAAGAGGTGGAGATAAAAGGCAGTACAAAGTGTGACTTCCCCAGTGAAACACAGAGTAAGAAAAAAGAGACTCCTTAAACTACAAAGATTTTGAGAAAAAGGAAGGTAAGGGAGAATAATTCCTTCACCCAGGTAGGGGTTAGAAGACACAGCTCCACCTCAGATGTTCCTTGGGTCCTGCTTATGTCTTCAAAATTGCCCTCAGTTCTGAGGAAAATTGAAATTAGGAGGTTTTCAGAAAATTGCTGTCTGGTCCACTGCAGGGAGAAAGGATGACATAAGAGGTCTAGGAGGTGACCTGGGAACAGGGCTTTTAAAAGCTCCTCAAGGGATTTAATGTGCAGCCCAGGTTGCAGCCATGGTCCTGTCTGAAGAGCTACGTGGGCAGCGTACCCCTCAGACAGGAGAGGACCGGCAGTCCTAAAGAGAGGGGTTTGGTTGAAGTTTAACATCACATTGGATGGTCACATTGGATGAGATGAGCTTTAGGAAGTTGATATGGAGAACTTCAGGTGTGAGCAAATGCCCGGAAAGACAAATGTGACTTTTTGTGCATAAAATCATGCAGGGGCTTTCTCAGAGAGAAAATCTGCAGACAGAGGATCTCAGTTGCTGGAAGGTGTCTCAGATCCCCTGGCATCCAGATCAAGGTGGCAGAACACAGTGTGGTTGGCTCACAGACCTGAGGAGGCTCCAGCTCTCCTCAAATATCTCCTTCTGATACTGGGAATAAAAAAAACTCATGGGAAGGAAACTTAGAAATTACTTGGTTAACCCTCTGACATTTTGGATTGATTGATTGATTGATTGATTGATTGATTTGCTTTTTAGGGCCACACCCATGGCATATGGAGGTTCCCAGGCTAGGGGTCAAATCAGAGCTACAGCTGCCAGCCTACACCAGAGCCATAGCAATGCAGGATCCTAGCTGTGTCTTCGACTTCCACCACAGCTCGTGTCAACGCCAGATCCTTAACCCACTAAGCGAGGCCAGGGATCGAACCCACAGTCTCATGGTTCCTAGTCAGATTCATTTCCACTGTGCCATCATGGGAACTCCCTGGAATTTTTTTAAAAATCAAAATTGAGGAATTCCTATTGTAGCACAGTGGAAATGAATCTGACTAGGAACCATGAGGTTGGAGGTTCGATCCCTGGCCTCACTTGGTGGTTCAAGGATCTGACGTTGCCGTGAATTGTGGTATAGGTTGCAGATGCAGCTCGGATCTGGCATTGCTGTGGCTGTGGTGTGGGCTGGTGGCTACAGATCCAATTAGACCCCTAGCCTGGGAACCTCCATATGCCTTGGGTGCAGCCCTTAAAAAAAAAAAAAAGACAAAAAGACCAAAAAAAAAAGAAAAAAGAAAAAAAAAGAAATGAAGTGTCTGGTCCAGGAAACACAGCCACTTGGCATAGTGCCAAGATGAGAGTGGGGTCTTTGAACAACCAGTCCATTACTGTGATACTCTCAGGGAAAGTATTTGGGCTTAAATTCATATTCAAGTGTACATGACTAATATAAAAGTATTTTCTTTCCAGCTGGTTATAACTGGGTGGGATACATAAAACTTAGAGACCTGAAAACTGAAAGAGAGAGGAAAGTCAAGACTGATGAGAAAAGTCAAAGAAACGGATCTGAGTAGGAGGATGAGGGCAAGACAGAGCTGATCTCACGACTTAGACCAGCACTGGATCTCCAGAGTTGAACACGGCTTGGGTGCCCCCCTCCCCTGCCCCTGCCACCAACTCAGGACACTAGGAGAGGGAGAAGAATGACTCTGTGTTGACCGTGTTTATGAGTGAACACATTTCAAATTAACACGTGCCCAAACCACCCACCTCCTCAGAGCAGAGGATGCCCCTAAAGACTGGCCCCCAGTGACTGCATCCCATTACCAAGAATCACTTGCATTATGGCTATTTCTGCTTCATCCAGAAGGTTTTCAGTTACCTTCAGAGTCAACAGGAAATTAATCAGCAAGTAGAAAATTGAAAGAAGATCTGCATCTCACTGCAGGAGTCATTAAAATAAAAGCAGATTTGGCAAAATGGCAAGCTTTTTTTTTTTTTTTTTAATCTCCCTTCTATTTCTTACTTAATAAGTTGAAGATTGAAAAACAAAGCCTGAGGAACAGAGGCTCCTTGGAGGGCGGGGTATGCACTGTCCTAAGACCTGTCCCCCAGCTGAGGACACCAGCCCGAGGGCCATCCAGATAGCTTTCCCCTCGTGCTCTCAAAAGCCCCTGGAAACCCAGCTACAGGGTGACACGGTCTATTGAAAACTTCCTGGACTCATCTCAGGCCATTATCTCTGTCCTGTGTTGTTTGACTTGCCTCTCGCCTGTAAGCTCTTGGGGGGAAAAGAGATTTTTTTTCCTCTGTTTTGGAATGAATTTATTTATTATTGTAAGCCTGGGTGGAGAATGTACTTCCTTGCTTATCTCACAGTTATGCAGAAATCTTAAATAATAATAATAATACCTGGATGCAGTAGAGATCATAATACTCTGCCTCTCATATAACCTTTGCTCTGCCATCCTGAATATCTGGGGAAGCAGCTTCTCTTCGTCTTCCTTGTTCTGGAAATGAGAAACCCGGAGACTCTAAATTTGAGAACTAATCTATGGAAGGATGGCAAGGAAAACGTTCTCTTCTCTTCCACTGGCTTCTGACCTATTGATCTTTAAAAAGCTCCCCACCTCCCCCTGCCCCAACGTGGTTGTGAAGAGAAAGGATACAGAATCAATTGCATTTCAGGTGAAGTCTTGAGGTTTGCAGATCACAGACACCAAATCCAGTTGGTGAAGCAGAGCTGGACATTTATTGGAGAATCATTGAGGTTTCTCACAGCACCCACAGGCTAGTCTCAGGGGTCTGTCAGGAAATTCAGGGTATGCTCTCTTCTCTCCCTCTGCCTCTCATCTTTGTTTCCTGGCCTCTACTAAGCATTTCATGAAAACAGGGATTTTGTCTGGTTTGTTTCCTGCAGGCTCACCTGTGCCTTGAACAGTGCCTGGCATATAGCGGTTGTCTGTTAGCACGTGTTACCGTTTTTCCCTGCAGGGCGGCTTCCCGTGTTCCTCTGAGGATGTGGTCAGAAGGTCAGAGGCGGTTACCCCTCAGTGCCACAATTTCCATCTCTGAAATTCAGGCTGGTGTCAAGGATCCATTCCTGGTTGGGCAACTCCAGCCGGGGGATGGGATTTTCCAGCAAATATGATTGGGGCAGAGATGCTTTTGCATGAAAGACAGTCTCCTTGGAGTGATGCAGACAACTTCACACGCATTTACAACACCTGGGCAGGTAGTTGTCTTTGGTGCTGAGTGCCTGTGGGAAGTGGTACGGGGTAATTTCCACCTAGAACCGTCTTTTGGTGAATGGCTAACGAGAGAGGACTTCATCTGCTCTCATAGCATGAAACTTTCTGCAACTTTGCTGATATGTTGCTGGCTTCTCTCTCTTTGAACATCTCCAAGGCCAGAGAAGGCACTCTTTCTCAGTTGTTCATTCCATTTTTTTCTAAACAAATCTAATTATTAATTATCGGTCTGACTTCAACCTCCATTGCTCCTGGCTCACCTTTTTGGAACCAGAGAGAGCAAATTTCTTTTCCATATACCAGCCTTTAAAGAAACTATTTGAAGGACTTGATCATGTCACTTTGAAGTCTTTTCCTTGGAGTGATGAGTAAATGCTGTCTGTGCAGTCATTACATTGTGTCTAGGACTGCTTTGTTCTGATTCCTGAAAATGACAGAATCAGTGACTTCACTGTGGATGGAAGATAGGCCTCCTGGATGTTGGATGTCATGATCTTGGTTCCCACCTAAGAGAGAGACTTCATGTGTTTTTTCAGCCATGCTTTACAGAGAAAACAGTTTTCATCAGAGGTGACATCTCCTGCTTTGAGGAACACCTGTTACCCAATAGAGGTGAATGGCTAAAGAGCTGAAATTTATCGAATGGGTAGTCTGGACCAATGCAGACCTAACTGGTAACCTGCAGCTATTCCCAAGTTAATAATATCTTTATTAAATTTGTCAGCCCCTTTGTATCTTCTCTTTTCAAGGCTAAATACACACATTCCAACCCCCGTCTCTTTTTACACTTAATTCATATCATATAAAAAACATTTAGGGAACACCAGCTACTTGGGAAGAATTGTACCATTTGCTGGAATAACAGATAAAGGATAAGATTTCTACTTCCACAGAGTTCTCAGTGCAGCAAGAATGGATAGCTGGGTAAACAGATGATTTTAACTTAGGATAAGTGCTGTGACAAAGGGATAAATAAGGACTGTCAGCAGCAAGCAGGAGGAGAGGCTCTCAGCAGGAGGTGGGAAGAGGGGTGGAGAAAGGGGTTCTGGGAATGCTCCCTGGTGAAGGTGGGGCCTGAGATGAGTCTCCAAGGAGGAGGAGGAGTCAGCCAGAGGAGTCTGCTGGAAGGGGAGGATGGGTGAGGTAGGAGCAGGATAAGCCAGGCACGGGTTTTGCATTTGCAAAGCTGTGGGGAAGTTAACATAATGGTTTGAACAGAGTGTGGCTGAAACAAAGAAATATGAGCACCAGAGTAGCAAAAGTGGAAGGTCTGTATGGGCTGTAACCGTTGGCTCCTGCTCTGTGACCAACCACCTCAAAAACGTAGTGACTGAAGACAATAAGCTTTTATTATTGCTCACGAGTCAACAAATCAGCTGGCAAGTTCTACTCAAGTGGCCCAGGCCCGTCTGATCTCGACTGGGCTTGCTCATGAGTCAGCGGTCAGGTGGCAGATGGGGACTGACTGGTTTTGGATGGCCTCACTCACATGCTGGCAGTTTGCTGGCTGTCAGCTGGGTGTCAAGGTGAAAAGCTTCTCATCATTTAGCGGCTGTAGCCTGGGCTTGTTCACACAGGGGTGGCAGAAACAAAGTGGAAACTCACGGCCACTTAAAACCTAGGTGTGGACCTGGAATACCAATACTTCTGCCCCATTTTATTGGCCGCAGCAAGTCACGAGACTACTTCACTCAAGGGACAGGGACGTCTATTGATGGGAGATACAGCAAGGTCTTGTGGCAAAGGATGTACACATAGGAATCATTGAATAACCAGTTTTGAAGTCAATCCACCACAAGGAGCTTAGATGACTGGAATTTCTCTTGACAAAGATGGGGAAACACCAAAAGGATATTTATTAAGAAATGTTTCATTTTGGAGTTCCCGTCATGGTGCAGTAGAAACGAATCCAACTAAGAACCATGAGGTTGTGGGTTCGATCCCTGGCCTTGCTCAGTGGGTTAAGGATCTGGCGTTGCTGTGAGCTGTGGTTATGTTGCAGATGTGGCTCGGATCTGATGTTGCTATGGCTCTGGTATAGGCCGGGGGCTACAGCTGCGATTTAACCCCTAGCCTGGAAACCTCCACATGCTGCAGGTGTGGTCCTAAAAAAGACAAAAAAAAAAAGGTTTCATTTAAAAAATTACATTATTTTTAGTAATTGCATTGTATTATAAATTATATTAAAATATTCTATGGAAACCATAAAAATTTTATTTTTTTATTTTTTATTTTTTTTTATTTTTTAATATTTTTTTTAATTTTCCCACTGTACAGCAAGGGGGTCAGGTTATCCTTACATGTATACATTACAATTACATTTTTTCCCCCACCCTTTCTTCTGTTGCAACATGAGTATCTAGACATAGTTCTCAATGCTATTCAGCAGGATCTCCTTATAAATCTATTCTAAGTTGTGTCTGATAACCCCAAGCTCCCGATCCCTCCCACTCCCTCCCCCTCCCATCAGGCAGCCACAAGTCTTTTCTCCAAGTCCATGATTTTCTTTTCTGTGGAGATGTTCATTTGTGCTGGATATTAGATTCCAGTTATAAGTGATATCATATGGTATTTGTCTTTGTCTTTCTGGCTCATTTCACTCAGTATGAGATTCTCTAGTTCCATCCATGTTGCTGCAAATGGCATTATGTCATTCTTTTTTATGGCTGAGTAGTATTCCATTGTGTATATATACCACATCTTCCGAATCCAATCATCTGTCGATGGACATTTGGGAAACCATAAAAATTTTAAAAAGTTAACTTTTATTTACACGTTACATTAAAGCGCATTCTCAGAGCTCCCTGGTGGCTCAGCAGGTTGAGGATCTGACATTGTCACTGCTGCAGCATGGGGTCGCTGCTGTGATGTGGGTTTGATCCCTGGCCCCTGGAACTTCTGCATGCTGCAGGCTTGGCAAAAACAAAAAACAAAAAAACCCACGTTCTCCTTTAAAAAAGAAAATATCAAAAATATCAGATAAGGCTATACCCTGACCAAGTCCTTGTGGAGCAGGATGATATGGATGATGTTTCCTTGAACTCTATCCTCCAGGTCCCCAGCCAGGTGGTTTATATGGACCATTCCCCAGCATCCTTTGCGTCGGATTGTCTGGCTAATTAGGATGCCAGATGAATCTCTTTGCTGCTAGACCACATCCTGTATTTCTCCATAAGGATATCCTAACAAACACTGTCAGCTGCATCATGACACCCAGATTCACAGTGTCTTCAAATTCCTGATTGACTCTTGGTCTAGTAAACCTGTCAGAGAAGAGAGTGAGGCAGGTTCAGTACAGTTTGGCTCTTCAGATCTTTTTTTTCAGGCACTCACATCTCCTTTAAGAGCCATCCTAGAAGGTGGCCCATACTGAAGTTAGTAGTCTATTCTTTGGGGGCATCCATATGCCCTTTTTGAAATCTGGGTCCAGTTCCCCTTCCACCATCAAAGCTCCTTAAATGCAATGAGCCGTGTTTCCATCATTCCATCCCTAGGTCCTCCCAGTTCCCTGAGAGAAATCTCACCATGACCCACCTGCCCATCTCATTTAGATCTGCCAGGTGCTCAGATGAACTCGTCTCTTGGGTGGATCTTAGGTTCTCAGGCCAGTGAGCTCCAGTCTTCCTACTTGATGTGGGAAAAAGATCATGAAAGTCAGAAAGAGATGAGAAGAAGGGAGGAAAGAAAAGAAAGGGTATTGGAGGGAGGAAGAGGAGGAGAATTAAGTGTTGGCTCTTCTGGTTCTGTCATCACTTTACACTGCACCACTTTTAAATTTTTTGTGTGCATCTTATTTAGCGTTTAAATTAATGTAAAACTTTTAGGGGACCGTTTTTCTGGAGATGATCTTAAGAAAGAGCACAGAAAACTCTACCCAATATTCTGTGGTAATCTGTGTAGGGAAAAAAATCTCAAAGAGAATGAATATGTGTACATGTATGACAACTCACCTTGTTGTACAGCAGAAATTATTATGACATTGTAAATCACCTATCCTTCAATAAAATTTTAAAAAATCAAAAAAAAAAAAAAAGAAGAAGAAAGAGAGAAACTGTTAACAATGGTTCCACTTGGAGAGGAGAACTGGGGTAAGCTGGTTGGGGGCCGTTTTTCCTTTGGCATTTTTCTCCACTGACTGAATTCTCTGGGCATGCCAGAGAGACACATCTAGAAAATGAAATTACAGAACATGTTTCCAGTTTTCTTCCTAATTTCTCTCTTTTTATTAAAATATTTGAAAGGTAAAATAACCACGTTTTTGGTTGTTTTTACAACAGTGACAAATATATATATGGAGCACTTTGTGTCCAACGCTATGATAAGGCATGTGCTCTATCTACATTTATTATTTTCTTTGCCCTATAACCACCAAGCAGGGGAGGACTTCTTACAGTTTTAAAGATGAGGAAATGAAGGCACAGAGCAGTTATGCAACTTGTCTAAGGCCACACAGCTACCAAGAGTCAGCGCCAGAATTTCCCTCCCCGCCTTCAGTTCTATCAAATTCCATAGCCAATTTTTTTTTTTTTTTTGGTCTTTTAGGGCTGCATTAGCAGCATATGGAGGTTCCTAGGCTGGGGGTCCAATCAGAGCTGCAGATGCCAGCCACAGCCACAGCAACGCAGGATCCGAGCCAGGTCTACGACCTACACCACAGCCCACGGCAATGCCAGATCCTCAACCCCCTGAGCAAGGCCAGGGATCGAACCTGCGTCCTCAGGGATGCCAGTCAGATGCATTTCCGCACAGCCAATGTTTTATCCACTGTGTACTGATGACTCCATTTTTAATGGATATTCTTTTAAAGTCAAGCTCATCAGAGATGACCTTGGGTAGCCACGTAACTTCTTGCGGCCACCCTTCTCACTCCTGTGCCATCTGTGTCAGTGGAACTGTAGTCAGACTGGCCTCCTGGGAGTTTCTTACCTTCTGTGTTTTCTCTGATCTCTAGGAATCCACTCCACTAATGCTGAAGTCCGTGTCTGACTGAGCTGCTGCTCTTCCTCCCCATTTTCTCCAAAGTTTAAGCTGCTCCTTTCCGCCTCCTTGCTCTTTTCATCTTAACTCGTTTTTCCCAACGGATCAAAATTCAGGACAGAATAATGGTTCTCCTTTATCACTTTTTCAACCTTCCGGGGGAAGAAGTGGCCATAAGCCACAAGAATTTTCTACGTTCTGTTGTTCTTAGCTGACCTTACCTCTGTCTTGCCACATCGTAAACTGCTGTGAGTCCTGCCTGAGCCAGTCACTTTGGGTTTTGTGTGTTCATTGTTAACCACAACTGAACTTTAAGTCTGGGAATCGGGTCCAAGTTTCTGGAAATAGTAAGTGGCTCCCTGTCTCTCTGTTGTTGCTATAGATAAATTTCGAGGGGAAATCCAACCTCAAAACCTCTTTGATTCCTTCCTCTCACTTGCTTCCCCCTCCCCCACATTCAGCTAATGACTGTTCTCTCTTCAAAATATCTTCTTACACCCTACTCGCATAATTATTTTTACCACAGTAAATAAAATAAGTTCAGCCTTCTGAAACATGTTCACCTACTATGTGGCATTAACTCCTAAGCTGGACCAGTCACTACACAGATTTTCTCGCCAACATCCGTTTCCCCCATCCCCCCACCCCTAATGGTTATTTAACAACTATCTGGTGACTGGCTCCAGAATGGGCATGTGGCCTGATTCTGTTCCAAGTGTGAGGGGACATCTACTATGCACCTTTTAGGAAAGATTTCCTAAAATTAGAAGCGTCAGTTACTTTGTCTCTTTTGGATGTGCAGCATCCAGATATGGTAACAGAATCTCCAGCACCCATTCCTAGGCATTTCTAGGGATGTGCAGTTTCAGTTGTCTAAGTTTTAAAATTTCAAAGCATCTCAACAGATACACCAGCCTCTCTGCCTGTAAGTCTTCCAGTTCCCATCTTACTGATGCTAGATTAACCCCTCTAAAACACAAAATCCTTTACGGCCTCAGTCTTCTCTTCAAGGTGCCTTCCAGGAAGGGAATTGAGAATTAAGGGCCAGGGTCCAAGATGATAAGAGTCTGTACAATTCTGTAACTTTGTTATTTCCCATGCTTGTTATTTTGTTTTATGTTATCCAATGCTCAGTCACTTTCATTCAGTCAACAAATGTTATTGAGCATCTGTTGTCAGATTCGATGCTGTACCCTGGAGTGTCTGCCATCAGGGAATTTACAGCCTAGTGGGGGAGTATGGCAGGCACTAATGCTGCCCACTCAGTAGACAACTCCTGTTCTTTTTTCTTAACAGGACCCCAATTTTGTTCAGACAGTCATATATCTGGCCAGAGGGGATGATTTGTAATTTGTCTAGAAGTGAACATGTGAATGAGACTTAATGGGAGGTCTACTGGGGACTTAGGGAAGAATTTTCTTCCTGGAAAAGGGCATGGGTCAATTGCCTACTTCCTTTGTTCTTGAGGTCCTGTTTTATAAGATCATGCTGGGTAGAGCAGTGGGCCATCTTGAAATTGAGGGAAATGCCAGTTGCGTCAGAGAGATGCACATAGTGCAAACACACTGTGACATAACATCGTTGGACTCCTGATCCAACTTTGGAACTGTGTATGTCTAGACTTAATTTTCTCTAAGGTAATCAAGTGCCTTTCTTAAGTCATTATTAGTTGGGTTTTCCAACTAAAACAAGGGAGAAAGCCATGCAAAGAAGTATTTGAGGAGTCCCTGTTGTGGCTCAGTGGTTAACAAATCCAACTAGGAACCATGAGGTTGTGGGTTCGATCCTTGTCCTTGCTCAGTGGGTTAAGGATCCGGCATTGCCGTGAGCTGTGGTGTAGGTCGCAGACGCAGCTCAGATCCTTTGCTGTGGCTCTGGCGTAGGCTGGCGACTAGAGCTCTGATTAGACCCCTAGCCTGGGAACCTCCATATGCCTAGGGAGTTGCTCAAGAAATGGCAAAAAGACCAAAAAAAAAAAAAAAACACAAAAAACAAAAGAAGTATTTGAAATACAGTATAATATATATGAAGATGGAGTTATGCATGGAAGGCACTATTCTTAGAAGTATACAAAGGGAAATAATATCCTTCCCCAACCCTAAGAATCACAGTCCAGGAGAAGTAGACTCATCAATGTGTATTTACAGTGCATGTGATAAAGGCAATTCAATGCTAGAAGTATTCATGGAAAAGAATAAGCATATCAAAGAGGAAATCTGACTGGAAAAAGGTGTCCATAATGTTTGCTCATGATAAGAGTGAGATTCTGTGTTTTCAGCAGGAGCACTGCAGATGTCACTTTGTGTTCTTCTTAGCACATCACATCAGTAGGTGCGTAATGTCAGTTTGTCCCATTACTGGCAATGTTAAGTTGGATTACAAGGTTCAGGAGGTGTTTGGCATGTTCTCATTAAAATCAGCATTTCCCAGTTCCCATCGTGGCGCAGTGGTTAACAAATCCGAATGGGAACCATGAGGTTGAGGGTTCGATCCCTGGCCTTGCTCAGTTGGTTGAGGATCTGGCGTTGCTGTGAGCTGTGGTGTGGGTTGCAGACACGACTCGGATCCCACGTTGCTGTGGCTCTGGTGTAGGCTGGTGGCTACAGCTCCAATTAGACCCTTGGCCTGGAAACCTCTATATGCCGTGGGAGCAGCTCAAGAAAAGGCAAAAAGACAAAAATAAAATAAAATAAAATCAGCATTTCCCTTTGTCATTGATAACCATTTTGTGGTAAGATAATTTGAGATTCTAAATATACCATTATCAAACCTTTACCTACCAGTTTTAGCATCTATTGCTATTTCTTGCTGAATTGCTTCTTGTAAGGATGTTTGCAAAATGATTTTTAAGACTCTTTTGGAGTTCCCACTGTGGTGCATTGGGATCAGGTGTTTCCGCAGCTGTGGTGCAGGTCACACTGAGGCTCAGATTCCATCCCTGGCCTGGGAATTTCCATATGCCACAGTGCGTTTGATAAAGAAAGAAAAGAGAAAAACAGGAGTTCCCGTTGTGGCTCAGTGGAAACAAAGCTGACTAGCATCCATGAGACCACCACAGGTTTGATCCCTGACCTCACTCAGGTGTTGCCACGGGCTGTGGTGTAGGTCACAGATGTGGCTCAGATCTTGTGTTGCTGTGACTGTGGCATACGCCAGTGGCTATAGCTCTGATTCAACCCCTAGCCTGGGAACTTCCGTATGCCGTAGGTGCCACCCCAAAAAGACAGAAAGGAAGAAAGGAAGGAAACCTCTTTTATTCCTTCTATATTTATCTTGTGGCAATATATAATAGGGAATAGTTTTTCCTCCTCTTTCAGTTACTTCATTCATTCATTCATTCATTCATATCACTATGAACTTATGGATTTCTGTTTTACTCAGTAGGTAATCTATAGGAGTTCCTGTCATGGCTCAGTGAAAAAAAACCTGACTAGTATCCATGAGGACACGGGTTTGATCCCTGGCCTTGCTCCATGTGCTGGGATCTGGTATTGCTGTGAGCTGTGGTGTAGGTCACAGAAGCAGCTCAGATCCTGTGTTGCTGTGGCTGTGGTGTAGGCCAGCAGCTGCAGCTCCAATTTGACCCCTAGCCTTGGGACTTCTGTATACTGCTAATGTGGCCCTGAAAAGATAAATAAATAGATAAATAAATAAATAAATTTTATTATTGTATAATTGTTTCGAGTATATAAACATAATTCCAAAAGTTGAAACTATTAAAAAATATTCAGAGATGGGTCACTCCCTCACCTCTTGTTCCTTCTACCTCATTCTCTCCTTCTCTTATATTTCTGATGTATTTTTTGTTTTTGTGAGATTAAGGAGATACATGATTTTTTTTTATTCTCTTCACTTTTTTTTTAACAGAAAAGGTGACACAATATAGACATCACACGGCATCCTCCTTACCTCATCACATCAGTAGGTGTGTGATGTCAATCTGTCCCTTTATTGGCAGCGTAGTATTGCATTACAAGCACAAGTTCTTTTGTACTTTGCTTTTTTCATTTTAACAACTGTAGTTCATAAGCATCAAATATTTTTCTGACTGCGTAGTGCTCCATTACATGGAAAAGAAAATACTTTATTTAATGACTTTTTACATTTCCAAAGTGTACAATCACAAGCCATGCTGTGTTGAGTAACCTTTTGCATATATATATTTTTTATACTTTTAGAGATGTATCTTCAAAGTAAGTTCCTAGACATGAGATTACTAAGTCAAAAGGTAAACACATATGTAGTTTTGTTAAAATTGTCAAATTCAACTCCTCAGAAGTTGTATATGTTTTCTTTCTTTCTTTCTTTCTTTCTTTCTTTCTTTCTTTCTTTCTTTCTTTCTTTCTTTCTTTTTTTTTTTCTTTTTAGGGCTGTAACTGCAGCATATGGTAGTTCCCAGGCAGAGGGTCGAATTAGAGCTGTAGCTGCCAGCCTACACCACAGCCACAGCAGTGCCAGATCCGAGCCACATCAGTGACCTACACCATAGCTCACAGCAATGTTGGATCCTTAACCCACTGAGTAAGGCCAGGGATTGAACCTGCCTCCTCATGGATACAAGTTGGGTTCTTAACCTGCTGAGCCACAATAGCAACTTCAAGATTATACCAATTTTCATTTCCACCAGCAAGGTCAAAGGGCTCCTGTTTCCACAAAGCCTCACCAAAAAATGAAACTAACATTTTTGCCAGTCACATAGCTGAGAAATGGTACCTCAGATTAGCTGAACCTTTATTTCTTTTATGTTAAGTGGTGTTCAAAGGTATGTGTGTGTGCCTGTGTATATGTGTGTTTGGTCTGTTCATGTTCTTTGCTACTTTTTTTTTTTTAGTTTAAAACAACATATATTTATTATATCAAGAGTCTCACTGGGCTAAAATCAAGCTATCATAATTGCTTTCCTTTTTGGAGGGTCTAGGGGAGCTAGCTTTTATTTTTACCTTTTAATCAAGCCTGTCAGGTCTCTTTCTGTGACTTTTAAATGAATTTTTTATATATTAAGAATTCTTGGCGTTTCCATTGTGACTCAGTGGTTAACGAACCCAACTAGCATCCATGAGGTTGCCAGTTCAATCCCTGGCCTCACTCAGTGGGTTACAGATCTGGTGTTGCTGTGAGCTGTGGTGTAGGTGGCAGACATGGTTCAGATCCTGTGTTGCTATGGCTGTGGGGTAGGCCAGCAGCTGTAGTTCTGATTAGACCCCTATCTTGGGAACCTCCATATGCCACTTGCAGCCCTAAAAAAAGCAAAAAAAAAAAAAGAATTATTAATGTAGTAGAGATACTAGCCCTTTATCTATGGTATGTGTTGCAAGAATCATCTAGTTTGTCGTTTTTGTTTATGGTGTTTTTGGCTATGCAATCTTTTATTATGGTTAAAATTTTAAATCTTTTATTGTCTCTGGATTTTGAGTTATAGTCAAAATTCTTTCCTTACACCAAAGTTATAGAGGAATTCACCTGTGTAAACTAACTGCATCTATATTATTTTACTGTTTACCTTTTTCTCTCTGATCCATTATTTTTATCTGTGGTATGAGATATAAATCTAATTTTATCTTTTTCCAAACGACTATCCAACTAGTTTCAGCACCTTTCTTAAAACACTTATCTTTGTTTCAGTGATTTGAAATACTGCCCTTTCATACACTAATTTTCCACAGGTGCTTGGGTCTAGTTTTTTTCAATCCTATTCTTGTCTGTCTATTCACATGCCAGTACCTTACTGTTTTATATAAATGTTTTTATATCCTTAATCCTCCCTTGTAACTTTTCTTATATTGTGTTTCTCTCATTTTCCTATCAACTTGCGTAGCTCCATTTTGAAAACAACTCTTTGGTATTGGTGTTGGGAATGCATTTAATTTACATATTGGGGGAAAATAACATTTTTATGGGCTGAATTGTTCTCTCTGAAACAAGAAGTGTCTTCTGTTTGTTCACATGTACTTTTGTTTCTGTCTGAAGTGTTCTGAAGGCATCTTCATTTCTTGTTTCGTAGGAAGTCCTCTGTCACCCCAATCTCTCTACTCAGGTGAGTTAGGCTCAAAACACTATGAGTCAGCACTTATGCTTCCTCTGAATTTATCTTCTTCTTCTTAGTCACCCCACAGTGAGAACAGTGTTTTCCTCTTGGTTCTTTTTGGGAGTTAATGGCAGAACCAAGTACTTCTCCTGTACAGGACAGCACAGGCTTCAAGCATTGAGCCAAGCCCTGAAAGTCACATCCAGAATCACAAAGCAGAGGACAGACTTTACATGGGATCTCAGTGTCTTTTCAGCCACTTTTGTAGAGAAGACAGTTTTTATCCATGATAGGATGAAGGGATAAATCTGTTCAACTCTATCAGCGGCTGTATGTGGATGTGTGAACAGTGAGTTCAGACAACCGCCAAGTATGTCTTGCTACTTCTGCTCCTCTCCTAATGGTTTAGCCAAAGCAATTCACCTTTGACCTGCTTAGGACTGGCCTAGCTAAAAGGTGTTTTCAACACAAACCAACTATTATGAGCCTTGGGAATAAAAGGGTCAATTCAAGCACAGTTTATCAGGTTCTCAGGCAGTTTGGAAACTCCCTTGTGGTTGAGCATAAACTACCTATTACCAATCTAGACTTTTGTAGGTTTTATCGGAAGTCTCACCTTCAGTGGCCAGTCCTGCACTCCCCAAATTTTGTCAGTTCTCAGATCTGAAGCCATCATTCCTGGGATACGTTTCATGCCTTTCAGAAACCCAAAGGCAATACCAAATGTCAATTTCCTGAGATAAACATTCCTTTCCTCCAATTGTTTTCCCTGTTAGCTTAACTTGCCAATTTTCAATCAATTATCTTTCCAGTCAAGTGCATATATTTTTATGTAAACTCTCTCTCCTTTGGAGACCTGGGGAAGGGCTTGCTCCCCAGCTCTCTCCGGTTCATTCCCATCTTAGCATAGCTGATCTAAGTCCCCACAGACTCTGCAGATCCCTGGAGCAGGGAACACAAGGGGCCTTACAGAATGCTTACCCTGCTAGGCACAGTCACCCTGTGCCAGTGAGTCGGGGATCTAGATACAGCTAAGATCTTTTTAAATTCATTTTAGGAGTTCCCGTTGTGGCTCAGTGGAAATAAATCTGACTAGGAACCATGAGGTTGCGGGTTCGATCCCTGGCCTTGCTCAGTGGGTTAAGGATCTGGCGTTGCCATGAGCTGTTGTGGTGTAGGTCGCAGATGCGGCTTGGATCCTGCGTTGCTGTGGCTGTGGTGTAGGCCAGCAGCTGTAGCTCTGATTGGACCTCTAGCCTGGGAGCCTCCCGTATGCCAAAGGTGCGGCCCTAAAAAAAAAGCAAGAAAAAAAATCCATTTTAGAGAAATCTGATTATTGACTGAGGCCAGATGGGGACAGAGACTAGAAACATTCATCCTCTGATTCTGCAGAGAGGCCTCACTCTCTTTTATAGGATATTCTCGCCAGTCTGCTCTCTGGTTGCTTCTTGCGAGGTATACCTTTACCAATCACAGCTCACAGGGCTGTTATTCAGGCCCAGCAGTCTCAAACTGTGCCCTGTGGTCCAGCAAATCAGCTGCACCACAAATGATTTTCAGTCCAGCCTCACATCTTACTGAATTTTCCAGCTGGATGGACAACAAGCCCCGTGAGGTTAAGGGATGGAACCCTGGGCTCCAAAGTGAGTCAGTTGCTCAGCTATGCTGTAAACTGTGGGCCCGTTCAGGCTCCCAGGACTTTTCTCTAACCAGCAGACCACAGGGTCCCTCTTCTGCAATAGGATCATCTTGTCTGCAGAGAAATGGAATTAAGCTATTAGCAAGTGGTTTCTGACTCCTGCAGAAACCCCAGCAACAATGGCCACTTCGACATAACGTTTGAAGAGGGCTGTTGGTTTTGGCAGCGCTTCACTATATTACACATTCCTGCCACTTAATTGTCCTTGCAAAGATCAACAAAGACCTTCTGAAGCAGAGCTGGAAGCTGGAGAACTCAGCCAACCAAATGTTTGTTAAAATGAGGAGGAAAAGGAGGGTTAGCTCTCTACATGCAGCTGTACTCTGAAACGACACCATTTTCTCTGCACAGTCATCCATTTCCTGAACTTCCGTATCCTGCCCCGACTGCCAAATCTGAAAGAAAGTTTAAAAATATGTTCTAATTCCTGATCTCATTATTATCAACCTGCTTCCTCTGACCTTCACAGTCATTTGGTGAGTTCAAAGCTCACACAAGGCACATTGTCCAATTTTTTTTTTTTTATTATTCTTACTCTTTTAAATACAACACAAATCACATTATTTTAACAATATGAATGAAGACAGTGAACAAATGCCTTAAATATTTCTTCTTTTTTTTTTTTTTTTAATTTTTAGGGCAGACCTGTGGCTTATGGAAGTTCTTAGGCCAGGGGTCGAATTGGAGCCACAGCTGCTGGCCTACAACACCAGACCTGAGTCTCATGGATACTAGTTGGATTCATTACCCCTGAGCCACAGTGGGAACTCCAGATGCCTTAAATAACTTAGTGGACACCAATAAAGGACTCTCATGAGCTAAGAGCCATGCAAGACATGGATGTGAACATGAGTCTCTCTCTCTCAACAAATGCAAGACAAAAAGAAAAAGAAAACACAGCTGTTGATACACATTTTTTTTTCCTTCACTTTCTACGTGCAGTTTCTGGCCAGAGACCTGGGGGCAGATGGCAGTGAGATGGGGGAATCAATTTGTGCCCATAATGAGTTAATGATCTAGCAGGATGGCGAGGTTATGCCCATGTTAGAGATGGTTAATTAGAGGCAGAAAAATCACCCCATGGCTTTCCTGGGTCTTTGGGAATATTGCAAATTAAAAGCCAATTTCTGAAGGGCATGTTTAGACTTTGAGTGTAAGAATGACGTCTGTTTTGGCCACACTATACTTCTGGAAACATGCGCATGTTTGGTATGTCCTGTGCGTTCTATCACGAGTCTTTTGCACTGGAGGGACACTATTTTATGAAAATGGGCATGTGAGAAACAGAAATGAGAACCAGGACTCCCATCTCCAACACTTAACTGAGGAAAGTTGTGAGGAGAGAAATCAGAGAGATTGGTTACGTTAAAATTATGCTTTCTCCTTTGAATTATCAGTAAACATGTGTAGAGCACTTCCAAGCCCATGGTACAGAAGAGATAACATTTTATGGGCCTCATGAGTTAATAGAAGGGAACAAAGAGTGTCTTCAGATGCAAAGGACCTGAAAGGTGAACTAACCATTGTCTTTGCACATACTGTTCCCTTTGCCTGGGACACCACTCTTTGCCTGGCTCACTATTACTTCCTGTGCAAGACTTAGCTTTGATGTCACCTTCTTTTTTTTTTTTTTTTTTTGGTCTTCTTGCCTTTTCAAGGGCTGCTCCTGTGGCATATGGATGTTCCCAGGCTAGGGATTCATTCGGAGCTGTAGCCGCCAGCCTACGCCACAGCCACAGCAACACAGGATCCGAGCTGCGTCTGCAACCTACACCACAGCTCACGGCAACGCCCGATCCTTAACCCCCTGAGCAAGGACAGGGATCGAACCCACAACCTCATGGTTCTTAGTCGGATTCGCTAACCACTGAGCCACAATGGGAACTCCAGATGTCACCTTCTTGAAGAAGCCGGCCTTGGACTTCTCAAGTTCATACAGCTCCTCTGTGATCTCATAGCCTTTCTCAGTCTCAAAATACACACTTTATTGTATTTTGTTTGAAATTACCCTACCCAACACTTTCAGAATAAAGACAATCTTTTTTTATGTATTTACTCCTAGAGCCTAGCACATAGCTGGTGTATATTCAATATTTTAAAAAATGATAGAAAAAATTCCCTATCTCTTAAAGAGGCAGCAAGGAAAAGATTTTAACAATGGATTCGAGAGAAAGGTTGTGTTGGTTTCTTGTGGCTGCTGTAGCAAACTAGGTGGTTTAAAACAGCAGGCATTCTCTTGTGGTGCAGCAGGTTCAGAATCCAGTGCTGTCACTGCAGTGGCCCAGAAAGTTCCATCTGCCATAGGCACAGCCAGAAACAAACAAAAAAACTACAGGAATTTATTTTCTCACAATTCTGGAGCCGAGAAGTCTGAAATCAGGATCACAGGTAGAAGTCAAGGTATCAGCAGGGCTGTGCTTCCTTTTGAAGCTCTAGAGAAGAATCTGTTCCTTGCTTTTCTCAGCTTTTGGTGGTTGCCAATATTCTTTGGCTTGTGGCTGCATCACTGCCATCTTCAAGGCCAGCATCTCCAAATCTCCGTCTGCTCTGTCTTCACATTGCTTCCCCCCTCCCTGTGTGTGTCAGATCTACCCCTGCTTCTCTTGTCAGGATACATGTGATTACACTTAGGGCCCATTTAGATCATCAAGGATCACCTTCCATCTGAAGATCCTTTATCACATCTACAAAGACTTTATCATATAAAATAATATTCACAAGCTCCAGGTATCAGGATGTGGCTGTCTTTAAGGGGCCATTCTTCAGTCTACTGCAGGAGGCTTAGGAAGAACATTTTTTTCATGATGGTGAAAGAGTTAACAAGAAGTAATTTGATGAAGAATAATATGTCATAAAATGAGCAAAACCTTTGAAAATGAGGAATTTGATAAAGAGGAAATAAAAGTTATTATAAAATAGGAACCAAAATATTTAATTTGTCAATCTAGGGAAGCAGACTTCATAGCCCAATAGTTAAGAGCACAGATGCTGGGACTCAACTGCCTGATTAGAATCTGGCTCTGTCATTTACTGGCTGTGTGGCCTGGGATAACTTACCTAACTTCCCTGTGCCCCAATGTCCTCATCTATAAAATGGTAATAACAATAGTACTTACTTCATAAGGGTGGGGTAAATGATTAAAAGACAATATATCTAGAGCATTTGGAAGTGTTTGCAGTTATTATTTTAAGGAAACCCGAAATCTATAAAAGGAAGTTTAAATTTAAAACAGAACAGGAGTTGTTCCCGTTGTGGCTCAGAGATAACAAACCCAACTAGAATCTGTGAGGATGTGGGATTGATCCCTGGCCTCACTCAGTGGGTTAAAGGATCCAGTATTGCCATGAACTGTAGTATAAGTTGCAGATGCGGCTCAGATCTGGCGTTGCTATGGCTGTGACATACCCTGGCATCTGTAGCTCAGATTCAACCCCTAGCCTGGGAACTTCCATATGCCATGGGTGCAGCCCTAAAAAACAAACAAAAACAGAACAAAACAGAGAAATGTATGGAAGATAAATGTTGATAAGAGCACTTAAAATGATGGACCAAAAGAAAGAGTAAAAAGAAATGCTACATAAATGATGCGAGATGAAAGATTTTTTTTTTTAAAAGCAAATTAAAAACATTTGCAACCACAAATTTAAGGGGGAAATAGGGTAAATATGTTGCATATCAGAAGAAAGACCAAAACTATAATTGAGGACATCAGGAAAATTGCAGAAAGCAGGAAAGAATGTTCCAAGGCTAACAAGTCTCCTTTCCTTTATATATTTATGTGGTTGGTACTGTTTTTTCAGATCTTCTATGTGCTGATTTTTTTGTCTAGTTATTCTAGTACTTGCTGAGAGAAGATTGCTAAAATCTCTAAGATTGTGGAATTTTCAATTTCTCCCTTTAATTCTGCTTTTACCTCATGTATTTTGCAATTCTCTTTTCAGTTATATACACATTTATGGGGCCAATGCCTTCCTCTTGAATTTACCCTGTTATTATAATGAAATATCCCTCTTCATCTATGATAATACTTTTTGTCTTGTCAGTTTCCTGGGGTTACCATAAAAAAGGACCACAAATTGGGTGGTTTTAAACAACGGAAATTATACTTTCTCAGTTCTGGATGTTAGAACTCCAAAATCAAGGTACCAGCCTGGCCATTCTCCCTCTTACCTCTTCCAGCTGCTGGTGGTTGCCTACAATCCTTGGTGTTCCTTGGCTTGTAGATGTGTCAGTCCAATCCCTGACTCTATCAGCCCATAGCCTTCTTCACCCTGTGTGTCTCCATATCTCTGCATCCAAATTTTCCTCTTCTTAAAGGATACTGGTCATTGGACAAGGGTCCACCCTAATCCATTATGACTGACCTCATTTCAACCTGATTACATCGACAAAGACCCTGGTTCCAAATAAGATCATATTCATGAGGGATTAGGACCTCACCATATCTTTTTGGAAAATGCAATTCAACCTACAGCATCTTGGAATCTGTTTTTGTCTGATAACCATATAACCACTGCAGCCTTCTTATGCTTTCTATTTGCGTCATATATATATATATTTTTTCCATTCATTTACTTTAAGCTCTTTGTTTCTTCAAATTTGGTGTGTCTCTTGTAGACAGTAGTTTTTAAATTCCTTCTTACAACCTCAGATTAACTTTATTTTAATCTGATTAAATCCATTAATATTTAACGTGATTATTGATGTGTTTGGGTAGGTTAGCCATTTTATTTTTTGTTTTTTACCTATTTTTTCTTTTAGCCTATGCTTTTCATTTATTGCTTTAAAATTATTTGAATATTTTACATTTCATTTAAATTTTCTTGTTTGCTTTTTAGCTGTACTTTGCATTTTTTCCCCTTCATGGTTGACTAGTGACTGCAATATATATTCTTAACTTTTTACAATGTAAAATGCTGAAAACTTGAAAATATATAAAGCCTGTATAAAATATTGAAAACTTACAAATATATTAAGCCTGTATAAAATATTGAAAACTTACAAATATATAAAGCCATATCCACTCCTGCTCTGTCCTTTTTGTTATAGTCATTATATACATTACATATACCTATATTATAAATCCCACAAGGCAGATTTATTTTTAAACAGATTTATTTTTAAAATTAAGAGAAAAAAGGAAAAAAAATCTCTTACATTTCTCCAGCTTTTTTTCCTCCAACCATTTCTGATGCTCTTCATCCTTTTCTGAGGATCCAGATTTCCATGTAGAATCTTTTCCCATCAGCTTAAGGAACTTCCCCTTAGTATTCTTATGCTGTGGATCTGCTAGCAATGAATTCTTAGTTCTCATTTATCTGAAATAGTTTTTATTTTGCCGTTATCTTTGAAGGGTATTTTTGTTGGATAAGATATTCTGAATTGATAGGTTTTTCGTTTGTTGTGTTGTGTTGTGGTTTTTTTGGTTTTGTTTTGTTTTTTGCTTTTTAGGGCTGCACCCACGGCACACAGAGGTTCCCAGGCTAGAGGTCTAATTAGAGCTACAACTGCCAGTCTATACCAGTGCAGGATCTGAGCCACATCTACGACCTACATCACAGCTCACGGCAAAACCAGACTCTTAACCCACTGAGCAAGGTCAGGGATCAAACCTGCAACCTCATGGTTCCTAGTTGGATTCTTTTCCACTTTGCACAGGAGCTCTGATAGGTTTTTTGTTTTTTTTTTTTTCTTTTCAGCACTTTAATGCAGTTCTGTTCTCTTCTGGCCTCCATGGTTTCTGATGAGAATTCATTTCTCAATTGGATTCTGATCCCCTATATTGTAATGTTTCATTTTTCTTTTTCTGCTTTCGAGGTTTGTTGTTTATTTTGGGCTCAATAGTTTAACTATGATGTACTTCAATGTTCATGTCTGTTTTAACTGGTGTTGACAAAGCCTCTCAAATCTGTAAATTTTGTTTTTCAACAAACTTGGGAAACTTTTGGCCTTTGTTACTTCAAATATTTTTTCCTGCCCTATTCCTTCTGAAAACTGCCTGTTAGGTTGAGCCATTTGGTATTATCTGAGACGTCCCTTGTTAATTTTTTTCACTTTTTTTTTCTTTCCGTTCATCTACTTAGATAATTTCATTGAACTATTTCCAAGTTCACTTAGTCTTTTTTTTTTTTTACATCTCCATTTGGTTATTAAGTTCATTCAATAATTTTAAAATTTCAGATTTTTTTTAGTCCTAGAATTTTCACTTTTTATGTATCTGCTGAGTTTTCCTATGTTTTCACTCATCAAGAACTTGCTTTGCTTTACTTTGTCAAGAATAGTTAAAATAGCTGCTTTAACATTCTTATCTGTTAGTTTCATCATCTGCTTCATCTCAGGGTCAGATGTTATTCACTCTCTCGAGAGTCTACTTCATTTTCTTGATTCTTTATATGTCAACTTATTTGTGAATGTATCACATACATTATGAATGTGAAGTTTTGGAGTTTCTAGTTTTTGTTGTTTTCCTCTAACGAGTGTTTTTGCCTTTGCTTTTTACAAGCAATTTTCTTGGTTAGGCTTGAATGCCAAATTCTGTTTCTTTGGGCAGCAGCTCTAGTCTTGATGCAGATCAGTTGCTAGAGCTGGGCTGTTTTGTTCTGTCCCATGTCTGCATGGGTCAGAGGTCAGCCTGAAAAGTGGAGAGACAGAATTTAGGGATGCTTTCTCGGTTTCCTTTCTCTTCTTTTCCAAGATTCTTCCATTCAGTTCGGTAAACATTTCCCAACTTCACTTTTCTGATTCTCCCAGCCAGAAAGCCTGTGGGTATTTCCATCAGTGCCCTTCCCACTAGGCTGCCAAATGCTGAATGGATCACATCAATCCCAGGCTCAAAGCTGCAGAAATGGGAAACTTACATCATAGCTCTCCTCTCCTTCAAGCGTTCACTCCCCACAAGAGAATTTCTGCTTCCCTTCTCTCTCCAGTGGCTTCAGGTAGTTGCTTTTATGTTACATCCAGGTGTTATCATTGTTTCCAGTAGGGGAAGGGCATCCTCTGGAAGGACTTATTCCATCACTACTGGAAGCTGGAAATCCACTGGACCTGCAGGATTGTCTCTAACAATTAAGAGGTGAAAACAACTTGAATGCTCATCAACAGAGAATGATTAAAGAGACTAGGGTACATCATCCTCTGGAACACTATGTAGCCATTAAAAGAGTAAGATTAACCTGACTGCTAAAAAGGTGAACTCACTAGGAAATACTTTTAGGTTTAAAAGCAAGTTTCAGGAGTTCTTGTCGTGGCACAGTGGGAAAGAATCCGACTAGGAACCGTGAGATTGTGGATTTGACCCCTGGCCTCGCTCGGTGGGTTAAGGATCTGACGTTGCCGTGAGCTGTGGTTTAGATGCAGCTTGGATCTGGCATTGCTGTGGCTGTGGTGTAGGCCAGCAGCTGTAGCTCTGATTAGATCCCTAGCCTGGAACCTCCATATGCTGCAGGTGTGGCCCTAAAAAGCAAAAAACAAAACAAAACAATAAAAGCAAGTTGCAGACATGTACATGAAGCGTGTGTCTTGGGTGTTGTGTGGTGGGCTTCCCAGGTACCCCCTTTAGGATCAATGCACTCATTTCTCCAGCTGCCAGGAGCATTGGGATAACTAGTCATGTCTAGTAATGGCCTTTCTTCATGATTCCACTGAACCCAGTGGATTACACTGTGTCCATGGACTAACTGGAGGGAGCTCAAAAAGACAGCAGGAGTGACAAGAGGAATGGAAGAAAAGAAAAGATATATTGAGAAAAATTAAAGGGATTATCTCTATCTATCTATCTATCTATCTATCTATCTACCTACCTATCTCTATATCTGTCTGTCTGTCTGTCTGTCTATCTTTAGGTCATATCCTTAAATGGAGATGGATGCTGAGAGTAGAAAAGTGACTACAGGAGTTCCCATCGTGGCTCAGTGGTTAGCGAATCAGACTAGGAACCATGAGGTTGCAGGTTTGGTTCCTGCCCTTGCTCAGTGGGTTAACGATCCGGCGTTGCCGTGAGCTGTGGTGTAGGTTGCAGACGCGGCTCGGATCCCGCGTTGCTGTGGCTCTGGCATAGGCCTGTGGCTACAGCTCCGATTCAACCCCTAGCCCAGGCCCAAGAAATGGCAAAAAGACAAAACAAAAGAAAAGAAAAGAAATGAAAAGTGACTATAGATAGAGAAAGGGTGGGGATGGTTAAAACCAATCTCAATGTACTGAGTGGGCCAGTTACCCATGGGATCTGAGATTCTTAATAAAGCAAATCTTTATTAAGAAATGCTGTTTAAAAAAAAAGAATTTTTTTTTTTTTGCAACACCCATAGCATGCAGAAGTTCCCAGGCCAGGGATAGAATCTGCGCCATAGCAGTGACAATACTGGATCTCTAACTACAAGACCACCAGGGAACTCCCAGATTTGGTTTTTTCGAATGGCATAATTGTAGATAGATCTTCAAAACACTTTTTTTGATTTCCATTGAAATTATTTTTATGTTTTTGATATACTGGTAATAATAACACCAATACTTTAAGAGAAGTTTAAAAAAATTTTTTTTGAAATATAGTTGATTTACAATGTTGTGTTAGTTTCTGGTGTGCAGAAAAATGAGACATATATATATATATCACTACTACATGTTATATATTGTAATATCATTATAACATATTATATATTATAATGTAATATTGTATATCACTATATATATATATATATATATATATATATAATAGCTTGCATCTGTTAATCCCAAACTCCCAATCCATCTCTCACCCTTGGCAATCACAAATGTGTTCTCTATGTCTGTGAGTCTGTTTTAAAAGTTTTTGTTCTTTCAAGTGAACCTGTCAACTCCTTTTTAATCTTAACTTTGTATTATAGAAAAATTTTGATTTATACAAATATAGAGAGAATGGTATGTCAACCCTCATGAATGCCCCACTCAGTTTCAACAATTAATCTCTATTTGCCTGTCTTTGGTGTAGCCCCCTCAGGCCAACTGTTAAGCTAATATCTCAGCTCCAGGCCCACCTGCTGTATCTCCTTGAGATGCTGGGGACTGGGGCTCTTCAAACCTCATTTCTATGCTACTAGCTGGCTCCCTGCTGGACTCTGCCAGTGGCGGTGCTGGAGGGAGACTGAGCTGCAGGAGGAAAGGACTTGTCTCTTCCTCTTGGCTTCCTATTAACGTTACCACCCTTTCCTGAGGCAGCAGTCGCTTTCCAGACTAATAGTTTCTCCAGCATTCACACAACCAGCCTGATTGCCCTCCTCAAGGGCACCAGCCCCAGTTGGCTAGAGCACTGCCTGAGTTCCGGGGGGGCCTTCAGCGCCCCTCCTCCAGCTGAGAGACTAGCCGTCTCCTCAGCGGTCTGTGTTCAGGCTGAGGCGGGCCCCTTCTCCAAGGTTTTGATAAGTGCAACCAACTTCCCTTTATTTCCCGACCCTGGGGCAGTAACTACTTCCTGCAGTTGCTACTTTTGAAGTACCTTCGTTTCTCGTTTTGGCTTTCAGTGTCCTGGTTAATAGTTCTTTCTGTTAAATTCTCTGTTACAATAAGTGGCGTGGATTCTGTCTCCTGACATTATCTTCCCCCGCCTTTACTTTAAAAGCAAATTCAGGAGTTCTTGCTGTGGCTCAGTGAGTGAAGCACCCATTGTTATCACCGAGGCTGCTTGGGTCACTGCCGTGGTAAGGGTTTGATCCCTGGCCTGGGAACTTCCTCGCAGCCAAAAAAGGAAAAAGGAAAGAAAAAAAGCAAATTCAGACATTATGCCATTTCATCTGTAAATGCTTCAGGATGTACATCCAACTTATAAGCATCTAAAAAAATTATATAACCACCACGGCATGAACAGACTTCAAGTTAACAGTAATTCTTCAGTGCCATTTAATGATTCGTTTGTAGACAAATTTCTTTAATCGTCCCCATGGCATCTGAGATCTTCATCAGGCATCATTCGCAGGGGCCCTTGAGATGAAGGGAGGGAGCAGGAACATGGGACATGGGAGGGGGGTGCCGCTATAGGTGAGAAGTCCTAAAGAACTTGAAATCACTTTCATTTTCATGCATCTTAGGGCTCTACCCGGTATAGAAAGGAGTCCTGAGAGAAAACAGGAGTTCTAAGGGCAGACACGGAGTAGAGGGAGGCCCTGGGATTCAAATAGCAGGATTGGGATGTGTTTGTTGGACAAAGCATTATCAGTCACCTTTGGACACTGTCTCCTCACCACCACAAGCCTCTACGGCGACATGAGTGAAGGAAGCATCTTGCAAAGGGGCTCTGAGGAGACAGAGTACAGGGCATACGCAGAGCTGAGCTGGATGCTTGGGTCAGTTCGGTTCACGATGGGATCTGTTCCTGGCAGCGGCTGCTCTGCTGGCTGTCCCCTTCCTCCTGACATGAATCTTCACTGCTTTCCCAGGAGAAGCATTGCCTTGGCTCAATGGTGATTTTCATGATGAAAGTTTCAGTGATTTATTTATCTTCCCAAGATTCTCCAAACATAGGAAACTTAATTGGACTTGTCTAAACACTGTCAGTCACCCTAGCCTCGAAGACCTCCTTGCTCCATGTTCAGAACATAACTAAAATTAATGACATAATAAAGATGCCAAAACTCTGTCCCTGGTAAAGGCAAAGAGAAAAAGTTGTGAAAAATGGTCGCCTGGACTTTGTATCTGGGCTGCACTATATTTCAGTTTCAAGGGAGGAGGTGAGCAGGACCCCCAGAGAGGAAACACATGAGGGTATTGGCCATTTTCTTATGAACACTTGTGACTCTCTTGAGCTTCCAGGCCATCCCCACACCCGACTGGGCAAACCTGGTGGTTTTGATGACATTTGGTAATTAATGCTGAACCATTAACCGCAGTCTTATTATTTGCATGTTACTGTTTTCTCAGCAAGTCAAATTAGCTGTTACTTACACAGATTGGTTAGACCAGCGCTGGATGTTTCTCTTGACCTTGAAGTCCCAGGCTATCCCAGAATGTGTTTCTTGGTTATTTTCCATGAACAGTGTGTAGACTCAGTAATTGCCCAAGCCCCAGCTTTAAAGATCAAGTTGCATTATGCTTCATCTCAAGTGACAGAATTTACCAAAAGACTGGGAGAAGGAAAACCAAGGTTCTACTTTTGCTCTGCTGCTTTTAGTGATATGAACTGGCCAAGTCCACCTCCCTAGGATCTCTGTTTCCTCCTCTGTAAAACGGAAAGGAGAGCAAAGACTTGCCTGGTTTTCTACAGAGTTGTGATGAGCATGACATGAGAGCATTGTTTAAAACAACTATGTATCGGGGAGGTCTCCGCAGAATTATTTAGCGACTCATGTAAGTCTTCAGATTGCTTCTGCTAAGGACCTTGGGAAATTCTTTAACCTTGCCTTGCTATGATTTAGGCCAAGAAGAAATGAGATTATTAATTCCTTTTCTTCTCTCTCTTTCTCTCTCAGAAGAAATTTGTAGAAGAGAAAGAGTAAAGGGGAAGACTGTAAATCCTAGATTTCTTTTGGGAATCATTGCCAGGTACCGCAGCTGAAAAGTCTAGTATTAGTCAGAAGTCACTTATACTCCTTAGAAGTAAGCATAATCCTTTAGCTCCACGCACTGGCCACCATCTGCTGAACTTGGTACCTTCTCAATGTCTGTGGGAATTCTTTGAGGCGCAGCAGAAGCCAACCTGAGTCTGTCTACTGTTCTCTCACAAATCTGTCTGCTGTCTGCTGCTTTAGCATCATCACCGCCCAAGGCCCTGATGCATCCCTGGAGCTGGGCTTCTGCATGTCCACCCTTTAAACATTCCTTCTCCCCACCTTGCTTCTCCATAATCAGCTCTCCTTGCAGAAAGAGCAGGTTAAGTCTCACAACGTAACAGAGTCTTGTTATTTGAATTGAATTCTGATGATGCTCCAGGGTCTCTTCACATGGCATGTCCAGATCTGAAAGCCCAAAGGAGGATCGCCCTGTGGACCTTCAATGTGGTAGCATTTGTTGTTACATTAAAGCCATACTGTCTTTTAAAAAGCACTGTAGCCAATTTGGTTTGGCCTTTGATGGCCTTGATAATCAGGATATTATTGGCCTGTTATGTTCTCTAGAGGCAGACCTGAGTTACAGTTTTCATGAATATATCATCAACGGGCATGGAAACAGCCAAAAGCTCCATAAAGATTGCTCCGTTCCACTGTCTGAATCTCAAGCCAAGTGCATCTAACTGGTGAAACCTCATTCAGAGCTAAAACCCTTGCTGCAAGGCCGGCTGGCAGATGGAGACGTTAGCTTTTTAACCTTTCCAAATTGACCTTCCCTCAGTTTTCGACATCTCAGCAGCATTTGACTCAATTGACAATGTCTTTTTAAAAATTTTTAAATTTAGATTTTATTTTTATTTATTTAATTTTTATGGCCCACATCCTCGGCATATGGAAATTTTCTCATCCTATATGCTTTTCTTTTTCTTTTTTCTTTTAAGGTTTGGGCCCATGTTTGGAGTTCCCGTCCTGGGCCAGGGCTTGGCTCCAAGCCACAGCTACGTCCTACACCACAGCTGCAGCAATGCCCAATCCTTTAACCCACTGCTCTGGGCCAGGGATCAAACCCACCGTGCGCCTCCACGGCAACACAAACTGTTGCAGTCGGATTCTTAACGCACGGCATCGTGGCGGGAACTCCAACACTCTCTTTCTTGAAGCCTCTTCCTTTGTGTCTGTGATTCAGAACTCTCCTGGGTTTCCATCTTCCCATGTGGACCTCGGTTCTCAATCTCTTTTGCGGTTGTACCTTTTCTGCCCTTTCCTTAAATGATGATGTTCCTCATATTTTTGCCCCAGACCCACTTACTTTTCTCATCCTATATGCTTTTCTTTTTCTTTTTTCTTTTAAGGTTTGGGCCCATGTTTGGAGTTCCCATCATGGCTCAGTGGTTAAAAACCCGACCAGTGTCTATAAGGACGCGGGTTTGATCCCTGGCCTTGCTCAGTGGGTTAAGGATCTCGCATTGCCATGAGCTGTGGTGTAGGTTGCAGACATGGCTTGGATCTTGCGTTGCTGTGGCTGTGGCGTAGACTGGCGACTACAGCTCTGATTCGACCCCTAGCCTGGGAACCTCCATATGCTGTGGGCATGGCCCCCCCCCAAAAAAAGATTTGTGTCCATGTTTAAAGTTATCATCTATTTGCTGTTGACTCCCAAATTTTTATCTTCAATGTACCTCTCTCTTTTGAGTTTCAAATTTGTATAGTCAACTCCCTACTAAAATTGTGTATGTCCCAAAAGCAAGGCAAATTCAACATGCCCATTAATGAATCCATCCAGTTTTCTCTCAAAATGTGTCCCTTTTCTGTGTTGTCATCATCCACGCAGGAGTCTAGTCAGAACCTTAATGTTTCTAAGGATTGTGCTTTTTACCTGGTGGCTGGCGTCCAAGAAGCATGAAGTAGAAACTGCTAGGGCAGTTAAGGGCTCTGTCCGTAACTGGTGCATCATCACTTCTGCTAAATTATATTGCTCAAGTCAGTCATAAGCTTCACCCAGATTCAATAGAGTGGAGAAATTAGCTCCCTCATTGAGGGGGAGTGGCAAGTTCACATTGCAAAAGAGTGTGGGGAATGGCAGCTATCCTTGTGATCATCTCTGGAAAATGCAATTTACAACAATGGCAAAATCAGAAATGAAATTCAGACACAACAAACTGCAAAGCCAAAGCCCTTAACCGTGAAGTTACATGGCTTTATATGTTCAGAAGCACACTTCTTTCACTTGTGAAAAATAGCTGAAATAAAGGAATATGGGGGCTTCTCAATCCTTAGTTAATTATTCATTTATTTATCCAATATCTTTCAGTACCTGCAACAATCTCAGGCATTGTTTGAGTGCACACAGAAATGAATAGACAAGTCACTGGTCTCCTGGAGCCTAGAATCTGTTCTTCCAGCATTGCACAAGCAGTTTCATTTCGAATCCAGGGAATCAGAATCAATTGTTTTTAAGGGGCAGGGACAATCAATTTTTTGATGCTAAGCAATGTTGGAATGAAACCCTACAGGGAAGTAGAGGTCTGCACAGAATTTAAAATTGAAACTTGACCCAGTCAAAGTTTATAGCATCATAAAATATTTAGATCTCTTGGTGTGGCATGTATACAGGGGAGATTATATATTTTAAATATTTACAACTGATAAATATTTTTCATTATATGACAGTACTTGACACATAGCAGCTTGTAGGAAAATGCTTGAATTCAACATTCAAGTGAGTTAATTTCACATCCTGTCCTAGGGTCAAACTGTGGTGCTGGCTAAACAGCCAACAGTTGGCAGGCCAATTGCCAAAACAATCAGTTGGATCACTGTGCAATCCAATTCCCTCATTAAGACAACTGAAACAATAACAACGAAATCAGATTGACTCTATGGAAATCTAATCAATTGCTCCACAATCAGATATAACAGCTCTCCAATCAAATTAATTTAATTTTATTGGGTTTAGTTAAGTGACATAGGCACAATCTTCATGGGTGCCTGTTCTTTCCTCATACACAGCATGACCTAATATTAGCATTTGAAGACTTCTCATCCTGTGCTTCTCACATGGGAAAAAAGTGTAGGTAGCACACAAAGTCAAGGGGTCATTATGGGGTGTCTCTGAGGTGCTAAAGGTTTCTTCACATTTGGAGGGGAATATATTTACATATTTAAAGGAATACGAATACATCCCAGAACATATGTTAGGATCAATTAGAATATGCTCCGATGACAAAAAAAAAGCCCACTCTCAGTGACTTAAAAAAAAAAAAAAAGACACATATTTCTCCCTCTTGCACACAACCAAGAAGGTCAGCTGTGGCCTGTGTTTCATTGTCTTCATCATAGGATCCAGATTGAAGGAGCAGCCTTTCGGTGGAACTTTGCCTATTTTCTTAGTGGAGGAAAAGAAAACTAGAGTGAATTATGGATTAAAATTTTACTGGGCCAGAGTTGATTTATAATGTTGTATTAGCTTCAGGTTTATAGCAAAGTGAATCAGTGATGCATATACATATACCTGTTCTTTTTTCCCCATATAGCTTATTACAGAATATTGAGTAGACCTTCTTGTTCTATACAGTAGGCCCTTGTTAGTTGTTTATTTTATATATAGTAGTCTGTATGTGTTAATCCCATCCTCCCAATTTATCCCTTCCCTCCACGGTTTCCCCTTTGGTACCCTAAGTTTGATTTCAAAATCTTTAAATTTGTTTCTTTTTTTTAATTTATTTTTTATTATTGTCTTTTTATGGCTGCACCCATGGCATATGGAGGTTCCCAGGCTAGGGGCTGAATTGGAGCTGTAGCTGCTGGCCTATGTCACAGCCACAGCCATGTCAGATCTGAGCTGCATCTGCGATCTACCCCCCAGCTCATGGCAATGCTGGATCCTTAGCCCCCTGAGCAAGGCCAGGGATCGAACCTGCATCCTCATAGATGCTAGTCAGATTCTTTTCCACTGAGCCACGATGAGAACTCTCTGTTTCTGTTTTGTATATAAGTTGTTTTATTTTTTATTAGATTCCACATACAAATGATATCATATGATATTAGTCTCGGGCTTACTTCACTTACTATCATAATCTCTATGTCCATCCTTGTTGCTGTAAATAGTGTTATTTCATTCCCTTTTATGCCTGAGTAATATTCCATTGTATATATGTACCACATTTTCTTTATCCATTCCTCTGTCAGTGGACATTTAGGTTGTTTCCATGTCTTGGCTGTTGTAAATAATGCTGCAGTGAACATTGGGATGCATGTATCTTTTTGAATTATAGTCTATATATATGCCCAGGAGTGGGATTTCTGAATCATACAGTAGTTCTCTATTTAGTTTTTGAAGGAACCTCCATACTGTTTTCCATAGTGGTTGCACCAGCTTACATTCCCACCAAAAGTACAGGATGGTTCCCTTTTCTTCACACCCTCCTGAGCATTTATTATTTATAGACTTTTTGATGATGGCCCTTCTGACTGGTGTGAGGTGATATCTTATTGTAGTTTTGATTCATATTTATCTAATAATTAATGATGTCAAGCATCTTTTCATGTGCTTTTTGGCCATCTGTCTGCTTTGGAGAAATTATATTTAGATCTTCTGACCATTTTTTGATTGGGCTGTTTGGTTTTTTGATATAAAGCTGTGTGAGATGTTTGTATATTTTGGAGATTAATCCCTGGTTTGTTTGCAAAGATTTTTTTCCCATTCTGTGAGTTGTCTTTTCATTCTTTAAAAATACACTAACAGTGAAAAAGCAGAGAGTGAAATTAAAGAAACAATCCCTTTACCATCACACCAAAAAGAATAAAATACCTAGGAATAAACCTACCTAAAGAGGCAAAAGACCTGTTCTTTGAAAACTCTAAGATGCTGATGAGAGAAATCAAAGATGACACATACAGATGGAAAGATATACCATGCTCTTGGATTGGAAGAATCAATATTGTCAAAAGGACTATACTATGCAAGCCAGTCTCCAGATTCAATGCATCCTTATCAAATTACCAATGGCATTTTTCACAGAACCAGGACAAAATATTTTAAAGTTTGTATGGAACTACAAAACACCTCAATAGTCAAAACAGTCTTGAAAAAGAAAAACAGAACTGGAGGAATCAAGCTCCCATACTTCTGACTGTAGTACAAAGCTACATTAACCAAAACAATATGGTAGTGGCACAAAAACAGAACTTTAAGTCAGTGGAACAGGCCAGAAAGTCTAGAGATAAGCCCACATACCTATGGTCAATTAATCTATGACAAAGGAGGCGAGAATATGCAATAGAGAAAAAACAGTATCTTCAATAAGTGATGCTAGGAAAATTGTACAACTACATGGAAAAAAATGAAATTAGAACATTCTCTAACACCACACACAAAAACAAGCTCAAAATAGATTAAAGACCTAAACATAAGGCCAGACACTATAAAACTGCTGGAGGAAAACCTAGGCAGAACACTCTTTGACATATACTGCAGCAATATCTTTTTTGATCCACCTCCTAGAGTAATGAAAATAAAAATAAAAATAAATTGGACCTAATTAAACTTAAAAACTTTTGCACAGTGCATCATGAAGCTTAATACATCCATCCGAAGTGGTACCTGTCAGGTCCACACATACTTCATTGGCCAAAGCATGTCATAAAGACCCACATATCTTCAGAGAGGGGCAGAGAAGTGCAATCCTAATATGTGCCAAGAAGAACTAGAAATACTTCGTGAGTCATATTATTACCTACCTGCAAAATGGGGTGCAAATTTCATGAAGACTTTAGGATGAAACACAAGACCTGGAAGAAGTTTCTTGCAATCCATGTGCATCTACTCAAATGCTGATTAAATAGAGGAATCCTGGGAAATGATACATACTTGCCTGAAGTTGTTACTGAACCAGGCTTGTGTGCTGGATGCACAGCAAGCCAAATGCTGAGATTCTCTTGTCTATAGCCAAGAGTTTGTTCATGAGGCAGCCAAACAAGGAGACAGGAGAACAAGTCTCAGACCTGCCTCCCTGAAGGTGAAAGGTTTGAGATATTTATGGAATAAAGAAGTCAGGTGGTCTTTGACATGAGGAAAGGGGACTGGAGGTGGGGAAAATGTGAGGTAGTCAGTGCTCTGGGCAGGAGGATCTGAGTTACATGGTTATCCATGGGATACATGTTCAAAAATGGAGGCACTTCCCATGGTCTGAGGGTGGAGTTTTTGGCCCCGTGATATCAAAGGCGTTGCTCCTCAAACACCTGCACAGGCCTCGTTTTGGGGTTAGTGGTCCCAACCAGACTTGGCCTGCTGGAACTGGGCAGGAGCTGACTTCAGGTTCCTAGAAAACAACTTAAGCCCTTACACACCCCCACCCTCCTTACTATAGAGACCCCTGTGTCAGAGACATTATTTGTAGGGGTGGTTAAGAAGTCTGGTGATATATTACCTAGGCTGCATGAAGCTTGGGGGGTGTGCAATTAAAGAAAGGAAAAAGAAAAAGAAAAACAAAAACAACTAAAGCAGGCTTGATTAGTAAAAGCAGGTTACAAGCAAAAAGGTTTTTGAGAAGTTGTTCTCCTATCTGCTGTTCTGTAAAACACACTCAAGGACTTCTGTTAAGGTCCCAGCTTGTTAACCCTAGGGGGCACTGTTTTAAAGTGCTTCACTGTATTTTAAAATATATAAATGTATATTCATTCCCTTATCTTTTGATGTCAGTCTGAGTGGATATCTATGGACATGAGTTTCTTGATTGGGATTCGTTATTGTCTCATATCTCAAAGTGCTTTATGTGAGAATTTAAAGCCACAGGCAAAGGCATCTGAGTGAAAAGTCCTTCAAGATGTTTTCCCATTTTTTCACCATTGTCTCTTCCACACATTATTTGGAAGCAACTTTCATGTGCAAGTGCTTGCATTAAAAAAATGTCCAAAGCTGGAGTTCCCGTCGTGGTGCAGTGGTTAACGAATCCGACTAGGAACCATGAGGTTTCAGGTTCGGTCCCTGCCCTTGCTCAGTGGGTTAACGATCCGGCGTTGCCGTGAGCTGTGGTGTAGGTTGCAGACGCGGCTCGGATCCCGCGTTGCTGTGGCTCTGGCGTAGGCCGGTGGCTACAGCTCCGATTGGACCCCTAGCCTGGGAACCTCCATATGCCGCGGGAGCAGCCCAAGAAATAGCAACAACAACAACAACAACAACAAAAGACAAAAGACAAAAGACAAAAAAAAAATGTCCAAAGCTTTTAAACATTACCTTTTCAGCATTCACTATTTATTTGAAAAGATTTTAAATGAGGAGTTCCCACTGTGGCACAGTGGGTTAAGAATCCAATCGCAGCAGCTCCAGTTCACTGCAGAAGCACAGGTTCCATCCCCAGTAAATTAAAGGATCTTGGATTCAATCCCTGGCCCAGAAACTTCCATATGGGATGGGTGCAGCCATTAAAAAAAAATTTAAAAAAAAAGATTTCAAACATACAGACAGGAACTCACCCTTGCATGTCTACCACCTCATCAGTCTAGTTTTTGTAGAAACGACAACTTTACTTCTTTTTTGCAATTATGTTCTATGCATTTAAATGCTATTTAATTAAATTAAACATTGTTAGAATGAGTACAAAAGGCACAAACAGGTTTGGGAATGATACAATTCAAGTGGAGGGAACAGAAATGCAAGAGCATAGTAAAAGTATAAGGGTCACTATTCTCAGCCATGCCTGGACATCAGACAGCACTTTGAAACATTTGTACATTTTAAATGACTAATGGGGAGCACTTGACGTTAATCTGGTAAAGTCATTTGTTAAAAGAATGTGTGCTAAACTTTGATGGAAAAGTTTAGGATCACTGTCCAACATCCTCATATTGCAATTAATGATCCTAAAGCCCAGACCTATAAACTACTTAAATCCATTCATTCACTCACTCATTCATTAAGGCATTTATTCATTGACACTTCATAGGCAGTAGAGGATGGTGGTAAGAACAGATTCTGGCACCAGACAGCTGGATGTGAATTCCAGTTATGTTGTGTGACCTTTGGCAAGTTTCGTCACATCCCTCGTTCTCAGTTTTCCCAACTGTAAAATGGGGAGATAGGACCTACCTCATAGGATTGTTGTTAAGATTAAATGAGATAATGGATACAAACACTATATAAATGTTAACTGATGATAAATGCATTCGTTTGATGAATATTTGCTGGGTAAATATCATGTGCTAAGTGATATAGAGAGATGAACAAAGAAAAAGTCCCTTTTCTTGTAAAGTGAATGGTCTAATGTGAGGAGACAGATATATAAGTAAGTTTAGAATAATTAGGTCGAGTTAGTTACATTCTGAAGTACAGGGTGGCAGGAATGAGCCTTGCCTTTCCATTACCTCAGAGATTAGTAGACTCTGGCATACACTAAGTGCTCAACAGGTATTTCTAGAGTCAGTGAATACATTAATAAATAACTTACTCATTTAGTGGATGAGAAAGTACTAAAACTAAAGTCATGTAATTTCTAGTTTTTCTAGTTCACTATGATGCCTTCTCATTTATTTATTTATTTATTTTTAATTTTTTTGGTCACACTCACGGCATGTGGAAGTTCCCAGGCCAGGGATCAAACCTGTGCCACAGCAGTGACAATGCCAGCTACTTAACCCACTTTGCCACAAGGGAACTCCTGAAATGGCTCCTTTTTTTTTTTTTTGTCTTTTTGGCATTTCTTGGGCCGCTCCCGCGGCATATGGAGGCTCCCAGGCTAGGGGTCCAATCGGAGCTGTAGCCACCAGCCTATGCCAGAGCCACAGCAACACAGGATCCGAGCCGCGTCTGCAACCTACACCACAGCTCACGGCAACGCCGGATCGTTAACCCACTGAGCAAGGGCAGGGACCGAACCTGAAACCTCATGGTTCCTAGTCGGATTCGTTAACCACTGCACCACGACGGGAACTCCTGAAATGGCTTCTTTAAAGATGTTTTCTTAGATTTGAACTTAGGTTACTAGATTCAGAATTTTTACTTTTATGTGATGACTATCACCACTAGGTTTATAAATTTAGGACACATGCAAACAGAATATCACACATCTGAACTGCTATTTTCATGTGCTTCAAAATGAGTAACTTTACTAGTAGGGTTTTAAGTTTTTGAACTGCAGGAATCTTTCCACTGACCAGGAATGTTATCAAGTGGCAAATAAAAGCTAAAAAGTGAATTGTTTTATTGGTCCCTAAATCTAACCAAACAAACCCACCATTTAGCAGATCTCTGAGGCCTTCTCTAACTTTGATGACAAACACATGCAGGAAAACTTGGGCCTTCCAGAACCCCTGCAGGAAAAGGGGCCCACGTTCCCCATGCTGGGGAGCTCAGTTTTAACTGAGGGTTTACCTCCTGCAGACATGACACACAATTTTTTAAAACAGTTTAGTTAGAATATTTTTCAAGATGCATTACTTGCTTCCCTGACTTCTTGGATGGAATCTTTTGAAAATGCAGCGTGTCCCATTGTAGCGTGGTTGGGTCCCAGCTAAAGACATCTCTCCAGTTGTAGCTGTAAAGAAGAAAGTGGGCAGCACCACTCTTTCTGTTTCTCCTATTTCTCCTGTCTTTTTTTTTTTTTTTTGAAATTTTATCTTATTTTTTTTACAGAATAAAATACATATATTTAAACACAATTACGTTCACACAGATGATTATATCATGGATCTTAAGAAACAGAATGACTCCCTCTGGAGAAGTGGAATGGAAAATGTGCTGAGACAAATAGGAAATTTATTCTATACTTTATCCCATTTTGTATGGCTTTCATCTTTACTATTTAGTATTATCTATTACATTTCAATTTTTCTTTAAATATTAGCATTATATTAAAATTGTGTATATTGTGCAACTAAAATTTATAAAGAAGAAAGCCTTATATACCATTAAATATTTTAGATAGCATAATAAAGAGAAAAACTTAACTGGTAAGAATAACAAAAATAATACACCCTCTGAAAATAAGTAAAATATAAAATGCATAAATTGGTTAAGAAACAGTGTAACTATATAAATATGTCCTCACAATTTGTTACATCTTATTGATTCTTCAATATAGAGATTACACCATTCTAGGTGATGTAATAAACAAGACATTATAGACCTTACATTGTACCATGGAGAGAAATGGTTATTAATAATACAATCATAGAACTGTATTATTTAATTGTACAGTTGCATTATTTAATTATAATTAAAATAAATTCTTTGATGGAGAGGAAATCAGAATCAGATCTAAGAAGACATCAGCATTCCAAGAATGATGTCAAATGACCCCCTTCATGGTGGATTATGCACTTATTTACTATGCGATATATTTCTTCTCCAGAGATTCCTCGTTTGGTATCAACTGTAGATTTTGGTTTGCAGTTATTCTGAAGTTTTGATATAAGAGTCTACATATATATAAGAGATTGTTTTAAGTTGTTGTTCTCTTAATTTCAAGTTCATCTCCGGTGTCCTCTATTTGTACCCACCTCTTCTCATGATTTCTGATTTTGATGGTATAATTGTGCATGGATGATTTCCTATCTTTACTGTATATATACCTTTACTGGTGAGCCTTGTCATTTGTGGAATTTTTGTTTCCTGTTGCTGTCTTGTCTTTTCTGCCTAGAGAAGTTCCTTTAGTATTTGTCATAAGGCTGATTTAGTGTTGCTGAATTCTCTTAGCTTTTGCTTATCTGTGAAGGTTTTGATTTCTCCTTCAAATCTGAATGAGAGCCTTGCTGGGTAGAGTAATCTTGGTTGGAGGTTTTTTCCTTTCATCATGTTAAGTATATCACGCCACTCCCTTCTGGCCTGCAGAGTTGCTGCTGAAAAATCTGCCTATAACCTTATTGGGTTTCCCTTGTATGTTATTTGTTTCTTTTCCCTAGCTGCTTTCAAGATTTTCTCTTTGTCTTTAATTTTGGTTAGTTTGATTAATATGTGTCTTGGGGTGTTCCTCCTTGGGTTTATTTTATATGGTACTCATTGTGCCTCCTGGATTTGAGTGAGTGGTTCCTTCCCATGTGAGGGAAGTTTTTGGCTATTATCTCTTGGAATATATTTTCTGTCCCCTTCTCTCTCTCTTCTCCTTCTGGCACCCCTATAATACGGATGTTGGTGTGTTTAACATTGTCCCAGAGTTCTCTGAGACTCTCTTCATTTGTTTTCAATCTTTTTTCTCTTTTCTGTTCTGCATCCATAATTTCAACTAATCTGTCCTCCACCTCGCTTATTTGTTCTTCTGCCTCCTGTATTCTGCTGTTAGCTGCTTCTAGTGAATTTTTTATTTCGGTTATTGTATTTTGCATCTCTTCTTCTTTAAGTTTTATATCTTGTATCTCTTTGGTCAGTGTTTCCTACCTCTTGATGTGGCCTCCTCTTTTTCTTCTGGAGTAGGGTATCTTTTTTAAGATTTCCAGTCCATTTGGGTGGAGATTGCTCAGTCTTTAGTTGTGAATTTTGTTGTTTTTATGAGAGAAGTTGAGCTCCAGTCCTTCTCTCTCCTGTCTTTTATAATTTCTCAGCTGTGTAAAGAGGGACATGACTGATAAGGGCCAAACATATTTCCAGCTCTATCTATTTAGTAACCTCATACCTGCTAAGTGTGAGTGCATTTATGGACATCACAGGGCAGAATATTTAATTTTTGCAAGATCTGGTGTCCAGTTTTCTATAGGCATCCATTGACATAAAGCTCTGGCAGTGTTTAGCGATTTGGTTATTGTGGACAACTAGCAAAAATAATTAAGCCTCTAAAATCCATTTTACTTGTTCCAGTCTCCTCTCTTGGCCTCTGAAAGTCTGAACTAATCTGCTCACTCCATCCTCCACTTATTTGCAAAATTTCCCTTCCTGTCTCCTCCCTCCTTGTCTTCTCACTATCTCCTTCATCCTTCTCCCACTCTTCTTTTTTTTTTATTTCTTTTTTCTTCCCCCTTTCCCTTCTCCTTCTCTCCTTCTATTCTTCATTCTCCTTTCCCCCATCTGTCTTCCATCTTTCTTCCCTGCCTTTGTGACACTTCACTCCTCTTTCCCCATCAGCAAAAACCTACACATGCAGCTCTTAATCTTTACCTGCAGTTGCCCTGCAGTTTAAGGCACAGGGTTCCCCTGAGGTGTGTCTCCTATGCCTGCCAACTATTTAGGTCTTCAGATCTGGAGATAGGGTGATGCATCCTCAAAGAACTGATAAAAATAATCAAATATAAGCTGCCAGTCAACACTTGACAGCTGGCAGAAGAGCTTTCTTAAAGAGAATGCAATTAATGCTGAGCAGGAGCCCAAGGAGGTTATAAAATTCCAAACGAGCAGTGTGAACTGTAGGGCAGACAAAAGACAAGAGGAGAAGCTCCATTTAAACACGGCAAAGTGAAAACACAACCTTGGATCTGGGAAGAGTTGATGATAGCTAAACTAAGAATTAGAAAGTGGGTTCGGAACTTCCTGTGGGAGCCCTGCGCTGGCCTGTCTTCCCACTCCATGGACTATGTGCCAGCAAACACATCTCCTTTTCATTTGTCAGCATTCTGTTTCTTGTAAGCCACTGGGGTTCCCGGCAGTGGAAGAGACCAACATCACTTAATATGCAGGACCTGCACTCCTGCAATGATCTCTGCACGCTTAGGTCCTCATGCTTTGGAGACGCTGTGGGATGTCCCAGCCACCTGGGCAGTAGCTGGGCATGTTGCAGGGGCCACTGCTGCCTAAAGACAAGCCCTCTTCTCTCCCCAGAGACAGCTCTGTCCTGTAGTCTTCCTACCCTGCCCTCTCCCAATGTTCTTTTTTTTAAATGATTTTTATTTTTTCCATTATATAGTTGGTTTACAGTGTTCTGTCAATTTCTACTGTACAGCAGTGACCCAGTCATACATATATATATATATATATATATATATATATATATATATATATACTTTCTCTCACATTATCTTCTATCATGTTCTGTCACAAGTGAGTAGATATAATTCCCTGTGCTATACAGCAGGATCTCATTGCTTATCCACTCCAAAGGCAGTAATTTGCATCTATTAACCCCAGACTCCCAGTCCATCCCACTCCCTCCCCCTTGGCAACCACGAGTCTATTCTCCAAGTCCATCATTTTCTTTTCTGTGGAAAGGTTCATTTGTGCCCTATATTAGATTCCAGATGTAAGTGATATCATATGGTGTTTTTCTTTTTTTGACTTACTTCGCTTAGTATGAGAGTCTCTGGTTCCATCAATATTGCTGCAAATGGCATTATTGTGTTCTTTTTTATTGGCTGAGTAGTATTCCATTGGGTATATATACCACATCTTCTTAATCCATTCACTAATATTCTTTTTCTTGGACCATTTTCCCCCTGAGCTTGCCTGGGCTAGCACCTCCCTTCAAGTGGCCTAACAGGTAGATAGTAGGCCTCTGTACCCTTTGTAGGGGAGGGGTGCTAATTGGGAGTGGACACAGGGAGCCCCCTGGGGTGCTGGCAGTATTCTTTGTCTTGGTCTGAGTGATGGTTGGGTAATGATATGTATGTAAATATCCATCCAGCTGTGCATTTGATTGTGCACTGCACTGTGAGTAGTAACCTGAGAGAGAAAATATAGAATCTGGGTTGGAATCCACTTTGAGTTGTATGACCTCTGGCTCTTGCCAGGCCTATAAACAGGGATAAATATACTACTTGTCACGGAGGGAGTTGCATGGATGAAATGAAAAAGCATTTGGTGCTGTATAGGGTGCTTGGTACAGGATGAGTGCTCAATAGTAGATTTGCAAATATCAGCATTATTGTTTGAGACAATGACTCTTCCAATGGTAATGAATACAAATGTTTTGATTTAAAATCCCTCTTCACATGCTGGAGCATCTGGAGACCATCTCTCAAGGCCTTAACTCAAAGGTGTGACTAATCGTGGGGATATTAGGCAGTGAAGCAGGCTAACAGGAGAAAGTCACCGGGCAAGGGGCCCGGGAGTGCTCTTTCATTTATGGCAGCTGGGCAGCCCCAGCCACCTGGCTGGCCTGTGCAGGCTGGCCTCACCTGTATATCACACCCATTACAGCCACGTTTCTCGAGTCCTGGAGGCAAATTGCTGATGAATTCATTTCTGGCAAATAAATTCCACTCATATGCAAAATGTAAACGCTCTTGATCGACCCGCTCCAACACCAATGCTGAGAAACACAGCTATGACTAATGGCATTATCTCAGCTCAGCGGTGGAAAATCAGAGCCTTCGTGCTTCTTTTTTCTGACATCATTAAAATCTGCTTTACTCTGCCCAGGAAATGGATGAGACCCCTGCTTGCTGACCTCGACTTTGCCTGGAAATACTTAGAAATCCATAGAACTATAGAATGTCTGAGCTGCACGAGGTCTTAAAGAGCAGCTCAGCGAAAACCCCTCGCTTTATAGAAGTAGGAGGAAAAGTAACTCGCACAAGGTTCATTCATCTTCAACGAGTATTTATTCAGCGATCGTGGGCCAGGATTTGTGGTAGACCCTGGATTACATAACTTGGCATGGAAAATTCCTTCTAGCGCTCTTCCAGAATCCTCCCAAGCCAGAATATGACTTGAGTCGGTACTGCTAGATATGTATTAATGTCTTTAAGAGAATCCAGACAGTGTACAGCAGCTGCAGTGCTGAGTTAAATAATCCAGGGGACCAGGGCTTCTGTCAGCTGGTATTGCAAACCCCAGGGGCCCACATGCAGGTGAGAGTCCAAGGCCAACACCTGAGCTGGGCAGAAGGACGCAGCTTCCCCTGCACTCCTCTTAGAATCTCCTCTGCTGCTCACAGCTCTTTGGGGGCATCACCTTTGTTTCCCGACTTCCTGATTTTCAGCCTGTTCTACATGGTCTTTCCATTCTGAATTCAACCATGTACATGGGCTGGAAAGAGAAATGGACTAACCAGGGGGTTAGCCCTCGTCCTCAAACCCCCTAAACCACGGGCCCCAACTGCATGTGCTATGGGGTATTAAACACCCTCCAGGTAACTTTATCACCCGCCAGGCCAGTAACCTAACCTGGAGAAGTGGACCAGGTTCAAGGCACCAGAGAGTATCCAGGGCTGTGGCAATTTGAAGAGGGCATGTCCTGCATAACAGGACAGTCACTCCTTAGTCTGGTGGGTTTTTCCATGAACATTACAAATGCAGCATTGCCACAGCTTCAGAATTTTTCCAAAAAAGCTGGAAAATTCTTTTTTTTTTTTTTTTGGTCTTTTTGCTATTTCTTGGGCTGCCCCTGCAGCATATGGAGGTTCCCAGGCTAGGGGTCGAATCGGAGCTGTAGCCACCGGCCTACGCCAGAGCCACAGCAACTCGGGATCCGACCTAAACCACAGCTCATGGCAACGCCGGATCGTTAATCCACTGAGCAAGGGCAGGGACCGAACCCGCAACCTCATGGTTCCTAGTCGGATTCATTAACCACTGCGCCACGACGGGAACTCCTCTTTTGGTCTTTAGGGCCACATCCATGGCATATGGAGGTTCCCAGGCTAGGGGTCCAATTGGAGCTACAGCTGCCAGCCTACAGCACAGCCACAGCAATGCCAGATCCAAGCCACATGTGCGACCTACACCCCAGCTCACAGCAATGCTGGATCCTTAACCTACTGAGCAAGGCCAGGGACCAAATCCACAACCTCATGGTTCCTAATAGGATTTGGTTCCATTGTACCATGACAGGAACTCCAAAAATTCATTTTTTTAAATATGATATTTCCCAGTGTTGTGAAATCATTCTGAGGATCAAATAAAAATATATTTGTAGGCTCCTGGGCTTTTTTTTTTTTTTTTGGTTTGTTTGTTTGTTTGTTTTTGCCTTGCTCACGCCATGTGGAAGTTCCTGGGCCAGGGATTGAAGCAGTGTCGGAGCAGAAACCAAAAGCACTGCAGTGACAATGCCAGATCCTTAACCCGCTGCGCCACAGAACTTCTGAGCTGGTTTTTCTTTTTTCTTCTTTTTTTTTTTTCTTTCTTAACTTATGCCCTAAGGGATTGTCTAGAGATATTCTTTAAAATTCCAGGTCAGCAGATGTAGAGAATGATGTTGAGATCTGAGAATCTGTTACTTCTTGGTTCAGGAAAGACAGTGCAGATATTGTGAGAGGGAGCTATGATCATGAGGAAGCTGAAAGCCAGCCTCCTTGCACACCTCACCCTCTGGCAAAGTCTTTTAAGCAGCCTGAGCCTTCTTTTCTCTGCTGGTAATAGGGGCTCATGCCATCCCCTCAGGGACTTGTGATTTAATCCAGAAACTTTGTGATCTTGAGGTATCCAGCCACTCATTCATCCATTTGAATATGCATAAGAACCTCCCTTGCAGCTATGTACTTGCAACCTGTAGTAAGCAGATCAAACACTGTCCTGGGCCTCCAAGAGCGCACAGTTGAGAGGGAAAGACAGGTGACTTCGGAAGCAGTAACAAAGCCTGTGACAAACATTATGGTGAGGTGGGGGGTGCTATGGAAGCACCCCAAGATCTGGCTTTATCTTCCTCGCCTCTTCCCTGGCTTCTTGCATTGCCACCACAGGTCTCCAAGCTGCTCCCACCTCTTCAAGCTGCACCAGCCTCTTCATGCTAGTGTCTTTTCTGTCTTCGTATCTCTGTCCTCGCCATCCACTCTGCCTGGAATTATCTTCCCTCAGATATGTGCAGAGCTGCTCCCTTATTTCACTCACACCTCTCTTCCGAGGGATGTCCTCTACTCAGAGGTGTCTCAAGGTCCTATCTAAAATAGCAGTCCCACGTGTTCTGCTCTCATTTTTTATAGCACTGGCTACCACCTGGCGTTCTAATATGTATTTGTTTTATTGTTATTGTTCAGCATCTGTCAGCTCCACGGGAGTCTGGACTTTTCTCTGTTTCATTCACTGCTATCCACCCCGCCGTGCCTGGAACAGAGTTTAGACCCTGGATGTTATTCATCAAGCCTCTGTTGAGTGAATGAGGGGAATATGTGGGGGATCCTAACTGAGGTTCAGGGTAAGCTTCCTGGCAGAGGGGATGTTTAAGCCAGTAAGTTGGTCAGATAAATAAGTTGTTCTGATAAAGAAGGGAGAAGCAAAAGTGTTTGGCAGAAGATGCCGCTTGCGAGATGTGCTGGAGATTAGTGAGAGTTTGTCACCACAGGGAAAGAAGGTGAGTGTGATGGGATGATGAGGTGTGGAAAGCATGGGCCAGTGGAGAGAGCTGTGGCTGGAAGGACAGGCAGGAGGCAGGTGTGGAGGGCTCTGAAAACCTAAAGTCCGGACTTTATCCTTCCAACCTGGGGATGCAAAATGCTACAGCCACTTGGAAAACAGCTTGGCAGTTATGTATAAGGTTAAATATACTTTCACCATGCAGTCCAGGAATACCACTCCTAGGTATTTACCCAAGTGAAATGAAAAAGTCTATGTGAATTTCTTTAACAGGTTATTTATTTATTTATTTATTTATTTATTTATTTATTTATTTTGGTCTTTTTAGGGCCGCACCAGTGACATATGGGGGTTCCCAGGCTAGGGGTCAAATCAGAGCTGCAGCTGCTGGCCTACGCCACAGCCACAGCAATGTGGGATCTGAGCCACGTCTGTGACCTGCACCACAGCTCCTGGAACGCTGGATCCTTAACCCACTGAGTGAGGCCAGAGATTGAACCCGCATCCTCATGGTTCCTAGTCAGTTCTTAACCCTCTGAGCCACAAGGGGAATTCCTATAACAGCTTTATTTTTAATTACCAAGAAGAACTGTTCTACATTCTGAATGCCGTGGTGGTTTTCCCCCCGAGTGTTGGTGAAAATCTGTATAATCGTATACTCAAAAGAGTGATTTTTTTAACTGCGTGGCAATTACTCTTTGATTATAAGAACTATCGGAAATCTTTAGAGAGTTTTCAGTGAAAGAGTTACAATGTTGGAGTTGGGGGACAGCAAGAATGGAAGTAGGACCCCAATAGGGGGTCAATAGCAGGGGACCAGGTAACAAGGTGACAGAAGTTTGGACAAAGTGGGGATGGACAGAAGCAGAGACTGAAATATATTTAGAAAGCAGAATCAGCAAGACTTGGTCGTTTATTAGGTGTGGGGAATGAGACGGAGAGAGGAGTCAAGAACAATGCTGAGGAATTTGACTTGGGGGCAACTGGGTAGATAGTGGTTTTTTTAGATGGCTGGGTAGATAGCCATTTTTTGCATATACACGCAGGACGTTCAGGAGGAGGGGCAGCCTTGGGAGCACATGGCATGAGGATAACAGGAGGCAGGGGTGGCCTGGTACACATCGGTGTGTGATGAAGGTTTTCATCAGTTTGGTTGGTTCTGTCCTCTTTTAAGCAAGATAGCACTGACCTGAGGGCCTACTTCTAGGGGTCTCCATGCAGCCAGAATTAAAAAAAACTCCACCTATCTTATAAGTTACCATTGAGATATTCTGTTCAGTAGCATCAGAACCCTTTCATCTTCCCATCTTAGTGCTGCCATTTGGATGGTTAAGCCATCGGGTCTACTCAATATTTGTAGGTACAGCCATATCGCTAAGATAGTCATGAAGTCAGATGGTGGACCCTTCCCCATGCTGACTGCTATTTTCAAGGCAACTTAGAGACAGAGCAACAAAATGCAAAATCTTCAGAGAAAATCAATATCCACACTCTGGCAAAGGGAGCCAACTTCCCAAAGCCTTCAGCGCCTGCTCATGGATGTGGTTCAGATGGCTCTGACTGTACGGTGATCTTCCACATCCTCCTCTGCTTTGTCAGCTGCTTCTATTCTTTGGCCCAGATAAAGCCAGAGTGCACACCTCCAGCCATCCCACCTTCTACTGTTTCCACGCGGCTCTGATTCCGTGTGGCCTGGCCTGGTGAGGAGGAACTCCAACTGAACGAGTGTGGTTCGTGGCCTGGAGAGTACACATGTCTTTCGGAACATTCAGGATTCACAACCAGTGTTTTATTATTGATCCTGAAAATATTCTAGTAAGCTCACTGGGAACTCTTGCCTATATTTATAAATAGGGAAGCTAAGATAAAGAGACATTCACTCTAGACAAATCAGCTTAGATTAAAGACAATGGCTGAGTATTGGTTTCTTAATTTCCCCTAAAACATCTTACACTTACCTAAGGGGCATGTAGCAAGTTTGTGGGCTTTCTAAATGCACGGTTCAGTGAAACTGCTTGTTAATGGTTACTTCTAGGTGGGTGGGATTATGGGATGGTTTTGATGTGATTATCTGTGATTTCTGGTTTCTCTATGTGATCAGCAGGTATTACCTTGATAACTGGAAAGAAAATAAAAGAATCTTTCTAAAAAACCTGTACTCAGGTTTGAAGCGTGCAGGAATGTATGTATGAAACCATTTTTAAAGGAAAACAGACATTGAGATTACACATCCATATGTTAATAGCAATCATCGTAGACATGATGGGGATATGGGTGATTTTTTCTTGGCTTCCTAGTGCTTCCTAGCGTTTTTCCAGTTTTCTAAATGAATACAAATTACTTCTTTTTTTTTTCTTTGTCTTTTTGTCTTTTTAGGGCCGCATCCATGGCACATGGAGGTTCCCAGGCTAGGGATCTAATTGGAGTTGTAGCCACCAGCCTACACCACAGCCACAGCCACACGGGATCTGAGCCACGTCTGCGACCTACACCACAGCTCACAGCAATGCTGGATCCTTAACCCACTGAGAGAGGCCAGGGATCAAACCCGAAACCTCATGGTTACCAGTCGAGTTTGTTAACCACTGAGCTATTACAGTAACTCCCACATATTACTTCTGCAATCAGAAAAAAAATCAAACATCCTTTCAAAAAATGCTATGTAAGGGGTTCCTCTTGTGGCTCAGCAATTTACAAACCTGACTAGCATCCATGAGGATGTGGGTTTGATCCCTGGCCTCACACAGTGGGTTAAGGATCTGGTATGGCCGTGAGCTGTGGTGTAGGTCGCAGACATGGCTCAGATCCCGCGTGGCTGTGGCTGTGGTGTAGGCTGGCGGCTACAGCTCCAAATGGACCCCTAGCCGGGGAACCCCCATATGCCACGGGTGCGGCCCTAAAAAAGACACACACACAAATGCTATGTAATATTCCTCTCCTCAACTAGATCCTCAGAACTCTGAGGATGAGGAAACCTGGCTTTAGTTGTGACCCTAAAAGTAATTAGCTGTTGACTGGAGCCAAGTCACATCCAGTGAAGCCATCCATTTCCATGGCTTCAGAGAGGGGTCATAATTCTAGTGCCATCTCCCCCTGAGGGTGTCTGTCCCCCACAAGCATAGGCCTATGAGAGCACTTGGAAGGAAAGTACTGAGTTGGGTACCACAGCTAGAACTTATGTTCCATAAATATCCTATTCAATATTATGAAGGGAACATGCTGTCATTTCAAGGCACATTATTTTTATCTCGAGGGAAGAGACTAAATCAGTTATTAAGTCAGTCTCCTATACTTTGGCACTTCTTGTGCTGACTGATGTCATGTGAGAGTGCAAGGGGAGAAAGTTTGTCCTTATACACGTTGGCTTCCTGCCACCATCCAGGCTCAGGCCCAGGGATCTGGCCCTGTGAGGCAGAGCTGGCAGGCGGGTAGGGGCTGGGGTGTGGCCAGCTCTGGGAAAGGGTTGCTCCCCTTGGTTGGGAAGAAACCTGCTGGGGACAAGGATTCTGAGAAGGTTGCAGATGCTGCCCTCGAGTCTCGTTAGTCACCGAGCCTGAATCATTTATAAAGACAGACAATCAGACCCTCTGACCAGCAAAGCACACCTCTTGGCTGCGCAGTTGACAGAAAATCTATGACTGGGTAAGGCGGCTCCATCAGGGAGCTAAAGCCACTGTTCTCTTCTAGTAAAAAGTCAGTAACTATCAGTGTTCAGTCATCTAGTTTTATGGCTGTGATGATTCACAGAGTCTCTGAAAGAAGGAAAAAAAATGACATGGAAGGAAGAGCTTATAGATCAACCTGTTCAAACAGAAGAGACTTTATCGATCAATCTCTCTATAATGTGTAATAGATGGAGATTTATATTTATTTATATTTCTTTGAATTTCAAGTTTCACTAGGCATTTAATAATATATTCTCATGATCGTTCTCTTCCTCTCTCTCTCCCATCCCAAGAGTGGACATGGAATTTATTTATTCTAGGCATTCCACTTAATTCAAGCTCTTCTGTGGCTAAGCACCAGTGGAGGGGGTGGGGCTGCTTTCAAAAGCTTGTATTCTGATTATGCTTTTGTTAAGACCTCTTTATTGTAACATGATTGGTATATTGGTACAACGAAGAGTTCTTGAATTACTTTTCTGTCTTACACCTGGCTGATTTTTCCATCTGCCTCAAAGAAAAAAAAAAGTATTTTCCCCACTTGCCAGGCAACTTTAGGAGTTGTCCTATGGTTAGGAAAAACAGGAAGCAAAGCTGAAGATTATTAATATTAAAACTGAATGTTGGGGAGTTCCTATTGTGGCTCAGCGGAAACAAATCTGACTAGCATCCATGAGGATGTCGGTTCAATCTCTGGCCTTGCTTAGTGGGGTCAGGGATCCGGGGTTGCTGTGAGCTGTGGTGTAGGTCGCAGATGCAGCTTGGAACTGGCATTGCTGTGGCTGTGGCGTAGGCTGCTAGCTACAGCTCCAATTTGACCCCTAGCCTAGGAACCTCCATATGCCGCAGGTGTGGCCCAGAAAGAAAGAAAGAAAGAAAAGAGAAGAGAGAGAAGAGAAGAGAAGAGAGAGAGAGGAGAGAGAGAAAGAAGAAAGAAAGAAAGAAAAAGAAAGAAGAAAGAAAGAAAGAAAGAAAGAAAGAAAAGAAAGAAGAAAGAAACCTGAATGTTGGAAGGCTTCTTGAGGTAATTTGATTACACTCAGTGTGACTAAACTGTCTTTGCACAGCCTAGGGACGTGGCGAGTGTGCTCCCTTCTCTAGCAGGATGTGAAATAGGATGGGTCCTGTTACCCAGGTTCCAGTGCTGTGGGCAGTGGGTGCCAGACCATCAGCAGGAGTTGCTAAGAGGTTGGAAACAGTTTTTCGACCTTGAGTACATCCCCACCTTCACCTGCATGTATAAAAGGCAGCAATGATGCTGAGAGAAGGTTAGTAAGAGAGGCTCTCTCTGGGCCCAGAATATTTCCCCTCCTCCCCCTACTTCAAATTCAATGAGTGAGAAAGGGTAGAGGTACTGGATGTTGGCTGGGAGGGGACTAAGTGGGAAATCTTGCCCATTCACCCCCAAATCAGAGGTTTGCATCACTAAAGAAATCCAAGGCTGCCATGGATTTAAAAAGAATTTTCAGGAAAGTCTGATGAGTGTTCTCCAGAGTTGGCAGATCACAAGGCCTACAAAAGTCCAAAGGGGAACTATGGATGGAATTGTCCCCTGTGGCTGGGTGAAGATAGAGGGCTGGTGGGACAGCTAATGACAGCGCCTTCTGTGGTGGGCAAGGCAGATGTCATCCTGTCCTCTGTGGAACAGGGGGTCACCTCAGGTGAAAGCCAGGCTCTGGTGCCTTGAAAAGACCCCATCCAAAGGGTCTGCCTGACAACCCAGCAGAAGGAGACTGAAGGGTCAGCTGACAAGTGGGGGCTGAGGAGGTCATGAGTGGTCAGCCAGGAGATATTAATCTCCTCAGCAAGATATCCCCAGCAAGGAGGTCTCCAAAGGACCAACAAAAAGGATGGATGAAAAGAAAAGCCAAGACTTGCCAGGTAGAAGACACACAACCACATCGCTACAGTGCTGGTCCATAAGGCTTGGCCACTTTCCTTCTTCTCCCTCCCCTTAGCATGGTTCTAGAAGGGTTAGAAGCAGCAGAATAAGCTGAGGAGAGAGTGTTATAGGGCAAATAAGAAACTGATCAATACCCTCCTTCTTTCTTTAATGCAAGTAGTTGACCCCAGGTCAGGCCTGTAATAGCACAGGAGAGGAACTTCGATATACATGAGATATTGAAGTTTGGGTTTAGATGAACTGGATTTTTTACCTGCAGATAAGACATCCTTGAAACTTGACTGACTAGAAAAGATAGAGGGTCAGCTTGAGTTACCACCAAGGCGTGAGGAAGAGAGACCCAACAGAGAAGGTTGGATGTCAGTGGGTGAGGGAAAAACGAATTTGTTCCATGAGGGTCCAGCCTCTCAATATTTCAGTTATCTGAGCAAGGATTCCACAAAGAGGTGTCTTTGCACACCATTGATTTGTGAATACTTTGGAGACATGCAGTCTCAGTACTTGAGTTATGAAAATACTGCCTTCATTTCTTCAACATGCACCTTGGCAGACCGTTACCTTTGATAATCTGATCTAGTCTAGTTCTGGATTTGAAGAGCTTCTCTCTTCTACATACGCCACAGAGATTTTCATCTTCAGAGCTGTGTAGATTGTCCAGAATGTAAAACTGACACCTCAAAAACCAAATTTTCTGCTGATAAAGATGATATAGTATTTTTAAAGCATGACTGGGAAGTCTTCCTCCGAAAGGAAGATCTAGCTTTTAGTAGAATCCTAGTATTTGATAACTAAGAGCACAATCATTAAGACACTAAACTCAGAGCCTGGCTCTGTCTCTTCCTAATTGTGTGACCTTGAGCAAAGTATATAATCTCTCTATTCTTTAATATTCTCCCTTTACAAATGGAGATAGTAATAGGCACCTATTTCATGGAGTTTTAAGGATTAAGTGAACTAATATGAGTGAAGAGCTTAGAGCAGGGTCTGGTGCCATGGGAAGCAACTCAAAATGCTAATCATAGTTGCAGACTTGGTCGGAGCTCAAGTCATATCTTCTTGGCTACCCTGCACTTGCCAGTGACAGTTCTCATGCACACCCATAGCTTCCTGTCCTTGTCTCCTTCTCTTCCTGAGGATGTCCTCTGGCAGCAGGAGTGAGCTCAGCCCAAGTGCACGGCAGGTCAGAAGTGCCAGGAGTTAACACCCCAGAAGGAACTCTTAATCAATGAGCACTGGGGTTGGAGGTTAAATACCCCAGCTCCCTTGCAGCTCAGGGGGTAGATTCTGAGACATGTTCCTCACAAGCTCTCTGAGAATCCCCAGTGGGATCAAGTCCCACTTGTCCATGGCAGTAACCTGTGGCATCCTGTATTGTCTTGCCTCTCTTCTCTCTCGCTTCCCCACTCCCCTCTCATGTGGCCTAAGATCACCTCCCAAATAAATGACTTAAACATAAATCCTTATCTTAACGGGGGGCATTGGGAAAGCCAAAACCAAGACAGCTCTTTTATATGTAAATCTTCTAAATGCTTAAAAAGGCTATCTTACATGTTTTTCATATCACCCACAGACCCTTGGGAATTGCAGAGCTCACAATAGGAGCTCAAATACTTGTTTACTTTTTAATCTTAGATCATCTTTCTGATTCAGCATCTCTGCCTGAATTCCCGTGGGCTTGGAATTAAAACTGCATTCCCAGAATTTCAGATGGATGGATAGTTATCTTTTTCTTAAGTACCTCCACCCAAAGGGTTCCAGGGCTCTGGTTTTGCTCATTCCTGTGCTCTAAGAGTCAAACACAGTATCTGGCATCATGGTACTCAATGAAATGCTACTGACTCACCAACCAAAACCCTGTCCTTCATGTTAAATCAGACTGTAACTTGCTACAAATTAAGCCCCAAGTAATAAGAAAGCATCAGAAAACAGATTTTATATAGTAGGCCTAATAATTGTGTGAAGAGGGTATACTCTTAGTACAGAAGCCACTAGCCTCGTCTGGCTACTGAGCATATGAAATGCAGCTGATGTGAATTAAAATGTGCTGTCAATGTACAATGCGCATCAGAATCTAAAGATTTAGTGTAAAAAAAGGGAAAAAAAAGAAATGGGAGCCATTTCATTACTAATTTTTTTTTTGTAAATCACATGTTGAAATATTTTGGATATTTTGTGTTAGGTAAAATATATTACCACAATTAACCTCATCTGTTTCTTTTTACTCTTTTTAACATGGCTGCTAGAAAATTTAAATTATGCACATGGTTCGTGTTATATTTCTATTGGGCAGAGTAGGCCTATTGAGTGGTCATACCCATCTCTAGGTATGATTGCTCTTTCTCATCTCTCTTTCATGGTCATAATTTTTTTTTAGTGATTTTAGTTTTTTCCATTGTAGTTGGTTTACAGTGTTCTGTCAATTTATACTGTACAGCAAAGTGATACATTCTTTTTCTCACATTATCCTCCATCATGTTCCATCATAAGTGACTAGATACAGTTCCCTGTGCTATACAGCAAGATCTCATTTCTTATCCACTCCAAATGTAATAGTTTGCAGCTTTTAACCCCAGACTCCCAGTCCATCCACCCCCCCACCCCCCGACAACCACAAGTCTGTTCTCCAAGTCCATGAGTTTCTTTTCTGTGGAAAGGTTTATTTGTGCCATATATTAGATTCCAGATATAAGTGATATCATATGATATTTGTCTTTCTCTTTCTGATTTACTTCTTGGTGGTAGTTTTCTTATTGAACTTCGTACTGAATATTTTTGGTACAGTTGTCCTGTGCCAGAGACTGAACACATGAAGGCTTAGCATTGCTTGCTACCTGAAACTGGGGTGGGGTAATGAGGAGGAAGATCCCACCCAATCAGAGTCTAGGTCCTACCTGCCAGCCTTATACCTGTCCTTCTTGGTTCCCAGAGAGGGAGTGAAGTAGTTAAAGCCCTAAAATGTCAGTAACAAATAATTAGAATCCAGTAACAGTATCTTTATGGGAATGTCTCTGCTTCCATATGTTTGGTTGGTTGGCTTTTCATCTATGGCATGCCTGGGTAGCGTGATTTCCTCCTGACTCCACGGAATGACTTGAGAATTGAGAATTCAGAGATGTATGCTTGAATGGAGGCTGTGTGTTTTCTAGTCATTGAGTGAGTCACTTAACCTTTTAAAGTGTCAATTGCCAACCCTGTGAAATGACTTTAGTGATATCTGACCAGGTATCCCACAGAATTGCTATCAGGAACAAATCAGAGAATGGGGCAGGTTAGATTTTCGTGAACAAGACTTTGGGATGAGTTCCTGAAATGACCTAATTTAAGGAGCTGCAAAAGCTTTGACTTTGAGTGACTAAAATATCCCAGAGGGCACCCAATGGTTAATAGACTCTTCTTCCCTTCATTGAATATGTCAATATAAAGTTTGGTAGAATATAGACAAAATACCTGTTCTGATGCATTAACTTAAATAATTGTCTATATGACATATTGGTTAGTGTGATCATTATCCCTATGGGTTTGTTTGTTGTTATAGTTATGCACACATTATCATTCTTGAGAACCCCAAGGAACAAAATGTTATTGGAATCCTCTCCAGAAACAAAGAACAGCTGCATTTGTTTGGGACATTTCCCAGGCTGCTCCTTCCTCCATGTGTGAAGGATGCTGTTGATCTGTCAACCCAACATTGAAGAGGGAGAGTGAGCTCCCACCACTGTCCTTCACCAGCACTCAGGCGGCTGCGGGATATGCCATGTAGATGCTCTGCCGTGTCTTATAACCCCAGAGCAATAGCCTGGGGCAAAGGGAAGTCTACTGACACTGGCCTTCCACTTAAAGTACATGGTGGTGACCATGCAGCCCCCATGGAGGGAGGTCCTGGAATGTCCCTACTTCTACCAGGCTGACGTCATCCTGACAATTGCTGCTATATATAGGAGGATCTGACTGTTAAGGCTGAAAGAGTCATTAGAGAGTTGAGTGGGTCTCAACTCTGGCTGCCCATTAGAGTCTCCCAAGGAGATGTTAAAAAGACTCAATGCCTAGTCATCCTAGATCCTGATATTCTGATTTAATTGAATTGCAACAGAGTCCTGCTATGTGATGCTTTAAAAAAGCTCTTTAGGGTTGAGAACCACTGGACTTAAATCTCTCTCAATATCCTATCCAGAAACTAGAGAGAACATGGCTTTAGACTCACACGTCTTTTTTTTTATTATTAAGTTTTATTGAAGTATAGTTAATTTACAAGGTTGTGATCATTTCTGCTGTACAGCAAACTGACCCAGTCATACATACACACATATCCATTCTCTCTCAGGTTCTTCTCCCATAGAGATTATCAAGTTCTCTGTGCTATACAGCAGGTCCCCATTGGCTGATCATTCCATATACCTCAGTGCAGACTCACACATCTTTGAATTTCATTTACTTATTAATTGGGGCCTTGAATGAACTATTGAAATTCTCAATTTTCTTGCTTACACAGTGGGAAGATAACCCTTATGTCAGAGCATTTGGGGAAAAATTAAGTGTAAAGACTTATGTCTGTTTTCTCCATTCATTGTATGCATCTTGAAGATAGGGATCATCTGGTAATAAAAATAACATTTAATTGAGCAATTATTATGTGTCAGACACAGAAAATACAATACGTATAATCTCATGTAAGCTTCACAAAACAACTCCATGTGAGTCAAAGAACAATTTCATGAAATGAAGCATATAAGACACAGATAGTTAATCATATGCTCAGGATCTCACAGGCCACAATGAAGCCAGGGGTTGAACTCAGATCTTTCTGGCTGCAGAGTTCCTTTTTTCTTTTTTTTTTTTTCTTTTTGTCTTTTTAGGGCTGCACTCATGGCATATGGAGGTTCCCAGGCTAGGGGTTGAATTGGAGCTGTAGCTGCTGCCTACACCACAGCCACAGCAATGCCAGATCCAAGCCATGTCTGAGACCTACACCACAGCTCATGGCAACACCAGATCCTTAACCCACTGAACGAGGCCAGGGATTGAACCTGTGTCTTCATGGATACTAGTCGGGTTCATTAACTACCGAGCCGCAAAAGGAACTCCCAGAGTTTCCTACCTTAATGGATGCACTATAATGTTTCCTCAGACTGTGCTAAATATTGTATCCCTGGCCCCTAGCATGCTGCTTTCACAAGGAAACCATTCAATACATACTCAATGAATGAATAAGAATGAAAAGACGTGAATGAATGAGTGAATGAATGAAGGAATGAAGTACCCAGCTCATGGTAAACAATCAGTTAATATTAGTTCTTTCCTCTGTTGATCAGGCCTTCTACTAACACCATCAGAGATAAAAGGATTTATCTTCCACAGAGGTAACATGCAATAAACAAAATTATAATGTGCCCTATGTCATTGCCATAGGAAAATGAGAACGTGAACTAGCAACAAATCAATCCCATTCTTCCATTTACCGTGAGGCAGGATATGATTTTAACTCAGCATGTTGATTGTTCCAGATCAGAAAAACAAATATCAGTTCATGCCAGTTTTAGACTCCCGTTAATCTTCCCAATTATTATTTAGACACTAGCTGTCAGTGTACTTTATGTATTTCCTACATGTATTCTGAACACAGCTGGGCTAAAATTCTGAGGGTTTATTTTAGTGAATGACAGCGGCTTGGACTAGTGGGAAATGCACGATATGCAGGGTCAACAAGCCCGAGTTCAGGTTCTGGCCATGCACTTACCAGCTGCGAAGCTTTAAGCCCAAGCATCTCAAATAAAGAATGCATGCCCTAGAGGTTTGGGATGTTGTGCTGCAAGGTCTCAGAGATGCAAGATAAACACAATGCATTCATTCATTCATTAAGCAAATATTTATTGAATGCCAGGGATTGAATTATAAGTGAAGTTGGTAAGACCGATAAGGTCACTGTTCTCATGGAGCCTGAGATTCTTCGGAGAGAGATACATAATAAATAAGATAATTTCAAATACAGATTAATGCTGTCTTAAAAAATAAGATAACTTGAAGTTAGTTTTTTTTTTTTTCTTTTTGGTCACACCCGCAGGATGTGGAAGTTCCCAGGCCAGGGACTGAGCCTGCACCACAGCAGTGACCCAAGCCACTGCAGTGACAATGCCAGATCCTTAACCCACTGCACCATTAGAGGGTAGCAAGTTTATTTTCAGAGGGTTGATAATAGATTAATATCAGTTGCCTAGCCAGAATCAACCTTCCTCTTCCTAATGGTATGCTTTTTCAATTTGATGTCTACTGTTGCCACACACCATCCATGGGATGGGTACTGGTTGACTTAAGCAAATATGTTCAACTCCCCATTGGTTTAGGGGAGCTTCATAACCTAAACTGTCCAATCAGAGTTAATCTTAGGACTCTGACACGCAATCCTGGTACCAGAATTGTTTTTACTGCTTTCCTGCCCAGAATCAGAGGATGAATATATAAAGACAAGGACTGTTGGAGCCACTGAAATGGAAAGAGCTTAAGGATGAAAGACAAGAAGAGAAGGATGCAGGGGGAGGACCCACTCAGAAGTAAGCTGACTCTGAGGCTTGCCTTACCTCTGAACTTCAAGTTCTAAAAGTGAATAAATTCCTGCATTGCTTTAGCTAATTTGAACAGCTTTTCTGTTTCTTGGACCAGAGAGTTCAAAACTGATACAGTATTTGGTTCCAGGAGTGGGGTGTGGTAAAATATAAAGCTAAAATATGGACTTGTCTGAACAGAGGTGATGAGGTGAAGGCAGTGGCCTGTTCCCACAAGGCACAACAGGGAAAACGGCAGGAAAAATCTAGGATTTTGGATTACAGTAAGGTGCTACAATAAAGAAACAGTCTTACAATGAAGTGACCCATCTGAAAGAGAGAGAAGGAAGTATGGTTTCCTTAGAAAGCCCTCTCTGGGTATGGACTACAATAAAAATTACTGGAATCTAGCAGTGTTGCAAAAACGAAATACTCTACTCCAAGTTAAGCTTCATACAAGTAAAGACAGGAGCTAAGACTGGGGCAAAAGACAAGCCTATCCCTTAAATACTTCCTATTAAACAGTCCCCACCTGACAAAGCAAACAAGAGCAGCTGTGATGGAACCCAGGGCAGGGAACAAATTATTCCAGTCCAAGTTATCATCCAGAAGCAGAAGCCAAGATAAAATTTACAGCCATTACATTAGGATCTAAGGCAATGATGATACAACAGAGGTCTGCTGTTAGACAAGAGCAATTCTTAGACTCAAATGCAATGACCAGAGAAAGGCTCTTTGGCTCTGGAAATAACTAGTCAAATATCTTGATGATAAGTAAGTCTATAAAGGAGGTATATTACCAAAGAGGTCCTAATCCTGGACAGCCCCAGTCTATAACTGCTCAAACGTTATGGCAATCTCAGGCTCTTTGAAGTCACACACACAGAATAGGGAATGCTAAAATCATGCAGCGCCTATAAAGGGAAGCTTCTCTATAAACCAAGAAGAGCCTCCAAGAGAAGATAAACAGAGGCTGCCAGATTGATTGACTAAGCTACTCCTCCACTGATAAAGCATTATCAGCCCATGATACTGAGAAGAAAAAGAAAATCCTTAGTACCAGCATTTCCAAGCCAGAGTCCTCAGATTCTCCCTGATTAGGCTGATTAAGTGGTGTTCTCATCTGCAAGTCACATACCCACCCTGAGGGAATTATGTCTTTTATGCATTAGTTCCCAGTGTATGTCTGTGTTCATGTGTGTGTGTTCCCAGTTCTCCTCTTTTATAATTGAGATTTCTTTGACTGAAATGATCTCTACTCTCTCTCTGTTATCATACATTGGATGTGTTGGTCATTGAGAAATTTGCTTTAACTAAGCATGAAAAGCTAAACCCAGCCTGAAAGGAAAAGATTTTCTATCAGCCAGGAGGTCTGGACTTGAAACTAGATGGGGCAAGTGGATGATGCTTCAGATGATGCTGTTTTGGGGGACAGAATGAGGCTACTTTATGTAGGTAAGAATGAACATTTAAAAAATGCATATGTGGGAAGATGGGTGTATGTAGATGTTGCATAGTCAAAGGGGTGGACCGTCTAAAACCACTTCATATGTATCCTAGGATTGAGCAAGTAAGTTCATATATTATGGAAAGTACGAGCCAGATTTATAACGGTCGGGCAAAGGAGTTATAAATAAGGAAAGAGGAAAGACTAGAGTGAATGAAGTATTGGATTAACATTGGAGGTTATAAAACAAGGGCTCATGGTTTTTAATTTGTAGATGCATAGAGAAATGAACGTAAATATATGCCCGTGTGTTTACACATTTATCTCCTAGCTCCATCTGCAGAGAGAGCCTAGAAGCAAAGCTAGTAACAATGAACACAATAACTGTCCAGATCTTGCTTTCTGAACACTAGTCTCCAATAAAAGTTACTATGGTTCCTTGGAGAAGTGGCTGATTCTAGGCAGAGAAAGTATAAAATGGGCAGGAAATGTCTTGTGATGATAGAAATAAGGAAGTATTAAAAAAGAAATGTAGACCATGATGGAAGTTGATATAAGGAAGGGAATGTATATGTATGTATGATGGGGTCACTTTGCTGTGCAGCAGAAACTGGCACCACATTGTAAATCAACTACAATTTAAAAATTCAACAGAAAAGGAAATGTCGCAAGAAACAAAAAAAGAATCCACAGTGTCACAAGGAAAATAGAAAGAATCCACAAACTGTACTGATACAAACAAATAAGTGGGAGAGGAGAAAAAGTAAAGTAGAATTCCAACGAATAAATATAGAAGAAACAACATCAAACATTTGTCAAACACCACAGCGGTTTCAGGCAAGATTCATCAATAAATGTTAAAATAGTGGATAAAAGGATCAAGACAAACAGGATATTTACATAATCTCAAAGTATCCCCCCCAAAGTCTCTTATTAATCACAAAGGGAAAAATAATAACATTATTATAGAGAAAGATGGCAGGCATCACCTTAATTTAATGAACAAAGTTTTCATCACTGTAATGCTCCAAGTCATCATCATATGTCTTTGTTTATGGTGCACTTCATTTATGATGCACTCAGATGGATACAGCGTCGTTGGGCAGCATTTATTCCAAAATGTGTAACCTCAATGTAAATTTTGAACAAACACCAGGCAAACCCAAATTGAGGGCCATTCTACAAAATAACAGACCAGCACTCTTCAAAAATATAATGAAAGACAAAGAAAATGTATTCCAGATTATATGAAACTAAGATGACATAACCACCAAATACAAAGTGTGATCCTCTATTAGGTCTTGAACCAAAAAAAAAAAAAAAAAAGGAAATTAGTGGAACAATTGGTGATATTTGAATAAGGTAAGTAGATTAGATGACAGTATCCTGTTAGAGAAAATTTCCTGATTTTGATCTTTGTGCAGAGGTTGTGTTAGATATCAACTTTCGGAGAATCTGAGTAAGGAATACACAGGAAGGAGTACCTGTTGTGGCTCAATGGAGAAGAATCTGACTAGCATGCATGAGGATGCAGGTTCAATCCCTGGCCTCACTTAGTGGGTTAAGGATCTGGCGTTGCCCTGAGCTGTGGTATAGGTCACAGACACAGCTCAGATGCTGCATTGCTGTTGCTGTGGCTATGGCATAGGCCAGCGGCTACTGCTCCAATTTGACCCCTTGCCTAGTAACCAACATATGCTGCAGGTGCCCGCCCCCCGCCCCCCTCCCCCGCAAAAGACACACATAAAAAAGAACACACAGGAAGTCTTTGTACTGTTTGGAAGGTGCTTGCAAGTGAAATCATGCCAAGATGAAAAGTTTTAACATTTTTTTAAATTAAATTTTAAAATGTGAAAAAAAATACTCATCCTTTAAAATGTTTTCATGGTTACTCCTTCTTTAAAAACTTCCTGACTCCTTAATTATTGTAATTCCATACTTATGTTTACTTCTATATTGTAATAGTTTCTGTTATGACTCAGAAGTCCATAGACTGGCAGCCTGTAGGCTAACTGACCTTCAATCTCTTTTATGTTTGGCTGGAGCAAAGGTTTCCCCATCCCCACAAATTGGATTTGTCACAGCTCCAAACTAGTCTTTGTTGTCTGAAATATCAAGCTAGCTTTACTCATTTATAATACCAAAGTTTTTTTTTAGTAGATTAAACATTTCTGCCCAAATATTGAAATCTTGTGTAACAAATTAAGCAAAATATGTTAGCCTAGATAACTTGACTTTATTCTCTGTTTAAATAATCATATTTACTGATTCATTGGGCCTGAGTAAATGCTCACTTGACTTTTATTACATCATGAAAATAAGTGCCATTTCATTTTTGACTCAGAAATAGCCATTAGTCACCAAATTCCCAACACTGCTCTTTGATTTTAGATCAATCACAAAATGTATGAAAATGAGATTCAGAGAGATTCTGTACTTATTACTCATTTCTCAGAAACCTGAGGGGCTCTTGGTTTAGGGATTACATCGTCTCTTCCAGAGTCTTCCTCCACCCCTCCTCTAATCACCTGGGAAGCTTTTTTAAAATTTTTAAATTTTTTTTTTTTTGGTCTTTTTAGGGCCAAACCCCTGACATATGGAAGTTCCCAGGCTAGGGGTCAAATCAGAGCTGCAGCTGCTGGGCTATACCACAACTGACAGCAACACCGGATCCCCAACCCACTGTGAGGGACCAGGGATTGAACCCAAGTCCTCATGGATACTAGTCGGGTTTGTTACCACTGAGCCATGACAGGAACTCCCCAAAATAGGAAGATTTTTATTTATTTATTTATTTTTCTTTTCTTTATATTTTTTTTGTCTTTTTTTCTTTCTTTTTAAATGATTTTTATTTTTTCCATTATAGCTGGTTTACAGTGTTCTGTCAATTTTCTACTGTACAACAAGGTGACCCAGTCACACATACATATATACATTCTTTTTTCTGCAGTATCATGCTCCATCCTAAGTGACTAGATATAGTTCACAGTGCTGTACAGCAGGATCTCATTGCTTATCCATTTCAAAGGCAATAGTTTGCATCAATTAACCCCAAATTCCCAGTCCATCCCACTCCTTCCCCCTTCTACCCTGGCAACCACAGGTCTGTTCTCCAAGTCCATAATTTTCTTTTCTGTGGAAAGGTTCGTTTGTGCCTTATATTAGATTCCAGATATAAGTGATATCATATGGTATTTGTCTTTCTGACTTACTTCACTTAGTATGAGAGTCTCTAGTGCCACCCGTTTTCTTTTTTACAGCTGAGTAGTATTCCATTGTGTATATATATATATATATACCACATCTTCTTAATCCATTCATCTGTCAATGGACATTTAGGTTGTTTCCATGTCTTGGCCATTGTGAATAGCACTGCATTGAATGTCCAGGTACATGTGTCTTTTTCAAGGAAAGTTTTGTCTGCATATATGCCCAAAAGTGGAATTGCTGGGTCATACAGTAGTTCTATATGTAGTTTTCTAAGGTATGTCCATACTGTTTTCCATAGTGGTTGTACCAGTTTACATTCCCTCCAACAGTGCAGGAAGGTTCCCTTTTCTCCACACCCTCTCCAGCATTTGTTATTTGTGGACTTACTAATGATGGCCATTCTGACTGGTGTGAGGTGGTACCTCATAGTAGTTTTGATTTGCATTTCTCTAATAATCAGGGATGTTGAACATTTTTTCATGTGCTTGTTGGCCATCTGTATATCTTTTTTGGAGAAATGTCTTTTCAGGTCTTTTGCCCATTTTTCCATTGGATTGTTGCCTTTTTTGCTGTTGAGTTGTATAAGTTGTTTGTATATTTTAGAGATTAAACCCTTGTCAGTTGCATCATTTGCAACTATTTTCTCCCGTTCTGTAAGTTGTCTTTTTTTTTTTTAAATGGTTTCCTTTGTTGTGCAAAATCTTGTCAGTTTGATTAGGTATCATTGGTTTATTTTTGCTTTTATTTCTGTTGCTTTTGGAGACTGACCTAAAAAAACATTTGTAGGGTTTATGTCAGAGGTGTTTTGCCTATGTTCTCTTCTAGGATTTTGATGGTGTCTCCCCAAAATAGGAAGATTTTTAAATATTGATGCCTAGATACTACTCTCAGAGATTTGAATTAAATTCCTCAGCAGTAGTGCTGAGGCATACATGTATTTTACTTTTAGGTTTCTCAGATGATTCTAATGTGCACCAGGATTGAAGGAGAATCACTGATCTTCCCTGGTGATATTTGAGGGGATGGAGCACCCATTGTCTTGGGTACAGGGTATACCAGGAACTTGACAAAGTTTACCCCTTCCAGTATCCCTTGATATGTAGGGTGGGTCACTGAGAAGAAATTATAGATTAAAAATTCCTGGGGAGCATATTAAGCATGCAGAGTCCAGGGTCACATCTTCATAGATTCTGATTCAGTATTCCTACTGCACACTATGCTAATTACCTGCTAACCACTTCATAGAAGGAAGACCTGCAGCTCACTGTCATTCAAAGCTTTAGTTCTGAACCACTTGTCCTGATTCATTCATTCTTCCCACCATTTTGCCTCTTCTTAATCCCTCAAACATCCGCATTTATTGCTCATCTTCTTTTCCATCTTCCACTTTCCCATTGGGCTTAACTTCTGGCATTTTCTTCTTCCTGGCTCCTCATTCAGTGTAGTATGATTTTCCTTATGAACCTGTTTTATTTAGCTTGTTTTAGGAAACTGCCCACACACCAGTTCCATTCTTCCCAGAGATTTCTCCCATTTGCATTCTCCTCCTCCATTTTCCGTATGTTGGGGTTATCCCAGTTTGAGCCTCCCTGTATTAGTTAATTGAAAAGCCACTTTAAAACTGTATGGCCTGGAGTTCCTATTGTGGCTCAGCAGTGATGAACCCAAGTAGTATCCATGAGGATGGGGGTTTGATCCCTGGCCCTGCTCAGTGGGTTAAGGATCTGGCATTGCCAGGAACTGCAGTGTTGGTCACAGACCTGGCTTGGACCCCATGTTTCTGCAGCTGTGGCATAGGCTGGCAGCTGTGGCTCCAATTAATTAGATCCCTAGCCTTGGAACTTCCATATGCCAAATGTGTGGCCCTGAAAAGAGAAGAAAAAAGAACTGTATGGCTCAACCCAGCAAATATGATTCTGTGGGATAACTAGATGTTTCCTCTAGCCTGGACCAGCTGGGCTGGACGTGAGGACTCACATCTTTGGGATCTCAGCTGTGATGACAGAGACAGCTGGAGGCCTCTCTCCAAGTGATTCCTCATCCTTCAGCTGGTCAGCCTGGGCATCTTCAAATGGTGATGGAAGGGCTTTTGGAAGCTGCAAGAGAGCACAAGCCTCAATAAGCAACGGTTTTTTCACATCTCTGTTTGCACTACCTTTGCCTATGTCCCATTGACCAAAGTTAAGTCACTTGGCCAAGCCACAAATCGGTGTGGGAAGGGGCCACCTGCAGGCACGAATCACTGTGGTGCCCAGTACTGCAAAAGTAGACTACAGCCTTTGCTCAAATTCTAATTATTTATGTACGTTTCATGTGCAAAATGTACTCACTTCCTCCGAGACCCCCTATGAAGCTCATTTAACTGTAGCCTTAGGCTCAGGGTCTAGAAACTTATGATTTCTATCAAGTTCATATGAGGATGAGTCAATTTCTTGGCTGTGCCTTTTTTAGGTCTAGAAACCTGTAAGTGAAAGAGACAAAATTATATGCTGTGCACACACACAACAAACATGAAAGACAGGGCCAGGACAATTGCAGTGAATACTTCCATTCAAAAAGGGAATTAAAGGAAAACACAGAGTGACACTGACTCCAGAATTCTGGAATCTCGCCAGGTACACGCTGCCAAGTTCCCCGTTCTGACAGCAGCAGGACCCAGTTTTGTTCCCAGTCCATTGTTCTCCTTTGCTCTTGGCGCCTCTGTCCAGCTTTTGGCATTGCCTTCTGAGACAACTTTCTTTTCCATAGAAGTAACCTGTGTTAGCCCCTTTCTGAGCCTACTTCTTACTCAAAAGGAGGGGGCATGGGGCGTCCAAAGGCCATTTTGCCGTTTGTGAAATCTCAGACTCTTTTATTCCAAGCTGGCTATGGTTTGTTTGTTTGTTTGTTTGTTTGTTTTTAATGAAGACTTTATCTTATTAAGGCAGTTTTCAGTTCACTGCAAAATTGAGGGAGAGGGTCAAAGAGTTCCCATCTATCCCCTGCCCCCACATATGCATAGCCCCCCATTATCATCTCCCACCAGAGTGGTGCATTTGTTACTATCAATGAACCTACACTGTCACATCGTAATCACCCAAAGTCCATAGTTTACATAGGGTTCACTCAGGGTGTTTGGGCTCTACAGTTTTAGACAAATTAATAATGATACATATCCTTCATTCCAACATCATACAGAGTATTTTCCCTGCTCTAAAAATCCTTTGTGCTCTGCCTGTTCATCCCTGCCAAACCCTAGCAACCACTGTCTTTGCTGTCTTTGTAGTTTTGCCTTTTCTAGAATTGTTGTGATTTTTTTTTTGCTGTTGTTGTTGTTTTTAATGCAAATCTCATTAAAATGTCCTAGGTGTTCTCTTATTGTCACTCATGTCTACTACATGCTCCAAACCACATCTGTAATTCTTTTTGAGACTCATGTCTCTCGACTTTGGACATGTTTGGCTGCCATGGAATAATACCCTTAAGATTCTTCAAAGCTCTTTTGTCTACCTGAGAGGTTCCCCTGGAAACCACCTTGTAAAACCCAAAACCCCAGATTCAAGAAGAAGTAAGTTTCAAAAGAAGAAGGAGAAGAAGGAGAAAAAGAAGAAGAAGAGGAGGAGGAGGAAAAGGAGAAGTAGGAGGAAGGAGAAGAAGAGGAGGAAGGAATCATTTCTGTAAGAACAGGAAGGTAGCAACATAGAGAGAGGGCAGGAATTTGCAAGGCCCAGACATGGGACACTGAGTTCTTCCTGGATGTTGTGTGGATGGGTTGAACCTGATTAAAAGCACAGGACTGGGCAAGCAGCCATAATTGGACAACTGCCATCCCAAGATATATTCCGTTTCCTGAGGTATTTTTTTTTTAATTCAACATTATTTACCTATACATTTACAAGTCATTTTATGGTGTTGGTCATGTATTGTTTTAAATGGTTCTCATCAAATTAATGTCATCATCTACCCCCCTGCCCCAGTCCCTTATTTAGGCAGTTTGGATTTTCTGCTATTAAAATAACTCTGCTGTCATCATCTCAATACATTTTTACTTTTGAGCTTGTTGGTTAATATATTTTCCAATCTTTTAAGAACTGGGTCACTGGTTAATTGCATAGAAACATACTTGAGGCAAGAGAGCCAAGTGCCCAGGGTTTTCTAGAAGAGTTGTAGCAATTTATAACACTGTCATCAGCCTACCTAGTTCCCTGAAGATTTATCATCATTGAGTTCCATCATTATTCTTTTTTTTTTAAATGTAACAAAAATGTAACAGACAAAATGGCATCTCATGGTTTTCATATCTGTTTCTTTAATGTCTAAGTAGAGCAATGATTTTTTCCTTTTGTTAAATTGCCCAGAGTCATTTTTCTTGTGTGGAGTCTGTGCCACTTGCAGAGTATAAGTATAAAATTAACGTTAGGTTCAGCTGCAAATGACCAAAACAAGAAAATCCAAAGGCCAAAAAAGCCTAACTGTGGCTTTTTTCTTTCTCACTAAAAAGAAGTCTGGGGACAGTCCAGTGCTGCCAGGCGCTCCAAGTTGTCAGGGACCCGGACTCCGTAAAAGTTCCTGCTCTTTTATCCTCAGCAACAGCTTCTGCGCTCCAGTTGGCAGGCAGGAGATGAGGGGGTGGGGGTGGGATAAGCCTTTTCCCTTTAAGGACATTTTCCAGAAGGTGCACGCCACTTCTGTTTATATCCCCTTGGCCAGCACTAAGTTTTATTTCTAGAAAAAAAGGGAGGACATAGAGCACTTTGATGAGCAGTCTCTGCCCCACAAAGCCAAGTTCCAGCTCCCATTAGGGATGAGAAAGTAGTGGCAGTGGGAGGAAAAGATGGTGCAATTCAATGGGGAGTGAGCAGAAGTGCGCCAAGGCTCAGGCTGGCAGAGACGGATGTGTGCTGGTGGGAAAACCTCGCCTGTGGAAATCAGGTTCTGTCGGATCCTGCACTCCTTCTGGTGCTTAACCCCTGGCCTGCTCTAAGAGACCTTCTGTCTCCTTCCCAGATCTTCAATATTTTCCAAGAACCCAGCTCAGACCTCAGCTCCTTCTGCAGCCTTCCCTTACCAGCCCAAGCACTTACTACTTATTTGAACCTAGAGCCTGAGGTAGGTCTTGTCAAGCTCTTATTCCCGTATGTGTAGATGACCCAAAGAGATTACGAATCTATGGAAAGCCGGCAGAATACCTTACATCGAGGACATCACCCTTTCATATTCTCCTGCGTCAATTCAGGAATCTCTGCCTACACCCAAATACCCTGTTTTGGAAAATCCAATGCTACAAAAATCCAGTGAATGTGATTTGCTTAAGAAGACATCGAGTTATATTACACCAGCAGCTTTTAGGTTCTTATCTCGTCAATAAACAGACAGTATGGAGCCGGGATAAGAACATTTGGGACTTAGTAATATCTTTTTGTTTTGTCATTTTGTTTTGCTTTCCTCAGATCTGCTTTATAGATAACTCAGAAGTATCAAAGAAAATACTCCTCAAAATTGTACATGTGGCTTGAAACTGTATATCAGGGGTACATTAAGTATATGACAAATTGGAGGATGTTGCCTGATAATTAGGATGTTAGTAATCTGTCTCATAAAAAAAAAGGAATATTTGCCCATTTATTCACAAACAGGTCATATGTATTGAGTGCCTGCTACCTACTAGTCACAATGCTGGGTCTGATACTCTGGAAGATTCAAGATGAATCAGATGAGGGAGTTCTCGCTGTGGCTCAGCAGGTTAAGAATGTGACTAGTATCCATGAGGATGCAGGTTCAATCCCTGGCCTCGCTCAGTGGGTTAAGGATCTGATGTTGCTGCAAGCTGCAGGCTTGGATCTGGTGTTGCCGTGGCTGTGGCGTAGGCTGGCAGTTGCAGCTCCAATTTGACCCCTCACCTGGGAACCTCCAAGTGCCACAGATAGAGCTGTAAAAAGAAAAACGCAAAAAGAATCAGACCAGGATGTGGCTGTCAAGAAGTTTTAGCTTTGTAGATGAGAAACACACACAGAAAGGTCAGTATGTAACACTTTAACTGTCCCTTTAGCTGTTGGAGAGTGGAAGAAACCCAATTAGCAGAAAGAGAACCTTGCTATGTGTTAATTGAGCACAAACAGGCAACATAAGAGTGGCTCAAAACAGCCCTTGACTTAAAGTGGACAGGAAGGGAGGTAGAGATGAAAGTCAAAGTCAAGAGGACAGTATGAATCCAGGTAGGCTGGCAGACATCGTCAGAGTCTGGAATTTGCATGGGCAAGTGCAGGGCTGAAATTTGGGCCTTTGCAACTGCGTCTATTGTTTGGCCATGCCTGCCACATTGATGATTATGGATCTTGCCTCTTACCCCAGCTACACCCCAGGTATAGGAAGGGGTATAAAGAAAAGCAGGTGTGAAAGGCAGGAGAGAGCCAGATGGTCGAGGGCCCCAAATGCCAGGCTGGGAAGCTGAGAGGCAGTGGGGAGCCATGGCCAAGTATGGTCCTGGAATCAGGTAAAAGAAACACTCAAGTTCACATTTCCTCTTTATCATATATTTACTGTGTGAATTTGGCCAACTACACACTTCTTACATGTAATGAGGATAACGATACTGACATCACAGTCCATACTCAATCTCTCATTGCCCCACAAAAGTCATTAAACATTTTGTGCAGCGTAATATGCTGTCATATGACTAATGGCCTTACTAAGCAGGCTATAAACTACAACTTAGTAAAATTATAAATGAATTAATTCTTTTATAGCTACAAAATTATAAAACAGATGAGTGCATCCAGATCTAATGGCTCCACTTCCAGAAACTTCTTGACACTTCTTGAGTTGTCTGGCTGAGGCTTGAAGGAGGAGGAACCCCCGGATGTCTGAGTTAAAGACACAGCAGGGGATCCAGGTGCTTGGCGTTGGTCCTCTTCTCTGTTTGCCAGTTAGGGAGGCCCCTCCACCTAAAACTACCTCCCTGGGAGGGAGCTGGGGTGTGGGAGAGGAGGAAGCAGTGCAGGAGGCTTTTGGGAGAGAAGGTGAGAGGATGCCAAGGAAACCTTGTTTTACTGAGTGACACCCCCCTTCCTATGACACACCCTCCAGAAGCTGGGCTCTGGAGAGCCTTTTTTTTTTTTTTTTTTTTTTGGCTTTTTAGGACCACACCCGAGGCATATGGAGGTTCCCAGGCTAGGGGTCAAATCAGAGCTACAGCTTCCTGCCTAGCCTATACCAAAGCCACAGCAACGCAGGATCCAAGCCGAGTCTGCAACCTACACCACAGCTCACGGCAACATCGGATCTGTAACCCACCGAGTCAGGCCAGGGATCGAAACTGCAACCTCTTGGTTCCTAGTCGGATTCATTTCTGCTGCACCAGGACGGGAACTCCTGAAGAGCCTTTTGAGCTGGGGGCCCACGGGAAACTCTGCCCAGCAAGCAGGTTCAGGAGGCACTTCTGGTTGGCAAGTCTGGCATTGGCAGCATAGAGTGTCTAGAAACCCTGAGTTGCTGAAGGGGCCCTGGGAGTGGGAAAGAATGCAGACAGAAGGCAGGAGGTGAGAAGACGGGAGCATCCACACCTACTTCACCAACCAGAGCAAGGCCTTCAGCAATGGTCTACCTTTTTACAATTGATGTATCTGTCTCAGCTCTTCAGCACACACGCCTTACTATGTGACACTCAGAAAGCAAGTCCCTGGGAATGAGAACCGTACCTGGAAGACTGAGAGTGGGGAGAGAGGAAGAAGACAAGGAAATGAGCAGCTGGAACTTGGAGGAAGTTGGCTCTGGCTGGCCTGTGGAAATGGGGGCTTGAGAACTTTGGCTTGAAGGAAGTAGATGTTGGGCTAGATGCAGTCTGGGGGTGAATGATGGACAGGGATGTTCCAGAACAACCCACCGCTAGGGGCACTTAAAGTCCCATCAAAGTTTATACAAACATGGGAAATTTGAAGAGAATCAGTTTCCAGAATCCTGTGTCCCTGTGTGTTATTTTCCAAAACTGATCCCCCGGAGGACAGATCCTGGATGGCCTGGTAGTTCTTATTCCCTACCTCACCATTGACAATGGCCCTGTGGCACTTTGCCAAAGGAAGCTCCACCTGTCCTGCAGGCAGTGTCTTACTACAGTGCACTGCTCCACAGAGGAAAATCCGCCCCCCCCGGGGGGGGGGCAAATAAAGAGTTAACTTAGAACATGGGTGTCTGCATCTCAAGTACATATTTTGCATTGATTTCAAATAGAAGGTGAAAGATTATGATTATAGTTTCAAATTAAAGTAAGTTAAAGGGGTAATTTTCTTAAATATTTGCTCAAACTCATGGGGGAACAATTTCCTTTAGCTTTTGCCAAAATATTATTGTGTATCATAAATCTACATTCGGTTTTTTAATTTGGGTACAATTTTTCTGTTTGCTTCAACTTTTTTTCACCTTTACTGACCCATTAGCGTCTGTTCTTTTTTTTTCCTGTAATTTCCGCAAAATATTGTCTTATTCTAGCAGTGAGCAATATTTATAATACATAAATTGACCTTTAAAAAGGCTAGTTTCAGAGTTCCTGTCGTAGCTCAGTGGTTAACGAATCCGACTAGGAACCATGAGGTTTCCGGTTAGATCCCTGCCCTTGCTCAGTGGGTTAAGGATCCGGCGTTGCCGTGAGCTGTGGTGTAGGTCGCAGACACGGCTCGGATCCCACGTTGTTGCGGCTCTGGCGTAGGCCAGCGGCTACAGCTCTGATTGGACCCCTAGCCTGGGAACCTCCATATGCCGCAGGAGCGGCCGTAGAAAAGGCAAAAAGGCAAAAAAAAAAAAAAAAAAAGGCTAGTTTCCTTTTTATGTTTAATGATTATGTTAAAATTTTATATTTTAATTATTTTATTTCACGCAATTGTATACCAATAGAAATTATAATGAAAAATCCATCTAGAAGATTGGTTAACATGTACAGTCTTATAGTGACAGGAAATTTTAACTTTTTCAATTTTTTTTCTTTGGCTGTTCCTGCAACATGTAAAAGTTCCCAGGCCAGGGACTGAAACCACAGCACAATAGTGACCCAAGTCACTGCAGTGACAACACTGGATCCTTAACCTGCTCTGCCACAAGGGAACTTCAACTTTTTCAATTTTGAAGTAATAATGATCATTGTAAGTATTCAATCTAGAAAAATTTAATATGTAAAACTTGAACTTATGTGAATATTTTGTTGCCGAGAATTATGATATGGTGATCAATCAAAGATTTTCAAGTTTAAAAGTATGTTGTACTAAAATAAAATTCTGTGGGTAATGTAGATGGAAATATGAGTGCAAGAAGGAATAAAAAATAATGGAAAGTGTCTGGCTGTTAAAAAAAGAGCTTGTTCATGTATTTTTCGAATAGATGAAGGTAGGTATTTTATACATTTAATTGAGTGATTTCATATTTTTAAGTCAATGTGCCAGAAGTTATATATTTCTCAATTATTTAAACTTGCAATAAAATTTTTATATGTTAAAATTAGAAATGTGTGAGGATATATAGTTTTTCCAAGAGTGTTAAGGGTTCCCAGAACAATCTATGTCATAGGTCTCTGCCCTAAGAGGTGGGATGTGAATACGGAAAGGGGGTGGCAGGGGAAGTGCCAGCCCCGGCTGCCATTTTGCTGCGAGGTGGGTTTGTGCCCCATGTCATTTCTGAGCTGCCTCTGCTTTGCTGTCAGGATGTGTTGTCTGGCTTTCCGAGAGGACGTGAAGCAAACCGACCTGAGTAGGAACACCGCTGTCTCCAGAGAGTTCAGATGTGAACAGGCATGATGATGGAGTCCACCGGTGGATGCTGACCGTGAGTTTGCCTTGCAGCCCATCCTGTAGCTCTCACAGTCCTACGAGAGCATGGCAGTGCGACGTGCTAGTGGGGGAGTGAATTAAACTCCCTGGAATGCTAATGTCTTAGTAGAGCTGCTGGTTAGGTGGAAAGAATGGTGCTAAAAATGCGTGATGGAGAGTTCCCGTTGTGGCGCTGAGGAAATGAATCTGACTGGTCAATGAGGATGCAGGTTTGATCCCTGGCCTCAATCAGTGGTTTAAGGATCTGGCATTTCCGGAAACTGTGGTGTAGGTCACAGGTGTGGCTCGGATCCCTGTTGCTGTGGCTGTGGTGTAGGCTGAAGGCTGCAGCTCCAATTAGACCCCTAGCCTGGGAACCTCCATATGTCGCTGGTATGGCCCTAAAAAAGCATTTAAAAAAAAAAGCGAGATGGAAAGGGTAGGAGAACGCAGATTATCCTATCAGCCTTCACGCCAAGAGCCCTGGGTGACTCTGACTGGAGGATCTACGCTTCTCCAAGCTCAGGCAGAGATGGTCCCTCAGCAGCCCTGTCAGTGGTGATGGCTCACCCCCTCCTGGCCTCATTACCCTCTGCTGGTGTGTTTCATCCTCCTCTCCTGTGGTTCCCTGGAGTCTCACCATCTGCTTAGGATGTTTACCAGCAAGTGCTGTTTGGACAGAAGGTGCACTGGGTTCTCTGGGTCCAGGGAAGTCAGTTTCCCATCATCTCCAGAAGTGCCTTTCTAGGGGGTGCCCACTTCTCACAAGGACAGACTCTGTCTGGGAATGATGGCCCCAGGGCTGGCCTGGCAGGAACAGGGCAGCTGGGAGGGATGATCTGAGGCCAGCGGAGACACCCTCTTGGCAGCAACAGATAAGACACTCGGAAACAAAGGGGGTCCTCAGGTAACCACAGCTGTGTGGTCCCCACAGCTCTGACGACCAAAGACAAAGCAGGTGGTATGAAGTGGCATCTCCAGTTTGAAGTTAAAATAGTAACCTTCCCAGTATGCCCTTTCCTTAATAAACCCCAAAGTCACTTTTATGATGGGAGGGTCTCACTGCCCAGTGACCTGTAGATCAGTGGTCCTTAGGGTGGACTGTGACATCCATGAGGTCAAACCTATCCCCATAGTGATATTAAGATTATTTAAGGAATTCCCGTTGTGGCTCACCAGGTTAAGAACCCAACGTAGTGTCTGTGAAGATTAAGGGTTTGATCCATGGCCTCAGTCAGTGGGTTAAGGATCTGGCGTTGCCACGAGGTATGGCATAGCAGGCATTGCTGTGGCTGTAGTGCAGGCCGGCAGCTGCAGCTCTGATTCCACCCCTAGCCTGGGAACTTCCATAAGCCACATGTGCAGCCCTAAAAAAAAAAAAAGAAAAGAAAAAAGAAAAAAAATTTTAAATGTTCATTCTCTCATAAGTATGTAGGAGAGGAAAACATTCTCCTCGACCCTTTTAGGGTCCCTGACTGGGTCTGAAAAGCTGACCAAGAATGATTAATAGGAGAAAGGCATGTACATTTTCTTAAATTTTTGCATGTACTCGAGAGCCTTCCCGAGAGGATGAAGACCTGAAGAAGTGCCCACAGAAGGAAGCTTTTATACCTTTAAGACAAAGAAACAATAAATCTGAGGAGGATTGACAAGGCAAAGAAGTCTGGGCTAAACATAGGAATGGTAAAAAAATAACTCGAAAGATAAGCGATAGTTTAATAAGGTTTATTTGCAGATTCCTCCGGTGTCATCACTGGACTGATAAGAGTTTACCTCCAATAAAAGAAGAGATTATTTCCTGCCTTTAGGCAGATAAGGGAGAGCTTTTTTTTTTTTTTTACTGCCTTTTTTTAAAATTTTATTTTTATAACGACTTTTTCTATTATAGTTGTTTTACAGTATTCTATCAGTTTTTTACTGCACAGCAAAGTGACCCAGTCTCACACACACACACACACACACACACACACACACACACACACACACACATACATTCTTTTTCTCACATTACCCTCCACCATGCTCCATCACAAGTGACTAGATATAGTTCCCATTGCTATATAGCAGGATCTCATTGCTTATCCATTCCAAAGGCAATCATTTGCATCTATTAACCCCAATTCCCAGTCCATCCCACTCCCTTGGTGACCACAAGTCTGTTTTCCAAGTCCACAAGTTTCTTTTCTGTGGAAAGATTTATTTTTACTGCTTCTTAATTGCCTCCAGCTCAAAATAAATTTTATGTCAAAGAGGCAGATTTTGAGCGACACACTCTGGTTTCCTTCAGGTGTATCATGGAATTTTCCAGAGGCTCTGTGACATACAACAACATCTTTGCTTTGATGACAAATAGCGTGTGTGCTTTTGTGTTCTCACGGTGTAAAGGTTTCCCAGTTTTAGTTTCTACTGGAGTCAATATCAACAGCTGTAACCCAATAGGTATCGCAAAAGCCTTGGAGTTTCCGGTATTTTAAAGAATGCTAAAAAGTCCTGAGAGTGAATGAATTTAAGAATTGCCCTCTTAGATTATCTATCTCAGCACTTGTTTTGTAGTTTGGAGAACAAGTTTCCCAAAGAGAGGAGATCATCTGCTTAAGATGACACTGAGCTTGAGGCAGAGCTGGGAAGGGACTTCTGTACACACCACGGGGCCCAGGTCACTTTGTTGCTATTGGCCACAGAAGTGAGCCTCACATAAACTTACCTCCCTCCAAGGATGTGGGGCATCCTTTTGCCTCCTGTCTCCCTCCCCACCACTGTGGGAGGAGAGGGTCTCAACAAAACCACACTAGAGGAGTCTCTGATGCTAACAAAATCGGCAACGTAGGGTTCATCTGTTCTCCCTTTTGGAGGATGTCAGGCTTCTCTGCACACATCCAGGAGTAAGTCAATCTGGAACAGAGCAGGGAGATTGGAGCAGGGAGCAGGGTGGACTGGTCTGCAGCAGAACCCGTCTAGACTGAAAGGTGACCGGATGGAAACAGCCAAGGTCTATTTTGTCTCATAACTTGGATTCCAACCCTGTGATCCTAATCTGTGGTGACTAAGGTTATCTTCTTTCTGTCAATGTACTGTTCTCCAGGCCCTTTCAGACACCATAGGGCATAGCAGTGAGAGCCTTAGAATTATCTAGTGCATCTGCCCATCACTCAACGGTGTTTGTTGACTGCCTGCCACATGGCTCACACAGGTGGGTTCTGGGGATATAGCAGGGACCAGCCAGATACGGGCCCTTCTCTCATGGAGACCACCCTCTAGCAGGATGGTCCAGGTTCTCCTTTTCAGATGCCAGAGGCTCAGAGAGGTGAAGTGACTTGTCAAAATCACACAGCTAGGAGAGGAATGAATTTTCTGAGAATCTTCTGTGTGCCTGCACCCCTGGGAGATACAGTGGGTAGAGGGGATTTCACCTGTGCCACAAATGAGCTTGTTGGAGAGTTGAGACATGCCCAAGAGAGTATTATAAGGATTTCGAGGGCAAAAACTATGTAGGCTACTTTGTTCATAAAGTAACTGTCCAATTACTTTAATTACTTGAGGGCAGTTTATGTGAAGAAAAGTCATTCGGGGGCTAGTTTCTTGTCTTTGTTATTTCTTTAAGGTTTAATTTATCAAACTACACATTTAAAACTCAAGTTCTCTCAAATTCTGCTTATAAATAAATTCGATTTTTCAATCCACCAAATTTGAAAAATGTGTTGTAAAACTTACACATTCAGTTGAACTGCTTTAAACATTTTCAGCTGCATGTACAAATTTAATACATCTGATTTCCTTTTTAGTAAGTAATTCAGTTGCCTGACCTCACAAAACATCCTGAGTACCCAAATAAGCTCACAAAGAATTGTCAAGTCACAATCTTCTAAATGTGGTGAAGGTTAAGTTTTCTTGAGTGTTTCAATGCGTAGAGAACAGTGAAATTTCTACTTAAAATCAAAAGTCTAAATTATTACACAGTTAACATTTTAAATTGAAATTCCAACACTGACCTATTTATAACCCAAATAAGCCAACTTATCCTCAGTGTTCATATTTCTAAGGTACCTAAATTGTACACATTCCTGACACAAAATATTAATACTGTTGCTTGATACTCTTTAATATTCTTATACCAATTTTAACTTTTTCTGAAACAAGCTAGGGAATAATTTAGATCACCCTGCCATATTCTAGGAGTTACCTTGTTAAGGAGTTTTGAGGATTGCTTTCTCAGCTCACACATTTATCAGCCACTTTGTTCCAGATACTGGCCAAACCCTTATCTGCTGCCCTGACATCAAGAATACTCAAAGTGGTGTCCCCAGGCATGGATGTTACATTCAAGTTAAATAGTAACTATTTCGACTTCCACTAAAACTTGTCACTTGATTGGATTTTTCTCTTTTGGGTGAGGAGATCTTCGGACATCTTAAAAGTATTTGTGTCAATACCCTGGAATTGAGAGACTCTTGTACAGTTTGATCTCGTCTATTTTTAGAACCTCACAAGTCTTAGGAATATTAAGACATTGACGGGTGTTCTGCTGAGGGCAGTGAGTCATTTCCACACATGCCATATGAACAGTCCCTCTTCTACTTTAAAATCACATTTTAGGATGAGGCCCTGGCCTTCAAGGCATTTAGAATTGTGCATTCTTTTCTCTAGGTCTATCATGAGCTTCTTAAAGGGTTACGTTTTGTCAAATATACCTCTTAAAATCCTTCCCCACACCTAACACAGGATACTCAATGCATGTTTTAGGAGATTAACAAATGTTTAAGGACTAAGAAACTGTGATGAAATGGTAGAATTAGGTGAAAAACTGATGTCAAGCTGATTGAGTGGAGAGATAAAGGTTTGTCCTTGAAGATGTTTGAAAGCAAAGTGGGTATAAATGGATGGGAAGTTAAGGTATAAGGAAGAATACTACTGATGGATGGAATGAGTGAGTTTAGAGAAAAGTAATAATACCCAAATTTATTGAGTGCTTACTATGTGCCAGGCTCTATCTTAAATGTTTTTCTGTGTCTTAACTAACTCATTTGATCCTCAATACCCCTGTGAGGTGGATATCATTATTACCACCATTTTCAAGGAGAGGACACTGAGGCACAGGGAGGTTAAGTCATTTATTGTTATACTGCATGCATGGTAATTTACTTTAAGATAGCTCAGCATAGGAGTTCCTGTCATGGCTCAGTGCTTAACAAATCTGACTAGCATCCATGAGGACGCAGGTTTCATCCCTGGCCTAGCTCAGGGGGTTAGGGGTCTGGCGTTGCCATGAGCTATGGTATACATCACAGAGGCATCTTAGATCCCACATTTCTGTGACTGTGGTGTAGGCTGGCAGATACAGCTCTGATTCGACCCCTAGCCTGGGAACCTCCATATGCCATGGGTGCAGCCCTAAAAAGACACACACACACACACACACACACACACATACACACACACACACACGCGCACGCGCACACACACACAGATATCTCAACATAAACTTCAGTATGATATTCGCATGTATAACTTAACCTTAGGCTTGGTGTAGGTAGGTAGCAACTGAAATCTAGCCAGGAATTCTTGCCCCCTCTTCCTAGTTTTGCAGACTGGTCGTGCTATAGAGTATTGTTCTGTCTAACTAGAAGTGATTCTTTTTTCTTATTGATATATAGTCGCTTTACAATGTTGTGTTAGTTTCTGGTATACAGCAAAGTGATTCAGCTATGTATATATTAGGTATATATTATATACATATATATTCTTTTCCATTATGGTTTACTATAAGTTATTGAATATAGTTCCCTGTGCTATAGTGGGAGCTTATTGTTTATCTGTTTTATGTATAGTAGTGTATATATGTTAATCCCAAACTCCTAATTTATCCTTCTCCCATTCCCTTTCCCTTTTGATAACCATAAGTTTATTTTCTATATCTGAGTCTGTTTCTGTTTTGTAAGTAAGCTCATTTATATCATATTTTAGATTACACATATAAAAGATATATGGTGTTTGTCTGTCTCTGACCTACTTCACTTAGTATGGTAATCTCTAGGTCCATCCATATTGCTACAAATGGCATTATTTCATTCTTTTTTATGGCTGAGTAATATTCCATTGTATATATGTACCACATCTTCTTTATCTGTTCCTATGTTGATGGACATTTAGGTTGCTTCCATGTCTTGGCTGCTGTAAATAGTGCCGCAGTGAACATTGCAGTTCATGTATCTGTATAAATTATAGTATTGTTCATATATATGCCCAGGAGTGGGATTTCTGGATCATATGGCAACTTTATTTTTAGTTTTTTAAGGGACCTCCATAATGTATTCCGTAGTGGCTGTACCAACCAAAATGCCAATGTGCATTCTTACCAGCAGAGTAGGTGGGTTCCCCTTTCTATGCCCTGAAACTCTGTACCTGTTGGCGTGCTTGAGTATGGGGCAGGGTCAAATCAAGTGTACAAAAACAGAACTGGGATGTTGGTTTTGAGCCTGCTTGCCAATAGATATTTGCACTTTTTGCAGAGTTTGATCTCAGATTCACCACCACGGTGGCATGTGCCTGTTAGTGAGCTTGCTGGGGACTGCTCTACCTTTGATCACCAGCGGTTACTGTTACCTGCCAGAAACCCTGGCAATTGCCGAACTACCCCATTGCTGGGGGAAGCCTGCAGCTGCCCCCAGTTGCATAGCTGGTAAGGACAGCCCCAGTGATCACCCCAGGCCTGTGGCTCCCTAATCCGCCTGGAGAGAGCCACACGGCTGCTCTGTAAGAGGAGACTGAACATATGTGCATGGGCTAATAGCAGAGGGGCAGGGTTTCTAGGCAAAGCACGCAGCAAGAGGCAATAATGTTTAAGAGGAAAGATTCCTTGGAGTCAGGAAGGGAGGAGACAGTGGTGTAAAGACAGTGGTGCCTCTTTGAGTAAGTTTAGAGACAGAGGGAGGTATGCAGATTCTTCCTGGCAGATTGTATGTCCTTGGTAAACTAGGAATCAAAGACTTGGGTTGAAAGGGAAGGGGCTGGGATCCCTGGCGAGGGACGATAAAGGCCCTTTTGTTTCTCCCACTTCTGTTCTTACATGAAGCAGGGCTGTCCAGGACCAGGAGGAAAGCCTGGGGAGGCTGAGTGTGGTCCTAATGTTGAGCCAGGGCATCTGTGCCACCCCGGTGCCATCCAGCAGGAGACCTGGAATACATGCCTGTCCTAATGATCAGTGAGCAGAGGAACAAAGCGCAGCAGGAAGGACCAAGCAGCCAGAGCACCCACTGAGCAGGACTCAGCCAGTCTGGAGAGGTGGGCAGTGATGGGGCGCTTTGCTGTCCCTTCCCAAAGTGCGCGGGAGTGTTCAGGATGCTCGTGGTGAATTTTAAGTTTCCCTGAGGACAGTCAGTTTGAAGAGGTGACATGACCCTGCCTGTTGTGCCTCTGTAAAAGCTGATGAATAATTCAAGGCAACGGTAGGGCTCAGAGCAGGGACATCCTGGTGAGTTGCCAGGAGACACTTCTCAAAGGCAGAGCCCTTCTCTGTCTTCTCTACTCCTTGGCATCCTTGGCCCTGACCCCATGAGCTCCCATGGAGCCATGCTCCTTTCAGCCTAGGGGATGAGTGTCTTCCTCGCAGAGGCCCTGGAGGAGCCTCCAAATACAGCAGAGACAAGCAGAGGCGACGAGGCCAGCTGACTCCCTCTCCCTGCATTGTGCTGTGGGAAGCAGGGGCGCTGCCAAGGGGCAGGGGCGAGGCAGGGAATCCCATGTGCCTGCTGGGCCTTACCCCTGCCTGCCGGTGGAGACAGACAGTCTCTTTCTTTATGACTAAACTGCTTTGTAAGCAGCCCCTCTCCCTGGATGCACCTTTGACCTAGGCTTGTTGCTCCTCATTCAGAGGAATGAGCTGTCTGTCAAGAGACCCTCAAATGCAGCAGATGCCCATGTCCCGCTGGAAGGAAATTTGTCCACCAGCAAATCGGACACCTGGGTCAGAGAAGATCGTAATCAAATTGTCTGGGCTTTGCCTCCCCATTCAGCTGCACGGGGATGCTTGGTGTGTCCTCTAACACAAAGAAAACACCCTTCAATGCACAAAACAACAGTCTGCTTCGGTAGGAAGAGCAGCTGTGCAAAGGTCCTGGCATCAAACCCAGTTACTCAACAGGAGGGCTGACTCCTGCTCTCCCAAGCCCTGTGGGCCTGCCTCACTGCGGGAAAGACTGTCTTAGGCCACCACACATGAAGTCAGAGAAAAGCGGTCTGCCAAGTATAATTGCACTTCATTCGGAGAATAAAGTTTTCGTATAGTTTTCAATATACAGGATTTACAGCACCTCAGCTTTTAAAAAAAAGTATATTATCACAACTCAGGCATAAACTCATTTGAGAAATCCTGGCAGCCATGCCAAGATTTTGCATCAGACAAGGGAGTGGATGTTGCTCTCAACAAACCCATCATTCGTTTTCAGCTATATTCCCCCCAATGCAGAGGGAGGCATTCACTCTGTGGGTGCAAATCCTACTAACGAGTCAAGCCCCAGAGACTTTGGGTCAGTCACTGCCAGGAGACAACACCGCCTGATAACTTTTGGTTACCTTGGGAACACTAAGCATCGTATTTCATTAAAATAGATATTCTCACTCTTCGGCCAAGTGGTGCTCTGTTTTATTTTCTCACAACATGTATCTGAGACCCAGGGATAGGCTGAATGATGTGAGGGAAATCTTAAAGAAAGAGAGAGGATTGGCAAGTGTGTGCAGGGGGTATGTTGGGTAAAAAAGTTACTGTTTATAAAGACAGAACATTAAGAATCTACTCATTGATCAACAAGCCAAGATTGAGCATCCACAGAACTGCTGGGATTTAGATAAATTGAGACAATAACAATGATAATAGAGCACTTTCTGTGACTTCTGCTCTATTCCAAGCTGCTGTGGCCTGAGTGTTTGTGACCTTCCCAGCTTCATATACTGACACTTAACTCCCAAGGTGATGGTGCTGGGAGGTGGGGTTATTAGGAGATGATTAGATCATGAGGGCAGAGCCCTCACAAATGGAATTAGTGCCCTTGGAAAAGAGACTCCAGGAGCTCTCTCCTCCCTTTCTCTGTGTGAGGACACAGTGGCCAGTGGGGAAGCTAACTCTCCAGAAATGGAATCTGTCAGTATTATCATCTTGGGCTCTCGAGCCTCCAGAACTGTGAGAGATTCATTTCAGTTATTTATAAGCCATCCAGTTTATGATATTTTTGTCACAGCAGCCTGAACAGACTAAGACGGAAGCCTTCATGTTTTGGGAAATGTGTCATCTGGTGAGGAAAAACCACATAGACCCAATTAACATTAAAGCACAGGAGAGTGTAACTGATAGTCTAAGAAAAAATAATGTGAGGAAAAACCGCATAGACCCAATTAATATTAAAACACAGGAGTGTGTAATTGATAGTCTAAGAAAAAATAATAAAGATCTGTGTGAAATTACACAGGAGGGAGGCATAAACTTTTTTTTTTTTTTTGGCTTAGAATCACAGCCATTTATTTAACTCATGCTTTGGCCGTTGGCAGTTAAGACTGGGCAGTTCTGTTTTCCTTTAAGCATCTGTGTTAGCTCCTAGCCAGCTGGGTAGCTCTGCCTCTGGGGCTTGGCTGCATGCTGGTTGGAGAGGTGGGGTCAAAAAACTCTCATCCTCCAGCCCGCTGGTGTGAGCAGATGTTCCAAGTTAATGCACAGGAGTGTGCAAGGCCTCTTGAGGCTTAGGCTCAGAGTGGTCACTTTGGCTGCATCATACTGGCCGAAGCATCACAGCCTCAGCCAGATTCAAGAGCAGGAGAAATAGACTCCTTATTTATTTATTTATTTGTTCATTTGTTTATTATTTTCAATTTTTAAGAATTTCAGCTTTATTAAGGTATAGTTGACATATAAAATTATAAGATAATTACAGTACACATTGTAGTGGGTTCTTTTTTTCTTTTCATGACCACACCTACAGCATGTGGAAAGTCCCAGGCCAGGAGTCAAATTGGAGCTGAAGTTGTGGTCTACACCACAGCTTGTGGCAACACTGGATCCTTAGCCCACTGAGTGAGGCCAGGGAGGGCAGGTTGAACCCACATCCTTATGGACACTGTGTTGGGTTCTTAACCTACTGAGCCACAATGGGAACTCCTGTAGTGATTTTTTTTTAATTGAAGTATAGTTGATTTACAATGTTGTGTTAATTTCTGCAGTACATCAGAGTGATTCAGTTATACATATATACATGTATATACATAGTTATACATATGTATACACTCTTTGCCATAGGATTTTGAATAGTTCCCTGTGCTCTACAGTAGAATCCTGCTGTTTATCCATTCTATATATAATAGCTTATATCTGCTAACCCCAGCCTCCCACCTCATCCCTCCCCTGACCCCTACCCCCTTGGCAACCACAAGTCTGTTCTCTGTGTCTGTGAGTCTGTTTCTTTTTGTAGATTGGTTCATTTGTGTCATATTTTAGATTCCACATATAGGCGATATCATATAATTTTTTTTCTGACTTCATTTAGTATGATAATCTCTAGTTGCATCCATGTTGCTGCAAATGGCATTGTTTCATGCTTTTTATGGCTGAGTAGTATTCCATTGTATATACATACCACATCTTCTTAATCCATTCATCTGTCAATGGACATTTAGGTTGTTTCCATGTCTTGGCTATTGTGAATAGTGCTGCCATGAACATAGTGGTGTATGTATCTTTTCTTTTTTTTTTTTTTCTCTTTTAGGGCTGCACTTGCAGCATATGGAAGTTTCCAGGCTAGGTGTCAAATTGGAGCTACAACTGCCAGCCTACACCACAGCCAACAGCAACACGGGATCTGTGTTGTGTCTATGACCTACACTACAGCTCATGGCAATGCCAGATCCTTAACCCACTGAGCAAGGCTAGGGATCAAACCTGCATCCTCATAGAGCCTAGTCAGGTTCATTAACCACTGAGTCATGAAGGGAACTCCCCCTATCTTTTTGAATTGTAGTTTTTTTCCAAATATATGCCCAGGAGTGAGATTGCTGGATCATATGGTAATTCTATTTTTAGTTTTCTGAGGAACCTCCATACTATTTTCCATAGTGATTGCACCAACTTACATTCCCACCAACAGTGTAGAAGGGTTCCCTTTGGGAAACAAATTCTGAAGCTGGAGGATAGTGGTAGAAAAGTCTTCCTGGAGAACACACATGTTGGCCGCCCCTGGCACACGCAACCTCCACTCAGATGTATAAATATATTTGTTGAATCAAAGACTAGAGTGATGAGCATTTTCTTCCATTACGCCAGTGGATAAGTCTGGTCCAGAGCCCACATGGTCCCTCCCCTGACCCTGTTGCAGCTGTGCCATGAGGACTCAACATAGGACAATCAACCTTTGAAATTCTGCATTTTCCACACACCCCAGACAAAGAGCTTCCTCCTTACTTTACCTAATATTCTCTGTAGTTAACGAGTCCACTGGGCTGGAGTCACTCCCAACCTTCCACTGATCTTGATGACTCTACCTTCAACATATCCCCGGAACATGACTACTTCTCACCACCTTCCCTGATACTGCCCAGTCCATTGCTCACTTCCCTCTCTTGGTCCCCAACAAACACAGCAATAAGAAGGATCTCTTAAGGAATATAAATCACAGCCTGTCACAACCTATGCTCTTCCCATTCCCACATTCTCTAGGGCCTTCCATGCTCTGGCCCCTGCATCCTTTATGAGGAGAGCACACACACTTCCATTAATTCCTTGCCAGGGAATTTCTTTCTCACACGTGGTGAGACATGCACTTTCATCGTCTTCCCACTTTCGTTCAACTCTTGCCTATTACACTGAAACATGTTCTATCTTCTTCTTTATTGGTACCATTTGCGAGCCAAAAGACAAGCTGTATTAAGCCTAATAAATCTAAGAACAGTTATATAGAGAGTGAAGTTAGATTGATCTGAGAACCAGGGTTGGCATCTTCTGGTTTGTCAGAACTTCATGTCTGCAGAGTCCCGTAAGCATTCCCATAGATGCTTCCTTTGCCTCCTTCTCCTCAAGGCAGCCTGCTAGTCTTTGAGTTCTAGCCCCCTTCAAGTCATAGAATCTTTGCAAAATAATTTCTTAATTGGGGTTATGGTTTTTATGCTTTAAGTAGTAGTATAGAAAAAGGGAAGTTTTCTTCTTTCTTTGTAAGAAAAATTTTCAACAATATTAATGATTAAATAGGCATCTGTGATGGTACTCTTAGGATATAAACATACTTGTTATATGACTTCTGTGGAAAAACCAACTAATTTATGCTGAAAGGAAGAAAGGAGCAAAGGAAATTTACTTCATAAAAATAGAAGTGGGAGTTCCTGTCATGGCACAGTGGTTAACGAATCCGACTGGGAACCATGAGGTTGCAGGTTCCATCCCTGGCCTTGCTCAGTGGGTTAAGGATCCGGCATTGCTGTGGGTGTGGTGTAGGCCAGCAGCTACAGCTCCGATTAGACCCCTAGTCTGGGAACCTCCATATGCTGCGGGAATGGCCCAAGAAATGGCAAAAAGACAAAAAAAAATAGAAGTTATTTCAAAAAAATTTTCATGAACAGTCTTTGTTTATTCTTTTTGTTTTTTCCTTGAGGCATTGTTGAGGGGAAGGTGGAGATGAGTTTTGCTCCCTATTGTCAATCAATTCACAATATAAAAGAAGAAGCAAAGCACCCCCCCTACACACTCAGGTAGCCACAAATTTCAAATGGAGCAGGACACAAGATGTCTGTATTAATAAGATAAATGGCTAGGTCAATGATAAGTCCTTGCCTCCCAGTCCAGCACATCATTCTCGGAAGCTGAAGGAAGAGAAAAGCTGCAGAGAGCTTAAGTTAGATCAGCTCAGAGGAGGGGGCATTCCCAGGGAACTTCACTGTTTCATTTCAGAGCACATCTTCTGGTGTTGGAGCCCTGGGCCCCTGAAAATCTACAAAAAGGGGAGATAGACAGGACTCAGTTTGAATTTTTGTGTCCTATACAGAGCATCTAGCCAGACTAGGTAAGATGGAAATAAAGGGATGGACTAGGGCCAGCATTTTAGAACTTCAAAATATTTTGCTGCCTGAGAGAGTGTCTGTGAACTGACCATGATGACAGTTGGCTGTAGGCCTTAGCAGATGCATTTCCCAAACATTTTCGGATTTAATGAGTCCAGAGAACATCCCGTGGGGCAGGTCAGTCACTTATTACCAGATTACGATAAGGAAATGGGGGGATCTAAGGGTTTTAGTGAATTGTGGGGACACCAGGAGTGAGTGTCTCAGCCTGATTCTCATAAACACTTTTGCTTCCAGGAGAGGCAGCAAGAGGGGGTAGCTTCAAGTGTGAATGTGACTTCAGGGAAGAGGGGGTTGATTTCCCATGTGAACATCTAGTTCCATACACTCACGAACGCTGCCCAAGCCTGCAAAATCCAGTTTTTTGCAATGGATAATCCATCATGTCATCTGGCTGCCCAGAACTTACCCAGTGCCCTATCTTGGTCTGAAATGTTCTAGATTTATGATCCCACTTCCCCTGGAAGGAGCCAGAAACTCATTTTCCCAAATTCTTTTGCAGCTAGATAGAGACATGGGACCGTTCTCCTCAGATGCACCCATACAAGACTGATTTGGAGGCAAGTCAGGAGGGCTGAGTGGAAGACTTCTGATGGGGGTGGCAGAGAGACATTTGGACTGCAGAGGCAGAGGTCATTGATGGTCCCAGTGGCAATCCCCCATGTCTCTCCAGGAGTAATAGTTAGAGTGTTGGTCATAGCCGAGTAGTCTCCAAGTCTAATTCTCTAGCCCTCAGTGATATTTGGTGAAATAACCAATATAGTCCAATGAATACGATTGAGGTAGTTGCAGTGAATTCTGTTGTTTGCAACCAAGAACTCTTACCAATACTCCCTGCACATATAAGGGATGCCCCCAAACTCAGTAATCAAAATGAATATTTTAACCTAATATTCTAAGCATTTAAATACATTAAAGCATTTAAGCCTTGCAAAAAAAAGTATGCCTTGCTTACATTTATTTTTAAGTCAAAGAAACAGAATTTCAGAGAAGTCTAGTATTGTACTCAAGCAATTTAGTACACCCGGATTAAAACTAGAACTAAGCTTGCTGACTCCTGGTTCAGCACTTTCTCCATGAAAATCTGCCGCATCATAGAAGGATACTAAGTCATATTTTTGATTGAATTCAAATCTTCCATTAAGTGGCTCTGCCTCGGGCACCAACAGGACTCTGAGCAAGGCTGGGACTAGGGTGGGGCAAGTGTAGCACAGTTGCCTCCAGTGCAGAATTTAAAGGGGTGCCAAAAATTCAGTGATCAAGATATGTAAGACTTTAGTGCAATATTAAAAAATAAAAATTAATACATTCTATTGATTTTAACAAATATTAACACCTTTAAATTTCACCTTAAAATGAAAAATTTTAAATGTTAATTTAAATTTAAAATTTTAATTTTACATAACAGTAAATACATATTCATATTTAATTAATATAAATTTTAAAAATAAAAATTAATTTTCAAAAATCATTGAACAAAATATCACAATTTCAAATAAAACCAGAATCAGTATGACCTATTTTTCCCTTTATCCCAAGCTCTGATATAGTTACCGATCCTGTCTTTAGGGAACTTATACATATTGTCTAAAAATAAAGAGCACAGTTTACTTAATTGCCTTCTCAGATATTCAAATATTGAATCTTTTTTCCTTCTGGCATGTGAATTTTCTCTGGCAGAAGACATAGCAGCATCTCTCTGTGAGCATTCCTGAACCTGTAAATTTGGATTAGATCAGAATATCCGTGTCCAGACCTGTCTGGATCTTGCAGAAATATTAGCTCTGGCTGAATCTCTAACACAACAGAGTAAAGAACCAAATGAAACACAAGGAGACATAAGATTAAATTTTAATGAGGATCTGAGCTGTTGGCTGTTCAGCACCTCTAAAGAGATGTCTTGATAAAGCATAATGACAATCATGGTGATTAACACTTCCTTGACACCCTGTTCTAAAGACTCAGTGCTATAGAAACGTTAAGTAACTGACGCTCCTTGGCACAATCCTGTGAGTTAGGAACTCAGAGGAGCAAAGTGAGGTCGAAGTCCTAAATATCAAGTGGTAGAGCCACAATACAAGCCTAGGTGAAGTCTCCTTGCTCTAGTTTGTTTCCTTTCGAAAAAGTGGGTCTGTTCTCCCCAGAAATCTAGAAGTCCAAGGACAACAGAGCCTCAGGGTTGGACTGCCCCAGAAGGCCAGTGGATGTTGTTGGGCTGGGGAAATCTCACCTTCCTATTGATGAGTGACAGGAGTGGAAGGAGAGAAAGCAGCAACCTTCCAACCTGGAATGTCTGTCAATGGCCTGGCACCCCTAAATTGTCCTCACCATGTGGTGAAGTTTGGCTGGTCCCAAAGGATAGCTTCACATGCTTTGATGCTTGCTACATAAATCTAGAAGTTCTAATATGAAGAGAATTTCTTCAGAAGACCTAATATAGATGGGGGAATAGGCCCTGGTAAGCAAAGCAATTTCAATAATAAAAGCGGGACTAGAACCCAATATTCCAATCCCCGGGTGGGAGTCTATTCACAGCACAGTACAGTTGCTCAGAGTTGGTCCTCCATTCTTTGTGTCCTAAAGATTATACATTGTCAGTGAGGCTGAGCGCTTCTCTTAAAGGGTTTAGCCTGGAGTTCCTGCTGTGGCACAATGGGATCACAGCATCTCTGCAGTGCCAGGACACAGGTTCAATCCCTGGGATCCAGTGTAGCTGCAGGAACTCCATATGCCACAGGGAGGCCAAAAGAAAAACAGGTCTTGTCTGTAGACTGGAGGTCAAAAACTGGCATTTTAAGGGCTAAATCTAATTTGCAGGTGTGGTTTTTTTCCTTGGTTTTTAAAGTGTTTTTGAGAAATGTGAACAAGTTGCTATCATTTAAAAATCAAGACTTTTCACACACGAATCCAGATTTCTGACTTCTTTTGAAAAAATTCAGAATCAGGACACACTGGAACCATTTTCACACATGGTAACTAATGGCTAGAGCTGATGGTGTGCTGGAGTGAGCTCAGACCGGCTCCTAAGAGCCAATGATAAAGTGCTCAGAAATGTTGTGCGCGAGTGTTCCATAGCTGGGAGCTTGAATTCAGCTATAGAGAGATTTATATCTCAGGCATTGGCCAAACTACAATTAGGGCTTTTATTTCTCCTTCCCTTCCCTGCCCTGCCCTTGTCTCCTTTTTTCCCTTTCTCCCTCCCTCCCTCCTTCCCTTCCTTCCTTCCCCCCTTTTTGATCCTTCCATCTCCACCACACCACTTGCTCGATTACTTGTGCTTTTCTCTTTTCCTTTCTTTTCTTTTTGGACTGCCAGTTTCCTACCACAACACTGGCTGGAACTAAAGAGAACCCACCCTGTTCAGAAAATCATGGTCCCACTGGGCCGTCTTCACTTATTTATGTTACCCTCCAAGCTAGGGGAGCGACCAGAATTGGCATCTCCTACAGTAGACTCTGGACATAAATGGTGGTATTCCTAAAACCAGTTTGTACATTGCTGAGCAAAGGGTCAATCATCACCATCTCTTGATTTTAAGCTCTTTTAACAAAGTGTTTATTCACATATAACACAAATGTGCAAAATCTAAAGTCTCAGCTCAAGAAGTTATCATAAAGTGAGCACCACATGAGAATATCCAGTTGAGAAAGAGAACGTTGACAGTATACCCAGAAGCCCCTCATAACCTTTCCCAATTACTGCCTCTTCCTCCTTGTCAAAGGTAAACCATTTTCCCAACTTCTAACACCATGATTTCCTTTTGCCTGCTTTTGAACTTCATATAAGTGAAATCTAGAGCTTATATTTTCTAGCTAGCTTCTGGATTTGCTACTATAGTTGTGAGTTCCATTCATTTTTTTTATAATGGAATTCAACTATTCTTTATGAATATCCCACAATTTATTTATTCACTCTACTACTGGGTAGTTTCCAAATTGAGCTCTCTTAGCCTGGATTCCCCCAAAAGGAGATCCCATGACAGAGGTTTGCCTGTGGTCACTTTATTTGGGAATGTTCTCCCTGGGAGAGTGAAATGAGAAAAGAGAGGAGACCAATATAAGGATATTTTATTCAGTTAACTATTTCCACAATTAGCTACTGTTCAATCCTCCCAGCGTTTTCTAAGGGGCCTTTTGAAATGCGTTTCAGAAATGCTTACCAGGAAGAACGGAAGTAGAAACATTTATCCAGTGTCTTTTGGCTCCTGTTTCCCATTGTCCAAGGATGGTCCCACTAGTAAAAATCCTCTTATTCTTCTAGGTCATGCGTGCATGAGTTTTCCATGGGAATACCAAGTAAGAGAAGCTGCATTGCAGGAAATCAGGTGTATATGGTGCAGACCCCTAGGCAAAGCATTACTGATTGTACCTGCAGAAGCCAATGCTTGCATGAGATCAGTTACAACAGCAAAGATGAGGCCAAGGAGATTTTGAAGTTGTGCAAAAGAAGTGTCTCTATACTGGCTTTTTTGAATAGCATGGCTGTGAACATTCTTGTACATGTGCCTTGGTGCACATATGTACACATTTCTGTTGGGTATGTCCATAGGAGTGGAATTGTTGGAGCATAAGATATTTACATGTGCAATCCAGTTTTCTAAGGTGTTTATTTTACTTACAGGCCCACTAGCAATGACAACATTTTTTGTTGTCCTATCTCTTTTTAAAATGTTACTATAAAAATGTATGTATATACATATAGCTTTCTAATGGCTGGAGATTGTTGCCAGATTGTGTCTCCTCAACTGTCTGGTCCACTTAGCACCACATTTTACATCTGGTCATTTTAGTGCTGTGTCCTGGGCTGCAGATGTGCTCAAGTATTCCGAGCTGTTGGGTTGAGCTCAACAACTCTGCACTTGACCTCAGTGGCAATCCAAAGTAAACAAAGAAAAAGGAACAAGACATGTAATATCCCCCAAAGAAGTCACTGTAATTGATTAATTTCATCTATCAAGAAACCATTCCAAGTCTTTGACTGATTTGAGACTCCCTGTTGTGATAGAGAATGTCTTCCTCGAAGGGATGTTATAATTTTTGCCAGTAATATCCAGAGGCCTGCTTTTTTTGTGCTCAGAGACTAGGTTGCCTGTTAATATGTAATCTTTGATAGAGAAACGGAGAGGAAGGTGAGCCTACCCTTCAAGGTCTGGCCCCAAACCCTTTCCCCTTAGTTCTAGTCCAAGATTAACTTCCACCTGACTCCTCCATAATGCAGTGAAACAGCCAATTGCCCTCACTCTGAAATGCTCCCTTGGTTTCCACTGGCCACAATAAAATTTCCTTCTCTGTGGTCCTCTTGGCCTGAGCTTCAGAGGAACACCTCCTAGGAGATACACCAAGTCTAGCAGACTTAAGTATATTCAGCTTCTAAGCATCTCTCCCAAAGACAAGGAGGTGGGGTTGGATGAGTTGTAAATAGAAGTTTCTTGTCAAGAAGCCTCCAGAAGCTTGTTTTGTTCCTCCTTTTCTGTAGTCTGCTGTGGTCATTCCACTCCTTGACCACTATGAGCAGAAATTCTCTAGTCTTGCCTCAACCCTTTGTACTGGCCCAGCCCACCTGGCTGCTGTCTGATATGGGCAGTTCCTGGGGACACTTCTAGTCTAGCCTGCTATGCTGGTCCATTGTTGCTGGGCCCAAAGTGTGCTATGCTGGTCCATTGTTGCTGGACCTCTTAAGGAGGCTGGAGGGGAGTTCTCTTCCCTAGAGGGATGCTTCACCATTCAAGGCAAAGGACTTCACTATGGGTGAAGGGAGGTCAAACTAACCCTAACTTCTTGCACTGATGAGCATCCAGGATTTATCCTTGAATATCTCAACACCCTCTCATCTCCTGAGAAGGGAGACCCAAAGTTGTAGCATTTTTCTTTTGCGCCTCTTTTCTCTGCCTTAGGGCAAAGCTGGCTTGCTCACGGGTACTTCTACATTTCATTGACTCCAAACATACTGATTCATCTGGGGGGTGGGGAGGGAAGCAGCGATGATGGTGATGGGGAGCCAGATTTTAGAGCTTGATCTTACAACTTCTCTACTGCCATAACAGCCAATTTTTATTGCTGGACTTATTATGTGTACTTACTAAGCCCTTTCCATGCATATTATTTAATTCTACAACTCTTTGAGGAATTAGTCACCTTTATAGCTGAGAAAATGGTGTCTTTGGATACTGTTAGAAAGTGGTCAAGCTGGGATTCAAACCCAGGCAGCTGGCTCCTAAAGCCCACACCCTCAGTAAATACCTCCTGCTACCAGGATTTCTTGCTCAATCACCCAAATGCTGGTTCTCAACTCCCAGCTATTATATTAGTCTTCCTTCTTTGTGGCCCCAGCTCCCAGGACTGTCCTGAAAATGACTCAAAGAAAGTTGACTGGGACCCATCCCCACCCCTTGTCTTTTCCCCAGGGCTCTTACGTCCTCCTGAGATGGGAGGACGTGGGTTTTGAGCTCTGCAGTGGTGCAGAGCATGAGCTCATGGCTAAGCCATGGCTTGACTTAGACTCTTCAGCCTCAATCCCAGCTTCGTCACTTAGCAGATGTGAAAACAGCAAGTTATTAAACTTGCCAGCCTTGGTTTCTGCGTCACTTCTATGAAAAATAGTAATGCCTGCCTAATAGAGTTTTTCATAGGATTGGAGGAGCTGATACATAGAACACTTAATACAGTAACAGACATTCTGTGAGATGCAGTGAATATCAGTTTTTACTGCTCGCGAAATTCCTAATCAGTTTTTTGAAATCTTGACCTTGGAAAGAGCTAGTGAATTTTCTTGTGATTCCCGATTTCTCCAAGTCCTCTTACCCTTTCCCCATTTCAGCACCACTCCTTACCCCCAGTCATTTCACATGGCTTTTGAGTGCTCACACTTTTCTCTCACCACTTTCTGTGTTCCACAGCGACTCAGCTTTTCTATCCATCTGGGAATGAGTCTGCGCTCTTTCCTGCAGCCCCTAGTCAAAGCCTGTGCCATCAGTGTGTCCCTAATGGAGTCAAAGTGCCTCCACTTACATTCAGCAACTCAGAGGCTTAGTCCTTATGAAGGATTTGGAACTTTGACCCTGGATAACAATGGGTTATCACCTTACATAGAGATTTCCTCTTCTAGATGACAGAACTGAGTTTCATGAACAGTCTTGCACCAGTGCTACCCGTAGAAGTATAACAAGAGCCACTAACACAAGCCTCACATATGTCATTTGTTTTCTAGTAGTCATACATTTAAACAAGGTAAAACAAAAGAGGTGAAATAATTTTAATAATACTTTTTATTTAACCCAATATCCGCAATATTATCAGATCATCATTTATTCGATATAAAAATTATTAGTGAGATAATTTACCTTCCTTTTATTTGAACCAAATTTTTAAAATCTGATAGGTAGTTGACACTTACAGCACATCTTAACTTGCACTGGCTCATTTCAGCTACTCAATAGCTACTCATGATTACTGGCTACCATATTAGACAGAGGACCTGAGCCATTGGTCCCCTGGGTCTAGAATCCTTAAACATTTCCTATTATACATCTCCATTCTAACAGTGGGCGCATGTAGCACAGTGCCTGGCACAGAGTAGGTGGGCAGTGCAGGCGTTTCTCTTTCCTTCTAGCTTTTGCTTTTATTAAATTACCCTCACTCTGACTTATCCATTCCCTTTTATTATATTTTTTCTCATTTTTCAAGGTGCTTGGAAGGGAACTGAGAGCTAGATGCAATATTTAGAGTGGTATTAGGCAACAACCCCAAGACCAAAATAGCTCACATGGTCAGAACTAAAATTAGACTCTTGACCCAGAAGAGAACTCTTCTATCCAGAGTGTGACTTTGAATTAGCTTGACCCACAGAAAATGGATTACTCTTACTGATGGACAGTATTAACATCCAGAAAATGCACTGAGCATTTTACCGAAAGAACATCATAAGCTATCCATGGAAGTTGGCTTCTTGTCCTAGAAGTGCTGCATCGCTCATGTCAAGAATGCATTTTCTTGTCAGTACGTAAGATTGAGGTTAAATCTCATACTTACACTAATGCAGTGGTTCTTAATTAGGATGTGTATCTGAATTATATACCTGAGGAGATTTCTCAAAGGGTTTTTCTTCCCCAAGAGTCCAGCATAAATTAAAATCACAGACGCACAAATATGTATATTTTGATTCTGGCACAATTTCCCCTTCCAGGCCCTGTTCCCACCTTCCCCATCAAGAACCACCAGCATGGCGGCTTTTCAGATAGGTGACACCTAGATGAGCAGCTCTGAAAGGGAAAATCAAAAGAGTCAAAACTTCTAGCAAAGAAGGAGACTTCTTGCTGTCTGCTCCTGGGTATTCTATCCTTTCAAAACGGCTTCTCTTCCCAGTTAACTCATAAGAGCCCAGACTTTTTTCCTCAGTGGTCATCTTGGCTTCCTCCAACGTCTGTCCTTCTCCCCTGTATCTCAGAGGTGGCATCTGAGACAGAGCAGGAGCTAAGTACACACGGCAAATCAAGGAATGGTGCCTAAATTAAAGGGAGGTCTCCCATAGCTTATCAGTTTACCCAGTAACATTGTCTTTCTCTGTCGAGGTTACTCTTTTATGCACATAAATGAGAATTAGAACATCTCTAACCTGCTCCTTTCAGCAGTATACCTTTGCCTTGATGCATGCTGCCATCCATTTCACTGGAACGTTTGCCATAAATTTGCTTTTAAAAGACTGTCTCTTACAATACTGTCAACGGCCTTTGCATTAAAAATGAGAAAAATATGGAAACATGCACCAACATATTCGGAAATAAATGGCTTCTTTATTACATAAAAGCTCTCATGTGTCTCAAAGCTACTGAGAATAGAATAATTTATCGTAAATGAGATTATTATTGCTGGGAAAAGGTCTATTTTAATGCCAGTTTTCTTGGAGATTAAACCAAACCCTAACAGTCCACTGGGGGTGTTCGTAAATGTATATGTCAAATACTTAAAAGCTTTAAGTGGAAAATATATGCTGATGCAGCAGTCTTGGGGAAGACATTCTGTTTGTCTTATCTCTAGGGGGTCAGGTCCAGTGTCCAAAAAAAAAAAAAAGAAAAAAGGTAAAAAAGATAATGCGAGAGATCCACTGTGCTTTGTGCTTTGGGGTTTGATGTGCAATGTTGGAACCCCGGTCTCTCGGCCTCAGGATCTCCAACAGCTGGGTGGTGTCCAGTCTCAGGGACACACTCTGCAAAACAAATACAGTCTTGAGAAAATTTTATCCTGTGTTTCTCTAGGGCATATGTTTCGCAAGAAGATAAATGGGGACTCGAGAGGAAAACTGTAGATCTGGACTTAAGAAAGAGAGTGGATTATACTTTCTGACACAGCTCGAAAACAGGGTACTCTGCTTAAAGGGCATGAAAGATGAGTGGCTGATTTTCAGATGCTGAACGAGATCAAGGGTATTTCTCATGCAAACTATACTGAGTGTTATTTCATCTTTCTTTGTCGAATCAGGGTCTTTATAAATATCAATCATCATAGTATAGTGACTGAGTGGTCCGTGAGTAAAATGTTACTTTAACCAGCTTTTACAGGATAGGGGTTTAATGGTCTTGGGGGAGGGGCGGACAACCTTTTGTACTATCCCCAGGTGTTTAACAACTTATGCAAAGTAGGAGTAAAGTGATGGGTATTTATTTTGCTACCCATGTAACTTCTGTGGAGGACTGGTGATTGTATCTCACGTTCCCCATCCTTTATAAAGGCGTTCTTAGATCATCCAGCACTGGGATGACAGATGTAAGGAACACCCTTCGTAGCTCTTCTTGTCTTCTTATTCTCAATTCCTTGCCAGTATCCTTTAACCCAGGTCCTTTTGCAACTTCATTTCTAGTTAGTGCCCTGCCACCCTTCTGGAAAATCCATGGATCTGAGTACTAAAAATGTCATGATTGTCTTTTGTTGAGAGGGATGGAGGGGCGGGTTTGGGCTGCTAGAATCCCAGGCCGGAAGAGCGGAGCTGGCAGGGAGGAAGTTTGGCTTAGGGACAGGCCCCCCAGGACTGATGCATTGGCAGTCCATTCAAGTCCTTGGATGTCTGCACTGGAGTTATAACAAGAGCCAGTATTTATTAAGCATTTTGTATGTGCCAGGATCCGTGCATTATCTCTTTTAATCCTTAGACAACCCTAGGAAGTAGGTACTATTATTTCTGTTTTAAAGATGAGGGCTAAGGCTCAGCAAAGTTAGGTCAAGTTCTAAGTCCACACATCAGCTAAGTGGCTGGTCCACGTTGTATCTCCTTTCAATGCTTGAGCTCAGACCACTCTGCTCCCCACCCCACTATTAGATGTAGCTTCCTTCTTTACCTTTGTCCATTTGTCTCTCTCCTTTTTAAGATGGATGAAAATTTCAGAGAGTGTGTTCATATCTTGTCTAGTCTTTGTAAACTCTGAGAGAGCAACGAGGCAGTTCCTGAACCAAGACTCATGAGGCCCAAAGTCTTTCTTCAGTATAGCCACCAACTCAGTGTATCATAGTGACACTGGACCATTGGGCCTCAGTTTGTCCATCTGTAACGTGAGGGAGTGGACTAGATGTTATCTGAGGATGATTCGGCCTCTGACATTGGGTGACTCCCCAGGGTCTAAGAGAGTCCATGGGGCATGACTCCCACGGACTGTCCCCAAGGGCAGGGGGGACAGCACCTGTATTATGATGATTGGATTTCTAAGCCCCAAATCCAAACACCCATTATCCAAACTATTGGGTGACACTAAGTTGTAATAGTAAAATTAAACCTGCTCCAGAAATCCAAATATATGGAAAATAGGGTAGGTAAACTCAGGCGTACCCTCGAAAGAAGGCTGAGGCATCAGCAACTATTTCTATTACCCACCTCTCCTTCCACACCCAGACCCTGAAGTTCTTTCCACACCCAGTTCCTCTGCCCCAAGTTCCAGCAAGCAAAATGAGAACAGTGTTTCTCTCCTGTTATAGAAACATACCCAGGCTCCTGGGCTGTGGAGCCGATTTGCATGTATTCACATATATTTGAATACTGCCTTTTGTTAAGTGGTTCCAAGCCTGGTTTGTAAAATGAGACTGCATCAAATCAAGGCAGAGAGGGCAACTGCATTTCCATTTGGAGCAAAGGTGGCCCTTCATGGGACCTGTGTTTTTCAACCCGACCGTAGAAACCTTTCCCACTTTAGCGGAGAGAAAGCATAATTAGGCAAATTCGCCATGGTCAGAAGCCTGCCTTTCCTTGCCTTTAGTGGCGATGGAGCACTTGGAAAGAAAAAGTGCCAGATGCTATGTGATTTTTAAAATCTTGTAAGTGTTTAATAATTAATATTTTTTTCCTTCCATTCTTCCCCACTCCCTCAACTCCTCGCCCCACTCAAGTACCACACTCTAATATCCTCTCAGGAATTAGCATATCTTCAGCTGTTTATATAACCAGAGATTAAGTCCACTTTAAGAAGAAATTTGGGCAACGGAAAAAAACAAAAACAAAAACAAAACTCATCATGATAAGAAAACCAGAAAGGTTGTTTGCCTTGGGGTTCCAATCTGAGGTTCAGTCTTAGCAGCTGCAGAGGAGCATCTCATAAAAGCTTCTCAGTGGAGTTGTGGATTGGGGGTGGGGACGGTTGACTATTATCTGCACAACTGGAATAAATGAAAGCAAATAGTGAATGACACCCAGCCTCCTCTCTGGAAAGGATCTGCTGCACTTGTGAGATAAGATAAAGCTCTAATACAAATATTGATTTAGTTTCTCCTCTTTTGCACTTGCTTGCTCTGCTAAGTTATCTCATTTTTATAGGCTTGACCTCAGTACAGTCTGAGGTTTCCTAGGTGGGTAGTTGTTGCATCTTTGTGCATGGTGGGTCTTGCGCACGGAAGGGATATAGCTCAGCCCCTGCCTTTCCTCCCTACTCTCTACCTGCTACCCGCTCTGATGACTGAGGCAAAATAAGGCATTATGTCCATAAGCCATTATTCAAAGTAGATTGGAGTGACCAGCCACCACAGAGCGAGCGGTGTCAGCCTTGTACAGCAGATCATTGCTCTTCATGAAAGAGGGGGTAGGGGACATGCAGGGCAGGAAAGGCAGACAGCAGCAGAGCTTCGAGTACCTCCTGGGAGAAGGGGGAGGTGGGAGGGCTGGGCAGCGACAGCTCCTGCAGTGGTCCCTCTGGGTCAGTGGCTCTTGACCTCTGTCAAGGTGCAGGAGGATAACCTGAGCTGCTTGTGAAAAAAGCGGATTCCTGGGCCTCAGCTCCAGAAATTCTGGTTCTGTTCTTATGGGGAGGGTCTCGGATCATTCTGATGCAGGCAGGCCAAGATCAGAAACAATTGGAAGGGCAACCGGCTGCTTGCCAAGGAGGAAGGGGCTTGAAGGAGAAAACAGCAGAGAGTGAGGAAGTAGAGGGTAGCAGAAGGCAGTTTAAAAAAAAAAAAAAAAAAGGTAAGGCCTTTAAGAGTCAAACTAGTTTCCGATCTCAGCAACTCTCCCACTTAATCTTCATGAGCATACTTCCTTTGTGCACAAAGAGAGAAGAAATAGCAATGGTCGTAATAGGTAATAAGTGATGAGTTCTTAGCACAGAGCTCTGTGTTTTAGCAGGTTGCTTCATTTAACCCCCACAACAACATTGTAAGGAAGGCATATCATATCTCCATGTTACATGTGAGGAGACCCAGGCACGGCCTGAGTATACAACTTGCCTAGAAGGCAACTTCTAACAAGTGTTGGAGCTGGGATTTGAACCCAGGAAGTCTGAGTTGGGGGAATTCAGTGAGAAAATATGGAGAAACTACATCGCTCCTGCCTCATGCTCAGGGTTTGTTTCCTGCCTTCACAGTGTTGCTGAGAGACAGCCAATCAGCTGACCTGTGTCAGCTGGGGGCTGGGTGAAGCCACTGGATCTGAAGACCCTCTAAGCTTTGGTTTGCTGATCTCCAAAATGAGGGCAGCAGTGCCCTTATGTCACAGGATGTCACAATGAGGTGAGATCACGGCTGTGAAAAAAATTTTGTAAATTGTACAAATGACCAATACCATTAGACATATAATGGCTCCAGTCATTACACAGAGTAGCCCAAACATCTTCTTCAGGTGTTTTCTCCTCTTTTCTAGTGACTCCTGATTGTCTCTTGGGTAAAATTAAATTGTTTGCTAATGTGTTTTCAGATTGTGGCTTAGTTTTCTTTTCCTAATGGGGCCATGTTCTCTTGTGAGTGGAGAAGGGGAGAGGTTAGGTGAAAGTGCTGGGGCTGCACCTTTGGGACAGAAGGAAGCCTTCATTGCAAAGAAGCCGGGAGCACTGCCAGCATGGAGGGCATCCCGTGACATTCCAGAACATTCTGTGTATTCCAAAATGTGGAGGAGTTCACCCCATAGGCCAAGACTTGAGATCTTCAAAGAGAGACCACCCCCCTGCTACTTGGCCCTTGCTGTGATAAACACAGTCTAACCCCCAAAGCTGATAGAACTTTGTGGCATTTATACATTTTGTAACATCTTTGATTCAGACATAATCAGTGTCCTGTACCGCCTGTTGGAGGTTTTGCTGAGTTATGTTTGTTTCAAGGTGCCCTTTTGGTGAGGACCTTCTTTCGGGGAGAGTCAACCGGACCCACAGATAGGAATGTGGCAAGAGCAACAGTTTCTAAACTGGACCATAAAAGCAGACCAGGAAAATGAGACTCGAATTACTGTCTTCCTTTTCTAGGAGTCTCTTCATTACCGTTCTTAGAAAAACCTCAGAGCTGCCAAGGAGAAATAATAATAATTTTGCCCATAATGAGAGTTTGCAAATAAAGTCTTGTGGCAAATCAGCACCATCCTCCCACACAGAAAACCTATACACTTCCTCCTGGAAGAAAGAGGATCATTTTCTACTGGGAAAAGTGGTAGACCCAAGAAAAGCACAGGTTGTTTTGGTTTTTTTTTAGAAAAAAATCTTTAAAAAAAAAAAAAAAGTGAGAACTTTCTTGCAACAGGTTGAACTCCCCTCTTAGAAAGTCTGTATCTCATCAGATAAGACCTTCTTAGTTAGGTCTTCTCTATAAGGGACACCAGAGTTTGCAGAGGGATGGGCTTGAATTCCCTTCCAAGAAATTCACTTCCACTCTTTCTCATTCTGTTCGAGATCCTCTGGTTCCTTTGCTAATGTGTACAGGTGGCTAAACATTGAGGAACTGTTGTGGGTCAGGCAGCTATATGAGTCCTGGGAGACAGAGATGAAAGAAACTGGCCTGTGCTTCTGCTCTGCTGGATGCAGACTGGAAATAGGCATCCCTGAGCCAAGGGGTGCTCTTTTGGGGGTCAGAGGAAGATCAGAGCAGGCAAAAAAGCCATAAAGAAACAGGATCAAAAACTGGACTTAGACTTTGGCAGTTAGGCTAAAGGATTGAAAGTAAGGGGGCACAGAGGCTGAAAGCTAGGCAGACACCTGGATGCAACCCCATGTGTGTTGCATTGCTGAGATAACAGAATTGGAAAGTTTGCAATGTACTTTCACACACTTCGCTTCACTTCATCAATAAAATAATCCTGTTACCACCCTGATTTTACAGATGAAGACACTCAAGCTCAGTCATGACTTGTTCAGGGGCTTAAGGTTTCTACGTGGCCAAGATAGGGCACTGAACCCATGTCTTCTGTCTCCTGGTCTGTTGTTCTTTCTCTGTGTCACAGCCTCAAAGAACACCTTGCATTCACAGAACATCTTGTCCCTTAAAAACTACTTTCAGTTATTCTCCTTTCTATTTTCCTCAAACTCCCCACTGGGGATAAAGTAGCCTTTGAGAACAGGGGTTTTTATTGTTGTTTTGTTCCTTAGGAATATAAGACAGAGCTTTCCCTCAACTCTAAAAATTGGGTCTGGACTTGGTAAAGTCTAGCATTGTTTTAGCTCCAGCGTCTGTGTTCCTGAAATCTGTTATTTCATTAGTTGACACTTTACTCTTTTTTTTTTTTTTTAGCCTTCCAAAAATCACACTGATTTTGAGAAGCAGTGTTCATGCCAAATTCATTAGAGTTTGAAAACAGAGCTATGTTTCAGCTCTTTGGAGGCCCCAAATGAACTTGGATATTTTTGCAAATGTGAAAATTCTTTCAGTCAAGCCAAATTAACTCAAAACATCTGAATGGTCTGCTTCCAGGTATCATAAAATTTCCTCTTGTAGGAAATTTCCTCTTTTAGGCTTGGAATTTTATTTTAAAGAAACTCTGTTCTCATAGATGTGATAATAAGAGACTGAAAGCTGCAGGGAACCCTGATGGAATGATCTTTGCTGGGTGGGCTGAGGGCCAACTATTGTTCTTGCTGATTGTCAATAGAGAAGGGAGAAGTATTTGCTAACTATCCCCGGAATCTCTGTCAATTAGCTTGGAATTTGAGGGGTTTTCCTGATGTGTTTTGTGGAGGTCATTTAATCTGGGGGGAGAGAGAAGGACCTAGGTGAAAGTTTTTAACCCTGCAGTGGAGGATAGGCTGGCTCAGAAGACCAGCTTAGATGAGAATTCTACCTCATTGAAATCAATCAGCTGGTGTCCCCATGGAGCAAACCTTAGCCAAACTCTCCTCTGTTCCACCCCATGGATGGGTTCCTAGGCCTGACTCTAGACCAATGATCTCCTAAAATTCTTTGTGGCTGGAGGATGGACTCTATGTTTTAATAAGTGTCCAGGCGATACTTCTACGTGTTGTAGACTGACAGCCTCTGCTACAGTCTTTTTGAAGGAAGTAAAATTTATGTATGGAAAACAGAAAGCAGTTATCACGACAAAATCCCATGCCTTCTGGAGTTACAAATAGCAAAGCAGCAGCTAGAGACCAGGTTCTGTAGAGTCCACAGTTGTTGGAAAGGCAGACAGAAGACCTTGTAGGCGCCCTAAACCTGCTAGAACTTATGAGACAACATGCATCAAAGAGGCAAAGAATAAGGCAGACAGGAAATGAGAGGTGGGTTGGATTGTGGCAGGGAAACTTACGGGTGCAACAGAACCCAAGCTTGAGCTTGAGTGAGGGAGAGGCTGTGGACAGCTAACATTTGACTAAAGAAGTATTCCAGTTTTTTAAAGATTTTGGTGTCTTTTTTTTTTTTCTTTTTGGTCCTTTTAAGGCCACTCCTGCAGCATATGGAAGTTCCCAGGCTAGGGATCAAATCGGAGCTGCAGCTGCCGTCCTCCGCCACAGCCACAGCAACACCAGATCTGACCTGCACCACAGCTCAGAGCAACAATGGATCCTTACCCACTGAGCCTGCCAGGGATTGAACTCACATCCTCACAGACATTGTGTCAGGTTCTTAACCTGCTGAGCCACAACAGGAACTCCAGATTTTACAGGTGGCAGCAGACATATGAATCAGACATTCTGTTGTGCAGCTGCCTTCATGGACCTTAACACACTCGTTGTTGAGGGGAAGGAGGGCAGAGCATGATGAACACAGGAAGATGTAAACAACAGAGGAGACAGCAGAGAAGCCAAGTGGTGATCTATAAGTCAAACAAGAGTCACAGCACCCAGAATTCTAAGCTCAGCATGAGGGGCTCGAAGGGATGGTGAGAATGTGGGTGAAGGCTGGGGAAACTGAGCTAAACTTTGGGGCTTAAGAGGAAGGTACATAAAATAAAACATGAGAATGGAGTGAGAGGTCTCCTTTTGAGGGAGCAAAGGCTAGGAGAGGGACAAGGGTCTGAAACAGGCAAGCACAGTTTGGCTATGGATTAGAATTCTGAGGTTCCAGACCATCTTACTACTGAAAACCATCTTCCGAGAACTGCAGCTCCTGCTTGGGGCTTGGGTGGGCAGAGTGATGCTGTGTTCTCGGCAGCACAGCCCTGCAGCCCTGGAGAGGATGTCAGACCAGGCTCAGTTTGCACAGATCCAGTTTGGGGCTGGGGGCAGGGGGGGGGGGTGCCCAGAGCAGCCTGCAGCCTGCAATGCAAGCTTCCTTCATGAGTTCCAACCACCAATTTGTTTCTCCTTTGTCTCTGGCTCTTAGTTTGTCAGAGGGAGCCAAAATTTTAATTAACACAAAAGGTTAAGCCGTTGTTTGACCTGCCTGTTCTGCAGAGGGGACAGTGGAGGAGGCCAGGGCGCAGGAGGAAGACAGGGTGATCTCTGCTGGCCTTTGTTTATAGGAAGCGCCTGCCACTCGCTGGGTCCCAGCCTAACTGCAGAGGACACGAAGGGTGTGATTATCAGGCTGGCTGTAAATGGGAACACACTGAGGCTTTGTTTGGGCTTGCGGGGACTTTTGTGTAATTTCTTTTTTTTTTTTTAAACTTTCAAATCCCCCCTGTAAAAATATTTGGGGACTCAATGGTGCTGACTCTGCATTTCTTACCTCAAGCCCACACTTTCTCTTCCCTGAATATATGTGTGGCAGTGGGCACAGCAGTGTCTCAGTGGTCCTGGTTGCCCCAGTGGTCCCACTCCTCTGACTGTACACAGAGCAGTTGGTGTGTCACAAGTGACCACTCTGCCCACAGGCTGTGCCTCCCCCTTGAAAATGAGCTGGAGTGGGAATGTTCTTCCTGGAAGCTCACAGAGATTCCTCTAAGCCAGCAGGACCTGTTTATTTGATTATTAAAAAAAAAAAAATTTTTTTTTCATTGAAAAGGGGACACTGCCAACATTCAGAGGCCTCCCTAATTCCTTCAGGCAGGAGAGTTTGAGCAGGGCTTGAAACGTGAAGGATCTAAAGCCATAGGCGCCTGGCCAGTGCCCGCTGCGGCTGGAGCGTTCGCCATTGTCATCAGTTGGGACCAGCAGGACCCACCTCAGACTCAGAGTGGAATCAGGGGTTGCTGATTTCAAGCTTCTATTTTTAGGGATGGAAAAGGTAGGTATTTTCAGGCTCTTGTTTAGATTTAGCTGAAACTTGGCTCTGGTTGGCACCCATTTTGGTTCTTGTCATCAAGTTCATGGGGCAACCTTGAGGAAACGGGGGACCTCAGTAGACACAGACCTTCCTGGGCTGCTTCCTCCACCACCGACCCCGACCCCCTCCACCCCAGCCCAGGCCTGTGGTTTGGCCCAGCGCATCACCTGGCTTTGAAGGACACACATGTGGTGGGATCTAGCGCCTCTGGCTTCTGAGCTTCTTTGAGGGAAATGTGCTTGTTTAGAGTAGATCATTATTTACACGGGCTTGGGTAAATAATGATTTGAGTTCCCTCTATTGTGAGCCTAGCTAGGGCTACCACTGTCTGCTAGATGTGTTCCTGCATCAGTATGCTCTCCTAATTTTTTTTAAGGGGGTATTTTTAACTAGAAATGAGAAAGGAGACAGGACAAAATACAGGAAATAGATTTTTTTTTCCCCTCCAAATCCAAAGAGAATGTTATGCATGTTTGTAGGCTAATAAACTGAAATCTTCAATAAAATGAATAATTTCTAGAAAGATGGAGATTACTAAAGATAACTCAAGAAATATAAATCTACATATAATAATAACCAAGGAGGAAATTATTTGATAACAACCAAAAAAATGCGGCTTGTCCCAGTGTTTCCACCAGAACAATTTTCATAGTTTCAAGAAAGGGGTGATTTTGATGTTGGATAAAACATCTAGAGTGCAAAAAAAGATAAGAGTACATTTATGTCAATTAGGCAGGCATGGTCTCTTTCCTAAAATCTGGTGATAAAACATACAAAAAGAAAGTTATAGGCACACATCGCAAGTGAAGATAGATAGGAAAAGCTTAAATAAAATCCTCATTCTAAAAAGAAACTTGTTTTACTTAATGCTTTGTTTTTTAATGAGTTTTATTATATTTATAGTTGTACAGTGATCATCACAACCCAATTTTATAGCATTTCCATCCCAAATCCCCAGCGCATCCCTCCACCCCCCAGTGCTCTAATTTTTGTGTTTCTTCTTGTCTATGTTCACTTCAACAAGTGTTAATAAATGACTACCTGTAAGATGCCAGATGCTGACAATTATCCCTCAATTTGTATTTCACTTTGTGACTTTTGAGGTACTTTCCACATGTGGTCTCAGTTGATTTCCCCTCTGATGAAGAGCAGATACTAATAGCCTCATTTTCAAATGCGCTATTGGAGGCAGGCGATGGACATCTGAAATTACAGTCAAAGGTAGCGTGGGGATGTGCCCCATGTGTTTTGACAGTGACACTAGAGCATCTCCCACTGCACCACAGTCAAATTGGAGCTTAAAGCCTGAAGATCTGCTCAGAGTTTCACTGTGACCGGCCCTTGGAAATTGGAAACAGTAAAGTCAGGAAGAGACATAGACCATGAGGCAGAACGGAGGGTCCAGCAATACCCGTTGCTCCATGTGCCTGGAGCTGACAGCAGCAGCTTAATGTAGGGTCAAGAGCTGGCCTGGCTACTCACTGGCTGTGTGACTTAGGCCACTTATTTAACCTCTCTGTGCTTCCATTTCCCAGAGGCAAAATGTGAATAATCAAAATTCTCAATTCATATGGTTATGAACATTAAATGAGTGGATATCATAGTCTAGGAGCAGTGCCTTGGATACTGTAGGTGCCAGGGAAGTGCTGGTTAAGTTAAAAAAAAAAATCTTTGCTCTCAAGCTGGGCTTGGCTAATTGCTGGGGATGAGGGTATGAGTGGGGTCATATGTTCTATCAAGCATGAACACATGCAAGCAAATCAGCCAACACTGTCAACGAGCAGGAGCCACCACTTTCTTCTTCTTCTTCTTCTTTTTTTTTTTTTTTGCTTTTTAGGGCCACACCAGTGACATATGGAGGTTCTCAGGCTAGGGGTCTAATCGGAGCTACAGCTGCCAGCCTAAGCCACAGCCACAGCCACAGCAATGCCAGATCTGAGTTGCATCTGTGACCTACACCACAGCTCATGGCAACACCAGATCCTTAATCCACTGAACGAGGCCAGGGATTGAACCCATAACCTCACGATTCCTAGTCAGATTCGTTTCCATTGTGCCACAACGGAAACTCCAGGAGCCACTTTCATATTGGCAGTATTTTCAGAGGTAAAAACTGTACACCTGCTTTGAGAATTAGAGGAAATATTTGAAATCCTGGCTGTACCAGATAATCCAGGATGGGCATGGATGCCTGTGTATGCAGGCACCTGACCAGCCTGACTGAGGAAGAGCTGCCTTGTAGAATTATCAGTGCTCATGATGGAAGCCATCTTATCAACTAATTCTGACTCCTCATAGATCCAGCCCTCTCTTCCAGAGATCAGGAAACCAAGGTCCAGAGAGGGCAATCAACTTGCCTAGAGTCACACAGATCACATGCCCAGGTCAGTCAACCTTGTGAATTGCTCTTTTTTCCTATCCGAATTGAAGACTTAGTGCTCTGGTCCCTGGGAAACTGGCTGAGGGTGCTTGTCCCAGCTTTGTGCTTATTTTGGACCCAGATCTGAAGGCTTGAATGGATGATGGGGTTCCCCTGGATGTTAGAGCTCTGTTTATTTCTGGAGGACTGGTGACACCTCACAGAGGAAGAAGAGTTCTGGAACTTTCCACACGCACCCCCAAGTCCTGCTGCTCATGAGTACTAAGGTGGCCCACTATCTCTCTAGCAAACCAGACACCCATTCCAAAGGCATCCTGTGTGGATTTAAAGCTTACGGTAGGCCCAGAAACCTCACAGACCCCTGAGTTCCCTGGGTCAGATGGTTCAAGACAGGGGTGATGTACAGTCTACTCTTTTCTTTGGCAGAAACATCCCCCTACTGAACACACACACTGGTTTTAAAAATGATGGTGGGCTGGAGTTCCCGTCATGGCTCAGTGGTTAATGCATCCGACTGGGAACCATGAGGTTGCGGGTTCCATCCCTGACCTTGCTCAGTGGGTTAAGGATCCGGCATTGCCATGAGCTGTGGTGTAGGTCACAGACGCCGCTTGGATCCCACGTTGCTGTGGCTCTGGCATAGGCCAGCGGCTACAGCTCTGATTTGACCCCTAGCCTGGGAACCTCCATATGCCATGGGAACAGCCCTAGAAAAGGCAAAAAGACAAAAAAAAAAAAAGATGGTGGGGGTGGTAAATGAGAATCTTTATGGTTATGTAAATGCTGGAAGAAAGACCCATATTCTATAATCTAGTTGGAGCCAAAGAGCCAATGATGAGGAGTGCTAATGTTAATCTTCATCATGAGCCAAGGACTCTTGTTATCCCTGCTTCACAGATGAGGAAGTCAGAGCTCAGAGATGTTAAACTATTTGCCCATGGTTATACAACTAGAAGAGGGCTGAGCAGAGCAAATGCAGTTTGATGCTCTGGCTGGGACATTGATTTCCATGCTGTACTTCCTCTGCAGACATATGGCAGGAAATGGACCACACGGTCTACAGTCTACAGTGAATATGCAGAGGTGAGATAAATAAATCACATCAGTGCAGACTGAGGTGTGCAAGGCAGAAGCAATTCAAAGAGAATGAAAGGGAGAGGAAGGCCCAATTAGACTCCATATGGAGAAAAGGCACAATGCAAAAGCAAATTGGGAAAAGCAGAGACAACAGAGATACCCTTAGGAAGAAGGGGAGAGGAAAAGCAAAACACAAGAGGACTGTCCTCTACAACCTAAACCCACCTCATGAAATAGCTTGGGCATGAGTTTTTCTCTTCCTAAGTTATAACTGTCTGCAGCCAGCTGTTTGCAGAGCGTGTGGATTGAAATATTTTATTACTTTATGAACGCAATAAAATAAATGAGATTAAAGACAGCAGTGACACTTGAGCTCTGGTGGAAGACCTGGGATGCTGAAGCCTGGGCTTTATCTGAGCAAGGTTTCTTTTTTATCAAGGAAGAGGAATCTGTTTCACATTCTTGTGTTGGGATGATAACATAGGAATGGATGGAGAATAAGAGATTTTAAAGAGTCAAGATATAAAAAGAGATGATAAAAATGTTCCATTGGGGTGGGAAGCATAACAGCTCAAAATATGAAAGCAGGGGATTCAGGGAATTATTGTTCTCATAAAGGAAGCAGATGTGGGGTCTGGAGCATATAGGAGAATGAGATGAAAGAAATCTTGAGCATGCTAAAATGATAATATTTCTTAAAGAGATTAGAATGTTTTTCCCCAGCAAAGTTCTGGCAGAAGGAGATGTGAAGAATTTGGCGATTCAAGGTGAGATAAGGCCAAAGGCCCACTGTGGGGAGAAAAAAACAAGAGACTTTGGAAATTAGTGTTCACAGAGGGAGGGACTATTGAGTTCCAGTAACTGGGCTGTAGGAGAAGAGACACTTTGACTAAGAAAAATGCAAGTCAGATCTGCAAATACTGAGTCAAGAACTGTGCTGGGTGCTCTGGGCTGGAGGAGGGAGAGGGCAGGGGTGATGTTACAAAATGAGTATAATAAACACCTTCCATCTTCATTAAGGATTTTATACCCTAGTGAGGGAGAGTGATATCAACTCCTGACTCCATTACATGATGCCAAGTGGCATAAATATAAAATGCAGTCATTAAATTAGGAGTTTAGACCTTAAGTGGGGCAGTGACTGGATTTATAACATACTGGAAGATACAGAGTCAAGGAAGGTTTCACAAAGGAGGTGGCATTTCAGATGGATCTTGGAAGGATGAAGGTTGTCTAAAAGAAAGAAACTCAAGACTTCATAGTATGGCTTCTTAGGAAAAACCAATGCTAGAGAGCCCAGGGAGTGAAGGTCTAGAATGACAGGATCCAAAGCTGTTTGGAATTTAGAAGAGAAACTAAATCACATGGAATTGTTTTATTTATTTATTTATTTATTTATTTATTTATTTATTTTTGCTTTTTAGGGCTGCACCCACAGCATATGGAGGTTCTCAGGCTAGGGGTCAAATTAAAGCTATAGCTGCTGGCCTGTGCCACAGCCACAGCAACACCAGATCCAAGCCGCATGTGCAACCTACACCACAGCTCATGGCAATACCAGATCCTTAACCCACTGAGTGAGGCCAGGGATCGAACCTTCAGCCTCATGGTTCCTAGTCAGATGGGAATGATGCCACAATGGGAACTCCTGAATCCTGGTTTTATTTTATAGGCTAGTGTTTTTCAACCATTTTTCTGCCTCCGCACCATTTATATGTGCAATACAACAGTCCCAACTTTCTGGATGCCTCTCCTACTAAGGGGTCATATCAAAATTGGGGAGTAGTGGACTCTTAAGGAGGAAAATGGGTCAGAGCTGAGAAATGAATTAACCGGGATGGGACTAAAATCAGGAAAAGCAACATTGTAAGTAATTATGGTTATCCAGGTAGTTATGATGAGGGCCTCATTTTCGTGTATGGAAGTATAACTGACTGGGCTTCATTTTTTTTAAATTTAAGTATAGTTGATTTACAATGTTGTGTTAGTTTCAGGTGTACAGCAAAGTGATGTATATAATATATATATTTTAGTTAATATTGTATATTCTAGACTATAAACTATATACATATATGTATATCATTTTTCAGATTATTTTCCATTATAGATTAGTATAAGATATTGAATATGGTTCCTTGTGTTGTACAGTAGGATCTTGTGGTTTGTAGAAGGCACCCCTAAAACATATAGATCTGGTGGCCAGAAGGGAGTGTGCTGCTCACACTCGTCCCAAAAGATCCCAATGGACTTCTCATATATAAGGCAACTTCTTGAAGTTTGGGAAATGTAACCAACCTACCTAATGCATAGAAATAAACACAAAGAATTAGGCAAAATAAGGAGACAAACAAAGGAAGAAGTCAAGATCCCAGAAAAAGAACTAAGCAAAGTAGAGGTAAGCAATCTACCCAATAAAGAGTTCAAGGTAATGATCATAAAGATGCTCAGTGAACTTAGAAGAACAGATGAGCACAGTTTAACAAATGGTTAGAAAATATAAAAAAAAACAAACAGAGCTGAGAAATGCAATTACTAAAATAAAAAACAGGAGTTCCTGTCATGGCGCAGTGGAAACAAATCTGACTAGGAACCATGAGGTTGCTTGTTTGATCCCTGGCCTAGCTCAGTGGGTTAAGGATCCAGTGTTGCCGTGAGCTGTGGTGTAGGTCGCAGACATGTCTTGGATCTGGTGTTGCTGTGGCTGTGATGTAGGCTGGTAGCTGTAGGTCTGTTTGGACCCCTAGCCTGGGAATCTCCATATGCCGTGAATGTGGCCATAAAAAGTAAAAAATAAAATAAAATAAAAAATACATTAGAATGATTTAATAGATTAAATGATACAGAGGAATTAATTAGTGAACTGAAAGACAGAATAGTGGAAATCATACAAGCAGAAAAGAAAGAAGAAAAAAATGTAAAAATGAGGTTAGTTTAAGAGACCTCTGGGAAAACATCAGCTTAATAACACTTATGTTATAGGGGTCTAAGAAGGGTAAGGGAGCAGATACCTTCTTTGAATAAATAATAGCTGAAAACTTCCCTAACCTGAGGAAGGAAACAGACATTCAGGTCCAGAAAGCACAGAGAGTCCCAAACAAGATGTACCTAAAGAGGTTTACACCAAGACACATAATTAAAATCACAAAAATTGAAGGTCAAGAAAGAAATCTTAAAATTAGCAAGAGATAAGCCACAAGTTTTATACAAGGGAGATTCCATAAGACCATCAGCTGACTTTTTCAGCAAAAAGTTTGCAGGCCAGAGAGAGTGGCATGATATACTCAAAGTGATGAAAGGAAAAGACCTAGAAACAAGAATGCTCTATCTGGTAAGGCTATCATTCAGATTTGGTAAGAGATAAAGCTAAAAGAGTTCAGTACCACTAATCTGACATTATAAGAAGTGTTAAAAGGACTTCTCTTAGTGGAAAAGAAAAGACCACAACTAGAAATATGAAAATTATGAAATATCTCACTGGTAAAGGCAAACTACAGTAAAGGTAGTAGATCAACCACTTATAAAGTTAGTAGGAATGTTGGAGTTCCCGTCGTGGTGCAGTGGTTAACGAATCCGACTAGGAACCATGAGGTTGAGGGTTCAGTCCCTGCCCTTGCTCAGTGGGTAAGGATCCGGCATTGCCGTGAGCTGTGGTGTAGGGTTGCAGACACGGCTCGGATCCCGCGTTGCTGTGGCTCTGGCGAAGGCCGGTGGCTACAGCTCCGATTCAACCCCTAGCCTGGGAATCTCCATATGCCGCGGGAGTGGCCCAAGAAATAGCAACAACAACAACAACAACAACAGACAAAAGACAAAAAAAAAAAGTTAGTAGGAATGTTAAAAGACAAAAGTAGTAAAATCGTCTATATCCATAATAAATAGTTAAAGGATACATGAAACAAAATGCTGTAAAATATGATGTCAAAAACATTAAATGTGGGAGGGAGGAGGGGAGTAAAATGGCAGGACTGTTAGAATGCATTAGAATTTAAGAGGTCATCAACTTAACCATATATATATGTATAATTTATATAGTTATATATGAACCTCATAGTAACCACAACCGTAATTCTATAATAGATACACACACAGAGAAAGATCCAAACAAAACACTAAAGATAGTCATCAAATCACAAAAGAAGAGAACAAAAGGAAGGAATAAAAAAGAATTACAACAATTAGAAAACAATTAACAAAATGGCAGTAAGTACATACCTACCAATAATTACTTGAAATGTAAATGAACTAAATGTTCCAATCAAAAGACTTAGAGTGGCTGAATGTATTAAAAAACCAAGGCCCATATAGTGCCTCCTGCAAGAGACTCACTTCAGATCTAAAGACATATACAGACTGAAAGCTTAGTATTTATTTTTATGTGAACTAGAAAATAATTATTATATAGCTAACACACCAAACTCATGATTTCTTAGAAATAATTGCTCGGGAAGAGGCTTAAGTGAAAAACAAGAAACAATAGCAAATATATACGTATGAGTGTGTGTGTTTGTGTTGTATGTGTGTGTGTGTAACATGTAATTATGACCAAAAAAGGGTGTAGTGCTCTCATAAAATATGGGTGTCTGCAAAGATGGAGTAAATAGAACAGCTATCTGAACCTTTGGGGAGCTTAACAAATGTGTCGTTATTACTTCTCTTGAAGTTCCTGAGTCTCCTCACCCCTAAAATTCAACAAATGGTTGCTGCTGCCTTCCATGTACCACTCACTTTTCTGGGTTCTGGGGATGTAACACTAGATGAGGAGGACAAAATTCCTCCCTCCTGCAGCTTACATTCAAATGGAGAAACAAACCTAAACCCGCAAAATGCTTGTGTGGATCTGACCCGATCATTTATGAAGAAGGCATTTGACAATTGCAAACACTCTCTCAATGTCTGGTATTGTTGAAGGGAGATGCCAATGGGGAATTGATTTGAGAAGATCCAAAAGATGGGTGGCAGAATGCAGAGAAATGCTATGGCGTGGACAAATGCAAATTATTTTTGTTTCTGTTGGGTTTTCCTCCAGGTTAAGTTCCTGGAAAAAGTTTCCTAAAACTTTTGCACAGTGAAAGGACTTATCTTAATGGTCCGTGTTTGGCGCCATGATCTCTCTAGAGGTAATGAGAAATGTGAGTCTAACCAGTGCCATATTACATTTATGCATCTTTGTCTTCAAATAGTCTATTCAGCTTGAATTAATCTAACCATAAAATTACTTTTCTGAATCAAATGCTCTTCTGATATCCAAATATGTAAAGTCTAATTTGTTTTCCTTCATTCTCTAATGCTAAAGTCCTCTCCAAAAGAATTTAGCAAATTTCCCTGGACTGATTTTCTCTTTTTAAATCCCCAAAGTAGAATTTCTTAACTGGTTTGGATTGCATTATGTCTGCATTTATTGGATCTTCCTATCAACTCATAAGTTGGCTATTTGACAACATTTAAAGGGCCAGCTGCTCCTACTTGGGAAATTACTGCCTCAATGAACTTACTAAAAAAAATACCCCAGTGGCTTGAAAGAGTAAAAATAAGTTTCTAAAACAGGGAATAGGTCATGTGCGGAGAGACTGTTGAAAAACGAGCAGTAATGAATTCATAATAAAGTAACCACTCAGTAAAGATAAAACCGTAATATGATATATGAAGAGAACGTAATATGTGGAGCCAAAATGCAAGAGGAAAGATGTGTTAACCAGGCCTGCACAAATGAGACAAGTCCATATAACTTTAACTTTCAGATCCTGTCTAAGTGAATAACAAAGACTATGACTCATTACTCTTATGCTGCTTCACGCTTGCCTACAGTTCCATGTTTAGCATCGTTACTTGGGATGATGGTTTCACTGTTTTGCTCAAGAATTCAAGTTTCAATATTTCACTTCACTGATTCTTGGTAAAGTGCATAGCAGGTGTGTAAATTGTGCCTCAGTTTTATAGGCTCAGTCTCTTAAAAAAAATAGCTTAAGGCGTTCTGTTTTGATTAAATAGCAAGCAGATAAAAGTATTTGCTATACCTGCCTACCTGGTAGGAAAGGCAAGGCTTGTAAATTTCAAATACAAGGTAGGACTATAAAATGATTTTTAAAAACAAATCTCCCAGTACTCAGAATCCGAAGGAATGTTGTCTCTTTTCAGCTCCTCCTCATTGGGAGGTCATATACTTACTCTAATTGTGTTGTTTTTCCTCTAAACATTTGGAACTCCTCTCGTGGAATTGTCTCCAGAGCCTGCAAAGCATTTTTCTGAGAGTCCTGCTCTGTGCCAAGTCTTCTTCCTTTGGGGTGGAGTGGGGGATGGGAGCCAGTGGAAGGGAGTGGATTTAATGGTTTCTGGAAAGATCCGAAAGTCATCCAGAGGCCAATCTGGTAAATGGCGTGAGTGTAACCATTTGGGGTTAAAAAATAAAATAAAAAGGCTGTCTGTAAAGTGCAGGGCCTGGCTGTCATCTGGCCTGTGAACTGACTCTTTGAAGGCAATCCTCAAAACGGCTTCCCAGGCAGCTCTGGCTTGTGACTGGCATTCTTTGAAGAAATGTATAGAGCTTCCTAAAGTGGCTACTTTTGAAGTTGTACTTCAAACACTCATGTCCTTGTATAAGACCCAGAGTGCTTTTTTTCACAAACTACCGTGGTCATTCGTAGAAACGAGCCATCATTTACCAAGGATCCGGAACTGAGATAAAGACTGTTAGGCAAACACACTTTCTCAATAACACTGAGGAAAGGAAAGAACCTGCTGTGAAGTTGGTGGTGGTTCTCCCTTAGGAACCAGGGTTTGGATTCAGCTACTGGCTGTATATCTACCGTATATGCCCTAGTATAAGGCATTGTAAATATGAGACCCTCTTCAGTTCTCCACATAAGTTCTCTGTTTCCCCTTGCCAAAAGTTTTATAGATTTAGCCAAAAATCACCAATAATCTTATAAATACTTGCTTTATTAATTTAGTTCCATTATATTTATACTCATTTTATACTCTAACAAAACTGATATGTATCACTTTATATATTATTTTATACTTCATATAAAGAAATGTTACTATAGTCATTTTTGTCCACTGTCATGTTTCAATTTTGTTCTGAGCCATGGCATAGCACTATGACAGTTGTTTTCTTTCATCTTGCAGTTGCATATTTTCAATATCCACTATGTAACCACTTACTGTAATGTTTTAAAAAGTGATAATCAAAAGTTTCATTCACATCAACGTGCACTCTTGAAGCTATGAGGCCATTCACCCAAGTGAAAGAATAATTAAATATGTATTAAAGTTTACTAACTCCACTAATAAACATCAGAATCTTGCATTGATTATGAGTGATAATGTGTCTTCTCTGAAAAGAACAGTGCTATTAGAAGTAAAATAATGGTGAAAACACCCTATAGTAAGAAACTCTAAATAAAAAATGATTCCCTCTTTTTTTTCCCAAGGAGTGATTTTAGGGAGAACATACTTGGCATTTGAGTGTATCATCTCTCTCTGTTACCCCTCAGAGATTGAACATGTCATTGCTATTAAAATGGTGAAAATAGATTACCAGCAGAAAGTCAGAGTTTACAAGAAGAAATTTGATAGAAAGGCATTATAATGGACAACATACAGAAGATATTTGATTTTCTTTTGGCATGCAGTAGGGGAAAAACAGCATACATTGTTTGCCCCTAGAGATAGGAAGGGGTGTGCTAGATTACAAAACAAGTACAAAAAGCTCTATGTTTTTATGCATGAAAAAATAATAGAAAATAGCTGAGAAGGAGTTCCTGTTGTAGTGCAGTGGTTAACGAATCCGACTAGGAACCATGAGGTTGCAGGTTCGATCCCTGGCCTTGCTCAGTGGGTTAAGGATCCGGTGTTGCTGTCAGCTGTGGTGTGGGTCTCAGACGCAGCTTGGATCCCACATTACTGTGGCTGTGGTGTAGGCCAGCAACAACAGCTCCAGTTCGACCCCTAGCCTGGGAACCTCCATATGTCACAGGAGCAGCCCTAGAAAAGGCAAAAAGACAAAAATAAAATAAAAGAGCTGAGAAGAGAGGGAGGAGGAAAATAAGCAAGAGAGGCAGGGGTCTATTTAGTTAAATAATAATTCCATTTATACCAGGACATCCTCAAACTTCTGTCTTTGGGCTTTCAAGTAGTGGGTTCTTAGAAACCATTCTGTTTTGACACCAACCTCCGTTTCAACTCTCACTGTATTTAACATTGTAGCCGAAGTTGATGTTCTAAGCCTGGCTGAACCCCCAGATTTTGTACAGCCTTGGTGGCTTTTCTGGTGTGTTCACAGTAGTGCATGATAGTGATGCCTTCACAGGATAGCAGCATTCCATCAAAATGGCAGGCTTCCTGCTGTTGGAGCAGCTTGCTAGCCTCCACATTTGATTTTGGAGACATAGAAATTAAAGCATTGTTCTGAAGCCTGGGTGGAGAGCCCTGGTTTTAAATTTCTCTCCCTTTTCTACTTTGCAGGGTCTCAAAATGATAGCCTTCAAGGTACTGTCCACGGTCTGCTGACCTGGCTTAGTACCCCTGATACCTAATAACCTGCTTTGTAATTTCCTCTTCCTAATTCTACAGGCACTTTTCCTCCTGATTTTGGACAATCACTGGCATGATTTGGAAACTGCTTGTCTTTTTTAAAAAGAGTTGATGTGGGTAGATAGCCTTTTCTGTTTTCTGTATTTTTCATCCCTTTCACAGTAATCCATTGATAGCCACAGAAATATTGATAGCCACATGGATTTAAACATATCATGAATAAAAATTCCTCATCATGCCAGGCAAAAATGAGTCTGCATAGATCTTCTCAAGGAAGCCTGAGGAGGCAGTGAGTGGTAATGGGCAAAACTGGATAGGAGTCCCCATTGTGACTCATTGAAAACGAATCTGACTAGTATCCATGAGGATGCCAGTTCAATCCTTGGCCTGGCTCAGTGGGTTAAGGATCTGGTGTTGCTGTGAGCTGTTGCGTAGGTTGCAGATGTGGCTGGGATCCCGCGTTGCTGTGGCTCTGGCGTGGGCCAGCGGCTACAGCTCTGATTCGACCCCTAGCCTGGGAACTTCCATGTGCTCTGGGTGCATCCCTAAAAACAAACAAACAAACAAAACCACTGTATAAAGAGTGATTTGAGCTGGCTTCTCATTTCTGTTCTCCCTTTTATCTTTGGACTGTGGGAAAGTCATGTAATTCCTCTGGTCATGCAGTCCCATGTTCATGGAATGAGTTGACTCCCTCATCTCTCAGATTGTGTCAAGGTCTAATATCCTATGTCTCCAAGTTATAGTGGCCACTGGGTACTGAACACTTACTCTGGACTAGACACTGTGCAGAGATGTGCATGGGTCAGCTCTTTTAATCTCCCCATCAAACCTGGTGGATGGACAGTCTTATTTGTAGGTAAAGAAAATAAGTGAAGTGACTATCCTGGGGAAGAAAATTTTTCTTTGACTGGGTCTTAGGTAATGGGTTAATTCACTTCTCTTCAGAAAGTGAGATAGATGGTTTAAAACACTAGGAGAAAAAGATCAACTAGTGGGTTTTTCAGCACTTTTTATTTCTTTTCCTTTCTTTGCTTTGCCTTTCATAGGTCTCAGATGAAGAGAATTCAGTTATTTTTGTTTATTTAGTCTTTATTTTATTTTCTATTATGGTTCATTAAAGGATATTGAATACAGCCCCCTGTTCTATACAGTAGGTACATGTTGTTTATTTCAGTTATTGTATTTTGCATCTTTGCTTGCTGAAGTTTTATATCTTGCGTTTCTTTGCTCAGCATTTCCTGTAAATTATCAATCTTTGCCTCCAGTTTATTTCCAATGTCTTGCATCATCTTCAGCATCAACAATCTAAAGGCTTTTTCTAGGAGGCTGATAATCTCCTGATCACTTAGCTGTTTTTCTGGGGTTTTTTCTTCCTCCCTTATCTGAGTCATAGCTCTCTGTCTTTTCATTTTTATAGGTTTTTGGTGTGGTGTCCTTTTTGCAGAAAATAGAGTTGTAGCTTCTCTTACTTCTGGTGTCTGCCCCCCTTGTGGCTGAAATTGGTACTGGGGCTCGCTGTAGGCTTCCCCATGGGAGGGACTGATGCCTGCCTACTGGTAGGTGGGGCTGATTCCTATCCTTCTGGTGGGTGGGACTTTGTCTCTGGCTGAGAATAGAGGGGGCTGTGTGCCTGGAGGGTCTTTAGGCAGCCTCTGTACTGATGGGTGGGGCTGTGATCCCACCTGGGTTGTTTGCCCTGGGGCTTCTCAGCCTGACTGATGGGTGGGGCCAGATTTTCCTAAAATGGCCACCTCCAGAGAAAGGCAGCTGCTGAACATTCCTGAGAGCTTTGCCTCCAATGCCCTTCCCCAATAACAAGCCGCAGTCACCCCCTGTTTTCCCAGGAGATCCTCCAAGATCTCCAGATCTGCAGTCTGGTCCGACCCAGATTCTAGGGAGACTTTGCTTTGACCTGGGACCCCATGCATGTGAAAGTCTGTGTGCACCTTTCAAGAGTGGGGTCTCCGTTTCCCCCAGTCCTGTGGAGCTCCCACACACAAGCCCCACTGGCCTTCAATGCCAGATGCTCTGGGGACTCTTTCTCCCAGTGCCAGATCCCCATGCGTGGGGGTTTGATGTGGGGCTCAGAACTCTCACTCCTGTAGGTGAGTCTCTGAACCAGTTAGTTTCCAGTCTGTGGGGCTTCCCACCTGGGAGGTATGGGGTTGTTTATATCATGTAATCGCCCCTCCTACCTCTTGATGTGGCCTCCTCTTTGTCTTCTGGAGTAGGATATCTTTTTGAAAGTTTCCAGTCCATTTGGTTGAAAGTTGCTCAGCATTTGGTTGTAATTTTGTTGTTTTTATGAGAGAAGTTGAGCTCCAGTCCTTCTATTCTGCCATCTTAATCCCTGTTTATGTATTTATATATAGTAGTTTGTATCTGTTAATCCCAAACTCCTAATTTATACTTCCCCTACTCTCTTTCCCCTCTGGTAACCATATATTTGTTTTCCATATCTGTGAGTCTGTTTCTATTGTGTAAATAGGTTCAACAGAAACAGACTCACAGATATGGAGTATCATATATTAGATTTCAAATATAAGTGATATCATATATTTGTCTTTCTCTGACTTACATCACTTGGTATGATAATCTCTAGGTCCATCCATATTGCTACAAATGGCATTATTTCCTTCTTTTTTTATAGCTGAATAGCATTCCATCATATATCATACCACATCTTCTTTATCTAGAAAACTGAGTTATTACAACTCTTTTCTTTGTGAGCCATTATCAACATCAGTCCATATAAGACCCTTCTTTTTTTTTTTTTGGACAACAAACTTTTTTTTATTACTTAGTGGATTTTATTGTATTTATAGTTGTACAATGATCATCACAACCAAATTTTATAGCATTTCCATCCATTAGTTTTTCAAAGTCTGTGAGTCACTATCTGTTCTGCAAAGAAGTTCATTGTGTCCTTTTTTTTGGATTCCACAGCTAAGTGATAGCATGTGATTTTGGCATCTTGCTGTCTGACTGACTTCACTTAGCATGGTAATTTCTAGATCCATCCATGTTGCTGCAAATGCCGTTATGTCATTCCTTTTAATAGCTGAGTACTATTCCATTATGCATATGTATACATTGTCCTCTGTTGATGGACATTTAAGTTGTTTCCATGTCTTGGCTATTGTATATAGTGCTTCAGTGAACATTGGAATATATGTGTCTTTTTGAGTCATGGTTTTCTCTGGATAGATGCCCAGGAGTGGGATTGCTGGATCAAATGGTAATTCTATTTTTAGTTTTCTGAGGAATCTCCATATTGTTTTCCACAATGGTTGCACTAATTTACATTCCTACCAACAGTGTATAAGGGTTCCTTTTTCTCCACACCCTCTCCAGTGCTTATTGTTTGTAGATTTTTTGATGATGGCCATTCTGGCCAATGTAAGGTGATACCTCATAATGGTTTTGATTTGCATTTCTCTAATAATGAGTGATGCTGAACATCTTTTCATGTGTTTTTTGCATTCTGTATGTCTTCCTTGGAGAATTGTCTGTTTAGATTTTCTGCCCATTTCTTGGATGGGGTTTTTTTTTTGGTATTGAGCTGCAGAAGGTGTTTATAAATTTTGGAGATTGATCCCTTGTCAGTCACTTCATTTGCAAAGATTTTCTCCCATTCTGTGGGTTGTCTTTTCATTTTGTTCAGGATTTCCTTTGCTGTGCATAAACTTTTAAGTTGAATTAAGTCCATTTGTTTATTTTTGTTTTTATTGTCATTACTCTAGGAGGTGGATCTGAGAAGATGTTGCTGTCGTTTATGTCAGAGAGTGTTTGGCCTATGTTTTCCTCTAAGAGAAAACAAACTTTCAAGTTTAATATAGGTCCCCATTGGCCAGTCATTCCATATGCCTCCCTTCTTTTTATTTTTATATTTTCCCCCATTGTCCCCCATATCACCCCTTTTCTCCTATGTGTGTTTACTATAATGTACTTTGTCTTTGGAATTTATCTTCTCTTTATTTAGACAATATATTTTTGAAAAATAATCATTTTATATCAGTATTTTTTATTTACATAAATGTCATCAAGCTTTAAATTTCATCCTTTTTTATCATTTTTACTGAATGCTTTGTTTTGAGATCCATCCATGTTGCTATGTGTAAATCTTGTTCACTATGTCTGATAGTCACATTCGATTCCATCATATTCTACATTTACTTTATTGATCTCTCTTATCAGTGGACATTTTCCTCCATAGCCTTGCTTCCACAACCTGTCACAAACATCCTGTAATGTGGCTTTGTACCCACTTAGAGGAGAGTTTCTTTGCAATATATACTCAGGAATAAGACTTTCTGGTCATTGCATGTTTGCATTCTTAATTCCACTAAGCATTGCTAGGTTGGTTTCTAGAAAGGCTGCCTTGCTCTGTACTTTCTCCAGTGGTGTATGAGGATAACACTGTCCCCATACCCTCACTAGCACTTGTTATTTTCTGGCTTTCTACTTTGTGCTGTTCTCTATTAAGTGGTTTTAATTTACATTCATCTGATAACTGGCGAGGTAGAATGTTCTTCATTAATTATTAGCCTTTTAGGTTTTCCTTGTGTGATTTGCCCATTTATGTAACTTTGCCCATTTTTCTCTTACTGTGTTTCCAACTTTGCTGGCTTTTATAATTGTGGATTATAATTTGTCATATTATCTGATAGGGGGGGCTGTTCTCCCCACACTCTGTTTTGAATTTCAATTTCAATAATAACTTAGCTAAATTTAAAATTTTTTTCCACATATTTTTTGTGTATGTGTCTTTTTATGACTGCGTCTATAGCATATGGAGGTTCCCAGGCTAGGGGTCAAATTTGGAGCTGTAGCTGCCAGCCTGTGCCACAGCCATAGCAATGCCAAATCTGAGCCACATCTGTGACCTACACCACAGCTCATGGAAACACTTAATTCACGGAGAGAGGCCAGGGATCGAACCTGTGTCCTCATGGATCCTAGTTGGGTTCATTACCGCTGAGCCACAAGGGAACTCCTCTCCACATATTTTAAAATGTAATTATTTGTGGGTGTTAGCTCTTGTCAATATTTCCTCCCAGTCTGCCATTTCTGGTGGCTTTATCAGTAAAGGTTTCCTTTGTTTGTCATATGTTCCAGTATCTGATTTATCTTCTTTTTTGATTTTGCCTTCATTCATTGAAAATTCTTATTTTTCTACATAACTTTTAGGATTTATTTTTTCTGTTAAAAAATTTTCACTCTGGGACTTTTACTGTAATTACATTGAATTAGAGATTAATCAAAGAAATCTTAGTACTCTGTGATATTAGAGCAAGGTGTTCATCTATATTGTTTAATGTTTTATTTGTTTAGGTCTTCTGGTTTGACCTTTAATACTTTAAAATTTATTATTGTATAAAACATAAATTGTTTCTTTGGTTGATGTCTATACACTTATAGTTTTTGTTGCTACTATTAATGGCATCTTATATTCTATTATATTTTCTATTGGGTTAATGCTTATTCATAGGAACACTTTGGAGTTTTATACATTGTTTTTACACCTAAAATACTTGCTCAGCTCCCTTTTAATTTTAGTAGTTTACTGATTTCTTAGGTTTTCTGTGTATTTGATCATGATATTATAATTGGAAATAATAACAGTTTGGTCTCCTTTCTTCTGGTCTTAATGCAATGATCAGGACTTCCTATACTCTGTTAAAGAGGGTTGATGATACCAAGTCATTCATGTCTTATTCTTAACTCTCAAAGAAATTGCATCTAAACTCTTACATTAAATTTGACAGGTGTTCCCATCGTGTCTCAAGGGTTAACGAATCTGACTAGGAACCATGAGGCTGTGGGTTCGATCCCTGGCCTGGCTCAGTGGGTGAAGGATCCGGCATTGCCAGGGGCTATGGTGTAGGTCGCAGATGCAGCTTGGATCCCGTGTTGCTGTGACTCTGGCGTAGGCTGGTGGCTACAGCTCCAATTAGCCTGGGAACCTCCATATGCTGTGGGTGCAGCCCTAGAAAAGACCAAAAAAAAAAAATTCTAAATTTGACAATTGCAGTGGATCATTGGTAGAATGCCTTTGTTGGGCAAAAGAAGCTTCTCCTGTATTCCTAGTTTTCTAAAAGTTTATATTAAAAACCTAGATGTTAAATTTCACCCAATGTTTTTTCTGCATTTGTTGATATACTCATATAATTTGGCTCCTTTAGTCTATTAATGTGATTAATTTTTTTAATAGTTTTATATTTTATTTTCTTAAACCGTATTTCTTAAATGAGCCCAATTTGATCATGCTTTCTATTTTAAATTCATTATTAAATTCTGACAGTTGATGTTTTAATTAGGATCTTCATGTACATGTTCATAAGGGAAACTGCAGACAGTTTTGTTTCCTTGTACTGTATTTGGTACTCAAACCAAATGAGTTTGACTTTTTCCCTTTTTTCTGATTTGTGTGGCACCTTGTATAAAACAGGGAGATTCACTGTATAACAGCCCTTCTTCCAGTTTTCACACACACAAAAAAACAGTAGGCCGTTATTAGAATAAAGCACTGATTCCTCTATTTCTTTCACACCCACATTCGATTTTGGAGCAAATCATTCTGGCACTTTACAGTACATCCCAAGTCTAGCCCATCTCCCCACCACCACTGCCACTCACCCCTATTTGAGATGAGGGTCATGTCTGGATGATGCCATCACCCTGTATATGAAGCTCTTGGTTTTGTTTTCATCTCCTTATAGTTCATTCTCAATCATAACCAGTACGCATTCAAACCATAAGTCAAATTATGTGACTCTACTATCATTGTCTCCCACTCACCCCATCGGTGAGGAAGGGATTCTGTGTCTGGGATCACAATGCAGAGTATTAACCACTACACGATCACAGTGAGTGTCTGGGATCAAAAACAGACCACTGTTGGAGTTCCTGTCGTGGCTCAGCAGTTAACGAATCTGACAAGGAACCATGAGGTTGCAGGTTCGATCCCTGGCCTTGCTCAGTGGGTTATGGATCCGGCGTTGCCGTGAGCTGTGGTGTAGGTTGCAGACGCGGCTCGGATCCCTTGTTGCTGTGGCTCTGGTGAAGGCCGGCGGCTACAGTTTCGATTGGACCCCTAGCCTGGGAACCTCCATATGCCACGGAGTGGCAAAAAGACCAAAAAACAAAAAACAAAAAAATCAAGCAGACCACTGTAGCCATCCTCCTGGGCATTGGACAGATGAGACTGACCATAGCATACTCACACACACTCACAGTCTGGGGGAGGAGTGCACTGCATGCCACACCTGACTTCATGAGGGTTGCACTCAGAAACAGAACTACCAGGGGTGGTGGGAGGGAGGCTTTGTAGTATCAAGGGAGTATGGTGTCTACTGATTCTCACAGGAGGATGTAATTGGCTTTTTGAGTTATTCGGGGGTAAGCAGGAAATCTACCTGCTCCACTTGATAAGAGGGTTGTTTCGCCAGGGGATCTTTTCTGCAGAAGCAAAGTGGGGAGATGCACTTGTGGGTATGCCATTGGAGACCTTCCTACTTTCCCCTACGTGTCAGGGAAGGACCTTAATTTTAGGCCTTACACCACAGGTTTCTGGGCCAAAACTTTCCAATGGCAACTGCAGGGCCCTTCATGGCCTGACAATTGGCTACCTCTATGGCCTTATTTCATATACTCCCTTTCCCTAAATATTCTGTTCCAGCCACACCATTTATCCAAAATCTCAAACATATTTTTACCTCAGACCTTAGGCCCTTGCTTTTTTTCTCTACCTCGAACCTCTCCCCTCAAATATTGCCATGATTTTTTTTCTCACTTTCTTCATATTTCTGCTCACTTCCTTAATATATAGTAGGAAGCATGATTTTTCATGCTTTCAAACTTTATATAGAAGGTATCTTGCTACATATAGTTTTTCTTCTTTTTTATTTTATTTTTGAAATTCATCCTGGTTGCTACATTTAGCTCTGTTTCATTTATTTTATCTACTCTATTCCATTCTATGAAAGCAGTAATATATTTATATCATGTTCTGTAGATAAATGTTTAAGTAGTTTCCAGGATTTTTTCACTACAAAGAATGCTTTAGTGAGTCACTTTGTCATGTCTCCTTGTGAACATGTATGAGACTTTTTTCTAGGGTATACATAAAAATTTGGAATTGTTGGCCAAAGGATACCAGGAGCTTGCTGAGAGTTAGCCTCCAGAGGTGGGGCTGAGGTTGCCAAAGTAAGATGGGAGAGTAAAAAGACTTGAGCTTGCCTCCTCTCACAAAAAATGCCAAAGCTACAATTAACTGTAGAACAAATATTAATAGAACGACTGAAACTACCAAAAGGTATTCTACACCCAAAGATAAAGAAAAAGCCTGAGTTCCCATCATGGCGCAGAAGAAATGAATCTGACTAGGAACCATGAGGTTGTGGGTTCAATCCCTGCTCTTGTTCAGTGGGTTAAGGATCCGGCATTGCCTGGAGTTGTGGTGTAGGTCGCAGATGTGGCTTGGATCTGGTGTCGCTGTGGCTCTGGCATAGGCCAGCAGCAACAGCTCCGATTGCACCCTAGCCTGGGAACCTCCACATGCCATGGATGCAGCCCTAAAAAGGACAAAAGACCCAAAAAAAAAAGAAGAAGAAGAAGAAGCCACAGTGAGATGGTAGGAGGAGTGCTTTCATGATAGAATTATATTGCATATCCACTGGGTATACAACCCACAAACTGGAAAAAACCTACATTGCAGAGGTTCTCCCGTAGAAGTAAGAATTCTGAGCCTCCCATCAGGCCTTCCAGTCTGGGGTCTGACATCAGGAGGGGAGTCCCCATGGCATTTGGCTTTGAAGGCCAGCAGGGTTTGAGTGCAGGAGCTCCACAGGACTGGAAGAAACAGACTCCACTCTTGGAGGGTACACACAAAGTCTCATGTGCACTAGGACTGAGGGCAAAGCAGTGACTGCATAGGAGCCTAGGTCAGACCTACCTGTGGGTTTCAAAGGGTCTTCTTTGGAGGCACAGGTTATCTTTGGCTTATTGTGGGGGCAAGGACACTGGTGATAGAGGCCCCAGGGAATAATCATCAGCATGAGCTCCGCTGGAGGTTGCCATTTTGGCACTGAAACCTGGCCCCACTCAGCAGCCTACAGATTCCAGTGCTGAGACACCTCAGGCCAGACAACCAACAAAGTGGAAACATAGCCCCACCCATCAGTGGACAGGCTGCCTAAAGTTGCCCTGAGCACAGAGCCTCTTCTAAACACACCCCTTCACAGATCCCTGCCCCCCAGAGGGACAAGACCTAACTCCCCACCAGTGGGCAGACACCAGTCCCTCCCATCAGGAAGCCTGCACAAGCCCTGAACCAATCTCATCCACCTGGGTAAGCCACAGAAGTAAGTGGGAGTATAATCCTCCAGCCTGAGGAAGAGAGATCACAAATATAGAAAGTTAGACAAAACGAGACAGCAGAGAAATGTGTTTCAGATGAAGAAACAGATAAAATGCCAGAAGAACAACTAAGTGAAGAGGTTAAAGGCAATCTACCTGAAAAAGAAGTCAAAGTTATGATGTTAAGATGATCCAAGATCTAGGAAAAAGAATGGAGGCACAGGTAAGATACAAGAAATGTTTAGGAGTTCCTACTATTATGCAGTAGGTTAAGGATCCAATGTTGTCTCTGTAGTGGCTCAGGTCACTGCTGAAGCACAGGTTTGATCCCTGGCCCAGTGCAGTGGGTTAAGGATCTGGCATTGCTGCAGCTGTGGTGTAAGCTGCAAATGTGGCTCAGATATTATCCCTGGCCTGGGAGTTTCCACATGCTGTGAGTGTAGCCAAAAAATAAAGTTTAACAAAGAGCTAGAAGAGTTAAAGAACAAACAGAGATGAATAATATAATAACTCTAGTGAAAAATACTCACAGGAATCAATAGCAGAATACATGAGTCAGAAGAATGAATAAGTATGCTGGAAGACAGATGAGTGGAAATCACTGCTGTGGAACAAAATAAAGAAAGAAAGAAAAGAAATGAGGATGGTCTAAGAGGCCTCTGGGACAACATTAAACACACCAACATTCACATTATAGGTACCCCATAGGGAGAAGAGAGAAAGTGCCTGAAAAAATATTTGAAGAGCTAAAAGCTGAAATTTTCCCTAAAATGGGAAAGTAAATACTCAAGTCCAGGAAACATAGAGAGTCCCATACAGGATACATGTAGAGTCCTATACACATATTAATCAAATTGGCAAAACTTAAATACAAAGAGAAAATATTAAAGCAACAAGGGAAAAGCAAAAATAATGTTCAAGGAAATCCCCATAAGATTATCAGCTGATTTTTCAGCAGAAACTCTGCAGGCCAGAAGGGATTGACAGGATATATTTAAAGTGATGAAAGGGAAAAACCTACAACCAAAAATACTCTGCATAGCAAGGCTCTCATTCAGACTCAATAGAGAAACTGAAAGTCTTACAGACAAGAAAAAGCTAAGATAATTCAGCACCACCAAATCAGATTTACAGCAAATGCTAAAAGAACTTCTCTAGGTGATAAAGAAAAGACCACAGCTAGAAACAAGAAATTATGAATGGGAAAACTCACTAGTAAAGGCAGATATACAGTAAGGTAGGAAATTATCTGTATACAAATATGATATCAAACCCAGAAATTGTGAGGAGAGTATAAATGCAGGATATTGGAAATGCATTTAAAATTAAGGAAGTCCCATTGTGGCTCAGTGGTAATGAATCCAACTAGTATCCATGAGGATGTGGGTTTGAGCCCTGGCCTCACTCAGTGGGTAAGTATCTGGCATTGCCATGAGCTGTAGTGTAGGTCACAGATGTGGCTTGGATCCTGTGTTGCTGTGGCTGTTGGCATAGGCCAGCAACTACAGCTCCAATTCAACCCCTAGCCTGGAAATTTCTATGTGCTACATGAGCAGCCCTAAAATCAAATCAATCAATCAATCAATTAAATAAAATTAAGAGAAAAGCAACATAAAATAATCTGTGTGTGTATATATATGTGTGTGCGTATATATATATTACATATATACCATATTAAAACCTTATGGTAACCACAAGTAAAAAATCTATGATAGTACACACACACAAAAAGAAAAAAATGAATCCAAAGACAACACTAAGATAGTCACCAAATCACTAGAGAAGAGAACAAAAGAGGAACGGGAAAAAGAAAGACCTACAGAAGTGGGACTGAGAAAGTGATATGTAGTCTTCCTCCTTCCTCAGAGTTGAGCATCCCTGGAAAAGGCACTGATATAAGTAAATGCTGACAGTTATCTCCATGGTTCACTCGAGGAGCTCCTATTTGTGAGCAGAGCCAGTGCTCCTTGTTACTATTGCCATGGGCCACCCTCTGTGAAGCATCTGTTGTCACTGAGGCAACTGGCAAGATGCTTCTACTAGCAGGAGTGGCAGCTGTGACAAATTATTAAGCTGGAGGGTCTTAACTCAGAGATGTTGGACATTCTCCCACAGCCTCACATAAATCACTCTTTACTTCCAGGGAAGAATAGTGAGAGTTAGTCTTTGTCAATAGCTCTCACTTAGTTGAGAAAATGACAATTTCTCCATAGGGATCCTTGGTAAAAATCAGTCGCCTAGAAACTATGGAAAGAAACTCAAAACAGCTTCAGAGATCCTGAATTAGAGCCCAGTTTTCAAATTCTGATGGAGGGTGTGGTCCAGGAAAAAATGGCTTCATGGCATATGCGTCTATTTACTGTCTCCTTCCTCTAGTCCTTATTTTGCTCTTTCACTCTCTCTGTCTTCTTTCTGTCTGTTTCTCAGTGTCTGTGTCTGCATCTATGTCTGTCTCTGTCTCTTTCCTTCCTTCCTTCCTTTCTTTTTTTCATCTCTCTTCCTCCATTGTATACATGTTAGATTTGTCAATAATATTTCAATACCTCACTTTGCCTCTGTGATATTCATGTTTTCAACAAAGGAAGGCAGAGAAGTTTAGTACTTTGGTAAAAAGTTGAGGATTCAGAAGAAATCCATGCATATTGAGGCAGTTCCTGCCCCATAACTTGTCCTTTGACTTGGCTGAACAAGCCATATTCTTGGGATGGCTCTCGACTGCATTGTAGAAGTGGTGCTTCCCCTCCATGGAGACCTCTGGGTCACAAGAACCTCATAGAGGCCCAGGAAGATGGCTATACTGATCTGTTGTTGTTTTTTTTTAATCCTAGACACAGAAATCAGCTAAACATTTCTCATATGCAATACCATCATGTATATACCTCCAAATCCCTCAGACACAAGACCTAAAGCAACATGAAGTGAGGAAACATTCAATTGAAAGTCAGGAGATGTGAGTTTTAGTCCTGGCTCTGCCACTATCTAGTTGGTGACCTTGGGCCAATTACTTAACACTTCAGGTGTTAGTTACTTTGTTTTTAAAATGAGGGCTTTTGTTGGCATATAATTGGTCATAGTAGTCTCATATGATCCTTTGTATTTCTGTAGTATGAGTTGTAGTTTCCTCTTTCATTTCTAATTTTATTTATTTGAGTTTTCTCTCTCTCTTGGTGAGTCTTTTTAGTCAGTTTTACTTATTTCTGTTCTGGTCTTTGTTATTTCCCTCTTTCTACTAACTTTGGGCTTAGTTTGTTCTTCTTTTTCTAGTTCCTTGAGATGTAAAGTTAAGTTAAAGACTTCTGTTCTGGCAGATCATATGATCTATCCTGGAGAATGTTGGTGTGTTATTGAGAAGAATGCGTATTCTGTTACTTTGGGATGGAATAGTCTATGAATGTTAAGTCCATCTGGTCTAACATGTACCTTAAGTCTTTTCTTTATTGATTTTCTTTATTGATTTTTCTTTCTAGATGATCTACCCATTGTTGAAAGTAGGGTATTAAATTCTCTTGCTATTATTGTATTGCCATATAGTTCTCCTTCAAGTGTGTTAATATTTCTTTATATATTTAGTGTTCCTATGTTGGATGTGTAAATATTTACAAATGTTATATCCTCTTGTTAGATAGATCCCTTTATCATTATATAATGATCTTCCTTTTCTCTTATCACAGACTTTATTTTAAAGTCTATTTTGTCTAAGTATAGCTATCTTAGTTCGTTCTTTCTCACTCTTCCTTCCTTCCTTCCTTCCTTCCTTCCTTTCTGCTTCCATTTGCACATATCCTTTTTCCATCCCTTTATTTCAGTCTATATGTGTCCTTAAAGTTGAAGGGGGTCTCTTGTAGACAGCATATAGTTGGGTCTTTTTTTGTTTTTAATCCATTTAGTCCCTCTATGTCTTTCGATTGGAGAAATTTACATTTACATTTAAAGCAATTATTGATAGGTATGGATTTACTATTGCCATTTTATTAATTATTTTCTGGCTGTTTTGTAATTCTTTTGTTCTCTTTCTTCTTCTACTGGAAAACTTAGTATAAATTTCTAGACATATAACCTACCAGCCTTGAGTGTTGAGGAAATAGAAAATATGAATAGACCAATTACTAGTAAGGAGGATGCATATATAATAACAAAAAAAAAATCTCTCAATAGACAGAAGTCCAGGACCAGATGGCTTCACTGGTGAATTCTACCAAATATTTAAAGAGGAATTAATACAAATCCTTCTCAAACTATTCCAAAAAACAGAAGAGGAGGGAATACCTCCAAACTTATTTTATCTTATTTAAAAAGAGGAAGTAAAACTGTCTCTATGTGCAGATCACATGATATTATATTTATAAAACCCTAAAATACAAAAATCACTTTCATTGATTAGTTTGTTTCACTAATACAAACTATTAGAAAGATAAATTTAGAAAAACAGTTCATGACACATGCACTACTATATATAAAATAGATAACCAACAAGGACCTACTGTATAGCACAGGGAACTATACTTGGAATAACCTATAAGAGAAGAGAATATATACCCTATAACTGAAGAATATATATGTGTGTGTGTGTGTGTGTGTGTGTGTATTGCTGTGCTATACACCTGAAACTTGCAAGTCAACTATATGTCAATAAAAATAAATAAATAAAAATTTTAAAATATTAAAAAGATCAATCCCATTTATAATTGCATCAAAAAATAAAATACCTAGGAATAAATTTGACCAAGGAAGTGAAAGATCTGTACATTAAAAACTATAAGAAATCAGATGAAAGAAATTAAAGATGACACAAATAAATAGAAAAGTATTCTGTGCTCATGGATTGGAAGAATTAAAATTGTTAAAATGTTTTACTACCTAAAGTGGTCTACAGATTCAGTGCTATCCCTATCAAAAATTTCAATGGCATCTTTTTGGAAAAATAGAAAAAATAATCCTAAAACTTGTAAGGAACTATGAAAGACTCTTGAGAAAGAGGAACAAAGCTGGAAGAATCATGCTTCCTGATTTCAAACTGTATTATAAACCTATAGTAATCAAAACAGTATGGTATTGGCATAAAAACAGACACATAGATCAATGGAATAGAATATAGAGCCCCCAAAATAAACCCATGCCCATATGGTCTATTAATTTACAACGAAGGAGCCAATGAAGAAATGATATTCTCTTTAGTAAATGGTGTTGAGAAAACTAGCCAGCAGTATACAAAGAATTGAGAGTGGACCCACCTTACACCATACAAAAAAAATCTGGATTAAACTCAAACTGGATTAAGATTTGAATGTAAGACCTAAAAGCGTAAAACTCATAGGAAAAAACAAATGTGGTAATCTCCTTGATATCAGTCTTGGAAAAAAAAATTTTTTACTTTGACACAAAAAGCAAAAGTAACAAAAGCAAAAATTTTAAAAATTGAACTAAAATTAAAAAGCCTCTCCACAACAACAACAAAAAACAACAAAGTCAAAAGGCAACCTATCAAATGAGGAAAGTATTTGCAAATCATGTATATATAGAAGGTTTATATCCAAAATACATAAAGAAATTATATAAGTCAATAGCAAAACAAACAAAACCCCCAAAAAACAAAAAAACAAAAAACTCAGTAAAAATGGGTGGAAGAACTAAATAGACATTTTCCCAAAGAAAACTTGCAAATGGCCAACAGTTACATGAAAAGGTGTTCAACATCACTAATCATCAGGGAAATGCGAATCAACACAAGATATCACCTCACCCTCATTAAATAGCTATTACCAAAAAGATAACAAGTGCTGGTGAGGATGTGGAGAAAAAGGAACCTCTGTGTACTGTTGTTGTAAAGTCCATTGGTGCAGCCACTATGGAAAACAGTAGAGAGTCCTCAAAATGTTAAAAATAGAACTACCATAGGTTCCAGCAATTCCACTTCTGGGTATATATCCTAAGGAAATGAAATCACTGTCTTGATTTCATCCCTATGTTTGCTGCAGTATTATTTATAATAGCCAAGACGTGGAAACAATTGGGGTGTCCATCAATGGATGAATGGATAAAGAAAATATAGTATATATATTATTCAGCCATAAAAAAGAGAGGCAATCTTGCCATTTACAATATGGATGGACCTTGAAGGCATTACGCTCATGAACGATGTAAGTCAGGCAGAGAATGACAAATACTATATGACTTCAATTATATATGACACTTATAAAAACCAAACTCACAGAAATAGAGAACAGATTGGTGGTTGCCAGAGGCCGAGAATAGGAGTGAGGTGAGGGGAAATGGGTAAAAGTGGTCAATGTGTACAAACTTCCAGTTATAGGATAAATAAGTCCTGGGGGTGTAATGCCCAACACAGTGACTATACTTAGCAATACTGTATCTCCTATTTGAAAGTTGCTAAGAAAGTAGATCTTTAAAGTTCTCATCAAATGAAAAAAAAATGTAATTGTATGAGGTGATGAATATTAACTAAACCTATTGATGACCACTTATCAATATATATGCATATATCAAATCATTATGTTTTATACTTTGAACTAATACAATATTCTAGGTCAGTTATATCTCAATAGAACTGAAGAGAATCACAAGGGTTTCTTGGTAAATCATTTGTTCACTCAAAATTTATTAAACATCTACTTTAAGCAACTAGTAGATACACTCCAAGGCAAATTTTAGTTCTAAAATGTCTTGACATTGGAAGGAATTACAAACTTTTTTCTAAGCCTGAGATATCTTGAGTTGTAATCATTCAAGATCCTAAGTGATTTTACAGATGCTGTGTTACTACGAGGTGAAAATTCATGCCTGGACAGACTGGAGGATCTCTGCTGTTTTCTCATCTGTGCAATTCCCACATAGTTGTTGGGTGTGGTGTATTTAGCCTTCCTTGTTGATGTGTCTTCTTGTTCTGTGGCTTCCCCATGTGTGCCTTTTAGGGGACATGATTGTTACTAGAGTTAGGTCTGCTTTTTCTTACGGTGACCGCTCTGTTTCTCAGCCCTTCTGCCTGGGACTCAAGGGGCATCAATCCCAGGCTCACAGTACCACACCTATTTGGGAGGATACAGTCTCCTTCTATGGTTAACAAAGAGAGGCATTGTTTCAATTAAATATTTCCTACTAAATAAGGATTATAGTCCATGCTGTGGCTTCCCAAGGGGCATTTTCCATGAAACTGGAAGGAACATTCTTTTGAAGAGACTGACAAAGGAATGCATCTCTCATTAACCATTGTGAGAAAATAACTTACTTCTTGAATATGGCTGTCATATTTATTTTGCTAAAGCACCAGATTTCTCTAATCATTTATCTAAAACTGCCATCAACCCCTATTGCTTATATAATTAGAAAAGAATTAGAATTTGTTTACCTTTTTTTTTTTTAAGGAAAACCTATTCTCTGGTTCCGTCTTATCTCTTTATCATTATTTCCCATTGCTCAAGTTTGCATATCTCCCCCTGTTTCCAAATGAATATATTTCTACCTCTGGAGGAAGGAAGAGGACACATCTTAAATGATTGCCTTCTATGTGCTAGGTATTTTCACATTTGTTATCTGATTTTATAGTTGCAGAACTTAGGGCTCAGAAAGGCTATATACATTGCTCCGCTTATAAATGGGAAAGCTGGAATTGAGCTATTTGACGTCAAGCCCATAATCATTTTGGTTTAACACCTGCCTCTAGTCTAAGGGTCCCACATCCCAACCTGCTAATCAGCAGGGTGTTTCTGGGAGACCACCCCAGGTTTTCCACTCCTGGCAGACCACCCCAGTTCCTGCTACTCTAGAAACCTTTGTAAGCACCTAAATTTCTGATTAAATTTCTTTCTACTTAAATAACTAGAGGGACTTCTGAATCCTGATGGAAACAACCCATTATTAGGGAATATGTTTACATAAACATTAGTATCAAGTAATTTTGGAGCTTAAATTTCTTTTTGCTCTGCCTTTTCATTTCCTAGATAAGGAAACTGAAACCCAGAGAGGCAAAGAGAATTGTCCAACATCACATAACTGGTTAGTGACAAAGTCCAAACCATATATGTTTGCCCAGAAACAAGGAACCAAAATGGCAGACTGAAATAAGTATTTTAGAAATTTTTAACCCAGGTCCAAATCCTGAACAAGACTCATTAGCCCTTTCTCATTAGGAAAATCATTTCACCTCTGTGGACCTCATTTTCTTCCTTTGTAAAATGAAATGATAATAACTTTTTGCACCATTGTTGTGGAAATTGGGAGCTTTTACATGTAGAGTCTGGTGTAGTGTCTACTTCATAATATATGCTCAACAAATGTTAGTTAAGTGCATTAATCTTTATTATTCAGAGTCAGTAAAACCCAACTCCTACACTTTGGGGACCAGCAGAAAACCATCCAATAAAGACAATCATCCTTAAGTTCTCGCTCCTGCCTCACTGTAGGGATACTTGCCAAGTATTACGAAAACAAATTGGGTGTCCCGTGAACTAAGATTTGTAACTTTTATATCTCATCCCAGCAATTTATTTAATTTTGCATACAGCAAAGAGTTTCTAATCATATAAGACATTGTGAAATTTATAATCACATGAATAGCTTTTTTCATGTCTGAATTGAATGGGGGGAGGTGTTTGAGGCTTTCTAGAAGGAAGAAAAAAGAAGGGATGGTGAAGCAGCAAGGATCTGAGGATAGTGAGCAGTCATTACTGCCCCTCAGCTTGAAGGGGCAGAAGAGGAGGTGGAGTTTCTGGAAGTTAGTGAGAGCTGTAACATGGGAGAGGAGCCCTCTGATGGTCTGACCATCAGTAGGGGAACAGGACCAGAACAGCAGAGACTGAGGTCAAAAATATTCTCACCTCTTTGTCACCCTCTCACCTCTTTCCAGTAACTTCCATTGACTGAACTCAGCTGGAGTCCATGGATGCAATCCCTATGGGCCAGCCTCCTGCGGTGGGTGTCTGGCAGTATGAAGAAGGGGAGAAATGGATTTGGAGGAGCAAATGGAAAATAGCTCTGTCTGGCCAGGCTGTGAGTGCAGGGAAGGGCACAAAATCATTATTTCCTCAGTTGTCCCTGCACTGTGATAGCTATATAGCTAATTACACTTATTGATGAAAAAAAGATATCCATTATATATTTGTACCAGTTCATAGTAGATACAGCAGCTGGAAGGGTAAACTCACTTCTCTCAGGAGGGTGAAGCTGGAAGGATGCTTCTTTTTAAGCCTAGAAAGATCCTGTAGGGTTGATAGTCTCAAGAGTCTTCTGAATATGCTGGAGTTTTAAGGCGCCCAGTAGTGACACCCCTGTTTTTTGCTCAACATAGACATGAAAAGTGGGCAGATGGAGATTTTCTTAAAGTTACCTTTAGTATTGGTAAAGCTGATAAAGAAAGCAAAGTTTAGTAGTAGGAAGACCAGATGGGTTTCCTAAAACTGTGCTATAGAATTTTTTTTTTTGACTTTATGTCTTTTTAGGGCCACACCCGCGGCATATGGAGGTTCCCAGGCTAGCGGTCTAATCAGGGCTGTAGCTGCCGGCCTACGCCAGAGCCACAGCAACACCAGATCTGAGCCTCGTCTGCAACCTGCAGCACAGCTCATGGCAATGCTGGATCCTTAACCAACTGAGAGAGGCCAGGGATCGAACCCTCAACCTCATGGCTCCTAGTCGGATTCGTTTCTGCTGCGCCACAGGGAGAACTCCTTTGCTGCAGAATTTAATACCCAACCCACTGAGGCAAGGCAGTCTTGCCCACAGAGGCAGAGTTTTTCCTGCTAAACTCTTGAGCAGATGCTCAATTCATGCTTCATGCAAATAACTGGACCCCAGAAAAGGAGATGCAGGAGCTGAGGCATCATCCTTAATTCCTTCCACCAAATTCCGGGGATTAAGTCTGCCCCTGTTGCCTGGTGGGAAGAGTTCCAACAACACTAAGGAAGTATAAAAACCGACCAATCAGACAGACCCTGGGCTCACCCACCCATTATTCCCTTTCTGATAGTAGCACCAGGGGTGTTTTATGGCAGAAGGGGGTCCAGTTTCCCCCAGGCTCTCAGGAATACATTGGTGCCCATGCCCAACTTCCTGGAAACTGCTTGTTGAACCTGTTGATACTGATTGGTACGACTTTGTGGGGAAGCCAGTTCATTGTTTCCCCCATGGAGCATCTATCTGTATCCCCAGACTGTGGGGGAGAGAACAGGAGGACCAGGCTACGTCCCCGCTTTTGTCCTCCAGGTGGCAGGAGCACCATCTGGACTCTTCTTGCTGGGGCCACCTCAGGCCAAGCCAAAGATAACACTGCTTCCACGCACAGGAACATGCTGTGCTTTTCTGGGTTCCCAGGAAACCAAATCCCAGCGAAGTTCAACAGTGCTGTTTGACTACGGGTAGCTCACATTCGGAGCATGAAGGACAAACATGAGGCCCCAGAACTTCCTTCTGTAGGGGACTTAAGAGCCCCCTCCTTGGGTCTTCTCTGATCCTTTGCTATGGGTTCTTTGAAGCCTTGTTCAGGTAGTGTCAGAAATTCTTCCACAGCCTGGCTCAAGTACCCAGGGTAAAGAGCTGCCCCTGTTGCTCTGGAGGGAGGGGCAAGGAGTTGCAAACACCCACACACCCACCCCACTGACTCCCTTCCCTAGTGCCTCTCCCTCCCCATAAGCTCATCCCAAGGCTAGTGCAACAGAATGCAACAGAAGCTAACTCATCATGCTGACTTGTCAGAAATGAGGGATGTGGATGCAGTTGCCTGCTTGCTATTTCTTCCTGGATGTCTCACAGGAACATCTCCCACCTCCATCCCAAGCCTGGGCCTTCTGCAGTGCCCCCCTCTCAGCAAAGGCTTCCCCACCCATTTGATGTGTAAGCAGGGAACCTAGGTCCACTCCTGTTCTCTCAGCCCATGTACTAAGTCATTGCCAACTCATTGCGATGTTTTCCTCTGATCATCTCTTGAATCCCCTTCACTACCCTCCCGTCAGGGTCACAGGCATCTCTTGCACCAGTTACTCTGCGTGCATTTTCTCTCACCTACTCCACTTCAGCTCCACATTGCAACTAGCATTTTTTTCTTTTTCAGAATGCCAATCTCATCCTATTACTTCTCCACTTTAAGGCCTTTCAATTGCTTCCTCCTGTTCCTGGGACAAAAACGAAGACCCTAAAATGACCCGCTAGACCTTAACCTTGCCCTTGCTGCACCTCCACCCTCTGGTCTGGCTGTGCCTCCCACCCCAGCTGCCCTATTTCAGTCTCTCAGGCACCGTTTCTCCTCCCAGCAAAGGGCCAATGCGTAGGTATGTGCTTTCTTTGCTTGCACTACTTTGCCTTCTTTGTGCAAGTTTAAGGCTGTCTGACGCTTCAGATCTCAGCTGGCAGTCACTTCCTCAGGGGAAATTTTCTGACTTTCTGGAATAAACCAAATCTCTCCGTTGTATTTTTCCATGGCACCAATGCACATCCCCCTTCAGAGCACTTACCATGGTCACTATCTGACACTTATTCGAGGATAATTTCATTCATGTGTCTCCCCAACTAAAACGTAGCCCCACATGGGCAAGAAGGACTTCTATTTTTGCTCTCGCTGAATTGGGTCCCCTGTGTCAGCCATAAGGATGAACAGAGGGCCCATAACTATGTGTTGAATGAATTGCAAGGTCCTCGCTGAGCCCCTACTGAGCAGGGCACTGTCTGGCTCTGGGTTCTTCCCCTCCATCACGGCCTTATCCAGTTTCCACCCTGTGGAAGGCCCGTCCTCCCCTCGGCTCTACGCCTCCCATGGAGCGTGGGTTCCAGTGATGAAGGACCGTCTCTGCAGCTGCTCTGCAAAGACCCCACTGACCTCGCCAGAGCCATTGCCTCTACTTGACTCTAACCACCTGGGGAGGGTTCCTGCCTCCAGCTGCCAATGTCACCTCCCTCTGGGGGCATTTCGACTGAGCTAACTGGGCTCTCCTGGATTTTTCTCTGCTTCAAGAAGAGCACAGAACAGAGGACTAAATGTGAATCAGAAACTCTTGACTTTCTCTCTCTCTCTCTGCCCTTCTTGCCTTTTCTTCCTTCCTCTTCTTTCTCCTCCTCAACTCTTCAACCACCCCCTTCCTATAAGACATTTTTCCTCTCCAAAGGAATTACTAGCCATCCCCTCTGCTTAGGAGCTGGCTGTGAGGAACCAGGTCAACGTGACAGAGGGGTCCCCATGCCAGCAGCCCAAGCACACAGAACTTCAGGGATTTTCTCTGATGTGCACTGTTTTGCAGAGAAGTATCTATTTGTGCCTTTCAGAATCCATAGGTCTCCCACAGGAAATGTGCGTTCATAGTGCATGTTTACATCCGAGGGGGTTGTTGGGGAGGGGTCAGCCCCAGTTTTCCACAGGCAGCCTCTCTCCCCTCTCCAGCTGCCAGAGGTCTCTGCAGGAGATCCTGCAGCAGTTAGTGACCATTTCTCCTGGGGTGCCCATGAAAATGCACCTCAAAGACCTCCAACTACAGGGAACGAAACTACCCCAGCTGCTGTGATCAGAGATCCGGCTCCTGGTGCACATCGTCTTTAGGCTGGGCCTGACCGTTGACTGTCCACAGCTGCAACTCCAAGGCAGGCCTGCTCCTGGGTGACATAGAACGCCTCTGACAGCTGACTTTCACTCCAGGACTCCCTGACCACCTGCGTCAAGCTCTGTATCCTGCAGGGCCTCCTAGGATACATCTGCCCAAATTTCTTTCCTCTTCGTTCTGTTTGGGATCCCTCTCACATTGACACCCCCAGCCATGCCAGCTGCCTACACATGGCTTGTCACTGGCAATCCCCTATTAAGTCCTGGCATGTTTAATCCCCCTCTTAGCCACTGCTTCTTGGAAGACCCAGACGATCACATCTTTTTATGCAGATTCTCTGGAAGAGCAGCATGCTCAGTAACAACAAAACCTTCCAATCATGCTTTTCTAGGACGTATAGATCTTGAGATAAGAAGGGTGAAAAACAACATTAAAAACTGCACATGCTGGCGTTCCCATTGTGGCTAACAAACCTGACTAGGATCTCTGAGGATGCGGATTTGATCCCTGGCCCCACTCAGTGGGTTAAGGGTCCAGCATTGCTGTGAGCTGCAATGTAGGTCACAGATGCGGCTCCCATCCTGCATTGCCATGGCTGTGGCGCAGGCTGGCAGCTGCAGCTCTGGTTCAGTCCCTAGCCTGGGAATTTCCATATGCTGCAGGTGCAGCCCTAAAAAGACATAAAAAAAAAAAAAAAACACTGCACATGCAACATTAAAAACTATGTAAGTATAAAGGAGGACCATATATAGTAGTATTTCTTACATAAAAATGGTGTGTCCTCACATGCACCCGCATGTTCATTGCAGCTCTATTCACAATAGCCATGACATGGAAACAACCCAAATGTCCATCGACAGAAGATTGGATTAGGAAGATATGGTATATACACAATGGAATTCTACTCACCCATAAAAAAGAACAAAATAACACCATTTGCAGCAACATGGATAGAACTAGAGACTCTCATACTGAGTGAAGTAAGTCAGAAAGATGAAGACACATACCATATGATATCACTTATATCTGGAATCTAATATACAGCGCAAATGAACCTTTCCACAGAAAAGAAAATCATGGACTTGGAGAATAGACTTGTGGTTGCCAAGGGGGAAGAGGAGAGAGTGGGGTGCTTGGAGAGCTTGGGGTTAATAGCTACAAACTATTGCCTTTGGAATGGATTAGCAGTGAGATCCTGCTGTGTAGCACTGAGAACTCTGTCTAGTCACTTTGATGGTGCATGATAATGTGCAAAAATAGAATGTGTACATGTATGTATAACTGTCACCACGCTGTACAGTAGAAAAAAATTGTATTGGGGAAATAACTATTAAAAAATAATAATAACAAAAAAGAAAAAAGAAAATAAAGGACAAGAAGTTCTACAGGAAAAAAAAAAAATGGTGTGCCCTAAGAATGCCTCTCAAAAAGAATGAAACAGCTCAACATGCTGGGGCCCATGGACAGTCCTTAGTCCTGCTGAATTTCTTCTTGACCTTGAGAAACATTTCCTAGAGTGCCAAGTCCTTCGGTTTCTAGCAAAGTTCTGCATATAAAGGCAGGGCCACCTCAGCATTTCATCCCACGCTCTGAACACTCTTGGTCTTGCGGCTCTTCCCTTTTGTAGGGTTAGAAACCAAAAGAGAATATCTCATATTCTAAACAGAAGGGAGGAAACTAGTGAGAGAATGAGCAAAGTGGGGTTGCCAAGGCTGTGCTATAGAAGAGGAAGTTGAAGTTCATGGCTTCAGCAGTGTTTTGGGATCAAACCATCCCTTGGGGGAAAAATGGTCTTATTTACATGTATATGGCATTTATTGTCATTTTATATTAATATATATGCATAAAAATTAAGTCCTTTTAAGCTAGAAAATAATAGATTTGTAATTCTAATCAGAAAGTATTTCTTATTAAAAATAACTACAGTAAGTTCTTCTTGTGGCTCAGCAGTAATGAGCCCCACTAGTATCCATGAGGACGCGGGTTTGATCCCTGGCCTTGCTCAGTGGGTTAAGGATCTGGCGTTGCCATGAGCTGTGGTGTAGGTCGCAGACATGGCTCTGACCTGGCATTGCTGTGGCTGTGGCATAGGCCGGCAGCTATAGCTCCGATTCAACCCCTAGCCTGGAAATCTCCATATGCCCTAGGTATAGCCCTAAAAAGCAAAAAACAAACTATAGCACTTATTGAATACTTGTATTGGCACACATTATGTTAAGCACTTCACGTACACTGTTTCACTTAATTTTCACTTTACAGAAGAGAGAATTAGTGATGTTGACAAAAAAAAAAAAAGCACAACATGAGAGTTGTGAGTTAAATTTTATTTGGGGCAAAACGTGGACTATAGTCTGGGAGACAGCATTTCCAATAGAGCTGAGAAGCCACCCCAGAAAGATGAGGGGAGGGTCAATATCTCTGTGATTTTAGTGAAGGGGAACACATGAGGTCAAGCACCCACTTCGCAGAGCCTTGCTGCAGTCAGAAGGAGCAGGTGTCACTGTTCATGGTTTTAGTGCTTTTCTTGATAGGAGGGGATGCCAGAATTCAGCTCATAAAATCTTCTCCTGAAAATATCTAACTCCCTGAAGGCCTGTTTTGTCAGTTTTCCCAGAGCCCAGAGTGCCTCGCTCCTGATCTCCACCCTGAGCTCCTTCCAGGGGGTGTTGAAGGTCAGTGGCTGCAGCAGCTCATGAGTTAATCCTTGTAGAGGTAGATGGCAAGCGCCCATTTTTAGGTGCCAGTGTGTGGTAGGATTCTGCACACAAAAGACATGATTTTATCCCCTCAGCCTTTTTCCCTAAATAGATTTTTTCATTCATTGAATCAGTAGCCAGATCACAATGTTCTAAGAAGCAAACCACATGGGACACCTTTGTAATAACCAAAACAGGTAGGCTTTAAGAACTCACCTTGGGTTACATAGCTAGTAATGTCAGAAGCAAGATTCTACCTCAAAACTATTAAACTCCAAAAGATTGCTCTTCCTTAGAACAATAATAGTGAACACTTAACAACAGCTAAATGCTTGAAAAACAAATTACAACAGATTGCAGGATTAAAGGCATAGCTGGGCAATTCAATATGTGAAATCACTATAGATTTGAACTTTGGTTCTGGTTTAAAAGACCTTGACAAACCAAGCTTTTTCTGGGGGAGAAGTATTTAAAAGTACAAAAGGGCTAATAATTATATAGAAAAGACCCTACTTTCTCTCAGAAGCAATAGGAGAAATGACAAACTGAATGAAATACTCTATCAATATTGTATTCAGTGTAATTGCTTCAATCAAACTGACAGCATTTTAACATCCGATGGGTGTAGGAAACATATTATCATGGCTGAGTTATGTATTCCTCACTTCCTTATGGCCACAGAAATTCCAAGTTGCAAAATGAACTAACTTCAAAAAAAAAAAACCTTCTTTGACAATTATTCACTCTTTTCCGCCTGTTTTCTCCCTGAGAAATATTTTTGAACCATGTTTGCCACTCCCTATTTATAGCTTTCCAGTTTTGGCAGGTATGGGAACGTTTATAAGTGGTTTGTTTCCTTTGCTATATCCAGTGTTGATTTAGGTTGCTTTAGCCACTGAAACAATTGGAAGCACTTTCAAGGAAGGTTGAAATCTGTTGACGACTGATAACATTGTAAAATCTAGATAGTGGGAATCAAGATTTCTTTGGGGGGCTCTGGGCAGTGAGAAAACTTTATCGGTGCTATGGTTTGAATAATTACCTTTACCTCTTTTTTGGAGATGGTTCTGGAGGACGTTTCGCCTTGCCATAGGTAGGAAGACCATCTCCTGAATGTTTTCCCTCTTGTTGGTGACTCTGGGTTGAACCCTGCCAGCTAGATAAGAAAGTACGTGGCAGGCCCTCCATATCTGGCGTCTGCCTGTAAGGGCCCTTCCTTAGGAACCTATGTCTAACGTTTGGGTTTTAACCAAGTTTTACATGCTGACCAGAAGCAAACATTAGTGGTTCTTTTGTTTAGGAGAGATGCCTGGAATTTCTGGGTTTTGTTTCATAAATGACTGACCTAAATAAATACATCTGAAAACCAGCAGAATTATAGGCATCTTCCCCTCCCATCTGGCATGTTTTTATGGGTGGTATGGTTGGGTATTTTTTTTTTTTCTGGATTTTTCCACCCTTTCCCTCCCTATAATTTGTGGGCCTTGAGAAAAGTCATGGTTTGTCCTGTAAATGTAGAGGGAAAGCCTATTTGGGGTCATTTCACTCTTTCTTGTCGCCTTGTCCTTGTCTGTGGTGCCACTAATAGGGGGACCGCAGGGAATAAAGAGCCCCAACACAGAGAGCTAGATTTCCAAGTTCAAATGAATGAAAAGAAAATGGCCGTGTTTTTGAGATTAAGTGGCTCCTGGAAAGTCAACCTCATTGGGGACAGGAGCAGAATGTGGGGGCCGGCCACCTGTCATTTGATCCAGGAGCAGTTTGGAAAGGGTAGAACCATCATAGGTCATAAGGACACTCGGGAAAATGAGGCCATTGAATAGCTCAGTGCACCCACTGGGGCTGTAGGAAAGGCTGTTAATCCTCACACACCTGGGAGGCCAGGCACTTTCTCCAACTGTTCCAAGGTCACTCAGGCGAGTTCAGTCAATTCTAGAAATAGATCTGGGGCAGCTCCGTACCCCCACCCTCATCCACACACCCAGCCCCACCCCCTCATTTGCTCATTTGCAGGTCAGTTCTTTCCTTTCTTCTTTGGTCATCACCATGATTCATACCCTTCTCCACTTTCTAAAGTATGACAAGTACTTTAACAAAGTCTTTAAAATTAAGAGTCTTTGAAAAATTAAATTTATGTAAAAGTAAAGAAAATCATTTACTGAATCCCCCAATGCCATCACCCAGATTCAACAATTATTAAGAGTTTTGCCTCAGTTGCTCCATGCCATCCCCCCTTTTCTCTGCTAAGAATTTTAAAACAAATCCCAGGCCTCAATCATATCTCCTTCTCATACTTCTTTACACATATCCAAGCATTGTAGATATTTTCATGTCTAGCTATACCATTTTCCCACTCAAGAAATTCCTTGATGTCTTTTTCCATCCACTTATACCTCAAAGCTCCCAGTTGTCTTAAAGAAGTCTATTTACAATTGATTTGATTGATCAATGATCCCACCAAGGGCCTCTCATTGCATTTCTTTGTTACATTATCTTCCATCTGTTTGTGTTTTTTCTTTTTTTTTTTTTTTTTTTTTTTTTTTTTTTGCTGTTTAGGGCCGCATTTGTGGCATATGGAGGCTCCCAGGCTAGGGATCTAATCGGAGCTACAGCTGCCGGCCACAGCCACAGCAATGCCAGACCCAAGCTGTGTCTGTGACCTACACCACAGCTCATGGCAACACTGGATCCTTAACCCATTGAGAGAGGCAAGGGATCAAACTTGCAACCTCATGGCTCCTAGTCGGATTTGTTTCCACTACACCATGATGGGAATTCCATCTTCCATTGGTTTTTATCTTTTTCCTTCCTGTCATAGATTTTTTGGAAAGAGCCAAACCAATTGTCCAGATGCTCACTTATCTTCCCACAATCACATGTATTATTTGAGGACTGAGAGTTGTAAAACCTCTCCTATCAAAACTCATATGGCAACCAGTAAAGAGCATTAAGTAACCAGAAGAAAGATATTATTAATGTGTACATGGTTGGTAGGCTATGAGATCCACCCAAAAAGTAAGAGAGGATTTCCTTAGATGTTGAAATAGATTAGTAAGAAGGGTTATCTTGTGCACTGTGGTTTAGGTATGGTTCTTTTCTAGAGATATAAAGTAAAGTAGCAGAAGAAGATCTCATTTTTGAGACACTAGGTTGGAACTCTAAGGAGGTACACTTCAATAAAGTGTCTGGGCTGCCCTAGGAGAAATCGTCCCTCAGTTGGCTTTTTTTCTCTCTTCGTCAACTCCCCCGTTGTTCTATCACTGGGTTTTAAAAGCAGGTATGTTGAGGTACCAAACAATAAAGTGCATTTTTTTATGTGTACAATTTGATGCATTTTGAGGCATGAATACACTTGTGAAAACATCACCACAAGGAATATAATGATTTTATGATCCAACCTAAAAAGTTTTCTGGTGCCCCAACTTCATTTCCTCCCTGCTGCAGACACCCACTGATCTGCTCTACAGATCTGATTAGTTTACATTTTCCCAGAAATTTATATAAATGGAACCTGGCTACTTTCATTGAGCATAATCATTTTGAGATGCATCAATGTTGTACTTCATATCAATAGCTCATTCCTTTTTATTTTATTTACTTTATTCCTTTTTTATTTCTAAGTAGTAACCCATTGTATTCTATTCCTAATTAACGATGGTAAGGATTTAGAGGGAGTGCCCTTATCTGGACCACTCTTGGGTCTTTAATGTCCTCAGTATTTTTGGAGACATACTGGTCTTTCAATGGCCTGGGGCAATGACACTTTCTTAATATACCTACTCCCATGAGAATAAATCCTTGCTCCATCATCACATTTTTTTTTTTGTCTTTTTGCCATTTCTTGGGCTGCTCCCGAGGCATATGGAGGTTCCAGGCTAGGGGACGAATCGGAGCTGTAGCCGCCGGCCTACACCACAGCTACAGCAACACAGGATCCGAGCCGCATCTGCGACCTACACCATAGGTCATGACAATGCCGGATCCTTAACCCACTGAGCAAGGCCAGGGATCGAACCCACAACCTCATGGTTCCTAGTCGGCTTCGTTAACCACTGAGCCACAACGGGAACTCCTCTATCATCACATTTTTGAACATCCCTGATCCTGGTTCTGTCATATAAGGATCTGAAGTCACTGTCCTCCTCGAATTCTATAGTTATGAGTATGTAGGTGGCAATGGTGGGCGCAGGCATGGGAGGGCTTGGGTGGGATTGTGGGAAGAGTAACATCCATTTGCTGCATCGTAGTGACACCAGTTTTCACTTAAAGGCAACACCCGAATCCCTTTATCAAAGCTCTGAATGCTACATGGACTATTTGAAGGACCCTATTTCTTTGAGTTGCAGTAACTTCCTTCATATTTTCTAAAGATTAAAAACAATCGTAGTGAGAATGACTTTTTTAAACTTTATGCAGAGGATGTTATTGTTTATGACTCATTATCATTTAAGACATACTGAGCATCCTCCGAAAGTGGTTTTTAGGCACAAGCTCAGAAGGTTGGTCCAAGGATCGTGGCGCACAACCACAGAGAACAGTTCAAGGAAGGGGAGGTGAGCATAATCATGGTGACAAGAGGAAGAACGAGAAACACCGGGGGTGGGGGGTTGTTTGTTTTCTGCTTTTGTCTTGTTTTGTTGGCCGAACCTGCAAAACGCTGAAATTCCCTGGCCGGGGTCAAAACTGCACCACAGCTATAACCAGAGCCACAGCAGTGACAATGCCAGATCCTTAACCCCCTGAGCTACCAGGGAATTCCCTGAGAAATGCTATATTTCCATCTTGCTCCTACTCCAGTTAATAGAATGAAAATGATGTCTCCATTTGATCCCCCATCCCCCACCCCATGGTGATTCATTATGGACAGGATGTCTTTTTACTAGAAAAGCTTATCTTCTCCAAGAAAGCAGTTCTGGTTTATTTGGCACACACTGACCGTGAACATTCAGCCTCTTCCTTAAAGAGTCAAAAGGAGAGTGTGAGGAGGGCGCAAGGAGATCCAGGGTCATGATGGCCACATTATTTCTTCCTAGAATAACATACTCTTTGCTGGTTGCCAGCCTGCTTATTTTTATGTAGATTTGACCTCGGTTGCAGCCTTGAACAACTAAAATAGAATAAAATAACTATAAGCTACTTCAAAAAGCTTGACCTTAAGAGTATATAAAAATATAAGACAAAGGCAGGAAAACAAACCAAGCCACAGCTTCGAGCAAAGAATAAGTGAGCTTCTTGAGTCTAGTTAAAATATCAGCTCTGTGCATATTAGATTCCATCCTGTGTTTGATGATTTCGGCAGTGAGTGCTGCCTTTATCGATTGTTAGAGTGGAATGTTCCAGAGCATTATATTACAATCTGTCTCCAAATGGCTTTTCAGAAAGAAATTTCCTGTAACTCAGAGGCAGAAATTATGCAGGGACCTAAAAAGGAAGAGACTAGACAGCTGAATTTCACCCAGACTTTTGCAAATGGGAAAGTAAGTGACAGAGTGTGCCCAGAGAGAGCCTGGATTGGTTTTCTTAGTAAAGGTCAGTTTCAGTTTGTTAGTATTGCCTCACCAGAAGCTGCGCTAAATACTACTACATAAAGCAAACTGATGAAGGTTGTGGCTTTGAGGGTCACAGTCCCTTAAAAGATGCCTTGGAGCTCAGGGTCTCTTAGCTCAAGCTTCTTCCTTCATTTATCTCTTTTTCATCCAGCTGCCTCCTGCATGTTCTTTCCTCCACCTCACCTCCTCCATGCAGCCCCTGTCCTCTTTCCTTGACCATCTCGCTTCTCTGAAACCACGACATTTTGCACCACCGCATGCCATTTGCATATTATTTTCTAACACTTACATATGCATTGATTTTATTTTACATTTAGACTACCACATTAAGGATGTGTCTTACACAATGCGTATCCTCTAAAGAATTCTAATGCATTGTGCAGAGGCCAAGGGCTCGCTGTGTGTGAGTGTGTGTGTGTGTGTGTGTGTGTGTGTGTGTGTGTGTGTGTGTGTGCACGCCTACTGCCCGACATTGTTTTCTTTAGTCAAAGATGTGGATTTTCTAAATTATTAATATTTGGGTTGTGTATTCAAGAAACTTCAATTCACCTCAGCTTAAACAAAAAGAGTGGCTTATTGGCTCAACATGACTGAAAAATTTAGTTTTGGTTTCAAGTAGGGTTCAACCCAGTGGTTTAAGGATGTCAAAACAGACCTGATTCCTTTCTGTCTGCTTTGCCTTCCATGAACTTGGCTTTGCCCTGTGATTCTTTTCATCTCAGGACCGCAGCTCGCAGCTCCTGGTGTATATAATATGTGCATCCTTATTCACATCCAGAGGAGAGGACATCTGGGTCCCAGGGTTCCCAACAGAAGTGCTAAGAATCTGTTGGACTAGCTTAAGCTGCATGCTCACCCCTATGTAGAAAGGAGTATGGATACACAGATTAGCCTAGACTAGCCTCCTGAGATGATATGAATCCCCACATGGAAATTGGGAAGGTCAAGTTAATGTATGGGAACTTGGAAGGCTACCAACAAATGCTATACAACTTCCGCTGACTTTGTTTATCAACCTCCCACGTCTGCTAATATCTCATCTCATATAGAAGGGATCTGTTCTCTGCCTTCCAGGCATTTTTTTCTAGAGAAAATAAAAGGAATCAATGCATAACATTGGCATCAGCTGGCCGCCAGAGACTTTGATAAATTCTCTTGTTACCACATCACTAACAGGGTTTTCCCGGGACTGTAGTTCCCTCCTATTCACTCTTCATCACTGCAGTGGAGGGAGGGAGAGAAGGAAGGAAGGGAAGGAGAATAAAAAGGGAGGAAGAAAAGGAAGGAGATAGGGAGGGAAGCAATGTAATTTAGCTTAGAGGCTTAAACAAATCCCCATGACTCTGGTTCACCCAGGCTGGGGAAACTTCCTGGGCCAGGTCTGTCGGAACACAGCATTGAGAATGTAAACAGAAGAGTCATCGTCATTTGCTGGGCTTCCTTGCTACTTCTCTGCTAGAGGAACACCAGATATTTTTGAGTGAAAGACTGGGTTCCTTGAGGTGACACTCCCCTCAAGTATGAAGCCTGTTCCTTCTTGGCCCCACTTAAAACCTCTGCAGGGGGAGGCCACATGATCTCAATTTCTGTGCTTCTATTTCTGACAAGATCTGGGGCATTCTTGTTGTCAGGAATAAGCTATCGGTTGATGACAGGACAAAAATGTACTTTCAGTGTGTGTGATTGACCAAGCAAAGCCCCGTTTTCAGAACATTTGCTCACGGAAGCTCAGAACGAGAAGGAAGGCAATGATCATGACTGCACTGATTTTGGAATAATCATCTCGCCATCTGAGAAAGTCAAGCTTGGATTTGAACTGCGTATGGGAGGGGGCGGCAGGCGGGGAAGAAGATAAACCTCTTCAGAAGGAGAGTCTGTGTAGAAGAAAGAAATGCTTCCACATCCTCTCGCCAGACACCTGTTCTTTTTTAGTATAAACCCCAGCCTTGGACACAGTATGAAGAACCTTCACTTTGCACCACCATATCTGAAAAGATAATTAACAAAACATCAAAGAAAGGAAGAAAAGGGGGCGGAATGGGGAATTCTTTCTTTGGCAAAAAGATTTCTGCAGGGATCATTTCAAGAACAAACCCCCCTTGGTCTTGGGAGATAGTTCAACTTCTCAGACTTTTCCAGAACCCAGCTCTTTTGTAAAAGGAGCTGGAGGTAAGATGCAGTGTTTAGCAGCTTGTTGAAGCTTGAATAAAAATGCGGAGTGCTTGCTTCATCTGCCTCCTTGAAGAGGACTTCAGCTTAAAGAGATGTTAAACTCACTTTTCTTTAGTGCCTTATTAAAGTGATTGTGTCAAAAGAGATCCAGAAGATAGGAACAGTTCTTGCTTTTTGGAAGGAATCATATCAGATGAAAGAGGCATAGGTTTTGCTGAAACCCCAAACGATGTTTAAAGACACATTGTTCTATGGTCTCTTAAGACCTGTCTTGACAGGAAGATGCTGCCTAGGTCTAGTCCTGTCATTCAGAGGTGAGGGGGTTGCATTAGCCCATCCAGAGGGGCCCTTCAGGCCCTGTCAGTCTCAGAGTCTGTGCACCTGGGTCAGCCAAGTGAGAATCAAGGACCACACAATGCAAGCATTCAACCAGTGGTTTGATCCCGCCAAGCCTCCTGGGCGCTGACAGTTCCAGTGGCATGAAGCAGTTCCTACAGTCTCTGCACTGTTTGTGGCATTTGAGTTGCCTGCTAACTACTTTCTCCTGCGCAAAATGCCTGTCAAAGACCGCTCGACAATCGCTAATTTAGCCAAGTCGTTCGTACCTGATATTTAGACAAGATAAGCTGAAGGTCTTTGTGGAAGCTCATTACTAAAAGATTATTTCTGAGCAAGCGGGTGCTGTCTGGACGGTGACAGCATGGTAGAGGCCTGATAAGTAGCCCTGATGGGCTTTAAGTTCTTAAAGGAGTGTCCCAAGATGGATGTTGGCCTGTAGCAGAAGTTGCACTCTTGCTGCAAGATAGTTTTCCCAGCTATGATGCAGCTGGAAATCCCGTCAACCAGATCCTTCCAGCACTACCATGCTCCATTCTGGGCATCAGGTGCAAGTGGGCCCACAGAGGACCTTGGGAAAGGCACAGAGGAGACCAAGAAATCTGATTAAGAGATTGGAAAAATAACGTAAGAAGGAAGCTGATATAAAGGCCTTGGAATTATTTAGCTCAAGGGAGGAAGAAAGGAAAAAAAAAAAGGTTGTTCCAAACTGCAACTCTATGATCAGGGAAATTGGCCAAAATAGATGATCATTTTAGCCTGAGAATATATGATTCTGTGATGCTGGCCTTACCCAAAACACCAGTTATTCATCCATGTGAGTGACGGGGACAACCACTCCCCGGTCTCTTCAGCCTCATTTGGAAGAGGTAGGAGTGAGACCAAAGCTCCTTACTCCTAGCCATGGGTCTCAAGGGAGAGAAAACTTTATGCCACCATCTAAGCTGGGATCGTCACAGTTTCCAGATGCTCAGGAACCAACGTCCTCACGCCTGTCACCTTCTGGCCATTTCTGGGAATATATGATGGTGGAAAGAGAATCAATATGAGATCTTTAAGTTTAATTTCTGTTTAATTAATTCAACAAATAGTGAGCACCTCCTTCTGCTGGGCAGTGTTCTAGGTACTGGGGAAATAGGAGTAAAGGAAAGACCCAACTCCATCTTCTCCGTGTGTACGTTTCATAAGAAGACTGACACTGACAGATGAATGATATAGAGTGTGGGCGCTAATGTAAAATGTTTTGAAGGAATGTGGGCCTTGAACAGCAGAACCTGGGTCATCAGAAAGAGAAAAGCAGGAGTTCCCGTCATGGTGTCATGGCGCAGTGGTTAACGAATCCGACTAGGAACCATGAGGTTGCGGTTCGATTCCTGCCCTTGCTCAGTGGTTCAAGGTTTCGGCGTTGCCGTGAGCTGTGGTGTAGGTTGCAGACTCGGCTCGGATCCTGCGTTGCTGTGGCTCTGGCGTAGGCTGGCAGCTACAGCTCTGATTCCACCCCTAGCTCGGGAACCTCCATATGCCGCAAGAGTGGCCCAAGAAATGGCAAAAAGACAAAAAAGAAAAAAAAAGAAAGAAAAAAGAAAGAGAAAAGCAGAAGAGCCCATCCTCCAGCCCTAACCCTTGATTTGAAAGCAGCGCCACAGCTGCTCCTTGGGCTGCAAGCTGCATGCTTCTTCCCTTAATTTTTACCAAAGTGAGTGAGTGCTGGCTGCACAAATCAAGTGACTGTCACAACTCTTCCCACCATGCAGGCTCTCCAAATTGAAGAGTAATAACTTCGCTCCAGGCGGGGCTGGGGTGGGGTTCCCTGAGCTCTCGCTCGGTGGGAATGGCCCAAGCCTCAAGTCAAAGGAAATCAGTTCCTGCCTAGGGATTCTGAGTTTCCCAACTTAAAAGCAAGGCTGCAAAGACACGAGTTTTGTTTCTGAGAAACAATTGATTGGGGAATTCGAGTGTATCATTGCCTTCTCCAGTCCTTTGCCCTGATCTCATCTTCAAGCCTCTCCCCTCATTTCAGTCCTTGAGGTGTCTGAACAGTCATCAGCTAAAGGAGGGCTTGGATTGTGTGTGTGTGTGTGTGTGTGTGTGTGTGTGCGCACGCGCGCTGTGTTCTTGTTTTGTTTTTAAATCATGGAAGAATTTGGGAAGGAAGAAATGGTCGGAAATAAACTTTTAAGTGTTATTTCATTACTGTGGTTATAAAATTTTCCATAAATGAGATACGCAATGACCTAGACTTGTTATGTGTGCCCCAAACAAAACAGGAGAATTTTAATTGAGATTTTACAAGATTGTTGTAGGTGCACAGATGGTGCTTCATAAATGCTTACTGAATTGAGTGGGACTAGCTAACGCATTCAGGACACAAGTATTGTGGCAGATCAAGGGCCTCACCAAGGCTTTGCTCTGGATGCATTCCAGCAGTTGTTGTCACTAGAGGTTTAAATATATAAAGATGGTACAATAGATTCTATTTTCATGGAAGTAAACCAGACTCTAATTAATACACCAGAAGCTGAATCACTTTGTTTTTTCAGGCACCTAGAGAGGAAGTGCCATCTCCCCTCAGTTATGACACACTGCCAGTTAGTGATGTATAGTTACCTTTTTTTTTTTTTTTTTAAGGAGTAAGAAAAGAAACAGAATTGAAAGCTAAAATGGCAGAAACCTCAGAGAGAATTCATACAAGGAAGAAAGAAGCCTGGGGAAGGACCTGAATTGCCCCTCATCACAGACACATCACAGACTCTCACAGCATCAGACTTTCTCTTTTCTCCCATACCAGGAGAGAAAGCCCATCTTAACACAAGAATTCTTCCAAGTCTCCCTGGACAGGTTCCCTCTGCTCCTCTCTCCATAGGGCCTCTTTCCAGCTGTTCTACCTGCCTCCGAGTCTCCAAGCCACCAAACCTGCCCCTGCAGTCTCAGCAGAGACTTTGCCCTCTACCTCATGGACCACAGGAGAAGCATCAGAGGGACACGCCTCCACTTCAGCATCGCCTTCTTTCCCTCTGGCTCTCCCGAGAGGGTGGAAGAGGAGTCTTCCTCTTGGGCAAAGCCCTCCAACTTTGTCCTACACGCCCTGCTCCCTCCCACACCTGCAGGAATTTGCCCCTTTAGTCACCCACCCTCTTTACTGCATCTTTCACTAACATAAGAATGTGCTTACGTCTCCCTGATCTTAAAAAAAGTAAAATAAAATCCCTTCATTGCGTAAGTTACCTCTAATGAGGGACCTTCATCCCTTCAGAGCCAGGATTTTTTAAAAGGTGGTCCTCCCTGTCTCCTTAGGCCTCGCTCCCCTTTTCTCTTTACCCAAAGTCTACCTCCCTCTCTCTCCCTAAAGGCTCAGATGCCTCCCTGGGTGCTGCTCTAATGGACATTTCCATCCTCTCCTTCCTTGTTCTCGCTGTGGCTTTGGATGCTCTTGTCTCTCCCTGGGTCTTTTTTTTTTGTAGCTTTTTAGGGCCACACCCATGGCATATGGAAATTCCCAGGCCAGGGGTGGAATCAGAGCTGCATCAGCCAGCCTACACCACAACCACAACAACGCCAGATCCGGGCCACTACTGCAGCCTATACCACACTTCACAGCAACGCCAGATCCTTATCCCACTGAGCGAGGCCAGGGATTGAACCCACATCCTCACGGATACTAGTCAGGGTTGTTACCGCTGAGCCAAGACGGAAACTCCTCTCCCTGTGTCTTGAGACACTCTTCTTCGAATCCACAGAACTGCTCTCTCCCGGGTTTCCTCTTAATTCTTTGGCCACTCCTTTGCAGTTTTCCTCTTGGCTCTGTTCTCCCTGGTAAATGCGGGAGTTCCCTGGGGATCTGTTCTGATCCATTCTTATCCTTCTTCCTTGCTGTTCCCAGAGTGACTTTTTTAAGCACATATAATCATGTTCCTCCCTTTAATGTCTTTTAGAAGCTCTCAACCACCTTCAGAATAAACCCTAGCTCCAAGATAGGGCTCACCAAATCTGTCCTGATCAGACTTGTGGTCTTCAGCTTCATCTCTTACCAGCTCCCCCCCTAGTTTTTTAAACTCCAGCCAAAGTTAGCAGTTGACTGCACAAATCATGTTCTTTCTGGTTTCTGAGTCTTAGAAAATATGGCTTCCTTTCCTTAGAGCACATTTTCTTCCCTATCTTTACCTAACAAATTGTAAGATTTTTCTCCCAAAGCTCATTGCCCATTTCTAGCATAGGGTTTATCAATTTATATCGTAGTTGTCTATTTTCCCTTTAGAGTTTGTGGATCTTAAAATAGGGATTCTTTTATTTATTTATTCTTCTAAGCTCCTTGTGCTCCTTGCCTAACACGGCACCTGCATGAGCTATACATTCGTTGAATGGATGCGTAAATAAATGAATGCTCTCAGTCCCTTTGATTCCAAGCCCAGCGTGTAAATGCAGTTCAGATAACATAGACTTTTCCTATCAGACCTGCGTATAATGCTTCTAAACCGATTGTACACATCTCCACAAAGTAAAAGATATTGATTTTCTACCTACAAAATAAATGCAGTTCCTGTTGGGAGGAAGGTGTTTGTTCTGGTCTTCCTGGTAGTCATGGAAATGAATTACAGCCTTGGGTAAAAGGGCATCCCTCAGTCAAGGGGATGTGGTGTGATCGGGTGGGTAGAGAGGGTGTCTTGGAGGCAGCATTCCATTTATAGCTGGTGTTGACTCCTCTGGGCAGAAAAGTCTACTGACCCTTCCTCTCCTCTATTCCATGCCATCCCTGATATACATCTAGCAAAGGGATTTGCTATTCTCTTTTCAAATTGGGTTCGTTTCTAGGTTAGCAAAGTGTTTGCTGATCGAGGGAGGCCAGAGAGAGCTCTGCCAAAGGGTTTATTCCCATGCAAGTTTCCAGTGTGTTTAGTTCTCTTGCGCTCATTATGGGTTTGTGTTGTTTCTCTCACATGATACCAATGTCTTTGAGAGGAGGAACCATGTATTTTTCTTTCGTGGCAGTATCCCTCAAGCCAAGTTTAGCTGTTTACCTTAGAGCACTGGCTAACTGGCCTGGATAATTGTATATGGGTATAATCACTGATTTTCAACTTAGATACTTTGTCTTGAATAAAAGTGTAAAATAGTCAAAAAACCACCATTTAGTACTCAGATCTCCAGGATGATGATATATAGGCTTTCCTACAGAATCCTGGAAAATATGAGAAGACCCCAATCAGAATGGATGCAATTTTTAGCACGTTCTTTGAGCACAAAGACATGATTTTCCAACGTATTTCTAGAATAATAAATAATGTATTTTAATTTTTGGCATAATCTGCAGCAAGAGAAGATTATTGCAATGATAGATTGCTTTCTGGAAATATAGTTATTAAACAGTGCAGCAGGGAGGGAAGTGCTGATCCTCAAGTAGGATGGATTCCAAGCGCTTTCAAGTTCTGGATATTTATAGCCCCTTAGTCCTCCACCCCACTCCACCCCCTTAGACACTGAGTTAGATATTAAAATGACATGAGCATTTGATAGAAGGAGCTTTGGCTCAAGTCTTCTAGATCTGTGAAACCTCATTGTAGTAACTTGTCTCCAAGATAACCCCAATGGTCTTTGCCTTCTGGTATTCATGCCTTTGTATAGTCACTTTCCGCAGTCACTAGGGACAATGTGCATTGCCAAAAGGATTTGTAGAAGTGACAATATGTCACTTTCTAGTTTGGGTCATCAAAGACAGCTTCTACATTGCTTTCTCTTGGATCATTTTCCCAAGGATCAATCAGCTGCTCATGGAAAGGTTCATGTGGCCAGGGATTGAGGCTTCTTGCCAACAGCCACCACCAATGCACTAGCAATATTAGTGACCCATCCTGAAAGTGGATTCTCCAGCCCCAGTCAAGCTTTCATATGACTGCAGGCTCAGCCAACATCTTTACACCTTTTCGAGAGACCCTGATCCAGGACCAAACCATTAAACTGCTCCTAAATTCCTGATCCACAGAAATTTGTGATAATAAAGGTTTATCATTATTTTCAGCCACTAAGTTTTGGATAATTTCTTATCCAGAAATAGATAAAACGAACTTGAATTAGACAAATAGATGGTCTAACACTGTAGTGGCTACTATGATTCACTGACTAGATTGCTCCTTCAGGACTGACATAACCATCTCCCAGCTTCTGGAAATACTGTCTTGACAACACATAGTTATACCCCTCACTAGAAATTGCCCTCAGCTGAAGATATGTCTCATCCAAGATTATGACTCCCTCAGTGGGACAGCCTATAGCCAATGACTTACTGGTATGAGGATAAAAATTACTGCCTCCCTTGCTTAAATTTGCCCATCTCCCCAGTGCTGCATGCTCATGTCTTTAAAGATAAATCTCCTGAGTGCATCCCAAAATAAATCTTCTGCAGTCAATCTCAGCATCTGGTTTCCAGAGCACCCCACCTAAAACAGTTGGTATCTAGAATGGTCCTTGGAAGCAGAGCATGTGGCAGATGGCCTGGTTGGTATGGAAAGACTGAGGACTAAGATGTCTATGGAGGAGGCCCTTGGATGGGCCTGTGGTAGTGGGCACTACCAGATAGCATATATTGCAGAAGAGGCACTAAATAACCAAGTGACTCAGGTAATAGTCTGTTCTCTTCAACCTAGTGCCCATACAGTGGATTTGTGAATAGAGCTACCATGATGGCAGAGATAAAGGCTTAAGCATGGGCCCAACAACATGCTTCCAAAATCTGGTTTAGCTAATGATGCTGTTGAATGTCCATCCAACCTGTGGGTAGCAGAGTAATGGTGGGTCTCCAAAATGGCAACCTCCCTTGAGTAGACCAATCAGTAGTTTGATATCGAGTCAATTCTTCTGAATCTTTTCCACTCTAAAAGGGGGAGCAGTTTATCTTGACTAGAATGGACACACATTCCAAGTATAGGTTTGCCTTTATTGCCTGCAGGGCCCTGGATGGATGGTTTTGGTGCTACCATGCCAGGATTTAGTGGTTTATAAACAGGCATAGCAGCCACAGCTTGGGAAGGACTGGTAACTCAGCAAAGAGAGTCTAAAAATCCCCACCAAGTAATCTCCCTTGACAAATATACATGATGGCTGAGGGTGAGAGACACCTAGGGTGCGTGGTAGAGGATAAGGACCACAAGTGTCAATTATGAACATTTAAGTTCAACTGCAACTGTTGGGCTATTATGTATCCCATTGGTGCTTCTAAGCTTTCACAAGAAATAAGACTATCCAGAACCCTGGAGACGCTATTTCCAGATAAGACAAAATGACTCTTAGATCCCGGTGGATCTGAGTGAACCAGAGAGGATGCTGAGGGGCTCTGTCAAGGTCCTGTCTTCTGGAATGGTGTACTCATGCCCCAGGTGTTAGGACTGTTAGCTGTTGACGGGCCAGAGCTTCATGTCTCACCAGGAATTGTCTTTGGCTACAGAGAACCACTTCAGCTAAGGTTATCTTCTCTCCCAGGGACAGCTAGCGGCCAATGATGGGCCGATGTAAGGATGCAAAATAGTCCCAACATCTCTCAGGGACCGTCCCAGCTCCAGAGCTTCCACGGGAATGGCTGAGGCTTCTGCTGCAGCTGCATCATGGCCCAGCTACTGCCTCCCCCACTCCTGCCTTCCCCAGGTCCTTATAAGTGCATCTCCCAAGACACTTCCCCAATAAACTTGCTGCATGCAACTCTGTCTCAGGATCTGTCTCCAGGGAACCAAACCTAAGAAAATCTTCCATATAAGGATTTCAATCTTCAGTCAACACAGTGAAAAAATGAAACCAGAGGTAAGTCCCTGCTCTTCATGTTAACCCCAGAGACAAGACAACTGAAAATGACAAGCTCTGAGGTAAGAAGATGGGGGAATGTTTGAATAAAGAAGATATTGCAGGAGTTCCTCTTGTGGCTCAGGGTGTTAAGAACCAGCACTGCCTCTGTAAGGATGTAGGTTCAATCCTTGGCCTGGCTCAGTGGGTTAAGGATCTGGCGTTGCCCCAAGCCGGTTTAGCTCACAGGTGCAGCTCTGATCCAGTGTTGCTGTGGCTGTGGCATTGGCCAGCAGCTGCAGCTCCAATTCAAGCCCTAGCCCAGGAATTTCCATACACCTCAAGTGCCAGCTGTAAAAAAAAAAAAAAAAAAATTACAGAAAGCCCTGTTGGACCTAAAATCTTGTGTACAAGTTAGATTAGTAGTTTTCTAGAAGAAGATGGTATTTGGAGTTCCCGTCATGGCTCAGTGGTTAACAAATCCGACTAGGAACCATGAGGTTGCAGGTTCGATCCCTGGCCTTGCTCAGTGGGTTAAGGATCCAGTGTTGCCATGAGCTGTGGTGTAGGTCACAGATGAGGCTTGGATCCCGAGTTGCTGTGGCTCTGGTGTAGGCCAGCGGCTACAGCTCCAATTAGACCCCTAGCCTGGGAACCTCCTTATACCGCTGGAGCGGCCTTAGAAAAGGCAAAAAGACAACAACAACAAAAAAAAAGAAGAAGAAGAAGAAGAAGAAGGTGGTCTTTAAGGCATGGGACATAAGACAAATGTTTTAATGGGGGCAAGAAGGAGGAAAATGCCAGTGTCAGTGAGAGTGAGGCTGATTGACTTTGATGCTGACCACAAGGAGAAAGTAACTGAGATGTCCTGAAATCACTAAGAGGCTGAAAGCATGGAGTCTCCTTCCTTCCTGGTTAGGCACTGAGAAGAATAAGGCAGTGGGGGGAGAAGTACTTTACATGCCTTGGCTTTCTAGAGGGAGATGAACAACATGGAAAAACATTCTAGTAAGGCTCTTGCTGCAAATCTTAGTGCTATGATTGCCATACAATGTTTCATTTGTTGTGATTACTCTAGTTAATTATTTATCATTGTACATTTCATAATATATTACTAAACAACTTGTAGCCTCTTTAAAAAAAGAAATGGTTCCATGGGAATTGGATGTTTTGCTAGAGAGAGAGAGAAAAAGAAATTCATAGGAGTTGGTCGCTTGTAGGTAGCTGCACAATGCAGCTGCAGCAGGAGAGGGTGAGGATAAGGTTATCCAGCTTTTATGCTTCCCAAGATCAGTACAATTCTTTTGTGTATTCTGACTCCTCCCACCTCCCCAAGGTTCTTGTCTTCTGTTTGCCTAATGCACTCTTCTCCACCCTGCTCTCTGCCCCCTGGGGGGCAGGGGGGGAGGGTGGGAGGAAAGCTGACCAGCAGGGATTACACATGAGGCTCATTCCTTCCAGCTGCTGGGTGGAGTCAGCCAGAGGTAAGCTGTGCGTGGGCAGGAAATTTGAAGCCAGCAAGAGCCTGAAGCCCGGGTCACGGCTGTGCCTTCTCGCTTCTGGTGAGGTGGCCAAGCCTGGGTGCATCCCTCAGTGTGTGTGGGGGGGTCACAGCTCCTGTCCGACAGCCCCCTCTGCATAGCTCTGTGACTCCACATCCTAGTAACAGCGCCCTCTCCTGGCCCCATTTGGCTTAGGGGTGCTAACCATCCCCACTGTTCCTTGCTCTGGGGGATCACATTATCCCTTGCAGGATCCCTACACTCTGCTCAGATCTTTGTAGTCAATAATTCCTCCATCAAGCCTTTGTGTTATTCAGCTCAAGTGATGTACCACTGTTTACTGCCAGGGCCCTGAGAGAATGATTTTCCCTTTATCGCTTTCCTGGTTAGGAGACTCAATTCTCAACCTGGTTTTTATAGAAACAAGCTAAGCATCCATGTGCAAATTGTTTCATTGATGTGGATGAGGAAACACCTGGGAGCTGGTGTGCAAAGGTTTAAAACATAACTCTGAATTGAAACTCTTCTGCTTCATTTCAGTGCATATGATGTTATTTTCTTGAAAGTGACAAGGCAGGAGAAGGATTAACATACTAAGCTCCCCATGGAGACAGGGTGGTGAACACTAAGATTTGGCACAAGAATGGCAGCAGGTAATAGCAGGCCCAGGCCAATGAGAGATTGAAACCAGTGGCTTTGGCAGAGCAAAGGCAGGAAAGAGATTTTAAGTTAACTCAGGTGCCTGGGAAGCCATGGACTGACAGATGGAGCAGTGAACATATCTCTCTAGCAATGGCCTCCATGGACTAAGCACCTGCCATGGCCCAGGCATGAAGCTTTGTGTGCCTTGGCTCATTTCGGCATCACAGGACAGAGAAAGCTGGTGTGGGGAAAGAGGCTAAGTCACTTGCCCAAGGACCCAGAGCTCAGAAATGGCAAAGCCAGGATTCCAAGCCTGGGATTTTTTTTTTTTTTTTCTTATTCTTTTTTGAAGGCTGCACCTGCTGCATATGGAAATTCCTGGGCCAGGGGTCAAATTGGAACTGCAGCTGAGGCCTACACCACAGCCACGGAAACACCAGATCCTTAGCCCACTGAGCGGGGACAGGGGTGGAACCTACATCCTCATGGATACTAATTGGGTTCTTAAACCTGCTGAGCCACAATGGGAACTCCCCTAGCCCAAGATTTAATCACCCTCTCCTAGGAGAGATTTAGCCTGGACTTAAGGATGCACATCCAGTGGGCATGGACCCTGGGAAGATTCAGCATGACCTCCTCTTATCTCTCAGAGATCACTGAAGCTGACTGAAATTCATGCTTAGTCCAATACCAACTGTCTGGGTATAAGCCCAGAATTGCTCAGAACTGGACGAGGCCCCCAACAGACTGGCCGGTCCTGGATCAGGGAGCCCATTTCCTTCACTGTCTCCCCGGCACCATGCCCATCCTGCCCAGGTGTGCATCCTTACTTCCACGTGGTCAGGGCACAGTGTCACAAGCTCTGGAAGACAGAGAAGTGGGACATAAAAAGTTATTTGTCTCCGTGGATTCTCCTCTGTGTGTGGGATTGCACTGGGAGGGAAGGCATTCCTCAAGCAGTAAACAACCCAGGCCAATTTGCACCCCGGCCACTGAGCCGTAATCTTTTCATTATGCTTTGCATATTTATAACCAAGAGTTCTTTTGCTCTGGTACAAACAAGACTGCAATCAGCCTGCCAAAGGATTCTCTTTAAACACTGGTCTTTACAGAAGAAAAAACAAAATGAGCATCACACCGAAGGCCCTTTGAGTAAGTGAATTCCCGCTTCTTCTCTTCAGCTGGAGGACAGTGTGCAAAACTTGGTTCTAAGGAGAGAGGGCTTGTTTCTTTCAAACCACCCTCCCCAGATGGTCCTCAGTTTGGCGACAGCAGCCTCCCAGCTCCTTTGAAATGCTCTGCCTAGCGGGTGCCAGCCTGCTTGAGCTGCTCCCGAAGATGCCAGTTTCAGCTGTCACATTTTATCTGCATGTCCTGAGGGCCTCCTGTGCTTTTTCTGATTCTCTTAAGTGAATAAAAATAACTTAGGAGCATGGAGAATATGACCCTATCCCAGTGTGCAAGCTTCTGCTACAGATATGTCCATGTCCGGGCCTCTTTGTTTTAAAGAAAGGATGAAACAGAAAGGGGGAACTTCCCATCCATTTCCTAGATCTTTGGGGCCGATGTAAGGCGGTGAGTTAGGATGGAAGAAGTTTAGTTATGCAGAGGCCAGACACCTGTACCATGGCAGACACAAGCCCTACTTCTGTTCCACTGTGAAAAGAAGCACTTGGGGAAAAAAAACTCCAATGAATGCAGGCAGATTCCTTACTCAGCTTGGTAATGAAGATCTCAGGGTCTCTACAGCACAAGCTGATATGACGAGAGCTCGGAAATAATGGGAACCGTGTCTCCAATGGAAAAGGCATCTGGGATTTTGAACTGGACTGGAAAATCTTGAGCTCCAGGGATCTTTCTTAGGGTCAAAGAATGCTCCTCCCATGTTGTGGAGAGGGCCTTGAGCATCCTCATGTTACACTCCAGACCCTAAAGGAAACCCCTGCTGAGCCTGCCCTGGCACTCACCACAGGGCTGCCACGGTGCCAAGCCCAGCCATGAACGTTAGGTTTCTTTCTCTGGTTCTTTTAGAGGCAGTTTCAGGGGGGAAGCAGAGTCAAAGAGTGCATTTCTGCTGCTATTCTGGCTCCTTTGCCCAGCCAGCCCTCAGTCGCCAGCATTGCTCAAACCATCGTTTAGCTGTGAATACCCGAGATTTTCTTCCTGTGCTGACCACAGTCGCCCTGGTGGTCATGCCACTTTCTGGCAGAGCCAGGCAGAGGGCCAGCCACCTCAGAGCCTCTGAGAGGAGGAGAGAGGAAGGATGCCTTCCCTTCTCATCCCAAAGGGGCTGTGGGTCCCAACGGCCTGGACACTCAGGGTAGCATCAAGCCAAACAAATTGCAGGGAGGAATGTAGGGATGGGGGTCAGGAAAAGGAGAAGGGGTCTGTGCCTTGATCTGGGCCAGCGTTTTCAAAGGCTTCTGTTTTGTGAAGGTGTGGTAGCCCAAACCTGGCTTTCTCTTTGTGAATGAACCCACTTGTGGAAAACTCTGGAAAAAATAAAGTAAAATAAATAGAAGAAAAGGAAGAAAGAGAAACAGAGAGAGGCAGAGCAAATGAGTGCTTTCCGTGCTAGCTATCAAATGACCCTACAATTTCAGAGCTTTCGTCTCCCCTAAGGATTCTTTTGCAGTTTTTAGCAACATTTTGGTCCCCCACATCGTCTCTTCAGAATGCCAGGACAGCCGTCATGGAACTCTTTGGTCTTCTCAGGGGCCTGAGGTGGAGAGAAATAAATTCAATTTCAGCCCCTGGGTAATAATTCATAGGAGTCTTTGCTTTTGTTTGGAAGCTAAGAATTCCATATGCAAAACATTAGAAAGGATTTTAGGTCCATTTATCAGTAAGGGTGGTGGAGACAGATAAAGAAAAGAGGGAAATCAAAGTTGGCCAAAGAAATATGTGAGGCAAGAGGTCCTGTGGTGGCTCAGCCGATTAAGAACCCTACCGGTATCCACGAGATGCAGGTTCAACCCCTGGCCTAACTCAGTGAGTTAAGGATCTGGTGTTGCCATGAGCTGTGGTGTAGGTTGCAGACTTGGCTCAGATCCCACGTTGCTGTGGCTGTGGCATAGGCTGGCACCTGCAGCTCAGATTTGATGCTTAGCCTGAGAACTTGTATGTGCTGCAGGTGCAGCCCTAAAATGAAAAAAAGAATAGTGTGAGGTGAGGCTCAAGAAAGGAGGGAAACTGAGGAGAGGATAGAGTGGAATATAGTGTAGGGGTGAGGATTTTGTGGGTGGCATGTACTTATCAGCGTCTCCTTGCCTTTGCCTATCCCTCCCCATCCCTCCCAGCACATCAGAACTTTCCACCATCTTTCCTCCATTCCTTCGTTTACTGAAATCTTACCCACCCTTCAGAGTCTAGCTTAACCTCTGTCTTCTTCACATAGACCTTTTCCGCATCAGCAGCCTGCATTGATTCCCTTTTCTGGAAACTCTTCTTCCACTTAGGAGTCAATGTCATCCATTAAGTGCTTAGTCAGCAAATTATGTTTCTTTCAAATGTGTGTTTTGTTGGCCTCAATAAATGATAAGATTCTCAAGGACCAGGATCCTGTCTTCCAGTGGGGTCAGACATAGAAGGATATAGTGGAGCCACTTTGCAAACACTGGTTTGATGGATGAATGGTTCAGGACCCTGTTTCTCTGGGAACCTTATCACACCAATGTCTGGACAAGCTTTCCATTTCTTGGCCATTTCCTTGGCCACATAGCCTGCCTCAGTACTTCTTAATGGCTTTTAGGTGTCCCCTTTCCAGCCCAGTGGGTGAGCGTGGGTTATTTCCTTGCAAAATGTTGGAGAAGAAGGGTGGTACTATTCTTAAATGAGAGTGAAGAACGATGGGCCTGCTTTTTGTACTTTATGCATAAATATTTGTTAAGCTGTGATAAAAAGCAAGACTTGGAAATGGCTGCTACACACTCAGTGGGGAAAGGAGGGCAGGTTGCTGGACGGTGAGCCTTTCAGCTAATACGCAAATGTCCGCTGCCATTTCAGGAAAAGCTGACTTTAGTTAATCATTTGGGGGTGGGAGCATGAGGGGTGTGACCCAACACCTTTGTTCTGGCTCAGAGCTCTCTTGTCCTCTTTTCAGCACTTTGACTTTCTAAGATTTCTTCCCCAGGGGGCATGGAGGTAGGGAAGAAAGATAAGGAAAAGAAGATCATTCACAAAAGCCTTGGCAGTCAGTGGTCCCACAGCCCTGCCAGGAGACCTGATTCAGAGAAGGCTGAAGGTTGCTGCTCACAAGACTCTGGGGTTGAGGATCATCTCAAGATTTAAGAGATACGTGCCAGCGTGTCCATAGTGCCCTGGAAATACACAAAATGGTAGTCTGAAGGCAAAGTGGACCATGTACAGCATTTGAAATATGCCGCAAAGAGTTTTGCCTTCTTTTAGTTTTATTCCAAGATATAACCAAAATGCTATCATTTGATGAGTGTTAAGTGCCAGACTCTTTATGTACAGGGTGATCTCATGCGCAAAACAACTCTTCAGAGCAAAAATAACTGCCCCATTTATACAGGCCAGGAAACTGAGGCTCAGAGGAGTTAAGTCAAGTTCGTCTGTTCAACAAATATTGATTGTGAGTCTTTCATGTGCCAGGGCGTAGAATCAGAAAGGAGCAGGACTAGGATCCAAGGGCAGGTGTGTCTGGATCCCAAGCCTCTGTTCTTTCTGTGGAACTGTGTTTCTTCCTTGGGGAAGGAATGTCTCCAGAAGGCCTTCCCTTTCATCTTCATTTTAAAAATATTCCCGGAGTTCCCGTCGTGGCGCAGTGGTTAACGAATCCGACTAGGAACCATGAGGTTGCGGGTTCGGTCCCTGCCCTTGCTCAGTGGTTTAAAGGATCCAGCGTTGCCGTGAACTGTGGTGTAGGTTGCAGACACGGCTCGGATCCCCTGTTGCTGTGGCTCTGGCATAGGCTGGTGGCTACAGCTCCGATAGGACCCCTAGCCTAGGAACCTCCATATGCCGCAGGAGCGGCCCAAGAAATGGCAAAAAGACAAAAAATAAATAAATAAATAAATAAATAAATAAATAAATAAATAAATAAAAATATTCCCTTTGGAGTTCCCATCGTTGCACAGTGGTTAATGAATCCGACTAGGAACCATGAGGTTGCGGGTTCGATTCCTGGCCTTGCTTAGTGGGTTAAGGATCCGATGTTGCCGTGAGCTGTGGTGTGGGTCGCAGACACGGCTCGGACCCCACGTGGCTGTAGCTGTGGTGTAGGTGGCGGCTACAGCTCCGATTCGACTCCTAGCCTGGGAACCTCCATGTGCCGCAGGAGCGGCTCAAGAAAAACGCAAAAAGACACACACACACACACACAAAAAAAAAATTCCCTTTGCATCTGGAAGCTCCTTGAGGACAAAGTGAGGAACACTCACTATGTTCACTAAATGGCCGTGATGATATCGGAAGATACTTGATTTGGTTGTTGTTGTTTTTAAAGGAGAGGTAGAGGGAGATCATTTTAGGACTTAATTTTGTGCTTTAGGAGCATATGGGAAAGAATAGGAGAGCCAGTAGTTCCTAAAAGCAATATTTTGGCTGTGGGAGCCTGTGCAACCTGATTAAGTAAATGAACTGAAGGAATCAGGGGTGGTTTTATTAAAGGCACTTAGTCTGCCACTTAAATTTAAGTTCCATTCCTCATCCTCCAGGCTCTTCCCCAGAGAATCATGTGGTTGCCCACCCCACATACCCTGGAGTCAACCTGGACACCCCTCACTCAGTCTTACTGAGGACATTGACCTCTTCAACCTGCCCGCTTCTTCCATCCACATTGCCGTGCCCGGTTCACGCCACCATTCTCTCCTGCCTACATTTCTTCAACTAAGTGATCTCCATAACTCTGGACTTATTTCCATCAAATCCATTCCCCACACAGCAGCCAGGGTAAATTTTCTGATATGTAAATATAGAATCTGTTTATTTGATCCTGTTTCTTCCCATTGCTTTTTGGACAAACCCAAACATTTTAGCAGGGCAAATAAGCTCCATCATAATCTAGCCCAGCCCTGTTCAATATGACGTGAGCCACTTATATAATTTTAAATGTTCTAGTAGCTATATTTAAAAAGTAAAAAGAAACAAGGGAAAATAAATTTTAATGTATTTTATTTAACCCAATATATCCAAACATTATCATTTTAATATGCAATCATTATTTTGAAAATATCAATATTTTTGCCATCTTTTTTCTTATACCTTATCTTCAAAATCTGGACATCAAATTTTTATCAGAAATACTTTATTTGTGTTTAGATTTCATAAAATTTACCCTTTAAAGGCTACATTCATATATCTGAATTTTTTTTTTTTTGCTTTTGCTTTTTAGGGCCACACCCATGGCATATGGAGGTTCCCAGGCCTGGGGTCTAATTAGAGCTACAGCTGCTGGCCTACACCACAGCCACGGCAATGCCAGATCCAAGCTGCATCTGCAACCTACACCACAGCTCATGGCAACGCCAGATCCTTAACCCACTGAGCAAGGCCAGGGATCGAACCCGCAACCTCATGGTTCCTAGTCGGATTTGTTTCTGCTGCACCATGACGGGAACTCCCAAATTGTTTTAAACATATTTTAAATTATTCTAGTAACTGAATCAAATATTAGCTTAAATTAAAATTAATTTTAAAAAATTTCCAGAATATACAAACAATTAATATAGCTCAATATCAAAAACAAACAACCCAATCAAAACTTAGGAAGAAGACCTAAATAGACATTTCTCCAAAGAAGACATACAGATGGCCAACAGGCATTTGAAAATATGCTCAACATCACTAATTATTAGAGAAATGCAAATAAAAACCACAGTGAGGTACCACTTCACACCAATCAGAGCTGCCATCATCAAAAATTTACAAATAATAAATCTTAGAGAGGGTGTGGAGAAAAGGGAAGCTTCCTACACTGTTGGTGGGAATGTAAATTGGCACTTCAACTATAGAGAATAGTACAGAGGTTCCTTACAATACTAACAATAGAGTTGCCATATGATCCAGCAATCCCACTTAGGGCATATTTCTGGAAAAGGTGAAAATTCTAGTTTAAAGAGATATATGCACCTCAGTGTTCATAGCAGCACTATTTCCAATAGCCAAGACATGGAAGCAACCAAAATGCCCATTGACAGATGAATGGATAAAGAAGATGTGATACATATATAGATGGAATACTACTCAGCCATAAAAAGGAATGATACAATGCCATGTGCAGCAACATGGATAGACCTAGAGATTATCATACAGAGAGAAGTAATTTAGAGAAAGACATATTATATGATGTCACTTTTATGTGAAGTCTTAAAAAATGGCACAAATGAACTTCTTTACAAAACAGAAATAGAGTCACAGACATGGAAAACAAACTTATGGTTACTAAAGGGGAAAGGGGGGAGGGGTTAATTAGGAGTTTGGGATTAACAGATACACACTACTATGTATAAAATAGATAACCAACAAGGACTTACTGTATAGCACAAGGAACTAGATTCAGTATCTCGTAATGCAAAAGAATCTGAAAAAGTGTATTCTTTATGTATAACTGAATCACTTTGCTGTACGCTTGAAACTAACACAAATATTGTAAATCAACCATACTTCAGTTAAAAAAACACGAAATTTGATATTCAGTTATTCTGTCACATCAGGCCCACTTGAACCACTTAGTGGTTCTGTGTGGCTTCCATATTGAACTGCACTGATCCAACCCCAGGTTAATCTCTCCACAAGACCTTGAGGACATTATGCTAAGAAAGAGAAGTCAGATGCAGAAAGACAAATACTATATATCATTTACATGCGAAATATCAAAAGATCAAACTTGTAAAAACAGGGTAAAATAGTGGTTACCGGGGGCTGGGGGTGAGGAAATAGAGATGTTTTAAGGGTACAAACTTCTAAGGAACAGACAAGTTCTGGAGATCTAATGCAATGTGTAGTAAATATAGACAACGAGATTGCCTTAGAGTCATCAAACTTGCTAAAAGACTAGATTTTTGACAATTCCCACCACACAAAATAAAGGATAATTTCGCCATGAGGTGGGGTGCTAAATGTTGCTACAATAGCTGTCATGTTACAGGCATATCTCATTTTATTATGCTTCGTTTTACTGTTCTTGAAGCTTTTGCTTTTTTGTATATAATTGAAGATTTATGGTAACCTCACATCAAGCAAGTCTATCAGCATGACTTTTCAAACAGCATCGGTTCACTTATTTCTCTGTCACATTTTGGTAATTCTGACAATATTTCAATTGTAATTCTATTTCTTTTAGTATTTCATTATTATCATATTTGTTATGGTAGTCTGTGATCGGTGATCTTTGATGTCACTATTGTAATTTCTTGCGGAGGGGGGCACAAACTCTGCCCAAATAGGATGGTGAACTTAATAAACGTGTGTTCCAACTCCTCCACAAACCAGCCATTCTCCCATCTCTTTCACCCTCAATTTCCTGAGATATGATATTGAAAGTAAGCCAGTCAGTAACCCTACAATGGCTCCAAGTGTTCAAATGAAGGAAAGGGTCACACAACTCTCACTTTAAACCAAAAGCAAGAAATGATTAGTGAGGAAGGCACCTCAAAAGCCGAGATAAGCCAAAAGCTAGACCTTTTGGGCCAAACAGGTAGCCAAGTTCTGAAGGCAAAGGCAAAGTTCTTGAAGGAAATTAAAAGCGCTACTCCAGTGAACACCCAAATGAGAAAGTGAAACAGCCTTATTGCTGATACAGAGAAAGTTTCAGTGGTCCGGAGAGAGGATCAAACCAGCCACAACATAGCCTCGAGCCAAAACCTAATCTCAAGAAAGGCCTTAACTCTCTTCAGTTCTGTAAGGTTGAGAGAGGTGAGGAAGCTGCAGAAGAAAAGTTTGAAGCTAGCAGAGGCTGGTTCATGAAGTTGAAGGAAAAAACCGTCTCGGTAACTTCAAAGTGCAAGGTGAAGCTGTGCTGATGTAGAAGCTGCAGCAGGTTATCCAGAAGCTCTAGCTAAGATCATTTATGAAGTTGGTTATAGTAAACAACAGATATTCAATGTAGATTTTTTTAAAAAGCTTTCTACTGGGGAAGAAGTCCTCTAGGACTTAAATAGCTGGAGAGGAGACATCAAGGCCTGGCTTCAAAGCTTCAAAGGACTGGCTGACTCTCTTGTTAGGGGTTAATGCAGTCAGTGACTTGAAGGTGATGCCAGTACTTTTTTACCATTCTGAAAATCCTAGGGCCCTTAAGAAGTATCCTAAATATACCCTGCCTGTGTTCTATAAACAGAACCACAAAGCCTGGATGACAGCACATTTGTTTTCAACATGGTTTACCGAATATTTTAAGCCCACTGTTGAGACCTACTACCCAGAAAAAAAAAAAAATCCTTTCAAAATATTAGTGCTTATTGACAATGCACCTGGTGACCCAAGAGCTCTGCTGGAGATGGACAAGGAGGTTCATGTTGTTTTCATGCCCGCTAACACAGCATACATTCTGCAGCCCATGGATCAAGGATTAATTTTGATTTTCAAAATTTTTTTTAAAAAGAAATACAGTTCATAAGGCTATAGCTGCCATAGATAGTGATTCCTCTAATGGATCCGAGTAAAGGAAATTGAAAACCTTCTGGAAGGAGTCACCATTCTAGATGCCATCGTGAACCTTCATGAGTCATACAAATACGAATAAGGGAGACAAGACATCAAAATATCAACAGTCACAGGAGTTTGGGAGAAGTTGGTTCCATCCCTCACAGATGACTTTGAGGAGTTCAAGACTTCAGTGGAGGAAGTGACTACAGACGTGGTGGAAGCAACAAAAGAACAGGAATTGGAAGTGAACCCTGAAGATGTGGCTGCATTGCCACCATCTCACGATGAAACTCTAATGGATGAAGAATTGCTTCATTGGGTGAACAAAGCAAGTGGGTTTTTGAGATGGAATCTTCTCCCGATGAAGATGCTGTGAAAATTGTTGCAGATGGCAACAGAGGATTTAGAATATTACAAAAGCCTGGTGGATAAAGCAGAGTTTCAGAGGATTGGCTTTAATTTGAAAGAAGTTCTACTGTAGGTAAAATGCTTTCAAGCAGCCCTTGCTAGCAAGAAATCGTTTGTCAAATGAAGAGTCAATCAATGCAGGAGTTCCCATCATGGCTCGTTGGTTAACGAATCCGACTAGGAACCATGAGGTTTCGGGTTCCATCCCTGCCCTTGCTCAGCGGGTTAACGATCTGGTGCTGCATGAGCTGTGGTGTAGGTCGCAGATGCAGCTCAGATCCCACATTGCTGTGGCTCTGGCGTAGGCTTGTGGCTACAGCTCCGATTAGACCCCTAGCCTGGGAACCTCCATATACTGTGGGTGCGGCTCTAGAAAAGACCAAAAAAAAAAAAAAAAAGAGTCAATCAATGCAGTAAACTTCATTTTTGTCTTATTTTAAGAAATCACCACAGCTACCCCAACCTTCACCAACCACTGCCCTGATCAATCAGCGGCCGTCAACATTGAGGCACGATACTCCCACCAGCAAAAAAAATGACAGCTCATTGAAGGCTCAGATGATGGTTAGCATTTTTTAGCAACAAAGTATTTAATTAACGTATGTAGTTTTGTTTTTAGACATAATTCCATTGCATACTTTTTGTGTAAAGATAACTTTGAAATGCACTGGGAAACCACAAAATTCTTGTGACTCATTTTATCTCCTTGGTCTGGAACCAGCTCAGCAATATCTCTGAGGTCTGCTTGTACAGTATATAAATGTATCAAGTCAACACGCTGTACACTTTAAATTTACACAATGTTATATATCAAACATACTTCAATTAATTAAAAAAAGAAAAATAGTGGCTACCACTGGTGCATATCAGGCACTGGTCTAAGTGTTTTCATGTATGAACTTACTGTAATTGAGTTGTCACGGGAGAACTTTGTGACATAGATACCATTACATCTCCATCTCACAGGCGGCAAAATTGATGGGCAGAGATGCGGTGTGATGTTCCCAAGTTTACACGGCTATAAAGTAGTAGATTTGAGGTTTGAACCAGAGAGTCATGCCCTAGAACTTGTGCTCTTAACCACAACAATCTCGATTGCCTCAAATTTTTGGAGCTCCAAAAAGCTTCCTCTCGCCTCAAGGCTGTCACATCTGTTTCTCCTACGTGCTTTGGTGATTCTCCAGTAAAAGCTTGGGAATGCACATTGGCTCCTTCAGATTGGGAGGGTGCCATTTCCCACACTGCAGCATGATTTTTCTGGTAATTATTTGGTACTTATCTCTGCAGATTGTGGAAGTCAGTGTATTACTGAGACAAATGTCAGGTTCATAACAAATTCCAGGGCAGAAACAATATTTAATCAGATAGGCTTATCAAGGCTCTCTTTCCCCCTTCAGAAATGTCCAAGCTGCTTTTAAGCTGATACTGTCCCCCTGCCCTGACAAGGGCATTCACCAGACCCTCTGGGTTACGTAACTTGGTGCGAACTCTCTTCCTCTGGTCGTAGGAGGCGATGGTTCTCAGAGCATTGACATGAATATTTCCTGTCCTTCCCGGCTAATGAAGAGCAGCCTTTCCAGGAAACATTGCTTTGCGAAGTCTGTCATTAAGAGCAGACTAAGTCAGCTTGAGGATGGGGTGCAGTTAAGAATGATTAAAAGTAGAGGATTAAAAATACCACAAAAATATTATAGCCGGAAATGGAAAAGAATGAGAATTATGAGCAAGGCAGCTCTTGCTGGACTTTGACCTCAAAAAAAGAAGAAGGGATCTCGTTCTAGTTACATGAGAAGGTAAAGGAATGCAGTTACCATAAATCACCGTTAAAATTCACATTAACAAAATTACATTTAAAAAATTAGATGAGAAGAGGGAATGCTAATTGGATTCTGGTATAGTCAAACTAATCAGTATTCTTTACACAGGCAGAAGATAGGATTTATACAGAGATGCTGCTGACATATTAATGGCCAGTGGTGAACAGCACCAAATGGTTTGGTGTAACTACCAGAGATGAATCAGCTGCTTAATTTAGCTGCGTGGACATGAACCAGGAAAAATTATCTTCTAAGACATTTGTAGCCAGAGTCTGGCCTTAACATAGTGCCAGGTTGTGGGCCAAAGGTTTGAACATCTGTGGGCCTCAAAACCATGGATGGATAACCTATGATGAAAATGCAGTGACAGGAGTTCGTGTCTTGGCTCAGCAGTTAATGAACCTGGCTAGTATCCATGAGGGTGCAGGTTCAAACCCTGGCCTCGCTCAGTGAGTTAAGGATCTGGCTTTGCTGTGAGCTGTGCTGTAGTTTGTAGACGTGACTTAGATCTGGCGTTGCTGTGGCTGTGGTGTAGGATGGCAGCTACAGCTCCAATTAGACCCCTTCCCTGGGAACCTCCATATGCCTTGAGTGCAGCCCTAAAAAGACACACACACACACAAAAATCCAATGACAGCATGAAAGATAAGTTTTATAGAAATGATATGTGAGTGGGGGTGGTGAAAAGCAGCTTCTAAATATGGGGGGGACATTAATCCTCTTTCCTTCTCCCTCACCTATCTCCATACATACAAGGGTTTCTCCTTTATCCCTAGCCATTATAAAGAATGAAAGGATAAACACCAGCATGCCACTGCAGCAAGGTTGCTGATATCCACTCGAAGAATTTTGCCTGGAGGCCAGACTTCTGCTTCCAGCCAAGATGGAGTAACAGTGACCAAAATGACTCTCTCTCTCTCAAAACAACCAAAACCCTTAAAAGATTGTGAAACAATGGTGTTCAGGATACTGACTATCAGGCCACAAAGGGTAATGATCTATGCAAGACAGGAAAAAAACAAAGTGATCCCTATAATTGTTCCAACTCACTGCTTTGAGATCATTTACAGGGCACAGGGCAGGGAAGAGAAACCCAGAGAAGATCCTGAGTTGAGGAGATAGTGGTGAGATGGAGGAACCATGGCAGCTGGAGTTCTCAGGGCAGCACACGAGAAAGGAGAGAGAGATCCACAGAGAAAGATGCTCCTTTGCATAGGTGTGTAGCTGATAAGCTCAGGCGTGTGAGGAACTACAGGAGACCAGGAGAACCATCCAAAAGGGTAAAGGATGACAATGTTCAGCTCCCATAAAGAGCCAGCAATAATGCCTATTCTTATGTTATAGACTGAATACTATCGTGACTCATGGGGAATGGCATGGGGTACACAGATGGGTCTTGTCTCAGTAGTTAGCCTTACTTATTGAACACTGAACACTTCCATTCCCACTTAACAAATCTTTTTTTTTTTTTTTTTTTAATGGCCACACCTGTAGCATATGGAAGTTCCTGGGCCAGGGAGTGAATCTGAGCTGTAGCTGCAGCAATGCCTGATCCTTTAACCCAGTGCACCAGACTGGTGATTGAACCCACACCTCCCGCAGTGATCCAAGCTGCTGTAGTCAGATTCTTAACCCACTGAACCACAGCAGGAACTCCCCACCTAACAAATCTGAAAAGCACTCCAAAAGGCTCAAACTCTTTCCAAGTACCTTAGCTCTGTCCCTAAACAAGCTAAAAAGGTTTATAGAAATACAAAAATATCCAACATCCAACAAGTTAAAAGTCACAACATGTAGCATCTAGTAAAGAAGTACCAAGGAGCAGCAAACTATGAGGAGAAAAAGCAACCAGCTGAAACTGACCCAGAATTGACACAGGTGTTAGAATCGTCAGCAAGGGGACATTAAAACAGTTAATATAACTCTATTTCATATGTTTGAAAAGCTAACTAGAGATGTGGAAGATATAATAAAGGCCCAAATTGGAATTTTAAAGATGAAAAGCACAATGTCTGAGATGAAAAATGCACTGGATTGTATTAATAGCTGTTTGAACATTTTAGAAGAAAAGATTAATAAACATGAAGACAGAGCAAGAGAAGTGATCCAAAATGAAGTACAGACAGAGCTCCCTTTATGGCTCAGCAGGTTAAGAACCTGACACAGTGACTGTGAGGATGTGGGTTCAATCCCTGGCCTCATTCAGTGGGTTAAGGATCCTGTGTTCCTGCAAGCTGGGGCATAGGTTGCAAATGCAGCTCTATCCGGTGTTACTGTGCCTGTTATATAAGCTGGAAGCTGCAGCTCCAATTCTGCTCCTAGCCTGGGAACTTCCAAATGCCACAGGTGCGGCCATAAAAAGGGGGAAAAAAAGATGCAAAATGAAGTACAGAGAAAATAGGGAATTTAAAAACAGAGAAAGAAACAAAACAGAGAATCGCTGAGCTGTGACAAGTTTAAGTGGCCTAATAAATGTGTAAGCGCAGTTCGCAAAGGAAAAGTGGAGTGGTAGGCAGCCCCTAGGCTGCCCCCCAATGACCCTTGCTTCCTGTCATTCATGATCCTTAATCCCAATCTGTTGTGTTCGGGGTCAATTTATTGACTCACTTCTGATAAAGGAAATAGTGCAGAAGTGATGGGATATAAATTCCAAAACTAGATTACACAAAGAGTCTGGATTCTATCTTGGGAACCCTCTTTCTCACTCTCTCAACTGTCTTTTTTCTGGAGAAGCCAGATGCCACATCATAAGCCCATCTTGCAGAGAGATTTACCTGGCAAGGAACCCAGACTGCCAACAAGGATGTGAGTGTTTGGAATCAGATCTTCTGACATCTGCCAATAGCTCCTTGATTGCAACCGCAGAGAGCTTCAGAGGCAGAGGCACCCACCTAAGCTGTACCTAGATTCCTGAGCCACAGAAAGTGTGAGATAGAGTGTCTTGTTTTCAGCTGCGGCATTTTGGAGTTACTTGTTACACAGCCGTCAGTAACTAATACAGATAAAAATCTTTGTAGATGATAGCCAGAAAGTTTCCAGATTTTGCAAAAACTAGAAACCCACAGATCCAAGAAACTCTATGAACTCCAAGCACAAAAACAATGAGGAAAATAACAGTAAAGCATATTGTAATCAAATTACTCTAAACCAGAGATGAGAACATCTTCAAAGCAGTCAGTAAAATAAGACACAAAAACAAAAGGATGGCAGCGAATTTCTTATCAGAAAAAAATGTAAACAAGACCTCAGTGCGACAGTACCTTAAAGTCCTGGAGCTGTCAATCACAAAACTGTCTTTCCAAAACAAAGGTGAAATAAAGACCTTCAGACATATAAAAATTGAAAGAATACATCACCAGCAAACCAGAACTTCATCACAAGACGTGTCAACAGAAGTCCTTCAGGCAGAAGGAAAGTGATACCAGATGGAAATCCAAATCTACACAAACAAAAAAAGAAAACTGGGGCTCTCATACACTGCTCCTGGGAGTGCAAGACTGTACCTTGGAAATAAGTCTGAGAGTTTCTTCTTCTTCTGTTTTTTTTCTTTTAATGTGTATTGTTTTTCACCTTATTGAGATACAATGGACATATAACATGGTGTAAGTTTAAAGTGTTGATTTTATACAGTTAACAAGTTAATTTAGGGTTAAAATTGCAAAATGATTACCACCCTAGTGCTAGCTAATATGTAATAACTAATTCTTTTTGTTATTACAAAAATGTTTTGAAAACATTTAAGGTCTACTCTTTTCACAACTTTTCAAGTACGAAATAGAGTATTGTTAATATTCACTATGCTGTTTATTAGATTCTCAGAACTTATTCATCTTGTAACTGAAAGTTTGTACCTTTGACCAACATCTTCCTATTTTCTTCAACTTTCAGCCTCTAGTAACTACCATTCTACTCTCTGTATCCATGAGGTTGGCTTTTTTAGATTCCACATATAAGTGATATTACATAGTATTTGTCTTTCCATGTCTGACTTATTTCACTCAGCATGATTGATACCTTTAAGGTCTAGCCATGTTGTTGGAACTGACAGGACTTCCATCTTTCTCATGGTTGAATAATATTCCATTGCGTGTACAGATATAGATACAAAAATCACATCTTTATCCATTCATCCATCCATGGATGCCTAGGTTGTTTCCCTGTCTTGGCTAGTGTGAATAATGCTGCAGTGAACGTGGGAGTGCAGATATCTCTTCAAGATCCTGTTTTCATTTTCTTAAGATATATACCCCAAAGTGGAATTGCTAGATCATATGGCTCTATTTAAATTTTTTTTCTTGTTATGGCTGTACCTGTAGCATATGGCAATTCCTAGGCCAGGGGTCAAATCAGAGCTGCAGCTGGTGGCCTACACCACAACCATGGCAAGGCCAAATCTGAGCTGCATCTGAGACCTATGCTGCAGCTGTGGCAATGCTAGATCCTTAACCCCCTGAGCGAGGCCAGGGATTGAACCCACATCCTCATAGAGACAACATCGGGACCTTAACCCACTGAGCCACAATGGGAACTCCTATGTTTAATTTTTTGAGGAACCTCCATACTGTTTTCCACAGTGGCTGTACCAGTTTGCACGTCCCTCGAAAGTGCCAGAGGTATTTACCCAAGAGAAATGAAAGTGTATGTCCACACAAAGACTTGTATACAATGTTCAGAGCAGTTTTATCTGTAATAGGCAAAAATTAGAAACAATTCAAATGTCCATCAACAGTTCAATGGATAAACAAACAATGGTATATTCATACAATGGAATAATCCTCAGTAATAAAAGAAAATGGATCATTTGTATAGGCAAAAATGAATGAATTTCAAAATAGTTGTGTTGATTGAAAGAACCCAGACCAAAGAAATGAGTACATACTACATGATTCCATTTATTTAAAATTATAGAAAATGCAAACTAATCTATAGTGATAGGAAGTAGATGCTTAGGGTAGGAGTTGGAGGACAGGGAGAAGAGGCAGGAGGAAGAGGTTACAAAGGGGCACAAGAAAACTTTTGAATGTAATGGTTATATGTCCATCATATTGATTGGGGTAGTGGTTTCATGGGTGTATACATATGTCATAACTTAGCAAGCTGGACACCTGAAACCCATGCAGTTTATTGCATGTCATATCAATAAAGCTTACACCTGGTAAAATTATACCTCAGTGAAGTTGTTAATAAAAGAAAAGATCAAACTCAAATGTGGACAAATAGGTTTCTATCTGTAAGGAGATAAAATAATATTGTGAACCAAAATAACATGATATCTGAATGGCAATACCGGTTTACTTCAAGTTGTAAATGTTTCTTTTGTCACCTTGAAACTGTGGGGAAACCAGGAAGGACAAGGCCATCCCATGTTCATCACATATGTTACATCTGTGGGGTGTTTGAGGTGCTACCATCGCAATTTTGGTACCGCTGGTGTCAGAAGACTCTCTCCATTCCTAGGAAGACTGCCTTTCTTGACTCTCCAGGTGTGAAAGTCATTAGGGAAACAGTCACTAAATTCAATTTTTAGACTAATTCCTGGGTCATGAACCTGTGCCAGGTACCACATCTGGTTCTTTTAAGAGTTTAATTAGCATTCCCTATTAGGTGTAATTAAAAGAAAACAGACAAGAATTTTAATGAGATTCAAAATCATACTGGGTCCACAGTCTTGGAATGACTTTGGATGTGGCACCACTCCTGGAGGCAGTTAGGGGCAGGATCAATGACAGGAGCTCCACAGCTGCTGGGAAGCAGCACTCCGCAGGCTTCTTTGAGGTCATGGGAGCAATGATGCTGCCAAAAGGCCAAGTTGCCTGGTTCAGGTGGAGGAGGTACCCACCTTAGCAGGGAATTTCTGCTCCAACCAGCTAGGGACGGTCCTGATGTTAGGCTGCTAATATTTTCATCCTACAGATAACTCTGGATACATCACTCTTCCTAAAGTCTTTGTTTCAGGCTCTGTGCTTAGAACTTCACTCATAAATTCTTCACCAACCTTATTAGGGAGGATATCAGTTAGACCTGCAAGTGACCTAGTTAAACAGGCAGTGACCCCTTCTCCTTTCTCCTCTTTCTCTCCTCTCCCCCTCCCCCTTCCCCTGTTTTCTTCCCCTTCCTCCGCACCCTCTCCCCTCCCCCTCTTTCTTCTTCTTCTTAATCCTTCTTGTCCCTTCACTCTTACCATGTACTTCGTTCGTTTCTCAGTGACTGCTCAATCTCTGGCGGGAAAGGGGGGGGATATGAAGAGCAAAAGCAAGTGCCAGTTGAATCTGTCTCCATTGGGACAGCCCCACCCGATGATATCTGCCTGTGTTGCCTGTGTTCATTTACCAGAACTGGATCACACGGCCACCTCAACTTTATCAAAGTCCAGGAAATGAGTGTTTTAACTGGAAATATCAGAAAATTGAACAGAATTATGGCTCTAATAAGGAAGAAAGGGAGCATAGATAATAAGTCAGAAATGGCAGCACCTTCAGAGGGTAATATGAACATCACGACTTCACAGATGAGGAAACTGGTGCCGAGAGGTGAGCAAAGCTAGAAACTAACAGAGATGAGATTGGAACCAGCCACCCAGCCCCGGCCTCTGTGCACTTCATTGCCACATCAGAAGCCACTGGCTCTGAGCACCGGGCTCCTGCACATCATTGGTATGACCCTCCATCTAAACAGATAGGAGAAGGATGTTCTGGCCTCCCCTTTTCTGCTCAATCAATAAAGATTGTTCTTCCAGTGATTTCCTTCCTGTAGGTAGGTCAGCAAACTGACCTTTAAGCCACATGCATACTAATACACTGAGTTGATTTACTGGAATAAGTACTGGGCTTTGTTTACATGTGCTACTTGCTTAAGAAATGCAGGGCTTCCTCTACCTCTGGAATTAGGAACAAAATATTAGTTGTGCCTTATTCATGGAGAAGGCCAAAACATATCTCAAGTACTGACCAGGCTGTGAGGATAACCTAAATTCCTTGTCGAAGACCAGACCTGTGAGTTCACCAAACACGTTACGCCTGCTCTTTCCACACCGATGGGAGCTGTTTCCTTACAATATAGAGAGATCAAATTTGCAGGCTTGCCTATTACTTTTATGCAGGATGGTGGGTGAAAGAAAAGATGCCAATTTCCATTTCCTCCCTTCTCAGAAAAGGGACCAGAACCGCGATCCTATAAACTCTCCTCTTAATGGAAGCCTTGAGTTTCATGAGCGTAGATCAAAGTAAGTGCCAAACCCGTTTCACCAGTTTCAAGGGCCACGGAGTTGGCACCGGCAAATTCCAGGCTCCACTCCAAATCCTTGTATTGATACCAGGCTGTGTCTCCTGGGTGATAGTCATGGCAGATCCATGTGTACTTTATAAGTCACACAACTGTCATCTCCAGGATTCAGGAGGATGCAGGTCCTCCGGTTACCCTCCTTGCTAAGCATCATAAAGGCTAAGAACACCTACGTTTGAACTTCACATACACCTGTGTGTATGTTTGTACTCAAGTAAATGATTTTCTTTTCTATAAAGGGAACCTTAATAATGCTTTATAGGTGTGTGTAGAAAGACAAACATGAGTGACACAAGGAAAGTATTTATGCAACCAAAGACTGTTGGTAGAATACTAAAAATTCCAAATCCTTATTAGATTTTTTTTTGCCCCAGTTTGTAATGTGGGTGTCCACAGGGCTCACGTTAGCCAGATAAATAGCAACTCCTCTTTAACTTGGTGTCTACCAAGAAACAATATTAAATTAGCGTTTGATAGAGTTTGGTCTTAAATGTCCGGATTTCCTTTCATCTATTAAAGAGGCCATGTGGAAAGACTGCACCATTCGAGCTGAAGAGATACTTCTTTTCTCTGGTTTGGTTTGTTTGGATCTTTTTGGCAGCAAACACTTGCATTTGTTTGCATGTTTATAAAGAGTCCTTTATTTCACCCTGTGTGAACTTGACATTTCACTTTTAATATAAATAAATTGCAAATAAAGCAGTAGTCACTTAACCCTGTGCCAACCAGAGGAGCTAAATACAAAAACTGAAAGTCTAGAAGCTTCCAAAGTACCTGTTTTTGTTGGAATGACAACCTCCCTGCAGTACCACAAAGCTGAATGGTTCAAGGAAATGGTAAAAGACAATTGTGTTTTCAATTTCCTATTCAATGCCTCAATTGTGGTCCACAAGAATGGTAATCAAGCCATTTTGACATCTTGGCTTTGTTAAATTAGCTTAATAATAGAAGCCCATATATTCCTGTTCTAACCAATATCTGGGCAACGACTTAGCGACTTCTTGTCTCTTTTCCTCCTCCCCTTCAGCATGCACAAACATACTACCTGTGTGTGTTTGTGCAAATAAGATAAATTTTTGAGACTTTTTCTCACTTAGGGAATGTCAGCAGCATTTCTCTCCTGGAGTCGTTATAAGGATTAAATGAATTGTGAATGTCTACCCGTGTCTGGAATATAGTACATGCTCAATAAATGTGAGACGCCTAAGTTTTCTCCTCTTCCCAGGACTGATCAGATTCATGGGCATGTTATCTGTAGAGCCAAACAGAGCCCCTGCTCTTGGCCTTATACTCTGCTGTCATTATCTGGTCATTCTTACTGTTCTTTCTGAACAAGAAGCCCACCTACCTTCCCATTTTGCACTGGGCCCCGCAAATTAAGTAGCCACTCTGACTATCCTTTTTTCTTCTTCCTTCTCTCTCTCTTTTTTTTTTTTTTTGTCTTTTTGCCTTTTCTAGGGCTGCTCCCGCGGCATATGGAGATTCCCAGGCTAGGGGTCTAATCCGAGCCGTGGCCACCGGTCTAGCCAGAGCCACAGCGATGCGGGATGCTAGGCACGTCTGCAACTTACACCGCAGGTCACGGCAACGCTGGATCCTCGGCCCACTGAGCACGGCCAGGGATCGAACCCGCAACCTCATGGTTCCTAGTCGGATTTGTTAACCACTGTGCCACGACGGGAACGCCTTCTTCCTTCTCTTTTTCAAACATTTTGGGTTTGCACACATCAAGGTTGACAGGGGCGGTCAGTTCTGTAGGTTGCCCACAAGCTGTTCTGGCAGCCACCATGCTGTCCAGGACTGAACTCTGTTTTCCCAGCCTTGACCCAGGCTTTCCCTTTCTTGTGTACAATATTGTCACCATGCTTCTGGGTGAGGTGCAGGTGAATATGTCAGGAGGTGGCTTTGAACAATAAAGCTTTTCTTAAAGAATCTGTTTGCCCACAACGTGTAGCTGACTCAGCACAGAAGGAATATCAAAAGTCCGCATCAGGAGCCAAACTGTCAGGTCATTGGGGGTTTTGATTTTATGTTCCGTTTCTTAATTTTCCCCATCAGAAGGAGAGCTAGAATTCATGAATCCCGAGCTTATGTATTTTGGGAAACCTCTCAGGAAAAAAAAAAAAAATAGGCACCGAATTATAAATACAAAATTATATCCAGGGCCTTGTAAGGGGTAGGCCAGTGCTAGTGCAGAGCTGGAAGCTGCTGCTTCCTTAGCTTCCCAGGAAATCTGCCCCACTTGCTCTCCTATGTATCACGGAGCTTTTTCTTTTTGACTCCTGCTTATGAAAGCAGAAAACCATCCATGCTGTACCCTAACTGGTTCATTCCTGCCCTGTTGCTTCCTGCAGACTGGTGATAGACACGGTTTAAGGGAACTTGAGTACAGCACATTGTTTAGCTCCTGTGCATGTTGGAATTACTCAGGACAGGGCTCCCTGTCTGTCTAATTCTGTGACTGACCTAATTTGTTCCTATGCTTTGACACCATGCCATTGACAGAAGCTTGTTCATTTTTGTCCCCAGCCCCAAGCCCTTCCCCGAGTTCCAGGAATGTGTGCATAGTGGCCCCCTTGACACCTTCACAAGGGTCTTCTCTTTCCCTAGATCTCCCCCCATCACAGTCCTATTTCTTTTTTTCTCTGAAATAAACCTCAAATCCAGGCTTTTTGTTATGTTTTTGCATTCCCACTGTCACCAGCCCAGTCCAGGTCACCTCAGCTTCTCATACGGCATCCTGAGAACTACAAATGTCCTACTTCAATATAGTCTCTGTTTAGCACACAGAGTTATTTGCTAAAACCTAAATGGATCCTCACCATCCTTGACTGAATGTCCTTTAATGGCTTCTCCTTGGGGCTTTACATAAAGTTCTATGCTGTGGTCCATGAAGCCCTGTGTGGCCTTTCTCCAGCCTCATCTCCATCACTCTCCTCTCTAACCACAAGCCTGATTCAGGCCCCACACACCATTCCCATTCTTGTCTCTGAGCTTAGCCCACGCTGTGCCCCCTGGTCTGGAAGGATCTCACCTCTGCTCTGGGCATGATGGGCTCCTCTGTTCTTTGGACCTCAGCTGAGAGGTCTGAAAAAAGTTTCCTGGGACCGTTTCAAGAGTGCAGGCCCACCCCTTCTGTTTTCACTGCACCCTGTTTGTTTCCTTTATTTTTGGTAGTTATATACTATTCTTGTTGTTTGTTCTTTGCCTTGCTTATTGTCTATTCTTCTGTTAAGCTACAAGTGCCATAAGGTTCAGGACCATGTCTTTTTTTTTCCCCACATGTATGTTATATGTCATAGATAGCCACTGGAGGAAATAGGCACTAAGAACATATTCATGAAATGAATGAACCACTGAGCAACCTCTGAACATTGAACAGACCTTATTGTACATGTATCACAGTGTACTGAGATTTAATTATTCTATGTATTTTTTCTGCTTGACTATGAACTGCATAGGCCAATTATAAATAATAGTACTCTCTGTATCACTGGCATTTAACACACTGCTTGAGATGTACATATCCCACTAAGTATTCAATTAATGCATATTTAATTAAATTAGCTGCCAAATTATTGATGGCCACCAGCTCTCAACTTAGAAACATTCAGTGAAACACAGGAGAGGTAATCAGCTCAGCTGGAGGAGCAGATGATAGGGAGAGAATTTTTAGAATCACTTGGGAATAGGGAGTTCCTGTAGTGGCGCAGCAGAAACGAATCTGACCAGGATCCATGAGGACGTGGGTTCAATCCTTGGCCTCGCTCAGTGGGTCAGGGATCTGGCATTGCCATGGAGAGGTGTAGTGCAGATGGGTCGGATCCTATGTGGCTGTGGCTGTGGTGTAGGTTTGCAGCTATAGCTCCAATTGGACCCATAGCCTGGGGACCTCCCTATGCTTCCAGTGTAGCCCTAAAAAGCAAAGAAAGAAAGAAAAGAAAGAAGGAAGGAAGGAAGGAAGGAAGGAAGGAAGGAAGGAAGGAAGGAAGGAAAGAAAGAAAGAAGAAAGAAAAGAAAAGAAAAAGAAAGAAGAAAAGAAAGAAAGTAGAAAGAAAGAGAAATCCCTCGCTACCTCCTTCCTCTTCCTTCCTACCGGACGGAGTGAAAAAGCAAACAGAAAGACGAGAAAAACGAAAGATGAAAAGAATTATTTGGGAATAGAAGAAACAGATATTTCCACAGACTAAGCTAGGTACTTGAAAGATACTTGAGACGGTAGCTAACCCGAAGTGTTAATGGAGTCCTATTGCAGTTTATAATAAAGGAAGAAGAGTTTCCACCACTCCCAAACCATATCACCACTGTTATCTGTGATATATATTAGGTTAGGATCTAACTCGTACAATAGGTTTCTAATAAATGTTCACTGATTGAGTAAAATACCAACTGGCATTTCTAAATGTTTTTATATTCTCTCCAACCAAATTACAGTCTTATTTAGAGTAAAACCTTGGAGATAGACCTGTTAGTTCTTTGAATTCTCCATAGCAATGCCTTTTTTTTTTTTTTTTTTGTAGGGAGAATGCTTGGTCAGTGTTTGTTGATTGATGCATACCATGTTTCCACACTATATGCCAAGACAGAAAACCAGACACTTCATTGTAAATTTTTTTTAACTTTTTTTTTCTTTTTTTTTTTTTCCTATTAGGGCCAAACTCATGGCATATGGAGGTTCCCAGGCTAGGGGTCTGATTGGACCCACAGCCACAGAAACTCGGGATTCTAGTTGTATATGTGACCTACACCACCGCCTACAGCAATGCTGGATCCTTAACCCACTGATTGCGGCCAGGGATCAAATCGGCATCCTCATGGATCCTAGTCATTTCCTTAACTGCTGAGCCATGAAGAGAACTTCTGAACTTTTTTTTTTTTTTTTTTGGCTGTGCCTGCAGCATGAGGAAGTTCCTGGGCCAGGGATCAAACCCACACCACAGCAGTAACCAGAGCCACAGCAGTGACAACACTGGATCCTTAACCCACTGAGCCACCAGCAAACTCCTTCACTGTAATTTAAAGTTGCCAAACTATTGTTCTGCCCTCTTGCTAATTTCTAAACTTAAAAAGGATTTTTATATATCACCTGGTGACACCATCACTTTACTGACAAGGTAACAGTCTAGAGAAAGTGACTTGCTAAAATGATACCAATGGCCTCAACTGGACTTCAGGCTTCTCAACTTGGGGTCCAGTGTTTATCCTGCTCTAGAATGCTGAGTGTGTAGCTGCAGAAGAAGAAAAAACACCGAAATTAGATATGATCTACTTAAGTTACAGATTATGTCATGAGATTCTTGAGCATTGAGAAGTATTTTTATTTTATCAGTTTCATCAGTGAAAGCATGGTAATGATTCCAAGGTTAATGTTAGATTAATTTTCCTTGTAAAGACTCCATTGTTTTGAAACAGGGAGGAAATGTACAGAATTAGACTTGGTCATATTTCAAAGAGACAATGTTTGTGATTTATGATACTATCCCATTATTTTTCATAAGCCATAATTCATCTCAAAGCTTTAATTTAGGATTATTTTATCTTTCTGCAAGAGGAAAAAGGCATTTTTTCCCCAAGACAAATAGAGCTAACAGAAAGTGCTTAATTACAAAGATAACTTTTAACCTGTGATTTAGCCTCTTTTTCTGATTTTGGTAAAAATTAGAGTAAACCCCAGTTTGAGATAGAGAAAGACTTTGATCAAAGACCTTCAGATAATCTGTATTTGCCCAAATGACCAAAGCTGACTGGGATGTTGAAAGACCTCCCTCCTACTGGAAGGCTGGATGTTCTTTAGTGCTGAAGGGCCCCAGAAGAGTATTTTCCCATAGCTCTTTGGGAAGGTCTGCTCTTCTTGCAATGACCAGGCTGTCAGCCCAGGGGTTTATTCGCTCTGGCTGCACATCGGTATTATCTGGGGAGTTATAAACAAAAATCACCCAGACCCCATCTCAGATCAATTCAACTTGAATTCTGAGTATACACATTCTGAATATTTAAAATGTTTGAAATGTCATGAACGTGTTGTGCAGCCCAGTTTGAAAACCATTGGTCTGAATGTGTTCTGCCCAGATGGAGCCTCTCTTTCCCAATTCCTGCTCAGGAGGGAGAAGAACCCATGTGAGGAATGGAAAGGCTGCTTCTACAAGATCTCAAGATTGTTTTCTCCAATCCTGAGCTGAGGAATGGGAAGAGAGCAGAGGGCTCCAGCTGTGCGCCCTGGAGGATAGCTTTGATTTTTGTTTTTTTGTTTTTTGTTTTTTTGTCAAAGGTACGAAAAGAGATTCAAGGGCTCCACTATCTCCGAGAGCAGGATTTTTCTCTGCTCAATGTCTCTATTGACATTTGGGGTTGGACACTTCTTTGTTGTGGGGGGCTGCCTTTTGCATTGTAAGGATGTTTAGAAGCATCCCTTTTACCCACTAAATGCCAATAGTACTACCCTCCCCAATCAAAAAATGTCTCCAAACATTGTCAAATGACCCCTGGTGGGGAAGGCATGTAAAGTCACCCCAGTTGACATATTTCAGAGATACAGCAGCAGAAGCACTGATGGAGCTTTGGTGGTGAATGAGAGGGCATGTAAGTATTGGCGAAGGAATAAGAGAGGTTTTGTAAGTATTGGCAAAGGAAGGCAAGAATGGCTTGTGTTGGTGAGGACATTGATGGATATGGGGATTTTGGCTGAGGCAGCAAGAAGGACCCTTCAGGTGGTCTTAGTGTTGTGACTATGAGTCCGCAGAGGGTGGTGGGAGAGACCTCAGCTGGTCATGCTAAGGCTCTAGATGAAGAGAGCAATACCAGGCAGCTAGAAAGTGTGAGTAGTTATAGACTCCTCAAGAAGAGGGAAGATGTTGGTTGAACTTTGGGGCAAATGGATTAAAACATGAGAGACAAGTAGGAAGGCTGGGGGAGGGACTTGAGTGCCACTTTTGAAGGACTAAACAGTCATATTTGGATTGGACTGTTGAGGACAGCCCAGGAGAAGGAGCTGTCCTTGATAAGATGGGACTCCTGGATGGTAAGTTAATGGAATGGGAAGAAGAGTAGACTTTGCTTTGAAATCTCCTCAAGATTTAGTTAACACTGCAATGAATGGCTCATTAGTCATAAGTATGAAAGTTGGACCTTAAAAAGTACACCACATTTCCTTCCACTCTAATAAATTTAGTCATATTTACCCACCTCACTCTCCCTCCTTAGATAAAAGAGAAGGATATCAGAAAAGATGATAGGCAATTTCCAAAGCCTATGAGATTAAATCCACAATTTAAATCATGTGATTCTACCATTTAGGCTTGGAAGGGACCATCATTTTATTTGTGCTTTTTTATTCTATTCTCATACAGAAAGATCACTCATTACACTGACAGAGGGAATTATGGCTTTTGGCAAAACAATTGATAAAATAGATAGATAGACAGACACGCATATATGTGTGTATATATATGTATAGATATATAGAGATTATTATATATTTTTAACTTATGTACAGTAAACTGTTTTTTTTTTGGGGGGGGGTCTTTTTAGGCCTGCACCTGCAGCATATGGACATTCCCAGGTTAGAAGTCAAATCGAAACTATAGCTGACCTACACCCCAGCCACAGGAACTCAGGATCCTTAACCCACTGAGCCAGGGCAGGGATCAAACCAAGTCTTCATGGATATACTAGTGGGGTCGTTACTGCTGAGCCACAATAGAAACTCCATGGTAAACTCTTTGGAGCAAACAAAAAACAACTCAGAAACAATTTCCAGAGCTGATTCACATGTTCACCAGGCTTCCCAGGTTTAGAAAGCAAGCGACTTTCTTTCATAGAGAATCATATATTTTAAAGCAGAAGGTGATGTCAGAGGGTTAGAAGTTATCTGGTTCCTCAAATATCAATCTTAATAGAAACTACGAACTATGAGAATGTTGCATTAGCCAATTCTAGCCTTGAAAATGTGTTTGGCAAAAAAAGAAATTTAACAAGGAATGTTAAAAGGTGCCTATGCTTCAAAGTATAACAAGAAAAAACTTCCATTAGCTTTCTGTTTGCCCTTCTGATATACATAACTACCATTTTCCCAGGGCTCTTCCAGTGGAGTAGGAAATGCACTGTTAATTCATCACCTTCAAACGTTTCAATGGAAATAAACCAATTGCCACTTGGAAAAACTGTTGAAATGTGTTTAGAGAACCCTACACCAGGGTTTCGCCGCTCGAGGTCCAGGTCTCGTATCACATTGCAAACAGGCTGCTTTTAGACCAGCTCAGCTTGTGCTTCCTTTTTTTTTTTTTTTTTTCTTTTTTTAAGGTCATGGAAGCTGAAGGTTGAAAAAGCAAACAGAAAAAAAGAACACACACATTTTCTTCAGCATAAAGATAAGCAGGAAACCCAAAGAACATGTTCTTAACAATAAGACCTCAGTGGTAATACTGAATAGAAACTCAACCAAGTGCATCTGACAGAAGCCCAGGCAGGCATCCAGGAGATTCTTGTGGTGAGCTGATGAGTCATTCCTTGTGCCTCCTTTTCCTCATCTGTACATTGGGGAGAAAAGCAATGAAGCCTGAACCATGCCATGAAAGTATGATCTCATCTGTTTATTTTTTAAAAATATTTTTATAAATGCATAGGTTATTTCTGATAGAAATAATCTCTCTAGAAACAGAGGCAGGCTTGATGCACAGTCTCATATTCTGATTGGCAGGTAGAAAAATATTGTTAGTATCATCATGATCACCTCTAAGTCAATTCACCTTTGTGACACTTGTTATCTATACTACTGTATATAACCCCATGCACCTGACTTTGTCTTCTGACAATCTTGATTCTACCCCTGGCTTGCTGTGGGACTCAGGGAAAATTGCTCACCCTCTCTGGGCATTGCTTTCCTTGTCTATCAAATGGAGAGAGAGAAGTAAATTCATCTCTGGAGCCTTTAGCTTTCACATTTGATGGTCAAGATGAGTCAGGAGTCAACTGCAGCGAGCCAGTCCCCTGCTTCACTCACTCTGGGATGAGGGTCCGCGAATAGGAAGACACCAGTGTATGAACTCATATTTCTATATTATAAAGAAGGTATTTACAAATGCATAGACTGTTTTTGAAATGTTATCTGAGGCTTTCAGGGATGGAACTGGTGGAAATGGAGAGCATGAAGGAGGAAAGAGGCTTGATTTTTAATGTAGGGTGTGAAAAAGTGTGTCCTATACAAGTTTAACTTTTCTAATAGAAGTACTAATTAGCTCCAAACACATAGGAGGGCTATGGCATGAATTGTGCAATTAAAGAGGTTTATAGACCCATTTCCTGACTAGTCAGTCATAAAAGGTAATGGGCTGACTCTAACCCCAACATCCCCCATGAGAGAAAGTTATCACCTGATGAGAAAGGATTGGGCTTGGGAGTGGAATGGACATGAATTTGAGGCTTGGCTCCATCACCTAATGTGGAGCTGTGCAGCACTGAGCGTGGTAACCTCTGAGCCTGTTCTCTCTGTAAAACATCAAAATAATATGCATGTCCTAGGCACTTTGGGGGATGGAATCAGACAGTAGAAGTACCAGCTTTTATTATTATTTTTAAGTAGTAGGTGTTGGAACTACAGATAAATTATACTATCTGGCCATTATTTGTCTCATCCTGATTCTACCCCAACATAGAGACTAATATTGATTGATTGATTTTACAGCACTTAAATAGCATTTGCTACAAGCCAAGCATTCTTCTAAATTCCATATAAATTGTAATTCATTTAGTTCTCAAAATAATCCTAGGAGGTAGCTACTAGGATTTTCAGCTTCATTTTACAGATGAGAAAACTCACAGAGAGGTCGAGAAATTTATCTCAAGTCACAGAGCAGCAAGTGGTGAAGCCAGGACTGCCGTCCATGCACTGAGCTCAGCCCTTGTCCTAAACCCCTATGTGGTGTTGCCTTTGTGCAAAACTGGAAGTACAGCCCAATGTCTTTAAAATGACTGGCCTTCTTTGGGAGAAGGTTCTGGATATCCATGTCATAGATGCTACTCTGCCCCTTCCTCCCATCCATGGGTCTGGAAGTTAAATAGGAACTAGTGAATTCACTTTCTTTCTTTTTTTTTTTTTTTCATTTTTGAAAGTATTGAAGTTTAGTTGACTTAGAATGTTGTGATAATGTTTGCTGTACAACAAAGTGATTCAGTCACACATGTACACACATCCATTCTCTTTCAGATTCATTTCCCACATAGATTATCACAGAATATGGGGTAGAGTTCCCTGTGCTGTACAGCAGGTCCCCAATGGCCAGTCATTCTGTATACCTCAGTGTGCATATGCCAGTCCCAAACCCTTGTTCCTCCTTACCCCCCAACCTGTCCCCTTTGGTGACCATAAATTAGTTTTCAAAGCCTGTGAGTCTGTTTCTGTTCTACAAATAAGTTCATTTGTATCCTTTTTTTTTTTTTAGATTCTACCTATAGGTGGTATCATATAATATTTGTCTTTCATGTCTGACTTACTTCACTTAGTATGATAATCTCTAGGTCCAGCCATGTTTCTGCAAATGGCATTATTTCATTCTTTTTTATGGCTGATATAAATATCTCACGTCTTCTTTATCCACTCCTTTATGGATGGATATTTAAGTTGCTTCTGTGTCTTGGCTATTGTAAATAGTGCTGCAATGAACGTTGGGGTGCGTGTTTATTTTCAAATCATGGTTTTCTCTGGTTAGATGCTTAGGAGTGGGATTGCTGAATCATATGATAGTTCTATTTTTAGTTTTGGAAGAACCTCCATACTGTTCCACAGTGGTTGTACCAATTTACATTCCCTCCAACAGTGCAACAGGGTTCTCTTTTCTTCACACCCTCTCCAGCATTTATTATTTATAGATTTTTTGATGATGACCATTATGGCTGGTGTAAAGTGGTACCTCATTGTAGTTTTGATTTGTATTTATCTAATGATTATCAATGTTGAGCATCTTTTCATATTTTTTTGGCTATCTGTATGTCGTCTTTGCAGAAATATCTATTTGGATCTTCTGCCCATTTTTTGATTGCGTTGTTTTTTTGATACTGATGCTCGCTGACATAAACTGCAGCAATATCTTCTCAAATCCTCCTCCTAAAAATAAACAAATGGGACCTAATTAAATTTAAAAGTTTTTGCACAGTAAAGGAGACCATGAACAACAACAACAAAAAAACCCCACAGAATGGGCAAAAACATTTGCAAGTGAAGCAACTGACAAGGGATTAATCTCCAAAATATACAAACACCTCCTGCAGCTCAATATCAAAAAACAAATAACCCAATCCCCCCCCCCCCAAAAAAAAAGGAATTCACTTTCTTCTGGACAGAAGTAGTACAAAGAGGATCTGTTCCCCTGAGCCTCAACAGTTGCTGAAAATGCTGCCCAGGGCCTCTAAGTACCTGAGCTCAGGGATTGTGCTATCACGTTTGCATCTCTGCTGCTTCAAATATGAAATCATGCTTGTGTTTACTGCATTTAATAAACATGCCTTAAGGACCTACTTTGTGCTTGGGACTTTCAGAGTCTATGAGAGAAACATGTAAATGACCAGCACCTGCCTTCAGGAAGCCTAAAGTATTCTGATTAAAGACCATTACAACATATATGGGAAAATAGAAACAACAGTAAAGCAATACCTGGAAGGTGTGAAGTGAGTTGAGTTTAGGGATGAGATTCAGCCCAAGCTGAGTCTGATCACAGCATGGAAGTGAGAGGAGAACCTCAGGGAAGACTTGACTTTCTTTGCATAACTAAACCCTCATGCTATTCACATCCAATTCTGAAGTTCAGTCTCTGGAAGTGTTAGGATACCAGAGAGTGTCCATCTTGGGGGTTAAACTGGGGACTACCCTGTTGGGAGAGATGGAGGTCATTTCCTTCACATGTGCTCCAAAGCTGCTCAAGCCTGGACGGGCCCCTCCTCTCCCCGCCCCGGGGTCACCCCGGCCACACCTCCACCTTTGTCCTTTACGCAGGTGTTATAGGATCTGCTTAAGGGTCTCCCCCTGCCCTGGCATTTGCAGGGACTGAGTTAAAGCGGCTCAGCCATCTTTCTGTTGAAAGAGTTCCCTGAGCTCATGTGTATACTGTCAATATGCAGCTTTCCCCACACATAGTTGACCCCTGACTCTCCTGTGAGAAATACCTTTTAATAACTCATGGGACTATAATTCTAAAGAACACAGTTTTAGAAACGCTGTGCCAGCTGTGGAGGAGAGAGGGATCGTGAGACAGGACCTCGGCCTCCAGAGCTCAGATTAGTAGTGCAGAAGCCGCCACAAGAAATTACGCTCAGCTCGCTAAGTGCTAGATTCCAGGCATGTACAGGGATGTGGTGATAGAAGGGTGCAGAGAAACAAGAAAAGGTCAGAGGAGGCTTCGAAGAAAGGCTGATACAAGAGCTGAGTAATCAAGGGCTCGTTGGCATCCTCCAGAATCAAGGAAAAGGCGGTCGCGGGGGGGGGGGGGGGGGCGCATGCGCAAAGGTACGGACTTGGGACACGGCGGGGCTATTCAGGAGATTACCCTGGATATAGATGAAGCATGAGGGTCTCCTTGGAAAATGGCTGTGCATAAACCTGGAAGAAAGAGGGTAAATCAGGAAGGAGCTCGTGCACCAGGCATTGTGTTGACATTTTCTCTGGCGATGAGCAGTGAGAAGGCATTGAATCCTGAAGAAAGATCATCAGCTTTTCTCTTTGAAAAGTATCCAGTGGTGTGGAGAACACATTGGGAGGTGGTAAAACTAGACACAAATGACTGGTCTGGAAACTGCTGGAATATCCAGGTGAGAGATGATGGGGGATAACCAAGACATTGGCAGTGCAGAAGGCCAAGGGTAAAAAATAAACAATGAGTAAGAGGCAGAATTGGCTAAGGGGCGGGGGGAAGGTAGATAAGCCAAAGATGACTCTGTGGTTTCTGGTTTGAATAACTGGGCGGCTGGTTGTATCATTATCAGGAGAGAGAGCACAGGGAAAGGAACAAAGTCAGTGTTTGAAGACAGGGGCCCCAGTTCAGGCCTGTTGATTTTTTAGGTTTTTATGGAATCTATAGGTAAACTCATCCGTCTGGATTTTATGCTGGAGATATATACTGGGGAGTTGTCAACCTAAAAAGAGTATCTCAAGCCATGGGAGTGGATGAGATCACCAAGCAAAGTGAAGTAGGAAATGAAGTGAGGTGAGCCAAGTGCAGAACCTTGGAGAACAAAGGCCAAGTAAGCATGATGGAGGAAGGAGGTCCCAGTGCAGTGATGTGGCAAAACCTCCTTGAAACATCTGGAAATGAGTATCCAAGTGCTGTTGCTGATCCTCTAAGGAGGGCACTAACCCACGTAACCATGATCAGAACTCGAGGTCCGTGAGAGAAATCTTGAGCTGACACCAGATCCACCCATACCTGGCATCTCTTCCTCGTCCCATCTCTTTCCTACAGTCCTTCCAGTTTATGTCCTGACTGACGGACTTTCTCAGATCAACCTTCTTGCTGTGTTCCCCACTCTGCCTCTATCCTTGTTTATTCTACCAGACCATTGTTGGCGTCTGATATCAGCCCGGGCCTGCTGGGTGCTTTGTGAAAGGAGCCTCCCTCTGCTCCTTCCCGCAATTCTGGAGGACTAGGTCCAAAGCGATCAGGAGATTGAGTCTTAGATTCAGAAGTCCTCTTTCAGAGGTCCCATTGTGGCTCAGTGGGTAACAAACCCAACTAGCATCCATGAGGATGTATGTTTGATCCCTGGCCTCGCTCAGTGGGTTGAGGATCCGGCGTTGCTGTGAGCTGTGGTGTAGGTTGCAGATGTGGCTCAGATCCCCTGATGCTGTGGCTATGGTGTAGGCCTGCAGCTGCAGCTCTGACTTGACCCCTAGCTTGGATCTTCCATGTGCCACAAGTGCAACCCTAAAAGGAGAAAGAAAAAGTCTTCATAGAAGCCATTGCTGAGACCATGAATGCCATTGTCTAAGTAGAGTTTGGAGAAGGGCAAAAAGAAATTTGAGGAAGCCTCTGCTTCCAAGGGACTAAGAGAGAAACAGGGCCAGCCTGGGAGGCTGTACAGTAATATTCAAGAGGACTGAAAAAGAACCAAGAGATCGTGGTGATATGGAAACCATGGGAGGGACAGGTAAATGAAGGAGGGGTGGATGGTTGTGGTGCAGAATGCTGCGAGGTTTTCAGAAGGTGATGAAAGCAGCTCTTTTGCCTCTTTCCTCTTCGATCATTTCTAACCTTAAAAGAAGCTAATTATAGGAATGAGATGACCAGGCAATTTAACCTAACTCCTAACGTGGGCTCTCCTGAATGTATACCATATCTTGCCTAACCTGTTGATTCTTTTCCTAGATAGAAAGAAATAAGAATGAAGCTGTTAAAAAGTGACTAGCTCTCTATCCCCAGCAGTCCCCTTAGCAATCCTGCAGGCAGATCATGCAGGCGAGATAACATCTGAAGACAGAGTTGGCTAGCGTGCGTGCAGTGGACAGTGACGCAGAACCAACCTCCTGCCTTGATGATTCACTGAGACTCTTCCCCTTTCTTCCCTGTCCTGGCTGGTCTTCAGGCTTGATCTCAAGGCCTGAGTCCACCTTCTCCCCAGATGGCTGGCATTTCTGTAAAGCACCTTTCCATGCCATTGACACTGGCCTCTCACATTACTGGCTTTTGAGCCATGTGCAGCCGAACCTGAGTTTGGTGACAGTGACTGGATTTGGCAACACAGACGTCACAGACAACTCACTAAAAAGACATGCCAGTCATCTGAGGGTGGAAAGTAAAGAAGGGGGAAGCCAAAAGGAAGCTCCTTCCAGAAGTCTAATCATGGAGAACACAGTTTTGACTCCTTCATTCATTGAATTCTTAAGCATCTACTTGGTCCAAGGCACTAAGACAATGTTCAAAGCTTCTTGTAACACCAAGGAGTCTGTGATCCAAATGAGAGGATAAGATGCACAAGAAAAATGAACTGAAAATACAAGACATCAGGAACTGTTTGACATCTCCACCCCCGCCCCCGCCTCTGCACTCTTCTTCTCTACATTTTTGTCCCTCTCTGACTGCACCTGCTCCCTCAGCTTCAAGGATTGCCTGGGACACAGCCCTGTCTGTACTATCAACAGCACGGAGCCTCCCCTTAGCTCCCGATCTGCCCTCTAATCTCCAGATGGGCACTACTTTCTGCCCGCTGAGGTCTTCCATCTCCACCGTTCCTACTCCAACCTGTGGATTCTGTACTTGGGCTGGTGACCCATGAGTACTGGTGCCAGACCACACAGTCAAATGTGGGGCCACTCTACCAAAAACACTTATCTTAGCGCTAGGACTTTAAGGCAATGATTTTTAAATGGAGACCTCGGCATGGCCCCTGGGGTACCCTCCAGAAAGGAGACTGCATAGGCTTTGCATTTATAAAACCCATGTTCCTGACTCACTTTCTGTCCTTGCTCTCTGTTTATCTGTGACCCATTTCTAAATGATGCTCTTTCCCTGGAAGCACAGCTCCAGGGGAAGCCTACTCATTCACTTTTTCTTAGCCAAGATCCGAGTGAGGGTTAGGACCCCCGAAAGGGGCCTGGAAGGGCACGCCCAGTTCTCACCCAGGAAATCCCAGCACCTCTCTGTAGTAGGCGGATAATCATTGTTACCGCACAGGGGGTTGAGAGGATAACCTGAGACAGCGAGTGCAAATTCTCTCGTGTTTGAATGAAGAGGTATTGAGGGTCCTTTATGGGCCATTGTGCTGGGTGTAGATGCCTGCCCACAAGGCAGTGAATCATTACAGTAAAGTGAAAACAATACTGCAGTAGGTGCAAACTCTTCTTTTCTGGGGAAGCGCAGAAGAAGCGCAGGCAGCCCGGGGTTGAGGGGAGGAAGTGAGTGCTGATGTCCATCCTTTGTCCTCTGTGGAGGAGATGAAGTTGGACACTGAGTGGTGTTGGGGGAAGGAGAGAGAAGGGCCATGAGGTAAGAGAGCAAAGGAGGGATTCAGGGTGGCTGAGACAAGAGTGCTGAGTGCGGTTCGATAGGGGCCAGTTTGAAAGTGTGCCTTCTATTTTATCCGGAAGGCAATAAAAAACATCTTAAGTCCTGGAGCCACCGCCACCAATAGGTCTCTTAGAAAGACCCCATCATGTGATTCCTGGATGCCGCTGGAGAAAGCTGTCAGTCTGGATTCTAATCTAGACCAGTATCTCTGGAGCTTTTTTTCATTCTTATCTCCCTAAGGAACCTTTTAAGATATTTTCCCCCCTGCCTCTCATGCAATTTTAATGTCACAGAAATGCTGTTCCTGTGTTGAGGAACTTTAGACATATCTGTGCTTTATACATAAATGATAATGTTTTTTTGTTCCCTGAGAACCAGTTTTCCCTTCTGGGGGAGGGATAGCATCTCTCTGGACTCTTCCCAGCCCCTCTCTCTTTCCCCACTTCCTGCCTCCCCCCGTCTCATGTGTAGTATCCAGCTTGTCATTTATCGAAGTCCTATCTGGATTTAGAGGCTGAGTAATTCTTAGTGGGAAGGGGAGGCTGTCCTGTGCTTTGTATGACATTCAGCACCTTCCCTGACCTTAGATGCTAATGGCAAACCCTCCTACCAGTTGTGCCAGCCACAAATGTCTCCAGACAACTAAAAATTGGCACTTGCCATCTACCTCCATAAGGGTTAAATCATGAGCTGGTGCAGCCACTGACCTTCAACACCCCCTGAAAGGAGCTCAGGGTGGAGATCAGGAGTGAGGCACTCTGGGCTCTGGGAAAACTGACAGAACAGGCCTTCAGAGAGTTAGATATTTTCAGGAGAAGATTTTATGAGCCCAATTCTCGCATTTCCTCCTATCTAGAATAGCACTAAAATCCTTCATGGTGACACCTGCTCCTCCTGATTAGCAGTAACCTTCATGAGACTAGCAGTGACCTTCTGCAAAAACTGTGTGTGCTTGATGCTTGTTTGCATGGTCCTTTCCTCTTCATCAAAATCACTTTGGAACAGTTGCTCCGAGCTCTCAGAAATGCTCTCTCCCAGGCCACTGTCCACATTTTGCCCCAAATAAAACTCAACTCGCAACATTCACATTGTACTTTTTTTTTTCTTTTTTTTTCAGTTGACACCCCCGATTGAGAACCAGTTCTTTAAGCCTTTAGCTGCTGGTTCTTCTGCTCCTGCAAAACAAGATTTGCCACCACACTAATTTTTCAGCCCAGGAGAGACAACCTCCCTGGGCCCAGAGGGAACCAGGGAACCAGGAAGGGAAGCCCTTGCCCCTTGCTTTGTAATCCTCTCACCCTACAAGCTGCTTCTGTGTCTTTTCCTTATGCAACACTGAACTCTCCAGCTCAGACCTCCAGGTCCTGAGTTGATAATCTCATTACAACTAATCCTGTTTACGGCCCTTCTCTTGGCAGAACAATCTTGTCAGGACAGGGGCCCTTTCCTTGCCACCCACTGTTCTTGCTGCTCCATTGTTCCTGGGGACGGTGGCCTGGCTGCATATAAGCTTTCATTGATAGGGCCTATCCTGTTTACAGGGAGTCTGTAGAAGGGCCGCATCAAATACTTCCATCCTTTCCTTCAATAAATGGCTCTCTTTGATCTGTGCAAGGCAAAATAGTGTTTATCAGAAGCTGGGCTTCCTCTAGCTGATGATGGGGACATCCTGTCCCAGAAGGCTCCCCAAAATAACACTTTCTGAATTTCAGAATATTTTCATGTCTCTCTCTCTCTACTTTTTTTTTTTTGGTAAGCAATTTTTATTTTTATTATTATTATTATTATTATTTTGCAGGGTATCTCTTTATAGCAAGTAAAGAAGTGGGGCTGAGTTTAGTTGTTGAAGCCCAGGGTAATCCAAAGCTGAATGGTTTTCCACAGATCACTGCCAAACAGGAGAAAAGGATGGAGCTGATGATAATATAAACATTTGGAATCAGGACAAGAGACAGGTCCTGATTAGGGCTAACCAGGTGAGATCCCTTTTCATATTGTCAGCTTCAAGCTCCAGGTTATCCAACAAGGTGAGAAAGATGTCATGGTTGCTGGTCATCCGAATAACAGGGTGGGAGGAGCTAGTTTAATTATGGGGATGAATGATAAATGGATTTTATACTTTCTTAGCTGTTAAGAAATTACTAGGTGAAGAGAGATTCTCTCTGTGATGCAGTGGATCTCAAAGTGTCATGCTGAAATCCAGCAGCATCACTTAGGAACTTGCTCCACCCCAGATCCTGAATTGGCAGCTCTGGAGGTGGGGCCAGCATCTATGCGCTAACAAGCCCTCCAGGCGATATTAAGGCACACGGGTACACAGCTGTCACCCTCAAACTGCAGTGTTCCCAAGAATCATTTAGGAAGCTGATTAAAATTCAGATTCCCATAAAGTCTACAGAATGGAAATAGACTCTCAGACATGGAAAACAGACTCATGGTTGCCAAGGGGGAGGGAGGAAGGAATGGAATGGACAGGGAGTTTGGGGTTAGTAGATGCAAACTATTACATTTAGAATTGATAAATAATAAGGGTCTACTATATAGCATGGGGAATTCTATTCAGTCTCTAGGGATATGCCATGATGGAGAACAATATTTATTAAAAAAAAAAAAAAGAATATATATATAGGTATGATTGAGTCGCTTGACCGTACAGCAGAGGTTGGCCCAATGTTGTAAATCAGCTGTAACTGAAAAAGAAAAAAATGCAGCTTCCCAGACCCCATCGCAGATATAGCTTCACTGGGTCTGGGGTGGGCCCTGGAAAGTCTCTGCCTTGTTAAGTATCCCAGGGTGATTTATTAGAGGCAGAGTCCAAGGCCCGAGCTCAGGGAAGCACTGCCCTGTGTACACAGGCACAGCAGAAATTTTCCAGTGCCCCAGTCTTGTTCAGAAGAGACTCCCCTCGTGGCCGAGAAGGAGCAGGTATCACAATTCAGTTTCCCTTTTCAGTCATTCAGTGAAGCTGGCTGCTAGGGTTACCTATTGTGGCAGGTGGTTCTTTTCAGGATTACTCTAATACTAGAAGGTTAGATAGGCCCCATCAGTTCCTCTCTTGCTGACGTCTGAAGCCCTTTGCTAACTCCTAACCTGGGTTGGGCTCATGCTGCTAGCTTGGAAGGGAGAGCTTTGTATCCCGTTACTAGTTCCTTGAACCACAATCCAAGACTCAGCTTGGTTTTCCCAGGAGTTTTGTTTTGCACAGCTGATGCATTCCAGGCATTGTTGGGATGCGTTTTTCTTCTCCTTTTTCCCTACAGCCCCCAGCCTATACAAGCATATATAGCCTCCTGGGGTGATCGTCTTCAAATCCTAACCCTCTCTCCCACAGCTGTCTCTCCCACCAGATGCCCTGGCTTTTCACTGTGCAAATCTGCTCTCACCTAAGACCACCCAATATCGGCTCCAAATTCCAGCTCAGAGAGGAAGCTGCTCCTAGTGCTGCTGCTGTGTCTCAGATGTAGGTTTCTAGGTACAGTATTGCTATGATTTGGCTCCTGTCTTCCTACTGCTTCTGAATGTTGGGCTTATTATTTCGTATGTGGTTTACTGTTATCTGTTCTTTTTTTGTCTTTTTTTCTTTCTTTCTTTCTTTTTTTTTGTCTTTTTTGTCTTTTTAGGGCCGCACCTGCGGCATATGAAGGTTCCCAGGCTAGGGGTCTAATCAGAGCTACAGTTGTCGGCCACAGCCACAGCCACAGCAACACCAGATCTGAGCCGTGTCTGCAACCTGCACAGCTCATGGCAACACCAGATCCTTAGCCCACTGAGAAAGGCCAGGGATTGACCCTGCAACCTCGTGGTTCCTAGTCGGATTCGTTTCCACTGAGCCACAAAGGAGACTTACTGTTATCTATTAACTGACTCTTCCCTCACTCAGTCTTTTGTACCCTACAGAGAGGATCCTCCTTTGTCACTGCTTGGTGCCCCACAATAGCAATGGATGAAGTCCCCTAGAGCCACTGCATACAGTTGTATAGTTTGTGTACTGCACAAAGACTCCTGAGGAAGGGGGCAAGTGTGGACTGCAATCCTGCTTGAGCTCTGCTCACGAAGATGAGTGCCTGACACCGTGCTATGGACGCCTGGAAGAAGGTACACTGTTTTGTTTTCTTTTCACTATGATATATGTGTGTGTATGTGTACACATATATACACACATATGTACACACACACACAATTATACTAGCTGATTGACTGAGACTGGATTAATATGTCTTATTGTCATTCTCAGTGTTTCTGTGAAAATGAGTGCTTGAAAATATTTTATGAGAAAGAGTTAATTCATAGGTTTTATTTCTTGGAGTAGTTTTAGGTTTATAGAAGATCTGAACAGAACGTACAGAGAGCTCCCACATACTCCTACCCACTCCCTCGCACCCCACCTCCAGTTTCCTCTATTATTAACTTCCTGCATTCATTATGGTACGTTTGTTGCAATGGACGAACCAATATTGACCCATTATTACAAACATGCTTTACACTAGGGTTCGCTCTTTCTGTTGTACATTCTATAGGTTTTGACAAAAGTATAATGCCACGTACTCACCATTTTTGTATTATTTCTATGCTCTAAAACACCCCTGGGAGTTCCTGTCGTGGCTCAGTGGTTAATGAATCTGACTAGGAACCATGAGGTTGCAGGTTCGATCCCTGGCCTCGCTCAGTGGGTTGAGGATTCGGCGTTGCCATGAGCTGTGGTGTAGGTTGCAGACACAGCTCGGATCCTGCATTGCTGTGACTGTGGCATAGGCCGGCGGGTACAGCTCTGATTAGACCCCCTAGCCTGGGAAGCTCCATATGCCATGGGAGTGGCCCTAGAAATAGCAAAAACAAAAAATAAATAACTAAATACCGCCCCTCCCCCGCCCATGTTTCACTTCCCCAAAACCTCCCTCCTTTGCTTAACCTCCCAGGCCCTGGAAACCACTGCTCTTTTTACTGTGTCATAGTTTTGTGGAAGGTAAACTTTTCTTTGTACAAAGGAATATCTCCAGCTGAAAACCACTGGGTTCTTTTCACCCAGAGATGCACCAATTTTTAAAATTTAGCCAATGCCTTGAGTCTGCAATCAAACCTAACTTAGGTCCTTTCCCTGGGTCATTTCAGCGTATCCCCACTCCCTTATGTCTCCTTATCTAGTACAACTTTTCCTCCATAAACATTACTCTGTGGTCCCTTTCTCCATCCATTCCTCCCTCCCCTTCCACAATGCATTTCCTATGTCAGCGGTGTCCCAAAGACTTCTTTGCAATGATGACAGTGTCCTGCAATTGGTGCCACCAATACAGGAGCCACAAGTTTCATGTCGCTGTTGTGCACTGGAAATGTGGCTGGTGCGATGGAGGAACTGAATTCTCAAATTCTATTTATTTTTAATGATTTCAACTTAAATAGCCCCATGAGGCCAATAGCTCCTGTGCCACATGGCACAGATTTAAGTTTTTGCCCACGCCAGATCACCCATGCTAATAGCATTCGGAAACTCTTCCCCCTTCCTTCCTACTGCAGGTCCTCTCCTTCCCCTTGGAGTCTTTACTCCTTAGAAAAGACACTGAATTCTGCCTGACCCCATTGCTGAAATCCACAGTTCCTACACCTGTCACATTTATCACCATCAAACACAGTCTTTCCTTAAACAAAACATTAACATGTCTTGTAAAATCTATTGAATTTTATGAGGCTCGCCCATGTCCCTTGTTTATGTGTTTTTATGTCTCCCTCTGCTAAAGGTTTTCTGTTCAAAACTCTATACTCCTAGAAAACAGAATAGAATTACATAACTAATGCTTTAGTTGGCAGTAATTGCAAGCCATTGTGAGTGGGTTAATACATGCCATTTTAGATGATGGTGACACAACATTTAAGGTATGAAAGAGGGGGAAGAGAAGAAACAATAGCATCAAAGGCAATTAAGAGTTGTAGTCCAGGAGTCAGCGTGGAGTGAGTCAGGAGCTATGGACTGGCTTTCAGGAGGCTGGCAGTCTAAGCACATCTGTGCCCCCAGCAGGCCCATGACATTGGTCACAGCAAGGACTCAGCTTTCTCCTTCATAGAACGAGGGTTTGGGAGTTCCCTTTGTGGCTCAGTGGTAACAAACTTGATGAGTATCCGTAAGGACTCAGGTTCAATCCCTGGCCTTACTCAGTGGGTTCAGGATCCAGCGTTGCCATGAGCTGTGGTGTAGGTCGAAGATGTGGCTCAGATCTGATGTTGCTGTGGCTGTGGTGAAGGCTGGCAGCTACAGCTCCTATTTGACCTCTAGCCTGGGAACCTCCATATGCCGAGGTGCGGCCCTAAAAAGAAAAAAAAAAAAAAGAATGAAGAGTTTTGACCAGAGGCTCCAGTTCAACGTGTTTCCTAGATTAAAATGCTCCTTGGATCAAAAGTCGCCTGGGAATGACTAGAAAATGGGAAACAAACTGTGGCCACATGTAATATTTCCCCCAATCTCACCCCCACCACCCGCTCCACCAACTCGTCATGTTTGTGATGAACATATTAACTTTGCTAAGGACAAGACGGAAACAATATTTTAAGAACCAACAAAACCCAGTTCAGAGTGAGTCATTGGTCCCAACTCTAGTGGCTAAACTGACCACAAAAGTTTGTGAATAGTCTATATGGTGTCCTTAAAACATTTGCACAAACCTTTTATTTCCAGTGCTTTGAACAGAAATAAACACAGTCTTTAATCCAAACTCTACATTCCACAAAACAGATGAAAAGTCGAAGCATGGACTCCCTGGCTGAGTATCTCTCGCCCGCACGCCCCTGCGAGTGGTCACTTCAGTGCTTGGTCTCTGTTATATAAGCAGTAGGAAATCTCTACACATAAACATAGGGTGAGTTGTGCTAAAGGAAAATTTGGGTTCTGGAACTCTTAATGTGCATATAATCAGCACTTAGGCTTCCAAGCTAAATGATTTGCTAATGGGAACTAAAATGTGACATGCTCCAGAGTGAAATAATTGATTCATAACTTGGGAGGGTCAGAGTCAATTGTCCTGAGTCAAGTGCTTAGGTATTTTGTTCTTCTTTCTCTCCCTAAACTTTGCTGCTGTGGTGAAGACTAGGAAGAGTGTTGTGATGACTAAAGGAAACGGGGGCAGAGGGCTATAAACCCTTCCTTCAGAGTCTCCAGCACCATTGCGAAGAACATTTGTTTATAGCATCTCTTGCCTACTGTCTCTCCCCACTGGACTGTAAGTTCCAAGAAGGCAGGGAGGGTGTCAGCTTTTGCTCAGAGCCTGGCATGAAGGAGGGAGTCCACACAAGGCTTTTGAGTGAACCATGGAAATCATTTAGAGTCACTGTAGTCAAATCCCTGGGCTTGGATTTTGTGTTCTTGGACAAGTAGCTTTTCTGCCTTTATCTTCACTTTCTCTTCTGTAAAGAAGGATAATAAAGGCATCTACTTGGTTAAATAGTTGTGAGAAGTAAGTGAGATACGCAGAGATCTTAGGATGGTGTCTGGTACACAAGGAGGACTCATTAAATGTGAATAATTTTTGATTATATGATGATAGTTGATATGTAATAAGCACTTCATAAATGACAGCTCTTTGTTACTGAAAGACTCTTTGCCTTTTGAAGGAGCAGTTATAGGGAGGTCTTTGGTTACATATACTGTAGCGGGACGGCTGCTTTGCCTTTGCATGGTAAGCCAGTCAAAGGAAAGACTAAAATGATGGTCACAATGGTTCATAGATCTCTAGGGGCCAAGGAAAAGTTACAAAATGTTTTCCCACCTCTACATTATCATGCTTCTCTCACTTCCTGGTAGCATCCTCTCATCTCCATTTAGCCAATCATCCCAGAAAGTCCCCAGCTTGCAAATAAGCCTCTCCTATAGGATCTGTCTCTACCCATCATAGGTAGAGGATGCTCTCGTGGAAATAATTTATCCCTAGAAAGTAAATGATAGAAGTCTGTATTTCTGAATTCAGGACAGGAAGGGAAAATAAGAAAAAAGACTTGAGACTAATTCTAGATTCTGCTTTTACTGTGTCACTTCCGGTAAATTACTTGATTAGTTGTCTCAGCATGCTGTCAGTTAGATGGGAATAATCAATATGGGACCCACGTCTGGGTTTATGAAAATTAAATGAGATAAATATGCAAAGGGCCTCGTTCCATTTAGGAGAATAGAGTTTCCCAAATTGTGAAAAGAACAATTTTGCCATCCCCGCCCTTCCAACTCTAGTCATTCTGAGTTTCCAAACTGATCTAGGAGATTTAGCTAAGGGCTTTTTCCTTTTCCTAGGGACTTCCTTTTTAAATGGTGGGGCTTTTTCCTGTCTAAGGACAAAGGAGGGGTAGGGAAGGACACACACGCACACGCATACACACTGACACACACTTTCTTTTCTTTGCCTTCCGACCTCTTCCCTAATTTGTAAGTAAAATTTGAATAATGCTATAATTCCATTCTAGTATTTTCTGTATACTGCCCCTTAATGGAATAAGGTAATATATCTTATCCCTACTCCCTCCCCTCATTTTCCGGATCCAATGACACTAGATTTGAGTTTTATAGCATTTCAGGAACAAGTTTTTTTCCTATGTAATTTGGGATTCAATTTCATTTGTTTGAGAGTTGGCTGTTGTTAAAAACCTAATTATTTTTAATAAGTATAATCACTTTCATCCACTTTATTCATTTTTTATAATTAATGAACACTCACTTTAATAGTCATAGTTCTTTGAAGTCTAAGGCTACACATGAGTATTTCTTGTTTCAACATGATCTAGCAAGATCAATAGTTATTTGCAAAAAAATAAAAGGGGGGGAGGGGTTAGCATGACACTTAAAGAAGGCAGTATCCCAAAGAACATCATTGTAAAAAAAATGACAGCAGTATCATAGATCTCCTCAACGTAAAAGTACAATTAATGCTAAGAAATATGTGAGTAATCTGATCCATTTAATTCTGATGGGGAGAATATATAGAAACAGAGCTAACCTAGAGATCAATGATTTAGATAGCTGATTGGGTAGATGATCTGGAAAATAAAGCGGAAAGCTCAGAGTGTTTTATAAAACTCGCTAAAGCAAACCTAGTTCTAAAGAGAAACATTCAGACAAATTCCCAAGTTCGGGTCTTAATGTTCCTTTTATCCTATTAGAAGCCATCCCTTTCCTGAGCACTGAAAGGACTGGGAGGTGCTTGATTAATCCATAGGGATCTAAGGCCTTTTTCAAAAGGCACTCAAAGACCTAACCAAACATTGCCTCTGAATTTTGTAAATATTTTATTCCTTACTTATTTATCTGAGCAAAACCATACATCCTATTAACAGCCTTCTCTAGGTACAACTTTTAACCTAAAGAAAAAAAAAATGGGAAAGAAAAAATGTGCTTTGGGATTTAATTAGAATTGAAAATTCATTTTCTTTCTATGTAGTAATGACTTTTGTGGGGCTTTATAATAATAAGTTTGCTTAAAAATATTTAAAGCCGGAGTTCCCGTCGTGGCGCAGTGGTTAACGAATCCGACTAGGAACCATGAGGTTGCGGGTTTGGTCCCTGCCCTTGCTCAGTGGGTTAACGATCCGGCGTTGCCATGAGCTGTGGTGTAGGTTGCAGACGAGGCTCGGATCCCGCGTTGCTGTGGCTCTGGCGTAGGCCGGTGGCTACAGCTCCGATTCAACCCCTAGCCTGGGAACCTCCATATGCCGTGGGAGCGGCCCAAGAAATAGCAACAACAACAACAACAAAAAAAAAAAATGCTTAAAAAAAATATTTAAAGCCCCATGAGGAATGATTGGACAGTCTCATGCTTTATACAGTAATTTTTGTGTCAAAATCATCTCCCTCAAGCCCCTTCCTCTTCCCTTTATCTCCCCTCCCTCCTTTGTCAGGACCATCAGAGAGAACTGCTTGGTTCTCGGTTTGGTCCCAGAGGACAGATGCTGGTCTCTCAGTCCCCGAGCTTTGTATCTGTGTGACCTTGAGCTAGTGGCTTAACCTTCTGAACCTCGGTCTACTCACTTGCAGCAGGGTACCTACTTCCCAAGGTTGTTGTCAGAATTAGATCCAATGGGGGGGATTTTGCTAGTAGGAGAAAGGTTTCCTTTGCATCCCCCAGTCGCAGTTAACTTTCACTTGGACATAATGTTATTATCAATCAAAAGTAAAATGGGCCTTGGGACATGGATAAATGCGTGAGGTCAGAGTACAGATTCCAAATTCCACTGTCGCCTCTGAGAAGGTACAGAAGGCAAGACCTTTGCATCCCTTCTCCTTATGTACGTAGTAGTAAGCACTAGATGCACGTGTTTTCGAATGGTCTTTTGGCAGATTTGATGGAGATGAGGGAGAATGCAGCTGGTAAAGTGAGAAGATGGTAGAGAATGACGGGTTAAGAGCAAAGAGTGGAAATCAAGCACACAGGGTTCCGATTGCTGTCTTGGAGTGACTTTGGACAAAAGTACCCTCAATCTGCATTTAAATCTGACCATTCTTCTCCCTCTCCACCCACCTGCCACCCCCCCTCACACACACACTCACACAAAGCAGTGACAACCACCACCACTCTGAATGGCTTCACCTTGCCTTTAGGATAAAGTCTAAGTACATCCCACAAGCTCTGGTCCCTCTCACTGTTCTGTCTCTGGTTCTCTTAGCTCCAGCAACAGTGCCTTTTCTCAGTCCCTCAAAAGTGCTCTCTGGCACTTTCTTGCCCCTGTGTTACCCAACAGGTGTCCTGTCTCATCTGCCTAGAATGACTCCCCCCACCCCCACCAGCATCAGTACCTCTTCCCCAAATATCCCTGAATGTCTAGACTCAAACATCATTTTCTCAGTGATATTTACTTCCTGCCCCCATATAGGGGCTCCTTATATGCCCCTTAGTCTCCCCCTGTCTACTTTCAACACATCGTGATATCTCTTCCCACCATTAGACTCCATGAGGTATCTGTGAATATGTGGAAGGTGAGGCTGGCATGGACTGGGGAGCGTCAGTTTTACTTTTTTCTCTACTGGGGTCCCAGAGTCTAGCCCAGTGTCTGCTCATAACACTCACAGACTAGATGTGTGAAGACTTGGTATCAGGAGGCGGTGATCTCCTCCCAGACTTGGGAGGGCTGAAGGAGATGATGTTCAGCGCACCTCTTTATACTTGGTAAATATCTCAGCCACTGGTGGCTATGGTCATTAACAGAGATGTGTTTCATTTCTAAATTCTTCAATGGGCACGTCTCCAAATGGGATTTAAAGGAAATAAGCAAGTTGCTCTTTTGTACCCATTCTTCCGATTACTATCAGAGAGTTTCAGAGCAGAATGAGATGAAACAATGGGCCAAACCAAAATTGGAGCCAGGACAGAAAACAGCTTTGATGTGATGGATTGAGTGTAATTGTATGTTTGCATGGGCCTCGGGTCTGGCTACACTCCAGGTGCAAACATCCATAACCCAGTCCATCAACCATGTGTTACCAGTTTGGAGAGGTTTTTTTTTTTTAGCAGAAGTATGATCTATGCCTATAGAAACCTACATGTTAGTACTTGGTAGTGAATATCATATAAAAATACAACTTTCAAAAGATAATTATGGAATCCACATGAAAGTCTTATATCTGAGTCTTAAACTTGAGTCATAAAGGTGAATACTCTACCTACAGCCAGAAATTATAAGTAGGATGTTCATAATGGAATCCAGATTACATAAAATTTGTTGTGATGGAGTTGCATCTTCTTTATTAAAAATTATAAGTAAGTGTGAGACTTCTTTTATTTTCAACTGACCAGGCCTCATAAGTTACAAACTTTGCTGAAATCTAGTACAGGCAGGATAGATACTCATGATTCACAGTGTTGGAAGAAGCTTCATGATTCAGTGAAATGAAGTCATAATGTTGGTATGTCATATATCAGGGCTGATGTATTTCAATGGGGATTTTAATTCCATTTCTGTAATTGGCCCAAAATTTCATCAAAAGATTGTAAGGGAAATGATGGGACATTTGGAAAGGGAAAGAAAAATCTGACTAGCTTTTATGTCTTCTAAACTATTTTCCCTCCACTGCTAGTGGCCTCCTGACACTGGCTTTTCTCTGAGCATCGCTAATTGAGCTTCTGTTAGTAGACTTGGTGTATCAGTTAGGAGTGTGTTTGGTTGCAAGTAACAAAACCCAAACAATGGTAGCTTCAACAAATAGGGGATTCTTTTTCACACATGACAAAAATCCAGAGTTAAGTGCTTGCTGGCATTGTCTGTGGCTCGTAATGTCATGAGGGACCCAGGTCATTCTGCCTTTCTACTCTGCTAATCCTTAGAGTCTCATGTTCCGAGATGTTCTAAGATGTTTGCTATAGTTCAGCCATCACATGTGCTTTCAAAGCAGGAAGAGAGTGTTATCTCTGCCTCCTTTTAACAGGAAATCAAAGGCTTTATCAGAACTTCCAGGCCAACATCTACTTGTGTTTTATTGGCTGGGAAAGAGACTGTTTAGCTGGAGATGTGTTTAGTGAGAAAAAAAGAGGGAAGTGGATGTTGGATAAGCAGCTGACAGTGATGCTACACTTGGCTTGGTCTTCTTTTCATCCTGGTTGCTCATGGAAGACGATGAAGAGGATTGACTGACCTATGTGATCAGTCATGCACTCTTGGTAAGGAGCGGGTGAATAAGGGAAGATTTGAGAAGCCATTCTGGGGGCCTTCCAAATCTGAACTCAGCTAGCAAGGGAGCTCGCTAATAATATTTTGCACTTCACTTACACCTTAAAAATTATGATTTTCTTTCAATTAAGGTCGATAGCCATTCTCAATCGAGCTAGAGACTTTTGTACACAGAAGACGAGTGACTAAGTAACTATTCATAGTGGTTCCTAGGTGACTATATGCCTGTGCATTCCTGTGCTCTAGAAAATAGTTGGGCCTTCCTGATGTCCAGGCTGGCATCTCTTGCCAAGTCAAAAAGAGATCTGAAAATTCCCAATTTGTTCCATTTGTGGAGGACACCACAGCATTTCTTCTTCCGACCCTAATGGGAAGCACATGGAGATCACTGAACATTGGGAGCCCTTCTTTGCTCAAATTATGTTTTTTGAGCAAGGGCTATGATAAAGTAACCTCTAAACATGACCCTGGCAAAAGTCAGTAGCCTTGCTTATTCTGGCCACGTTCCTGGTGCAATCCAGGGTTCTGGGAAGATTAACTTTAATTACAACCTCTTTCGCCCTCTTTCTCTCCCTCTCAGACTCATGATCTCTTACATAACATGTGTTATAGTTACCAAACCTGAAAATTTCATTCTTTTTTTTTTTGTCTTTTTTGTCGTTGTTGTTGTTGTTGCTATTTCTTGGGCCGCTCCCACGGCATATGGAGGTTCCCAGGCTAGGGGTCCAATTGGAGCTGTAGCCACCGGCCTATGCCAGAGCCACAGCAACGCGGGATCCGAGCCACGTCTGCAACCTACACCACAGCTCACGGCAACGCCGGATCGTTAACCCACTGAGCAAGGGCAGGGACCAAACCCGCAACCTCATGGTTCCTAGTCGGATTCGTTAACCACTGCGCCACGACGGGAACTCCTGAAAATTTCATTCTTGAGTTAATTAGATGAATGTAATTTGCACTTGGCATCTTCAAATTAGCATGTTTTACTGTTTTTCTCAGCCACACATAACTTCCATTGTCTTCCTTTATTATGCTTTTATGTCTCAGTAAAAATTTCATTTTTTTGTTTTCTGTGGCAAGTATAGTAAAGAGACATTGTATCTTCTAAATTTTCTTTAGCCATACAATGTCCTCTAAAGAATATTTTTAGGAGATTTTTTCTTGGGAGTTTTCGTCATGGCTCAGCAGTTAACGAACCTGACTATAATCCATGAGGATGTGGGTTCAATCCCAGGCCTCACTCAGTGGGTTAAGGATCTGGCATTGCCATGAACTGTGGTGTAGGTCACAGATGCAGCTCGGATCTGGCATTGCTGTGGCTGTGGCTTAGGCCGACAGGTACAGCTCCAATTGGACCCCTAGCCTGGGAACCTCCTATGCTGAGGGTGCAGCCCTAAAGAACAAAAGATAAATAAATAAATAGATAGATAGATAGATAGATAGATAGATAGATAGATGGATAAGGCCCTTGTTCTCATGCAGTTGCACTCTGGTGAGGAAAACAACAAACAAAACATTAAAAAAATTTTTTTTTTCCTTAGTCTACTAATAATTTCTCATGATAATTGGTTCATTCCCAAAAAGTTTTGCATATAAAGTTTAGAATTCATATTGACTCAAAACATATTAATTCAAAAATGTAAGAAACACTACATTCTTCATGAATCATGAAAATATTGTCATGTTAAAACATCAGATCGAAAAAATGTCTTCAATTCTACTATATTACTCAGCACAAAATGTGTAAATCATATATTTTTGCCTTCAGTTCAACAGCAGCTCAGTGTAACAAACATTAACTGAGCACCTTATGTATGTGCAAAGGCACTGTGCTCTGAGTAAGAGAGGAATTGGTCACCATAATACCTGCTCTCAAAAGATTCTTATTCCCCTGAGAAGAAACAGATACATACACAAATAATTACAATGCCATGTGATAAAACATGATGATAAAAAGATATACAGGGACAGGATTTCACCCCGTTGGAGGATGGTGAAACCAGGGCATTGGAGAGGTCAGAAGGAAGGCGATGCCTAATGAAAAGGCATCTTTCATCAACCAAGGAGTTCTTGATTAAAGGAGGGCATTCTTTGCAGAGGGAAACCAAGTAGGAGTTCATGGTAAAAGTGCAGGTAAGGAGTGATGATCACCTAAGGCAATGTCAGAGGAGATGACATGGGATGAGTTTGCAATACTTAGGAGGTAAAATTGGATAACTTGACAACTTGATTTAGCATCTTCTGAGAAGGCTACCAAAGATGAGACCTAGTGATGGTTCATTGAGATGATTTTACTGGTATAGTCTTTTTAAGAGATAATTGGATTCAAAACAAAGTTTTGACAAATAACTGGATTCAAAACAAAGTTTTGACAAATACTATATAGGCATAATCTGTTTTCATTTGCATATTACATGTATGTAAATTCCCAAGTCTATGTGCACAAATGGTATTTTCCAAGGTATTTATTCATGGTTCACGGCAATGGACCAAGGGCAAAATAAGAAAATGATGTAATATTTGGTGGGCATGGAGGGAAAAAACAAACTGGTTTCTCACTGGTCTTTCTGTAAGTCTCCTTTCTGCCTGCATGAAGGAGTTACTTGGTTCTTGGCCACTTACCACTGCATATTAGCAGAAAAGCTTAACCAACCTTGCTTATAAATGGCCAAGCAACAAACTGCCTCATTCATTCATTCTGTTGACATATTCTAAGTCCCAGGATGCTTGGAGCCAGGGATAGAGAAATCAAAAAGTTGTATTCTTTGCCTATGAGAGAAAGGGACATGTAAACAGATACTTTTAGTATAGCCTGGCAAGTACTTTGTTAGAAGTGCAGTTGGAGTCCTGAGAGAATACTTAAGAGAACTTACTGCTTCATACCAACAGAGAAACGTCACGAGGGAGGTAATAGAAGAATTTGAAAGTTTTGAAGAATGGGAAAAGTAGGGACATGTGATGGTATTTCAAATATAGGGAACCTTGAGAGACTATATTATTGTTTCTAATTATTTGTTTCTCATCTTCCTAGTATAAGGAAAGATATATGGGGACAAGAAAGGTTTCTATTTCCCCTCCCTAATTAAGGTCAGTCTTGGCCATGTGATTTACTTTGGCCAATAACATTTGAGTAGAAGTGTTTTATGCTACTTCTAAGCAAAACCTTTAAGATCCATCATGACTTTGCAAAGTCACTCTTTCCCCTCTGCCATATGAGCAAACCTTTTCCAGAAAGAAACTGCTAAGATTTAACTGCTAAGATTTAGTGTGGATCTCAAAGTAAGGAGGATGCCTGGAGTAGGGCTGAAGCTGCCCTGCAGACAACATGTAAGTAAGAAATAAACCTGTGTTGTTAAAAAATCTCTCAAACCTGAGGATGGTTGTTATAGTAGCATAACTTGGGAAAGCTGACTAACACAGAAATAATATATGCAAAGGTGCAGAATTATCAATCAGTTTGCAGTGTTTGAGGAATGGTGAGAAGTTTAGTGTAGACTCAGTGTTTAGAGCCTAGGTGGCCAGAAATAAACCCAAAAAGCGAGTTAGAAAGAGATTTTTGAAGGGTCCTGCATATCCTGCTTAAGAAAGTTGAACTTCATTCCTTAAATGGCAGAAAGTCAGTAGAAGTTAAAGAGTGATATAATATGACTTGTTTCTTAGGAAGATGATTCTATTGGGAATGGAAAAATACTAGTACCAGTGAAATTAGCTAAAAAGTTGTTATGGTACTAGTAACTGACATTTATTGTGCAATTACTACATGGCAGGCATTTGGTATATAATAACCAGTGTAATCCTCGCCACAACCCCATTAGTAGGTATTATAATGATCCTTCTGTGTAGAAGAGGAAATTGAGGCACAGAGAGGGTAAATAACTTGGCTTGGTTAGTCTACCAGAAGTGGTTAGAGTCAGAATTCCATCCAAGCTGTCCAGGTGCCAGAATCTATCCGCTTCACCACCACACCACACTCTCAGAATCCAGGCAAATGGTGATCAGTGCATGGGGATAGAGAGGAAGTCTCAAGTCTCATATTTCTGAGTTTTCCCAGAATGTGGGCATGATTTGGAGTTTTAAGGTAGAAGAAGTGGAGGGGCCAGAAATACTGTCCCATGTTTTACCCAGGAGATTAAATAGGCAGTGAAACACTGATTGGAATCAAGGAATGTAAGAGCAAGTTTGGGAGAAAAATGAAGAGTTTTGTTTGGGATACTTACATTTTGAGGCAGGTGTGCAGCAGCACCAGGTAGGGATGATCTGTTGGCGATTAGAATAGGGTACTGCCACTCAGGAGCAAGGCGGAGATAGATCCAGGTGGGGCAGAAGCCCAGAGAGTGGACTGATGCACCTTGGCATGTGTAGAGTGAGTTGAGAAAAGGCCAAGGGCAGAATCAGAAGGACCCCATTTCTTAGGGAGTAGATTAGGAGCCAGGGAAAGACTGAGAGTCAGTGATAAAGGAAAGAAGAGAGCCAGAGAACAGAGGATAGGCTTTCAAAAAGGTATTCACCACCAATGACCTAAAACTGGAAAAATTGGGAGGTGACCACAATCACCTCTATTTGTGGCATGTTCTGGCCACATAATGACTTTGAGAAATAAGGACCTCCCTTACACAGAGGCCCACACATGGTATGTCACCAGCATCCCAGTGGAGGTACAAGGTTGCATTGGTGGAGGTAGAGAAAAAGTAGGAAATGATTTCCTCCCATCATGATGCTCATAGAATGGAGTACTTTTATGCTTATTTATAACTACAGAACCGCTTATGAACTTTTAAAATGATGGGTTCCTATAAATGGGGAAAAAAAGTGTATTGCCTCAATTTACAGGAATTGCCTAATTCCAAACATGGTAATGAGATAGATTTAAAAGTAAAATCTTTTCTGGAACACTCTCAATACCTGGAAGAACCAGCTTATTAGATTCACTTCTTAAGTGCCCTCCAGTAACACTATTACATTTCAATGGCCTATAACTAGTTAGAATAATATGAAAGATTTTTGCATAGAATTCCCCAGGTTTTTTGATGACCTAGTAGAATACCAGAATGTTTTTTAAACTATGAATAGCTTGAAGCTACACAGAATTTATTATGCAATATTCTGCTAGGAATATCCCACATGCATGCCTTGTAGTAGGGGAAGAAGAAAATGTTACTTTGTCTGCAACACAAATGACATTTTTGTCCAGTGCACCTCAAATTGTGGAGGTGTGTTGACATGGTGTTTGAAAAGGGTTCCATGGAAACAAAGCTTGGAAACACTGGGTTAAATGAGCTTAATTTTTTTTTCCATTGAAGGACTTCTGAGAGCCTTTAATATGCTGGTTTACATTGTGCAGCTCCAGAGGTGCCTAGAATAAGCAGTCTTCCCCAAACTTATCTGACCATAGATTTCCCCAAGAAAACATAACCTACCTTATCAAATGTCCTAGGTGGTAAATTATATTTCTGTTTAAAGTGTTGGCTGCTCTTCCCTTTGGTATCTTTTCTCTATAGGATTATCCTCCCCTGCTCCACCAAACACAGGAGTGGTTATGTGATTTGCTTTGGTCAGTGGTATATAGCTTCAAGTAATGTGTATTACTTCTGAGCAGACTTTTTTAAGAACCAGCCTGTGCTCTTCATATTCTCTTTACCCTGCATTATAAGACCAGCTGTGTCCCAAAGAAAGATTGTTCCAATAGCCCAGAGTTCTGGAGTATCCTGTGATGAATATGTATGTAAATGCACAAGAAATAAACCTTTGAAGTTGTAAACCACTAATATGTCACTTATTACCGAGGTTAACTTAGCCTAACATCCTACCTCTAAGAATTTATAAATTACCTGGATTTTACAGCTTTTTACAGGTATGTTCATTCAGTCTCAATCTTATCAATGATGCAGTGTTTGCAGAATTATGCTTTAGGTTCAGATAATAATACCTGAAGGTTTACTAAAGATATATAGATAGATGTAGATACAGATATATGAAATATGACTTAAAATCAGTGGCCCTCAAACTCTTGTATGTCTAGAAAATTACCTGGAATTTTACCAAAATGAACACTCTCAGATCCACGTCCCCCAGATTCTGATTCAGTGGGCTTGGAATGAGTCCAAGGAATCTGAATTTTAAGCCAACCTCCCAAGATATTACCAATGCAGGTGGTCTGTCAGCCACACCCTAACATGCATTTAAAGAAATGCCATGTCAGTTTAAAGAGGCACCATGGAGACTCCTCTTTTGAATTACTAGAAGCATGTATAATCAGTTTCATTAAATTTTGTTTATATTCATTATATTTCATTATGTTTTACTGGAAAACATTTGATGTACAAAATGGTATTCTGTGCTTTAATGCCTACCTTATTCAAAAAGCTTGACTTGGTGACTTTGGCTCTTCCAAAAAAGATCAATCTGCTTTAAAAAACAAAACAAAACAAGTTCTATTACCTATGAAGATCAAGGACTTTCAGTTGCAAGTGGCAGAAACCTAATTTGAACCACCTGAAGCAAAACAAATTTATTGGTTACAGAACTAAAATGGCCATGGCTTTGAGGGAATGAAGTTTAGTTGCTGGTTGAGTGGGCTGGACATGTTAGAACTGGAGGCCAGACCTGCCTTTGGGAAGGTGTTGGGAGAGGAGGATGTTTCAGGTAAGCGGGCAAAACAGGGGTGATGTGAAGGATCTCTTGGGTGGAAGACCCACCAGACAGGGCACTACCTGGATGGTTTGGACAAGTGAGACGGAAGTCTAAGCATGTGATTTGCACTGGAGAAGGTTGGCGAGGTGTGATCTGGTAGAAGACCTGGAAGCTGGGCAGGGAGTGACCAAGGGGTAAGGAACGGGGAGATAGACAGAGTAAAGAACGTGAGTCGTGGGAGTTCCCATCACAGCGCAGTGGAAACGAATCCGATTAGGAATCGTGAGCTTTCGGGTTTGATCCTTGGCCTCACTCAGTGGATTAAGGATCCGGCGTTGCTGTGAGCTATGGTGTAGGTCACAGACACAGCTCCAATCTGGCGTGGCTGTGGCTGTGGTGTAGGCCGGTGGCTACAGCTCTGATTTGACCTCTAGCCTGGGAACCTCCATATGCCACAGGTGTGGCCCTAAAAAGCAAAAAAAAAAAAGAATGTGCATCAGCTAGAATCAGGACTTCCCTTGTAGTTGGATCTAGATGCTCAAAAGATGGCTTCAGGTATCCACTTTTGTCCATGTCTCAGCTCTGCTTTTCTCCATGTTATCTTCACTCTCAGGCAGACTCTTCCCTGAGGAGCAGGATGGTGGCCACCATCTTTGTCATCCCCACAGTGGGTCTTATAGGTCTGGCTTGAGTTCAAGGCCAACATTTGACTCAGTTGTTTTTGTCAGAGTTGCCCTGTTGGGCCAAGTACTCATCTCTGGAGACAGGAATGGGTTACAGCTACTGAATCACAAAGATTCTCTGAAAGGAAGAAGGTTTCTGCTATTCCCAGAAGGAAAGAGGGCAAGGAGGACCAGGCAGGGAAAATTCAATCAGTTTACTGGAGACTTGATGACCTTCTCCTACTCTGGATCAGCAATCTGACAGGGAAGGGAGCTCACACACTGGATTTCCCTTTCCCCCAAAGGGGATTTTTTAAAAAATGTATAAAATGAATAAAGCAAGCAATTTTAGTGTTTGAAGGAAGCAAACTGGGCCTATTCCTTCTTGGGAAAATATCAGAGGAGAACCCAGTGTTATGGACTGCAGTTAGGACTAATTGCTATCATAGGAACCTGTGTTTTCTACTTCAAGGTTGTGTGTTAATGAAATTTTTTTCCATTAGATATGTTGAGCCTACACATACCTCATTTTTTTTTTTTTTTTTGGTCTTTTTGCCATTTCTTGGACTGCTCCCGCAGCATATGGAGGTTCCCAGGATAGGGGTTTAATCGGAGCTGTAGCCACCGGCCTACGCCAGAGCCACAGCAATGCGGGATCTGAGCCACGTCTGCAACCTACACCACAGCTCACGGCAACTTGGGATCCTTAACCCACTGAGCAAGGCCAGGGATGGAACCCGCAACCTCATGGTTCCTAGTCGGATTCGTTAACCACTGAGCCACGATGGGAACTCCTACACATACCTCTTAATCTTGCTTTAAATTCGCAATTATTTAGTTTGCAAAGAAGCCAGATTTTCTATAGATGCATAAAGTTTAAGGAGAAAAATGTTGGCAATCTCATGTCCCTTTAAATCTGTTATTAAAGGCTGAAATGAGAGTCATTTGCCAGAGTTCTCAAAATGCCCCAGAGAGAAAGCAGTTCAGTCTTTATTGTGTCTTTTACTGACTGACTTGTGAATTTTAAACAAGATGCTCCACTTTGAGTCTCTTGACAAAAGCTGGTTTTGGATTCTCCTGTGTTTTTCTATTTATGGCTCATAGTTTCACTGTCTTGTTTTCATGGAGCAATGTTAAGGTAAGGAAGTTTATTTGTAAAGTTGTTTATCCATGACCCTATTCCTTTTACATAAAGAAAACTCCCTCTGCTTGTCCCCATGGTATCATGAGGCTCCCTTGCTTATAGTTTTGTTTGGATGCTGCGCTAGTATGATTCCTTACATACAACACGTGTTCAGCGTGCCATTAATTAATGACTCAACCAAGGATCAACATGTTTGCATTCTGCCACCATTCACTGAAGCCCTTTGGAGTCCTTTCTGAGACAACTTGGAACTCTCCCAAGATCTAGATATTTGGGCGTTTTACCAGAGACTTGGGAAATTCCAAACATGAGATTTTTTTTTTTCTTTAATATGGTTTTAAAAACAATTAAATGTAACAGCTACTTTTATTTGTTAATGCTCAAAACATAAAGGGAGCACAATGAATAAAATAAGGTTTAGGAGTTCCCATTGTGGCTCAGCAGTTAACGAATCTGTCCAGCATCCATGAGGACTCAGGTTTGATCCTTGGCCTTGCTCAGTGGGTCAAGGATCTGGCATTGCCGTGAGCTGAGTGTAGATTGCAGATGCGGCTCGGATCCTGCATTGCTGTGGCTGTGGTGTAGGCCAGCGGCTACAGCTCCAATTCATCCCCTAACCTGGGAACTTCCATGTGCTGAAAATGTGGCCCTAAAAAAGCAAAAAAAAAAAAAAAAAGGTCTAACTGGGAAGACTATTTAAACTCTACCTAGATGCTAACTTTAGCATTGAAGATTTCAACATCTGACTGCAGAGAAATAGCGCTGATACATATAATCCATATAGAACTTGTGTGGCCATGCAGTTGGAGCATTGCTGCCCTTTCTCACATCACATTTCCTCTCCTGCAGGGGTGATCCAGTAACAAGTGTATTCATCATTTTTAGACCATTCTAGAAAACAGAAAACCAGCCAGGAACCCATACTCTTGTCCTGCCTCTGGCCATTGTGGGAGTGATTACAGCTGCCCTCCCCCATAGCACTCAGGCACTGAAAAGTTCAAGGGCATGGAGGGCTTATCTCTGTCAGCTCTTTCCTTTGGTAGCTGTAGGACAACTGTTAGAAATCAGAATGGGAAGAGAGAGGAGGGAGGAGAGTGAGTTGGCTGAATACCATGGCCAGATGTCCAGAAACCAAACCATAATCATCTTTTCAGCTAGTGTCCTTGAATTCCTTGAGCTATTCTTGACATTCTTATAACCTTGAATATCCGTTTATGTCATCGGTGTCAATTCAAATCATGGGTTCCATGGAGCGTTTGATGAATGATCTTCAGTTTTATCACAGGCAAATACTTTAGAGTTCAATCAGTTGTTTTGTTTAAGGAAGCACTTTGGGATTTTTCCACACATCTCTTTCTAGATAAAAATTTAGTTTTAAGAGCAGTGCTTTGCCAATCTTTACAGGTTTGTACTTTGGGTCTATCTGGAGTTTTGCTCCCAAATGCTTCCGCCAAACAGGCATACAGGCAAACCTGAAGTAGAAATAGTAGATGTTTGCTTACTTGACTCTTGATTATCACAAACAACTAACTACTGTATCCAGAGAAGTTCCTGCTGACATTACTGTAACATTTGCCAAAGAAACTGCCTAATGTCGTGTTAACGCAATAAAAATGATGACCAACCTTGACTCCAAGTTTCCCTCTGCTTGAGGCATCTTGACTCTTGGCATTTACAGTTGTTTGCTTCTTGAACAGTGTCAGGTTTCTATGGCTCCAAGGGCTGGCTCGCATTACAGTCAAGTGGAACCAAGACAACTCAGGCAAGCTCTTCATGGGAAGAGAGGCCTCCCATGATTTCAGATTTCGTGGTCAGTGAACAGAGAAAAGGGAGATGTCGTCTCTTGACTTTTCCAAGATTTTGACAGAAGGAAGTTGTGGAGTTGGGGATGTTGGTAGGTCATGTTAGAACTGGGAAGGTGGGGGTGAGGTGTTGATGGGAGAAGAAGGGGAGAGTGTACAGGCTCAGAGCAGGGAAGAAGAGATAGAAGAGGGTCACTGCACCTAGGGAACAGGGAAGTGGCAATCCAGACAGGTAACCTGCACTGGAAAGGTGGAGGTGAGAGATGAGCAGGTGAATGTCCTCACAGGTGGACTAAGCATGACCATAGGTGGTGGGAAGGAAGGAAGTAGCTGGGATCAAGAGCACTAGTCAACCAAAGTCATGGTGCCATCTGGAATTAAGGGACAGACACTAATCTTGGGGGTGGAGTTTACAAGAACAGTAAGACAGAAGAGGCACAGTGATCAAGTCTTAATCTGGATGTCATATGCATGTCAGATACCAAAGTGGGCTATAGATTTTATCCATTCATTTACCCAACAAGTTTTAATTGAGCATCTACTATGTTTCAGCCACTGTTCTGGGCATAGAAGAAAACAAAATTCTTGCCCCTTTGGATCTTATATTTTCATAGGGGAGACAGATATCAAACAAAATAAACTTTAAACTTTAAACTAGATGAATGGGTAATAAGAGCTCTAGAGAAAAATAAAGCAAGGTAGAGAGACAGGGAGAATGAAGGATTCAAATTTTAGATAAGGAGGTCAGGGAAAGCCTGAGAAGGTGACCTTAGGGCAGATCCTTGAAGGAGGTGAGGGAGTGGGCCCGCAGATACCTGGAGGAAGAACATTACAGGCAGAGGAAACAGCCAGTGCAGAACTGAGGTGAGAGTGTGTCTGGTGTATTCAGAGAATGGCAAGGAGGTCAGGTGGCTGCATTCGTGCAGGTGAGGGGCAGAGTCAGATGATAGGAGAAGCAGGCAAGGGTTGAAGGTGAGGGACCCTCTGAGCCTTTTTAGGCCAGTGGTTCTCAACCAAGGTCAGCTGTTTCCCAAGGGACATTTGGCAATGAATGGAGACATTTTGGGTTGTCGCCATTGGGAGTTCTTTGTTCTAACTGCGACTTTCAACAATTCACAGTGGGCTCTTTACACGCCTAGTGTAAAGGCATGTAAATCTGAGCAAATAGTGGCCAGCACATCAGACAGTGGTGAGAGATTTCAAACTGGTCTCTGTAAATTGAAGTAGTCAGAAACAGACAGATATGAAGCTATTTCATAAAACCTATTATTGAAGTGTAATATACATAAAGAACAGTGTACATACCCTGAATGCACATACTGATGATTTTTTACAAGCAAAACACGAATACATAACTGGCACCCAGATCAAAAAGCAGAACATTACCAGTGCCCTGAAAACCTTTGCCACCTCCTCCAGTTACTGTTCTTCTAAGAGTAGCCACTATCCTGATTATTAAGTATTATAATAATTTTTAAATTAACTATATATAATTTATTAACTAATTTATAAGTATGAATTAACTAACATAAATATTATAAATTTGTTTGCCCGTTTTAGAACCTTTTATAAATAGAATCAGGAGTTCCCGCCGTGGTGCAGCGGAAACGAATCCAACTAGGAACCACGAGGTTGCAGGTTCGATCACTGGCCTCGCTTGGTGGGTTAAGGATCTGATGTTGCTGTGAGCTGTGGTATATGTCACAGACGTGGCTCAGATCTGGTGTTACTATGGCTGGGGTGTAGGCTGGCAGCTACAGCTCCAATTAGACTCTAGCCTGGGAACCTCCATATGCCCTGGGTGCGGCCCTAAAAAAAAGGACAAAAGACAAAAAAAAAATATATGTATATATATGTAAATAGACTCATAGAGTGTGTAATTGTCTCTCAACATTGTGTTTGTGAGATTCATCCATATTGTCATAGAAAGTTGTAGACCATTCATTCTTATTGTTAGATAATATGCCATTGTGCAAATATAAAATAGTTGGTCTATTCTACTTGGACAAGACTTAAGATAGTTTCCAGTTTGGGGTTAGGTTATTATGAGTAGTACTGCTATGAAAATTCCACAACATGCCTTTTGGTGAAAACATGTACACATTTCTGTTGAGTATACTGCTAAGAGTGGAATTGCAGGGTTGTAGAAAAGAAAAGAAGTCATAATAATATGAAATGTAGCATATTATAGCTGGAGAAGTAAAAGTCATATAAATATGATAGGGAAGATTTGAACTGGTTCAAGAATGAAAGGAAAAGCCGAGAGACTAGGAGAGAAAACATTATGACACCAAGGGTGTGAGGTAGAGTGTAATTGATGTTATGGAGAACGATGTGTATAGACAGGCATATAGCTTGCAGAAATCACGTGGCAGCTGTGTGGGATGGTAAGGGGCTTGGTGGGAGTCAGACCTGAGTTTGAGTCAGTCACCAGATGTGACTGCATGGCTTGGATGCATCATTTGGCAACTAGAAGCTTTGGCTTTTCCATTGCATGAAATGCAGGTTGTTGGGAAGATTAAAATCATTCATGCAATGTCTACTGATTGAATATCTACCTATGTGCAGGGTACTGGGGATTCCTTGGTGAACAGAAGAGTCTTGGGGAGTTCCCATCATGGCGCAGTGGAAACAAATCTGACTAGGAACCATGAGGTTGCAGGTTTGATCCCTCGCCTCTCTCAGTGGTCTAAGGATCCGGCGTTGCTGTGAGCTGTGGTGTAGGTCGCAGATACGGCTTGGATCTGGCATTGCTGTGGCTGTGGCCGTGGCCGGCAGCTGTAGCTGCCATGAGACCCCTAACCTGGGAACCTTCGTATGCTGCAGGTAAGGCCCTAGGAAGCAAAAAAAAAAGAGTCTTTGTCCTCATTGATTTTACTGGGAAGGAATGCAGTGAACAATGATCAGTTCATTATAATTGCAGTACAAGCAATGAAGAGATCTAGCCTAGTAGCCTAGTCTAGGGGTCAGAGGGCTTTCTCTGAGGCCAAGCAGACATGAGCCAGGGCAAGAGTTGGGGGTGAGAAAGTCCAGGCAAATGAAACAGCACAAGAGAAATCTAAGGACGGAAGGAGCTTGGCACGTGTGAGGAAAAGAGACAGTGAGTGTGCAGACAAAAGGCATGTGGAGGAGAGGGGAGAGACGAGGTGGCCGGCAGGCAGGGTTTAAGTGATGACATTGACATCACTGTTTTTTAACGATTTTAAACTGAAGGTGAGGAGAAGGCCAGGGAATGGAGAAGGTGTGGTGACAGAATTGGATAAGCATAAAAATAGAGATTGTTTTGTGAATTTGCATTTCAAAGTATTTAACCAAGAATTCCTTTATACTTATGGAATGTGGGACTACCAAGTGAATCTGGTAGTGTCTGAAATTATTTGGATATCAATAAGTATCAAATGGATGAATACATAAATAGCCATTTATGAGGTTAACATAACTTGAAAAAAAAACTATTTAATAGGAGTTCCTGTCGTGGCACAGCGGAAACAAATCCAACTAGGAACCATGAGGTTGCAGGTTCCATCCCTAGGGTGAAGGATCCAGCATTGCCATGAGCTGTGGTGTAGGTCGCAGATACGGCTTGGATCTGGCATTGCTGTGGCCATGGCCGGCAGCTGTAGCTCCAATGAGACCCCTAACCTGGGAACCTCCATATGCTGCAGGTATGGCCCTAAAAAGAAAAAAAAAAAAAGTATATGTTTAAAAAAATAACTATTGAAAATTACTTAATTTCTTTTTGCCTGATATTAACTTAGTTAAAATAGCTCTTCACTCTAGGAACAGTAGCTGTATTGATTGGGTTACTGTGCACCAACTTCCGTTCTAAGCAGTGCAGAGAGAGTAAATTTCCTCATTTAATCTTCATCACAACAACTCAGGGAGGTACGTTTTATTATTATCCCCGTTTTACTGATGGGGAAGTAGACACTGAAAGGCACTCTGAACCACATGACTGAACCCCCCCCCCCCTTAGTAAGTATAGAGGCAGGATTCACACTCCAGCATTCCAGCCCACAAGCTCTCAATGACTGCTCTTTATAGCCTCCAGAAAGAGGTCGCAGACCAGCCGACACAAACATCTGGTTGGTTGGATTGCTCCCCTTCTCACTGTGAATTAATAAATTAGCCTTGTGCGTACACAGTCATTTCTTATGACTTGACTAGCACTGAGTCCATTTCCTAGGGCTTCTTCCCCTGAGAGTGGACTAAGAAGGCTGAACCGCCAAACCTCCAATTCAGCTGCAGCCCAATGACTGCACCTCAAGAAAGCAGTAGGAGTAGAGATCGGGGAGGTAGGCAGGGTCCAAATCCTGCAGGCCTTGGAGACCATGGAAGTGTTTAAGATTGTTCTCTTAGCGCCAAGGGAAGCAGTACGATTGGTTAGGAGTTGATGGCAATAGTCTGGATGAGAGATGCTGGCCAGTGTGACGGCAGTCAAAATGGAGATGAAATTGGAGATAGTAAGTAAAAGGATTTACAAAATGCTTGGCAGATAGGCACATTGTAAGGGGTGGCTGTTGTTAACAACAAAGACAAGTTCATTTTGATCTAGAGGACCAATTTTTTCATGGATTGGAGACTGCTGCCTAAAGCACGGCATTGGAAAGATTCTGCACCTCTTTTGGATCTGCATGGAATGAGTTCTGTGATGGATCGGAGATATCTGCCATGAGAGCTGGATCGGCAGTTGGTAGCACACATGCTAAGGGGTGCTTTAATAATGATTCAAGTACAGAGAAGATTCTCATACAGATGACTTTGAGTCATGTTTCTCTATAAAATAATTCCAAAACAACACAAAATATTACATGATATATAAGTAGATAAGTAGGCTTAAACTTAATATAAGGATTTTTTAATTAGACAAAAGCAATACCTGATGGATAGTGGATTACAGAAACTTACCAAATTGACCTTGGGCTTATAAATATTCATGGGAAATGCACTGCAAACAAAGGGTTCCATGGGCAAGTTAGTTTGATTTAGGTCAAATACTTCATTCCCTTTGTAGAGATCCATGATGTATATCAGCATGTTAAAGTTTCAGAAAAGTATGCACACCACAAGAAACCTCTTTAATGCTGTTGCACCCAGCATTTTTTCAAATTGCTGTGACCCTGGAATTTTTTTTTCCATCTAACACTTAACATCTCATAGAAACATGATAACATCTGCATTGATGCTGTGTTATAATAACACGATGCTGTGCTACACAATTTGGAATGCCATCTTTTTTGGTCCTGGCTTTTGTGGAGCTCAATCAGTGGGAGAAAGAGAGAGACCAATACATAATATTTGTTTCTAGAGACCATTTATTTATTTATTGCTTTTTAGGGCCACACTCATGGCATGTGGAGGTTCCCAGGCTAGGGGTCGAATTGGAGCTGTAGGGGCCAGCCTATACCACAGCCACAGCAACTCAGGATCTGAGCTGTGTCTGTGACCTATACCACAGCTCATGGCAACACCGGATCCTGAATCCACTAAGTGAGTCCAGGGTTTGAACCCAGAACCTCATGGTTACTAGTCGATTTGTTTCTGCTGTGCCACAACGGAAACTCTGAGAACTTTTCTTACTTAATGAGAATTGTTTGCATATATGGAAAATTTGCTCCGAATCCAAGCACTGACTTAGTAACTATTGACAATGTTTATCTGTCCAATGAAGATCAGTTTCTAGCCTGAACCCATGTCCTGAATTTACTTAAATTTAAACGACCCAGCAGACACACAGATTCCACAGATGTGGGCCAGTCGCAGAACACTGGGGCTTATTCATTTTAAAAGTTTCCAATTTTTGGTTCACTGCTTGGTACACAAAAGATACTCCATAAATATCTTTTGAGTAAATGAATGACTACATAACTCAATGAATAATAATGGTGACTATTTGTTCTCACAAGAAAAGCTAATTATGAAACCACTATGTATTACACCAAATCAAAGAGGAAATTTCAATAAAGCAATAAGTCTGAGAAATAAACAAGATTTATTTTTCTTTTCTTTTTTTCCCTATGGAGATTGAGCAAGTTAGGTATACTTTTGTTTGAATTATACATACTGAAGAAAACTGTCTTTGGGCAAAAACCGGATAACGTTATTGAGAATCTTCACCAACTTGAATAACTTGGCTAAGTTTGTATGAGATAGACAAGTCACATAATCTCCTTGTTTTCTTGTCTCCTGGACTAGGTGATCCCTAAAGTTCCTTTCAGTTCAGAAGTGTCTGTGAATCTATTCAATTATAAATGTGATGCTTTGTGCTTGTTTTTTTCTTGCAACATTGGAGAAGTGCATAATCTTCATTATAAAACCAAGTCTGAGTCCAGATTCAAAGGGCCTCAGGAAAGCAGAGAATTCCAGAACATTTTGCAAGAATATCCTCACTCATTAAAGGAATGCTCAAAAGAGGGAAACAAGAGCTCTATTAACATATTTCCCTGCAGAAGAGCTATGTGAAGACCCTTTCACTGAATATATGATGCGTAGAAAGGGCGGCGCCGTGGTCTCCTCTGTGGTGGTCTTGATGAGCAGGGATGAGCACAGGTCAACAGGGGGCCTAGTGACATGGACCCTATTATAAGCCAACACATATGTGCTTATTAGGGAGCAGCCACTGTTCTGAATACTTTACTTACACTAATTCATTTAATCCTGACAACAACCCCATGAAGGAGATGTTTTGATTATGAAAATGAGGATTTTACAGATGAGTAAACTGAGACATAAAAGGTTAAATTTGCCCAGGATTATGGACCTAGTAAGTGATAAGCCCAGTTGGAACTCAGATAGTAGGGGTCCAGGAGCCCTGCTTCACCACTCTGCTCTACTGCCAACTTAGGATATTGTTGAGTCATTGATGAAAGCTGAAACCAACCAAGTCACCCTAGATTTATGGGAAGCCCACTAGACTGAATGCTGCAGAGGAACTGATGAAGACTTCTTTACTGTGCTAACCCAGCTAAGAAATAAGTAACTCACTCCCAGCAGAATGGAATGAGCACTAGAACAGAAGTTCTGGGAAAAGAAGAAGGTCAGATTTGAGTGAGCCCTGAAGGATGGGATTTTGATAGATAAAGGGGAGGAGACCATTTCAAATTCAAGCAGCAGTGTGGATTTTAGGGTGAGCCAAATTGGCTTTCTATACAGATTGTGAGACGTGCAGTAGGGAGATGATGGTTGACTTTTAGAAGGTTCTGAATGCTGTGCTGAGGAGTCTAAATGTAATTCTACAGGCAATAGGGAGCAATTTGACTTTTACTTGGAGTATAATTCTGGAGGTAGCATGGTGGGCTATAGCCTAAACAGGAGGAATGAGAAATTAAATCAGGGCAGTTTCAGTGACACATGTCAAAAGGGATGGATGTTGTGATATGGTGCCCAGACCCCCCTTTAGGGAGAAAAGTCTTCCTATCCAAGTCACTGGGAATGCTGCCATTATAGAGCCCTCCTCTGTCAAGCCCCTTTCCCCAAGGTCACACCCTCTTCCTAGGATGGTTGTCATCCAGTGACTAATTATTGTCAGAGCATAAATGCCCCTACCTCTCACCCCAGCTGGGGACAGTTTTGAAGGATCATCCCAGCCTCCAAACTCATTGAATTGCCATTGAACTTCTTTCTCTCCCAGATCCTGATTCCTTCCTTTTTCTTCAACAAGCTGTTGTTCCAAGAGTACTCCCTAATAAGTCTCCGGCATGCTAATCTCTGTCTTAAAGTCTGCATCCTGGGAAACACAATCTGCTTTCAACGGCTGTATGGTGTTTTGTAGAAACAAAACCCGCAGTCAGGCATCTATGCAGGAAGGTAGCAAGTGAAAGAGAAGGAAAGTCAAAGACAATACCCAACCAAGATAGCCAGAAGGATGATAGTCCAAGCATGGTGTCTCCGCTGGACAACTGTTGAGCCCCTTAATGACTTTTCTCTTTTTTTTTATTTTTTTATATAGTTGATTTACAATGTTCTGTCAATTTTGGCTGTATAGCAAAGTGACCCAGTTATACACATAAATACAGTCTTTTTCTCACATTATCCTCCTTCATGTTCCATCACAAGTGGCTAGATATAGTTTCCTGTGTTATCCAACAAGATCTCATTGCTTATCCACTCCAAATACTATAGTTTGCATCTACTAACCCCAAACTCCCAGTCCATCCCACTCCCTCCTCCTCTCCCTTGGCAACCACAAGTCTGTTCTCCAAGTCCATGAGTTTTTAATTTGTTGTTGTTGTTCTTGTTTCTTCTGTAGATAGGTCCATTTGTGCCATATATTAGATTCCAGATATAAGGGATATCATATGGTATTTGTCTTTCTCTTTCTGACTTACTTCGCTTAGTATGAGAGTCTCTAGTTCCATTCATGTTGCTGAAAATGGCATTATTTTGTTCTTTTTCTTTTAATGACCTTTCTATTTTTCTTTTTGATCCCTAAGATCTGTTCTTCACACCTAGGCCAGAGGGATCACATACAGAAGAAAAATTTTTAAATCCTTATTTCACCCATAATACTCCACTTAATCTGACCCCCGATGCCTCTCCAGCCTCTCCATGCTCCCCATGCTCCAGACACCCTGGCCTTCTTGCAGTTCTGGAACATTCCACCATACACCTATTGGCCCCCTAGATATTCTTAAGGCTCCAGCTCTCATTTCATTTATACCTTTTTACTCAAAATCTCCTTCTCAGGGAGGCCTCCCCAGTTAGCCCACTTAGAATAGCGACCTCATTTTCTTTTCTTTTTTTTCTTTTTTTCTTTCTTTTTTTTTTTTTTTTTTTTGCTTTTTAGTGCCACAGGTATGGCATATGGAAGTATGAAAGTACCCAGGCTAGGGGTCGAATTGGAGCTGCAGCTTCTGGGCTACACCATGGCCAGGGCAATGTGGGATCCAAGCCAAGCCTGCAACCTGCACCACAGCTAACGTCAACACTGGATCCTTGACCTACTGAGCGAGGCCAGGAATCAAACCTGCATCCTCATGGATACTAGTCAGGTTCGTTTCTGCTGAGCCACAACAGGAACTCCCAACATCATTTTCTATCTCCCAGACCCACCTTATTTTTTCCCAAAGCACTTATTTCAAGTTGACAGTGATATTGTCTTATTTACCTCTTTGTTGGTGTGCTTCTCTCTCTAGAATAAGAGCTCTATGAGGACCAGAACTTTGTGTTCTGGCCTGCTATATCCCTGGTCGGGACCATCATTTGTGCATAAGTTAATGAAAATCTGGGACAATCAGGGACATAGAAGGAGTGAACTTTCAGTAGAAAATAGTTTCATGTTGCATATGCTTAGTCTGAACAGTCTTTAGAACAGTCACATCTGAAGTTTAGAAGACAGTTGCCAGTTCAGGTTTCTGTAAAGATAGAGAAAATGAAGTTCCTCGGGGCATCTAGTACCCTCTAAGTGTATGAGGGAGAATGAGCTAGAATAGCAGTTCCCAAGTTGCTCTGTGGGAATATTTGTTTCATGAGAGGCTCTTTGAAAAAAAAAAAATAGCATGGTTATAGTCTTTCAATGGAACAGAGCCCAATTCAAACAGGTGTAATAAAAGAAAAATATGTAAACAATCAAAGAAAGAAAAAGAGGAAGAGAAACAGAGAGATGGAGAAGCAGAGAGACAGAGAGAGAAAGGAAGAGGAGGGGGACTTATTGGCTCATGTAACTGCAAATTCCAGAGGCTCAGGCTGGACCAGATCCAGGGAGTCTGAGTAATACTAGAACTTGGTCTCTTCTCATCTCTCAGCTCTGCCTTTCTCTGAGTTGACTGCATTCTCAGCCAGCCTCCTTTGATGTGGCACACATGGCAAGTAGATTACCAGAATTAGTTCCAATTCCTTCTATCAGCAAACCCAGCTAAAGACAGCGACTCTTCCACAACAGCTCAAAAAAAAAAAAAAAAATCCAAGGAATGGAACCTAAAGAGCTGGTCTGGCTTCAGTCATGCACCCAGAGGGATAAGTGGCCTGATTCACTCAGTCTGGGATATATCTGATATGATATGTGAAAGGCTCCTATAACTCACCATGCATGGATCTTCCCAATACATCAGCTATTTCACCTTGGTAGCTTGAATTTGGCCACAGTGGAAGTATTTACACCATGGAAATTGGCAAATGCTATCAGTCAAGGCTATTTTTCTTTGGAGAATTAGTTGTTAAATACCTACCAACACATCCATTGGTCTTATGACTACTTCTAAAGACCAGGGACTGGGAGATGGACCCACAGAACTAAAGGACTAAGAATGGGGGAGGGGTGGCTCCCTAACAGGTAATCAGGATATTGTTACTGAAGGATGGGAGAATGAATATTGGGCAGTGTCCCCTACAATGTATATTATGTTATATTATCACTTTGCATCACATTACGTTATAATTGGAGATGAACCAATGACTCTAACGACAGCCCCAATATAAAAAGCTGTTTGCCTTTATTTAACCCATTGTCACCCAAATGCCTTTGATAAGGTAGCCCCCTTTTCCCATAAAACCTTGATTAACTTCCTAACATCTTTGGAAACTAGTGAACCAGAGTATAGAGATACAAGATAAGAGAACTAAGAATAAAAATAATATTAGTATGTAGATCTATTGCTGTTAGTGTTTGGGAAAAAAATAATTCTTTAATGTTTCCCTCTTCCTGGAATAGCAATTAGAAAATATCTAAATTGAAAAAAAGTGTTGATTTGGAGTTCCTGTTGTGGCTCAGTGGTAACAAACCCAACTAGTATCCACGAGGATGAGGGTTTGATCCCTGGCCCCATGATCCGGTGTTGAAGTGAGCTTCAGTGTGGGTCACAGACGTGGCTGGGATCTGGTGTTGCTGTAGCTTAGGCTGGCATCTGCAGTTCTGATTGGACCCCTAGCCTGGGAACTTCATATGCCTCAGGTGCAGCCCTTAAAAAAAGAGAGAGAGAAGAGGAAAAAGTGTTGATTTTAAAACAACTGAAATGTCTGCATATTTTATTTTGACCTTTAGTCACTAAAAAAGGTTTAAAAATCAAAGGAACTAGAGATTTCCTGTATCTTTTAGGCTGGATATTACATGTTAATTTCTAATGCATTTATGAGCTGTAATTACCCTGGACTTTTGAGAAATTAATGTTAAGGTTTTAAGCACTTAGGTATAAAACTATCTAGAGATGTGATAGGAACAAAAAATGAAAAGCAGAGAGCAATAGAAAACTGTACTTAACTAATAGGAAATTAATTGCATTCTACGTTGTGAAAGGGTCTTACAATGCAAACTTCATGAGGATAAGGGCTCTGTTTTCCACACTGTTGTATCATTAACATTTGTATATGGTAAGTGTTCGATGAATATTTTGTTGACTCTTGAATTTAAAAATCTAAAAATGATGACAGAGGTACATTTTTTTAATCACATCTTATGCTTCCTCATAAACCTGCCAATCACACATCCCTTTATTTAGGATTAATCTTCCTTCCACAGCCCTAATCACAAATCTCCACAGCTATCTGAAAGTTTTTGTTTTTTCATGCTCTCTCTCTGCTCCCTTTTTGCCCTGCATTGCAAACTTAGAGTGGCATTTTGACCACTTGCAGGAAAGGAATCTTCATTGATCAATCTTCATCAATATCTATTATACTGAAAACTGCATTTGTGGAATTTGTAGAATACTAATACTCTGCTCTTTACTTGAGGTTTTTGTTTTGTTTTGTCTAAAGATGAACAAATGTATTGAAAATCCAGGGCTCAAAAACTAAATCTAATTCCAGTGTTGTTCTATCAAACTTCTAACAAAAGTGCTGTGTAAAATAAAATACCTTGTGGTAAGGTATGAGCAAAGACAACACTCTCTAAATCTATTAGAAAAATCTGGGGATGCTCCTGGCTGTTTGGAGCCTCTGAATGTAAAGGCACTTTCCCTTTTTTTTTTAGGGCTGCACCTGCTGCATATGGAGTTTCCCAGGCTAGGTGTCTAATCAGAGCTACAGCTGCTGGCCTGCGCCATAGCCACAGCAACTTGGGATCTGAGCCTCATCTGCAACCTACACCACAGCTCAAGTCAACATCGGATCCTGATCCACTGAGCAAGGCCAGGGATCGAACCCGCAACCTCATAGTTCCTAGTTGGATTCATTTCCTCTGAGCCACTATGGAAACTCCAAGGCACTTTCACTTTAAAGGGAGCAGAAACCCACAGAGGTAAAGGGTTCTGTAAAAATCTGATCTCGGGGGAGTTCCCGCTGTGGCTTAGTGGTTGACGGGTCCGACTAGGAACCATGAGGTTATGGGGTTCAATCCCTGGCCTCACTCAGTGGGTTGGGGATCCGGCATTGCAGTAAGCTATGGTGTAGGTCGCAGACGCGGCTCAGATCTCGCGTTGCTGTGGCTCTGGCGTAGGTGGGCGGCTACAGCTCTGATTCAACCCCTAGCCTGGGAACCTCCATGTGCTGCAGAGCAGCCCTAGAAAAGGCAAAAAGACAAAAAAAAAAATCTGTTCTCGGGGTCTCAATGCAGAGGGGAGGAGCTTGGGGATAGTGGGAAGGGAGGAGCTTTGGGGGCAGGTCCTGCAAAGACACAGTACTGTGCAATATGGCAGAACACAATCAATCAATACTCAGAAGAAACAGCACATCATCTATCTTAGTGAGTAATAAAATCTGAAACAGGGATGTCTGAGAGAAAGAGTTAGATTCATGCCAACTAAAGGAGAGAAGCAGTTTGGACTAAGGAGAGATTGGAGAACACTCGGAGCATACCTTCGGATGGAGAAGGGCTTTGCATAGCTTGATCAAAATCCAACTTTATCAGATCCTCACCAACAGCAGCCACAAACTGTAGGCGAGATCCCAGTGAAGCTCCTGAAACTAGAAGTGGCATAAGGGTTAGCAGCCAGGCTGACACTGATAATGACAGCATGGCAAGAAGGATGGATGAAGTTGGCACCCAGTACCTGGCATGCTCTTAGTACCCAATAATGTTCATTTCTGGTAAATAGCAAGTGAGTATTCTGAACCTACTTTTAATCAATGACTTTGGAAATAGATTGGAATTCAAATCCTTGTTATTTTACTTCTTTGAGTTTCAGTGTCTTCACTTGTAAGTGGGACTTATATCTATAACACAATGAAAATGCCCATGTTAATAACCAGCTGATAGTCATCTCCCAACCTGATGGTCACATGCACAGGTGTTTCTCTTTCCTAGAGTTAAAAAAATCTAGCAAGCTTGGATTAATTGGTGTAGTTCAGGTTAGGCCTATCAAGATGGGTGGAGTGAGATTCTGTGAGCACTTGAGTTTGAATTGGATGGTCTTAATTTAGGTAGTGTTACAGTTTCTGTTAGCTCTTTGAGCATAAGATTCTGTGATTAAACAAAATAGCCAGAAACCTCAGATTTCTTGGGCATGTCACAGAAAAGAATTTCAGAGCTTCAGACTTTTCCTCTGAGAGTGGTGTCCTCAGTTACCTTAAGTTCCAGCAGGGAAATCATCCACAGAAATGTCCCTATCGACCAGAGCTGCCATAGTGATGGCCACTTCTGTTTTCCGATATGAGACCCAGGCGGTATTCCAGATTAGGTCCCCTAAGGAATCCCCAGGGACATGGCTGTTATTAAGATTAATTATTTAAAAGACTCGTTATTTTTCACCTACCCATTGCGTTAGAGGTCTTGATTAACTCGGCTGGCAAATGTGTAACCACTGAAAATTCTTCACAGTCAGCAACTGGAAACAAAAATTCACTCTCTTCCGGTTTTAGATTTTTGTACAGACCATTGAAAGCTGTGGATTAAGTGCATTAGTTAGAATAATATATTCAAGGATTTAAGGAATTTGGGTCTGATTTCGAACTGCTCCACTACCTCTGGCTTGACCTCAGCTCAATTCCTTAATCTTTTGGCTTCTTTCTCCATCTGTGCAAGATGCCTCTGGCAACACACTGAGTGCAGTAGCTGTAGGAACAAATTAAATAATGGGCTTAATATCACCACCGAGAATGGAGTAAATTGCTCTTTTGTGGGATCCATTAGCTCAACTGAGATTATGAGCACAGGATTCTGGGTCTTTGATGGGCTATAAGGAATAACGTAGCATCAGTTTTAATGTCTTGCTTTGCTCCTAAATGACTCTAGACAACAGATAAAGAATATAGAGAAAGAGAGAGAAAAGCAAGGACAGAGGAGAAGGCTTGGTAAGTCAAAAGGAAGAGATAAAAGTTGAGAGGATGGAGGACTGAAAGGTAAGACGCGCGGTGTGAGTGGAGACATATGCGGAAAAAAGAGGATGGGAGAGGTGGGAAGAGAAACAAGAAAATACTGAACAAGAGGAAGACAAGGTTTTGAGATGAAGATTCTGTCAGACCACCATTCATTGGAGCAAATGAGAGGGATGGAGAAGGGGGATAGAGCAGAGGGTGCAGGCAGGGTTTATTCCAGAAAAAGAGGGTTGTGCTAGCTCTCCTCACAGCCCTGGTATGCCCCCCTCCCCAACCCTGGGCTCTGGCTCAGGGAGTTAGCCTTAGCAGCTTGAGGCATTTAAGTTCTCAGAAGCATAAGAATTTTGACAAGATTCTTGAGGTGACTCGTCTTAGGACCCAGGGAGTTAACTAAATGTTAGTCTATCCGGAGAAAGGACCCCCACCTCCCACCCCTTACTCAGGGTTCCTCAGATCAAACAATTAGGTCATGTAGGACAGGAGGTGATGAGCAACCCATAAAAAGGATATCCATTTACTCCTCACAGGCCTCTAAGCTTTACCTACTGAGATTAACAGGATTTACTAAAATCACTACCACATGTAGCCCCCAAACAGGCTCACATGTCTGCTTTGACAGATGTAGAAGTGCTAGTAGAAATGGTAATAATGATAATATTTATTGCTGATATTTGTTGCTTATTCTGTGTCAGGCACATATACCATGCAATCTTCCAAAAGGGATTTGAGGTGCTTTACCATAAAAGATATTCTAAGAGGGGAGGAAAAACTATATATATATATACACACACACATACCTTGTCTGAGGAAAACTATAGTGAAAACACTTAGAGCAGTAAGAGTTTTTATAGAAATTAACTCATTTGTCCTCTCTACTACCCTATGATTGGTACTTTTAATAAATCCATTTTATAAAGAAAGAAACTGGGAAAACCAAGATTTGATATTATATCCTTGGCTTGCCTTCACAGGGCACCACACAAAAATAGTAACTCAGAGTTCTCATTGTAGCTCAGTGGGTTAAGAACCCAACATAGCGTCCTGTGAGAATGCAGGTTTGATCCCTGGCCTCGCTCGGTGGGTTAAGGCTCCAACGTTGCTGTGAGCTGTGGTGTAGGTCACAGACACAGCTTGGATCCTGAGTTTCTGTGGCTGTGGTGTAGGCTGGCGGCTACAGCTCTAATTGGACCGCTAGCCTGGGAACCTCCATATGCCACGGGTGCAGCCCTCAAAAGACAAAAGACAAAAAAAAAAAAAGAAAGAAACAGCACAAATTGTGGGCATAAAATAATTAAAGAAACTAATTCTGCTTATCCAGGAAGTAGTTTAAGTGTAACATTTTGCTGCTTCATTCCCATTCAATTTTAGCTTATATAATCTACCTTCTTCCTTCTAATTATGTAATCATTTCCATTTCATTCTTTGTTTGACAAACATTGAATGAGAACTTCTATGCGCCAGGCTGTTCATATCATACAATATAAATATCAAACAAAACAAATTTATGTTCTGATATTTATTTGGCAACATCGCAGGTCTTTTGTTTAAAAAAAGTAAATATTATATAAAATAGTATTTACAGCAGAGTGGTCTATGACAAGGGAAATAAAAATGGTGTCAATTTCTGCCACTTGAAATTGAGTTGAAATTTCTTTAAGAATCCTCAGTAGTTAATTCACATCTTATACAAGAGTTAAGGAACCTTTACTGCTGTCACCCCAGATAGCAGGACCATATCAAGTGTGGCAGACTGAGTTTCTGTCATCATCAGAATATCGCTAACATTTTTAAAGCCCTTGCTTTGTTACGGAAATATAAAATCTATCATTTCTCATGAAAAGTGTGTATAATAACACCACTCTTACAGTGGTGAGCAGGCCTCAGTATAATGTAGACACTCAGATCCTCCTTAGTAGCTATGGCAAGTTCCTGAGTTTCCTGACCTATGAAATGGGAGTATACATCGGAGGCAAGTTTTCTGAGAAGCTAATTAAAGCATAAGCTTCAAGGCATCTTTCCAGGCCCCCATCCAAAGCCCTGGCAGGAACCCTAGCAATACATTCACGTGGTCATGTTTTTGTACAACTGGCCAAAGTAAGATATTTTAACCACCATCAGCTAAGTCTGAGGTCTCTTTCCACTTGGATATTCCGCTTGTCGCTTTCCCTCATGTTGGGCGGTGCTGGAACAGCTTGGGTGTGCTGCATTGTTTTGTTTTTCTTTTTTCTTTGGGAGGACCACCCAAATTGCATACATTTCAGGCCTCATAAAACCTGCATCTACCCTAAGGTGTAATAACAGTACCTAAGTTACAGGTGTGTTGTGTGGAATAAATGAGGTATAGGATGGTGCCAGACACATAGTGTGTATCCAACAGATAACTATTATTATTCCTCCAAATGTTTATATATATACATATATATATGCGCATGCATAAAACAAAGTCACAGAAGTTAGCATTCTATTTAATATGCTAAGAACTAAACTACATTATTTTTCCCCTTGGAAAGCAATTTTTCAACCCCATGTAGGGGCTGCAACACAATTTTCTTAAACCCTAGCACTTTTGCCTTTGTTGAACCCCTTCCTCCATCAAAAAAATTTAAAATGTTTCCCAAACCACCAAGGACTCAAGGACCAGGGTAACACAAAAAGCAACCTTATGCGTCTTAAACAGGGGTTCAGATACACATAGTAGAAGCATGCTTTGCAAACAGGTTCTTAGGGATAATAGGAAGCATTTAATTTTGGCCTTCAAAATATGCATACAGATGAGGCTGGCTATTGGAACACTAGAGGGGACCTTGTCTTACCCTGAAAACATATTTTTATCTAGGGAGCCCACTTTTCAGTCACTGTACTGGTGGTGTTTTGTGAGCATTTTAGTTACATTATCAACAGGGAAATGTTATTTCAGAAAATAAGCTTCGTTTTGCCAATTTAGAAATTGCTTTGGAATTTCATCCAAAGGTCTCTAAAAAAACACGTTGGCCTTGGTGCTGGTGCATCAAATAAATCACAAATGAAACAAACAAGCTAGCTTCCTATTGAAGGTGTGTCTGCAGAGCCCGGTGACTCTGCGTGCCAGGGGCTCCATCTGGCACATTTCTGAACTTTGCAAAATTAATTGTCGAAGAGAACATCATCAAACGCGTCCGGCATAGAGCGTAAACATCTTCAAACCACGATTCTGCGCCATCAAACGCTCTCCAGCTTATTTCATTTGGTGCCTTACTCTGGAAGAAAATCGAGGCCAAGTGAAACTGCGGAAATGGGAACAATGCAAGGAGGAAAAAAATCTCACCCCATTAAGGGATTTTTTTTTTTTTTTTCTCCGCACAAATAAGCCCACCACGCCTCAGAGGCAAGACTAGGTGGCTCCAGGATATTCTCAGAATGTCCCCGCGGCCCTCTCGGGCTGCACCAGGAGGAGGAAGGTGGCCTGAGCGGCAGCGCCCCAGCCCTTGGGGGCATTTTAGGTAACTCACAAAAACTAAGTAATCGCTCCCCCTGCCCCCGCCCTCCACGCCCAGGCGCAGGGGCTGGTTTTCGTGCACATTTACATAGCTAAAACACTGCCCTACGTTGTCCTCTCCTCTTTTGTTATTTTACAGTGTGCACTAACAAGGTTCTCAGGGCCGCTCTCCTTCATGCTGGGCCGCGTCGCGCTAGGCCGGCCTTCCCGGATCCTTTGCACCAGCTGCGCCGCTCCTTTCCCCGACTCTTCCATGACCTTCCAAGATCGGCCTCGAAACGGGACTCTCCGCGGAAGCACCACCCTCGGCGCTCCGACCTCGCGCACCGCCGCTCTTCTGCTCCCAGCGGCCGCCCGGAGCTGAGCGCCGGACGCGCGCGGCCTGGCCAAGGGGCGACAGCGGGGGCGCGCGGGCGGCTTCCGGCGGGGGCGCGCGGGGCGCGGGCGGCGGGGCGGGGCCGGGGGCGGGGCCGGGGCCAGGGCAGCAGCGCCCCCCGCCGAGCAGCGTGCAGGCACCGCCCCCGCGCGCCGCAGTCTCGGCTGGACAGTCTCGCCAGTGGCCGTGGCCGTTACTGCTGCCTCCGCGCGGCTCTGGCGGCGGCGGCGGCGGCGGCGGCGGCTCCCGAGGCTCGCGGTGGGCAGCGGGCCGCCTCTCGCCTGTGGCCGCCGGGAGAAGCCCAGCGCTGGGACAAGGGAGGCGAGACGGCGGCGGCGGAGGCGGCGGGTTGTGCCCGGCCCCCCTCCTCCGCGCCTCCAGCCCCGGGCGACTGCGGACTCTGGGCAGCCCCCGGGCGGCGGCCGAGGCGGCCAGGCTGACGGCCAGGGATGGCCAGATAGCGGCGCGGGAGCGGCCCGTGAGTGCGGGGAGCGGGTGGGTGCGGTGCGAGAAGTGGGAACCGCGTAGCCTGGAGCCCGGTCCCGTGGGCGCATCGCCGCGAGCGCCCGGTAGTCCGTGCGGGTGGGGGGCAGCGCTCCGGCCGGCTCTGGCCTCGGGGTCGGGGAGCGTCCGAGAGGAGTGACCGGGAGCAATGGGGGGGGGGCGGGGGCTCTAGGTCGCTCCGCTCTCCTCGCGCCCTTGGGCCACCCTCGGCTCCCGGAGGACGCCGGCTCCCTGGCCACGAACTTCTGCTCCACATAGGGCAGTAAGTTCTGAGGCCACAGCTACCTGGGGGATGGGAAGGAGCTTTAATTTTTATTTTCCCTAGCAGATGTAATCATTCGAGTGTTTTCGTGACCCCGTGCCTCTGCTCTTCGTTAAACTAGTTATCTGTACTCATGGTGTATTTGATTTACCTGTATTTTTATGTGCTTCTATGCGAAGGCACTATACTGATTAAATCCAGAGTTAAAGGATTGGCGATGAAAGTTACGCTTCATTAATGATGCCACTTTTAATATGTTGTTTAAAAGGACAGAGCTGGAATCATGAGTTCTGACGGACAGAAAACTCTGCGCTTCAAATGTTGTGACTTTATTCCTGGGCTTGAATAATGTGATTCTCGTCCCCACCTTTGGTTACCAAAAATATATGAGATGTTTTATTTACAGTTGGATACCTGTGTGCCTTTTTGTATGGTGTGATTAATGCAGTCAAATATTGACATATATATACTGTTATTGAATGGCATTTGTATGGAAATGATTTTTTGCATATTTTAATGTGGTCTTTTAAGATACATTTTTCAGCAGAAAGGTTTCAGGTTAAGGTTTGCCTTCCGATTTGCTCATTTTCAGTTTCAGGTTTACTTTTAATTTTAAAAAAACGCTTGGAGTAAAATTAATGTCACTTAGTAGTAACATTTAATCAGGGGTCCAAAAATGATTCCTAGATTAATTTAAAGCAAATCCCCCCCCCAAAGAAAAATTAAGCGTTTGTTTGGTGCAAATGATGCTTGCTCCTTCTCTTAAAGAATGATTTTGCTACAGATCTGAAATCACATTACACTCGTATCAGAGGGTTCGTTGTCTTCTTTGTAGAGGAAAAGAAACCTAAGTGTAGTGTGTTTTTAAAAACACTGTCCTCTTACTTGTATCTTACGTTGACTTTCTGTTTTATAGCCAAGGGGAAGCTGTGTTAATTTGGAGACTTCATTAAGTAGTTACAAGCCCAATTTAAATTTTCCTTCCAAGAACTGATTTGAGGCTTAACTTGCTTTGTAATAGGTGAGATCATAAGCATGGCACTCTCATTAGTAGGGCTGTGAATTCTTTCCTGGGAAATAGGGATCAGGTTCTGTGCTGTTAAAGGGAACAAACCTGTGTGATTTTTGAAAGCTTTAGCTTTTTGATGGTCATCCTTGAATAATATGTTAGTAATGGTATCAATTCAGTGTATCATGTTAATTTGCGGGACAGGCAACCTGAGCACCTGAGGAAGATTCAGTAGATAAAAGAAGCTGTAGAGTAGAAAGTATACCTGTCTGCCCCCAGACCTCACAGCACCCTCTTCTCCCCAGCACCCAGGGTTACTAGTGCCTTGTGTATATCTTTCCAGATAAAGCCTATGCTAGTATAAACATTGTGTATGTGTTCTTTTTATTTGTCTTTCAGCAAATGAGGACACATTGTATACTCTGTTCTGCGCCAGCTCCCCCACCCTCCGCTCCCCCCACAGTGCTAAAATCTTGGCAGTCTTGATATCGGTACCTAAGAGCTGTCTCATTCTCTAACAGCTGCTGAGTACCCCATTAAGAATGAACCATAATTTATTTAACCTCTCTCTATTGAGGGATGTGTAGGTTGTTTCTACTCTTTTGCTATAGAATGTAAGTTTTTGAGGTTTTTAAGTGGATTTCAATTATTCCCAAAGGCTCAAGGGCAGCAATAACTTACTTTTTTGCATCGTGTTCCAGGAAATAAATGCCCCCTCTCTCCAACATACCTTTTGCTTTGATAAAATTCAGAGTGATCCATAAGGATGAGCCATTGAGGCCAGTTACTAAGGTCATAGTCCTTTATTAACACCTTAGCTTTTTGTTTCAATAAAAGAACAGATATAGAAGTTAAGATAACCTGTCAGAAAAAATTCTTAAGAGTTTAACTATTTTGAACGTGGAGAAAAGGCTCATACCTTTGATTCAGTTTAAGAGAAAGACTTTTTGTGTTTCATAAAACTTGTTTGTCATTAGGTGCTAATATTCCTGCCTTCTGTGGATTATCACCATATATCATATTTTAATGTTATAATATGGTTATAAATTGTACACTTTGGGAGAAGGTTAATAATGACTTCTTAAGGAGGAGTATACTTTTAGAAAATATTTGGCCTTTTCTTTTAAATTAAAAATTGAGGTCCCTTAGAGTGCTTTTAAAACAGTAAATTGTAGAAGTAAGACTATTAGCTAGCTAGCACTTGAGCCAAATACATTATAAAATTTGAGTATTAGCCAGTGATGAGGTTTATATTTTCATTATGCTTATTTTTGAGAGTATTTTTAGGACTAATGTAAAGAGCTATAATGACTTTTTTCTTTAACTGACCAAACAAATCTTTTAGCATTTAAGGTGTTGTCTTTCTTTGTTATTTAATACCTGTCATTGTACTACAAAACTGCTAATGTCACCTGTATTTGCTCTTCTTAAATAAGTCTTTACTGAGCAGCTGTGACATTCCAGGCAAGTTTCTAGGGACTGGGAATATAGCAGTGCAGAGGCCAGATAGACTCTGCTGTAATGAGTTTACATCTTAGGGAGATGGACAAAAAGCAGAGAAACAGTAAAGGAGACAATATCAGATGGTGATGAGTGCTGGGGAAGTAATATAATAGGATCACTGTGGCGAAGAGGGGGAGAGTTGGAGCTACTGTCTTAGACTGAGAGGCCCTAGAAGCCTCTCTGAGATACAGAGTTTTGAACAGAAAGTTGAGTGTGTTTTTGGAGATCTGGAGGGATGGTGGCTCCGCCAGAGGGAATGGCATGTGCAAAGGCCCTGCAATGGGATTGAGCCTCGCTTGCTAGAGAAACAAAGGTCTGCCTGTGTGGCTGGAGTTTATGATGAAAAAGTGGCTGTCAGGAGAGAGTGAGTTCTGGGATCTGTGTCCTGGGTGTTTGCCTAGGTCAGGGGGCTCTTAGAAGAAATGGAAGAGACCTGGGTGCTGCTTCTCCAGCTGCTAGAAACTCCAGGAGGCCTGCAGAAACCTGCTTGTTCCTGGTTGCTTTCTCTGTGCCTGGAACAGCCTTGGTCAGGAGGGGCTGTGAATATTTATCAAATTAATGGATAATTAGAGAGTTTAAAAGATAATCTTGCCTGGCTTTGGTCAAAATACCTAGATTTGGGAGCCTTACCTAAGCTTTCCATCTTGGGTCTGGCCCTTGACATTACCAAATCTATTCCACTAGTAACACATCCTCGCAAATTATTGCTTTAAGTCAGCTGCATTTGATTTCTGTTCCCTGAAATTCAAGGATGAAGCCTTAAAAACGTGCGTAATCTTCCAGGATGTTATGGTGATTTCTGAGTAATTTAATCAGAAGCTCCATCTTTGATTTCCATGAATTAGCCATTTGCTAAAGTGTAGAATTTTCAGAGATGCCTTTTTATATAGCAAATGTTTTAATCCTTTTGGGCAGATGACAGACCAGTGAGCACATAAAATATATGTACTTTATGCAGGTACATTTTATTCTCACAGGAACAATGTGTACATGTTCTATTTTAGGGAGTATCAGGAACTATGGTATTTCCTTTTCCCAATTTCTAATCCGTTTGTCATTCTAAATATATGTTCCTTTATATTAACTAAAAGCTGAGGAAGTGAGTTTTGTTCCAAGAAGTTGTTATACTTGCATAATAAGAATCTGTTATCTTTTTCTTAACTGTGACTTTTAAGCTCCTGTTCAATATCAGGTGTTTCGTAATCTTTCAGAATGAGGGTTTTTGATGTATTTCCTACCCTAATTGGTTGACACCTGAACCCAGTCAGTTGTTCCCATTTAGGATAATTTTACCTTCCTGCATTCTCTTCTCAGCCCTGTGCTCACATTGTGTAAAGGATGGATTTTTATTCTGTGACTGTGAAATCTTAAGTCAGGTCACTTTTGCCTTTTGTCACCCTCCTTACAGTGGAAGCTCTTCAGGCAAATTGCAGAAGCCTGTAAGCATCTGTTTTATAGGTCAGTGGTACATTTGGAGGCTTAGATGCTTGAGTTGAAGTACTTTTACTACAACCTTTATATTTTCTTTGTGAACTTATAGAGATGCAGGAGTTCCAGATTTGTCTTTCATTGTCTAAAATTTACCACACAGACATTCCTACCAGTCCTGGCTGCTGCTGCTGCCTTATGAGCAAAGGTTGTATTTATCAGATACTGTTTTATGCTTTTATGTTGGAAGTTGAAGTAAAACTTCTGGTGGGTAATTTTTCATGTATTTTTCAAAGAGATGAGAAAATCTGGGTTCTTACCCATTCTTCTGGTTTGTAGGGCAGGTACAGAGGAAGATGTGGAATCATCCTGTGTGCCCATAGCTAAGAATATCTATCTGTAATATTAAGTGGCAGTATCCTGGAAGACCACAAGAAGGTGCTAATACTTCCAGAAAGCATATGCCTCTTCCCTAGGTGGTGACTTGGATACTAAGGCCCCTTGCCTTCCTCTAACTTCTTGCAGCAGCAGGCTTCTCCAAGGAGACCCTGGATCAGAGGACAGTTGAAATGGTGGTAGCAGGAACATGTGGTGCAAAATAACAAGTGGCGGCAGAAATAACGCTTCCCATTTCTAATATTGGAAATGCTGGTGGGCAGAGAATTGTAGGCGTTCTGTAGACAGAATGTACCTTTGATTGGGAGTGAGGGTAAGCTGGAGAGATGTAAGACTCCACCACCACGACTTCAGTGCTGCAATTGCCAGCATGTCACCTTAAAGCTGGGTGCCAGCCTTCCCATCCACAGGCTTGGAGACCTGCTGCCATACCAGTGGGTCCTGTTTCACATTTCATGCCATTGTATTTATAGTGCAGTACAACAGCGAAGGAGGCAAGAATGTTTTAGTATCCTCTTCAAAGAAACAGTTAAAGGGTGAGAGGATAAGTATTCATCTAACGGAATCTTATCCTGTGTTATTCTTTGAACTTACCTGGATCACTGAAATTTTACTGTAGATGTTAAATTTGGGAGGAGATTGACTGAGAACCTGGTTCTGACTTCAGAGGAAGAACTCTATAGAACTTAAAATGCAAAGTGCTTAGGAAAAATAGGAGCTTGAGCATTCAAACAAAACCAAAGAAGGGGCCTCAGATCATCTGGTCAACTTTTTAAGTTTACAGATAGAAAAACCAAGCCCCAAAGGTGTTCTGATTTACCCAAGAATTTGGTGGTTCCAGACTGGCCCCATAACCATAATTTGCAGATTCCTAACTGCAGGGTTCTGAGCTACCTCTGGAACAGCAGGAAATGGATAGGGTTCACTGCCTAGAACAGTAGACATGCAGCCCAGAGTAGACATGCAGGTATTTGTTGAATAAATGAATACATAAGAGAATTTTGAGAACCTAAAATTGCTACATTAGCTATAAGATGGTACCTATAGGACTATACAGTTTCATGAGTTTCTTGTTAAACAATAGCGCATGTTGCCATTAAACCCAAACTGTTAAAACTAATATTAGGCAGATGGGCAAGAGAAGATGTGAAGTTTTACACATGTCACTTGGCACATGTCACTAGATTTTCCTGGTGTCGCTAGATTGTCTAATATTCTGTTCGGTCTGCCAGGATGTGGTGTCATTCAGGTTTTATATTTTGTATTTGAAAACATGTACTTTAAAATCTAGCATTTGTTGTCTGAATTGTTTGCTGTTTTTCTAGATATGTTTTATCAATAGCTTTGCTATTTTAAAACTTTGGGCCATAGAGTGATTTGATTGTTTTAAAACAAATCTGGCTAACCCTTGGGTTTTGGGAATTGTCACTTTCAAATGCTGCTGGTGGGTATTTCAATTGTTATAACTTTCCAGGAGGACAATTTTGTATTACTCATCGAAAGCCTCAAAAATGTGCCATGTCCCTTAGTCAGGCATTTCCACCACTAGGAATTTAAACTAAGGAAAAAAAAATAAAGCATGTGCATAGAGACCAATCTATAGCAGTGGTTCTCGCCTACACAAGGCATGTGGGCACCGTATTCCTGTCAGTAGCCTTGGTGGGAAGTCCATTTAGTGGGGTGTCTCAAAATCAGGAGACTTGCTCTCCCAAGTTTGGAAAAAACTCATCATCAGATTCTGGTGACCTCCTCAGAAAGTTTACCAAGAAACTCAACCTCTAGTTTGTGAAAATGATTTTGGGGCTTTGTTTGTGATAGTTCTAAGCTAAAAACAACTTAAATGTTCAATAATAGGGAGATTGATTACATAAATTGTGGTATATACATGTAATGGAAAAGCCTTTCTTTGTTGACAGTGATATATTCAAATTTGTAAACTGAAAAAGCAGATTGCAAAATAGCACGTGTAAATTGACCTAAGGTTTGTTTTTGGAGAAAGAGGAAGAGAGAGAGAAAGGGAGGAAGGGAGAGAGCGCACACAGTTTTCTACCTATAATGTAAGAAAATGCAAGGAAGACTGTATAGAGAATGCTAGGTGAGACCATCTCTCTATGTGTTGAAATTACAGGTGACCACAAGTTTTGTTTTCCTGGATTTCCAATATGTAAAGCATATTATGTAGTAAAGGGAAGGAGAACCGATCTCCTTTCTCATTTGCTGGTTGTATGAACTGGGGCAAGTTTTGTGTCTGATTTTTTTACCTGTAAAATGGGAATAGTAATATCCAGCTCAAGGTACCTGCCGGTAGTGTTAGATGAATGTTACCTTGCCCTCTCTGTTCTGTTATGACTGATGCCAATAATCTTATTATTTCTTTTTCCCACTCTTTTTAGGGCCACACCCACAGCATATGGAAGTTCCCAGGCTAGGGGTCGAATCAGATCTGCAGCTGCCGGCCTACACCACAGCCACAGCCACACCAGATCTGAGCCATGTCTGCACCCTACACCATAGCTCATGGCAACGCCGAATCCTTAACCCACTGAGCGAGGCCAGGGATTGAACCTGTGTCCTCATGGATACTACTAGTCAGATTCGTTACCACTGAGCCATGACGGAGACTCCCAATAATCTTATTAATACAGGATTTCTAAGCAGAATAGTATAACTTATATCAAACTGTTATAAAAAGCATTTTAGGATCTGACAAAATATTGCTTCCAGTCACTGGGAAATATTTTGTTGAATTTTTGTTTACTTTAAAACTGAAATGCTTTCCATTGCCAAGAAATTTTATTTTGAATCAAAGGCATTTTTTTCCTTCTGTTGTCTTTTGTCCTTTTTTTTTTTTTTTTTTTTTTTTTTTAGGGCTGCACCCATGTTATATGGAGGTTCCCAGGCTAGGAGTCTAATCGGAGCTGTTGCTACCGGCCTACATCAGAGCCACAGCAACGCCAGATCTGGGCCGCATCTGCAACCTACACCATAGGTCACAGCAACGCCGGATCCTTAACCCACTGAGCGAGGCCGGTGATTGAACCTGCGACCTCATGGTTCCTAGTTGGATTCGTTTCCACTGCGCCATGATGGGAACTCCTATCCTTCTCTTGTCTTCAATAGTACTATATGAGAAATTCTTAAAGGTCAGGGTCCAGTCTTCTTTCCTGTTATTGAGTTGCTGAAATGTGATTGATTCATTCATTAGCAACTATTAAGGGTCTTTTTTACCCCCAGCTAGTGGGTAGGCATCAGATACAGCAGCCCTCACCACCTGAATGATATGGAAAGTGACCAGAGCAGTTCAGGGCCAGGAGGCGCACATGCTCAATAAACCGCTGTTACTACAGTTGACAGTCAAGTAGGCCTCCTTTCCTCTCACTTTTCAGTGAACACAAATATCACCTCCTGCTTGTTTCACAAAATACAGGAGGAGCAGATGAGGGTTATTTCACCTTGACATTCACTGATGATTTAGTGATGACTTATACATGTATGAGAATATCTAGGCTAATAGTCTTAAAATTGCTGGTATATATCTTCTGTGAAGGACATGCCTTTTTGAGATTATCTTGCATAAAATTATTGTGATAGATTTCTACCAATACGTTTAGGATGAACCGAATTCATGGATATCCCATTTGAGAAATTCTAGCACGTGGTCTCACTGAGGATGAGGACAGTAAAGCATGTAGTTTAAAATAAGGTTTCCATTTGACAGTGTATAAAAATACATTAATTCTATAATTTGTTCCTTGTGTAGGGAAGTTATTTTAAAGTTGGCAACAGCTGTAAGTATTTTGACATAAAGTAAATGGTCAGTAGTCATGAAAGATGTCTCATAACCTTCATGACAAATACTGACCTTGTGTTTTATTTCCCCCATGCAGTCTAATAAAAGAAGTTGGTTTCATAGTTGGAGCCGCTACTAAAGCCAACATTTAATTCTTCCTTTATGTCACATTTCTTCTGTCTATAGCCCTGCTTTCCATGGCCCACCCTACTCCCCTGGCCTCCACTGGAACCAGCGGTTAGCTTTCTTTTTTTAGTTGGGGGCGGGAGGGGTCACAGCAAAATACTCTCTCCTGAGATGTACTGGGTTATGTAGTAGTAACTAGAGAGCAACCAAGCTGTGTGGACCTACAGACATGGAGTTTAGCCAACTTACTCTTTCTCAAATGCCAGCTTCAGTAAAAGTACAGATAACTCTGTTTGGGAACTTTTCAGCTCACAAATAGTCAAAGTTGTGATTGCTGTGATCATGCATCCCGTGGGCTCTATTGTTGGGCTCAAAAACTCGAAAGCTCATGGGGACAGAGAAGTTCACATAACATTGCTGAGTAGGTCTGATCTGCCCTTTGTCTCTAAGCTTTCGATAGAAATGTTAAGAAATATTTTACTTTCTTAATTCTATTTAAGATAGATAAGAATGATCAACTAGATGACATGACAACTGAAATTTGTCTGGGGACCAATAAGGAAGGACACTGAGGAAGGCTAGATCTGGAGCAATGTAGGCTGAGTTTTGAAGGACGAGTTGGTGTTTGTTAAATGGACAGGGAAGAGTGGAGTGGGAAGGACAAGAATTCTGGGTAGAGGGTACAGTGTGTGCAGTGACACAGAGGACAACAAAGCCTGGCATATCTGCCAGTGTGGGGCAGAGGGTGGAGGTAGGTGGCCTGAAACAGTGGCATGAAACAGCAGAGAGGCCTCGTGCCATGCTGAAAGTTGGTCCCTTCTCTGTGGGCTAGGGAGAGCTATGGAAAATTTTAGCATGTGAGACTGGTGTTTCAGCCATGTGAGACTGGTGTTTCAGGTTGTGTCATGGAGGCTTGGGAATCCAGAGACCAGTGAGCAACCTGGCAGTCGTGCAGACAGAACCGACAAAGCCGCCGCAAGGCCCCAGCCAGCCCCAGTCCCAGAAGTCTGTCATTATCGTCCTAATAATGTCAAGGCAGTGACACTCGCAGTAGTAATGACTCTGCTCTTCTCATGCTCAACCCATCATGCCTTTTTCTTAACACTTTTGATTGAACTTAAATAGTGAAAAGGCACTCATTGTGTTTAAAGGTATCAAACACAGATTTCTTGATGCCTTACCTTTAAGGTGCTAAATGATCAAGGGGTCCCTAAGTGTGAGTGGAGTTATAAAACAGAGTAGGCAAAGTAGGAGTAATGAAATAGCCACTTGAGCTGAAGATGTTGGCCAGAAGGCACAGACTTTCGGTTATAAGATGAGTAAGTTCTGGGGATCTATAGTTAATAATAATGTACTGTAACCTGGAAATGTGCTATGAGAATAGATCTTCAGCATTTCTATCACACGCAGAAAAGAAGGCCTCTGTGTGTTGGTAGATGCTTCGTTAGCTGAATTATGTAATCATTTCACAGTGCACATATACATCTATCAAGTTATCACGTTGTGTACTTCAAGTATATGCAGTTTTATTTGTCAGTTATACCTCAGTAAAGCTGAGGGAAAAATAGGGAGTAGACTGCACTTTTGGAGAGATGTGCTAAAAACACTTCAAGTAAGACTTATATTGAAACAAGAATTTATAATAATTTGGGTAGTAATGAAGACAATAATAATAGCTTATGTTTCATGTTAATGATACCTTGGTGTTGGATTATCTACTTATTTTTAGAGTAAAAATGAATCCTTCAATTTTTTTTTTCTTTTTAGGGCTGCACCCGAGACATATGGAGATTCCCAGGCTAGGGGGTCCAGTTGGAGCTACAGCTCCTGGCCTGTGCCACAGCCGCAGCAACTCAGGATCCAGTCCACGTCTGCGACCTACACCACAGCTCATGGCAATGCCATATCCTTAACCCACTGAGCAAGACCAGGAGTTGAACCTGCATCCTCATGGATACTAGGCGAATTTGTTTCCATTGTGCCAGAACAGGAACTCCAAATCCTTCAGTTTTAATACCACTGAAAGACAGGATTTTAGATATTGTGATAAAATGAGACAAAAGAGTTGTCCCACTTCTTGTTATTCTGGCAGTTTGCATTGTGTTAATGGCCCATCTCACTAACCATCTTTTGGTGTTTTTCCTGCATGTTGCTGCTAAATCATATCTCCTCCAAACTGTATTTGTTCATTTTCTCTGTGTTATTGTCATCATCATCGTCATCATCATTTTATTTGGGACCTTGAAATTATCAATGCTAAATTTATCTTCTTGGATTAGTTTGTTAGATTAACTTCTTAGAATCCTCGTTATTACATCCAATATATTTATTTTCTTTTTTGCTCATTTTTTTGGTCCACAGATTGATGAGTGTGATTCCTGTATTTCCCTCCAGTTCATTAATGAAAGTGTCCAGAAAAACAGAACCCTGTCATGTCTGTCCAAAGTCTTTATCCCAGGTTGGCAGCATCCCATTTTAGACCCTTTGAGTAAGATTGATCGCGGGGTGAAAGAGCCCCCTTCACTTTTTTATATACAACTTGAATCTCTTTATCTTGCTCTCGAATATCTTTCAGGTGTTACAGACGGTCTTGTTCAAAGCCAGATATTTCGTGTCTGTTTCTGACACTGGCTTTCCCAGTCCAGTGGCCTCATCAAGTAAGGGGTGAGGTGGGGCTGAGCTACGTTGCATTAGGGTCTCTTTCCTAATGAATTTTGTAATCTTATGTGGGGTCAGTGTCAAGCTCACATGTCTCTGGTCTGTAGAACCCACTATCTTGATAGAAAGCCCCTTTCCAAAATAGTATTGACAAATGCCAGTTAGTTCAGGTTCTGTTGTATTTTTCATTCTCTGTGCAATCTTCTGTGGAAGACTCAAGTAAATGTTAGGTCAATGCTCTACTTTCACATTCTTAGAAGACCCTGTAACCCTGGTCCGAAGCAAAAGATTTTTGTTTCTTTTCTTTTCTTTCTTTCTTTCTTTTTTTTTTTTTTGGAGAATTATTTGTATTCTAAAATGCTGCTTATGATTTAGGGATCTGGGATTGAGTAATATGATCAATTAAAAAAAAAAAGCCCATTTCAATTCTTTTGGAGAGGAGAACTTTCAGATTCTAACCCCAAAGAATGTTAAGGAAACATTCAGGCACATTTTAGTCACTATCTGCCCTGAAATATAAATCTTCAAACAGTTTATATTTTAAGATTATTTCAACAGCAAGACAAGAATTTTTTTATGCCAATACGTTTTGAAACAGGTTGTTAACTGGTGCCCTAAGAACTGTATTTGGCCTGCAGATGCGTTTTATTTGGCTCACATAATGTTTTTTAAAACATTGGGATTAGTTGCCAGCATTTAAAAATAAGGAAATTTCACAGTTTAAAAAAACCCTTGCATTTCTGGCCCTTTATGAAAACCTTGACAGTCTTTGACTATACCAGATGCTTGTCCCTACACAGTGGTAGTAATACTGACGACATAGCCAGCTAGGTGCCTGCTGCAGCCCTCCCCTCCTCATTGCCTTTCCCAGGCCACTGTTGCTCCCTTTATCAGCCGGGCCCTCAGTGTGTGTGAGCCCGCACCTGCTGAGTCGAGAGCTAACCAATCAAAAGCGTTGGAAGAACAGTAAGAGAGTAGCTTTTTGCTATTTTGTTCCCTGACAGTAACTGCCTGACATCTGTCCTGATGCGGTGGTTGGAAGTGCTTGGTAAAAGCATCTTGGGTTTCCATGAGGAACTGCACTCAGCTGGGCAGGGGTGGGGGAGCAGCCTTTCTGCTCACAGTCTACATCTCATCTCCTCGTTCATAGACATGACAAGCAAGATGTCCTAGGAAGACAACAGCTGTGAATTTCTTACGACATTTAAAGGAGGGCAGGTAGGCCCTGGGTCACACCTATGTGGTTTTAGAGGTGTTGGGGGTTTTGGCCAAGGTTGCATGCCTGGATTGGGGGGCTGCGGATGGAGCCCCAGACTCCTGACTCCGGCTCATTGAGTTTTTCGCTTCTCATTTTTCAGTTTAGTGTAATGGTCTGGAGATGAGATCTGTAGTCAGCTCTGGATTTTAGTCCAAGTTCTACTGTTGACTAGCTGTGCAACCTTCATCAAATGTCTAAAAACTCTTTGTGCCTGATTTCTCTTGTTATAAAAGGGGGAGAATAATGATACTGACCTCATAGGGTTGTCATGGGAATTAAACATAATAATTGTATTTAAAGAACATAAAATAGTGTCTTGCCTATAATAAACAGTACATAAACAATGCATGATATCTGAAAAATAGTATTTATGAATTCCATATTATGGTAGACTTAGCTAAAACCAGCATTTCAACCTCTCAAAACTATTACGTAATTATTAATTTTTTCCTCTTAGAGTTTAGAAATGGCTTTAAGGAGAGTTTTACTACATCTGTTTTTTTAAAAGCCTCAATGGGAAAAGAGGATGGGAGGAGGGAAAGAATAATCTTCATAATACCTGTTGTGATACGATAAATCACCAGAGAGCAGCAGGAACATGAAGAGGCCGCCAGTATCTGACGCAGTGGTCTGTGAGCATAGAGAGGCAGAAATGCGCCAGGGACCGAGTAGGGTGCCGTTGGTGTGACAACCTCCTGATGTTTGGCCTGGACTTTGAAAGAAAGATGAGATGGAGATGGAAATGCTCTTCAGAGCCAGGCAAGTCACTGTGGAAGATGGATTTCGGGAAGCCCCTGTGGAGGCCATGGGATGAATTAAGTAGTGGTTTAAATGCCCGCTGCTGGAGATGCCGATGAGGGCCTGCCAGAGCAGTGGGGATGGAAGAAGGGGTGGGTGTTGGAGCAGAGTCAAGGTGTGTTTGGGAGGGAGAAATGGTGAGTGGGTGGAAAGGGTAAGGAAGGAGGAGGAGTTGATTGTGACCCAGGAGAAACTGGTGCCTTGAATGGGGACTTGTCAAGGGGCAGGTTTGGAAGGGAAAGTGAGTTTAGTTTTGCATGTGTGGAGTTTTGGGGGAAATCTTGTGAAATATCTGAGTGAATATGTAGCATCAAAGTATTTTGTCATTTCTGAAAGACCTCATTTGAGTGGATTTGTGCAGGTAAGAAAGAAACTGTCCGGTAGATAGTTAATCTGTAACCGGGAAGGTAACAATCCTGGAAATACATAGTTAGATGTCATTACTTAGGAGTGATGGTTAAAGCCACAAGAATAGAGGGTGCTGTTCCGTGGAGCAGTGTGGGGTGAGGGAGTAGGGGGTTAAAGGTGTTCCACCAAGGAAGTTGAGAAGGAATGGTATCCTAATGGCATCTCCAGTCAGTGGGGGAAGGAATGGGTTATTTAATAAACAGTGTTGGGACAAGTGGTGGCCTTTGGTGGAGGAAGGGGAAAGCTAGGTCTCCGGCTCATACTGTTCACCAAAATTACTTTCATATGGATTAAAGCTAAAAAAGTCTTAATTGTACTTGAAGACAGTAAAGATGACAATATATCTAATCTTAGCATGAGAAAGAAGTTTACATTCAGAAACCATAGAGCACAAAATTGAGAAATCTGTCTTAATAAAAGTCAAATAAAAACCTCACTGGAAAGTAAGAGAACAAACTGAGAAATGTATGTGTACTGTGTATTATAGAGTTAATATTTATATAATATTTCTTTCTAATTGAGCAGTAAGGAACAGATTATTGCCTAATTTAAAAGACAGGCAAACGGTAGAATAAATAGTTTATAAATAAAACATTGCAAATTACCAGTAAGCTAGAAAACATATTTTGATTACATAAGCAAGGAAATGAGACTTATGGCTAACAGTCAGAAGAGATTAAAATGGAATAAAAACAATAACCCTTGATAGTAGTGAGAGTGTGAAGAGGCATGAACTGGGGAGTGGAGCTGTTCCTAGTTCTTTTTGAAGATAAACCTATATCTTACTTTCTTGCATGTTAAAGAGCTCTTACATGTTTTTGAGCAAGAAAGAATATTCTTCGGGTTGTTTCTTGAGTAGTAGAGTGTTTCACCCTTGTGATGGAAGGAACAGACAAGTTCATTTGTCTGCTGGGGACTTGTGGACATTTACTGAAGGCTGTTGAAGACTCTCAACAACCCAGCTGAGGTGAGAGTTGAGTGGACAGATGTCCCTGTGCTATAGGGGGGAGGGCCTTCTGGGGCCTCCTGAAGTGGGGGCGGGAGGCATTGGAGCATGGAGAACAGAGCCGTGGTTTGAGGGAAGGCCTAGGGCCTGTGAGGGAATGGAGGTTTGGGGGCTGCAGGTCTTCAGCTCCACCGCAGAGGGGATTGGAGGCCAACGGCTGGTGGCCCCTGGAAGGGCTTGGTCTGCTGGGTTGAACAGGGGCTTGGAGCAGCGGGAACCTTTGGAGGATTTTAAGCACTAGAGCAATGTACTCACATCTGTTTTGACATGCCGAAGATGATAAGGAACAGGCTGTTGGATTAACAGGGAAGTCCTTGCTGGAATGAAGACCAGAACCAACAGAGAGGAGTGTAAGGATCCTGAGGGAAAAAAAATCTAGGTGACAGTGTGTAAAAAATTCCTAGGAAATTCAGAAAAACATAAGCTAGATTCTTATATCATAGCAAAAGTTGAATTTCAGCATTATTCCCCTCCACGCAGAATGTGGACTCAAGGATGGAGCTGTAGAGCTGTCCTCTAATTTAATTCCCAAACTTCTTGGTTCACAGTGTCCTTGTGTTTCATTAATGTTATTACAGTGCCCCCAGGTCAAAAGAAATACCTAACAGTTCTTTTTATCGAGTAGTTAGGTCCAAACAGCTTAGTAAGTATTTATGACCTGACACTTCAGTAGCATATCAACTTAAAAGAAATAATACTTTTATTTCATTCTTAAAAAGCTACATCTGTGAACCTGCTGTGTATTGCACAGCTTCTCAAATCTTGGAAACAGATTCGGCACTGCCACCCTCATTTCCATTTCTCCATTGGTTTTTGGGGTGGTACTTGTGTTTTATCACAGCATCCAAGCCTTCCCTCCCAGTTCACAAAGATATGATGTCACCGAGAGGAATGCAGCATGACCTAGTGCTGAAACCCAACTACTTTGAGCTAAAGGTTCTCACAGGGTTGGACAGATGTCGCATTGTTTACTCTGAAAATTTACAATATACTCTGGTACCCCACATCTTTTGCTTTTGTGCCTTGGGGCATCTCCATGCCTGGTTCAGGAACCATAGCTCTAACTTTTGTTCTCAGTATTGGCCTACTTGGGTTACTGTGAAGCCTGGCGGTCAAAGACAGTATGCAGACATACACATTTATTTACGTCTCGGGATTCATTGACCCATCAGCCAGCTTCGAGTTTTGAGTGGCTGCTGTGCTTGGACACTGAGGGGAGACGGGGTGCTTACTGTGAACAGAGACAGTGTTTCCTCTCAAGAAGCTTCCAGTCTACCAGAGGAATTACAGAATTGGGAAGGGTCAGCAGTCTTTTCTGTAACAGGCCAGGTCGCCGATATTTTAGGTCTGCTGGCCTTGTGGTCTCTGTGGAAGCTGTTCAGGCCCAACACGGAATTGTGCAAATAGCCCTGGACAGCACTTAAGCAGATGGGTGTGGCTGTGTTCTAGTAAAACTTTATTTACAAAAACAGAGGCAGGTGGAATCTGATCTACAGGTCAGTTTGTGCAACCCCTGTGATGGAGATGTAATTACATGTCCTAGAAGCAGGGGAAGGAGCAGTAGACCAGGGGAATCTGGGAAGGTATCAGGGAGGTGATGAGGCGCTCTCCCTGCCTCCCCCCAGGAGTCCCCCAGGCGAGTGGAGGAGAGGGGGCTGAAAGAGTTACAGAGGGAATTCCAGGCTGAAGGAAGACAATGCCAATATAGTCCTGAAGGGGTCTGGCACCTGGGAGAATGGGATCAGTTTTAGTGTGAACGGGAGTGAGATCAGAGGGGAGGTACAGGGCTTCTTTCCTGAGTTAAAACTCTGTTCTCATGTATCATTTTTCTCACTTTTTGTTTTCTACCTCATTTTTCGGTGAATCACATCCTCTAGTAGCCTCCAGAGAATGGCTGCATGGAAGGAATCTCTTTTGAGATCTGGGATGTCTTAATAAAATATATGTTATTCTCTCAATTAGTAGTTTGGATGAGTATGGAATTCAAGTGTGAAAACAATTTTCACTCAGATTTTAGAGGATGTTCTCGTTCGCTTTCAGTGCTAAGGAGTATTCCTCCCCCACCCCGAGAGTATTTACTGACCACACTGCCAGTGTCTCCTGTACACACCTTCCCCATGTGACAGTGGGGGGCTTGTCAGATCAGGGGGCTGTTCCCTTGCTGCACCCATTCCTGGGCCCTATATGGGAACTCTGCCCCTCCCCCCCCCCAAGCTTTTCTGATCTTCTTTTATGCAATTATCCTGGGTGCTGTACTTTGGAAGGAGTCTTTTTCGCTGTGCTGGGTACTGGGTGGGCTCTTTGAGGGCTAGAATTTTGTATTGAAAATGGATTCTTTGTACGTCTTTGTTATTGCAGTTGTCTCTTAGAACACTGCTTCCTTCAAGCTTCCTGCTTCTAAAACCTTTAACTCTCCCTACATAGTCTGGTCTCAATCTGCCTTCCCAAACTGAGCTTCTGGGTCCAGCCAGGTGGGGGTTTTTCATGGGTATGTCTCTCATTTGACTTCAGTCCCCTGCCTTCCCTTTAATGATACCATGGAGTCTACCTACCTGTGAGGTTTGTTCCTGAAAAGCCTTTCAGAGGGTGGTGCTTGAGGAACTTAAGTTCCTGTGACTAGGAAAGAGGTTGCTGGTCAGTTTTCAAATAACTTTTCTTTTAATCTTCCCCAGTAGAAACCAAGAAAGAAAGGGACACTAAGGCAGATGGGAATTGGCTCTAGAACACTGCCTTCCTTCCATCTGGCTTCCCTTGCTGGCATGAGCGCCCAGCACCTCCTCTCTGTAGACTCAGGAGCCTGCTAGCACATCTATTTTGCTGTCTTGTAGTTAGGCAGTTTTTCTCCCTCCAGTGTCTCATTCCTTCGAGAGTTAGCGACTAGGGAGTTATCTCACTGAGGTGACAAGGATAGAGAGGCTTTGAGCCGTCTTTACTCACCTCCCCCTACCGAGCAGGTACTTGTCAAACCCTGTCCTAGGCTGGGGTAGATTCGTGCCAGCAGAAAAGGCTTACTCATTCTGTGTCACCTTCCCTCTCTGCCCATCACCCTCCCCCCCAAAGAAAAATGACCATAAACCACATAGGTTAGGACCACAGTTCCTGGTGCTCCTCTGCCTTGAGCTTTACTTTTCTCCACTCTTTTTTCTAACTCTTGTCAGCAGAAAGGTCCAAAACTCCAGTAAAGACACAAAAACAAGCAAAACATGATTTTTTTTCTTTCTCTTCAACAGTTTTATTTGATTCTGCATGATCCATTTTCCTAAGCAGAAGGTTTTATTGACATTTTAAAATCCTTTCAAATAATTACATCGCACAGGATACAAACCGGTAGCCCTTAGGCAGGAAGGGCTTATGTCTGAAGGTGTATTTTGTTTGGCCTTTAGAATGTTTAAAAAATATGAATAAGTTGCTAATGTTTACAAATTTGACTCTTTCATGTAAAATCCCAGATTTCCACCTTGCCTTGAAAAAAAAGAAAATCTGCCAAGACAAGGCTCATAATCACCACTTTGTGAGCAGGTGGCTCTCCCCACCAAGGACGCAGAGCTCCGGTTGGCACCTGCCTGTGTAGTTTCTTACCTGTCTAGCTCCTCTAGGCATTTACATTTGCATTCTTCTGTGTGTCAAGACAGCTATCCGAGTTTTGAAAATTAGCTCTTGAAATTCCATAAAAATGTGCTTTCCTTTAAGGCATAAGGCATTGGTGGGGAAAAAAAATAAGTTCTGACAGTGTATCTTATTGGAAGGGAGCAGAGATAAGTTTCATGTGTCCTTGTTTTCCTGGAGGCACACTGGAAGGCCCTGTTCACGTATTCTTCCGGCCTCAAATAAGTCTAATTTGTAGAGAAGCCAAATCTATTACAAGCGCATTATATGGCCTGAATGACTTCCTCAGAATTTTCTATGTAAATGTTATAACAGGAAGGTCCTCTTTATCACCTTGCCTATTTTCAGTGAAGCTGGCCTTGGTGACAGTGTCCTTGATTCTGCTCTTTCTGAGCATGCCCTCCCTGAGCCTCGCAGGCCTCCTCAGTGGTGTTGGGGGCTGCTGCTGACCTTGTGCTCCTGAGCTGCCGACTGCTGGCTTGTGCCTGCCAGTGGGAGTGGAGTATCCCAGCTTAGCTTCAGGAAATCTCTCGTGTGGACCCTGAGTAGAGCTTGCCTCCCTGCCGCCAAGGTTGGAGGGATTAAGTGATTTGTGCTCAGTCACACTGCTAATTAGCAAGGGAGCCAGGATGAGAGTCTTAAGTCCACTGCACCTCTGTCCAGAGCTCATCTTCCACCTGCCACTTCATGGGACACCCTCTACTTTTCTAGAACAACTGTAAACTTGAGGGATTGTCTTATTTCAAGGCGATGTTTAGCCAGTCAGTGAAAATGGTTTGTGATCATTTTAGTAATGGTTTGGTCATGTTTGGTCTTCTTTATTCAGTTTTTCCTGTACACACCACGTAATTCTGTAACTTAAGCAATTGGCATTTAAGACATTCCATGAATAAATTTTCATTCTAATAAGGAAGTTTGGCAACACAGTGATTGACTAGGAAGCTATTCATTCATCCAGAAAATAATTTAACGGTTTTGAAATGTGTGCTCATGCCTCGTGTGTGCTTTGCTTATGAGTATTTGCTCAGTTTGGGATTCATTTCTTGAGTTTTGGTACTACTCACCAATAGCCAGCCAGTCATCCGGCCATTTGCTTTCACTAAGAAAAACATTTCTTGAATTCTCTTACTAGACACTGGTTATTTAGATGCTGGATCACCTTTCCTTTGTCAAGTCCATTTCTCACATCCTGTCTCACATTTCCTATTTCTGCCTTTTGCTTATTCTGAAAGATTACTCACTGTCACTTATCTGTTTATTAAAATTTTTTAGTGTCTGAGTTCCCATCATGGCACGAACCTGACTAGACACCATGAGGTTGCGGGTTCGATCCCTGGCCTTTCTCACTGGGTTAAGGATCCAGCGTTGCTGTGAGCTGTGGTGTAGGTCGCAGACGTGGCTCGGAATTCCGCATTGCTGTGTTTCTGGCGTAGGCTGGCGGCTATAGCTCCGATTAGACCCCTAGCCTGGGAACCTCCATATGCCACAGGTGTGGCCCTAGAAAAGACAAAAAAAAATTTTTTTTTTAATATCAGCCAATGTATTTAACATATAAGAGCTATATTTATTTTTGATTATTCCTTTTTCATTGCATTCTCTTCTTCTTGTTTTTATGGCTGTGCTGTGCCTGCTCAGAATAATATTTAGAGGCGGTTTTCTGTTTTGTTCTTTGTTTGTTTTTAAGTTTTCCTCTTCCTCACATAATCCCTATTTCCTCTGGGAGTAATTTTTATTTTCTTCTTAGTGATCCGGCTTATCCTGAGTTTCTCTTTAATGATTTAGGCTTTGCTTATAAGTTTGGATCTTTCATTATGATCTCTAATTGTCTATTCCAGTATCAAAATGAGGCAATATTAGGTGTAACAAGGAGTTTTTAGCATGTAGGGAGGACTTGTTGGCTGGCAGCCTTCATTCAGCAAGAGTGGACAGAACACCATTACTCAGAGGAATCCCTGTGTCAGGTGTAGAAGGCTTTCCTTCTTGGCACCATGTCTTTGTTAGCTGCTCTGTCCCCTAACAACTCTTTAATGTTCTGCAGGAGAACACTTCTGTTGGGAATGGGGAATAGGAGCATGGTCAAAGTTGACTTCCATAAATAGATCTTCAAACCCTTTAGCTCCAGCCCTCATAAATCACTGCCTCCTTCTTCATGCACCCAGAGAGGATTTGAGTGGCCCCACTATCCAGCCAGCATTGTTTTTTCCACCAAATCTAGTAGCATATCTGCCTTCTCTCTTCTCCCTACACCTCACATAATATACAGAATACACTTACAACACATATATGTGCTTGGCACTATTCCAAGTTCTTTTCATATATTTACTCATTAAATCTTCACAACAAAATTACAAGCAAAATATAGTTATCATCCTTACGTTACAGTTGAGGAAACTGAAGCACAGAGAGGTTACAGTCACACCTAAGTGCAGAAGCTGGAGCTCAGAGCCTGTGTGTGTTCATAAGCACCACACTGTCCTGCCTGTAATGGATGGGTAAGACCCGGCATCTCTAGAACAGATCCTGAGTCTGCCTACCTCTCACCACCTCCGCTCTTAGAACTGCGGTCCTCACCGGTTATCTTGTGTGGAGTATGGTTTCTTTGCCTCTGTCCTCCCCTAGAGTCTGTTCTTTATGTAGCAGGTAGAGAAATCTTCGGTATCCCCTTGATGACCCATGTGGCCTGACCAGCCCACCCTCTTCCTGACCTTTGAACCTGATAAGCTGCCTTTGTCTTAGGATCTCTGTATTTGCTTTTACTGTCCTTTCCTGTGATCTTATCATGACCGTCTTCTCATCAGTCAGATCCCAGCTCAGAAAACAGACTTTCACTCACTCGCTCTCATGCCTATTGATTTACTCTAGTTTTTAAAGTCATATCAGGATCTTAAATTTCTTACTTGTTTATGTATGTGTCCCTAGAACTAGCATCTAAATTCCTTGAAGGTGGGGATTTAAATAATTTAAATTTATGAGAAATAGGAACTTTACATCACAGTATTTGTGGAAAAGAATACCAATAATACTTTTCATAAGTAACTCTAAAAGTTAATATATACTAATTTAAATTTAAAAAGCCATTTCACATATCACTTAAAATTATCAGAACCTCAGTTTTATGCACTGCTTCTCTGTACTCTATACTGGAGTGTCGATAAATATGTGCTCAGTTATAATCTTGAAAACTGACCCTTTAATGCATCCCAGAGCAACAGCTGTGTCCAGTCATCATGTCTCCTAGAGCCGGGGCAGCTGAATCTAGTGTCTCCATGGTTTTAACATGCAGTATGTTTTGGTATTTGTTGGTATCCATTTTCAGTGTTGATGTACACAGGATAAGGATGCTTTTGGGACCAGTTCGAACACCGTTTGAAACTTTTCTTCTCACACAGGACTGACTGCATTTCACGAATGATTTCCTTACGTTTGAAGAGACCATCCTGGATGGGGGACAGTAGGAGAATGAGGACGACTTCCGATTTCCAATGGCTCTTATTAATGTTTCTTCTTATGTATTTAATGAGTCAAGTAAACAGCCAGAAAAAAAGTAAGTATATCAAGAGTCAGGGAAAATGAGCTGATTGCAGTGTCATTACTGTTTTGATTAAAAGGCAATATTGGGTCTTTACTGAACCCTTCAGATAGTGGTTAAAATCCATTTCTTTATTATTTTTTAATGTACTTTTTGGTTTCTTTTAAAAAGGCCCATAAAAGATAGCTCTAAATATTCTTTTCCCATTAAAAAATTAAGGTATAACTTACATATAGTAAAATTCACGCTCTTAGGATAAAGTTCTGTGAGTTTTGGCAAATATGTAGTCATATAACCATTTGCACAATCAAGATACAGAACAGTTGCCTCATTCCAGAATATTTCTCATGCTCTTCTATTGTCAGCCCCTACCATCCCCCCTTCATCCAGCAATGATCTGTTTTCTGTCTGTAATCTTCTGTCTGTAATTTCAGAATGTCACAAAAATAAAATCTAAATATCAGCTTTAAATAATATATGGTTTGTTTTCATCCTGTTCAAATATATTAGAAATGTTTGTGTAGGTGGGTGTTACCTAGCTTACTCTATAATGAACATTTTCATCCTTTTGCCTCTGAGTTTAGTTTTTATATTATTTCCACAATTAAGCAGATCTTCTCTTCCCCCAACATCACTGCTAAATAATTTTATTATGATTGCTGATGATTTCTAATGTGTTTCTAATGTTTTGTTTTCTGTCTTATACAAATAGCTTTATACTTTATTGCTGTAGTGAATATCATATCAACTCTATGTAAAAATTAAAGAAAAAAACCTTTTTAGTAGCCACTTACATAGAGAATTTGAGATAGAATACCTTTTTCACACCCTAATTTCTTTTTCCCCTTCCTTCCTTTTGTCCTTTGCCTCCCTCTCTTTCTCTCCTTTCTTTCTTTTCATTGTCCTTTTAGATGACATTGTGTATCATTTATATATTCTATGATGTTATTTTACAGATGTAAATACTATTAGGACGGTAATCTTCTGAATGACTTGTTACTTTTGAATTGTTTAGGCCTACACAAAATACATATTTTTCAGAGATTTATGTGAGTTTATTACTGTTTATGTGATTCCTTCATAAAAATCTAAAGATTGGCTATGGGATTTCTGTGTAGGTGGCAGTCTGGTAAGAAGCCATAAAGCAGTAGTGGTTAGGAGTTCTCAGAAGCTGTGTTTGTAGCACGGGAAAAATGGAGTTTTTACCTAAAGCCTTAGAGTTACTTTTTTTTTTTTGTCTTTTTTGCAAGCGGGGCCATTGGAGATAAAAATTCTCCCAGGCCCTCTCTTGGTCCATTCATTAAATCCGTACAGTCACTCCCTCACGCCCTCTATTTATCTTAGTTGCCTGGAAGTGGAATTTTTGAGAGAGGCCTAACCCTCAAGTGGTCTAGTGGTTGGCCCACTTTGATCGTTTACTCACTAACTTTTTAGAAGCAAAACTACAAAAAGAAATATCACCTCCTGTGACTGCAAGTTCCTCTCTGCATGAAGAACACCGGCCCTCTGCAGACCCAGACGCTTGTACTGTCTGCTGGGGAGGGTTGACTAGTTGACTTTCACAGTGCAGTTACATTAATAAGTGTGTGTGTATGTGCGTGTGTGGTTTCTCCTGCTCCAGGGACTCCTCGTGATCTGAAGTGTGTAACAAACAACTTACAAGTGTGGGACTGTTCTTGGAGAGCGCCCTCTGGAGCAGGCCGTGCTGCTGCTTATGAAGCTTGCATTGAAAACGGGTAATGGAACTGCTTTGATTACTTTCTAGTTAAAACCTAATAAGGCTTGCTTGTCTTTAATTTTAGAATTAAAAATGAACATTTAGATGAACATTTTCATCCTTTTGCCTCTGAGTTTAGTTTTTCTATTATTTCCACAATTAAGCAGATCTTCTCTTCCCCCAACATCACTGCTAAATAATTTTATTATGATTGCTGATGATTTCTAATGTTTTCTCTTATATTAGTTTATACTTCATTGCTGTAGTGAATATCACATCAAACATATGTAAAAATTAAAGAAAAAAACCTTTTCCTGAAAGTTTTTTAAAGAAATTTTAAATCTTAACTCTCTATTTCCTAAAAATCTGAATCCTGTATCAAGCAGGATGGAAACAAATCCTTTTCCTGGCTACAACTTTGATTCTTTTATTATATGAATACTGAGTGTGGGACACCCTTCTCATGGGCTGTGGATTCTGACGAGCTCTGGGAAGTTTTACTGGCCTGTCCTAATCCAGTGTCTGCCTACTCAGTGAAGTTCAAGTTTTGACTCTACCTAAGGGAAAACGTCAGTAGTAGTGGCTTAACAGACAGGCATTTACTCTCATGTAAAAGGTCTGGAATAGGTGGTTCAAGGCTGACATGACGTGGGCGCATGTGGCCATAAGAGACCCAGGTTCCTCTTTATCGTGCTATTTGGCCATCTCAGTATGTGAGCTCGTGGTTCAAGATGTTGCTTCAGGAGCAGCTATCATGTCTGCACTCTAGAAAGCAGGAAAGACAAAAAAACAAAAAATTTACGAATCTGACTAGCATCCATGAGGATGCAGGTTTGATCCCTGGCCTCGCCCAGTGGATTAAGGATCCAGCATTGCTGGGGCTGTGGTGTAGGCCAGCAGCTACAGCTCCAATTTGACCCCTAGCCTGGGAACCTCCATATGCTGTGGGCATAGCCCTAAAAAGACAGACAGACAGACAGATAGATAGATAGATATAGAAAGCAAGCAAGCAAGCAATCAGGAAGGAGAAGGAGGATGATTTTCTTTAGGGAGACTTCTAAGAGGTCCCAAACAAAACCTCTGCTTACATCTCATTGGCAGAACTTAGTCAAATGGCTAAGCCTATTTTCATAAGAGGCCGGGGGTTTTTTCCTCAGAGCTTATGGCAATGTGCCCCCATAAACCTTGGGGTAACATTGTTAAGAAAAGGCAGGATGTGCATATTAGGAGGGAAGCAGCAGGTTCTGTCACACTGCCTTACCCTCTCCAGTAGTCTTGAAAGGCCTGCAGGTCCCAAAGCCTAGAGTGGGAGCCTTCAGGCTGTCTGCCAGCCAGTGCCTTCTCCTGGCTCCTCCCTAATCCCAGCAATGCCAGAGAAGTTCTGGCACAGCAGCTCTGAGCACCAGTGTGCTAATGAGTGGTCCTAATGTAAGTTGACATCTGTGTGGCCTTAAATACACTCAAATTTGTTCCCAGTCAGTGTATATTTATTGAGCATTAGTCTAAGTGTTGTGGTCATTTATCAGCCAGGATAAACTTGGTTTTATTGCAGAAACAACCCTTGTTGTTCTTTTCTGCAGTGAAAATACAGGATTATCTCCTGCTTTTGCTTATGTCCACTGGGGGTCAGTTGGCATCTCTGTCCGTGTCCCCCCAAGGGCCCCAGGGCAGGGGGTAACCTCATCTCCCAGTGCATAGGAACACTGCCCCCTTTTAGAGCCTCCTTCCTGACGTGATAGGTTTGACTTCGCCCAGTTTCTCTGCAACTAACGCTGTCTGGCCATGCCTTGCTTCAGAGGAGCAGGGAGATGCGCTCTTGCTGGGAATCCAGAGGGGAGGACACGAAAAACCTGGTAATTAGCGCAGTTGACTACCGTGGGCCACATGGAGAGGAAGTTGTCCTGGCTCTGGGAGTTCACAAGCAGGGGATCCTGTGACGCTATGGGTTAAGTGCTGATGGAAATTGTCAGTGATGGTCTGAGGGAGCACTGACCACGGAGTGGGAGGTCCAGAGAAACTGTCAGAAGCATGCTTGTGGAGTAGAAACACTCAGTTTTCTCAGCAGATAAAGGGCAAAAAGGCCTGAAAGAATATGGAGTATAATGCCATGAATGTATGAAAAATCATGATTTAGAGAATTCAGATGGTTTTGTGTTGCTGGTATGAAAAGAAGCCTCACATGTGAGATTGGGAGGAGGCAACCAAGCCTTTTACGTCTTCAGTCCTAAGTGAATAATGTGAAGAAGCCTGGGTGGGGGAGGGTGGGGATGCAGAAGGTGCCAAGAATCCTTTTGCTTGAATTAAAATGTTCATAGGAAGTTAGAAATGTTTGTGAATAATAAGAAAAAGTATGTCAGTGTTCCCTGGGAGGTGCAAAGGGCCATGGAACCACAGAAGAAAAATCATTTTTGTCTGAGAGGTAATGCGCGGGAACTAGAAGCGTTTTGAAAGCAGAGCCAATGAGAACGTTTTGTATGGGTGAACCATGAGCCAAGACAGAGGAGCAGACAGGTTGAGTTGAAGTCTCAGTGAGAGGTGGCCTGTGATGATCTGGTCCAGAAACGGGGGTGGGGTGGGGCAGGGTCTGTGAGGTGGGAGGCAAGGCTGCACAGGGAAGTTTGGGTAGGGGTTTGAAGTGTGTGCTTAAAATCCTCAGTTTCTTTCTTGAAAGAATCATCTCTGCTTATTTTCTTGACTTTCTGGTACAGTCCGGTTATGTTTCCTCCCACCACACTTTTTCAATCTTAAAATAGGATAGAACTTGTAATGGGGTTTTTTTATATACAAAAGAACATAAAGTATTTTACAGTACACTTTGTGTTTGTCAAGTTTTAATGGAAATTGCACTCAATTTTATCTGCTGCTTAGAATTTGATTTCTTATGTTGCAGGTCTCATTCTTGTTATCGATTGGAGAAAAATTTTAAAATCCCAGCTCTTTTACCTGGTGATCATGAAATCACAATAAACCCTTCACATGACTTTGGAAGTTTTATAAGTAAATTTACGCTAAATGAAAAAAACGTTTGTAAGTATTTGAAAAGAAAATCAATTTGAAAATAACTCAGTATAGTGCCTTTGTTAATATTGTGGTGCTTGTAATTGACAGAAATTTGCCATTCTTTTACATGTGTTGTCACACTAATACACTCCTTTACCCAGTGACCGTACTTCCAACTCTGGAGCGTAGCCAGGATCCAGACAGAGGCAAACTCTTCCTCTGGTCAATCAAGTGCATGTCACACAGGTCCAAGGGCCATCCCGCAGCTGGACGCTTTTCTCCTTTGCCTCTCCTTTGTTGATTCCTGTACACCTTTCAGAATTCCTCAGGCATCCTAGGGGGCAGTCTTTGACCATCCCCACCCAGAGGAGACCTCTTTCCTTTCTTAGCTTTCCATCAGACTGTCCATATTTCTCTTTTGTGGCATTTCTCACAACATCATGAATAGGTGTATGTGTTTTCTTGTTTCCTCTATAAGAAAATGGTTCCCTGAGGGCAGAGACTTTATCTTTTATAGCCAGTGTCTAGCCCAGTACCCAACACATCATAGGCATCTTCTATGGATGTGTTGACCAAATGCCTAGGACGTATGCTGTAGGCTGGGTGGAGGCGTGAAATAAAACCAGGATGATGGAAATAGAAATTTTGCGACACAGTGAGACCTTAAAAACCCCAGTGGTCTTGACTCTCTTAATGGTGGGGTAAACAGATTTGTTGCCTTCTGACAGCTGTTATGGGGTGGTATCATAATGATGTTACAGTGGGTCTTATAAGGATGACTTGCTCTGAAGCAGGGGAAAGAGAATATAAGTACCTGGTGATTGTCAATTTCACAGACAGACTGCATATTTGGAGTGGTGTGTGTCTGAGGTAGCACAGATTTTGAAAGGATAATAACAAAGCATACTGTCTAGGAGCTTAGAACTTGTCTCATTTTCTGGCTGAAGTACTGTGTGGGTAAAGTGTTATTTAGGGTTGTTTTCAAGATAAAAAGGAGCCATGTTTGTTATTTTCTTTCTATTGTCATATGTGCAATCCATGTGAGATTTTGTACAGGTCAGCCATGATTCTAATACCCACAGAGAAATAGTGTTAGTACTTACATACATTTTTTTGTATATACATATAAACAATAAACTTCATACTACTTTATAATAGGCCTAACAGAAGATACAGATTTTCAAGTTGTTATGTAAGTAAATCTTTTTTTATACAGACTGCATAGTATTCTATTGAATGGAGGTGCCGTAATTACTTTGAGTCATTGATTATTAACAGTGAGATTTTTTCTTCTAGTTTTTTAATATTATAACCAATGCTTTAATGAACAATTTTTTGCACATATATGTTTCTGAATTTGTGTGATGGTTTTCTTAGGCTAAATTCCTAGAACTGGGGATACTGCATTGACATCTCCTTTTTATGACTCTTGATATCTACTACCAGTTGTTCTCCAAAATTTTTGAATCTCTTTGCACTCCCGCAGACATTATAGAGCATGCCTGATCATCCACATCCTTGCCAGGAGTGGATATTGTCTATCTCTCTTGATTTTGCCATTTCAATCTGATGGTCTCCAAATTATAGCACTGCTGTTTTTATATTTCTGTGATTACTTTTTAAAAATTATCAGTCATTTTTTTATTTTCTGAACTACCTATATTCTTTGTAAATTCTCTCTTGTGTGTTGAAATTCACTTTTTCCCTCATCAGTTCATAAGAACTTTCTGGATCGTGTGGTTATTAATTTTGTCATATTTGCTATAATATTCTTCCAAGTTTAAAATTTAAACTTTGTAGTGTTTTTTTCACACCACAGGTTTTCATTTGTATATAGTAGTATCTCTTGCTATTTTTAATGTGTTTTTTGTTTTGTTATCATGCTTGATTTAAATCTTTCACTACCTGGAATTATTTTGTAGTAAGGAAGGTGTGAGGAATCTAACTTAATTTTATTCCAGATTTTAAAACATTTCCCCGGGACTCTAGCAGAGACCCAGTTTGTGTTGTCTGTTTTTTCATTAGGGATTGAGAAGGTTTTGTCTGGGAAGCTACTTGAAGATAACAGTGTTAGAATTAAAAAGGCAAATCAGGACAGACTCTGTGACTTATTTGATTAATAGTTCATTGTTTTTGCATATCATGTTATTTGTTGATAGCATTTTAATAACAATGGGCCTGATTGTGATTAGAATGTTAGATGAACAGTATCCCAATGCTAAGATATTACTACTTCTACTCAAATAGGAAAATACTGATAGGAAAATGGAAAAGCAAATTAGATGAACATAAGAGAGGAAGGTGGATGCATCAGCAAATGTTTGAGCACCCGCCATGGGCAGGAGAAGCTGTGAAATGAGAGTGAAGCTGTGCATTAGAAGATTTGGGTTTTTTGGCAGTTTGCTGCTTAATGAAAGTATGAAAAGTTAAGTTTCCTCCAGATCTTAAGATGCTTTCAGAAGTGTACATATAAAACAAACAAGATATTTAACATATATGCGTATATATAAAATAAGCTTCTGATTGACAAGCACAGGCATGAAAAGAAGTCTTTATAAGATTTTTTAATTGCTAAATTCCTTAAAATAACCTAAAAATTTGGATCCATCTGAGGCAGAATAAATAGCATGGATCCTATAAAAGAGCTAGGAAAGCTCCCGTATCTAGTGTTCTAAAGCAAAAAGGGCGTGAAGTTATGGGTAAAGGTGTACCAACTTTAAAAAAGAAAGAACACTGATGAAATTTTTTTCCAGCTGAAAAGTTTCTAGTTTCTAGAAAGCAAGTTAACATTGTCCTCAAGTGTATTTTAGCTGGAAAGGAATGCAAGTGACAGCTCATTGGAGCTTAGAGCAACTTCCCAGGTAGTCGATGAAGACCTGTACTCTGAAGTCGGGGAAGAAAGTGTGTTTAATCTTTTCATTTGTGATTATGGCTATTGCTGTCTTTAGCCTGAGATATTGGATATGTCTTTGGTTTTGAAAAGCAGCCCACTGCTGTTTAGATAGAATATAAATTATGTGTACTTTTCAGGAAAGGAAGCATTTTAGTAGATGAGTATTGCCTTAATAAAATACTCCCATGTTTCATAGTTTTAAGTTTCTACATGGTAACATCTTGAAACATTTGAAGGATCTGCTTTCTTGGCAGCCTCTCTCTGTGTGGTTGCCCTGCCACCTTGAACTTGCCCCTCTTGGCACTGAATCAGCTTGTTGCTCCTCATTTTCTCCTTTTTAAAAAGCAGTTTCCCACTTAAAACTTCTGTAAAGCATCCTCCACTCTCCTTATGTAGCTGTGTAACTGTTGACCGTGTTGCATAGTTTAGGCTTTAAATCCACATGTTCTAGTTCTTGTGCAGCCCTAAAAAGTTTACATAAATCCGGTATAGAGCACTGTGGCAGCAGATTTTAGGTGAGTTCATTCAAAACTTACGTTTAAATTCCAAGACTAATTTATATTGGTTTTCTCTGCCATTTTTGTTACTCAGCACATCCAGCTGCTGCCGAGGTTGGCCATGACCTTACTTAATGGTCCTTGAGCTTCCTAGGGGAGCACTAGGATAGATCTGGGGCCTGAGAGCCTATGTCTCTGGATTTCTTTTAACCTACCTTCAACTTCCTGTCACTTGAGGAGAGAACAGGCAAGAAAGCCCTTCATACCAGAAAGCCTGCATTTCACAGAACAGAACAGGCTCATACCTTGTGTGTTTTCCACTGATCCTTTTTTTTTTTTTTTTTTTATAATTTACCTTCCCTTGTAATACAATAGGAAGACCTGAAGCGTTTGAAGAGTATCTTATTCTTTCTGCTACTTTTGGTTTACGGCTTCTCCCTGTGAGAGGCCATGTCCTTGGATGTGGTTTTTCCCTTACCTCTTATAAGGCAGCTTCAGGACCCACTGCCCTGCCAGCCTACTTTCTCAGATGTTGACAGTACTTTCACTGTGTCAGTGGTCTTTGCTCAGCCCTCCTCTCTGAACTCTTATTTTCTTGATCCTAGATAACAACCCTTTTCCTTTGTTCTCAGCAGTCCCGGATTTTCTCTGATTTCCTTCTGCCTCTCTGTCACCCCCTCTTGGGATTCCTGCTGGGGTCTCTGGCTTCTTGAAGGTATGACTGTTTATCCATAGTTCTCAAACCAGCTTCAGCTGTTTTGTGTCTTTGTGTCGTGTTCATTTCTCTAGCTGTGCTCAGCGAGTTCCTCTAGTCTGTGTGCGCACTCTGACTGGTCCCCTTCTCATCTAGTATCTGCACGCCCCCTCTCATGGGCTCTTCTGTCCTGACGCTTAATCAGCCACAGCCAGGCTCCTGCATTTCCTCACAGTGCTCCCTGATTCTTTTTGCCTTTCTTTCTCCATTCTGGGCTGAGACTTGAGGAATCTTAGGTGTTTTCATATCTTGTCATACTAATCCTTCATTTTCTTTGATCCAGTCATTTCTTCAAAGGGCTCATCAGACCTTGTCCTTTCTTTTCCATATATGGCATCATGAGCCATGTCCTTTTTTTACTCTAGCCAGGCTTTACCCAGCTGTCTCCTGCTTGATCACCATATCTCTTTCTTAATCCCTTGCAGGCCTGTTAAACACCACTGCAAACTAGCCTTTCTGAAGGACTTTGCAAATCCTGCCAAATACTTCTTAGATCTGAATGGTACCCCATTGGCTTCCTCAGCTCAATGCTTTGGTCATTACTGTGGTCTTACTGCTATTTACTGCTCCTTAGGCCAGTAGTTGCTGATTGTATCCTCAAGTTAGTGACTTCACCCAGCATGGAGGCTCTGAATTGGAGATGGGTGGGAAGGGTGCAGAGAAAACAGATGGCAAGCTTTCCATAATCCCTACCGAAGGAGCACTTTTACTTCTCTCTAATGTTCCTTCTTTGCAGAGTCCAGACCTGATGACACGAATGTGTTGTGGGAACCAGTTGCTGTTCGTATTAGAAGGCTTTTTATGAATTTGAAACAGCTGGCTAATAAATAATTTTATCAGATTTGGCTGATGGATCACTGGGAGCTGCTTATACAAATTAATACATGTATTCTCTTTTTTCAATAGTAGGTGCGAGAATGTGCTTAACTATTTTTTGATCAAGATGGAATGGAATTCAAAATTAGTTGATTAATGCAATTACAAAGTGAAAAATCATTACCTACCTTACTAAGTTTTATATTTTGTTTATTTTAAGCCTTAATTCCAGGCACTCCAGAGATCTTGAACTTGTCTGCTGATTTCTCAACTTCCACATTACACCTCAAGTGGAATGACAAGGGTTCTGTTTTTCCACGTCACTCAAATGTCATCTGGGAAATTAAAGTTCTGCGTAAAGAGAATATGGAAATCGTAAAATCAGTAAGTTGGAACAAAAATAAATTTTTTTTCTGTGACATTAAATAAACTGAATAATTAAAATTTAAGGTGGCATCAGTGAACCTTTAGATTATTAAAGGTTAAAGAAATAGATCGGATATCCTTTCAGGGTTCATTGAAAACCATATTATGTGATGGAAAAATCCTAAATTATTAGAATAATGTGTAACCATTATAGGAAGTTTAGGAAATTAAGGGAGGCTTAATCTATGCATATACCACTTGAACATGGTAAATATTATATTCATGTATTCATGTCTAGTCTTTTTATGAAATGCATGTTTTTACCTAAATTAAATAAAAATATGCATATAATTTAGGGAGTTCCCATTGTGGCATAGCGGAAACAAGTCTGACTGGTATCCATGATGTGGGTTCAATCCCTGGCCTTGCTCAGTGGGCTGTGGTATAGGTAGCAGATGGTGGCTTGGATCCCACATTGCTGTGGCTGTGGTGTAAGCTGGCACCTGTAGCTCTGATTCGACCCCTAGCTTGGGAACTTCCATATGCTGCAGGTGCGGCCCTAAAAAGCAAAATTAAAAAAAAATAATAATTAAAAATATACATATAATTTAGTCTATTATAAACTGCCTAATATTATAAAAATAAATGTTTTAAAGTCTATTTAGCCATTGTAATTATTTAAAAATTTTGTAAAAATCTTTGTTTTATCTGAATCCAAAATAACATTCTTATATTTCACAGTACATGCTTTTTTCCTCCAGTTTTTTTAATCCTGTTTGTGAATGGTTTCCTCATGATCTGTCTTTAGTTTGTTTTTAATCTAAGGAATAGTGAGAAATAATAGTGAAAAGTATTAACAGCTCATATATGGGAATTCCCCCTTTTTTCTTTTTATACTTTTCCGCCTCGATGGACTTGAAATATGCCTATTATATGTAGACTTAAGAATTAGAACACCATGATTTTACAGTTATTTGCCTAAGTATATAAATATAATTATAAAGATAATAAATAGGGTTATTCTGTGTTTTCAGAGCCACTGTCTTATTTTTCCTTTTTGACAGACTATGTATCACATCCTTAAAATAACAATATCCAATGCTTCCTATGTTTCTGGCACTGTTATGAAACCTCTCTATATGTTAATAGTTTACATCTTCACAACCGGTCCCTGGGGGAGGCGCTGTTAGCATCATCCTGTTTTACAGATGAAGATACACAGTCATAGGAAGACATTAAGTGGTGTAGCCAGGACTCAAACCCAGACCCTTGACTGGAGCCTGTGTTCTTTCTTAACCAGTATGATTCATATTCCATATCAGTAGACTTACTTTCATCTAAGATGTCCTCCCCTTTCCACCTCTCCAAACTGAATGCACATTTCAAGACCCAGCTCAAATCCTACCCCTTATTTTAAAGCCCATACTGACTACCCCAGTCTAAGATGCTTTCATTTCTTTAATTTTAATGACAATTCTTGTGTATCAGTCTCATTTACAGCTAACTTCAATACGGCTCTACCATTGTTGTCCTAAAACTATTACTTATTTAAAATTGTATTGTGTAGTTTGTTATTATGGCCTAACATTCTGTATTCTGGGTTCCTGCTTACTGGCTTAGGATGATTTCTCAAAACGTCCTTTTTCTTATTTGTAAAGTGGTGCTAATATTTGCTGAAGTAAATGATATTTATAAAGCTGCTGAAGAGCTGTTAGTTGTCATTACTTCCTTTGGAGGCTAAATGGGGTTTTTTGACTAACTTAGGGGTGTTAGAATAAGAGGGATAATCTTCGCTGTGTAAGTGAAATCAAACATAAACAAATGGTGATATTATACTAATGTCATATAACTCATTGCCACAAGATGCATAACAAGACAGCAGTGACAAAGTAGTAATTCCCTATTTTTGGGAATATGATCTTTGAAAAAAAAATTTTGTATGGGGAAAAATAGGAAGAGGCAAGAAAAATAGAGCTAGAACAAATTAATTTTAAAAAGTTATTCCTGTCAATAGTAAAATGTGACATTTTTGTTTATATTATTAGTATTAGTATTTAAAGCAGAATTATTTTAATCAGTTATTTTATGACAGGTTATAATGCTATTATTTTGTAATAGGAGATTATTAAAGACCCTAAAACACTATAAATGAGTGTTTCATTTACAAGTTTCATATAAAATGTGACAGTTTCTGTCCAAAACCTCACAGACAGCTGTTTCATTTACAAGTTTCATATAAAATGTGACAGTTTCTGCCCAAAACCTCACAGACAGCTGTGGAAACTGTGCCCTGCTCAGACCAGGATGCGAGTGACCCTGGGAATTCCGTAGCCCCCTCAACTCCTCATTTGTCTCTCCTGTATATAATGAATTTCAGTTCTTTTAGCCAATTATTTTTTTTATTTGTCTCCATTTTTCCAGATAGCATACTTATGCTTATGTTGTTTTTCCTTTTTTTTTTTTCAGTTTTTGAACAATGTTTTATTAACTTCACACAGTGGAAGATGAAAACTTAGTCCTGTCTCAGCTCCCAATATGGGCACACACAGTCACCTGCTCATGCACTTACATGCATATATGCTTTCTCTCTCTCTCCATTTCCTCTTTTTTTTCCCCAGTATCATTCTGTTACAATATTTGGTAGACAAGTATTCGTTATGCATACTATGGTCATATAAACACCATTCATAACTGAACCAAGTAGTGTATACTCTTCTTTTCCTTTTTTTTTTTTTTTTGGTACATCTTCTCATATTATCTTGTATTTTTAGTTTTATTTGTCTGCTTCATTAATTCAATCCTAAATTCTCTCTAGGTTGTGTAAATCTTATGTCAGAATGTTCAAACATATTTTATCAGTTTTGTCTTTATGAATAAATCCTTCTGAGGGCCTTCTGACTTACTTCCCAACCCTTTTCACATAAGAATTCACATGAATACTGCCAGTATTTGTATAGTGCAGAGTGTGGTAAATAGCTGAATATTCTTGTGGCCAAGGTTGTCCCAGGAGCTCCAGCAGCCTCGACTCATAGTAGCCAACCCTAGGTTTGAAGAAATTAATGTTTGGACATGCCTGTAACTCATTCAAGACAAACCTCTGTGTTTTTCAACATATTTGTTAGGAAGCTATGCCTCATCATCATTTAGAGGATTCCTTTTACATTTTTCTTATAATGAATCCACTTTTTCCTAAATTCCTTGTCTCCCTCTTATTTCTTCATCTTGGGGGAAGCATACATTCTAGTAGTTATTTGGTATTTATTGTAGATAGTCTCTGCTAACTGCAGTGATAGCTTGCAGATGTATTTTATTTAAAAAATTTTAAGTAGGTTGCCAGTAAAATTTAAAAGACTATCAATTCCAAATACTGAGAAGATGTAGAACAATTGGAACTTTCATATGCTTCTGGTGGGAATGTAAAATGCTGCTTGATGAACACATTGAGGCATGACATTTCTGAAAATGCCTTACTCTGAATGCCCTCATGATTTCTAGTTTAGCTGGGTATAGAATTCTAGATGGCAACTTTTCTCAAGATTTTGAAGGCATTGTTCCATGGGAAATTTTGCTTACTTTATGTCTTCAATTTCCTCATCTCTATTTTCTGCTTCTTTTCTTAGAACTTACTTTCTTTAGAAAGTGGACTTTTTGACTGGTCCTCTAATTGTCTTATCAGTCTTACATTCCGTCTATATTTTGCTCTATTTTATGAACAGTTTTTCCTCAACTTTATCTTGCAGTCCTGCCATTGAATTTCCATTATTTATTTTTTTTAATATACAAGTGATCCCTTTTTGTTCTTGGTCCTTTTTTTAAAAAGTGTATCAAAAAAATTAAAAAATAAAGTGTATCATGTTCTTATTTCATGAATATAATATCTCTTCTTATCTCTGAGGATATCAGAGATTTAATTTTTTTTTTCTTTCTGTGCAGTCCATTCCTTCAAGTTGCTTTTCTCTTTTATTTTGATCTTTGACTTTCATATTTGAACTTTTTCTCCAATTTCTGGTCATCCCGGTGCTGCTTGTACTTAAGTGAATGGTTCTTAAAATTAAAAAAAAAAAAAAATCTAATTGGAACTTCTGTTTGCCTAGATGGGGCTTCACTGTAGGTGATAAGGATGGGCTGTCAAGCAGGAAAAGTCTTAATATTAGTTTTTTATTTTGACCTGTTCATATTGCCCCAGGAAAGTTTGTTTTGACTCTTACCTGGTGAGTACATGCTTGGCCGTCAGTATCCTGGGGGCCGAATAAGGGAAGAAGGCAGGAGTGCCCTGGCCTTCATAATGCATGGTTAGCAATCTCCCTGTTTTTAGTATGGTGTTCCCCAGTCTCAACTTTTCCTGAAGTTCTTAAATTCAGAGGAATTCTGTTTTACTTTTCCAGAGCATAAATCTCTGTTCTTTGGCTGAGAGGAATAGATTGTGGGAGACAGGTCTGGGTGCCTAACATCTCTTCAAACAACTTTCAAGCTGTCTTCCTATAGCACCTCACCTTCATTGTGTATTTTCAGGGGAACCTGGTGCAAACAATTCCTGAGCCCTTTGGCTTTTCCATGATGGAAATCAGGTTGTTTCTGGCTTCCTCATTGGTGGCTTAAGATTCAGCTTTCTCAGGTCCTCTGAGTCAATTGTCATTGTCCAAGTGCTTCCCAGTGTCAAAATCTTACTGGTGTTATTTCTTCTGCCTTTTTCCCTTGTGCACCTATGCCTTAAAAAAAACAAAAACAAACAAAAAAACCTGCATACTATTGTTTTAGAGGGATTTCAAGAGGTAAAGGGAAGGAAATACATTTATTTAATCTGTTGTCTTTAACCAGAAATTCCAAGATCTCTTTTTTTCATTTGTTTTTATTTTGTTTTGTTTTGTCTTTTTGCCATTTCTTGGGCCACTCCTGCAGCACATGGAGGTTCCCAGGCTAGGGGTCGAATCGGAGCTGTAGCCACCGGCCTACGCCAGAGCCACAGCAACACAGGATCCAAGCCATGTCTGCAACCTACACCACAGCTCACGGCAACGCCAATCGTTAACCCACTGAGCAAGGGCAGGGACCGAACCCGCAACCTCATGGTTCCTAGTTGGATTCATTAACCACTGCACCACGACGGGAACTCCTCAGGATCTCTTTTAATATATATATCTCCTCAGTGTTTCATTGAAATCTTGCCCATTTTTCATAATTCAGATTAATATTTTGTTATAAGTTTGCATATTTAAAAATAAAATTTGAAATAGATAATACTTAAATAGAAAGAAGATCCAGTCTAAAACAATAGTTTATTTTGTTGAGATGTTCTCCTCTCTTTGACTTTAACTCTTGGAGGTACAAATCCATTAGTTTTTTTTTTTTTCTCCGTGAAAAATGGAGATCATCTTAAAGCAATGGTATACTTGCACACCCTATTGAATGTTTTGGGATATCAACATCTTGTGTAATGATGAAGTTGGTCCTAAATTGGCAGTAACTCTCCTTTTGTGCCTTATAGAAAACTGAGATAGTTTAGCTTACTTAGCTGGTGATTACATAGAGTCTGTTGTGGGTTTTTTAGCTCTGAAGGAAAGCAGAACATGACACTCCTTGGAAATGGAATTTTGTGTTTGGAAATGGAATTTTGTGTTTGTATTCGTTATGTAGGTGACCCACAACACCACTCTGAACGGCAGAGATACAGTTCATCACTGGAGCTGGACCTCAGACATGCCCTTAGAGTGTGCCACTCACTACGTGGGAATTAGATGCTACATTGATGATCCTCTCTTCTCTGGTCGCAAAGAGTGGAGTGACTGGAGCCCACTGAAGAATATCTCTTGTAAGCACATGTTTAAAGAATTTTTGTCTCAGATGAATTGGATTAGTCTTGCTTAAGGGAAAGGTTTAGTTTAAGCCTTTACTTCCCTGAACCCCATTTGGCTGCATGAAGGTCACCTGGGAATCTTTCAGGCCTTCCGTCCCAGAACATTGTGATTCAAACCCCTGAGATCAGCTTCAGGAATCTGTATTTCTAAAGAACTTCTGAGGGATTGGATAAACATCCAGGTTTATTTATTTATTTATTTATTTGTCTTTTTGCTATTTCTTGGGCCGCTCCCACGGCATATGGAGGTTCCCAGGCTAGGGGTCTAATCGGAGCTGTAGCCACCCGCCTATGCCAGAGCCACAGCAACACGGGATCCGAGCTGCGTCTGCAACCTACACCACAGCTCACGGCAACGCCGGATCGTTAACCCGCTGAACAAGGGCAGGGACCGAACCCGCAACCTCATGGTTCCTAGTCGGATTCGCTAACCACTGCACCACGACGGGAACTCCCATCCAGGTTTTAAAATCACTTTGATAGGCATTGAAAAACATTTAAGAATTTTATGTAGGTGGTAATGAGATCAAGTCCATATTTTTTTAAAAATGACTCCCAATTTTTTGCTCCCAGAGCAGACCCCTATGGACTGCAGAGAACATGGGACTCTGCAGGTATACCAAAAATCGTCTGTACGTTAAATAAAACTCATATGCAGGTAGAATGTTGGCAGTGTGAAAGAAGGCCTGGAAAACCAAGGACAGTAAAATGAAGCCCTTACAAGGCTGGTAATTATTATAGATTATTCACTTTAGTGGCAATATGGAGAAATGAATCAGAGGAAGGAAGGACTGGAGGCAGGCAGATTTATAAGGAGAATCTTGTTGCAGTTCAGCAAGACGGTGAGGGTGTAAACTAGGACACTTGGGTTTAGACATGAAAAGGGGGAAGAGGTATGAAAACAGAAATTAGAGACAAAATTAGTGACTGTGCATTTGGTAGGGGAAGAAAAATAGAGCCAGAGATGACTGTTTGGGCATCTGGTGATGGTATTCAATGAGACAGAAATGGTGTGAACAAACTAGGTGGGAAAGACAAATTTCATTTTTAATCTGTTGAGCTTGAGGTGGCTATGAAGTGTCTGGGAGCAATTTCTCACTGTCAGTTGGGAATGTAAGTTTGGCCTCCAGGTGATTAGATGGCATCCAGGTGATTGGAGCTGGAGATACATAATTGACCCTTGAACAACCAGGGGTCAGGGGCTCTGATCTTCCATATAGTGGAAAATCCACATATGATTTAAAGTTGGCCCTCCATATCCATAGATCGTCCTATTTGTGGTTCTTCATCCTAGGATTCAGCCAACCACAGATGGTGTAGTACTATGGTATTTACTATTGAAAACAATCCATAAGTGAGCCCATGCAGTTCAAACCTGTATTGTTCAGGAGTCAACTGTATATTTGAGAATCATTAACATATGTGATGTAAAATTTAAAAAATCTTAGAGGTTAAGTTAACTCAAGAAAAGGGACATGGAGACGAAGAACACATCCCATGGAAGCTTGTGTGAGATGGGAGGATAGAAGAAAAAGTGGCCAGTAAAGCAGAGGGCTAAGAATAGCAAATGTGCAGTGGTCTGCACCCCAAGAGAGTTGGGAGTTTTGAAAAGGAAGACCTGAGTCAACATGCCAGATGCTGTGGAAGTTAAAGGAAAAATCACTGAGTAGCTGCCATTGGATTGAGCAATTAGACCAGCCAGCCATTTTAGTAAAATGCTCAGAGTAGAAGCCACGTTGCAGTAGATTATAGAGTAAGTAGGTAGAGACTAGAGAAAATTTTTATAATTGACTCTTTAGGAAAATAAAAACAAAGGATTTTTAAAAAAGGGCTCTTTAGGATGTGGACTGCTTATTAACTATATATGTAGGCTGATGGAAAGTAAGATGTCTGATAGAAATACATAGAATAATTTCAAAGGAATGAAATTATTTAATGAACATCTTTTTCTTGGCATGGATTTTTCACATGTGGGTATAAACCCACTGAATTTGAACCTTTAGACTTCTTAGATATTAACCTGTGACCTTAGACATTGGCCTACAATACCCTCTACTCCCCCACCATCACCCCATCATAAGTAAATAAAACCACATACATTTTTATTTCTTATGTATGCCTTGCTCCTTTGAAACCTGAGGGACATACTTTATCTTTGGGCCACCATTATTACAAGGTACCTAACAGTGTGTTTTATGTACACTGGGCTAATTTATGTAAAGGACTTTTAAAGTATTTATAATTCCTTTTGCTCTTTCTAGGGTTTCCTGATTCTCAGACTAAAGTTTTTCCTCAAGATAAAGTGGTACTTGTAGGCTCAGATATAACAGTTTGTTGTGTGACTCAAGAAAAAGTGTTATCGGCACAGATTGGCAGAACAAATTGTCCCCTTATCCATCTTGATGGGAAAAATGTTGCAATCAAGATCCGTAATATTTCTGCTTCTGAAAGTAGTGGAACAAATGTGGTTTTCTCAGTAGAAGATAACATGTTTGGAACAGTTATTTTTGCAGGATGTAAGTATATGATTTTTTTTAAAAGAGTTTCTGTTTATCTGTTTTGGTCCTTCTTGAGAGCCCTAATGCTTTTTTGGGGGGTTGGTTTTATTTCTTATTTTTTTCTTTGGTACAAATGATATATGAAGGTACCAGAATTTTTGCTTGTTTTAAGGTGAGTTCTAAGCTTGTTTTCTACATACCTATATCTGTGTAATTTGTAGGTTTTGTAGTAAGATTTGAAACATTCAACTGCTAATTTTTAGTTTAAATTCTTAGTTAACAGCTTTGTTGAGTCAAGGATAGTTAGTGTATGATATTTCTTAATCCCACATTGTTTGGGAATTTTTCCATGTAAATTTCATTTCCCACCTCATTAAAGCATACCTTTTTTAAGTACTTAAATTACAGAAGTTATAATGATTCTACACAGAATCTCTCAATAGCCCAGCATGTGCTTCTTTGATGAGAGGAGGGGGCCTGGAGGATGCGGGAGAGGAAGAGTGCTCTCTCGCTGTGTGTGATGTACGCTCTGTAACGCAGGGCGTCTTCATTAACACGGTCACTCCGGCACTTCCAGCGTTCCATGACATTTCCAAAGGTGGTTGTGTCTGGACTGCCCTGCCACTGTGGCTTGTGTTGTGCAGCCACAGGTAATTTTGTAGGTAGACTGTTTCTGCCCCCTCCCCTGCGGTAACTGTAACGTTATGATGCACTGAGGGCTGTGCTGCCGCAGTGCTTCCTTTCCTCCTCACAGTTTAACTTAAAGCTTCTCAGTGGTCCAAGGCTGTCATGAATACAGTCTGTAAAATGTGGTAAGCGGATTTTGTGATTTTCTTTTGATTGCTTAGTGATTTTTCTTATACTTTTTTTTTTCTTAATGATTCTCAGTTGTCCTCTAGATCGGCCACTCGCAGTCTCTTTTTTACTTTCATAGAAACTTGTGATGAATTACATTGAGTTGCTGATAGATTCCCAAGGGAATAACCGGAATTAGATGCCCTTCTCAGCTTGATGACTGCAACCTTACTCTCTTTTGGCCTTCCCAGTAAGGTGTTTTGAAGTTCAAGTGAGAGTGAGGGTATATTCAGATTTAAATTTTGAAAATTAAATTTTCTTTCCTAAATGGAATTTTAGGAAATGACTGGCAGCATTCCTCACAAATGATCATGGAATCTAAGTTGAGAATCAGTGTAGTAAAGCTGCTTAATAAGTGATATCAAAAAGTGAGATAGGAGTTCCCGTCGTGGCACAGTGGTTAACGAATCCGACTAGGAACCATGAGGTTGCGGGTTCGGTCCCTGCCCTTGCTCAGTGGGTTAACGATCCGGCGTTGCCGTGAGCTGTGGTGTAGGTTGCAGATGCGGCTCGGATCCCGTGTTGCTGTGGCTCTGGCGTAGGCTGGTAGCTACAGCTCCGATTCGACCCCTAGCCTGGGAAGCTCCATATGCCGCAGGAGCAGCCCTAGAAATGCCAAAAAGACAAAAAAAAAAGTGAGATATTCACTTAAAAGAATGGAAACTTAAAATGTAAACAAGGAGAATATTCACTGTTTTTATTCTAATAATCTTTTATCATAGTACTAGAGCAAACCTATTTAATTCTTAATTTAGCTTTCATTTGTAACATTTGGAGGTTGAAATATTAATCATTATTTGTCAATTCAGGAGAAGCGGTAGCATTTCACTTCAGAAGGAGCTCTTTAGAAACTTACAGCAAGGGCAGGCTGTGGTGTGTTAGAGATCAGTATACATTTTTCTTTCCCTGATGGGTATCCTATTAACCTACCATTTACTGAAAAGACTGAAAAGAATTTTAAAATCAGCTTGTCACATTTCCCCTACACACACATACATATTCAAACCTGCCAGAAATTTGATTGCTATTACATTAAATCTATCAATTTAGGAGAAATTTTATCCTTACACTTTTGAGTCTTCCAAACCATTGACATGGTGTATATATTCTTCCATTTATTTAGATTTTCTTTGATTTGTTTGAGGAATATCAGGTCTTATATATCTTTTGGTAAATTTATTCCTAGGTGTTGTTTTCTGATACTATTAAAAATTGATGTATTTAAATTGCATTTTCTATATGCTGCAATTTAGAAATACAGTTGATTTATACCAGGCTTTTGCCTATTTTCAGTTGATTCTTTTAGTGAGTACATTATATTTCAAATACTGCCTGCTTCTATTTTTTCCTCCTTCTTCTTCTGTCTAGTTTGCTCCTATTATTTGGATTTTAAGTATTTCACCTTAATATATCTGACAAATCCTAAAGTAATCAGCAGTTTAAATATAGTCAGAATTTTGGGTATTTTAATAAGATGACAAAAAGTTTGACCTTAAGTTTAAAACAATTTTCAAAATAAACATGTCGCTTAGTTTTATTATCCAGTTGTTAAAATGTCATATAAATATTCATTACTTCTCTTAATGTTACCTAGGATACCTTGAAGGATGTAATACTTATCTCTGGGGAAAGTATGTGAAATTTTCTTTTTTTTTTTCCAATCCCTTTTATTTTTATTTTTTTACAGAATAAAATACATACATTTACACACAATTACATTCACACAGATTATTATAACATGGATCTTAAGAAACAGATTAAGTGACTCCCACTGGAGAAGTGGAATGGAAAATATGCTGAGACAAATAGGAAATTTATTCTATACTTTATCCCAATTTTATGGCTTTCATCTTTACTACTTAGTTTTATCTATTACATTTCAATTTTTCTTTAAAAATTAGCATTATATTAAATTGTTATATTATGCAACTAAAATTTATAAAGAAGAAAGCCTTATATACCTTAAATATTTTATATAGCATAGTAAAAAGAATAACTTAACTGGTAAGCATAACAAAAATAATACACCCTCTGAAAATAAGTAAAATATAAAATGCATAAGTTGGTTAAAAAAACAGTGTAACTATATAAATATGTCCTCACAATTTGTTCCATCTCATTGATTCTTCAATGAAGATATTACACCATTCTAGGTGATGTGATAAACAAGACATTATAGACTTTACATTGTACCATGGAGAGAAATGGTTATTAATAATACAATTGTAGAACTGAATTATTTAATTGTACAGTGGCATTATTTAATTATAATTATCATAAGTTCTTTGATGGAGAGGAAATCAAAATCAGATCTAAGAAGACTTCAGCATTCCAAGAATGATGTCAAATGACCCCCTTCATGGTGGATTATGCGCTTATTTACTATGAGATATATTTCTTCTCCAGAGATTCCTTGTTTATGTATCAATTGTAGATTTTTGGTTTGCAGTTATTCTGGAGTTTTGATGTAAGAGTCTATACGTGTATGAGATTGTTTTAAGTTGTTGTTCTCTTAATTGCAAGTTCATCTCCAGTGTCCTCTATTTGTACCCACCTCTTCTCATGATTTCTGATTTTAATGGTATAATTCTGCATGGATGATTTCGTATCTTTACTGTACATATACCTTTACTGGTGAGCCTTGTCATTTGTGGTATTTTTGTTTCCTGTTGCTGATCTTTTCTTTCCTGCCTAGAGAAGTTCCTTTAGTATTTGTCATAAGGCTGGTTTAGTGTTGCTGAATTCTCTCAGCTTTTGCTTATCTGAGAAGGTTTTGATTTCTCCTTCAAATCTGAATGAGAGCCTTGCTGGGTAGAGTATTCTTGGTTGGAGGTTTTTTTCTTTTATCATGTTAAGTATTATGCCACTCCCTTCTGGCCTGCAGAGTTGCTGCTGAAAAATCTGCTGATAACCTTATTGGGGTTCCCTTGTATGTTACTTGTTTCTTTTCCCTAGCTGCTTTCAAGATTTTCTCTTTGTCTTTAATTTTGGTCAGTTTGATTATTATGTGTCTTGGGGTGTTCCTCCTTGGGTTTATTTTATATGGTACTCGTTGTGCCTCCTGGATTTGAGTGAGTGGTTCCTTTCCCATGTTAGGGAAATTTTTGGCTATTATCTCCTGGAGTGTTTTTTCTGTCCCCTTCTCTCTCTCTCTTCTCCTTCTGGCACCCCTATAATATGGATGTTGGTGCGCTTCACGTTGTCCCAGAGTTCTCTGAGACTCTGTTCATTTGTTTTCAATCTTTTTTTTCTCTTTTCTGTTCCACGTTCGTAATTTCTACTACTCTGTCCTCCACCTCGCTTATTTGTTCTTCTGCCTCCTGTATTCTGCTGTTAGCTGCTTCTAGTGAATTTTTTATTTCAGTTATTGTATTTTGCGTCTCTTCTTGTTTAAGTTTTATGTCTTGTATCTCTTTGGTTAGTGTTTCCTGTAAATTGTCCATCTTTGCCTCCAGTTTATTTCCAATGTCCTGCATCATCTTCAGCATCGACAGTGTAAAGTCTTTTTCCTGGAGAATAAGAATCTCCTCCTCACTTAGCTGATTTTCTGGGTTTTTTTTTTTTTTCTTTCTCCCTCATCTGAGTTATAGTTCTCTCTCTTTTCATTTTGATAGGTTTTTGGTGTGTTGACCTTTTTACAGATAATAGAGTTGTAGCCTCTCTTACTCTTGGTGTCTGCCCCCCATGTGGCTGAAGTGGGTATGGGGGCTTGCTGTGGGGTTCCTGATGGGAGGGACTGATGCCTGCCCACTGGTAGGTGGAGCTGATTCTAATCCCTCTGGTGGGTGGGGCTTAGTCTCTGGATGTGATTAAAGGCAGCTCTGTGCCTGAGGGGTCTTTAGGCAGCCTATTTACTGATGGGTGGGGTTGTGATCCCACCTGGATTGTTGTTTGCCCTGGAGCTTCTCAGTGCTGACTGAAGGGTGGGGCCAGATTTTCCCAAAATGGCCCCCTCCAGAGAAAGGCAACTGCTGAATATTCCCGAGAGCTTTGCCTTCAATGTCCTTCCCTCACAACAAGCCACATTCACCCCTGTTTTCCCAGGATGTCCTCCAAGAACTGCAGTCAGGTGTGATCTAGGTTCCTGTGGAGACCTCGCTCTGCCCTGGGACCTAGTGCACGCGAAAGTCTGTGTACGCCTTTTAAGAATGGAGTCTCTGTTTCCCCTGGTCCTGTGGAGCTCCTGCGCACAAGCCCCACTGGCCTTCAATGCCAGATGCTCCAGGGGCTCTTTCTCCCAGTGACAGATCCCAGCATGTGAGGGTTTGATGTGGGGCTCAGAACTCTCACTCCTGTAGGTGAGTCTCTGTGAGCCAGTTAGTTTTCATTCTGTGGAGCTTCCCACCTGGGAGGTATGGGGTTGTTTATATCACGAAATCACCCCTCCTACCTGTGGATGTGGCCTCCTCTTTTTCTTCTGGAGTAGGGTATGGGTTTCCAGTCCATTTGGGTGGAGATTGCTCAGTCTTTAGTTGTGAATTTTGTTGTTTTTAGGAGAGAAGTTGAGCTCCATTCCTTCTATTCTGCCATCTTAATCCCGTCAGCTATGTGAAATTTTCTAAGTCTTATTTGATAAACTAAGGACTTTTTTAAAATTTTAGGTTTTTAAAAAGTTATATTTTAGACTTTTTTAAGGAGTAGATAATTATTTAACAAAAACTCACCTCCAATGAAAGATAGTTTGGATAAATATGGCAGTAGGAAGTATCAATTTCTGTATATGCTTGGTGAAACAAGGTTTCAGAAAGTTTACTTTCTGAAATCAGTTTCAGACTGTAGAATTTTCATTTATCACAGGAAGTTCTCACAAAACAAAAACAGAAACACTTTTTTTTTCTAATCTTGCCCCTACAAAAACAGAACAGTTTTATTAAAGTACAAAAACAACCAAAGAGCAATAGTCACTTTGAATATAAGGAGATGCAGAATTTTACCAAGAGTTACTTTGTAAATAATAGTTCTTATAACTTAGTTCAGAACTCTGAAATTTGTAACATGGCTTCTATTGACTTATGATTTGGTACTCCTTTTCAAATCATAACATAAAGATGATAGGTAATAATACTTTTAACCTGTAGATTTATCTAACTAGTTGGGCACAGGTTCCTCTGATAGATTTAATGGACTCCAAAATAGAATTTAAGGGGAAGAAAATAGTAGTTGATCTCTTCAGGTTGCTCCTGGGGAGTTTCCAGATGAGCTAGTAGTCATTCTTTAGTATATTTTAATCCATCATGTCTAATGTAATATGAACTCTGACGTAACATGCTATACAAAGAATGGTAATTCCTGCATCGTTCAAATGCAGACAAACTATTTTCTTTTTTAAGGAAATTTTCCAAGATGTAATTAACATTTACGAAACATAACGTTTGCAGAGAAAATGTATACAATCAAAGTATACCTTTTTTTATATTTCTTTCTTAGATCCACCTGATATTCCTCAAAAACTGAACTGTGAGACGTATGATTTAAAAGAGATTATATGCACTTGGAATCCAGGAAGACCAACATCCTTGGTGGGCCCACGCAATACAAGTTACACTTTATTTGAAAGGTAAAGGTGTTTGGGAAAGGTTGTCACACAGCGCAGAGTACATTGGAAGGATGTTAAAAGACACAGGGAAAGGCTCTATTTCGTTTGTAGTATGAGCAATATATAAAATCAAATACGCTGTAGAAAATTGGGTGTACTATAAATACTGCAGTTTAAACACAGGCAGACTGGGTATCTTAATCTTCTTTCTTAAAAAGCCTAGAAGGGAGAACCTGCAAATGTGAACAGACTCTGTCTCTGGGTAGTGAGCTTATGGCTGATTATTCTATTTTCTATATTGTATGTATTTTCTTTTCCTGAGTATGAAGTATATCTGTAATCATAAATAAAAACTCTTTTTAAAAGATTAGTTATTAGAAAGTTACCCATTTTTTTTTCTGCAATATATCCCTTGCCATTTTGAAGTTATTTTAATATTCCTTAATGCTCTCTTAATTCAGTTTTTCAGGAAAATATGTTAGATTTAAAAGAGTTGAAGTGCCCACAAATGAAAGCTATCAGTTATTCTTTCAAATGCTTCCAAACCAAGAAATATACAATTTTACGCTGAATGCTCATAATCCTCTGGGTCAATCAGAATCAACACTTTTAGTTAACATAACTGAAAAAGGTAAGCTGCTGCATAAACCAGTATCTTAAAAATAACTTTAGAAGTGGTAAAATGTCTTGAGATTAATGAAAAAAGCTTCTAGGGATTACTTTGTATTGATTATTTTCTTTATAATTACTTAATATTCATTTTGTAAATTCCATTTAAAAATCTTTAAAAGTTATAATTCAAGTTTTACTGTTTTGTTGAATTCAAATAAAATTTTGAATTGGTTGTTTCTGAGAAGCCATTAAGTAGCTTTATCTAACAGTTTTTAATTTCTGAAAATATCTTTTGCCCAATTTTTAAAAACTTTTTATTTTGAAATAATTATAGACTCATAATTTAGCAAAAATACTAACACGTTAAATCCATAGCCCAGTAGTAACATCTTATGTAACTGCAGTACCATATCCATACTAGGCAGCTGACACTGGTTCAACACTGAACCAGGCTGTCAAACTAGACTACTGACCTTGTTCAGTTTTCACCCGTTTTTATAGGCATTTAATTGTGGGGGGGGGCGGGGCGGGGGGGGGGTTCTGTGCAGTTGGATCCATTTATAGATTCACGAATCACCCAGTGTAATCAAGATGCAGAACAGTTCTATGGCCCCAAAGGAATTGCCTCCTGTTGTCACTTTAGCATCCCCACCCCCCACCAGCACACACATGCTCAAATCTCAGTCCCCCACAAAAACTAATCTATTCTTCATCTCTGTTGTTTCGTCATCTTGAGATTGTTTTATAAATGGAGTCTGTACACTATGTAACCTTTGGAGGTGGACGTTTTTACTAAGGATGATGTTCTTGAGATCATACACGCTGTTGAACGTGTCAATACATCCTTCATTCCTTTTTACTGCTGATGAAAATTTGTGGCTTTTTATCAATCCTATTCATATATAGCCCAAAATAGAAATAAAAGAGGTCCTTCTTTTGGGCATTCATTCCTGGGTCATTCCATGTGTATCAACTCCATGGCAGGCTCTGCAACACAGAACAGTGGAGTGGAGGCCTCCTCATAGAGACTCAGAGTCAGGGGCATCAGGGCTTAAACAAAACGTGTTAAAACATAGCCTGGCAAGTGCTTAGTAGACACTCTGGTTGCCTTGTTTGTAAATGTAAGTCATTTTTATCAGTTATTTCTTTGCATCATCTTTATTTCTTGATTTTTTTCCCCTAAGGTCAGAAAGCCTGTACTTTATACTTGAGAGGCAGTGTTTGCATGTGTCTGCCTTCTGCCATTGCAACCTTATTTTCCACATGATTCTTCACCATTACTCAAATTAATATATACCATCACCATTGTGATATGTACCTTTGTTCTTGCCAAGACCCCAACCTGAAATGCTTTTCTGCAGCCGTTCTGCCAATTTCAGTCTGATTCATCCTTCAGCCCGCCTCTGAAGTCCCATCTTCACTGTACATCTATACTTACACATCAATGCCTGTAGCAGTTATTATTGGTACCACACATCTAGGACTTAACTTGTATATATTATTGTTGGTTTTCTTTCTTTTTGTCATTCTCCAAGTAAATTAGGAGTTCCTTAAAGGTGGAGGCTATGATCTAACAACCTTTTAGGGTTTTTTTTGTTTTTTTTTCCTTGGTTTTTTTTAGGGGTATATGGAGGTTCCCAGGCTAGGGGTCGATTGGAGCTACTGCTGCCAGCCTACACCACAGCCACAGTGCAGGATCCGAGCTGCGTCTGTGATCTATACCTTAGCTCATGGCAACACCAGATCCTTAACCCACTGAGCAAGGCCAGGGATCAAACCTGCAACCTCATGGTTCCTAGTCAGATTCGTTTCCGCTGCGCCACGATGGGAACTCCTACCTTTTAGTATTTCTGATGCCACCTGAGAAAATTTGATTGTGGTTGGTTCTTAAAAAGTGCTGGCATGATGTCAGCAGTAAAGGTGAGATTTGTTTATTCCACAAATAGTGGGTAAAATATTGTTGATCAGCACTAATGACACCTCTCCTGTTTTTTGTTTTCTTTGACTTTCATTTGTCATATTAGAAAATAGCTTTTAAAATAACCTTTGAAAATTATATTTACAGTTCATCCCCATATTCCCACTTCAATCAAAGTGAAGGATATTAATTCAACAGCTGTTACTCTTTCCTGGCATTTACCAGGCAACTTTGCAAAGATTAAACTGTTATGTCAAATTGAAGTTAGTAAAACTAACTTAGCACGTGAATTGGTAAGTAAAATTCTTATCTAAACTTCCTTTGAGCTTATTTTAGCTAAAATACTTAACTTTCAAAAAGAATTAATTGATGTGCATAATCTCTCAGTTACTTACAGAGATTAAGAAGAGCCAAGGCATTATGTATATCAATATCATGATAGCGTTATATTTAGCACTTAAAAACAGTTATAATACTGGATATTAGAGAACATAAGTTTGACTTTTACTATTCAGAGGAGAATGTTTCCATATCTAGTATAGCACCTGGCACATAACCGGTGCTCAATAAATTTGTGAAGTGAACAAGTAGTTTTTGCTGTACATAGCCTTTGGCGTTAGTTAATGGCCTGATCAGCACCAGAGAGAAGTGCGATTTTTAAAACTGCTAAGCGCAGCGATAGGAGCAAGTTATAATTGGTCATTATATGTCAAAACATGACTTTTTCATACATTACTTAAATACTTAGGTTGACTTTTATGCTGCACCATCTTGTAATTTGTGGTAGGTCCAAAACAAATGATGTTATACTTAGTCATTTGGAAAATTACTGACAATTTCTAGAAAATCAGTCAGACTGCAAAATGTAACCCAAAGCCCTTTGTAGTAGGTAACTGGAAACTCAGAAACTCCTGAGGCATGCACATCCTCACGTTTGTTTAGAATTGCTTCATCTTGATTTTATTTAGTTCAAGTATTTGTTGAATATTCTGTATGCTTAGTGTCACACTAGAGATTCTAAGTGCCATATACAAAAAGATGCATAAGACGGTGCCTGCCTCCAATAAGCTTCCAAATACCATCCAAATAATAATATTTAATCCTCAAGGTCATCATTTAGATTACTAAATTATATTAAGGTATGTTGCATCACCAGTAGCCATTGACTGATTATCAAAATTATGTCATCTTCTCTGCATAATGTAATTGACCACTATTACTTAAATCCAACATTTGGATTAAAAAGATACCTCAATTTGGAGTTCCCGTTGTGGCGCAGTGGTTAAGGAATCCAACTAGGAACCATGAGGTTGCAGATTCGATCCCTGACCTCGCTCAGTGGGTTAAGGATCCGGCGTTGCCGTGAGTTGCTGGCAGTTGTAGCTCCAATTGGAACCCCTAGCCTGGGAACCTTCATATGCTGCGGGCGCGGCCCAAAAAAAAAAAACAAAAAAAAAGATCAATTTTATTTATTCCTATTATAGAACATAGTTTCACTGGTTTGGCATTTATATAAGAATTGAAGTATATTGAATGAACTGTCTTTGGTCTTAGGGAGGTAAACTGTTACAACATTCAGTCAATTTATGCTACACATTTGAGAGGCTTTTTTCTTGGAGTTCCCATCGTGGTGCAGTGGTTAACGAATCTGACTAGGAACCATGAGGTTGCAGGTTCGATCCCTGGCCTTGCTCAGTGGGTTAAGGATCCGGCGTTGCTGTGAGCTGTGGTGTAGGTCAAAGACTTGGCTCGGATCTGGTGTTGCTGTGGCTCTGGTGTAGGCCGGTGGCTACAGCTCTGATTAGACCCCTAGCCTGGGAACCTCCATATGCCACTGGAACAGCCCTAGAAAAGGCAAAAAGACAAGAAAAAAAAAGAAAGAAAGGCTTTTTTTCTTAAAAATATGTAATATATATGTTTATCTGTTTTCTAATAGCGGACTGTCACAGTGAAAGGAATAGAAAATTCAAATTATCTTGCTGTTGTGGACAAGTTAAATCCATATACCCTTTATACTTTTCGCATTCGTTGTTGCACTGAGCCTTTCTGGAAATGGAGCAAATGGAGCAATGAAAAACAGTATCTAACCACAGAAGCCAGTAAGTTTACTGAATGATTTATAGCTAATTATTACCATGGATCCTGAAATTATGCTTTTTTTTTTTTTAAGAAAATGTCACCAAAGTGACTAAAAGTAGAATGTTTAGAGAAACTGTGTAGGTGTATAATACCTACTAGTAAAATATCATGCAGACATTTTAAATGATAGTTTTTAAAGTTTTGGATAATATGGAAAAATGCTTGGCATGTGTTTCATGACAGGACTAGTCTACCTTATCCACAGTAAGGTTACAACTATATTAAAAAGATGCAGGAGTTCCTATGCGGTTTAATGGCTTAAGAACCCCAGCATTGTCTTTGTGAGGTTATGGGTTTGATCCCTGGCCTTGCTCAGTAGGTTATGGATCCAGTGTTGCTGTGGCTGTGGTGTAGGTCTCTGCTGTAGCTCCAATTCAACCCCTAGCCCAGGAACTTCCATATGCTGCAGGTACAGCCATAAAAAGAAAAAAAAAAATGATACATAGGGAACCAAACTTGAATCTGTAGAAGATTAAGATTATAGGGTGATTTTTTTCTTTCTCACACTCTTTCTTCCTATTCCTGGAATTTTAATAGTCTACTTTAAGGTGTCTGCTCATTGAAAACAATTATTAATAATGATAATTTGGTGGAATTTTTGTTTGTGACGTAGGCCTAAGAAATGGATTGGGACTACAGGGTCTTAAACTTTGGTTTCTGTGGTACACCCAGGCCAAAATATTTGTAAAATCAGGTAACTAGTTTTTTGAACATAACAATTTCCAAAGACAGAATGAGATTCTATTCTTGATTAATCAGATGTCATCTTCAACAGCAAAAAAATTAGAAATAGCTGTAATTTTCAGAAGTTATCCAACAAAAGAGAGCAAAGGCTTTATTTGTACTATATAATATAGGAAGTATAAAATTTCTTCTAAAAAATTTAACCAGCAATAAGACAAAAACATTAATCCAGATTTTTGTCTCCCCATCTAAAGACTAGAGAGATAAGAGAAGCTTTACAGTATGTGTAAGAGTTATTTGGATCATGTCTAAGTCCAGGGAGAGAGTTTTTTACTTATCTGTTGCTATGACAGATTATCCTAAAGCTCAGTGTCTTAAAACAGCAAACATGTATTGTCTCACAGTGCCTGTGGGTCAGAAATTAAGGAGCAGCCTAGCTGCGTGGCTCTGGCTTAGAGTCTCTTATGTGGCTACAGTCAGGATGGAGGTAGGGCCATAGGCCTGACTGGGGCTAGAGGATTGGCTTTCAAGACAGTTCACTCACATGGCTGTTGGCAGGAGGCCTCTGTTCTTCATCACGCAGGCCTCTCCATAGGGCTGCTGGAGTGTCCTCAGTATGGCAGCCAGCACCTCCCAGTCTTGGTTCTCTACAGCGCAGCCTCCATGATGTCTTTTGTGGCCTACCCTCAGCAAGAACGTAACATCACACCTGCTGTACCCGGCTGGTCACACAGGCCAACCTTGAACGGTGCAGGAGGGACCACAGAGGGCAAATGTCAGGAGGCATGACAGGGATCATTGGTCATTTTGGAGACAGGCTACTGCAGGAGCTTTGGCCTTCAGTTGATGAGCTGTTGCTGCCAAAAGGAAACACTTTATTTATACCTCATTAAGATGAAGGCATTAATTGACTTAACAAATACTAAGTAGCTAGGACATATCAGGAATTGTTCTGGTCACAAGGGATATAGCAGTGACTAAAACAACAACATCTGCCCATGGAGTTTATAGATAGAGGATTAGAAATGAGTTATTAAGGGTTTACATAATAGTATGGCAGTGAGAGTGACCAAAAAAAAAAAAATCAACCTAGCAAGAGCACTGGGGAATGGAATGGGGAGTTGCAATTTTAGAGTAGCTGGAAAAGACTTCACTAATAAGGTGACATTAATCTGAGATAGAAAGGAGGTGGAGACACAAGCTTCATGGTTAATGCAAAGGAGGAAAGTTCTAGGCAGAGGAGGAGAGGGCACAGAAAGTGCAGAACGCCTGGGGCAGGTGTCCTTGGCATTTTGATGAGGAGCTAGGGAGGTAGGAGGATGTGTGACGGAGAGGTACCCTCTCTTAGGGCCTTGTGGGTGATTTTGACCCATTGTTAGGGGCCTTGTCTTTTACATATGTTCAGGGCTCAGCTATTCTGTTGCTTTGATTTCTAAGTGGAAGCCACTGACTGCTTCACATTTTTGTTGAGAATTCTAAAAGTCTAGATAAAAATTTCAAACACTACCATCCCAATTATTGATATTATCCAAAGACATAGTATGCACCTTCAGATACTAACTTTTACATTTCTTTCCTAGTTCCTTCAAAAGGACCAGATACTTGGAGAGAGTGGAGTTCTGATGGAAAAAATTTAATAATATATTGGAAGGTAAATATCTAATTTTCCTTGAATATTTAAATAACTTTATTATGCTAAATTACTTATATATGGTACTTGGGTTAGCAGGTTGCCAGGATTCCTCAGACTGGCTTAGTGTGCAGCATTGCTGAGAATGTAGCCTGGCTTCTAAAACCCTCAAATTTCTCATCACTGCAGTTGGACCACAGTCAGTGTAGGGAGGATGTCTGTCTCAGATTTGAGCATTCTTTAGTTGGATTTTATGAGGCCCGTAAAGGACAGAGGATTTCATGAATTCCATCGCTCTCACTTTAGTCAGAAATACAGCCAGAAACTACAAGTTAGAATCCCAAGTTTTTATGTTGCATTTTTTTCTTCAAAGAATAGGAAACTAACCTTTTATATGTATCATGTGTAATTTGTTTTCCCTTAAATAAATTGCATTATATTATGACAATTGTAAAGTTTTACATAGTTTTGCAAAATTTTAGGTAAAATATGAATTGCATTATATTTTACTAGTTTTTCCTTACTAGAGCAAACATTTTTGTTGCTGTATTTTTTTATCTCATTTATGGACATCCAAACCATGAACATTTGTTTTCTCCATCAGATTTCATAGGAGCAGTTTAAATACTGAGTTTTGTTATTGACGTCAGTACAGCTTTGAGTAAAGTGTAGTCTGTGAGCAAGTTGTGCACATGTTCCGTTGCTCTGAGGCTGTCTGTAAGTGACTCTCAATTCAGAAGTCCCTGGGCTACTCAGTTGACTCAGATTTCACAATAATTTTGTAACTGTTATACAAATTACTTCAATGTAGAGAAGTTTCAGAATATTGTTCGAAGGTTAACCAAGGATTTAAAATATTGACGTGATTCAGTGACTAGTTGATGATTGTGCCATATTTGGGTGAAAAATTAAGTTGTGGACATGTTGCGTTCCTTAAACATGTGCCAATGATATTGGAGCACGGTCCAGTCAGTAGTGGTTTGACTTAAGGCTCTGGAGCTCTGGAGAGATCAGAGCTAAAGACATATTTTTGAGTAGCTTATACATGGGATTGCTGGGGGAGAGCACACAGGGCAGAAAGAAACTAGGGTAGAAGCATAGGTGATGGCAGCATACAAAGGACTGGCAAAGGAGGAGGATCCAGCAGAGGAGACTGAGAAGGTCAGAAGGGCAGGAAAACCAGATGAAAGCAGTTTTCCAGAAACCAGGGGTGTCAGGGATGTGTGAAGAAGTGAATAGTATCAAATGAAGCCCATGGGTCTAAGGATGGTAATGAATAAACTGGGCCAGCCATTGGAGAACCACAGGGGAACCTCTGCTGGAACAGTGTCTTCAGCAGCGTATTAATGGCAGTGTTCTCTAGATCAGAGGGTCACATATATTGCCATATAAATTGGAGCAGTTTTTGGAAAAGTAGTTTAACAATATAAATAAAGAAGTCTGAATGTTTATCTTCTTTTATGCAATAAGTCCACTTTTGGGAACCCACATTAAAAATTATTCCTAGGGAGTTCCTGTCATGGCTCAGCGGTAACTCTGGCCCCGCTCAGTGGGTTAAGGATCCAGCATTGCCACGAGCTGTGGTATGTAGGTCCCAGACATGGCTCAGATCCCAAGTTGCTATGGCTGTGGTATATGCCAATCGCTGAAGCTCCGATTCGACCCCTAACCCGAGAACTTCCATGTAGTGCACCTGTGGCCCTAAAAAGCAAATGGTAATAATAATAGTAATCCTGGCTTTCCTGTTGTGGCTCACCCGGTTAAGGACCTGATGTTGTCTTTTCAAAGATGCAGATTCAGTCCTTGGCCTTGCTCAGTGGGTTAAGGGTCCAGCATTGCTGCAGCATGTGGCATAGGTGGCAGGTTTGACTTGGATCTGGTGCTGCCATGGTTGTGGCATAGGCTCCAATTAAACCCCTGGCCCAGGAACCTCCATATGCCACAGGTTCAGCCATAAAAAGAAAAAAAAAAAAAAGAATTAATCCTAACCATGAAAAGAAAAAAAAAGTGGCACCAAATGGTTCATTTTAGTATTGTGAAAAATTGAGACCTACTTGAATTTCATTTATTTAAGGAATATTCAAGTAAACTGGTAAAAACACTACATGAAATATAAAGCTATTAGAATGTATATAACTATATTAGTATGGATAAGTATATATTATTGAAAAGTGAAAAATAATATAAAATTATATAGTTTGTTTGAAACAATTGTAATGAAAGTCTCCATCTAGAAAAACAACTTGAAGGAAATATCAAAATGTAAGAATATTTAAGAGATGGAAGTGTGGGAGATTTTTCTTTTCTTCCAACTTTTGAATATTTTCAAAATTTTCTGTAATGAGCAAGTACTACTCATTGAGAAAACAGTAACTTTTAAAATGAGAAAACAGTAACTTTTAAGCAGTAAATGAGAAAACAGTAACTTTTAAGACACGTGATGCCATACTTTTTAAAGTTTAAGTAGAGCAGTGCTTCTCATAAATTTTTTTGCTTTGTTTCTGAAAAATGTGAGGCTAAATATTGTTTTGTTGCTAATTTTTATATTTCTGTGTGCTCCTACTGCTTACAGCACATATAGTTTTTTCTTCAGCATTGCTTTCCTGATTTATCCAGGTCTTGGTGGATTTTAAATCTGTGTTGAGCACTTGTTAACCACTTCATCTTTTCTGATGTTACTTTGTTAGAATTAGTGGCATGTCCAGTTTAGTTTCAAGGCCTTTCCTTGTCACACAATCAGTCTTTGCAGGTTTTTATAACAGAATTTGTTTTTCTGTTTTTCATAGCCTTTACCCGTTAATGAAGCTAATGGAAAAATACTTTCCTATAATGTATCATGCTCCTCAGATGAGGAAACACAGTCCCTTTCTGAGATTCCTGATCCTCAGCACAAGGCAGAAATACAACTTGATAAAAATGACTACATCATCAGTGTTGTGGCAAAAAATTCTGTTGGCTCCTCACCACCTTCTAAAATAGCTAGTATGGAAATTCCAAATGGTGAGTACTTAAGATAAAAGCAGTACATAAGAACAGGAAATTAAGGTGAATCATTTTGAAGGTATTGCTTACCTGTTGCTGCTGATAGGTAAGGAGGAACAAGCAGACTAACATCGAGTAGTCATTGAGAGCCATTAGTATTGACTTGAACCACCTACACTGATGGATAAAATAATGACTAAGCCCAGTTAGTTTAACACATAGTGTTGTAGAGTTGTCGTGGTGGGTATTACTCTTAGGAAGAAATATTTTAATAGTTTATCCAGATACCATTTTCATATATCTCCCCAAGACTGTGAGGGTTGATGCTTAAGTCAGCTGGGCTATTTTCAAACAGGTAGGAAAAACTACTCTTTTTAAATGGCAGCTTTATTGATAAGATATTCTTTATTAATAGGAATCCTTTTTGATAAGAAATTCTTCTTAAAACTAAATTAGATCTTCAGTATAAGCTTAAAAAACAATTGTGATGTAATTTTAAAATTTCTTAGCACCCCCCTTTAAGTTTGATGGATTACCAGTGATTAGACGGATCCTGCCTGGCTGCCTTGACAGGCTTTTGGTTTTTTTTTGTTTTGTTTTGTTTTTATTTATTTATTTATTTTCATTATTCAATGAATTTATCACATCTGTAGTTGTATAATGATCATCACAATCCAGTTTCACAGGATTTCCATCCCACAACCCAAGCACATCTCCCCACCCCCCAGACTGTCTCCTCTGGAGACCATAAGTTTTTCAATGTCTGTGAGTCAGCATCTGTTCTGCAAAGAAGTTCAGTCTGTCCTTTTTTCAGATTCCACATGTCAGTGAAAGCATTTGATGTTAGTGTCTCATTGTATGGCTGACTTCACTTAGCATGATAATTTCTAGGTCAATCCATGTTGCTAAAAATGCCGTTATTTCTTTCCTTTTAATGGCTGAGTAATATTCCAACGTGTATATGTACCACATCTTTTTTGTTTTGCTTTGTTTTTGGTCTTTTTGCCATTTTCGTGGGCCACTCCTGCAGCATATGGAGGTTCCCAGGCTAGGGGTCTAATCGGAGCTGTAGCCGCCGGCCTATGCCAGAGCCACAGCAACGTGGGATCCGAACCACATCTCTAACCTACACCACAGCTCATGGCAACGCCAGATCCTTAATGTACTGAGCAAGGCCAGGGATTGAACCTGCAACCTCATGGTTCCTAATCGGATTCGTTAACCACTGAGCCACGACGGTAAGTCCTGTACCACATCTTCTTGATCCACTCCTCTGTCAGTGAACGTTTAGGTTGTTGCCATGTCTTGGCTATTGAAAATAGTGCTGCAATGAACATCGGAGTACATGTGTCTTTGCGAGTCATGGTTTTCTCTGGATAGATGCCCAGGAGTGGGATTGCTGGATCAAATGGTAGTTCTATTTTGAGTTTCCTGAGGAATCTCCATACTGTTTTCCACAGTGGTTGCACCAATTTACAATCCCACCAACAGTGTACTAGGGTTCCTTTTCCTCCACACCCTCTCCAGCTCTTATAGTTGGTAGACGTCGATGATGGCCATGCTGGCCGGTGTAAGGTGGTACCTCATTGTGGTTTTGATTTGCATTTCTCTAATAATGAGTGATGTTGAACATCTTTTCATGTGTTTTTTTGCCATCTGTATGTCTTCTTTGGAGAATTGTCTGTTTAGATCTTCTGCCCATTTTTTGATGGGGTTATTTGTTTTTTTGGTATGGAGCTACAGAAGGTGTTTACAAAATTTGGAGATTAATCCCTTGTCAGTCGATTCATTTGCAAAGATTTTCTCCCATTCTGTGGGTTGTCTTTTCGTTTTGTTTAGGGTTTCCTTTGCTGTGCAGAAACTTTTAAGTTTAATTAGGTCCCATTTGTTTGTTTTTACTGTCAATATTCTAAGAGTTGGATCTGAGATGATGTTGCTGTCGTTTATGTCAGAGAGTGTTTGGCCTATGTTTTCCTCTAAAAGTTTTATACTGTCTGGTCATATATCTAGGTCTTTAATCCATTTGGAGTTTATTTTTGTGTATGGTGTTAGGGAGTGTTCTAATTTCATTCTTTTGCATGTGGCTGTCCAGTTTTCTCAGCACCACTTATTGAACAAGCTGTCTTTTCTCCGTTGTATATTCTTACCTCCTTTGTCATAGATGAGTTGGCTGTAGGTGCGTGGGTTGAATTCTGGGCTTTCTATCCTGTTCAACTGATCTATATTTCTGTCTTTGTGCCAGTACCATACAGTTTTGATGACTGTTGCTTTGTAGTATAGTCTGAAGTCAGGGAGCCTGATGCTTCCAGCTCCATTTTTCTTTTTCAGGATATCTTTGGCTATTCTGGGTCTTTTGTGCTTCCAAACAAACATTAAAATATTTTGTTCGAGTTCTGTGAAAAATGTCCGTGGTAATTTGATAGGGATTGCATTGAATCTGTAGATTGTCTTAGGTAGTATAGTCATTTTGATAATATTGACTCTTCCAACCCAAGAGCATGGTATGTCTTTCCATCTATTTGTGTCATCTTTGATTTCTTTCATCAGTGTCTTATAGTTTTCAGAGTACAGGTCTTTTGTCTCTTTAGGTAGGTTTACTCCTAGCTGTTTTATTCTTTTGGATGTGATGGTAAACGGGATTGCTTCCCTAATTTCTCTTTCTGGTCTTTCATTGTTAGTGTCTAGAAATGCTGTCTATTTCTGTGTATTAATTTTGTATCCTGCGACTTTGCCAAATTCGTGGATGAGCTCTAACAGTTTTCTGGCAGAGTCTTTAGGATTCTCGAGGTATAGTATCATGTCATCTGCGAATAGGGATAGTTTTACTTCTTCCTTTCCAATTTGGATTCCTTTTATTTCTTTTACTTCTCTGATTGCCGTGGCCAGGACTTCCAAAACTATGTTGAAGAGTAGTGGTGAGAGCAGACATCATTGTCTTGTTCCTGATCTCAGCAGGAATTCTTTCATCTGTTCACCATTGAGAATGATGTTAGCTGTGGGTTTGTCATATATGGCCTTTATTATGTGAGGTAGGTTCCCTCTATGCCCACTTTCTGAGGGGTTTTTATCAGAAATGGGTGTTGTGTATGGTGTTAGGGAGTGCTTTTTCCGCATCTATTGAGAGGATCATATGGTTTTTATTCTTCAGTTTGTTCATGTGGTGTATGACACTGATGGATTTGTGGATACTGAAGAACTTTTGCATCCCTGGGATAAATCCCACTTGATCATGATGTACAATCCTTTTAATGAATTGTTGGATGTGGTTTGCTAGTATTTTGTTGAGGATTTTTGCATCGATGTTCATCGGTGAAATTGGCCCGTAGTTTTCTTTTTATGGTATCTTTGTCTGGTTTTGGTATCAGGGTAATGGTGGCCTCATAGAATGAGTTTGGGAGTGTTCCTCTCCTCTGCAATTTTTTGGAACAGTTTCAGAAGGAGAGGTGTTAGCTCTTCTCTTAATGTTTGATAGAATTCGCCTGTGAAGCCATCTGGTCCTGGACTTTTGTTTGTTGGAAGTTTTTTATCACAGTTTCAATTTCAGTTCTTGTGATTGGTCTGTTCATCTTTTCTATTTCGTTTTGGTTTAGTCTTGGAAGATGGTACTTTTCTAAGAATTTGTCCATTTCTTCTAGGTTTTCTGTTTTATTGGCATATAGTTGAATATAGTAGTCTCCTGTGATGCTTTGTATTTCTGTGATGTATGTTGTTACTTCTCCTTTTTCATTTCTAATTTTATTGATTTGAGTCCTCTCTCTTTTTTGCTTGGTAAGTCTGGCTAGGGGTTTATCAATTTTGTTGATCTTTTCAAAGAACCAGCTTTTTGTTTCGTTGATCTTTTCTATGGTTTTCTTTGTTTCTTTTTCATTGATTTCTACTCTGATCTTTATGATTTCTTTCCTTCTACTAACTTTAGGTCTTGTCTGTTCTTCTTTCTCGAGCTGCTTGAGATGTAAAGTTAGTTTGTTTAATTGAGCTTTTTCTTGTTTCCTGAGGTGGACTTGTATTGCTCTAAACGTTCCTCTTAGAACGGCTTTTGCTGCATCCCATAGGTTTTGATGTGTCGTATCTTTGTTGTCATTTGCTTCTAGGTATTTTTTAATTTCCTCTTTGATTTCTTCAGTGATCCATTGGTTGTTTAGTAGCATGTTGTTTAGTTTCCACGTGTTTGTGTTTTTTGCAGTTTTTTTCTTGTTGATTTCCAGTTCTATAGTGTTGTGGTCAGAAAAGATGCTTGATATGATTTCAATTTTCTTAAAGTTACCAAGGTTGGATTTGTAGCCAAGGATGTGATCAATCTTAGAGAATGTTCCATGTGCACTTGAGAAGAATGTGTATTCTGTTGCTTTTGGATGGAATGTCCTATAAATATCTATTAAGTCCATCTGGTTTAATGTTTAATTCAGGGCCTGTGTTTCCTTATTAATTTTCTGTCTGGATGATCTGTCCATTGCTGTAAGTGGGGTGTTAAAGTCCCCCAGTATTATTGTGTTATTATTGATTTGTCCTTTTAAGGTTGTTAGCAGTTGCCTTATATATTCTGGTGAACCTATGTTGAGTATGTAGATATTTAAAATTGTTTTAACTTCTTCTTGAATGATCCTTTGATCGTTATGTAGTAACCTTCCTTATCCCTTAAAATAGTCTTCATTTTAAAGTCTATTTTGTCTGATATGAGTATTGCTACTCCAGCTTTCTTTTGATTCCCATTCACATGGAGTATTTTCTTCCATCCTCTCACTTTCAATTTGTGTGTGTCCCTAGAAGTGAAGTGGGTCTCTTGAAGACAGCATATATATAGATCTTGTTTTTTTTGTATCCATTCAGCCAGTCTATGTCTTTTGGTTGGGGCGTTTAGTCTATTAATTACTGATATGTATGTTCTTATTGCCATTTTATTAATTGCTTTGGATTTGTTTTTGTAACTCTTTCTTCTTCCCTTCTTGTCTTGTTCTCTCATCTTTTGGTGTGATGACTATCTTTAGTGTTGTATTTGAGTTGATTTTTCTTACTTTTTTGAGTATCAATTGTAGATTTTTGGTTTGCAGTTATTCTGGAGTTTTGATGTAAGAGTCTATACGTGTATGAGATTGTTTTAAGTTGTTGTTCTCTTAATTGCAAGTTCATCTCCAGTGTCCTCTATTTGTACCCACCTCTTCTCATGATTTCTGATTTTAATGGTATAATTCTGCATGGATGATTTCGTATCTTTACTGTACATATACCTTTACTGGTGAGCCTTGTCATTTGTGGTATTTTTGTTTCCTGTTGCTGATCTTTTCTTTCCTGCCTAGAGAAGTTCCTTTAGTATTTGTCATAAGGCTGGTTTAGTGTTGCTGAATTCTCTCAGCTTTTGCTTATCTGAGAAGGTTTTGATTTCTCCTTCAAATCTGAATGAGAGCCTTGCTGGGTAGAGTATTCTTGGTTGGAGGTTTTTTTCTTTTATCATGTTAAGTATTATGCCACTCCCTTCTGGCCTGCAGAGTTGCTGCTGAAAAATCTGCTGATAACCTTATTGGGGTTCCCTTGTATGTTACTTGTTTCTTTTCCCTAGCTGCTTTCAAGATTTTCTCTTTGTCTTTAATTTTGGTCAGTTTGATTATTATGTGTCTTGGGGTGTTCCTCCTTGGGTTTATTTTATATGGTACTCGTTGTGCCTCCTGGATTTGAGTGAGTGGTTCCTTTCCCATGTTAGGGAAATTTTTGGCTATTATCTCCTGGAGTGTTTTTTCTGTCCCCTTCTCTCTCTCTCTTCTCCTTCTGGCACCCCTATAATATGGATGTTGGTGCGCTTCACGTTGTCCCAGAGTTCTCTGAGACTCTGTTCATTTGTTTTCAATCTTTTTTTTCTCTTTTCTGTTCCACGTTCGTAATTTCTACTACTCTGTCCTCCACCTCGCTTATTTGTTCTTCTGCCTCCTGTATTCTGCTGTTAGCTGCTTCTAGTGAATTTTTTATTTCAGTTATTGTATTTTGCGTCTCTTCTTGTTTAAGTTTTATGTCTTGTATCTCTTTGGTTAGTGTTTCCTGTAAATTGTCCATCTTTGCCTCCAGTTTATTTCCAATGTCCTGCATCATCTTCAGCATCGACAGTGTAAAGTCTTTTTCCTGGAGAATAAGAATCTCCTCCTCACTTAGCTGATTTTCTGGGTTTTTTTTTTTTTTCTTTCTCCCTCATCTGAGTTATAGTTCTCTCTCTTTTCATTTTGATAGGTTTTTGGTGTGTTGACCTTTTTACAGATAATAGAGTTGTAGCCTCTCTTACTCTTGGTGTCTGCCCCCCATGTGGCTGAAGTGGGTATGGGGGCTTGCTGTGGGGTTCCTGATGGGAGGGACTGATGCCTGCCCACTGGTAGGTGGAGCTGATTCTAATCCCTCTGGTGGGTGGGGCTTAGTCTCTGGATGTGATTAAAGGCAGCTCTGTGCCTGAGGGGTCTTTAGGCAGCCTATTTACTGATGGGTGGGGTTGTGATCCCACCTGGATTGTTGTTTGCCCTGGAGCTTCTCAGTGCTGACTGAAGGGTGGGGCCAGACTTTCCCAAAATGGCCACCTCCAGAGAAATAAATACTGCTGAATATTCCCGAGAGCTTTGCCTTCAATGTCCTTCCCTCACAACAAGCCACATTCACCCCTGTTTTCCCAGGATGTCCTCCAAGAACTGCAGTCAGGTTTGACCCAGATTCCTATGGAGACTTTGCTTTGCCCTGGGACCCAGTTGACATAAAAGTCCATGTACGCCTTTTAAGAATGGGGTCTCCGTTTACCCCGTCCTGTGGAGCTCCTGCACACAAGCCCCACTGGCCTTAAGTGCCAGATGTTCCAGGGGCTCTTTCTCCCAGTGCCAGATCCCCACATGTGGGATTTTGATGTGGGGCTCAGAACTCTCACTCCTTTAGGTGAGTCTCTGTGAACCAGTTAGTTTCCAGTCTGTGAGGCTTCCCACCCGGGAGGTATGAGGTTGTTTATATCACGTAATCACCCCTCCTACATCTTGATGTGGCCTCCTCTTTGTCTTCTGGAGTAGGATATCTTTTTTAAGGTTTCTGGTCCATTTGGTTGAAGATTGCTCAGCCTTTAGTTGTGAATTTTGTTGTTTTTAGGAGAGCAGTTGAGCTCCAGTCCTTCTATTCCACCATCTTAATCCCATCCGACAGGCTTTTGAATCAGGAGTTTTCAGTGCCACCCCTGCCTCCTCTCTGAGTTAATTCCTCTTCTGAGTCATTCCCTGCCCACCCCCCACCTTGCTGTCGTCCCACACTATGGCCACCTGCTCCTAGAGAAAGAACAATTGGTCCAATGTGGGTCCTGAGTATCTTTTCAGTTCTTGCTTGAGGCAGTGTCTTACTGCTTGTTAAGTAACTGGTTCTTTCCTTTGTTTCAGTAGGTCATGGGTACATTAGAAGTAAGGAATGGAAGCACACAATCCGTTTCACAGACACACAACACCAGAAAGAAGGGTCCGCGGGCAGTGGTGTGGAGGCAAAAATAACAAAAGGGAGAGATGTGTGAACACACAAAACAAGATAACCTACTGATTTAGAATAGGTATTTCACAGCCCTCACAACAATAGGCAACAGCTATATTATCTTTTTAATTCAGGAACTATATTCATACCTCTACTCTGTGTCTCTCAGGAGATAGTAATTTATGGAACTAACAACAGTCTGGTCATCAGTCTTCAGACAGTTACTGAAGCCCAGACAAATGATTATTCCCTGAGGCTCTCCCAAGTTGGAGACCTTGCAGCCTCAGCTGAAGTTTACGCTGTGGATTTTAGTTACATTGAGCCAGGAAGTTGTCATATCCAAAGTCTTCTCTGTTCCAAGCCAGATTGCTGTCTTGTGTCCAGTAGTAGTTGCTTGTGCATGCATTTTGTTAAAAAACCCTTTCCATGGCTTTTTCCTGAACCCTTAATATATATCAATTATAGAAATTACTTCTAGAGTTCCCTCTGTGGCGAAGCAAGTTAAGGATCTGCCATTGCTGCAGCTGTGGTGCAGGTCTCAGCTGTGGCCCAGGAACTTCCATATGCTGTGGGGCTGAAAAAGAAAAAAAAAATTACTTTTTTCTCCTATTACATGGAAAATTTCCCTCTCCCCTTTGACCACGCTGTCCTAACCATGCTATTTCCTCACCCCCAGCCTTGGGCCTCCCTTATCACCTCGGCTGAGATAGGCAACTTGAGGAAGCCAGACTTGGCCCCCTTCCGCTAACCTCCACAGCACCCCCTCTGTACTCTAGGGGTGCTTTTTCCTCTCCACCACATTCATCCCTGCCCGGCTCCAGAATCCCTTCAGTCACCTGCCCACAGGGCAGCAGTCTGCCTTCCATCATTCACTGCATTGCGCTGCTGCTCTGCAGGGTCTGTGCCCCAGGCTGGAGCTGCAGGGACGAGCCCCCCTGCTCTCATGGTGCTCACATCCACAGGGGTGACGATGGGAGGGGTTCTGACCTGCCCTCGCGCTCTTCACCAGCTTCCCACCTGCCCTCTGACCCGTTTCCATGCCGTGCCCCTCTAGTGCCCGTATGCCCTCTGCCCCAGCCTGCATGGCTCTTGATCTCCATGTCCCAGCCCTGCTCTATCCCTACCTGATCCTCTGTGCTTTTCTGTTGTTTTCTTCCAGCTGCCAGGTTAATCTGTGTGTACAGGTAATTGCCATAGTTAAAAAGAGCAGTAGTGCTTCTAAACTTTGCTAACAGTTCATCTAGTTAGCAAAAAGAGCCAGACTACATTACGATATCTGTACAGTGAGGTCATTTTTATAACTCTTGCCCATTTTCATGAGATTTACTTAAAATATTTTTAACACGGGTAAAATATCCTTCTGTCTTGAAGCTGATCTCAAAGTAGAGCAGGCTGTTGGAATGGGAAATGGGATTCTCCTCACTTGGAATTACAACCCCAACATGACTTGCGACTACGTAATTAAATGGTGTAACTCATCTCGGTCTGAACCCTGCCTCATGGACTGGAAAAAAGTCCCTTCAAACAGCACTGAAACTGTAATAGAATCTGGTAAGTGTCTCTCAGAGTTCTTCAAGATACTTCTAAATTTACTTTTTATCAGGATAACATTGGTTTATACCGTCATGTAAGTTTCACGTGTACACCACTACTTCTGTCTACACCGTAGCATGCTCACCACCAAAAAATACATTTCTAACAAGAGCAACACATGGAGTGACTGGTTGCAGCTCAGTGACTGTAGCCCTTCACCACTGGGCTGGGTGTGGGTTGGTTTATCTTTTCTGGAAGGTGGTTTGTGGCAGTATTTGTGTAAAGCGATTCATAGGCTTTGATCTAGTCATTACTTGTCTAGGAATTTATTATAAGAAATAATCTGAGAGCACAGATTTGCATCTAAGAATGTTCAACACAACATTATTTATAATTGTGAGAATTGAAAACAACCCAAGCAGCCGATAGGAAAATGAGTAATTTATGGCACAGTTACAGAATGGAAAGGTAAGTAGCACTAAATATTTAACAGCAGAGGGAGATGCTCATAAAAGAAGCAGACTGCAAAATTGTAAGCACTGTGATCTCAACTCACTGTCTTTTTGCCCTTGTTTGCCCAGGGCCAGGTCTCTGAGCACCATGGACTTGCACTCATTACTACCTGCCCTGATGTAGCTCAAGGGCACAGTGGTGGGCAGGGTGCAGCGCCCAGTGCCTGACTGCTAAGGAGCCCATACAGTGACCTGCCCTGATACTGTGCCACCTGAGGTTCAGCCAGGAGGCCTTCATGGTAACTTCCAGGCTTGTCCTTTGCAGTTATAGCCCTCCCTCCACTGTCACTGCCCTCTGAGTAGCTGATGAGAGCAGCCTGTGCCTCTGCCTTTGGGAATTCTGGAACCTGTTAGTAGTGAGCTTCTTGACGTCATCACTTCTCCGTCAGGTGTTAGTGAAGCTCAGGAGAGCCAGCAGCTGCTGATTTCCTCCTTTCAGGGAGCACATTCTGCTCATTTACTTTGTTCACTCTCAAATGGTAAGGGTGAGCCCCGTTCACTGATTCCTACATGTGGCTGCAGATTATTTTCCAGTTCTACTTGGAGTACAGCCAAACTCCTTCACATGGGTAACTGGCCAAGACCCTGACAGTTGTTTTTTTTTTGTTTTTTTTTTTTGGTCTTTTTAGGGCTGCACCTGCAGCACATGGAGCTTCCCAGGCTAGGGGTCAAATCAGAGGTACAGCTGCCGGCCTACACCACAGCCACAGCAACACCAGATCCGAGCCACATCTGCAAACCTACACCACAGCTCACAGCAACGCCGGATCCTTAACCCACTGAGCAAGGCCAGCAATCAAACCCGAATCCTCATAGATACTAGTCAGGTTCATTAACCACTGAGCCACAATGGGAACTCAGCCTTTATCCTTTCTTATAGCAAATATACTAACTGGTGTGCCCAGCCGCACCCTGCTCTCCTCTTCCCTGCCCCTTGCCTTGTGTTTCCCTCACGTGTCTGCCTGAGCCTGACACATTGGAAGTATACTCTAAAATCTTGACCACTCTTCCATCCTTTCTCACCTGGGCTTTGAGAATAATCTGCATGGACCAGGCAGAGTGGAGTGATGTGGAGATGTACCTCTTTAGGTAAAATATCTAGGATATAAATGTAAGCTGAGACCTGTAGGATGGGAAGGAGGACTTGCACTGCCAAGACAGATGAGCAAAGGCCCTGCTGCGGCTGAAAGAACAAAGGCTCTGAGAAGTTGGGTAACTTGCCCAAGGTCACAAAACTCGTTTTTGATCACACCAGGAATTTAACTTTAAAGCAACTCAGAGCTATTCAGAGCTTTAAGAGGCTGGGGATTTTTGTCTTTTATTTGCAGCTGCTAGGACACAGTGTGGCCACAATAGGCATGTTTCCTCTTCCTTTCTCATCTACTCTTTCAACTCTCCTCTCCCTTTTATGATCTCAAAACATTGTCCCAATGCTCTAAACCACTCAGACTCTTTTCCTTTTTAAGGTGGCTGAACCCTATAGAATATTGATATGCATAATTATAACATAAAACTGGTTTTACTAACAGACATGCAGTGTAAAATCAGACCCTCAAGCATACTTGTCCCCAAAGAGAAAAGTTGCAAAGAGATTTTAGAGGTTGACCATCTTCCTTTTGAGCCTGTAGACCACTGGTGTTCTGAATCAGAGAGTGAGTGCTTTAACCATACGAGAGTAATGGTACTCCACAAATTAGATGCAGCCCTGTTAGGCTGCCATTTCCCCCAAAGCAGTCTCTTCTTAGATCACTGCTGGTGAGCTACTAAGTACCCTTCAAGGCGCTGTTCAAATAGCACCTCTTGGTGGCTCTTTTCTGATCTTCTTAGATTCATTTGATGCCTCATTGAAAGGGCCACACACAGGCTATGAGAGGTCCCTCTAGTCTAACACAAGGTCTTAGAGTTACCCCCCCCCCTCGTCTGTCTTCCCACCTCTCTGCCAGCCGCTCCAGGCCAGGGGCCTTGTTATGTCCACCTCTGTGGTCCCAGCACTTCCCCCGTTGCATTGTATTGAAGAGGCATTTTAAAATGACCAACTTAGATTAAAGTTAAGTTCTGCTCTTGCTTGTCTTGTGGAGTTAACTCAAGGACACTAATGGTGATGCTGTAAATAGAAATAGACTTTAAGGCCCATTTCCTTTAACACTGTAGTGTCATGGTAGAGTGGAAATTTTAGTATCTGCTTCTTGGAAAGAAAGATACGTTCTTCCTCACAGGAATATCAGCGGGTTCCTTCCAACCCAAGAAGAACGCTAGTTAGGGAAGAACTTTTCAGAGTCATGATATGCACCTGAGACAGGTTAGAAAACTAACCCTAGACCAAATCTGGGAAGAAGTTGTCATTGCTTCATTTGAAGGAACAAAATGAAAGTCTTGATTACCATTTTTCCCCTTCAACGTGATGTCATGTTACAGCCCTAAACTTTTCATTACAGCAGAGGTGAATGCATTTAATTTTGGTTGAACCAGTTTTCACTCTGGATATTTACCAATTTTTAAAATGCAGGTCTGTTTGTGTGTGTGTATATATATTTTATTTATTTATTTTTTGCTTTTTAGGGCCACATTTACGGCAAATGCAAGTTCCCAGGCTAGGGGTCCAATCAGAACTATAGCTGCCAGCCCAAGCCACAGCCACAGCAACGCAGGATCCGAGCTGTGTCTGCCACTTACACCACAGCTTATGGCAGCGCCAGATCTGCAACTCACTGTGCAAGGCCAGGGATCAAACCCAAGTCTTCATGGATACTAGTCAGTTTTGTTTCTACTTTGCCACAATGGGAACTCCCATATTTCTATAATTTTTTTAAAATTAGCTTTGGAGGAGTTCCCATTGTGGCGCAGTGGAAACGAACCCAACTAGGAACCATGAGGTTTACGGGTTTGATCCCTGGCCTTGCTCAGTGGGTTAAGGATCTGGCGTTGCCGTGAGCTGTGGTGTAGATCATAGACGAGGCTCTGATCCTGCATTGTTGTGGCTGGTGTGTAGGCCAGCAGCTGTACCTCCAATTTGACCCCTAGCCTTGGAAGCTCCATATGCTGCACGTATGGGCCTAAAAAGCAAAAAAAAAAAAAAAAATTAGCTTTGGAAACTTCAGAGTGAGTTATTATAAATATGAATGACAAATATTCATAGTAATATGTACTTATGAAAGCTTGCTGATTGTTTTCATCTTATAGATCAGTTTCGACCAGGCATAAGATATAATTTTTTCCTGTATGGATGCAGAAATCAAGGATATCAATTACTGCGTTCTATAATTGGATATATAGAAGAATTGGGTAAGTTTTCTTAGAGTTCAAGGCATAACGAGAAATTATAAATATTTAATAATTGTAAGATTGAATTCTAAAAAGAGATTGAATTATTTATTAGTTCAAGGAAGAAAAATAATTTGTAAAACTAAAATTATAATTACTTACTCTTCATTTCTTCAGTGTTTATATTTCGCAGTTTTACTGTTGTCATTGAGAAAATTCTTAATTTGGGTGTCAGAAAATACTTAATTTGTACTTATACAAATTTAAAAACTGTTAATTTAAAACTAACAATAAAGAGGGGAAATGTAAATGAAGTCTATTTAAGTAGCCACTTAAAGATTTTACATAGGTTACCTCCCTAGATATGTATCACTTCTAAAAGTTGTAGTTCTACCTTTGTGTCTTCACAGCAAAAGTGTGATAATATCTATGAAAGTTTATGATTAAATAGAGAATGAAATTCTAATTCCAAGTTAGCTGTCTTTGAAGCTAAAAATCTCATTAGACTTTAATGCTTTGGAGTTCTTTGGTAGCCTAGAGGTTAAGGATTCTGCAGGCAAGGCTGGAAAAAAGAAAGAAAGAAAGAAAAGAAAGAGAGCGAGAGAGAAAGAAAGAAAGGAAGGAAGGAAGAAAAGAAAAAAACCTAAGGTCATGCTCTGTATCAGTAAACCCTCATTTAGCTATTGACTTTTTTCCTTCTACAGCTCCAACTGTTGCACCAAATTTTACTGTTGAGGATACATCTGCAGATTCAATTTTAGTGAAATGGGAAGATATTCCTGTGGAAGAGCTTAGAGGCTTTTTAAGAGGATATTTATTTTACTTTGAAAAAGGAGAGAGAGATACATTTAAGATGGAGGGTTTGGAATCAGGTAGGTAAATTACTAGAATAATTATACTATTTCTTGTAAGTTCTTTATTAAACTACAAAAAAAAAAAGAAAAGAAAAAGAGGGAAGAAAATGCTGCTGAGTAGTTTATACTGAATTCCAAAACTCTCTGAAAAATAGGAAAGTGAATATGCAGTCATTTGATGAATATGAGAATTTTAAGATTCTTATATCACATGTGATAAATGGCATGTAGTCTTTCAGAAATCATTTAAATCCAAATCTTTGGATTGAGTCTCATAGGACAGAGACGATCTCTGACTAATCTTGCATGATCCATAACATATAGCATCTTATGAAGATTGCTTAAAAAAAAAAAAGTCTTCCTGTACTTGTAATGATGGAGGAGAAAACTCAGGAACCTAACTAATGGCCTGGAAGCCTCCTCCTATCTGACAAGAACCATCCACACAGCCATGGCCCTACTGACTTAATTGTTGATCAGGGATAATGTGTATGTCCATTAAATCTTGAAAAGTACAGTCAGTCCTTGACAATTGGTTAGTGTGTTATGTCCAGGGACCTTTGAGAATCCTCAGATTTATAATACAGAAATGTTTATCGCAGACTTTTGGCTTTAAACTCTAAATTATATTTCTGTTGGGAATCAGATGTTTCTTATTCATGGCTGAACAACACAGGCGTATCATGTCTTCAATTTGAGAACTTTCATTTTCCCAACTAACGACCTCTCCTTGGCAAGAAATCATTTGAATTATTTAATGCCTGTCTGACAAGTAGAGAACAACAAGGCTGCATGGAAATGCTGATCAACTGGGCACTAGCCGAGTCACCTCCCAAGAGCAGCTGCAAATGCACCTCCTCCAGATGACCAGGTTCTGCATTTCCTCAACCTTCAAAGTTGAGGGACGCCCTAAAGATCAGATTCTGCAAACATCCAGAGTCTAGTGTAATTTCCTTCAGATTTTCAGAAATTTTATAATTGAACCAGTTAAAATTCTAGCATGTAGACTTCTAGTTAGGGTGGATTAGTTGCTAAAATTAGAGTAAAATAGAAAAAAAAAAAATGCTTAAAGCCACAAAGAGGAATTCCTATTGTGTATCTCAGTGGGTAACAAACCTGAGTAGTATCCATAAGGATGTGGGTTCAGTCCCTGGCCTCTCTCAGTGGGTTAAGGATCCTGCATTGCTGTGGCTCTGGCGTAGGCTGGCAGCTACAGCTCCAATTTGAGCCCTAGCCTAGGAATTTCCATTGCTACGGGTGCAGCCCTAAAAAGCAAAAAAATATATGTATATATTTTTTTAGGCCACAAAGACACACAACTTAAGAAGCAAAAAAGAGGATTTGGAAACATTGACGTATGGAAGTTGGCCAAGTGGCCTAGAGGATGGGGAAATCTAGGTGGACAGTCAGGGATCAGTGAGAAGTAATTTGGTTCATCCTACAGGCCAACGATTAGGATGCATCTGGCCTGAACAGAAGGAATTGATTGAAAGTCTGTGGAAGGAACAGTTAGAAGCCCCAAGTTCTACGCCAGCTCTGAGCTGCTCATGTGACTGCCCTCCCCTGCTTGAGAACAAGAGGTTTATTCTGAATCAGAGAGCCTTCTGACAGGGGACACCGTAATAAACAGTATGACCTGCCCTCTTCTTCCTTCCCACCTAATTAATAGGACTTCAGCTAGGCCTACTTCCCGGATAGGTGATGAGAGGATCAGAGTAAATGGCTCCTGAGGAAAGACATAAAAGATGCTGTTATTTGGGGTATTATCCTAATGAAAAGCCAGGAACCCACCTGGTCATTCCCCACCAGTGATGAGTAAAGCCCACCAACCAATAAACCCCACCTATGCACATCAAGCTTCCAGTGCACCTTTTAGTGGCTCACCCTTGAACATGACAAATGGACAGGGATAATTAGGTGGTTGAGATATCTGCTAACATGAAAGACACCAGGAGAAGTAAGAGGAAACAGATGCAGTGTGGACTGGAGCAGATAATGTCTAAAATTTAAAAGTGAGCATTGCCAATCTAAGTTTATTTCAAAATATGCAAGTTAGTACCCAGAGAAACCAGTAACTTGATTTTAAAGTGATTGTAGGTGGGTACTGACAGAAAACTGCTACTTTTGGTTATTAGCTACATAGTGTGATTTAGTTTTTAAACTATTGTATTATTTTGGTTAAATTTTAAAAACAATAGTTTAAATAGTTCTTCACGTTTCCCTTCAGAATGATTCACAGGCTTCCTCACTAGTGTCTCATTTGAGAACTCAGGCACACTGCCTCATTGCCTGCACACTTTGGGGCCATTTCTTTCGATGTCTGTTCTTGCTCCCTAGAGTTTCTCACTTGGCTCACAGGCACCATCAACCTGAGTGATAGTGTCCCCGCCCCAGTGACTTTTGGTTGGGTGGGATTTCATACTCTGAGAAAGAGAAGAGACTTTTATTGATCGCCCGCTATATGCCAGGCAGTATTGTAGAGAATATGCACAGAAATTTCACACAGCCCTGAGAGGTAAGTTGTGATATTCTATTTCACGTTGGAGAAACTCAAGGTCAGAGTGGTTTAAATGATAGGCCTGTAACATAGCTACTGACTGGCAAAGATGGAACTTTGAACACGGCTCTGGCTGGCTCCATGGGCTTGGTCCTGAGGTGGCCAGCATTCACTCATTTAAAAAGGATATGGGTATGACAGGTTTGAGTAACCATGTGTTTAAAACGGTGTAGAGATCACTAATAATCTTCTTCACTTTAAAAATAGGTCGTTCTGACGTAAAGGTTAAGAATATTACTGACATATCCCAGAAGACACTGAGAATTGCTGACCTTCAGGGTAAAACCAGTTACCATCTAGTCTTACGAGCCTATACAGACGGAGGAATGGGCCCAGAGAAGAGCATGTTTGTTGTGACAAAGGAAAATTGTGAGTTAAATGTTGCCATTGAGTTGCTTTCCATATTTGAATGCATTGTGTTTCTAGCTGTTGGTTTTAAAATTTCAGGGTTTTTTTGCACTTTTATAGTGGGTAGAAGGCAGTGTTAAAAGGGCATTAGGATGACTTCATATTTATTATCAGTAATCTGAAGCTTATGGCCTAACGAGTACTTGAGAGAGTAATGAATTAAAGATGCATGTGAAGTCTAGAATTCTAAGTTCATGTTGAATTTATATAATGGTCAATAGTTTTAAATTTTTCTGCCGGAAATATTCTGTGATTTTAACATATCAAGGAAGAGTGTAAGAAATATCCTTTTAAAAAAGTATAAAGCACAACACTAACAAATTTAAGATGGAAAGCGGAGAAGAGTGATAGACTTGACTAGCTTGTCAACAGCCAGGACCTTTAGATCATAAGTGTATTTTCTAGGTGTTACCATCATGGCTCAGCAGTTTTCAAACCCAACTAGCATCCATGACAACTTGGGTTCAATCCCTGGCCTCACTAAGTGGGTTAAGGATCCGGCATGGCCATGAGCTGTGATGTAGGTCGCAGATGTGGCTCGGATCGTGCATTGCTGTGGCTCTGGCAGGTACAGCTCCGATTCGACCCCTTGCCTGGGAACCTCTGTATGCGGAAGGTGCTGCCCTAAAAAAGACAAAAAAAAATGTTTTTTTCTAGCCCTGGGTTGGAATTCACATTCACCCTTAAATAAAGGACCATGTGGAGATGATTCTCAGCTGGGGGTGATTTTGCCTTCTAGGAGACACTTGGCAATGCCTGGTGACATTTTGGTTGGAGCTACTGGTATCTAGTGGTTGGAGACCCACAGATGCTGTTAAACTGCCTACAGTGCATGGGACAGCCTCCTCTTTGCAAAACACATGACAAAGAAGTATCTCCCAGAGGTGTTAGTAGGGTCAAGGTAGAGAAGCCCTGCTCTAAAGAACATAAAAATTATTACAGCACTTTTTAAAGGTTATGTTTGCGTAGTTTTTTATTTTCCTTGGAGCAGTTAGGATTTTTTTTCATCAAGTAATCTACTGACTTAATCTTGTAGTATGAATTTATTCCATAGTTAATACTAAAAAATGGTGATTTTAACATTTTCAATATTCTTTTCAGCTGTGGGATTAATTATTGCCATTCTCATCCCAGTGGCAGTGGCAGTCATTGTTGGAGTGGTAACAAGTATCCTTTGCTATCGGAAACGAGAATGGTAATGATTTGCTACTCTTGCTGTTTTGTTCTCAGGGGCATGTTTATTTAGTTTATGTGTTAACATATAAGTTTTTGGTGGAAAGTAGGTAGTTAAAAAATACCTGTATTAGTCAGAATTAATGTTGGAGTTAATATTAAGCAAGAACATGGCACATTATTTTCAGGTTTTAAAGTTAACAAGGTGAGTTCCCATCATGGCTCAGTGGTTAACGAATCCAACTAGGAACCATGAGGTTTTGGATTTGATCCCTGACCTTGCTCAGTGGGTTAAGGATCTGGCGTTGCCGTGAGCTGTGGTGTAGGTTGCAGACACAGCTCGGATCCCACGTTGCCATGGCTCTGGTGTAGGCCGGCGGCTACAGCTCCGATTAGACCCCTAGCCTGGGAACCTCCATATTCCGTGGGAACAGCCCTAGAAATGGCAAAAAAAAAAAAAAAAAGGTGAAAGTGTAAATTTTTCCCTATAGTATTTACTAATTAAACTAATAGCAGTTGTGCTCAAAAAAAATATTTACAGGCCTAAGTATGTCAGTAGTTATATATAAGATTAAATGTAATTTAATGATCACAATTTCCCTTGTTTTGGTGCTGACCTAGTTAGAAAATCCAGTCATTTATTTATTTATTCAACAAATAGGCACAGCCCCTCGCATGGAAAGGGGGATATAGTAGTGAACTAAATGAGCATGGTCCTTAGACTTAGAGGAGAGTGGGAAGGACGTTAAACCCATGCTCAGTGAATGAATACATGCATACAAAGTGGGCTTGGGGGCCGGGAAGGCAGGGGCACCATGAGAGGAGAGGAGCAGGGACCCATCTCAGTGGAGGTGATCAGCTGGGGCTCCTGGTGGATTCTGCTGGATCAGGGTCCTAAAGGGTATGAAGAGGGGAAAGAATGGGCCAGACAGAGGGAACAGCTTCTGTGAGGGCCCAGAGATTGGAAAGAGCTGATCCTCTGGAGAGAGAGAACTGTGTGTCAGAGTGCAGCGAGAGGGTGAGAGTGGTGTGAGCTGAGGTGAGGTGAGCGGGCTCAGGGGCAAGTGCCTAGTGCTTGACCAGCCCAGCTGCCGGAACTGGGCTGGGGGGCTGTGTTCATGCTGAGACTGTTCTCACTCGCCTTAAAACTGCTGTCATCTGTGATAAAGAAGAAAATGTACACTAGCAATCCTGGCTTGTAAATCAGAATAGTAATAGTTCAGAACTATAGCATACCCTGTTTTGGTGACCATATTCTCGTTATCAAAAATCACATTTTAAAAATGATTTCAATGCAAACAAAGATAAAATAAGCAGATAGTTTAGAAGTTAGAGCATTTTGGACTTATTTTAACAAAAATTTTTTTTCTGCAGGAATTTCAAATAATCACTGGTTCTTTTTATCAGCTATGGGGCACTGAACAAATTTCATTTTTGTTTGCATTCAGTTGCTCCTCAAGATTAACAGCCTTCCTTTTTCTAATAGCTCAGGGCCTATTTTCAGCAGTGGAGGACTGCATAATGCAAATATGTTCCAAGTAGTCAGCCATGCTTAGTCCGGTCTGCAGTGTGCATATTTTGATTAGATGAGTAATGCCTGTATTGGACTTTCGACTTGATAGCATAATCACCATTTTAATTCTTTGCATTTTCATTTTCATAAGATATTACAGTTCTAGAAATAAAGGTACTGTTTCTAATTTTCAAATAGAACCTCTCAATGCATTGTTTCAAAAGCTGTTGGTGACTGATCACACTGAAAATCATCTTCCATTTTTACCTCAAATGTTCATTGATGTATTCAAAATAAGCCTGATAACTTATTAACTTATTTGTTGTCTAATTGGTGATCTTATTATTAAATGTGCTTAATCTTTATTTAAAGGATTAAAGAAACCTTCTACCCTGATATTCCAAATCCAGAAAATTGTAAAGCTCTTCAGTTTCAAAAGAGTGTCTGTGAGGTAATCCTTTATTTTCTTACATTTACCTTTGAAGTATTGACTTCCTTTTTTTTAGTCTTTTGTGAAAAGTTTTTAACATGCAGATATCACCCAAAGTAAAATGTATTGAGAAAATAGCAGAGCTTTAACATCTGCTGAACTTCTGAAATTATTAATTTTAATTTTATACTGTACTGTCCCCTTTTTTTCCACTACTGTTGAGCAAAGGAAAACACCGATGTAGAAAAAAAAGTAGCTTTGCTCTATTGTGCACTACAGAATAGTAGAGACACATTTTTATTAGCAGCTGTGGAAAAAAAATGTTTCTTTTTGTAGGAGGGGCATTACAGCAGCTTTTGTGCCATCCCTAATCCATTTTAAAATTTATTTCTAGGGAAACAGTGCTCTTAAAACATTGGAAATGAATCCTTGTACCCCAAATAATGTTGAGGTTCTGGAAACTCGATCAGCAGTTCCTAAAATAGAAGATACAGAAATAATCTCTCCAGTAGCTGAGCGTCCGGAAGAGAGCTCTGATGCAGAACCCGAAAACCATGTGGTTGTGTCCTATTGTCCACCGGTCATTGAGGAAGAGATAGGGAACCCAGGAGTGGATGAAGCCGGCGGGGCCTCACAGGTCATTTACATCGACGTCCAGTCCATGTACCAGCCTCAGGCAAAACCAGAGGAAGAACCAGAAAATGACCCTGTGGTGGGGGCAGGCTATAAGCCTCAGATGCACCTCCCCATTACCTCTACTGTAGAAGATCTGGCTGCAGATGATGACTTAGACAAAATTGCAGCTTACAGACCTCAGGCAAATGTAAATACTTGGAACTTAGTATCTCCAGACTCACCTAGGTCCACAGACAGCAACAGTGAAATTGTCTCTTTTGGAAGCCCCTGCTCCATTAACTCCCGACAATTTTTGATTCCTCCTAAAGATGAAGATTCTCCTAAATCCAGTGGAGGAGGGTGGTCCTTTACAAACTTTTTTCAGAACAAACCAAATGATTAACAACAGTGTCCCCCGACACTCCAGTCTGCCATCTCAATAAGCTCCTGTTGCCAGTGCTGCCGCAGCAGCACTGGGTGTCTTGGAGGGATCCTGTGAAGCATGGTTAGTGAGGTGGATGTCACTCACAAGAGTTACACTGCAAGTGTTCATGTGCTTTTAATGTAGTCTAAACGCCAAAATTCAGTAACTCAGAAATTCAGTCCACACAACTCATGGTTGGGAGCTATCTGTGATTCGAGCCAGAGAATTCTCATGTTGTTCTGCCTTCAAGAAGCATTTCACTAATGAAAACTGCCTGGTCCATATGTGCAAGACAAATCCCACAGCAACTGTATTCTGTTCTATTGTTCATCATCAGGTGTTCTCATGCATATGCTTTTTGGAATTGTAAGCAGATTTGCAGGCAAGGGAGAAAAATGTCAAAGTAACAGATGAGGTTTATTTGCCTGGCATTTGCTCCATTCTAGGTGAAAGCCAAGCATAGATTTTAAAACTTTGACCATTATTCTTTATCCACTGCATTTTAAAAAAATTAATATAATTTTAATATAGCAACAGCTCTTTAGTGTTTTGTTTGATAACGTATGCTGATTTCCGTGCCTACTGTATAATGGTTATCAGTTTTCTCAGGGGTACAAACTTGGAAAATGAGCGTGACACTGACCAGCCCAAATCAGAATCATGTCTTCTCTCTTTGGTAGGTTTTTCAAACTGTTCCATTATTTTTTATGCTAGCTTCCCTAATTAGGGTGCCCTAATATTTAAAACTTAAATTTCCAAGACTATGGATACTGAGTTTTCAAAAAAAATCATTATTGGCTCTTTTGTTTTTGTTGACACAGGTCAGTTTTATAATATATGAACAAATTCAATATTATTCATAAACATATAATTCCAGTGATTTACTATTTCAAATGACTACTAAGCAATATCTGGCACCATTAGCTCTCTGGATAGTTCAGATTGGCCTCGGTTCCTCCTGACAAGACCGTGCATTGAGCCCCATTGCCCAGGCAGTGACGATCTTTGACACCTTCTGGCAGGTACCTCCTGCTCTGCTCCTGCAACCTTAGCAGTTCCTCCCGCTTAAAGGATCATCAGTCCAGACTATTTGATTCCGTCCTCAGACTTTTAAATATTAAAACTAAAAAAATAAGGATTCTTACAGGGACAGTTACTCGAGGGCTATTTCATGCAGGGCTTGGAGTCAGTGGGCCTACTTGTATTAAAGGCGCAGAAGTTGCTCTGCTAACTCTAGCACAGCACCCTCTGCCCTCTGATTTTCAGAAGTGATGTCTAGAATGAATGTGGTTCTTGGAAAAGCAAAACTGAAAAACTAAAAAGCATTATCTTGCATTTTCCCTGCCCTCAGGTTGTCTTTGTATTTTGTCTTTTGAGAGTTAAGGCAAAAGTACTTTAAAATTTGGAAGATCTGAGTAAGTCAAGATATGCCCTTTTTAAAATCATCTGAGGTTCTGTAATGTACTTACAAATAATGGATCAGTTATTTTTTTTTTCCAACATAATGTATCATTATAAAAAGCATATTGTGGAAAAAAGGCACAATATGAGTGACAAGGGGCAAAATCTATTTAGGTACTCTGTTTATGAACCCTGATTTTAATTGCTAGGATTCAATTAAATCCCTGAGCTTCCTGATATATAAACATGTGGAATGAAATACAATTAATTAGGTATACACATAGTGTAGTAAAACTGCATGATAATTTTCAACAATGAAAATTGTATCCAACCAGAGCACCTCTGAACAGATCACCCTGTCCTCATTTCTCCTGTTGGGCTCCTTCCCTTTCCTTCCACCCAGACAGAGGCTAAGGCTACCTTCTCTCCCTGCAGAAGCTCGTCATTATCACACCCCTCCTGCCCACCACAAGGGCAGCAGTCCTATACCTCATCTCCTTAGGATAAGTGTTGGCTAAGGTAGAAGTTTATTGATCTTAACCCCACTATCGTGAGATAATAGGAAAAGGCCAGAAGAGATTGTTTGATCTCTGCCATTAATGCATATGCTTTTCAGCTGTGACCATCTGGATCCAGTGCCTCAGCCTATATATAACGACTCATTTGTTTGACTAATGGTAAATATCACTGGAGCTCAAGTCCTTTCACTCCGTCCAAGTCTTCGCAGCTTTTTCTGTGTGAAAATGGTTCAAAGTGCAGCTCACCTCTCCCCTGCCTCTCAAGAGATCCGTCTGTACACTGGATCACTGGATTGGCTCTGTTTGTCTGGGCAGGCTCCTTCTAATTTGCAATGTGCTTAGAAGAATGTGCTTTAGGTCTGAGGATTTCCTTGTCTTTCCCCATTGAATTGAAGCTAGATCTACTCTGTAGATGGGAAGTGATTACCTCCCCACCTCCGTCCCACCTGGGCCTGTGGGGACAGAGAGGGGAGGGGAGACGGGGCAGAAAAACACCCTCTGTCCCAGATCCAGTTGCTGTGGCACTGGAGACCCTGGTAAATGTGCCGTTTGTCAGTGCCGGGACCAGGCCTGGTTCTGTCCAGGTAGATTAGCTCTTTCTGTAGACGGGCCAACTAAAGGCTGCTTAGAAGAGGAGGCCCGAAGTATTCCCTCCAGCCCCTCCTGACTGGGAAAATAATTGAGAAACCCCTCTTTGCTGCCAGGGTTTCCAACTAAAACCCAATCATTGGTTGGAAAATTCTAAATGTCTGAACTAGAAGTATATTGCATTATGTCTTGATGAGTGCTGTATAAAGGACATGTTTTCACATTTCCTACAGGCCTGTTCACTTATTAGCCAATTTCAAATCAAGCTTCCCTTGGGAGGAATGGAGATTCTGGTGGTCATCGTGACTGCATTTCTCTTGTGAGTGGCCATCTTAATTAAAAAATATTTAATATAAAAATATTCTTAGAAGACTTAGCTAGGCTTTTGACATGAGCTAGACCTTGTACTTATGTATTGCATGGATTAACATCCATATGTGATTGAAGTTTCAGTGTGCTGAACCTGCAGAAGCCTGGGTTTGACCTTGTGACCCGAGTATCTGGATAGTTGATGTTCATGTGCTGAGGTGAGAGAGGTGCTTAGACACAGAGGCAGCCACTCACAGAAAAGTTTAAGGGAGGAGGTTTCAGCCTCCTTTTCCATACCAGCATTACTCTCCAGCTCACGAATCTAAAGGATTGCATTTAAATATATCTAGTCCAATCGCACTCCTCGGGAAAATGTGGTGAAAGTCACATTCTTAAATCTTCATGCAGCTTGTATTCTTGTTGGAAACTAGTCCTGTAACTTCTTGTCTTCATACTGGTCATAATTAGAGAACATTATGGAAGTTCCCTGGGGGTCTAGTGGTTAGGACTTGGTGCTTTCACTACTGCAGCCTGGGGTCAGTCCCTGGTCTGGGAACTGTGATCCCACATCAAGCCACTGCACAGTGGGGCCAAAAAAAAAGCAAGAATATTATAGTCCTTTCTGTATTGAATAATGAGATGTAGTTTAGTGAAGGAGGCTAGGGAACATTTTCTTCCAAAAGGAATTTGGAATCAATTTTATGATATTTTGAAATGAAAGTACTCCCTAACATGTCAGTCTGCAAAAAAATGTTATCTCAAAATTTTACTACTGCTGAGTCATATAATCTGAGGAAAAAAAAAAAAAGTTTTTGTTTAATTTTTACTGCTTTCTGCTTTGAACCTTGTTAAAATTTGTGTATTTTTTTAATCAAATGCCCTTTTTTCCTTATTTTGAACGTATGAAATTGGGCATCTCAAATATAGGGTCATTAGCTAATCACAAAGACTAGGCACGTAATGACAGTTCAGTCAGTTTTTTATTGACAGAGACCCATCCCAGAATGTGCAAATTCAGCAGAGTTTTCCTAAAGGTCAGTAGATGTCAAGATCCAGCTTTGCAGATCTGAGATTCTTGGCTTGAAGATTCAGATCTACTCCAGAAGCGACTCCACAGTTTGAAAACCTGGGAAAGACTCATGCAGAAATATCACAAAACGTCACCAGATACCTTATTCCAGCTTAATTTTGAGTGTTCACAGTATCTTATTTGATGGGTACACAATGCGGGACATGTTTGTGCCAACCAACAAGTGTTTCTAGCAAACCAACAAGGTGTGAGCTTAGCTGACTAGGACGAGCACTCATTCTCTTGATAAACTTTCTTCAAAGCATTTATTTTAAACTGGTATTTCTTGCTGAAATAAAGTTTCATGGTACCATGTCCATCTTTTTATATTCAGAAGGAAATCTTTCACAGAAGAAAACAATTTGTGGCCAAACTTAGAGGAATTGCATCTTTTAGATATGACCTTAGAATATCATTGGAAATGACTCGTTTTGAATTTGGTCTATTTATACCTCTGTGGATTATGTACCAGGGCTATTAATATTTAAACCTCTTATTTTGATAGCGTGGTGACGTTTAAATTCCTTTAAATTAGTACTTTTTTCTTAACTATTACATGATCATCTTCATGCTAGTTATAATACAGATGAACCATTTTTTTTAATCTTTTTTTTTTTTTTTTTTTTTGCTATTTCTTGGGCCGCTCCTGCGGCACATGGAGGTTCCCAGGCTAGGGGGCTAATCGGAGCGGTGGCCGCCAGCCTACGCCAGAGCCACAGCAACGCAGGATCCGAGCCGCGTCTGCAGCCTACACCACAGCTCACGGCAAAGCTGGATCGTTAACCCACTGAGCAAGGGCAGGGACCGAACCCGCAACCTCATGGTTCCTAGTCGGATTCGTTAACCACTGCGCCACGACGGGAACTCCCAGATGAACCATTTTTAATGCTGGTAATGGAAGATTAAGAACAACATTCTGTTAATTGATAATGTCAGGCTTTATTGGGTATGGTAAAATTTCAGGGGCTGTAATTTGAATATATCCAAACCCTTATAATTGATACTGAGTTATGACAGAATTCTGTTATTTTTAACCATGAGTAGCACTTGTTTATCCTTACATTTAAAATGTTAATATTTTGGATTATAAGTCTCCATGTTATAGAATTTACCTATCCAAGACAAATTCTGTGTAACATTTTTATGGAAATTTAAAGTAGTGCTTTAAGAGGGAAATCCTCTGAATATTTTTAATGTGCCTAGTTGAAGAAACAGAAACCAATAAATTCAAAATCTCTTACATAAGTAAACTATAACTGATTGACTATTAACCAAATACAAAAAGGTAATAAGTTGTATTACTTTTTGGTTGCTATAACTGAATACCCTAAAAACTAAGAGATTTGAGTGGGGGAAAAAAATGAATGTTTAAATGATGAGGAATTGATTTTTATGGAATTGATTTTTATTGCACACACACACACCCATATATATATTTTTTGTTTGTTTGTTTGTTTGTTTTTGCTTTTTAGGGCACTTGGAAGTTCCCAGGCTAGGGGTCCAATCAGAGCTACAGCTGCTGGCCTACACTACAGCCACAGCAATGCAGGATCTGAGCTGTGTCTGTGACCTACTCCACAGTTCATGGCAACGCCAGATCCTTAACCCACTGAGCAAGGCCAGAGATTTTACCCGCAACCTCATGGTTTCTAGTAGGATTCGTTTCCGCTGCACCACAACGGAACTCCCTACATGTGTATCTTCTAAGATTGCCTTTGCAGTAGCCAGTCAGAACTGCAAAATAAACAAAAAATCCTAACATAGATCTTATGCTACCCATATGACCAAACTACTTTGTGTACCTGATTGAATGGTTCCCTTAAATGTATTGCATTCTTTATACATTTAAAATGTGCTTTCCTGGGAGTTCTTGTTATGGTGCAGCAGAAATGAATCCAACTAGTATCCATGAGGATGCAGGTTTGATCCCTGGCCTCACTTAGTGGGTCGGGGGTGTTGCTGTGATGTAGGCTGGCAGCTATCGCTCTGGTTCTACCCCCAGCCAGACTTCTATGTGCTGTGGGCACAGCCCTGAAAAGCAAGAAAATAAAATGTGTTTTCTTTTAGATACTCCATTTTAAATGGGTGGCTTTCAATTTCTAAACTTATTTACTCTTCTTCCTAAGCATTCCAGTGGTATATTATAAAAGATTAGAAGATTTCTAGGTAGAGAATTTTCCTTAAACATGGACAAGTTAAATTGTTAGGTTTAACCTTAGTATTTTTGTAACTGATAATAGAAAACAATACTGAATAATGATTTTCATAAAAATGTTTTTCAAATACTGTCTCCAGTTTGATTTTCCAGCACTTTTCCCCATTATTTATGATATATCCTTCTATTTAATTTTTTCTTCCAACATGTTTCAGGAAAATGTGAGTACATTATGAATACAGTACACACAGGAAGAAACCTGATATCATTCACTGTTGTGGAAGGGTAGGTATTATTTGATACCCTGGGATATGTTTTAGACTATTATTTTCTCCAAAAGGAGCAAGGCATCTTCTTAATTACATTTCTATTCAGAATTGCTTAAAAAAGATTGACCTGGATAGAGAGGCATCCTAAATTTGAGATAATACTAACTTAAGGTATGTCCAAAGGTAACATCATTTTAAAACACTAAGCTTTCCTAGTAGGAGTATGTTACCTTTTCTTCTCTTTCATTAGCCAGCCGCAAGTCAGAGGTCCTTATAATGCTAAGAAATTACCATTTTTTACTTTCAAAATTGCATTATAGTGAATTACTGTTTACAAAATGCACATACTGTGAACAGATACAAGTTTTTGTCTTTTATAAGGTTTGTAGATTGTTTTTTTAAAGGGGATGTTATATGTTAAAATATTTTCAGTTTTTTTTTATAAATACTAAGTAACTGTTTACTAATTTTTGTTTAGTCAATTGTATGCAAATGTAGCTGAAAGGTAGGGAGAAACTGCAGATCCAAAACTGAGATCCAAAACTGTTTCCTTTTTCATTTCTTGAAATGTTGCCACTACAAACTTTTCTTTTTTAACCTAAATGATCAGTTGTGATGTTGTGTACCTAAAATCATGTATCAGGAAACATTTAAATATACTTATGCAGGAAGCAAACTAGAGATTACAGTATATTTATGTGATTCAGTCTGATTCACAGAATTCTGAGTTTAATATGGATTAAACAAACTCCACTTAACAGAGATGACAACTGAAGTATTTTCTGCCTTTTGAAAATTTGGAGGTGATGTTGCTGTTCGAAAGGAAAATTTGAACATTTTATATCATTATATAATTTCAGAATTTAGTTTCCATAACTTTTGGGAAACATGGTTATAGCAAGAATATAGAATATAAATAACCTATTACTAAGATACCTTAAGTGTAAAACTAGTATGCTGGCTGTTAATTCTAAAGATGTTACTTATGTTTGTTTTTAAAACATGCATGTATTTAACGATTTTATCATAGTATTGTCATGGAAAAAATAAATATATTTTCTTACAACTTACACTGACAGACGGTCATTATTTGGGTTTTCTTTTTCCTATTTTAAGCTCTTAGGAAAAGTGGCTTCTGCTTCATTGTTAGTGTTTTTGGTTCTGTCTTGTAAGAATAACAGGGTAATGAAGCAAATCACACAGGGTTATGACTAAGTTTTTAATATGTCAATATATTGCTATACCATTGATATAATCTTCCATATGTTCCATTAAATCTACCAGAGATGTTACCATAAAAAATAATCAAATAGTGGAGATTCAGCATTATAAAACAGATACTAAATACCTTACAGTAAGATGTTTAATTCATTTCCTCTGAGGGTAACCTAAACATTTCTTGAGATTCTAGAAATATACCAATTTTATTTTATTTTATTTTGTCTTTTTGCTATTTCTTGGGCCACTCCCGCAGCATATGGAGGTTCCCAGGCTAGGGGTCGAATCGGAGCTGTAGCCACTGGCCCAGGCCAGAGCCACAGCAACGCGGGATCCAAGCCGCGTCTGCAAACTACACCACAGCTCATGGCACTGCTGGATCGTTAACCCACTGAGCAAGGGCAGGGACCGAACCCTCAACCTCATGGTTCCTAGTCGGATTCGTTAAGCACTGCGCCACGACGGGAACTCCTAGAAATATATCAATTTTATTATCCAGTTATTGAATTTGGGAATATAGTCATTAATTGCAGAAAACCTCAGTGATTTTAAAGTTTGAAGTAATCGCAAAAGTTCATGAATGGAGAAATTAAATCTTTAGTCTTGTGTAGCCTACAGATATATTATATATTTTGAGTAACAACTGATACATTATGGATGGGCCTATGTTTGACCTGAAGAAACTGAAGATCAATTTTCAATTGATTGTAAAACACGTTAGTATTTTAAGTACCAGAAGATCTCATACATGTGGTCTGTCTTCAGGGAGACCTTAGTGTATTACTAGTTTCCTAGATGGTAAGTTCTTGAGCCAAAATGTGTAGCACCATCAACCCCGGGGACTTAGGGACAAAAAGAGAGGGATGATGTAATTAGTAGGGGAAAGAAAAATAGAGGTGTATGAATAATCCTTTTTTTTTAAATCTATAGTGTCCAACATCACACTAAAATGTTAGCTTCCAAACTCAAGTTCATTACAAAAGACCTGTGTAAGAATCAGTTTTGAATGGCCTATAAATTTGATCCATTACCCTTCCCCCAGAAGGACTAATAGTAGAATTGAATTAAAAGTCCTTATTCAGTCTATGAGAACCTGCAAAGTTGAAGTAAGAGGATATGTCTTGAACTAATTTGGGATTAAACCCAAGATGATTTTATCCCAGAGTGATTACTTGCAGATTAAAGAAACGAAAGTTTTGAGGGTGATTTTGATTTAAAAAAAGATGTTAAGTGGACAATCCTAGGGGATTAAGATGACAGAATAGAAGGACTGGAGCTCACCTTCTCTCATAAAAACAATAAAATTACAACCAAATGCTGAACAGCCTTCAACCAAATGGACTGGAAACTTTCAAAAAGATATCCTACTCCAGAAGACAAAGAGGAGTCCACATCAAGAGGTAGGGGGAGTGATTACGTGATAGAAGCAACCCCATGCCTGCCAGGTGGGAAGCCTACAGACTGGAAAGTAACTATCACAGAAACTCACCTACAGGAGTGAGAGTTCTGAGCCCCACGTCAGGTCCCCACCGTGGGGATCTGGCATTGGGAGAAAGAGACCCCAGAACATCTGGCATTGAAGGCCAGTGGGGTTTATGCATGGGAGCTCCCTGGGACTGGGGGAATCAGAGACCCCTTTCCTGAAAGGTGCACATAGGCTTTTGTGTGCGCTGGGTCCCAGGGCAAAGCAGAAACTCCATGGGAATCTGGGTCGGATTTGACTGCAGTTTTTGGAGGATCTCCTAGGAAAACAGGGGGTGACTGTGGCCTGTTGTGGGGGAAGGGCATTGGAAGCCAAGCTCTTGGGAATATTCATCTGCTGTGTGTTCCTCTGGAGGTGGACATTTTGGTAAAGTCTAGCCCCATCTATCAGTGCTGAGAGGCCCCAGGCCAAACAATAATCCAGGTGGGATCACAGCCCCACCCATCAGTAAATAGGCTGCCTAAAGACCCCGCAGGCACACAGCCACTTCTAATCTCATCCAGAAACAAAGCACCACCCACCAGTAGGCAGTTCCTCCTATCAGGAAGCCTACAGCAAGCCCCCATACCAACTTCAGCCACAAGGGCAGCAGACATCAGAAGAGAGGCTACAACTCTATTGTTTGCAAAGAGGAGACCACACCAAAAACCTATAAAAATGAAAAGGCAGAGAACTATAACTCAGATATGGGAGCAAGAAAAAAAAAAAAAAAAAACAGCTAAGTGACCTGGAGATTATCAGTCTCTAGGAAAAAGACTTTGATGATGGTGAAGGTGATGCAAGATATTGTAAATAAACTGGAGGCAAATGTTGATAATTTACAGCAAAGATTTTTGAGCTAAGAAATACAATATTTAAAACTTAAGCAAGCAGAGATGCAAAAAATAATATCTGAAAAAAAAAATTCATTAGAAGCAACCAACAGCAGAATACAGGAGGCAGAAGAACGAATAAGCGAGGTGGAGGACAGATTAGTGGAAATCACTGATGCAGAACAGAAAGAAAAAAGATTGAAAATAAATGACACTCTAAGAGAACTCTGGGAGAATGTTAAATGCACCCACATACGTATTATAGGGATGCCAAAAGGAGAAGAGAGAAGGGGACAAAGAAAAATATTCCAAGAGATAATAGCCAAAAACTTCCCTAACATGGGAAAGGAACCACTCCCTCAAAACCAGGAAGCACAAGTACCATATAAAATAAACCTAATAAAATAAACCTAAGGAGGAACACCCCAAGACACATGTTAATCAAACTGACCAAAATTAAAGACAACAAGCAAATATTGAGAGCAGCTAGGGAAAAGAAGTAATGTACAAGGGAACCCTGATAAGGTTATTGGCAGATTTTTCCGCAGCAGCTCTGCAGGTCAGAAGGGAGGGGCATGATATACTTAACAAGATGAAAGCGAAAAACCTCTAACCAAGATTACTTTATTCATCAAGGCTCTCATTCAGATTTGAAGGAGAAATCAAAAGCTTTACAAATAAGAAAATTCAGCAACACTAAACCAGCTTTAGAACAAATAATAAAGGAATGTCTCTAGGCAGAAAAGAAAAGTCCACAACTAGAAACAAAAATACCACAAATGACAAAGCTCACCAGTAAAGGCATATATACAGTAAAGGTAGGAAATCATCCACACACAAATATGCTACCAAAATCAGAAATCATGAGGAGAGTACAAATGCAGGACACTGGAGATGCACTAGCAATTAAAAGATCAACAACTTAAAGCAATCTCATGTATAGATACACACACACACACACACACACACACACACACACACTCTATATCAAAACTTCAGGATAACTGCAAACTAAAAATCTACAATTGATAGACACACAAATAAGAAAAATCAACTCAAATACAACACTAAAGATAGTCATCAAACCACAAGAGGAGAGAACAAGGGAAGAAAAAAGAGCAACAAAAACAAATCCAAAGCAGTAAATAAAATAGCAATAAGAACATACATATCAATAATTACCTTAAATGTAAGTGAACTAAACACCCCAACCAAAAGACATAGACTGGCTGACAAGATCCATGTATATGTTGCCATTTCACTTCTAGGGACACATACAAATTGAAAATGAGAGGAGGGAAGAAAATATTCCATGCAAATGGGAATCAAAAACAAGCTGTAGTAGCAATACACATATGAGAAAAATAAGACCTTAAAGAATAATGGAGTTCCTGTTATGGTGCAGTAGAAACAAATCCGACTAGGAACCATGAGGTTTCGGGTTTAGTCCCTGGTCTCACTCAGTGGGTTAAGGATCTGGCGGCATTGCCGTGAGCTGTGGTATAGGTCACAGATGTGGCTCAGACCCCATGTGGCTCTGGCTATGGCCTGCAGCTATAACTCCAATTGGACCCCTAGTCTGGGAACCTCCACATTCCACGAGTGCAGTCCTAAAAAGCTAAAAAATAAATAAATAAAGAATATTATAAGAGACAAAGAAGGACATTACATAATGATCAAAGGATCAATCCAAGAAGAAGATATAACAATTGTAAATATATATGCACCCAACATAGGATCACCTCAATATATGACAACTGCTAACAACCTTAAAAGGAAAAATTGGCAATAACAAAATAATAGTAGGGGACTTTGACACCCCCTTAGAGCAATGGACAGATCATCCAGATGGAAAATCAACAAGGAAACACAGGCCCTAAATGAAGCATTAAACCATGTGGACTTAATATATCTAGAACATTCCATCCAAAATCAGCAGAATACATATTCTTCTCCAGTGCACACTGAACATTCTCTAGGATTGATCACATTCTGGGCCACAAATCAAGCGGATCCCTGAAGAAATCAAAGAGGAAATTTAAAAATACCTAGAAGCAAATGACAACAAAGGTACAACACTCCAAAAACTCTGGGATGTAGCAAAAGTAGTTCTAAGAGAGAAGGGTAAAGCAATACAAGCATACCTCAGGAAACAAGAAAAAGCTCAAACAACCTAACTTTACATCTCAAGCAGCTCGAGAGAGGACAAGACCTAAAGTTAATAGAAGGAAAGAAATCATAAAGATCAGAGCTGAAATAAATGAAATAGAAACAAAAGAAACCATAGAAAAGATCAATGAAACTAAAAGATCAATGAAACTTTTTGAGAAGATCAACAAAATTTAAAAACACTTAGCCAGACACAGCAAGAAAAAGAGAGGGAGTTCCCATCGTGGAACAGTGGTTAACAAATCCGATTAGGAACCATGAGGTTGCGGGTTCGATCCCTGCCCTTGCTCAGTGGGTTAACGATCCGGCGTTGCCATGAGCTGTGGTGTAGGTTGCAGACGCGGCTCGGATCCCACGTTGCTGTGGCTCTGGCGTAGGCTGGCAGCTACATCTCTGATTAGACCCCTAGCCTGGGAACCTCCATATGCCATGGGAGCGGCCCAAGAAATGGCAAAAAGACAAAAAAAAAAAAATACAAAGAAAAAGAGAGGACTCAAATCAGTAAAATTAGAAATGAAAAAGAAGTTACAGTGGACATCACAGAAATACAAAGGGTCATAAAGAGACTATGACATGTAACTATATGCCCAAAAAATGGAAAACCCAGAAGAAATGGACAAATTCTTAGAAAAGTACAATCTTCCAAGACTAAACTAAGATGAAATAGGAAAGATGAACAGACCAATCATAAGTACTGAAATTGAAACTGACTAAAAAAACTTCCAAAAACCAAAGTCTAGGACCAGATAGCTTCACAGGCACATTCTACCAAACATTTAGAGAAGAGCTAACACCTAACCTTCTGAAACTATTCCAAAAAATTGCAGAGGAAGGAACACTCCCAAACTCATTCTATGAGGCCACCATCACCCTGATATCAAAACCAGACAAAGATACCACAAAAAACAGAAACTTCACTAGTGAACATAGATGCAAAAATCCTAAACAAAATACTAGCAAACTGAATCCAACAATACATTAAAAGGATTGTACATCATGATCAAGTGGGATTTATCCCAGGGATGCAAGGGTTCTTCAATATCCGCAAATCCATCAGTGTGATACACCACATTAACAAACTGAAGAATAAAAACCATATGATCCTCTCAATAGATGCAGAAAAAGCCTTTGACAAAATCCAATACCCATTTCTGATAAAAAGCCCTTCAGAAAGTGGGCACAGAGGGAACCTACCTCAACATAATGAAGGCCATATATGACAAACCCACAGCTAACATTATTCTCAATGGTGAACAGCTGAAAAAATTCCTGCTAAGGGAGTTCCCGTCGTGGCACAGTGGTTAACGAATCTGACTAGGAACCATGAGGCTGCGGGTTTGGTCCCTGCCCTTGCTCAGTGGGTTAACAATCCGGTGCTGCCGTGAGCTGTGGTGTAGGTTGCAGACACAGCTCGGATCCAGCGTTGCTATGGCTCCGGCATAGGCTGGTGGCTACAGCTCTGATTCGACCCCTAGCCTGGGAATCTCCATATGCCATGGGAGCAGCCCAAGAAATAGCAAAAAGGACAAAAAAAAAAAAAAGATTTCCTGCTAAGATTAAGAACAAGACAAGTATTTCTGCTCTCGCCACTATTATTCAACATAGTTTTGGAAGTCCTGGCCACAGCAATCAGAGAAGGAAAAGAAATAAAAGGAATCCATATTAGACAGGAAGAAGTAAAACTATCACTATTTGCAGATGACATGGTACTGTACCTAGAGAATCCTAAAGATTCTACCAGAAAACTGTTAGAGCTCATCACTGAATTTGGCAAAGTTGCAGGACACAAAATTAATATATAGAAATCAACAGCATTTCTATATACTAACAATGAAAGATCAGAAAGAGAAATTAGGGAAATAATCCCATTTACCATTGCATCCAAAAGAATAAAATACTTACGAATAAACCTACCTAAAGAGACAAAAGATCTGTACTCTGAAAACTGTAAGATGCTGATGAAAGAAATCAAAGATGACATAAACAGATGAAAGACATACCATACTCTTGGATTGGAAGATCAATATCATCAAAATGACTATATTACCCAAGGCAATCTACAAATTCAATGCAATCACTATCAAATTACCAAGTACATTTTTCACAGAACTAGAACAAACTATTTTAAAGTTGTTTGGAAGCACAAAAGACCTGGAATAGCCAAAGCCATCCTGAGAAAGAAAAATGGAGCTGAAGGAATCAGGCTCCCTGACTTCAGACTATACTACAAAGCTACAGTAACCAAAACTGTATTGTACTGGCACAAAGACAGAAATATAGATCTGGGAAACAGGATAGAAAGCCCTGTTTCCCAGAACTAAACCCACACACCGAAAGCCAACTAATCTATGACAAAGGAGGCAAGTACGTACAATGGAGAAGAGACAGCTGCTTCAATAAGTGGTACTGGTAAAACTGGACAGCCACATGGATAAGAATGAAATTAGAACACTTCCTAACACCACACACAAAAATAAACTCAAAATGGATTAAAGACATAAATATAAGACCAGATACTATAAAACTCTTAGAGGAAAGCATAGGCCGAACACTGAAACCACAGCAACATCTTCTTACATCCACTAGAGTAATGACAATAAAAATGAAAACAAACAAATGAGACTTAAAAGTTTCTGCACAGCAAAGGAAACCCTAAACAAACCAAAAAAAAGCCCACAGAATGGGAGAAAATACTTGCAAATGAAGAGGCTGAAAAGGGATTAACCTCCAAAATTTATAAACACCTCTGCAGCTCAATACCAAAAAAACAAACAACCCCATCAAAAAATGGGCAGAAACGGAGTTCCCACCATGGCATAGCGGAAATGAATCCAACTAGGAACCATGACGTTGCGGGTTCGATCCCCAGCCTCACTCACTGGGTTAAGGATCTGGCATTGCTATGAGCTGTGGTGTAGGTCACAGACACAGCTCGGATCTGGGGTTGCTGTGGCTCTGGCATAGGCTGGAAGCTATAGCTCTGATTAGACCCCTAGCCTGGGAACCTCTATATGCTTCAAGTGCAGACCTAAAAGGACAAAAGACAAAAAAAAATGGGCAGAAGATATAAACAGACAATTCTCCAAAGAACACATACAGATGGACAAAAAAACACATGAAATTATATTCAGCATCACTAATTATTAGAGAAATGCAAATAAAAACCACTATGAGGTACCACTTTACACCAGCCAGGATGGCCATCATCAAAAAGTCTACAAACAATAAAGGCTAGAGAGGGTGTGGAGAAAAGGGAACCCTCACACACTGTTGGTGGAAATGTAAATTGGTGTAACCACTGTGGAAAACAATATGGAGATTCCTCAGAAAACTAAAAATAGAATTACCATTTGATCCAGCAATCCCACTCCTGGGCATCTATCCACAGAAAACCAATTTTCATTGCAGCACTGTATACACTAGTCAAGACATGGAAGCAACCTAAATGTCCATTGACAGAGGAGTGGATTAAGAAGATGTGGTACATATACACAATGGAATATTACTCAGCCATTAAAAGGGAAGAAATAACGGCATTTGCAACAACATGGATAGACCTAGAAATTACCATGCTAAGTCAGTCAGACAGTGAGACACCAACATCAGATGCTATCACTTACATGTGGAATCTAAAAAAAGGACACAATGAACTTCTTTGAAGAACAGATATGACTCAAAGACTTTGAAAAACTTATGGTTTCCAAAGGAGACAGTTTGGGGGGTGGGAAGATGCACTGCGGGTTTGGGATGGAAATGCTATAAAATTGAGTTGTGATGATTGTGGTACAACTATACATGTAATTGAGTAATAAAAAATGCTATTAAAAATACTGTTAAGTGGAAATCATGTTAAAATGAGTACAGCTGCCATGTGTGGAGTTCATGATAGCTTGTAAATGTTTGAAAGCTAAGAAAGAATTTCAAATCTCAGCTCACATTTGAATCTTCTGCCTCCCCTGACCCAGCCAGCTTGATCAGGGCCGAGAAGAGTTGGGAATTCACTCAGACACAGTCTTCCCAGTCAGGGACAGTCTGGTTCTCCTCCTGGCACCAGAGGACTTGCTTACCACCCTCACGCATACCTTCTTTCCATTAATGCAAGAGTCAGGAAGCAGAGCATTGAGAACACATGACCCCTTTTAGTTCCAGATTGCCCAGATCTAGGACCGACTCAGACGACACACACCCCTCAGAGACATACCTGGAGTCTTGATTTTCTCAGTGACCATTTGTGGTTCCTTTCCTTTCCTGTGGTGGCTATTGCAGATGTCAAGCCCAGGGCAGCAGCTGCTTTGTGTGAGCTGCACAGCCCTGGATCCCAGCCACTTTCACCACCACTTACTACCTGGGCAACCTCTGAGAACTTCCTCCACTTCTCATCCCATTCTCCCCAGCTCTGACTATGGGTCTGGATAACCTACCTTTGCCTAGTTGTGGAGATTCCAGATAGCATACATAACGCTCCCAACAGAACAGATGTCGGGTTTTTATATGCACCTCTGTCCCTTGAGAAACCTCAGGAGCACCTCAGACTTTCTGACCAGCATCTTAAAGGTATAAATGCTTTCAGACTGGCATAGATGCACCTTAGTGACATCCCTCAGGTACCCAGAGGGCAGTTAGCCAGCAGGAGAACTGCTAGGTGACACAGAGGATCTCTTCCCATGGGCCGGATTCTGTGGTCCTCACCTTTCTTCACTTGGGTAACTTCTTCCAGGTCTCGTTTTAAGCAGTGCTGCTCATTAAGTCTGTCCAGCATCCCAGGAGCCCGATGCCTTCCCAGCATCCCCACCTCTCTATGTCCCAGCACAGGGCTTCAATGGATAACAGGCATTGAACAACAGCACAGTGGCTGCTGCATCCACAGAGCTTAGTGTACATCTGTGACATAATCAGTGCTTGATACTCTTTAAATAATTGTGCCTTGAAAGAAAACGGTTTGATGTGTTTCTATCTAGTATTTCCCAGGGAAATATTATCTAACATTAGAAATGTTATCTTACAGAGGGATGGCCCACATATAGAATATTCTCTAAGGACAGAAAGACAGGAGAGGCCTCATGGAGCTAGCCTGCCTCGGGAGAGAAAGGAGGCTTCCCCGGTCAGCTGGGAAAGATTCTGTTCAAGGTAGATGCTCCAGTATTCATTGAATGCAGCTACCCTTTATTCTCCCTCAAAGGAAATTTGCCCTCATCCTCTTATCTCTGTGAGGAGAGCAGTTGGAGATAAATGGGCTTTAACTGAAGTGACCACAGTTAGAGCCCTTCTCCCACCCTCTGCCCATCTCCCACCTCCTCCTGCTATGAAATGTATTTTACTCTGCCTCAAGTCCTCTACAGGATTCAAAGTGACCATTTGCAAGACATAAGAGTCCTATCCCCACCTTTCTTCCCCCACGGTATATCTGCTTCTCAAGGCAACAATCCTTAACCTGCCTCCCAGGCATTCACTTTGTGGGTAGATAAGCCCTGGTACTTGCCAAAGGCTGCACTGGGCTATAGCCTCCTAGGCCATCCAGAACTGACACAGAGCTCTTTCCCCAAAACTCTCAGGCCAGACGTCCCCAAAGAGCAGAACCCCATGATTCCAGGCTTCTCCAAGTTTACAGCTTTACACTCCGCAGGGGGTGCCCTTCCAGCTTCCAGCAAGGACTCTGGTTGGCCTGGCCTGTGTCACCTGCCCACCCCTAGTCCAGTCCTTTGGCCCAACGGAGGCTCTATTCAAAGGCCACTTTCACAAGTACCACAGGGTTAGAGGTGGAAGAGGATGAGTCCCTCAAAAGAAAGGAAATGGTCTTCTGAATGGACAAAACAATCACTAGTACAGCCTCACTGAAGAAAAACTAGAGGAGTTCCCGTTGTGGCTCAGCAGGTTACAAACCCAATTAGTATCCATGAGGATGCAGGTTTGATTCTTGGCTTATCCAGTGTGTTAAGGACCTGATGTTGTTGTGGCTGTGGTGTAGGCTGGCAGCTGCAGCTCTAATGTGACCCCCTACCCTGGGAACTTCCATATGTAGCAGGTGCAGCCCTAAAAAAACAAAACAAAACAAAACAAAAAAAACAGAGAACAGAAGGAAAAAGAAAAAAAAAACATTCAATCTTCTTATGCAGAATTAGCTATTTTTGACATGTTAATTTTTACCCTTTCATTTTCTTTATATGAATGTGTTATGTATATATATTTATACATATTTTCATGTATGTGTACATATATGTATGCATATATGTAAAAGGGTTATATTGGACATTCTGTTTTGGAACTTGATTATTTTATGTAACATTTTGAAATTCCTTGCATATCAATAGAATATTTAAATGGTATTATTCTTTCATGGATATATAAAATTCCTATGTATGGATGACTTCTTTAAATTCAGCATTCTAGACATTTTACTGTTCACACTTTTTATTTACAGATGACTTTAAAAGTTCAAGTGAAGCTGTTTGGCACTGATTTCTTTGGGACTAAGAAGCAACACTTGAATTCACACCAGGTGCCATTGGCACAGGGCACTTGAGAACTCCCAAACCACCTTTCCTACATATAAAATGTGGCTTTCACCACCAGCTTCACCACTTGGTGATTTTGACCCAATCCAGAGCCTTACTGCTTACATGCCATTTCCTTTAAGATGATGGGGTGGCCAGAAGGAGCTCAGGCTGGGGGCTGCTCAGGATTTATGCTGAGCAGCCACTGGAAATGGCAGCTGCCTGGCTCCGCTTCCTTGGTCCTGTTACAGCTGGCAGATAGGCCTGAGCAGAGAAGGGGGGCACTGGGCCAGATTGCAGGAAACCACACATCATGCAAACAGCAGGGTCCATGGGTAAACAAAGAAGAGCCAGAACCTCCAGACTGATAGGAAACCACAGCTTTTGGGGTGATAAATGCCCTGGGTGCAAAGAACACTGGAAAAGGGCATGAGTCTCCAACATCCAGGTGTAACCTGTTGCTCATTAGGCCCTCATTATAACAAAATTGTAATAAAATTAGCTATGCAGATAAGAAGTACCCATCAAACACCAACACCATGACACTTCTGATAAAGCCAAATAATTGTGAGAATTAACATATGTCTTTTCTATCAAAGGAAGTCTTGGCTACTCCATTTTGTTCCTGCTTCATCTGAGACATCCCTTCTTCATCCCCCTATTTCCTTTTCCCAGGAACAATTTGTTTCAAATTAGCCAACCGAGAAGAATGTGCGCCCTGACCTGACCAATGGGAAGGGGACAGGTATACCACCCACGTTGGGGATAAATAAGGGGGGTCTTCCATCTTTTGTGTGTGCTTTTTGGGCACTCGCGCCCTTCTGCAGAAGAAAAGAGCCTTGTTGAGATCTCCCTGTGTTCATGTGTCTTATTTTCCGACACTGACAATCTGAGCCAGAGTCACTCTTCCCCAACATAAGGACAAAAATCCCTCCTCCCTTCAGGAAGGTGAAACTGGGATGAAAATTCACCTTGCCAGTGAATATCCCGCCCATACAATTAGATGCCCCATATAACCAGTGTGCCAAAAAACGCACAGCAGCTGCTCGCCTCTTTGCCCACCTCTCCTTAAAAGGTGTATTTCTCGCTTAAATAAATCCTCAATTTTCTTTCTCATTTCCATCTCGTTTTTTAATTCTTTCTGCGATGAGACAAGAATCTAACCTCCAGGAACAGTCCGAGGGCACCCTATCATCAATGGAACTCCGTGCTGGGCTCTTTTTTTTTTTTTTTTTTTTTTTTTTTACTTTTTATGGCCGCACCTGCAGCTCATGGAACATGGAAGTTCCCAAGCTAGGGGTAGAATCTAAGCTACAGCTGCTGGCCTACACCACAGCCACGGCAACTAGGGAATCTGAGCCGCTTCTGCGACCTACACCACAGTTCAGGGCAATGCTGGATCCTTAACCCATTGAGCAAGGCCGGGGATTGAACCCTCATCCTCGTGGATGCTAGTCGTGTTCATTTCTGCTGTGAAACTGACAGCACTAACTGCCTGAACCTAGCCAGAAAATGAACTGGGACTTGAACCCACGCGCCAGGACTTGAATCCAGCCAAAATCCAGACTGGAACTTGAACCCACAGAATTAAATTAGAATCACTCACCCGTTGGTGTCTGGACTTATTGAGGTTCAGGTTCTTTATGCCTCTGCGCAGAAGGAATTCAGCCAATGACAAAGTGATAGGCAAGAAATAGACTTATTTGGATAGGAAGCTTGTGAGAGATGCAAGCAGGTAGGCCAGGAGGCTCTCAGTTTTATTATCCAAGGGGAGTGGGGATTGGAAAAGACCGCCTCTTCCTGTTTCTTCGAGTAGTAGCTCCTCCTTGGTATCTGGTCTCGGTGCTTATTCAAATCAGCTGAAGTTCTGTCCTCAAACTCCTGCCCGTGGTCCGAATCTGAATGCAGACTTCATCCCATCCCCCACCCAATGGCCTGAGGCAATTTTCCAACCTCCACTAGTCCAGCAAGCCTGCCTTGTTCTGATTGCTTTTTTGAGCAATTTATTAACTTGCAGTGATCTCCCACCATCCCCTAGATTCCCCTCTCTCTGATCCTTTACTGGGACTTCTATAACCACCTGTGCCTACTCCATCCCTATCAACTGCGCCATGATGAGAACCCCTTGCTGGGCCCCTAGTCATTAATGAGGGGTTCCAGCACCCAGAGGAAACAGGACTTGAAATATTTATTTCTATAAGGAGAGATTTTGAAAGATTATTATGCTCTCTGGGAACAGGAGCTGTTTTACCCAGGGGTCCTGCCTTGACTTACGGGGATCGGGCAGGGGGGGGTGGGGGTGGAGAGTAAGGCTCATTCGTTAGATGGGATGTGATGCAAGTTGCTGTGAACTGAAGGTTGGCACTTGCCGTCAGCCTCTACATGGATTTAATCATGAGCCACTGCAGCTGCTGACCCACAGCACTTCCTGGGCAGAGCTCAGGGTGAACACTGGGAGTGAGGCACTCTGTGCTCTGGGAAAACTGGAAGATGAAGTTTTCAGATATGTGGAAAGTAACACAATGTCTTTTCTATCAAAGGACATCTTGGCTACTCCATTTTGCTTTGGTTTTGGCTGAAACACTCTCCTGCGGCCCCCTGCTTGTCACCTCTTCTCCCAGCAACAGTTTGTTTCAATTAGCCAACCAGGAAGAACGTGTGCCCTGACCTGACCAATGGGAAGGGGACAGTACATCACCTGTGTCGGGGATAAATAGGGAGGGTCTTTTCTTCTTTGCACGTGCTTTTTGGAGTACCCGCGCCCTTCTGCAGAAGTAAAGAGCCTTGTCGAGATCTCCCCATGTTCATGTGTCTCATTTTCCGACACTGACGATTCAAGCCATTCTCCAACAGATAGTCAGATATTTTTAGAAGATTTTAAGTGCCCAATTCTTGCATCGCCTCATATCTAGAAAAACCCTAAAATCCTTCATGGTGATGTCTGCTCCCCGTGACTGGTAGTCACCTTCAGATGAGCCACCAACTTTGGTAAAATATGTGCCTGGCTGCAGGCCCCTCCCCCTCCCCTTTATCACATCCTGATGTTCCTCCTTTTCCTCCTTGGGTGGTATTTCAGCCCGGTCTCTAGTTTAGGATAAAACAAAGAATGTCACAGGTCATCTGATTTGTGAATGCAATCACCTCCAAGGGTGAGAGCCCCTGAGTCATAGAGGCTGTAAAAACTCAGGATACTGGCCCTGTATCGGAGGTGCATATCAAAAGGAATGATTTCAGAGAGCCCAGACCTCTTTTGTTCCTGCTCCCTGCCCTTTGTTTTTAAACTCTTATATCCTAGCTTGCCCTCCCCCCCTCCCCCCCCTTCCCGCCTGCCGCCACCTGACTGCCTCAGAGGCTACCTGAGATGCTCTCCACCAGGCTTAGTCCTAATTTTGCCCCAAGGAAAACTTAACTCTCAACTTCCAGGTTGTGGTTTTTTTTAAGTGGACAGTACATAAAGTACACTTGAAAGAAACAAAGCTAGGAGTTCCCGTCGTGGCTCAGTGGTTAACGAATCTGACTAGGAACCATGAGGTTGCAGGTTCGATCCCTGGCCTTGCTCAATGGGTTAAGGATCCGGCGTTGCCTTGACCTGTGGTGTAGGTCGCAGACTCAGCTCAGATCCCATGTTGCTGTGGCTCTGGTGTAGGCTGGCGGCTAGAGCTCTGATTAAATCCCTAGCAAGAAAATGGCAAAAAGACCAAAAAACAAATAAATAAATAATAAAGTAAAAGTAAACTAAAAAAGAAACAAACAAAGCTGGTCTTTGGTGAATTTATCGACTGGGAGTCAGGATTGAAGAGTGGTGGAGGAGCTAGAGTCTAAGATGCCCCCTGAGACTCTTGGCCCTGGGTGCACACTCCTGGTACAATCCCATGCCCTGGAGTGTGGCCCAGCCTGAGTCAGCTGACTTTGCATTAATAAAAAGGGATGCCACCCAGGGTGGGTCTAACCTAATCAGGATAGTTCTTACAAGAGAGACCAGGCCTTTCAGTAAGGAGCTCTCCTGTTGACTTTGAAACCCAGTGGGCTTGGGAGAGGGCCTTGAACCTCCACTGACCCCACAGCCCTCAGGAAGAAAGAGAACCTTCACTATCTGGTTTGGCATAAAGTGAGTGCCTGCTTCAGCAATGCTGTGAGAAGCACCCGAAAAACCATTTTGCGTTCCCACCCTCCATTCTAACAACCCCCAAGCCTCCCATCCAACTCCAGGAGCTTCAGGCTTCCCAGCCAGAGCACTCCTCTGACAGGGAATAAGGCCTCAAACCTGGGCAAGTCATTTTACCTCCCAAGCGCTGTCTGAGGGACTGGACCAGGACATCAACCAGCTGATTTTATTGCTGAGGTGAAAATGCACTCTGGACAACTAAAGGCACATCTTCTGCTCTACTTGACAGTGCCCTGCCCTTCATACCCCCCCACACTCCCCCCCCCCCCACAGTTGCTTTTTTTTTTTCTTCTTTGCCTTCCAGGGCCGCCCCCATGGCATACGGAGGTTCCCAGTCTTGGGGCTGGATCTGAGCCACAGCTGCCTGCCTACACCACAGCCACAGCAAAAGCCACGCCAGATCTGAGCCACATTTGCAACCCACACCACAGCTCATGGCAAGGCCAGATCCCTAACCCCCTGAGCAAAGGCCAGGGATCGAACCCACAACTTCAGGGTTCCTATTCAGATTCATTTCTACTGTGCCACAATGGGAACTCCCACAGTTGCTCTTTGAACCCTAAGTTCCGTGAGGACTCAGATGCCTGCAGCCAGAGCTGAGAGGTCACCATGCAGCAGGGCTTGGAACCCCAGCTCCCATCCTCCACAGCCCCGTTGGTCTGAGTCCCTTTACTCTGTCTCTGCTTTCCTTCAGCCAACTTCCGAACAGGGCTTCCCACAGCTAAGTCCCTGGCCTGTTGCCTGTTACTTCTGTTTCTGAATGAGTGTAGATGAACAAATTCCTTGCACTTCCTTGGCCTTCCTTCTCACAGATGTTCCTATCCAAGTCCTCCTTCAGCCAAGGTGGAGGTGCAGCCCCCCCTTAGCCCCAGGTCAGGCCCTTTGCTGGAGGTGGGCAGCTGGAACATGGCAGGGGGTCGGGGGGGGCACATACCACATGTTTGAAGACCTCACGGTGTTTGGTAAACCTCTGGATCTTGAGCAAGTCAGAGAGACTCAGAAAGACAAAGAGAAAGGCAGCCAACTCATCCCAAATGCTGAGACATAGAGCTCCTCTCACCTCTTTCTAGGAAAAGGCGTGAACTCCTGGAAACCATGCACTTTCTAGGACAAAGCCATCTTCGCAAGGGGAGGAGGAGGGGCAGAGAGCTCCCCACTGCCCGCCCTGCTCTTGCAGGCCAGGCGGAGGCCCAGGGGAGCACACCGGTGCTCAGACTTAGCTTGTAGCTACTCCCCTGAGCACTGGAGGGTATTCATGGAGGAGAAGGCCAAGGCCAGAAGGAAAAGACTTCAAGCCCAGACTTCATTGCGAGTGGGGTGAGGGGGCCCCTGCATCCCACCCAAGGGAGCAGCTCTGGTCTCTGCTTTCAGATTTGTTCAAGCCAGAGTCCTCGTGATAGGAGAGCTTTGGAAGAAGGCAGATTGGAGCTGTGATGAGCCTGGCAAGCAGACACGAGGGGGACTGGTCTCTGCCCAAATCCCCTCACCCACAAGACTCCCCGGCCAATGACAGCTCACCTCAGGGAGCCCCAGAATGCCACGGAACAAGCCTGGGGTCCATGGGCCGCTGCATCTGACTGAAGGTCGGGTAAGGGGCAGAAAGTTCCCTAGTGAAGCACCATGTTGTGTCCTCGTGGTGGGACCACAGGCAAGTCTCTTGGCCTTTCCGGCCAGCCTCCGTCCTCCCAAGTCAGACTGGCCTTGCCATCTGCTCCTGCCATCATCAAAGGAGGGCTGTTGTTGAGATCAAATATGTGAACATTCTTTGAACATGAGTTTGAAGTGCAATTACTCATAGGGTCTCTCTCAGAAGCCAGACCCGGCTGTTGAACTGGATTAGTCATTTTGCTGCCTGAATAGCACCACCTATCAGCTGGGACTTCCTAAGGACAGCCTGTCACTTGGACGAAGACCCCTGGCTTAAATGCCTTCAGCCTCAAATGCTATGACCTAGGCAGGGCTGCTTATATTGCCCTTGTCTGTTTCATGTGTGCTATAGAAAAAGCCACTTCCGATGCTGCTGAATGACTCTCCTCCTCCATTTGGTGATATAACTATGGTGGAGTGGGCAGAAGCAGCCCAAATTCCTTTTTCTGGATTTCGATGTTGACTCCCTGCTGGCAGCCCTCTCCCCTCTGGGCTCCTTCAGCTTTTGTTTTTGCTTTTGTTTTGCTTTTTAGGGCTGCATGCGTGGCATGTGGAAGTTCCCAGGCTAGGGGTTGAATCGGAGCCACAGCTGCTGGCCTACACCATAGCAACAACAATGCGGGATCCAAGCCACATCTTAGACCTACATCAAAGTTCAGGGCAACGCCAGATCCTTAACCCACTGAGCAGGGCCAGGGAACAAATCCGAGTCCTCATGGGTACTAGTTGCATTCGTTACCACCGAGCCACAACAGGAACTTCTGGGCTCCTTCTGTTTGTTTTTTGGCTGCCCCTGGGGTATAAGGAGTTCCCTGACCATATCATCAGGGATCAGGTCTGAGCCACAGCTGCAACCTAAGCAACAGCTGCAGCAACGGAAGATCCTTCACCCACTGTGCGGGGATGGAACCTGCGTCCCAGTGCTCCCAAGACAGTGATCCCGTTGCGCCACAGCAGGAACTCCTTTTTTGGTTTGTTGGTTTGTATTTTCTTTTTTGGTGGGCTTCTTCTGGATGGCAGGCCTGGTGCACTTCTTCCCTGCTTTTGACAAGATAAGCCAAAAGAACCCTTCTCCATTAAGGGACCGGCACCAGCCTACCCCCACCTCCACCTTCAAGGGCAGCCACTGTGTGTTCCTGGAGAGGCCAAGAAGGGAACGTGAAACAGCCAATGCTTGGTCTCCTAAAGGATGACTCAGCTTTCCACGTGGAGCTGGAATTCTCCGCCTTCATTTTCCCCAGCAGCTGGGCCGTTGCAGGCTGCCCCTGTGCCTCCCTCCCCGGGAAGCTCGGCCTCGGGGGCAGGGGACTGGCCCTCAGGGCCCTGCGAGGGGCCGTGAGCACCCCCCTCCCCAACTCCCTATTATCCTTCCTTTGGGAACTCTCAGCGCTACAAACAAGCTTGCTGAGAACCATATTTTTCTGGGTGAAAGGTGAAAAATGCAGCATTTCCTTCAAATGGAAAGCACTGGGCCTGCCAGCTCCGGGCACGTTTCCGAGATCCTTCCTCCCACTTGGAGAGGAGGCAGCTCCTTGCAAGCGGGAGAGGAGCAGAGGTGGGTTGGCGGGAAGGAGAGGAGGGACGTGGGAAGGGAAGCCTCTGAAACCAGGGCCCTTCGTGTGTAGAAACCAGAGGGCCTGTTTGTGTCCAAGGGGCCTGGAGACGGGGCAGGACCAGGCTTGGAAATTGAAGGCAATTTGAGTGGTCAGCTGGGCAGCTCTGCTGATCCTGACTGGGCTTCACTAGGTGGCTCTGGCCTCAGCAGGACTTGTTCACACATATAGAGTGGCTCGCTTAGCGTGGCCATGGCCGGGATGGTGAGGTGACTTGGGTCTGCTCTAGCCTCCTCCTGGGACCAGCGAGCCAGCCTGATGTGCCCTTTGCATGACCACAGGGGAGGCTGAAGGCAAACAAGAGGGCGGGAGAGCAGCACAGCTGCTCAGAGTGGCGCCTGAGGGCAGGGTTGCCCGAGCTGCCGCTTCCCGGGTTCTGGGGCAGCCTGGGGACCAAAGAGAGCCCACAAACCTTCGTGAGAGAGATCCCAAAGCTGGGCTTAGAGGAAATGCATGGTGTCAAAGTCAGGTTTAGCTGGAAAAGCAGGAACGTTCCCTTCTCTGACCCCACCCCAGCCGTCCTTGCTTCAAGAACACACGGGAAGTTCTGGGGAATTTTCTCAGCTCCTGACTGTGGAACAAAAGCTTTTCAGGAACCTATGCTTCATGATATCCTTCCTGAGCCATCAGGGGCTGCCTTCAACTCCCCGCTCCCTGGCTGCTCCTCAAACCTCTCCATCTAGCCAAGAGCCCAGCTGGCCTTCTCCGCAGAGCTGCTGCCCAAAAGCCATGACACAGATCCTGTCCCCCCGCCAGTCCTTCCTCCGCACAACAACATGGCCTACAAGTATCAGGCCACAGGCCGGAGAACAGAAAAATGGAAAAACGGGAGTGCAGTAGGCAGGGCTGGGAGAGCCGAAGCTGCAACCCCGGGCTGGGCCTGTCATCGCAACCTCACAGGCCCCCTCCCAGCTCCAAGGGTCCTACGGACACACCACAGCCACGGACTCCCTCCTCCTCTCACAGCCCCGCCCTCAACAGTGCAGGACTTGCTGTGGGGCTTTGACTGCACTGATGGCCCTGATTTTCCACCTCCTCTGTACCCCAGGCCCTGCGCCAGGCGACCTGTAATTCATGATGGAGGTGGCGTTTCTTTCTTCATCTCTTGAATGTATGGACTCCGATTGATAGGATGTAGCAGAAGTGACACAAGGCACTTCCAAACCTAGGCTAGAAAAGGCCTTAGACCTCGATTCCAGGGCCCTCAGCCTCCCCTGTGGTCATGCAAAGGGCACATCAGGCTGGCTCGCTGGTCCCAGGAGGAGGCTAGAGCAGACCCAAGTCACCTCACCATCCCGGCCATGGCCACGCTAAGCGAGCCACTCTATATGTGTGAACAAGTCCTGCTGAGGCCAGAGCCACCTAGTGAAGCCCAGTCAGGATCAGCAGAGCTGCCCAGCTGACCACTCAAGGCATGTAAGCAGGCAGCATGTCTTGTGGTGTGCCACTGAGGTTTTGTGGTCATTTGTCATGTAGCACTATTGCGGCAATAGATAGCAGATACATTCACAGAGGAAATGGAGGTGGCGGGTGGGGTCAGGGGGACCACAACGCCAGGCTAGCTCTTCTGCCCATCTGAACCCAGGTCTGATCCCTCAGCTTCAGGACAAGGATTATATCCTCCCAACTTCCTCTGCTCTAAGTTGCATCTCCTGATTTTTGGCCACTGAGAGAGTCCAAGAGCTCACTCACCCCCACCTTGGGCTATGCTGTCTCTTACTCTGTTCTCCTACCCTGAGCCTCCCATGTGACCAGCTGCCCTATGCTGCTGCCCTCTCATCCACAGCATCTTTACTGCCCTGACTCCACCTCATGTCACCTGTCCCCCTCCAGTCCCTTTTGCACCCCCTCCTCTCCCACCCCCGGGAAGGTGTTTTGAACCCTCAGCAGCTCCAAGCTCCACTCCCCCCACCCACCCCTTTCTCGCATTTTCCTCTGGCTAACACTTGCAGGGAATGACAGCTCATCCACAGCCCAACTCTACTGGCTTCAGCTCAGCTGGATATTTTGCTTAAATCACCATGCCTTCTTTTTTTTTGGCTGGAGGCAATTAATTCAAAATGTGAATCCCTTGGAGTTGCGAAAGCAACTCTATTATATCTTGGGAAGCACTGGCCCTAGATGTCTCCAAGGAAGCTGTGTGGAGGTGAGGGTGGTGGGGAGGTGGTAAAACCCACTTTCTACCATGTGGTTTTCTCCCCTCTGCACTCACAAGGTGACATGTGTAGGCGAGGGGATTTCCTGTTGTTGTTGTTGTTATTACCTTTATTGGTCTGGTGGGAAGGATCCTGGTCATCAAAGGTCCTCAAAGCCAGGAGGCAGAAGGCTGAAGCTCAAGACGAATGTCTTGGAGTGCCCGTTGTGGCTCAGTGGAAATGAATCCAACTAGCATCCATGAGGACACAGGTTCGACTCCTGGCCTTGCTCAGTGGGTTAAGGACCTGGCGTTGCCATGAGCTGTAGCGTAGGTCGAAGATGAGGCTCAGATCTTGCATTGCTGTGGCTGTGGTGTAGGCAGGCAGCTGCAGCTCCGGTCTGACTCCTGGCCTGGGAATCTCCATGTGCCGTGAGTGCGACCCTAAAAATACAAAATTTTTTTTTTTAATTTAAAAAAGTAAAAAAGACTAATGTCTCTGGTTAATTTATCTTGAATGTATTTTTTTTTTTTTAAATAGCAACACCCTCAGCACATGAAAGTTCCTGGGCTAGAGATCAAATCCCAGCTGTACCTGCAACCTGCGCTGTAGCTGCAACAATGTTGGATCCCCCAACCCACTGTGTCAGGTGGGGGACCAAACTCATACCTCTGCAGTGCCCCAAGCCGCTGGAGTCAGACGCTCAATCCACTGCACCACAGTGGGAACTCCTGTAGAACTCCCCCCTCCACCTTTTTTTTTTTTTTGGACTTTTTACGGCCGTACCTGCAGCATATGGAAGTTCCCCGGCTAGGGGTTGAATTGGAGCAGCAGCTGCAGGGTGACGCCACAGCCACGGCAACTGGGGATCTGAGTCACATTTTTGACCTATGCCACAGTTGTGGCATGCAATGCTGGATCCTTAACCCATTGAGCGAGGCCAGGGATTGAGCCTGCATTGCCAGAGACTCTCATGGGACCTTAACCCACTGCACCACAGCAGGAACTCCTATGGAATTTTTAATGTGCCTGAAATTGTAGTTGGCACAAAGCTCCAAGTCTTTGTTGAGCACATGCTACACAAGCAGGAGCAGAGTCATATGGGCTCTACAGGCCCTTGCGTGAGTTGGACTATATTTCCCTCCTCTTTGGTGGCCACATTCACCTCCCCTCCTCCCTTTAGCAGTCCTGTCATGGGATGCACCATTGAGCCAGCTGTCCCCAGGGGCATGAGTAGCACAGCCATGGCTCAGAAGGAGGCATCCATGAGGACACAGGTTCGACTCCTGGCCTTGCTCAGTGGGTTAAGGACCTGGCGTTGCCATGAGCTGTAGCTCAGAAGGAAGCAGCCCCCACTTCTCTGCTTTGTGCCCAGATGCCCAGGCCAGGCTGAGGGCACCCCCAGTGCAGCCTGAGGAACCGCAACTGTTTTGGGGTCCATTTCTGGACACAGCCTCGGGAGGGATCAGTAACCCATCCACAGAGGAACAAATGACCAAATGAACGTCCTGGAGCCTTCCTCGTCTCCTTTATTCAAGTTACTGCAGACCCCCACTCTTAAAACCCAAACGACAGTGACCCACCTCAGCTCACACCTGTGCCTTTTCATCTGCTTATTTTGGAAGAAGTTTCATATCCACCTTCTTGAGCCATCATCATTTACGGAGAGAGAAGGGGCAGCTCCCCAGGGTGCCCACCCCACTCCTCTGATGCCACAAAGGGCCCACAGGAGTCTCCTGTGGGAGAAAATTCTTAGGAAGGGTGCAAAGAGTTCAAGGTTGTCCACCCGAACTTGCAAAAGTATACTGTGCAGACAATCTGTAGCTATAAAAATATACACATAGAAAAGGACAGCTACAAAATCCTGGTGCCCATTTTCTTAGATTTGCATTATAAAAAGTAGGGATTTCGCATTAAAGGTAAACTCTACATGGGGGTGTGGGGGGCAGCTTTATAATTATGATTCTATCTCTATATCTCTAGTCTCCCTTCATCCTTATTTTCATAGTCAGAGCACGCTGAACCAGTCAGTGAGGACGGGAAGGGGTTAAGTGTAGTAATCCATGGGCCAAGGTGAGAAATTCCAGGTTCAAGGTCACACAGTCATTCTGCTGTCAGTAAGAGTGTCATGAGTCAGGAGAGGAGAGAAGTATTTTAATACTGCCCTTTGGGTCTCCCTCTCTGTTGTTTTTTTTTTTTTTTTAAACGAACTATGAATCACAACACAGTCACTGAGCTAGAGCAGACAGGCTGTGAAATTCGCCTTGACGTGTGATCTCTGGCAGCCACTCCACAGGCAACTGATGCTTCCTACACAGAGCATTCCGTTGGGTTTGGCCCACGGAGTGTCAGCAGGAAAGGCCACACAGGGGCTCCTGTCTCGGTCCTCGTTTCTCATCAGGGTGTACTTGCTCCTTGCTGAGAGGAAATACACCTGGTCCCCGTGCCTCTGTGTGTGGCGTCAGGCAGTCTCGGGCCCCCCCGGGATTCTCAGGATAGAAGGCTCAGTCCCTCGGGCAAGGCCAGCTGGTGTTACTTGGCTCCGCAAGTATTGATGTTTTTCCCATCCACGGCGTCTTCCACAAGGGCAATGTGGTAATCAGTGGACAGGGTGAAATGAGAAATGCAGCCCACGAGGCCTCGCATGTACTGCCTATTAGTGTGCAGGGCAATTTCCTTCATTCCACCTGCCAGGAAGCAAGAGGGAGATGGCGTGAGCCAAAGAGGAGGATGTCTCTTGAGGATGCTTGAGTGCCTACAGACCCAGGTGCCCCTTGGCTGATAGCATGAGACTGCGGTACCTAGAACTCAGTACACGGCATCTGTCCAGTTTATAATGATCCTGGAAGGAACCAGCTGACTTGGATCCACTAGAGACGAGAGCCTGTAAGTCCCACCTCCTACGCAATTTCTACCCTCGTCGTCCCCTTAAAACCAGGTAAGATGATGAGGCTGACCTTCCTGACTTCAATCAACTGAAGCTTGGACTCTGTCCACCTTCACCCCAATTCCATGCCGAATTCTCCTCCACTCAAGCCCCCTCATGAATATGCATGTACCCTTAGCTTAAAACTTCCCCAACTTTCCTATTCAGGGAGCTGCTGCTTTGCTACAAATGATAATAAACACTTCCTTCTCCAAAAAAAAGGAGCCTGGTACATTTTGAAAGAAGGTTGTACAATGTCAACACAATGTAGTATGTGGGAAGAGGTGATGTCACCTTAAACCAAAAGAAATACACTGACGCTGAGTCCTCTCAAGTAAGTTCACTTTTGGGAAATATCATGTGGATAGAGGTTATCTTTTGATGTTTACGTGTCTGCACGAGTGGGTTCTAAGCTATTTCCAAAAATACCACTCATTCTAGTTTTGACAGGGGCCAGAGTGACAGACCCTCCTTCCTTAAGGAGAACTAGAGGAGCTATATTTAGCAGGTTCCTGTGCTATAAACAAGAATAGCAGGGTTTTTCCTGGCGGGTCAGTCCACAGCACAAACGCATCTGAGTGCATCCTGTCCCCTCAGCCATGAGTCAGAAGTTCAAAAAGTGGAAGAATGGACTCTCTGGAGACCTTCCTGATTTCCAAATATCTGACTAATCAGTGAAGTGCACAGCTTCGGGAAGACCCCGCATGACAAAAGGAGGACTAACAAGAAAGAGCATTGGAATAATTCAGGGTTGGTCAAATGCCAAGGTCACTTACCCACATACAGAGCTCCATTGATGTTGAGCTGCCTCATCATGCCAGGTGACTTGCCCGTTCTGGCCCCATAGTCATCCACAGTTATCTTTCCAGATTGGCCATCCCTGTAAAAGCCACCAGTTTGGGAGCTTCATTCAATTATTCATTCATTTCAGTAATAATATCCTAACGTCCTTCCTATGCACCTGGCTCTATACTAAATGCTGGAGGAAAAGACGAAACACACTAATCAGAAAAAGAACCACCAAAATCCCGAGGCAAACAAAAAGTCATACTGCAAAGGACAACACAGTGTCATACACACTATCGCAGAAGGACGCCTGGGTGCCGTGGAATTCTACAGGCGGGGGAGAGGCCAGAAAAAGCGCCTCAGGAAAGATTCTGTCTGAGATGAGGTTTGAGGGCTGGGTCTGTCAGGTGAAGGAGGTGAACGCAAACAGGAAGTGGCAACGGCAAAGACAGAAAAGACAAGACAGAGCTTAGAGAATTCTGGAGGTGGGAACAGAGTAGCAAAAGATGAAGCCAGCAGCCCCTGGGGAGGCGCAAAAGGGGCTTTGTCAGAATTTACCCTGAACACGAGAAGGAACCAGAAAGGACTTTAAGGGGATGAGTAGTGGTGACCTGGAGGTACATGGCGAGTGTGGATGTTGTTTTAAGCCCAGGGGAAGCCAGTGCAGCCATCTTTGCAGGTAGAAGACCATTCCAGGGGAGGGCAAAGAATGGCTTAGTTTCTGAAGGATCCACAGAGTTAAGGTGGTTTCCAAAAACCAGCCACACTTTTTTTTTTTTTAAAACCAAGTTCTTTACTGGTCTTTTAATGTTCCTTTTTTATAGTGAAGAGTTCTTTTTTTTTGCTTTTTAGAGCTGCACCCATAGCATATGGAGGTTCCCAGGCGAGGGGTCGAATCAGAACTACAGCTGCCGGCCTACACCACAGCCACAGCAACACAGGATCCAAGCTGCATCTGCGACGTACACCCCAGCTCACGGCAATGCTGGATCCCCGACCCACTGAGCGAGGCCAGGGATCAGACCCACAACCTCACGGTTCCTAGTCAGATTTGTTTCCACGGCGCCATGACAGGAACTCCTTTCTTGGGTTAATAGCCTCTTGTATCTCACCAATGACATTAACGTTTTCATCATTTTTTGTGTGTGGAAGTTCCCAAGCCAGGGATCAAACCCACACCACAGTAGTGACCAAGCCACAGCAGTGACAATGCCAAAGCCCTAACCTACTGAGCCCCCAGGGAATCCACATCATTTTTTCATTCATAGTCTCCGTTTCCTCCAAGGTGCTTTATTATGTCTATTTGTTCTGATATCCAGCTTTCATACTGGAAACTTTTTTCAAATGCCTCCTGACCCCCATCTCTCTCTTCATAGTTAAGTGTTGAGCACTAAGAAGCAGACTGGAAGCCCTGTGTGCAGGATGGCTTTTGTTGACTGTGCTGTGATCTGGCCTATTCATTTCCTTGGGTAATAGCCGGATTGTCTACTCTTCTTACTGTAGGGTATAGGCCTACAGCATTCTGGAACTCAATGGGGGAAGAATTACGGGACTCTTAATACTCAACACAGAGGTAGTTCCTGTCACGGCTCAGCGGTAACGAACCTGACTAGCATCCATGAGGATACAGGTTCCATCTCTGGCCTTGCTTGGTGGGTTAAGGATCTGGCATTGCCATGAGCTGTGGTACTGGCTGGCAGCTGTAGCTCCGATTCAACTCCTAGCCTGGGAACTTCCATATGCTATGCATGAGGCCCTAAAAAGCAAAAAAAAAAAAAAAGATATTCAACACAGAACTGTCATGTAGTTCCCAGTATTAATTACTTGATTAATTTTTTTGCTTTTTAGGGCCACACCCAAGGCATACAGCAGTCCCCAGGCTAGGGGTCGAATCAGAGCTGCAGCTGCCAGCCTACACCACAGCTCACAGCAACGCCAGATCCCCAACTCACGGAGAGAGGCCAGGGATAGAATCAGCATCCTTATGGATAACTAGTTGGATTTGTTTCCTGCTGTGCCACAACAGGAACTCCTCCCAGTATTAGTGAATACTGGACTAGTATGGAACCATCCAGTATTTAGTTCTACCTTCTGTCTCCCATTCCAGAGACACGTATTTCTCATTCTCCAGAAAACTGACTTGTACCGTCTTTTCACAGATCGGGAAAGGGCAGTGTGCTAGCTACATGCAGTAGAGAAGGGGCTTGGGGTCTAGCTCCTCCAGAAAACTTAGGTAACATTTTTAAGTCAATCTTTCTGCTTTCAGCCTCTCATTCACCTTCCAAAGTTTCTTGGCTCTACCGCCTTTTGTTAAGGGGTGTGTGTGCAATGATAGAAATCTACTTGCCTCCACCTCGCTTCTCATAGCAACTCTTCTAGCAACTAGCTTTAGAGGGTATTTCTCCTCCTCTGTCATCACCATTGAGCCCACCCTGCCTCCCCATCTTGGACATGCTTTTTTCGAATCTCATACCTGAAGGCTGTGATGGGCAATGCCTTGCCTGCTCTGACTTTTTTTTCTCATTCCTCTAAAAAAGTCCATTCTCCCACTGTATTTGATCAGTTCTAAGACTTTTTCATTGTTTACATCTCCGAAATGAGGATCTGTCTCTAATCAATGGCATCTTAGATTTGAAAAAACAACACGACAAAACATGGTATCATCTTCTAACATAGTAAGTGTAGGTAATATACTTGCCAAGTGCTACTGTACTTACTAATGTACATATTAAGTAATGGACTTCCTCATTATGTTCATTACTTCTTGTCTATGGCCTCTCACTAGAATACAAGACCCTCAGGGTAGGGATGTGGGTACTATTCGATGATGCATCTCATGTGTCTGGAATAGCACATGGCTGATAGTAGTAGATGACCCAACGAGTGACCTTGTGCAATGTCAGCATCCTCATCGGAAATGGAAATAACTACGCCTATCTTCGAAAGCTACCGTCAAGATCAGAAATTATGGTGCCAAGCACAGAGCGTGGTGTTTGATACCTACCTGCTCCATACAGAGTGGTAGAAGAGTGTGTTGCTATTTTTTTCAATATTATCATCATTTTCATCCATAAAAGGAAGCGTATAAAACCCCAGCTCCTGAGAATATTAACTGAGATAAAGTATGTGAAATACCTGGCATCCAGAAGATGCTTAATAAATGAAGATTTTCCCTTTTCTGCTAGGATTAATTATAATATTTAATAATAATTAATAATAATCATTAAATAATTAATAATAATTCTGCAAGACTAGAATTATTCAGAGCAAGATGAGGTATAAGGCAAAGGCCACCCCCACCTGGAGATTTCCTCTTCATCAGTTCCTCTGTCTCTGACCCTGGAGCCTTTGGCAGAGAATTCAGGTATCCCTTCAATGCTTCCTGCCACAGTTGATATCCATGGCTTTGACCCACTTCCTGCTTAGATCTGCTGTACCATCCCTTCTAGGTCGGTCTGGTTCTCTGGAACATAACTCGCAATATCTGCTTGGATCCTCCCATCTATCCAGTTCCCGATCTCAGTTCCTTCTGTTCAGCCCTCACTGCAATCAAAGACCCACTTGGAGAGACAGTAATAAGACCCAAGTCCACTAAGCCATCTTCATGGCGCCAAGCTTAATGCTGTGACATCTGCAGTTTCTAGGGTGGAGCACTCCCTGTCTTATCCCTCCAAACATCTGAAATTCTTGAGGGGGTGGGCTGCACTGCACCATGGGGCAGGATGAAAAGAGCTTTCATCTAGGATTCTAATCTTGGCTCAGCCCACAAAGAGTTGTATAGTCTTGGGAAAGTCCCTTCACATCTGTTTCCTTGGATGTCTAGGAACTGCCTGGAATCCCAATCAGTGTGTGATGCACATAATCAAACTATAACAATTTGGGGGGGCTAAAAATCCTTCCACAGTGTCTGCATGTTTTATCGAGACCCTTTCTTTTCATGGACATTGAATTCCCTGATGCCCCCAGGATGGGGTTAGAGGAATCACATGTGGTCAAGCATTTCGTATTCCTTTGGATGTTTCCGAGTGAGCCCTTTTAAAGAGGAGGAAGAGAGAAATGAAGAACTTAGAAGCCAGGGTCTGAAGAATCTTGGAATTGAGTTGAATTATGAACATTTAACTTACATTTGAGATCACTCCTGTAAATATTCACTATGGTAAGACGTTTACTTTCTAACAAGTCAGGGTTAGGCCTTCATCAAAATCACTGTCTCTCAAGAGCCCTCAAAGCCACTCAGGAAGCTGATGGGCAGAGATCTGGCTCCGTATCCTGACACAACCTTTGAGCATCAAAGACAGGCAGAGTGGACAGGAGAATGAGGTCCAGCAAAGCTACTGCCATCATAGCCCTATGTGAGTTGAGTAGGAAACTATAACTGAGCAGGGCTCTGTGAGGCTTCCGGGCACAAAACCCTCTCCGGGCCCCCCATTTCTTATTTTTAGGAAACAGGCCTCATTCAGCCTCCATGATCTTCCCTAAGTTCCAAGGGACAGGGTCAGACAGTTGCTGATGAGGGAAGGGGAGGATGCAAAGACAAGGGAGGAAGAGCCAAGCAACAATCGTGCAGCCATGGGGACGGATCCTGGTTCCCTCTCAACGGAGACAAATAATGATGTAGGCATCTTATACACCTAAGAGAAAAGTTATATTCCTTATGCTTCTTTTAGAAATGAATACTTTATTATTTTTTTATTTTTATTTTTTTTTAGGGCTGCACCTGCAGCATATTGAGGTTCCCAGGCTAGGGGTCAAATAGGAGCTGTAGCCACTGGCCTACACCACAGCCACAGCAATGCTAGATCTGAGCCACATCTGCAACCTACACCACAACTCACGGCAACTCCGGATCCTTAACCCACTGAGCAAGGCCAGGGATCGAACCTGCAACTTCATGGTTCCCAGTTGGATTCATTTCTGTTGAGCCACGAAGGGAACTCCAGAAATGAATACTTTAAAATTGAACAGCTCCAAACTTTTCCTTGTGCGTCTCCCTCATTTGACGGAACCATAACACAATCCCCCGTAAGCTAAAGATTAGACACCCTGAGCACAATTACCTGTGGGTTAAAGATTATTAGCACATGATATTTTTTAAGAACATTCCTAGTTTGTTCTAATCTCTGATCTATATGCTCTTTTCACAAGTACTTTTACTCTAAGCAATAACCCAGAAGACCACACCAGGATCACTCTGAGATCTCCTGACACCAGCTTCAATGGCTAAGGTTTCCCCAAAGAAAGAAGAATGCATGTCCCCACCAATCCTGATTCTTATCTGAAACCCTGTTTTCTCCTTTTGGACTATAAAACTCCCTGCATTTCTTCCTGCAGAGAAGGGCACGGTCTTTAAGGTATTAGCCTGCTGTGGCTTCCTTTGCCTGGGAAAGCAATGAAAGCTTTTTTCTTTTTTTTCTTCCGCTTTTTAGGGCCACATCCATGGCATATGGAAGTTCCCAGGCCAGGAGTAGAATCGGAGCTACAGCTCCTGGCCTATGCCACAGCCAAGCTAAGCAGGACTCGAGCCATGTCTGTGACCTACCCCACAGCTCATGGCAACGCAGGAGCCTTAACCCACTGAGCAGGGCCAGGGATCAAACCTGAGTCCTCATGGATATAGCCAGTTCTTCACCCACTGAGCTGAGTTAGGGAGTTCAGCCTCTCTGGCCTGCCAGTGTTGGGCAGAGGTGGGAGTTGGTACCAAGTTGCCCTAACGACCTGGATCAGGGATTCTGGACACCAGACAAGGCTGGGAAACAGGGAGCAGGACCAAAAGGATGGGGGAGCACATCCCATCAGCTCTGTCTCACGCTGTGGCAGGTACTCACCGAACAGCCTTGACTCGGTGCCACCGGCCATCGTTGAATGAGCCGTTCACCATGATGGATGCCACACCACTGCCCAGGTTATAGCTAAAGGCATTGGAGAAGAACAAACAGAGATAGGATCACTCACAAATGATGTTCACTGTGAAAGTTCTTAGTAGTTCAGAATGTACTTTCCTTAACACAAAATAAAACAATGTTATAGAGACATGAGGTTCCCAAATAAGGATGTGAATGGTCACAACTTTTTTGAAAAATTTTTAATTGTGGTAAAATGTCCTACCTTAACCATTTTTTAAGTGTACAGTTCAGTCATGTTCAGTATATTCTAACTGCTGTGCAACCAATTCCAGAACTTTTGTATCTTGTAAAGCTCTGTACCCATTAAACAACAATTCCCCGTTTCCCTCTCCCTGCCACGCCACCACCCCTGGCAACCACCATTTTATTATCATTTTTTTTTGGTCTACTTAGGGCCCCAACCATGGCATATAGAGGTTTTCCAGGCTAGGAGTTGAATTGGAGCTATAGCTGCCAGTCTACACCACAGCCACAGCAACACCAGATCTAAGCCATGTCTGCGACCTACACTACAGCTTGTGGCAATGCCAGATCCTTAACCCTTAACTGAGTGAAGCCAAGGATCGAACCCGCATACTCATGAATTCTAGTCAGATTCGTTTCCACTAAGCCATGAGGGGGACTCCCATTTTACTTTTTATTCCATGAATGTGACCACCCTAGGTATTGCGTTAAGTAAGGTCGTACAGTGTTTGTCTCTTTGTGAGCTTTGTGTGTTTTTTTTCACTTAGCATAATGTCCTCGAGGCTGATTTATTTTAGGTCCCACATACAGTATTATGGCATAAGGAACAAGAAGGGCTTTATCATTTTTTTAAATTATAGTTGATTTACAATGCTCTGCAAATTTCTGCTGCACAGAAAAGAGTCATATATATATATATATATATATATATATATATATGCATATACTTTCTTTACCATTTGTAATGTGTTGTACTAGGTTGAATATTGTCCTCCCAAAATTAATGTCCTCTCAGAAACTCAAAATGTAGGAGTTCCCGTCGTGGCGCAGTGGAAACAAATCCGACTAGGAACCATGAGCTTGCAGGTTCCATCCCTGGCCTTGCTCAGTGGGTTAAGGATCCAGCATTGCTGTGAGCTGTTGTGTAGGTCGCAGATGCAGCTCGCATCTGGAGTTGCTGTAGCTCTGGCATAGGCCGGCAGCTATAGCTCCAATTAGACCCCTAGCCCGGGAACCTCCATATGCTGTGGGTGCGGCCCTAAAAAGACCAAAAAAAAAAAAAAAGAACTCAAAATGTACCATTATTTGGAAACAGGGTCTTTGCATATGTAATTAGTTAAGATGATGTCATACGTGGTTAGGGAAGCCCCGAAGCCAACAGGACTGGTGTCCTTAGGGAGAGAGGAAATGTGGACACAGAGGTAGAGACAGATGGAGAAGAACCCCACGTGAAGATGGGGCAAAGACTGGGGTGATGCATCTATAAGCCAAGGAATACCAAGGCTGGCCAACAACCACCAGAACCTAGGAAAGCATCACAGAAGAGATCCCCCAGTGGAGGTCCCAGGAGGAACCAACCCTGCCAGCACCTCCAGGTTGGACCTCTAGCCTCAGACCTGTGGGAGAACACATTTCTATGGTTTTAAGTCACCCAATCTGTGGTCACTGGGGATGGTAGTCCTCAGAAGCTAATACATGTGTTTTTACCTTTCAAAAAAAAGAAAAAAAAAATCATGGCTGAACCCCAAAGAGATGAAGGGAATTTGCCTAAGATCCCAAAGCCAATATGTAGGACTTGAACTGGAGGTCTTATCTGTCAACCTGCCACCGCCACTGTGGCGCCACGTTTTACTCGGACAGCGGATCCACTCGGTAGCTTTCTATTTTCCATTTCAGTTGCCAGATACCTTGATATGCTAAGGGTATCAGAAGACATGCATATGTTATCCCTCTCAGGCCAGTGTTCATTCAATTATTCTACCTTAATTCAATACAACAAATATTTAGTGAGTGGCTATTCCAGGCTGGGCACTGGGCCAACTGCCTAGACCTCCCCTTGATAATCTAATGAAGCCTCTGTGATCATGCTTTTGAAGGAAAATGTGTTCCACCCAGACAACCCTCTCCTCATCTTGTCTCCCCTGTAGCTCACAGGCCAAGACATAGGAATACTGAGAGGAGATGTGGACTGGTCCCTGAGCTCTTGCATGTACTTAGGTCTGAGAAAAGAGTAAGAATAGAAAGCTTTGCCTTCCCCTGGGGAAAGCACTAGGGGTCCTTTCTTTAGTAACGGGGCCTCAAAGAAGTCACACAGCCCATTGACACTGAACCAAGAATAGAACCCCGGGAGACTTGATAAACTATGAGACAAAGCTGTGGCTCTGACCTGGAAAAATCCACTGTTTCTTAATGCATCTTCCCACATCAAGCATCTTCTTGTATGAAGCAACCCAGAGGTAGAATTTTCAGCTTCATTATTTAGTGGCTAAATGCTTGTCGAAGAAACGAATGAATATAGAGCAGGGCTGAGAGCTGGTTGGCAGAAACTTAGGGGAATTACTACGTGGGCTTTTAGGAGAAGAAGCACAGGGTGATGGAAAGGACCTAGGCACTTGGATCAGAAGGATCTGCCTCGAATCCCAGCCGTCAATTACCAGCTCTGTGAGCTTGGGCAATTTGCTTCATTTCCCTGAGCCTAAATTTTCCCATCTGTGAAATGGGAGGATCTTAGGGAACAGCCAGTAAGATCACATATGTAAAGAGCACAGCACATAGTAAAAGCAAAACAAGTAGTCAAACCATCCCAAATATGTGCAGTACTTAATGCAGCACGTGTACAGTGCTGACAACACACCAGGAGGAACTAGCAGTAGGAAAAAGTTGCCACTAAGAGTTAAACTGGTCAAGCCTCTCCTGGAAGAGTAGTCATGTGTGAGAGTAAATCAACAGGCTGTAAATATTTAACGAAACATTTGGGAACACCCAGGTCGCAGAATCACGGTGACTTGCGTCTAGCTGTAGTGAACACTGGACGGCAATGTGATTGTATACATATTTTTTCTTTTGTCATTTTAGGGCTGCACCTGTGGCATATGGAGGTTCTCAGGCTAGGGGGCCAGTCAGAGCTGTAGCCGCCGGCCTACGTATGCCACAGCCACAGCAACTCAGGATCTAAGCTACATCTGCAACCTACACCACAGCTTATGGCAACTCCAGATCCTTAACCCACGGAGCAAGGCCAGGGATTGAACCTGCAACCTCATGGTTCCCAGTTGGATTCATTTCCACTGGGCCACGATGGGAACTCCTATTTTTAAATATTTTATTTTATTTTACTTTATGCTTTTTAGGGCTGCACCTATAGCATATGGCAGTTCCCAGGCTAGGTGTCGAAGCAGAGCTGCAGTGGCCAGCCTACACCATGGCCACAGCAATTAGGGATCTGAGCCACGTCTGTGACCTAGACCACAGCTCATGGCAATGCCGGATCTCCCATGCCCTGAGCAGCGCAAGGATCCAACCCACCTCCTCATGGATACAGGTGGATTCATTTCCGCTATGCCACAATGGGAACTCCCAAATATGATTGTAATCCATGTAATGGAAACCATTCCACTTGTGTTGGATAAAGGATTATGGCTCCAGTCTGATAACATGCCTGTTCCTGCAAAGAGCCAGACTCTACTCAAGGGAGAGAATATTGAATCCAGCAGAGGAATCCAGCCACCACTGCAGGTGGAGGGGTGGCTCAGATGGCACATCTAGCCTGACTCACCGTCCCCCCCCACCCCCACCCCACCCCGATTGCAGACCCTTCAAATTACCTCTCCTGCTTCCCCAGATGCCTGATACCTCAGCCTGGAATTCCTCTTTCTTTTAAACAATAACAAATGACCCAGGAAGAGTGGTTGCCTTTATTGGGAGAGGGCATGAGGGAGTCTTCCTGGGTGGGGGACATTTTCTATATCCTGTTCTGGGTGGTAGTTACACAGGCATTTACATATTAACAAGTGTATTGAGCTGTACACCTACTATTTGTGCACTTTATGTAAGTGATACCTCAATTCTTAAAATAGTATAGTTGATTTACAACATTGTATTAGTTTCAGGTATAAGCAAAGAAATTCAGATATAAATAGGTAAATAGATAGACTCAGATATATCTATATTCTTTGTCAGATCCTTTTCCACTGTGGATTATTAAAAGCTATTGAATATAGTTTTCTGTGCTGTACGATAGGACCTTGATGGTTATCTATTTTATATACAGTGGGGTGTATCTGTTAATCCCAAACTCCTACTAATTTATTCCTCCTCCGCTCCCCACTGGTAATCATGAGCTTGTTTTTGAAGTCTGTGCATCTGTTTCTGCTTTATAAGTTCATTTGTATCATTTTTTTGGATTCCGCAAATAAGTGATACTATATATTTGTCTTTCTCTGACTTACTTCACTTAGTTATAACTCAATTTTAAAAGGTTAAAATGTGAATGAAGAAGAAATGAACAAAATAAAGGTATGCCTGGTTTCTCCATCAGTGTCTTATGAGTCTGGTTAGCATGAATTGGTTATCCTGATCCGAGTTTACCCACTCAACTTGGTGTGCACGAAAGGCTAGAGGCTGAGCACCAAGGTGGACCACCAAGAAATGCCATCAGGTAAGGCTTCCCAAACGCCACTTGACTGCCTCCACACGGTGGTACTTATACTTGGTTGTGCCTCCCTTGAAGTACAGCAAAGTGTACTCTGCTAATCAGACTGCTTCCTTTACTCTGACACGTGAAGATGTTATCAAGGTCACACGGAAATTAGTGGGAAAGATAGCCAGTAAAATGAGTTTTGCACACTTGATTTTGTGACCCATATATAATCATAAAACAAACAAAAGCAACCAAAAAACCCCCACAGTCTTAGCTGAGCACTTTCTATTTCTTTTACTTAATCTTGCACCCAAACCATAATTTTTTTTAAAGCAATTCTATCACTCTTCCTTACTCTCTAGCAGAAGCGCTTTTGGCACTAAATTAGCAAAAGGGCAAGTATTTAGGTGAAGAAAGAAAGTCAAAAAAGTTGAGACTATACTGTATTATCTTAGATTGCCTACTAATTGCTTTGGACCTGGATCAAATGCCAAAACCTCAAAAATGATTCATCTGCCTAATAAACCGTTCACTCCCTAGGTTCCTGATGTTAAGTTGATTGAGGGTAGGGCCTTATTTAAAATAATAACAACAATAACAATAATAATAGCTAAAGTTTAGGAGTTCCCATCATGGTTCAGTGGTAATGAACCTGACTAGAACCATGAGATCTCGGGTTTGATCCCTGGCCTCGATCAGTGGGTTAAGGATCTGGTGTTGCTGTGAGCTGTGGTGTAGGCCGCAGACATGGCTCAGATCCCGAGTTCCTGTGGCTGTGGTGTAGGCTGGCAGCTGTAGCTCTGATTCGACCCCTAGCCTAGGAACTTCCATATGCTGCAGTATGGCCCGAAAAAGGAAAATCATAATAATGGCTAAATTTTGTTTGTCTCTTTAGCTAAATTTTAGATAGCAGATATTTTGAGTCAAGTTCCTTATATATACATATAATATATATATATCAGAGATCTGAGTATTTATGTATTTTCATTTTTGGCCGCCTCACGGCCTGTGCAGTTCCCAGGCCAGGGATCAGATCCAAGCTGCAATTGGGACCTAAGCCACAGCGGCCACAATGCCAGATCCTTTACCCACTGTGCTGACCAGGGGATTGAACCAGTGTCCCAGTGCTTCCAAGACAATGCCCATCCTGTTGCACCACAGTGGAAACTCCTAGAGATCTGAGTTTTAGAAAATAGAAAACACTTGATCAAAGACAGTAACTTTGATCGCTGTGATCTCTAATAACCAGATATGTCAGGCGCTGCACTAAGTCCCGTACATGAATTAACTCATTCAGTTCTCATGACTAGCCTGTTCCTTTTACAGAGGATGGGTAACTTTGCAGGAAATCCCGTGGCCATGGGAATTCGGCATGTCTGACCCTGAAGCCCCTTTTGACCACTTTGGCCGCTTTTTCTCAAGGCCTGGTGCCTGATTGCTTCCAATGGAATTCTGGCGCCCACCGGGTCCTCCTCCACCAGAATCTCTGATACAAGCCCCGCGGCTGACTCTCTCTACGATGACGATTTCAAACCACGGACCACACTCGAATTCCTCTCTGTGCCCAGCCTCCCTGATGCCTCCCTCCTTCTGGGTTGGGCAAATGAGGTGGGGAAATAACTGCCCAGAGGAAGGAAATGCAGCAAAGTGGCAATGCTGGGCTCCGGGCCCGGGGATGAGTGCGGATGTCTGCCTCCGCCGCGGGGGCTGAGCCCTGCACCCGGGACACAGGACACCGCCAGACTCCAGGCTTCAAAGAAAAACACGGAGCCAATTTTCAGACACCTGAGAAAGAGGTGCTAACAAAAGAAATATGTTGGGATGGAGTGGCGTTGTCAGAAGGGAGCCCATGGGGCGTGGGAGTCCGGCCGGCCTGGGTGTGAGAGCGGGAGGGGGCTGCGGGGTGGCCCAGAGTAGATCGAGTTTCTGTGTCCGGCTTTTCGCTGGCGGTTTAGGGGGGAAGTTGGGCCTCCCACCCTCGGCTGAGCTACTGTTTCAGTTCCCTCTTCTGGGCACAATCAAGTACTTGAGGCCTTGGCGAGGTTAACCACAGGAAAACCACGAGAAAATGGCTTTGAGGCAGCCAGCCTGAAACTGGGGTGTGAAGAGCGCAGCATTTGACCTCTGGGGCCAGGGGGGAGCTGGGAGGGGGTGAAAACTGCTCTCTCTGGCAGCCTCTAGCTTTCAGTCACACTCAGAAGTCCCCAACAAACATAGGGTTGCATCGCTGAGCATGTTCTGCTGTGTAGGGGCAAGTGTGATGTTGGACAAGGGACATTTCCTCCCTCAATGCCCAATGAGGTCCTACTGTACAGCACAGGGAACCATATCCAGTCTCTTCGGATAGACCATGATGGAAGATAATAAGAGAAAAAGAATGTGTGTGGTGTGTGTGTGTGTATATATATATATATATATATATATATATATATATATATACACATATATATACACACACAGTCATATATGACTGGTCACTTTGCTGTACAGCAGAAATTGGTACAACATTGTAAATCAACTACACTTCAATAAAAAAAAAAATTTTTTTTTTAATTGCAAAGGCTTAGGAGTTCCCGTTGTGGCGCAGTGGTTAATGAATCCGACTAGGAACCATGAGGTTGAGGGTTCGTTCCCTGCCCTTGCTCAGAGGGTTAAGGATCCAGCGTTGCCATGAGCTGTGGTGTAGGTCGCAGATGGCGGCTCTGATCCGGTGTTGCTGTGGCTGTGGCATAGGCCGGTGGCTACAGCTCCGATTAGACCCCTAGCCTGGGAACCTCCATATGCCGCGGGAGCAGCCCAAGAAATTTCAAAAAAAAGACCAAAAAAAAAAAATTGCAAAAGCTTACATTATTCTATCCTGGCTGTCAGCAGTCCCAGTTCACGACCCACTGATGCCCCGGAATTAAGCCCTCATCTTCTCCGTAGTTCCGTTACCTCGCCTTGGTCTATTTCAATTCCAATTCATTCTATATTATTTAGTGAACACTTGTGCTAGTCACCAGAGGGGAGATTAAAGAAGGCAAAGCCAGAGAAATTCTTGCCCCCCCCCCGGGGGGGGGTGCGTGGGCAAATGCTCCAGAGAGCGAGTGGGGCTTTCAAACATTAGCTGGTATCAGATTCAGCTGCAGAAACAGTTACCAGATTGCTGGATCCCACCCTAGAGCTCTTCTGGTTCAGTAGATCAGGGTGGGGCCCGAAAATTTGTATTTTTAACAAGGTCCCAGTGATGCTGATGCTGTTGGTCCAGGAACCACGCTCTGAGAATCAATGGCTAGACAAACTCTTTCTTTTTCTTTCTTTCTTTTTTTTTTTTTTTTTTTTTTTTTAAGGGACGCACCTGTGGCACATGGAAGTTCCTGTGCCAGGGATCGAAATCGGAGCTGCAGGTGCAGGCCAATGCCACAGCCACAGAGCAGTGCAGGATCCAAGCCACATCTGTGACCTACATGGAATCTTGCAGCAACGCCAGATCCTTAACCCACTGAGCGAGGGATCAAACCCAGGTCCTCATGGATACTAGTCAAATTCTTAAACCGCTGAGCTATTTTTAACCTCAGGTCAGACTGTGACATCAAAATCTCTACAGAAGCTTTTTCATGTCACACAGCTGGTCCCTGCCTCTTGGGAATCCTGCTTCCATCCACCAGCTCTGGGTGGAAAGAAGTTGTCCAGGTAATCCTGCAGCTACTTCACAGTTACCTATCTGACAAGGCTGAGAACAGTCTAAACTCAAAAGATGTCAGATCTTCTGAAGGTGTCTTATCCGTTATCATCCAAAAATCACTTGCAAAAATCCAAATGGTGGTTGCTCTCTTTTTTTTTTCAGGGCCATAGTTGTGTTATATGGAAGTTCCCAGGATAGGGGTCAAATGGGAGCTGTAGCTGCTGGCCTGTGCCACAGCCACAGCCACACAGGATCTGAGCTGTGTCTGCGACCTACACTACAGCTCATGGCAATGCTGGATCCCTGACCCCCTGAACGAGGCCAGGGCTCAAGCCCACATCGTCATGGATACGAGTCAGATTCATTTCCACTGTGCCACAACAGGAACTCCAGGGTTGCTCTCTTGAGAGATGCATTTGTGCTTTGTTCTTTGCAGTGGGAGATCGGAAAATAGGCAGGCATTCTCCTTCCCAAGGCTCCATAGCTAGTGGGGAGCAGAGTCAGAATATAATGGCAGGTCTCTGACTTTAGGTCTTCAGATCTGCCAGAGCCAGGGAGCACTGGGCCGTGTTCATGCTTGGCATTATCAAAGTCTTCTTTCTACTACTTTCCAATTTGTGAGGGTCAGGGGACGATATATGGTAGTAACATACTAGAACAGGGGTCATAAAATTGTTCTCCACAGGGCCAGGTAATAAATATTTTAGCTGTTGCCATACAGTCTCATTGAAACTACTCAAGTATATCCCTGAAGCACGAAAGCAGTCATAGACAATACATAAATGAATGAGCATGGCGGTATTCCAGTAAAACTTCATTTACAAAACTGGGTGGCGGGGGGCAGATTTGGCTGCCAGGCCGTCAATGTTGGCCAACTGCTGTCCTATAGATGGATGCTGGGAAGAAACACCAGGAGCCTAGATAAACCCAGAGCTTTAGGCAACAGTTAATCCTAGCAGACAGTGTCCTGGCTCCCTCTGCAACCCTCTCCTTGGCTTGATCAACAATGTCTGAGAAAAACAGCCACATGATGCTGAAGGCAGCCGGTGGAGGGGTTACCTGAACACCAGGGCTCCATCCCGAAGGCCCAAGGAAATGAAGTCGCTGTTGGGTCTCATGGGGCTGTCTCCCCTCCACATCAATAGGCCATCTTTGGCAGTTGTCTTAAACCTCATGAATGCATTTGATCTCGATCCCGAAACCCTGGAGAAAATACACAAATAGTTGCAGCAAATCAATCAGTCTCCACAAGCATCTGTTCCTGAGTAATCCTGATTTTGTCTGCCAATTATAAGGAATAATCTGACATTTCTGACACTTACCACCAGGAGATTATAAGAGGCATCATCACCCTGAGTCACGCAATGGGTCTAAAAGTCTGAACTATCACTGGGCAGTGGTGTCTCTCTCCCCACATGTGCTGAAACCCCATGGGAGGGCATGTGACCAGTCACAGATTAGCCAGACTCTCGCCAATGCCATGGTCCCAGCCTGCACCCTGAGGACACACCTCAGTCTTCCTTCTTTCCTGTCCTATCACTCAAGGGTCCTTGGGAGAGTGTTCCCTATTCCTCAAAAAGAAATAGTCTCCTTAATTACCAAGAGGTTCAAGTTGGCAGATGTTTTGGGCTACAATCATGGCTGTGGGAGGCCCTCTCTGGAGATGACTGTCCTTGAGAGCAGAAGAGGAGTGACTGGACAGAGGGCAGAGTGTCAGACAAAGAAGATGCCTTGATGGGATAATGATCTTGAGAGGTGTTGGAACAGAGGCAGAGGCAGGAACCAGAAACCGAGAGGAAGGGACAGGAGCTCAGGAATGTCAGGTCCCAGCCCTACAGCCAGGCCTGGGGATAGGATCACGTGCTTCTGTGTCCCTATCAATTCTTGGGGTGTTCTTATCAATTCTTAGGACTAGACTGGTTCAGAGATCTAGTTTCACTAGTAAGTGACCAGTGTTTCATCTGTATGTAGGGAGAAAAGCAACCATGGGGTCCTTAAATAAAAGATGAGATAGGAGAAAATATACCTTAATATTGCTACAAAGCTGGCACTCCTGGAAAAGTCTCTATTTTCCTGCCCCATGTGCCATTCCCCGTCTGTCTCATGAACCTGACCGTGGAGCTGTAGAGTGCATTCCGTAGTGAACAGTGGAGGGGACTTCTGGCTAAGGCAACCCAGAGTCTGATTGAGACAGGAAGAGATGGAGTTTGCCCTCCCCATGCAAGGTCTCAGAGTGTGCGTGAGAAGGAGTAGGGTCCATGAGGCTGACTTCTCTATCCAGCCCTGGAACCATTCCCTAGAGATCTGCTTTCCCCAACTTTTATTTAAGGTTCCTTCCTTCTCTCACATGCCTTGGATACATTAATTGGTACAAGCCGATCATGATGGTTCCATTTCTCTTGCGTGATTGGTTTAGGGGTGGGCACATGACCACTGTTGTCCAATGAGATGAGGAAATTTATCAAAGGATTCTAGGAAAGATTCCTCTCCTCTTAAAAGAGTCATATGAAAACAAAGTTTTTTTACTTGTACTAGTATTGCCATGATTTATAACCATTTAATGAGCATCTTATGAACAGCTGTTTTATAACCACAAAGGGCATAACCTTTGGAAAATATGCCGAGGACAACAAGGAAGAAAGATGAGACTTTGATGATACAGCTAATCTCTGAATCCATCATCCTGGATCCAGTCTAAGTGTGGACAGCTTGTTATAGGAAATAATAAATACCCTTCATATCTAAGGCATTTTGAGCTGAGTTTTCTGTTACTTGTAGCTAATGACATCCAACTGAAACAGACCCTGAACTTGACTTTTACCTGTAAGTTCACACACATGCATACATACATGCACCTACATATATGCACACAGGTACCATTGAGCTGTTCTGCTTTGGGGCCTGGCACCTCTTATTTTCACCAAACCCCTCTATTCCCCCAGATCACCCGCTGCCTCTCACGAAGCATGAGGGGGATGGAGACTTGGGCCCTGTTCGCACTTCCTGTTTTCTGAGGACTGAATGCCTTTTTATCTCTGAGGAGAAAAGGCTGAAGAAGGAAGAGGGTTTCTCAGCTGGGAAACCACTTTGCCTAAAGCCCATGCAAGATAACCTCGATACGGGAGTTCACGTCATGGCTCAGTGGTTAACAAATCCGACTAGGAACCATAAGGTTGTGGGTTTGATCCCTGGCCTCCTTGCTCAGTGGGTTAAGGATTCGGTGGTGCCGTGGGCTGTGGTGTAGGTTGCAGACGCAGTCGGATGCAGCATTGCTGTGGCTGTGGTGTAGGCCAGCGGCTACAGCTCCAATTCGACCCCTAGCCTGGGAACTTCCATATGCCACAGGAGCTGCCCAAGAAATGGCAAAAAGACAAATAAATACATACACACATACATACATACATAAATAAAAGATAACCTTGGTAAATGCCACGTGGGATTAGAGAAACAAAGCCCTGTCTGTCTGGCATGTGTTCAGAGGGACATCCAGTGCCCAGGATAATGTCTCTCAACCACTTTTGTTCCTTGAAAAGCCACCAGATTCCACCCTAAGAACTGGATACTTTTTTGGCTTAAAGTGCCTTGGTCTGTGAAAATGCGAGCAACCTAAAGGGGATGGAAAAAATCTTAGAACCATGGTGTGGGTGCGGGGTGGCAGGCTATCAACAACAAAGAGCTGGGGGAAGGAGAAGGAAGAGAAAAGGTCAAAGTAAAAGCGCCAAAGAGGAGCCTCACTGGATTGAAGATTCTGCCTAGAGTCCATTTTTCTCTTGTCGTGTAAGTTGGCTATTCCAAACCAGGAGCTTAGACTCGGAGTGGGGCTGGAGCTTCTGCCACCAGCAATTAAAAGCCACATCTGTGGAGTTTCCACTGTAAAGCAGCAGGTTAAGGATCCAGCATTGTCTCCGCAGGGGCTCAAGTTCAATCCCCAGCCTGGAGCATGGGGCTAAGGGTCCGGGGTGGCCACAGCTGTGGCGTAAGTCATAGCTGCTGCTTGGATTCGATCCCTGGCCCAGGAACTTCCATATGCCATGGGTGCAGTCAGAAAGGAAAGAAAAAAGAGCCACAGCTGTGACTCGGGCATCTCCTTGGGCCATGCTCCACATGAAGAGAGCTAAGGAGCCCCTCACCGAACTGGTAAGAGCCTGAAGAGGACAGTGGACCTTGCTGATGAAAACGTGAAGTGGGACATGGACTTGGAGCTGTCTATCCGGCGAAGGGCGCACCAGAACCCTTCTGCAACTGGTTCCAGGCACACCCTGGCCATAGCACAGCAGGAAGCTGACTGCCTGCTGGGGAAGCAAGTGCATGTAACCCTGCCTTCTGGAGCATCAAGTTCTCACTGCTTCTCAAAGCCTGAAGGGTAGCGATCCCGGGTCTGGGTACGCTCTTCTCTCCATGCCCTTTGACCAGAAAGGGTATGAGTTGTTTGTCAGGCGCTTGTTTGAAAGGCTGCATTTTTGAGCTTGTTTATTTTATTTTATTTTTTTTCGTGTGTGTTGTTTTGTTCTAGTTTCTATGTTTATTTTGTGTGTTCTTTTCCCCTGGGACTGTGGCTAAATTCTCGTGCCTTCTTGGAGAATTATCTTCTGGCATGCAAGATAAGGAACAGCTTTGAGGAAGAGATTGAGAAATCGACACCCTCCCCCCCCCACCCCCAGGAGATAAGGAAGATGCTGGTGGAAGCTTATTACCTCTTGAGGATGTCTGGGTTGTCATACGTCAGGTAACTGCGGCCGATAAACTGCGGGATCTCAATGGCTTCTGTGATGGCTGAGACAGAAGAGAAAACGGAGGTTACATGGTCTGTAGTTCTCTTGACCCCAGCCCTCAACCCTGTGGCAGGAAAACACAAAGAAAGCCAGCTCCTGGAAACAGGACATTCATCAGCTTGTCAGCCCCTTCCTCTTGGCAGCACACGCACTTGGCCTGGTTCGGGGCTGCGGGACCTGAAGGCCTGGAGTTGGCGTCTCCCCGTTGTCCCCTCCCTGGGGCTGGCTGCCACTGCTACTGGCCTCAGCATTACCAAAAGGCCTTGCAATATGCTGAAACCTGAACCATGCCCAGCAATTCCTGGAAGCCAAAGAGCAGGTCTTGGGTCACGTGGGGAGCAGCTGGGGAATAACTGTGTATGTTCTCTAGGGAGGCAGAGAAAACAATCCCCCAGCAAACTCCCCACAGGATTTCTTTATTTGAAGCCAATCTGGCCCAGAATCCCTTTAGCCATGACCTCAGATGCTGGTGAAATAAGAGGGACGAGGTTTTGACTTTTTTTGCAAGCCACCTTCCCATGTCAAATGTCACAAGCTTTTCATCGCAATCACCTGAAGAAGCGGGGGGCATGGGGGAAGGGAGGGGTGGTTGTCCCCATTTTATAGAAGAGGAAAGTGAGGCACACAACCACCAAGGATTTGCCCAAGCTCACGCAGCTCAGAGCACAACAGACCACGAACCAGTCTGGCCCTCCCTCCTCACTTCTGGCCCTCAGCCCACTTTTTACTTTCTAATATTTTACAAGCGTGTTTCCTTCCTCCCAACCTCTCGTCACTTCGTTTTCTTGAGGAATCACCCTCTTTCACACAGTTAGCAAAAGAATAGGTTAAGCAGTTGTGTTTGGTGTCACAAATTAGGGATAATTCAGGGCATTTCTTCTAAAGACGTAACAGCAATATCTCTTTTCTCTTTTGAAAGACCCAGAAATGGGAGTATAAAGAAATTAAGGTAGAATGAACTTCATGTTCAAAGAAATGTGTAAAACGAGAGCAAATAAGCCAGCTGAGAAAATCAGTTATAGTTTCACAAAACTATAAATATGTGGTTGGTGCAAAGCAGACACTGAACTAAGGACTCCACTCCCAGGAAAGAAAAATGTGTGATTGTGGACACTATGGATGACCAGAGAGTTTAAATTTAACTTCTGAACATTAGGAAGAAAGAAAGAAAGAATAGATAACAGCACACCACAAAACCTAATGACACTGGGCCCCCAAGTATAAGTTTCTATGTGGGCAGGTCACACACAGCATGTTTGCAAACTTCATAAAAAAGAAAAAGAAAGAAAGGGAGAAAAAAAGAAAAAAAAGAAAAGCAGAGGAAGAGAGGTAAAAATTTAAAAGACAATTTCTGAGGTATCTATACAAGAAATTGCTTTATTGTCCTCTGAAGAGGCAGAGGCCAGGACAAGGGCCCGCTGGGCCAGAAGGTCTCTTAGAGACAGAAGTGAAAGGCTCGGGCAGTTTAAATTCTGGCCCATCCCACTTGTCGCCCTCTGGTTAAAGTGAATAGGAGGAAGAAGCGGCGTTCCCGCTGTGGTGCAGCGGAAACGAATCTGACCAGGAACCCTGAGGTTGTGGGTTCGATTCCTGGCCCTGCTCAGGGGGTTAAGGATCTGGTATTGCTGTGAGCTGTGGTGCAGTTCGCAGATGTGGCTCGGATCTGGATCTGGCGTTGCTGTGGCTGTGGCGCAGGCCAGCAGCTGTAGCTCCAATTAAGGAGACACCGGAAAAGGAGAAAAGAAAATACCAGGGAAGCAAAGGAGGAGACCCAGTGAAAAGAGAGAAGAGCCGGTGGATGGTAGCCTGGGCAGGGGAAGCAGAGGGGGCGGAAAGGGTGAGACCAGGAGGGAGGACCCAGAGGAGCAGAAACAGAAATGAGCCAGAAGAAGGACGAGAAGTGAGAGTGTGAAAATGCAGGAAGCAAGGGAGCGCTTAGCTGTGCTGCCAGGCCTGAACCTGCAGACCGTTGGCTCTAAGAGGGAGAGGAGCAACAGTCATTCCCAGAGCCAAATGCAACCTGGTACCCCTGCTGGGTTTGGCTCAGCCTCAAGCAGCGCGCCCCCCCCCCACCCCCCCGTCATTGGCCATGGATGTGGGCCTGTGGCCAATAGTCATCGCTCCCCTTGACCCCTTGAATTGGCCCCGACATACTCTGCACACGGACCCTCAAAGGGGTATGTGGGAGGCCCGTCCTGCTGCTGCTAAGCCCCCCAGCTCAGGAGCTCAGTGCCTCCCGAGGTCCAGCTGGAAGACAAGTATGTTCCCACAGTCGGAGCCTTTGGAAGGAGGACACTCACCACCCTGGCAGGTGTGTCCGAGTCGCGCACGGCCTACCCCAGTTACCCTCTGCAGGTGGCTGGCCTGCACTGTGGCCACAGCCTGGCCAGAGCCTACCCCTGGCACGGGCCCAGGGCACCGTCACACTTTCTCAGAGGACTCACTGTACTTACTATTGAGACAGTAGTTCCCACACTCTGCCGGGTGCCAGCATGAAACAGAATAGGCAAAGTCAGAATTTCACAGTCATTGTAAAATCCCAATTACTTTGGTTGCAGATCTCTGGAAACCAGCCTTGCTGCCCTCACGAAAGCCCTGCAGGAATTCACATGCCTCTTAGGCAACGTGAATCTGATGCCCAACAGGAACCACTGGAAATCTTTTCTCAACCTGGTTGTCACTAAGTCCCTTCAGACCCAGCCTAATCATGGGGGTGTGGGTGGTGGTGGACTCGGAACATGTGTATAAGAAATCGCCTTACACCTCTTGAGGCTTCCCTGACCTTCACCTGCTGATCCTCATTCAATCGAAACCTGGTTTCCTTGCTAAAGAGTTACTTACCTTGTCATTGACCATTACTTTTCTTGGCTCTAGGCTGCAGGCGAAAAAGGCATGATAAGCCAGCCAGCTGCTTCTTTTCTCCCCGTGGTGGAAAATATCACCCTCATTCCCACCCCACCCCCTTGGCAAGATTCCAGAGCCCTGGTCCTTTTGTGATCCACAAAGGAACAAGAGAACTCTCCAGAAATGATGCCACTGAATACAAAAATGGTGAGAATGTACTCAGTGTCGACAGTATATGTGGATAAATATTAATTCCGTCCTAAAACATCACAGCTAGAAATGACCATCTAACCCCTTCTGGCCCTTTGAGGTTTGTTTATATATTTTATTTATTTATTTATTTTTTTCGCTTTTTGGTGCCAGACTGGCAGCATATGGAGGTGCCCATGCTAAAGGCATAATCAGAGCTACAGCTGCCAGCCTACGTCACAGCCACAGCAACACAGGATCCGAGCCGTGTCTGTGACCTACAGCATAGCTCGTGGCACTGCTGGATCCTTAACCCACTGAGCGAGGCCAGGGATTGAACCCATAATCTCATGGTTCCTAGTCGGATTTGTTTCTGCTACACCACAACAGCAACTCCTGTTTATATGTTTTAAAAAAGACTATTTTTTCCTGATCCTTTATATCTAATTTCTTCTGCATCATCTTTTTTTTTTTTTTTTTCCTGTGGCAAAAGCACTCATCAAAAAATGTTTTGGTGTTTCTTCACATTTAGACCTAAAAGCTTGTGCCATCTGGTGACACAAATGATACCCCCAAAGAGTAGCCGCCTGGAAGCCAGGCAAAGCAAATTTGCCACTGGAGGGACTTGAAATTCCCCACGGACTGTAAAGAGTTGAAAGGAAAGTGTTGGCTCCTTCATACAGCCCCAGGACCAGTGAAGGAAGACCTGAGGGTGTTGTAATCTAGCTTTCCCCGCAACCAGGACTCCTCTCAACAACATCCTGAGCGATGGCCACCCAACCCCAGAGAACGCTTTCCACGGCGAGGGTGGTGGCGGGGGGTGCTGTTGGGGGGACAGCTCACTGGCCCACGGGGCAGCACCTTCCCTTGCTGGACAGCTCTACTTGGTGCAGACGTCTTGGTTACATGAAACTGACTCTGCAGCTACCAATAGGACAACCGCAAAAACATCTTTTTCTACACTACTAGCCTTCGACTATCTGAAGATTGACATCTAGGCTGAATGCCTCTGAATTTTAATGACACCCTCCCAAGAAAAGAACTCTCCTAGAGTAGGCACAATTTCTACGTTTTATTCATTTATGCTTTTTCATATTGAGTTTTTTTAAACTGCAGCCCCTATTTTTGTTGTTGTTGTTGTTGTTGTTGCTATTTCTTGGGCTGCTCCCGCGGCATATGGAGGTTCCCAGGCTAGGGGTTGAATCGGAGCTGTAGCCACCGGCCTACGCCAGAGCCACAGCAACGTGGGATCCAAGCCGCGTCTGCAACCTACACCACAGCTCATGGCAACGCCGGATCGTTAACCCACTGAGCAAGTGCAGGGACCGAACCCGCAACCTCATGGTTCCTAGTCGGATTCCTTAACCACTGCGCCACGACGGGAACTCCCTGCAGCCCCTATTTACTGAAGCTATTTTTTTTTTTTTTTAATGCACTGGAACACACACAACCCCCTCCTCCACCAACAATCACCCAAATCAGACCCAGCAGTACAATGTTTATTTAGTAAATACAACATGGTTGAGCAGTAGAGATCAGGCAGGTTCCGATCTCTGAGGGCTGTGCAAAGTGTGACCTAAGCCAGGGGCATTCTGTGTCAGTGGTGAGTGTGGAACAGCTTCACTCGCTACAGAGAGACACCGCCATCTAGTGGTCTGCAGGGGTTCTGCAAGGTCCGAGTCAACTCAGTAATGCAGGGAAGGGAAGGAAGGACCAAGGCTCAGACTTCTTTCCCAAGTGGGCTGTCTGCTTTTGGTTGTGGGAACTCCAGGAGGGAACAGCTGCATCCTGCACCCTTGTCTTGGACACTCGGAGCACAGAAAAGGCTCTGAGAAGTCCCGCAGAAAAGAGAGAGCAGTTTGTTCACCCAGGATTACCCAGACTTAATTGACCCCAAAACCCCCTTCCCATTTTGCATATGTGAATGCATGTTGTCTCTCTGTCTGCATGAGCACAAAACATCCAATCATATTCCTCAGAACTAAACTTTTTACATGCGCTTTGTAAATTCTGCTTTATCTCGTTAGTAACCATTTAGATATAAGAGCTCTGAAGGGCTGGGATGCAAGGTGGGTACATTTGGATAAGAGTAGAGAGAATGATGAAAAAAAAACCTCCAAGGGTGGGAAGTATCTTTTGGGGGAGGGAGGCTTTCTGACACCCTGCTGCTGAGATAAGAAGGGGGACTCAATTATTGGGGTGAAGGAAGGGGTGCTGGGATTTGAAATGGAAGAAGGCTGTTAAAAGTAGGAGCCCCAAACAGCAGGAGAGGGGACTACCAAGCCTTGATTTTTGCTGATACCTGACTGAGGTCATGGCTGGGAATCAGATGAGCCTCTGGGCCACTCCTGCCCCAGGCTGGGAAAGAGAGTTTCCTTCTTTCTTTCTTTCTTTCTTTAATGGCTACACCCACGGCATATGGAAATTTCCACACGAGGAACTGAATCTGAGTCACAGCTACAAACTACGTGACAGTTGCAGCACACCAGATCCTTTAACCCACTGTGCCTGGCCAGGAATTGAACCCTTATCTCTGCAGAGACCCAAACCGGGTTGGATCCTTAACCCACTGCCACTGTGCCACAGCGAGAACCCTGAGGCTCACTTATCTGCAGCTCAGTCAAGCCTGGTGCCCACTTTCATCTGGGCTCAGGCTCTGCTCCTGCCTCTGATTCACAGAGATGAAGGGCAGGAGGCAGGTCTCGAAACTACCGCCATGGTCTGATGGTCTGGGAGCCTGGAACGGCTTCAGGATCTGCCTGAGTTTCTGGATACCAAGACGGGAGAACAAGTGCATGGAACTTGCCTGCCTCCCACAACCCCCCTCTGAGGAGGCCAGAGAAAACCAGACTCACTGAGGATCCCCCAAGCCAATTTCCTAATGGACAAGGTGGCCCTTGGTGCAGATTGACTGAGGCCTGGTGCTAGGTGCGATCGCTGAAAAAGGGCTGGTTTAACTTCCATGGGGGCACTAGGAACACGTTCTTGCTTTTGAAGCAGGACCCGTTCATCAGGGAAGGGAAAAAAATCAAACCTTTAAATATATGTGGCTATAAGAATCCCCTTGCTGGAGAGACAGGGTTCTCTTTGACAACCAAGATGGTTTTTAACCATTCTTTGTCTTTCCCACTAAGAATATACCCAACATTTAGACTGCTCTGCATCTCTCTGGAACCATGTAGCTGCCCATCTCCCTCCCCCTTTCTTCCAATCCTTACCCAAGACTAGATGGTCATCCCGGTGTTACAGCAGTCTGCACAGTAACTGTGCACCTCTGTGTGTCTGCTGGGGCCTGGAAAAATTGTCCTTATCAGTGCTAACCTGCACCCAGAGTCCCATGAATCCTCTCAGGTCACCCAACTGGAGAGGAAATTATGTGATACAGGCCGCGCCTCCTATATACAAATCCTCCTAGGATTGGCAACAGTTGCCTTTTGGCCAGAAACACTATCTTTACTTCAAACATGGAAATATACTGATACATCTGGAGGACAGCTGATGGTCTGTTTGGGTTTTCATCTTGGCTCTAGCCCAGGATGTTGCAAAAAAGATGCCTAGATGCCCCTCAGAGCCCCCTGTCTGCCACCTGGCTCATGCCAGGAGGCCCAAGCCCTCACCAGCGACCTCAATCTTCATTCGGGGGAAATTTGTTTCTCATTAAACCTGCATCTAGAATTACAAAACTATACATGTGAGCACTTGATATCTGTAGTCTAATATCCTGTAACAGGAAACGAGGGTTAACAAGATCACAAACTGTCCTTCTCTTCCTCCTTTAATTCCCAGAGCTAAATGTTCCTTTAAGCCTGGACGTGATCTGAGAGTGTGTTAGTGTTTAAGGCAGGAGCAAGCTTGAATTTGCCTGTGGTAAAATGGGGGACCCAGGAGATTCCAACTCTGATGTGTGAAATCCAGATCCAATTTTCTGAATGAATGGGACACATTGAACTAAATCTCTCCAAGCATATGCTAAGAGCTGAAAAGGAATTTGCTTTTTAGAGTTATAAACAGGATCATTCACAAACGGATCCATTCCTCTTGGGGGATCACACACTAGTGCATCACTAAAGTGCACTATGTCAATTCATAAATTTCAAATGATTTGCCATGCAGCTTTCAACATTCCTTTCCATATAATACCACTTACTCTTCCAACTGGCAAATTGGCATCTTTCAGATTTTCCAATACTGCTGCAAAACAACATTTTCCATTATCCCATATACTGAAATACTACCTGCGGTTTAGAGTTTTCCTCTAAGCCCTACTTCTGATAAAAAATCAGGATCCTGGAAATAAACCCCTTAAGCAGGTGTGGAAAGCTCAGTTTAGCAAGGCTGGGACTGCTCTACTTTCAGACAAGGGCAGGCTGGAAGCCGAGTAGCTCACAGCACCTCCTGGTGGATTTTATCTTTCTCACCAAGAATAATAACAGGATTGGTTGAGTACCTTCCAGGTATTCTTCTAAGGAATCCATACTGCCTCACCCCTCATCTAAGGAATGTGCATTGCCTCATTAATCTACTCTACAATTCTCTATGTTAGGCGATACTGCTGTTATTATTTCCATTTTACAGAGGGGGAAACTGAGGCACAGAGGAAACATAGCATGAAGAATAGCATTCTAATGGGTGGTTCATATTTTAGTTTGGAGCAGTGAATGTACAGTCCATAGTTTGCCATATTTGGCAAGATTTCTCTTTCTAGCATTCATAAGTAGGAGTCAAAAATATGTAGGCAAGGAGTTCCAGTTGCAGCAGAGTGGAAATAAATCTGACTAGTATCCATGAGGATGCAGGTTCGATCCCTGGCCTTGCTCAGTGGTATAAGAATCCAGCATTGCTGCAAGCTGCAGCATAGCTGTGGCTCAGATCCATTGTTGCTGTGGCTGTGGTGTAGGCCAGCAGCTGCAGGTCCAATTTGACCCCTAGCCTGGGAACTTCCATATTCCACAGGTGCGGGTATTAAAAAAAAAAAAAAAAAAAGTGGCATCTCCCGCACCCCCCCACTCCAGCCAAAATAGTCTGTCCATTCCCTCTGCTCCCGGAAACAGTGCCTGAGCCCCCCTCATACCTTTCTGGCAGTGTAGCCCCTCGAAGCCCAAGGGACAGTCACACTCATAGCCCTCCTTTCTGGGCCGGCAGCTGCCCCCATGGGCACAGGGAGACCCCACGCAGGGGTGAGCTGCATTCTCCACATTCACTCCCCAGGTAAAGTCATGCTTCACGTGGATGGTCCGGTCATTCAGGATGATCTTAGGAGAGAAAATGTGAAACTATTCAGGAATTTGGAAACTGTCTTTGAGGTCTTCGACAACTTCCCTTGACACCCCAACCCGAACCATGTTTAGTGAGGAAGCTTTCAAAAAAAAAAAAACGAGAGAAAGTCTTGCAGTTGCTTTTATAGTCTTGTAAACAATGCAGGAAGGGAAGTGATTACATTTGGTGCTTGGGAGACTCTGCATCCTTTACAAGACTATATAAACAACTTCCTCTGGTTCCGGAAGACCTGGCCACGCAGGTCACATTCTTAGCACTGCTGTGGTGTTCACCAGGACAAGAGAGTCCTTCGGAATTCCCACCGTGGTGCAACGGGATCAGGGGCCTCTTGGAGCAATGGGATGCTGGTTCAATCCCCACCCCCCCTCCCCACCCCCTGCCCCAGCCTGGAAACTCTCTATGTATGTTGCAGGGCAGCCAAAACATAAACAAAAAATAAAAATAAAAGTGCCTGTTGTAAGGGGGGAAAAAAGTTAAAAAAAAAAGAGAGAGAGAGAGACTTCTTTGCTCTCACCCCACTTCCCTGCACTGGGGCTTTGGTGAAACTGATGAATTATAGGGAGAGGCTGCTGGGCCTCCACTAGGGACTGGAGTGTGCACTGGCCCTGAGCTGTTGGTGCTCTCATGTCTTGCAGGCTTTGCAGACCTCAGAGACAGAGAGAACTTCTCCTCAGGGACCCTCCACCGTGCCGGGGGTCCTTAGAGGTTAGCAATGGCACTTTCAGGTTGGCCTGCTTGCGGGAGAGTGTCGGGAGAGCTGGGAGACAACTTTTCCCCAGACCTGAATCTCAGAAGCTACCAGAGAAGAGCCAGGATCTTTCCACAATCTCCCCCTCTTCCTGCTGCAAGTAAAGGACTGTGAGACGGAGCCGTTTACCTGACCAAGCCAAGAAGGGTGCCATCCACTGCAGGACAGGGCACAGCCCATGACGGGGTCCCTGGGAGGGGAGGGGGGCTTTCCAGGAAGGGAGGAGGAAAGGCTTGTGTGTGCCATGTGAAAAGGGGGCAAAGCCTGACATGTGAGAAGGCAGGTGAACCTCTTGGCATCTTGGCTTTCTTCCTAAGTGAGAATTTCAAACCTGTGATGAAACATGGCAGATCCCACTCACAGGGGCCAAGGGTCTGAACCAAGGTGTCACTGACGTCACCGTTCGGCCACAAAGGGAAGCCGACCAGAGTGAGGAAACACTGGCTAGACCCCTTTCTGGGACCCACATGGGGATACAGAGAAGGACAGCCCAGGGACCCTTCCTAGAGGCTCAATGTGCAAATTGTGACAGGACCTTCTCTCACTGTCCCTCCATCCCCTTAGCTCGTCCCCACTTCACCTCAGGTCTGAGAAGGATCGGGGCTTACATTCCACCACTGGCTGCTAAAGGGAAACAAGATGGCGCCAACATCCAGGAACCGGATGGGCTTTTCTTCAGATCCCTTTCCCCCAGTGAGCAGTGGCTCTGGGAATCTGTGTTTGTGAGTCAGCCTACGTGTCTGATGCAGACAGAGCATATCCTCATGACTGGAGAGACCATGGGCAGCAAGAGAAGGAATAAGAGAGAGATATGAATGAGGTCAGCGCTCTGTCTCTTACTAACTGAGTGGGCTTTTTTTGAAACTGCTATGGAAACACTCTTTTTTTTTTTTGGTCTTTTTTAGGCCCACACCCATGATATACGGAGGTTCCCAGGCGAGGGGTCTAATTGGAGCTGTAACCACCGGCCTACACCACAGCCACAGCAATGCGGGATCTGAGCCGTGTCTGTGACCTACACGACAGCTCATGGCAATGCCGGATCCTTAACCCACTGAGCGAGGCCAGGGATGGAACCCAAATCCTCATTGTTCCTAGTGGGATTCGTTAACCACTGCGCCATGAGAGGAACTCCTGGAAAGACTCTTAAATCTATCAAACCCATGTCGTCATGGATACTAGTCAGGCTCATTAACTGCTGAGCCATGACCTCCTAAATTTATGTTCTTAAGAGTTTGGTTGCATGACTGATGAACAACTGCTAAATCGTGGGGGTGGGGGTGGGGTGGAGGCAGGAGTACAGTTGGTTCTGGCCTTGAGCAAAAATCAAGTGACCCCAAAGAGAAGCAAGAGTCACTAGGAGACTCCATTCATTTCCGTTCCTTTTGTAGAGGTGTCTGCAGCCACCTGGTGCCAGTTCCTGCTCCCCGCCCCCCGCCCAATCCCAGGAACTTTTAGTGGATTTGTTATAAAAAAATGCATCTTCAGGGAGTTCCCACTGTAGCTCAGTGATTAAGAAACCCGACTAGTATCTATAAGGACCCAGGTTCGATCCCTGAGCTCGCTCAGTGGGTTAAAGATCCAGCGTGCTGTGGCTATGGTATAGGCCGGCTGCTACAGTTCCAATTAGACTCCTAGCCTGGGAACTTCCACATGCCAAGGCACAGCCCTATCAAGACAAAAAAAAAGCATCTTCACTGAGTTGTATTCATGGAAGGTCTGCTGGGCATAGACCCAGGGCAGATGTTATAAAACAGCAGGCTTGGAAAGCGATGCTATGAGCATTAAAAAATATAATCTTAAAAATGTTAAGACTTTCTCAGGGTTCCCATTGTGGCTCAGCGGATTAAGAACCCAACTAGTACTCGTGAGGATGCGGGTTCAATACCCGGCCTTGCTCAGTGGGTTAAGGGTCTGACGTTGCCACGAGCTGTGGTGTAGGACACAGATGTGGCTCGGATCTGGTGTGGCTGTGGCTTGTCTTTCAGCTGCAGCTCCAATTTGACCCCTAGCCTGGGAACTTCCATATGCTGCAGATTCAGCCCTAAATTGGAAAAAAAAAAAAAAAAAGTTAAGATTCTCTCAAGATTTGCTTTCGGGTGCAGTAGGTTGCACTGATCACAGTTCTCAATTCCATCGTCAAGGTCACACAATACACAGGAGGAAGGGAAGCCTGTACCTTCTGGATGCTCCCACTAAACGGCTTGAAGACACCTGAGTTCTTCTTCACATCGTCGTAATTGGGTACCCCACCAATGAAAATGTCCGAGTTGCACTTAATCTGGGTGAAGCCTCCCTGCCAAGAGATTAAAAATGAAGCAGAGCATAACTTCAGAAAAGATGGTTAAGACGATCAAAGGTATCTTTGGTTCCCTGTTAGGAAACAAATGGCAAAGACAGTTTTAAGACTCATTGCGACAATTTGGCTCCACATCGGCTTGACCTTTGCATTGTTTTGCATGGCTCCTTACCACCTGTCTGACGGCCAGTCCATCTCATGACATTTCCGAGACTCAGTTACATCATCTATAAGAAGGAAGTGAGTGCGGTAGACCGCTCCATCCCCAGAACTCCTCCCCCTGCAGGCAGATTGCCTCTTAACCTGTCCATCTCAAGTGGGGCCAGGTAACTTGCTTTGGTCAATAAAACATGAGTGGAAGAGAAGTGACTCATTTTTGGGCAGAGACTTTCAGAGCCAGGAGTGGTTCACTTTGCCGTCCTCCCCGGCCCCCTCTTCCTTCAGCCTGGGTCTCAGACTAAAGCTGGCAGCTGACCACTGATGGACATGTAATGTGAGTGAGACATAAACCCTTATTATAAGCTGCCGCTGTTTGGAGCTTCTGTGTGCCTGACTACAGCACAGTCTAGCCTGTTCTAGTGGCTGAGATCCCACTGATATAGCACTTTGCCCAGAGCTGGATGCATGATCAGCATTCCAGTATGGTATAGCTATTGTAATGTTCACTGATGGGTAAAGACAGAATGTCTTTAGGCCCAGAGAAAGGGAAAGCATGGTAGGTGGGAGGCGTTCCTTATTATTAAATCCAAAGGGCAGAGAAATGTTTCCAGGTTCTTGGAGAAATCCCCATTGTCAATCTGAAAAGTCTCCCCCCTGCTTCTGGTCATTTCAACAGCCTAAATGCCAATAGCTGGGCCAGATGACAAGCTGTGTGTGATATTTAACATCTAATCCCCTTCAAACATGAGTCTTTTTTTTTTTTTCTTTTTAGGGCCGCACATGCGGCATATCAAATTTCCTGGGCTAGGGCTGAATCGGAGCTGCAGCTGCTGGCGTACGTACACCACAGCCACAGCCACAGCCATGAGGGATGATCAGAGCAGCATCTGCAATCTACACAGCAGCTTGCAGCAACTCTGGATCCTGAACCTACTGAGTGAGGCCAGGGATTGAACCTGAAATCTCATGGATACTAGTCTGATTCTTAACCCACTAAGCCACAAGGGGAACTGCCAAACATGAGTCTCAAGCAAAAGGTTAAAGTGTCTAAAGATACCATACAGAGATAAATTACAATCTGACATCTCTGGGGATACACATACTTTGGGTAACACAAGTTATTGTTTCCTTTGATTTACAGTTAAAAGAAATACAAACAGTAACAGCTTTCAACTATTTAACAAATATTATTGGGCATCGACTGCGTCCTGGGTACTAAGTGCTGCACAAACAGCAGTAAATCAGAAACAGCAGGTCTCTGCCCTCCAGATGCTTACACTGGGGGGATGCAGACAAGTAAATGGGCCAGTGGGTTAGCCCTGTGAGGTGTGTCGGGGTGCCTATGGGTGACCTGGCCGGGAGGGGGCGTCTCATTCTCTACCCCAGACATACATAAGGGTGGACTAGGAAGAGCTAGAACTATCGAACCTAGATGGACCCAGGGCTTGGACATGTAGGTACGAGGCAGAGGCAAAGAGGGTCCAGATCATACATGGATAGACATTTGTACTTTACCCCAAAAGCAATGAGTTTTAAGCAGGAGAGGAAGAGTCAGGTCTGTAATTTAGGACTATCACTGGCCAGAGGGAGGAAAATGGATTTGGGGTCCGCTTGGACCAGAGAAGGGGAGACAGGGGAGCAGAGAGAAGGATGCTCCCTCTGGGGGGTGCTCCCAGTGCTGGGTCCATCGAGGTGGCTGCAGAGAGGTCTTGGATGAGACAGATGGAATTGCCTTCCACCAGTAACCTTCAGGCAGCTTTGAGGGTTCTTATTACTTCACTACCAGGAGGAGGGGGGTCATCGAATAAGGGCTTTTGGGAATTCTCGTGGCCCCGCTGGAACAGAGAAGCAGGCAGGAGCTGCCAGTGCACACCCACAGGCACCCATCTCCACCTTGTCATGAAAATAAATTAATAGACGGGAAGGAGGAAGGCAGCAGGGTCTAAGGGATTTCCAAGAAGCAGGCTGTTCGGAAGAAACTCTGAGTCACTTGGTTGTATCCAGTGAACTGGGTGGGGTCTCATTGGGGTGAGAGCTTGTTCCTTTGAGCTGCTCATCCAAGTCCTCCCCCGCCACCCTCCTCCTCCTGTGGACCAGAGGCAGGGCTGCAGAGGTCACACCCATGAGGAACCACAGGGGAGAAGCAAATAGCAACAGGGTGGGGGGAATTGTTCCAAAATGAGGCGCTCCAGGCTTGGATCTGCCACTTTGGTTTAGCTGGAAGTGGTTGGGAAAACTGAGCAAAGCTCCTGGTCAGGGTTTCCTGAAACCCTCAGAAACACCACCCCACCTCGGAGTCTGCATGGCTCGGCTCAACCTGAGCGGCTGGTATTTCTCAGTGCAGCTGGCTGAGCAATCTGGTGTAATCTGGAGCCTGAGGGGCTGGGTTAGCCCCCAGCACTGTCCTCTGATCTCTGTCCCTACCCATCTCTAAGGCTACCGCCCCTGGCAGCCACACCTCTGAACATGGCATGGAATGCTGGAGTTGGGGGTAGGGGGGGCAGAAACCCCTTGAGGGAGCTCCGATGAAGGTTCGACTCACTGAGATCAAAGCTGGGGCCCTCCTGCCCCATCTCAGGGTGGCCTGGCAAGAAGCACCCTCCAATGCACCCCGAGTAGTCATGCCTTCCCTCCTGCCTGTTTACATGGCTTTCCAGGTGGGCTGTCCTCCAGTCAGCTCCATCCTCAGCTCCATCTGTTTTTTTTTTTTTTTAATTTATAATGATTTTTATTTTTTCCATTATAGCTAGTTTAGTGTTCTATCAATTTTCTACCGCACAGCAAGGTGACCCAGTCACACGTATATGTATACATTCTTTTTTCTCATGTTATCATGCTCCATACTAAGTGACTAGACATAGTTCCCAGTGCTACACAGCAGGATCTCATTGCTTATCCATTCCAAAGGCAATAGTTTGCATCTCCATCTGTTCTTGAAGCCAAAAGGGACGACACTGGCTCCACTACACTGTCTACTCCTCATTCCCTGCTCTGGCTGTAACAGAACCTGAGGAGGGGTGGTTTACTACTGTGCCGCCTCTTCACTGTAGGATCACACAGTAAATACTGCGTCCTGCGGAATATCTTATTTGTAATCAAAGGCCTTAACCCTGCTGTTTACAAACACACCCACCCTAAGCTTTTATTACTACTTTACAGATGTTGGTACCTAAGGTCCAGAGAGATATGATGCTTTTTTTTGCATTTCTGTTACTAAGTCGATATACGTCAGATCTGCACTTGAGAGCTTCTAATCCTTTGTTGCACTAAAGTCAGCTGTGATTTTCTGGTTTGTACCAGCAGGACTTCCATTCTACGCACCCCCCGCCCCTTTTTTGCTTTTTAAGGCCACACCCATGGCATATGGCGGTTCCCAGGCTAGGGGTCTAATCGGAGCTACAGCTGCCGGCCTACGCCACAGCCACAGCAATGCCAGGTCTGAGCCACATCTGCGACCTACAGCATAGCGACCTTGGAAATAAAACCATGGACGGAAGTGATAAGCCTGAGTGGAAATTCTGAGCTCTTGAGGTCATGACAGTACCCTATTAACAGTTCGTTAAGCCACACAGCGCTGACCATATGCCAGGTTCTGTGGTCCTTCATAAATACAGTGATTCTAATTCTCACAATTAAGCGACACTATGATTCACACTATTATCCCCATTTTTTAGATGCAAAGACACCAACTTGAAGGTCAAGCTACTGGTCCGGGTTGACACTACTGGTAAGGAAAGAGCTAGACAGAACCCCAGGAGGCTGGCTGCAGAGTCTGTGCTCTTGTCAGATGTGTGAAACTCACGAACCTCCTCCATCACGGGCCCTACCTTGGACTTGTGTTCTGACCTTCCTCATGTGGTGACATGAACAATGGCAGGGAGGTGAGGAGGTGAGAGGCAATTATCTAAATGCTGCACTGGTAGCTCACTTCATCCCTACAACCACTCTGTGAGGCCTCTATTACCATCCCCGCTCAGTTGAGGAATAGCAAAGGTACATAACTCGCCCAGTGGGGAACTCGGCTTTAGCCCAGGCCGACTGGCCCTGGAGCCCAGGTGTACAACCATTCTGTTGCTGCCTTAGCCTCCAAGCAGGAAGGCGATAGCAACTCCGCTCACACCCGCCATCAGGAGGCGATGTCCTTCTTACCTCCGCCATCCCCTCCACTACCTTCTGCTTATCCACCTGTAAGATGCCGTTCCTCGCTGTTCGAGACACATGCAGGTCGTGCCAGTGGCCGAGGCTGAGGGGCTCTTCACTCCTGTTGAAGGAAGGAAACTGAGCGTGGGTTAGCAGGGCTGGCATCATGGATAATGTCCCGAAACCCAGCTCTGATGAAATGCGCCAACTTTAGGCACCTCACTGTGTTCAGCAAAGAGAAAAGCGTCACTCCTCCTTAGTAAACACAGCAGTGCTCGCTCCACTGATTGGACCCTTTCACAGGAGGAGTGCCGCATGTATCACTTTACTTCTTACAACAAGCCTGAAATGTGGGTAAGATTAGCCTGGTTTGCAAGAAGAGTGGTGACATGAGGGTAAAACATGATCAGAGTTACCCACAAGCTTGGAAGATGAGAAAATTAAATGGTCTATGATGTAAAACAGATTCTTTGATGCACTGATGTCTGCAGCATCCCTTGAAATACATAAAAAAATAAGATGGATGGAGGGATGGAGGGATGGGGGAATATAAGGTGATCAAACAGGCAAACAGAGCAAAACATTAACTGTAGACCAGAAGTGGTGGGTAAAAGGGTGTTTCCTGTGCAAGTCTTTCAATTTTTTTTTTTTTTTTTACCATTTTCTTAGGCCGCTCCCATGGCGTATGGAGGTTCATAGGCTAGGTGTTGAATCGGAGCTGTAGCCGCTGGCCTATGCCAGAGCCATAGCAACTCGGGATCCGAGCTCACGGCAACGCTGGATCCCCAACCCACTGAGTGAGGCCAAGGATCGAACCCGCAACCTCGTGGTTCCTAGTCGGATTCGTTAACCACTGAGCCACAATGGGAACTCCTCAACTTTTCTTTATGTTTGAAATTTTTTATAATAAAATAATCAAGGGGACAGATTCTATATTATCTGATATTGTGAAAAGGACTAAAGGTGCTTTAAAAAATTTAATTATTAATGCAAGACTAAAACATTTGGCGTTTAAATGATATTGATAGGAGTTTTACACCTTACATTTTAAAGCCAGGTGTGCAAAAAGAATCTAATGATGTATTTATAGTGTGTTTCTAACAATTATACATAGTTCCTGGCCTTCACGGAACCTCCCAATTATTTTTTCGTCCTGGATCATCTTTAGAAACCCATCAGGAATACCAAGGGGCACAATTATTGAAAGGTCTCCACCCCCTCACTTGGTTTTTTTGCTCTGGCAAATGCTTTTGTGATTTGTCCTTAGCAATTAGAATTTAATCACCTTGGCTCAATCAATATGCAATAAAGCTCTTTCAGCAGCCCATCTCCGTAATAACTAAGGGCACCCGAGCCTGTTCTTGTCCTGCAGAGGTCATTCCCTGTCGATACGCTGCCTCCCTCAGCACAGTGATATTGATCACGGCCATCATGAGCTCATTTCAATTGTCTCGAGTTTTGAATCAAGTTCATCATAAATCAGTCCACCTTATCCTTTTTTCCTAAATGTAAAATGACTTGGCTGATCCCACAATTTCCTGTCATTCAGTCTTTCACTGAATTGTCTCAAGGAAGCGGGAGGTCTTTGAAATGGTTTTCAAAATAAATATCTTCCAAAGGGCCATCAGAAACACTAACCATGAAGGCTGCTGTCACTTACCCTGGAGAGGGGATGACACAGGGGAACAGAGTCCCTGAGAAACTCTGAGCTCTTGCTTCTATTTATCATACCTAATGCTCAAGAATTCTTTTTTCCAGGGGCCTTTCTTGACAGGCTGGGAAGCAATAACTTATGTCTTAAAAAAAGTTTTTTTTTAAATACCTCTTGTCCAAAATGGGCACAGAATTATGAAAGAGAGAAAGGCTGGATTTCTAAGGTTCCACGTGTCTGTGACCCCACAGCTGGGGCCGCCACAGCAGAGGGACAGGGGGCAGGGGGCAGTCTGTGCAGGAGGAGAGCGGACGAGCCCCAACCTTCCCTGGCCCTTCCTGATCATTTCTTATTCAGGAGGAGGCCATTTGAAAGGATAAGGTGTCTTCCCTTTTCAACTTGACAAATGGTTCTAAGTGAAGTGCTCAGACTGTTTTGCGTAATCATATGTAAACTGAATCAATGAAATACCCACCAAAGTTGTCTCAAGACAGAGGATGGTCTTGCCTAACCAAAGGTACAAAAATGTTTGCCCATCCCTCAAGGGAGGCATCACTGCTGTGTAGGAATTTCAGCCTTAAGGACAAAAATGAACTGTCCTTTTTTAAGAACTGCTGAAACCATAAGTTCCCGTTGCGGCTCAGTGGGTTACAAACCTGACTAGCATCAGTGAGGAAGCAGGTTTGATCCCTGGTCTCGTTCAGTGGGCTAAGGATCTGGTGTTGCCATGAGCTGCGGTGGCTCGGATCTGGCATTGCTGTGGCTGTGGTGTAGGCAGGCAGCTATAGCTCTGATTTGACCCCTAGCTGGGAACTTCCATGTGCTGCAGGTGCAGCCCTAAAAAGACAAAAAAAAAAAAAATTGTTGAAACCTAAGGCAGCAAGTATTTCCCAGCAGCCATGAAAAATGATCAGCAATTAAGGGCAACGCCTTGTTGCAACATCTCACCAACAAACACTTTCTAGAAGTGACAGTCCAGCAATATGCATTGTGATTGAATACAGTCGACGACTGCCGACAATTTCCTTTAAAACAACAACAAAGACTAACTGATTTCCTGCTGCAGGGCGCCATGGAACAAAACACGCCAGTGAGTTTCAAAAAGAGTAGAAATCACCAAATGGAGGAAAGAAGCAGGTCTGCGTTAGATGAGCAGGCCTCCGGCTCCAAGGTAAAAACTACCACGGTTAGAACACGGTAAGCAGAAGGAGACATTAACAACTAAGAAAAACATCTGCGTCTCCCAACTGCAGGCTCTGAGGGATTCACAGAGATCCTGCCACACTGTGCAGGAACCATGGATCTGCTGAATCGATGAAGAGCACCAACTAGAGATCAGGAGGCATTTTTGACGACCCAGAACCAAGTCTGCAGACACCAGCAAGCACTTGAGAAACTTGTAAACTATTGAAACTTCATGCTATTGAAACCAGCCATCACACAGCCCTCCCGAGCACAGTGGTAGGGAAGGGTCTTTGCAAGTGCCCATGATTGGCTGTCAGTTTCTATCTATGGATAACAGAAAGAGCCACGCTAAATAACTAATTACCACCTAAGAAATAATGCAAGAGGAAGGTTAAAGTTTAAAGTGGGGTTGGGGTTCCCATCGTGGCTCAGTGGTTAACGAATCCGACTAGGAACCATGAGGCTGCAGGTTCGATCCCTGGCCTTGCTCAGTGGGTTAAGGATCCGGCGTGGTGGTGAGCTGTGGTGTAGGTCGAAGACACGGCTCAGATCCCACGTTGCTGTGGCTGTGGTGTAGGCCAGTGGCTACAGCTCTGATTAGACCCCTAGTCTGGGAACCTCCATATGCTGTAGGAGCGGCCCTAGGAAAGGCAAAAGGACAAAAAAAATAAAATAAAAAAAATAAAGTGGGGTCACCAAGGACATTTCTGTACATTAAATTTCTATTAGGACTTTTTTTATTAGCTGTCATATATTGGCCAAGTACCCACCAAGTGACACTCTGAGCAAGGGGCTGATGGACAATTTATCAAGTTTCTGTTGATTGGGTTGCGTGATCTCAGGTGAATGGAAGATGGTTTACCCCCATCTGAAGCCAGCCCAGTTTTCCAGAGAGTCACTACCTGCTGGGGAGTCACCTGAGAAAAGGAAACCTTGCCAGAAGGAGAGCATTGTCTCTAGGAAGCATGTCATCTGTAGGAATGAGGACAGGCTTCCGAAAAGATAACTGTGTACAGAAGACAGAAAGAGAGCCAACTGGTAGATGACCAATTTGTCTTTCCCCAAAGTGACTGTTGTTTGGCTTTTGAGGGGAGGGATCCCCTGACGGTCTCAGCCCTTACCTGAGCACACCTGTCCCAGAGCCACAGTCAAAGCGGAATTCCACATGGCCCCCCGCCATGGTGATGGACAGGAAGTCTTTGCTGCCCGTGTCATAGCTGTACAGGAGGACGCCATCCTCTGAGTCTGGCCGAAATGTCATCTCAAACTCCATGAATGAAAGGTAATGGCGGGGCTCCAGCGGCCAGGGTGTGGCAGCGTAGGACCTCAGAGACTCTCTGAACTGAGGAATGGTCAAGGTAAAAGCTGAAAAACCAAGCACGTGGTTAGAAATCCCTCATGTTCTTTTCCTCCCTGGTCAGAGCTAAGCTCTACCTCTCAGCTGCTCTGAAGGTAGGTGGGTGGTGTCACTGAGTTCTGGCCAGGGGAACCGTGGAGCAGTCCACAGCATTCTGGGTCTAGCCTCTGAAGCGTCCCTCTGTCCACTCGCTCTTCCTCACCAGCTGGCTGGATGTAGGAATCAGTGGAGGATTCCGAAGCCCTAACAGAGCCACTAGAAGACAGGCACCTGAATCCCTGAATGACTGTGTGGAGCAGAGCCAGCCTCTCCCACCCTGACCTGCAGGGATGTGAGCAAGGACCAACCTTTATTATGTTATGCTTTGAAAATATGAAGATGATACACAACAGCTTTGGCTTGTTCTGACTCACAATGCCCTTGTCTAGGTGACCAGAGATTTGAGATTATACAGTGTGAGAAAAACATTTCCCCAGGATGGTGTCTTAGGGCCAAAACTGAATCACTGGTAGAAAAGTTAAAATGTGGTCAACCCTGCTTGGTTTTCCAAAATCTTTTAAATGTTTAAAAGTTTCTATTCTTACGTGTGTGTTGGTATGTACATATGTATTTACATGTATATATACATATGTAAGTATATACACTCATAATATATAATCAATATATACTGTAGTGAGAGGTGGAACAATTCAGCAGAAAAGTACAATGAAAAAGAAATAGCACTGTTTTGTTAATATTACTGTGTATACCTCTCCAACATCTTCTCTGAAACTGTCAGATAGTCTAAGGAACATGAGCTGTGAATGCTTCAAATTCTGATACAAACTACACAGAGTTCCCCAAAGTTATGGGAGGGTCAGGAGGAGCCCACCAAAGCCTGGCCCAAGAACATCTTAAAATGAACTTGTCTTTGGCTAGTTCATCACTACCTGAAGATGCTCCAACCTGGTAAAAAATAAATAAATACAAAGATCCTCCCATCCCTCCCAACAAAGCAATGTTAATCCCATCAAAATCTATGGGACCTTGCTCAAAGTACATTGATGAAAAATGACCTCAACAAGAATTAACAATGCAGACAGCGCCATCAACTTGTTTCTTTCTCACCATCTTCACAGTGCCGACCTCTAAATCCCAGGGGACAGAGGCAGATGTAGGTGTCGGCTTTGCTGGCCGTGCAGGTGCCACCATTAATGCAGGAGGCTTCATCACAGATCCCACTGCTGCATTCCCCTAAATACAGAACAAGGAGAACCACAAAGCCAGGGCATGTGAACCAGGGCAAGACTGACCACACCCAACAGCTCACGCCCCACCCATATGGATTTGCTCCTCTGCACAACTGCAAAGCTTTCAGGATCAGTTGCACCAGCCCTTCATTTAAACTCGATTTCGCCTTATTCTTTATGGAGAGCCACAGGGAAGCTTTAAAACACGGTGGACACAGTAAATCCAATAATAAATTACCAGGCAATTTTAGGAACCCTGACAGGGATGACGGCGTTGTTTCTGCTCTAATTCATCTCACTGTTTCCCCCACAAGAGTGTGTGTCAATCCCTCCAATATCAGCAGAGTGTTTATGTTAAAAGCATTCTCATTTGTGTGGCCCCAATTGCCTAAGTGCTACCCACCTTGATGGTTGAAAGTTGAGGCAAGCAAGATAAGCAAAGAAGCAGTTGAGGGGCCAAGTCTAAGCTGATTAGCTGGCCTTGACCTTGATTGTCTACTCTGTCTGAATTAGAGAAGGACGGGGGGGAGGGCTCCCTAACACCTTAGCAGGAGAAGGGAGGGTGGGGAAGGGTTCCTTTTTTTTTTTTTTTTTTTTTTTTGCTGTTTAGGGCTGCACCCTCGGCTTATGGAGGTTCCCAGGCTAGGGGTTGAATCGGAGCTATAGCTGCCAGCCTACACCACAGCCACAGCAACACGGGATCTGAGCCACATCTTTGATCTACACCACAGCTCACGGCAATGCTGGATCCTTAACCCACTGAGCGAGGCCAGGAATCAAGCCCTAGATCCTCATGGATCCTAGTTGGATTCGTTAACCACTGAGCCATGAAGGGAACTCCCAGAATCCCTATTTCGAAGCTTAAAGATACAATCTCATGACAGGAAGGTGACCAGAAGTAAAAAGTGCTGAAAGGCTCAACAGTATGTGGGTTAGTTCTCTTTACTAAACACAAATTAGATAGACCCGTACAGGGACACATAGTCATTTTCAAGTGCAGGTCACCAGACGAAGTGAAAACAAACAGAGTGACTTTTGCTGGGCTGCTTTTCTGCTGCATTTTGGCTCTTCCTTTTCTCCTTGTGTCTAATAAATAAAACAGCTTGGCCACAAACAGGCCCAGCACTACAGAGGTGAGGGGTGGAGGCGAAGGGGGTGCATCTCTGACCGAGTCACGAGGGATCCAGGTCTACACTCCATGGTCTCCAAGCCAGGAGCTGCCTCCCGTGAGAGGAAGTAGCCTGCCGGCCTGATTGTATCACCTCTGCAGAGTAAGTCTCTTATCCTCTCCCATCAATCATCTGTGTTGGTTGAACTGATCCAGTCTTTTTTTTTTTTTGTAAAAGCCTCCTCGGAGGAGGGGTAAGGGCTGGGCACACTGCATACCCAGGAGAGGAGATGGATTTCAAGAGCTGATAACAGAATTTAATTACAGCCCTTCCATATGGCTTGCCCTCCAGCCGGGTGGGCTGGCCTCTGTGAATTCCAGCTGGGGGCCACTGGAAGTTCAAGCAGAAGTGATCGGTGGTCTTTTTTTTTTTCTTTCCCTAGCCACAGTCCTGAGAACATGGCCAGCACTCAAGCCTCCACACAGAGGCTGACTTGGCTTTAGAGAGCCATCCTCTCACAAGTACCCACATTCCACCACCTTCTGTGGGCGAGTCTTTCTCAGAGAAGGGCTAGTCCCACAGGAAGATGTGGGGTCCTTGGGTCATTTTAGAGACACATGGAAGAAATTATTTTACAAATTTGCTTTGCAACTCTTTGGTATAAGTAGGAGGAGGGGGTGGAGGCTTGAAAACCAGCCAGAATTATTTACTTGATGAAAGCAGTGTTTCAGCAAGAGTGTGCTGGCTACATACAGTACGCAAGATAGATTGTGAGTTATGGGGATGGGAAAGAGGAGAGAAATCCTATGGGGAAGAAAATGGGCTGGAGACAGTGAGAGCAGAGGAAAGAGAGAGAAAGTGAACAATCAGAGAGATACAATACAGGAGTTTCTACCCTGGTACAGTGGGTTAAGAATCTGTAGCAGCTCAGGCTGCTAAGGAATCATGAGTTCAATCCCTGGCTGGGTGCAGTGGGTTAAAGGACATGGCATTGTTACAGCTGTGGTGTAGGTTGCAGCTATGGCTCAGATGCAATCCCCGGCCTGGGGACTTCTATATGCCATAGTGCAGCCATTAAAAAAAAAAAAAGAGAGAGAGAGAGAGAGAGAGGAGTTCCCATTGTGGCGCATTGCGAACAAATCCGACTAGGAACCATGAAGTTGTGGGTTCAATCCCTGGCCTCGCTCAGTGTATTAAGGATCCGGTGTTGCCATGAGCTGTGGTATAGGTCACAGATGCGGCTTGGATCTGGTGTTGCTGTGGCTCTGGTATAGGCTTTGAGGCTACAGCTCTGATTAGACCCTTAGCCTGGGAACCTTCACATGCCAAGGTTGAGGCCCTAGAAAAGACAAAAAGACCAAAAAGACCAAAAAAAAAAAAACGAGAAGAGATAAAGGGCAAGGGGTAGGCAGTTCACTCTAGAGATTGAAGGTCAAGGATACTCTAGCATAATCTCCAGGCTTCTAGCTGGGAAGTCTGAAAGGAGAGTGCAGGAGGAAAGAAATGAGGGACGCTCGGAACAGGACTTGGTTCCTGAGGAACAGAGGAGAAGTTGGCTTTTGTTCAACTTAAGCGTAAGGGGATGGTGGAAATGTCCACTGCTGATCCCCATGGCAGGAGGGGCTCCTGCACACAGGTGAGGGTGGGAGGGGCAGCAGCAGCAGGGCGGTGGGGGTGGGGGACCCTGACAGCAAGAAAGATGGGCTCTTTGGAGTTCCCGTTGTGGCTCAGCGGTTAACGAATCCGACTGGGAACCATGAAGCTGCAGGTTTGATCCCTGGCCTCACTCAGTGGGTTAAGGATCCAGTGTTGCCGTGAGCTGTGGTGTAGATCAAAGATGCAGCTCAAATCCCTTGTTGCTGTGGCTCTGGTGTAGGCTGGCAGCTATAGCTCCAATTCGACCCCTAGCCTGGGAACCTCCATATGCCGAGGGAGCGGCCCAAGAAAGGGCAAAAAGACCAAAAAAAAAAAAAAAAAAGAAAAGAAAGAAAGAAAGAAAGATGGGTTCTGGGCTCTTTGAAAGAGGGTGGGATGGAAGGGCCCTTGGAATCCCCAGGGAACCACTGAGGGTTGAGCAGCTGGCAGAGAAGGCAAAGGGAAAACAGACAAAGGACCACCAGACAGGGTGGGCTCCCAGAAGCTCAGGGAGGAGCAGGAGCAAAGAGGGAAGTCAAGTTAGTACTGCTGAGAGCTCCAGGAGGGGTGGGCAAAGACAGCACCACTCACAGCTTCAGGACAGCAGTGGAAGGCAGAACCCCAACACAGGAGGTTCAGACAGGGGGCCGGAGGGGAGCTGGAGTCAGGTCTTGAAAGAGAGGAAAGAGGTTCCCAGGGTTCCCAAATTGGAAGGGTCCAGGATCCCGCAAACAGGGCTCTGGTTGAAGCTGGAGCAGAGGTGAATAGGCTAGAGTAGGGGGTCCCTGAACTTTGATGGGAAACACATTCATCTTTATATTCCATGATCTCTAACAAACTTGAGTCGTTCCTTCAATTAATAATGTAGGTCATGAACCGCCAGTATTGGCAGTTCTCATGATTTATGCCCAGTGGACCTGAGAATGGGGTGAATCACTTTCCCTTTGTTACAGAAATCTCAAAATACCATTTATGCCCATCGCTACTTTGGAAACATGGTAGTTGTTGCACCTACCATGAAAGGATCCCGTTCTTTAATGTAAAGAAGAATACACATTACTATTAAAATGAAACTTCATTATATAGCTTTATTTCAAAATAATTCTTTCCTATGATGTATACCGTCTGCATTTGAAAACATCCTTCTGAGAAGAGGTCCGTGGACTTCCCAGACTGCCAACAGGGTCAATGGCACACAAAGGCGTCAGAACCCTGGGGTTATTGGGAAGAGACAATCTTGCCAGCAAAATCCCAGGAATGGAGGGAAGGATGGGTGCAGAGCATAGATGATAGGTTAGTTTTAGGGAGAAGGAAAACTTTCACCTCCGAGAGTTGGAAGAAGGAGGTGTAAGATCGTATTTATAGGGAACGAGCAGGACCTCATCATCAATAAACCAAATATCTTCTATTGACATGACACCCACTACAGACCCGTGTTTGTGTCGGTCTATACAAGATAATGAAGTGAGCGGCAGGAGAGAAATCAGGCTCCCAAAGAGGGAAGAGAAGGTGGAGTGGAAGATACTAGGACCGTGGACAATGAGCCATCTCCCTGCTGCTTGTCCCCCCATTCAGCCCCATGATGAGGCTTCTCTATTTCCGCTCCTAAAGATCTGTCACATCTGCCACCCCTATCACCCTGGATCAAACCACCATCGTCTTTAAAATGAACTATTGCATAGCCTCTCACCTGATCGACATGCCCCCCCACCAAAGCCGAAGATATTGTCTTATGAGCCGCTGTAGTCAGAGGGATCTTTTCAAAACACAAACTAGTTCATGGAACCTGCCTTCCCCTTACACTCCCATTGGGACAAGCCATTTCCTCTGCCCGGAATGCACTTCTCTCTCGTCTCTGCTTTCTAAGCCCTACTCTTGCTTCGGATCTCAATTTCACATTCATGCTCAGAAATGCTTTTCCTGACCCTCGGCCCATAAATCCCCCTATTTTTCTAGTGTTGCACTATCACCCCCCCCCCTTTGGTTTTGTGTTTTTAGGGCCACACCTGCAGCATATGGAAGGTCCCAGGCTAGGGGTCCAGTCGGAGTTGTAGCCGCCAACCTAGGCCACAGCCACAGCAACTGGAGATTCGAGCCGTGTTGCAACCTACACCACAGCTCACGGCAATGCCAGATCCCTTAACCTACTGAGCAAGGCCAGGGATTGAACCTGTGTCCTCATGGATACCAGTCAGGTTCGTTTCCACTGAACCACAACAGGAACTCCCCATTACCTCCCCTTTGTAACACTTACTTGGAAACCGTACTCATTTATTTCTGAGATGATTATTTGATTAATTTGGCCTCTCCTTGTAGCAGGTACATGAGGGATGAGCTGGGATCCTGTCTGTCGGTCTTGTTCATTACTTTATCTCCGGGACCCAGTGTTGTGACCAGCATTAAGCAGGAAGTTAAATAAGTATTTACTGAGTAGCAGAAAGTAAGAGTGAAAAGCCATGGTGAGACTCGTAGCCACTGCAGACCTCTTGTTTCTAATAACTTGGTAGGTTGGGTCTATAGCACCCAAGATGGCACTAGAAAAAATGAGTGGTGGTGGTTTAGGTTTGAGAATTGGGGCGGAAATAATAAAAGAAAAGGCTGGGCCAGAGAATGCAACAATTTGCTGAGATTGCTGAGTATTCTCAAATGTGAGTTCGGAGAGAGTCCAATAGCCGGAAATAATCTAATGAAGGAGATGAGGTGGGAGGGGTTGAGTAATGAAAGACCCCCTGGAAAAAGGTTTAGTGGGAGTGGGGAGGTGGGACAGTGAAACAGCTGTGGCTGAAGACGGTAACGGTAATGCCAAGGTAGAGATCAAAGGGAGGAGCTGGGATGCAAGGACTGTCCTTACCCTATTCTGGAAGCCTGTATCTCCACAGAAATTCATCACTGTTTGCAAAGGGCCCAGTCTTCCCCATACTGAGACTGCATTTAACTTAGAGGAACCTGAACTTCACGTGGACTCACTCAAAAGAAAGCAAACATGTTGGGTGAAGGAGAGCCAACCCTGTTCTCATACCCCAGAGGGAAAAATGGGAAGAAATTTTAAAAAAGGCTATGTGACCAATGCCTGCCATTAAGGTCATAGAGAGCAATGGAATAACGCAATAGCTGCCACCAGGGAAAGCGAGCCAGCAAGCTGGGCCCTCCTGGTTCATCTGCTCAATGGAGATGCTAGTTGACATTTTTCCACATCAGAATTTAAAACACCATCAGATACCAGCCGCTGCTCAATTTTGCAACCTCTTAACTACCTATCAGAGGTCACTGCAGCCTCGAGACTCCCAGATCTGTCCTGAGGGCTGTTTTCCTCTTAGTTCAATGAAGAGAGAAGAAAAAACTCATGCCCTGTGGATGGCGGAGTCAGAATACTAATAATCATATTAACAGGAAATATTTATAATAGATTTGCTATGTGCAAGGCTTTATTCTCAGTATTCTATAGGAACCACAACTCAGGTAGCCAAAATAACCTTATGAGGCAGTTACTATTTACAGATGGGGACACTGAGTCCCAGTGAAGTTAATGGATCTGTCAAATCCAGACAACCTCAGAGTCTGAACTCTTCAACACCTCAGGGGGTTTCTGATGGGCCTGCTGGTTCTTCCATCCTGAATCATCACAGATATTCAAGAAGAGGGATTTTGGAGACATTGTCCTGCCCCAGGACGTGCCTTGTAATAGTTATAGTCATTACTGTTGGTTGTTTGCTTTGATTAAATGATCAACTGAGGAAAAAGTAACAGAGGGAATAACAGGTGGAGAGTAATCTTTTCCTTTCAAGTAAACCCCATCTTCTGTAGTTTCAACAATGGTATCACCTTTGGGAGTGAGAAAGCTAGAAGGAAGCAATTTGAAGCCAATTCAGGAGACTGATGAGGCAAATGTGCTTGGGGGCAGACACTGGAGCCAGAATCCCTGAGATCACAGCTTATCAGCTCTACCACTTACTAGCTGTGTGACCTCAGGCAAGTTACTTAACTATTCTGTACCACCAACTCTCATCTGTAAACACTAAGACTAATCATAGCACCCACGCTGTAGGAATTTCAGAAGATTAAAGTAGTTCAAAATGGTGGCTACATGTAGTAGCTGCTCAACTAATATTAGCTACAAAACAAAGAAACAAAACGGTCCCTGGAGTCCCAAATCCAAGCTTTGATCCAGGAATGGAGAGAGGGAGAGATAGTATCGTATGTGATAAGGAAATGCAGCCAAATGTGAAGGGTAGAATCTAGGGAGTGGGAACCTGGCGTTTACCATGCATTCTTTCAAAAATAACGTCTCGAAGATGGAGGAAAAAAGGAACCCAAAAGAGGGCCTTGCCATTTCTTCCCACAAAACAATGTTGTATGAGGATGTGATGCTCAGAGTTGCGGCACCATCTTGGGATTACGGGTGAGAAGCAAGAGAACCACAGAGATACCAACCTAGAGTGCTAACATTACCGAGTCGTTGTTAGGGACTGAAGTGTGTCCTCCCAAACCTCAAAGGTTGAAGTCCTAACTCCCAATGGGACTGTATTTGGAGTTGGGTCCTGTGAGGAGGTAATTACGATTAAATGAGGTCATGTGAGGGGGGGGGTCTAATCTAGTCTGACTCATGTCCTTTTGAGAAGAGGGAGAGCCAGCAGGGGTTCAAGCACAGACAACAGGCCATGTGAGGACACAGGGAGGAGGTGGCCGTCTCCAAGCCAAGGAGAGAAGCCTCCAGAGAAACCAAACCTGCCAACACTTTGATCTTGGATTTCTAGTCTCCAGAACTGTGAGAAAATAAATTTCTGTTGTTTAAACCACTCAGTCGTTGGTATTTTTTTATGGCAGCCCTGACTGACTAAAATAGTCACTGAATTAACCAACCTTAGAATTATCTACCTGCTGCCTTTGGTAATGGAATAAATGTCCTTACTGCTTTTTTTATTGTATTTTTTTATGTTTTGCTTTTTTAGGGCCACATCTGTGGCATATGGAAATTCCCAGGCTGGGGGTCAAATTGGAGCCTACACCACAGCCACAGCCACACCAGATTCAAGCCGCTTCTGTGACCTACACCACAGCTCCTGGCAAAGCTAGATCCTTAACCCACTGGGCAAGGCCAGGGATCAAATCCGCATCCTCATGCGTACTAGTCAGGTTCAGAACCTGCTGAGTCACAACGGGAACTCCATAAAATGTCCTCATTGCTTTAAAAACAATCCTGGTCTTTTTAACAAATGGTGATGGAACAACGGGGCATCCACACACAAAAAAATGAATCTAGGCATACAGCTTACATCTTGCATAAGAATTAACTCAAAAGGGATCACAGACCTAAATGTAAACATAAAACTCCCAGAAGATAACATAGGTGAAAACCCAGATGACTTGGGTGAGGTGATGACTTTTTAGATACAACAGCAAAGGCATGATCCATGAAAGAAATAAATGATAACTTGGACTTCATTAAAATTAAAAACTTCTGCCCTGTGAAAGACAATGCCAAGAAAAAGAGAAGACAAGCCACAGATGGAAAATAAAAAATTTCAAAAGACACATCTGATAGAAGACTGTCATCCAAAATATATAAGGAACTTGTAGAACTCAATAATAAGAAAAGAGACAAGCTAATTAAAAAATGGGCCAAAGACCTTAACAGACACTTCACCAAAGATATACACATGGTAAATAAACATGTGAAAAAATGCTCCATATCATATGTCATTAAGGAAATGCAAATTTCAATAAGGTACCACTACACACCTATTCGAATGGCCGAAATACGGAAGCCTGACAGCTTCAAATGCCAATAAGGATGCAGAGCAACAGGAACTTGCATGCACTCATGGTGGGAATGCACAATGGTACCGTCACTCTGGAATACACTTTGGTTGTTTCTTACAAAACTGAACATACTCGTGCCATCTGACCCAGCAATCACACTCTCTGGCATTTATTTACCCAAGAGAGTTGAGAACTTATGTCTACCCTCAAACCTACACATGGATATTTCTAGCATCTTTATTCATAATTGACAAAATTTGGAAGCAGCCAAGATGTCCTTCGGTAAGTGAACAAAGAAATTGTGGTACACCCAGACAGTGGAATATCATTCAGTGCTAAAAAGAAATGAGCTCTCAAGCCATGAAAAGGCATGGAGGAAACTTAAGACACATATAACTAACTGAAAGAAGCTAATCTATGAAGGCTACATAATGTATGATTCCAACCATATGACATTTTGGAAAAGGAAAAAATATAAAGCCCATAAAAAGATCAGTGGGGGAGTCCCCATAGTGGCTCAGTGGGTTAAAAACCCAACTAGTATCCATGAAGACATGGATTCGATCCCTGACCTCACTTAGTGGGTTAAGGATCTGGCGTTGCTGTGGCTGTGGCATAGGCCAGCAGCTGCAGCTTGGATTGACCCCTAGCCTGGGAACTTCCATATGCCGTGGGTATAGCCCCTTAAAAAAAAAAAAAAAGGACTTGGGAATGGAGGGAGTAGAGAGATGAACAGGCAGAATACAGAGGATTTTTAGGGCAGTGAAAATACTCCGTATGTGAACTATGGATCTGGGGTGATTATGATGTGTTAATAGGCTCATCAGTTATAAGAAATGTCCCCTCTGGTGGGGGATGGGTTTGTTTATTTATTTTTAAGTTTTACTGAAGTATAGTTAATTTACAAGGTTGTGATAATTTCTGCTATACACCAAAGTGACCCAGTCATACACAGACGCATATCCATTCTCTCTCTGATTCTCTTCTGGTGGGGGATGTTGATAACTGTGTGTGTGCGTGTGTGTGTGTGTGTGTGTGTGTGTGTGTGTGTGTGTTGGGGGGCGGTGTCCTAGGTATGTGTGAGGGAGGAGGGGATAGGGGAAATCTCTGTTCCTTCCCCTTAATTTCACTGTGAATCTTAAACTATTCAAAAACAAAGTCTTATTTTTAAAAAAAGTAAAATAGAAACAAAGAAAAAAAAGCCCCATAATCCTAGTTCTGACCCATTTGGGATAAGTTCTTCAACTTTTACAAGTCCCCCTGTCTTCATGTGTAAATAAGTATGATGATAATTCCCCCCCCGGCCCCCGGCCCCCCGCCGTCCCCAAGAGTGAGTGTAAGGAATAAATGAGAGGACTTCCAAGCACACGTCTGGCAGTGGTCAAGAGTTCGAATGTGACCACTTCCTTTAAAAGCAGAGAGTAGATGAAAGATCCTTCTACATGATTGTGTTGCTTTTTCCACTGGACTTGGGTGACGAAGGGTGGAAAGGCTGACTTGCTGTTGCCTCATCGGATGAGTCCAGGCCACGTTTCATGAAGAGGCCAGGATGGCAGCAGGACCCAGCCAAGGGTTTGGGGCATGCTTAAGAGTTATTTACCATGTCCTGGTGTTCAGATTCAAGGTCATCATGTCTGCAGAGCCCCAACCTGACCCCTTAGAACCACCTCCTTCCTGAAGCTCAGCCCAGGGTTATGGCCCATGAAGCTGCTCCCCTCCCCGGTCCAACCCAGAAAGGCAATCCCACAAGGGCACCCCACCTGCCCAGCGACCACTTACCCACATCGGCCCCGCTGAGCGCTTTCCCCAGGGGCCAGGGCCTCAAGTCCATTCTCTTCCCATTAACAGTGAGCGACTGTACACAGCCTTGAAAGCCTCGGTTTGTCCCTGTTGCTCTCACCAACCAGTAAACACTGGGAGCCCCACCAACATAAAGAGGAGTCCGGAAGGTAATTTTACTGTACTGGCCCTTTAAGAAAGACGGAAACCTTAACTCACTACACAAAGTCAAAAGCTAAAACACAACAGAGTTTCATGAGGGACATGGGTAAGATGCTGTTTATAGCCCCAGTGTTTTCTTCCATCCGTACTTTTCTTTACGTCACTGTCCTACTGGAAAATGAAACCCACAGTTAACCATAGGAAACTCAGCTTCTCAGAGGGCTGGGTTTCAAGAAAGGATGATTTTGGAATGCCTAGAAGGGAAGGGAAGGCAGGTCAGAGCCAAGAGCAACCCAACAGGCAGGGTACTATGCCGGGCGTCCAAAAAAAACCTTTCTCTTTCCACTCCTGACACCAATTTACTGTGTATCTTGGATGGGTCATAGGACTATGCTGTGTCTCAAAAGGTGATAATACTCATTTTGTGTATACGTGGGCTAACATTGACCCTTTTACCATCCTCGTCACCATTATACTATATCCTGCAAGAGGCATTTGTGAGGGACAGGGAAATTGCCAAGACTGAGTTGCAAAATATTTTGAAATTTGCTCATGGACCCAATTTATTTCTAGTGTTATTACAGCGAGGTAGGGACATTTCCAATCTTAGACTAGACCACAATATGGATTGCAGGTTTCGAGGTTACAAAATACAGAGCTGAACATTTGGTGGGACAAAATTAAGGTGCCCTTGGTTATTTGTTTTTTTATCACAGAAATACCTCATTCATTTGGATTAAAGTGGGTGGGGAAAGGCATGCTGCCGGAAGTTATAAAATGTCCAGAATGTAAGCCACTGAAATGTAATCTTTATCCTTTATGCTTTTGTTATCAAATGGTAAAACATCTAATCATTGCTTTATCTTTACTAAGGAACAGATAAGAACCATTTGTAAACAGCATATTAAATATGAGATAGGCAGCTTTGAAGTACTCACAGTGGATTTTAAGGATTAATCATTTGCTAGTCACTGGCACACAGCTTTTCTTAGATGAACTGAGTCCCCTGTTGGCTTATTTCATCAAGATCCTCAGAATGCACTGCGTCTGGATCTCATCTTCACCCCTCTGGCCGTGTTCCCTGATCCAGGACCACAGCAGGAGCCTGACAGCTCAATCCCTTTCCTTTTCCCGAGCATTAAGTACATCATGGGGGTGAATGATTCCTCTGAGGCTCCCTTCACAACATCCCAAGAAAGAGTCTTCGAGCCTGGCCTTTATCTCCCTTGGATGAGGGTTGCCTTTCAGCCCCTGGAACTTGCTTTGCCTGCCTTTTCAAAGAATTGGTGGTGCCCTAGAGTTTGCATCCCCCCCTCCCCGGAAGAGCACTTAACAGTTTTTAATGGGTGCTTAAGTGTGAAAGTCCAGCTCCCTTGATTGGTGCTGGAATAATTCCAGGTACAACATACACGCTGGGGCTCCCTGGTGGGATTATGCTGAAGCAAGACCCTGATGAACTCTGCCTGAGACTTTACTCTTGTTGAGTTGTGCCCCATTCCTGTCCATCTTAATCCCCTCTATTACAGGTTTCCTATGAGAGCATTTCCTTAATGCATCATTTGCAGAGGATTCCTTATCTCAGGTTTGTTTTGGGGGAACTCCTACATAAGACAAAGTCACTATCTCCCAAGACACTTTATTAAACATTCCACATCTGTGGTCCTACTTAGGCAACTTGCTTAGTAAACCTGGTAGCAGAGAGGAAGATGTTGCCCTGAGTATCCATAAAATTATGTTTCTTGCAATTAATTCTCATATTTGTTAACATCATAGACTCCAAATGCAATCCTCTTCTAGGATTAGAGCCACTGTTAGAGCACTACGTAAGCACCAGAGATTATTACCTCCATTTTTTTCTAGATGCTATGCCTCTATTAATGCAACCTATAACTTCTTTAGCTTGTTGTTACCACAAGGCCCTATTTATTAACTTTTACTGAATTCCCTTATTTTAAACCATAAGACATTTTTCACGTTCCTTCTGCTACAGCTTCTCCATCCTGTATGCATGCTAACATTTGGACTCAAGTTCAAATCTTCTTTATCCTATCAAATTTAATTCTAATCATATTAGGCCTATTGTTCTGGCATTTATGTGACTCTGCAGTGCATATTTCCTGTCTTTTCCTTCCTTAGAAATATATGCATATATGCGTAAGTGATGTTCCCGCATTCACGCTCACTTGCCATATTTGGATTCTTGTTCCTTTGGAGCCATCAGGGTCCAAATGAATGAGATTTATTTTTTCTATTCTTTCTTTTAAAACAGCAAGTCATGACCCTTTATATAAAATGTCTTGTCAGCAAAACAGTGAAGAGCCCAGGCAAGGGAAAAGCCATACACACATACACACAAAGACTTTCTTGCTACATTTTTCCTCAGAGAATACAGACACCTGCCTGATTATAATTACAGGCTCGGTTCCTTGGCAGGTTGCTAATCCAAACTATTTATTCTAAACACAGTCCTAAAATTGCTCAGAGCATGACAAATACGTGAATACCTAGGTGATTTGCTGAGTGGTCCAACGGTGAAATTGTTTTACCACTTCCTATAATCATGGCCCCCAAAAAAGGTGGATGAATGGATTATTCCTGCATTTTGAACCAAGTGAACCTTTCGGGATGATTTTCTAAAGCCACAAGATTGCAACACCCCGGCCTTAAAAGCAAGCTTTGTGCTTGGCACTAATAATGGCTTCTATTCTTCTAAGACGGGCCTTCCTCCACCCGTGGCTTTGATGTCCTTATAGAAAGAGACCTGTTGCCTGTCCCCATGCACCCAAGAGCACGATGCTGGCAAATTCCATCCTCTTCTTCTGTCAGTGTGGGCTAGATGCCTGCCCTGAAGCCCCACCTTGAATGGAAAGACCAGGTTGCATGGGTTCTCCATGAAAAACAGCCCATCTGCCAGGGCCGCCAGCTCTCTGCAATGGGACCCTCCCAGAATGCTTGCTGGGGGTGCTGGGTGGGTGGGGAGGGAGTGAGGCCCACACTCACCTGGGACTGGCCTGTCACTGGGGTACCATTGTTCAGCTGCAACAGCCCATTCAGCCCATCTCTGTAGAGCGTAACGGTATGCCAAGCCCCTAGTTTGATTTTGGTCTCACTCGTGATGATGGCAACTCCAGTTCCACAGTTAAACCTGTGGGGGGAGAAAAGGAAAGGGTGGAGGGTTCTTTTTTCTCTCTCTCTCTTTATAGCCACGCCTGCAGCATATAGAAGTTCCCAGGCTAGAGGTCAAAATTAGACCTGCAGCTGCCGGACGACACCACAGCCACAGTGACACCAGATCCGAACTGCCTTTGTGACCTACACTGTAAGCTTGCAGCAACGTCGGATCCTTAACCCACTGAGCAAAGCCAGGATCAAATCTGCATCCTCATAGACACAAGGTCGGGTTCTTAATTTGCTGAGCCACAGCGGGAACTCCTAGGAAGGTTCTTTGATCAACCCGTTCACCATGAGCAGGCACCTTGTCACCAGGGCAATGGCTTCTTTCAGAGCCAGTCCGTTCAGTCGGCTTTGCAAATATCAAGAGCTGTTAAAATGTACACCTGGAAAAACTAGGTGCCTCCTCCCTGGGATGACACCAACCTAGTTGTCTTTCATCTGCCCATAGAACCCTTCCCTGGGAGACCTTCTTTAATCTGATTTTCTCTGCATCTTGGAGAATCCTGGGCAGCTAAGATCTTCCCTCTCCATCTCAGTGATGACCAGATGCTAAACACGGACTCAAGGTGCAGAGAATTACAGCTTGAGTCATTCTGCTTCCAAGGATTTCTCTGGGGACTTCCCACAACTCCCAAATGACAGGCTCAGTGATATTAATAAAATGGTGTAAAAAAAAAAAGGTTTTCACACTCATTTTGGCAAGCTGGCCAGCACTGCCATCTGTGTTCAGCTGGGCCCGAGTGCAGGTGTGGTTTCCATGGGAAGCTTGGCTCAGGGGGGTGTGGGTGGAGGACAGGCATTCTCAGACAGTTGCGTTATTCTTTTTTTTTTCCCCGACCTCTGCATGGCCCAGGGTGCCCAGTGGTCACTATGCCTGACATCTAGAATTCTGATCCTTTCCAGGCAACTACCAAGCAGCCACCATGCCACCTCCCCATAGGTCCTGAGACCGAGGGGAGAAGGAAGCATGGCTGGTGCTGTCCTTATGAGGGCTTTCCCTAGCTGCAACCCACTTCTCACAGCCTCCCATTGTCTCCTGATCCTCAGGGGTGTGGAATGGGATCAAGAGGCTTTGCAGAACAGGCTCACCTAGAGGGGGGATATCAGAATCATGTGGTAGGAGCTGCAGAGTTGGGTTATTTACCACCAGCAAGTGACCATCAGGGCTAGTGGGAGTCTCTCAGGCCCTCCAAGTGTTATTAAAGCCCCATCAGGTTAGGGCCACAGCCCCAGATCCTGCTGGCTAACCTTAGTCTCCCATCAATCAAAGCATTTAGCAAAGGATGGCAGTGGGGGTGAGGGTGGGATGGGGGAGGTGGGGTATGGGAGGAATGGCATTTTCTGCCCTATGTGGGATGCTCGACAGCCTTATCAAACTTAACCAAAAGTAATTTTTGTGCTGAAATAATCAAAAGACAGTAACGATTGATACTTGCAGAGTGCTTGTCATAGGTCACGCTCTGCTCTGCTCTAAGCACTTTGATATGTTAAGGCATTTAATTCTCACAATGGCCTTGGGAGGAAATGCAGGCTGGGATAGGCTAAGTCACTTGCTGAAGGTCAGGCAGGGGGAATGGTGCCATCAGGGTCTTAACCAGTACACCATGGAGAAGCACAAGGTTGATCCCCACTGGTCATTCTTAAATAGCGCTGTGTACACCACCAGGAGGATGGTGAAAATGTGTCCACAAAACTCTGCCTCCAGAAAACCACACACACACACACACACACACACACACCCCCAAGATGGCTTCCAAGGTATGTTAGGGCAGAGGAATTAAGTCAAACAGTTCGCCACGGCCCCAAAGGAAGACGAAGATGGGATCCGAGCCTCTGGGAACCCGTAGAGGACTGTGGACTCCTCTCTGCTCTCCATGGCTGTCAGCTGTATCTACAGGGGACAAGGAGGAGGTTCCAGCCCTCTTCCCATTGCATCCACTGGAGCTCCAGGAGAGAAGGGACTCGGTTGCTTTGGCTCACTGATGCTACAGCAGGCACTACAGCCGTGCCAAGAACACCTCAAGGGCTCAGGAACATTTTCTGTTGAATGAATGAATGGTTGCAAGGTTCTGAGACTTAAATATCAGAGGTTATCCTGCAATCCTGATACTCCAGTATTTAGTAAACTGGTCCATGCTCATCTAATACACACTATTCCTTTATTTACAGGAATCCATCCTATAGAGATTTTATTCACACTGCAAAAAAGAAAACATCACGTAGACCAGCAGTCAAAATCCTAGGGGTTTTGGGGAGGAGTTACCTGAACTGGAGTGAACGCCGGATGATGGCCAGGGCCATGAAATCTCCCCTCCCGTGCTCATTCTCCCCGCAGTAGAGCAGTAAGCCATCCTCCGCCTCTGCCTGTTATACAAACAAAAGCCACGCACACAATGAACACCTCCTCTTCCATAAAGCACCACCTGGAAACACTCATGAATATGAAACCTGAGCATCTCCACTGTTGGGTGGTCCTATTTACAAGCATGTGGATTCCCATTAATTCCCAGGTAGCCAGTCCCGATTCATTTTCAATAAACAAAGGGCAGCAGATAAACAGCGTTCGAGGAATTTGGCAGTGACATGAGAGAAGACCGCCCTGTCTGACCCACTCTTTCCTTGGCTTTGTGGACCCACCAGCAGAGCCTCAGGGGAAACTGTGAGCACAAAGACCATGGTCACACAGGGACTGTTCGCAGGTTCATCAAATTCTAGTCTCACCAATGATCATTCTACTTTTTCCTTGATTTGTTTTACTTCCCATGCACACTTGTTTCTTCGCTTCCTTGAGGAGAACATGACAATACAAACAGCCCAGCTGATAGACCAGTTTGGTTTTCACCCAGATTGACCATCCTAGACTGGGATAGATCATCTTTTGGACCCTCAACATGTTGACCATGACCTCAAAGGGGACTTGTTTCCATATTCCAAACCTTTTTCCATCATCCGAGATACCCAAAAGGATCACTTTAAGCTGAAAGCACTGAATTCTGACTTGCAGCTAATTCCGATCACTTAGCACTTATTGGACCCTTACTGTATGCCAAGGTTTCATATATCAGATTTTTTTCTTTTCTTTTTTTCTTTTGTCTTTTTCTAGGGTCGCACCCACGGCACATGTAGGTTCCCAGGCTAGGGGTGTAATTGGAGCTGTAGCCACTGGCCTACACCACAGCCACAGCAACATGAGATCCAAGGCGTGTTTCGACCTACACCACAGCTCACAGCAACACCGGATCCTTAACTCACTGAGCGAGGCCAGGGATCGAACCCGTGTCCTCAGGGTTCCTAGTTGGATTCATTAACCACTGAGCCATGATGAGAACTCCCGGATTTTCTATTTGTTCAGTTATAGTAATAATAATGAAGGTTGTGTGGGCTCTGTTTAAAAGGTATTTGGGGATGAAGAGTGCATTTATGGCTTCTGAAACCCTGTCTGGGAAGAGTCCCTATTATGAGTGTTAACTTGCTGAGGATTTAAAGCGGGGGAGTTAGTCCCTCAGAACTATCAGCCTTAAGTCCTCAGCAAATCTGCCAAATACTATTTTCAACTTTTAGGTGGTGTATTTTTTTTTTTTTTTCCAGCTGACATGAGCAACATGGCAGGGACACAAACATTCTCCCTGGGAACCTTCAGGCCAGCTGTTTCCCTAGCTCAGTAATATGCAGAACCCAACCCACTCTCCCCTTGCTGGCACCCTTGAGTGTGTAAATGTGCCCACTGTTCTCACTACCCTGTGAATGGGTTTGCCCCCCTGCTTCCTCTCCCCTCCTCCTCCCTTTGATGGAGCCCCACTGCTGTGTTAAGGTCTCCAATAGGCTCTCATCAAACAATTAATTCTTCTTACCCTAAATTCAAGAGTAATTTGAAATGCCTGATAAGAGTTCTTCAGAGGTTCAAAGGTTACATAGGAGTGGCCAAAGAACTGAGGATACTGTATAACAATATCTGAAAAGAGAAAAGGACAAAACAAAAGAACACTCTTTCCTTACTTCTTCAAATGCAACAAAATCAATACACACCATTGCCTGGATGTCATTAAGTAAAAACTGGAAGTCTGTTAAGCCTAGCTTACCATCTTCTTTTCTCTACTCTTTACCCCTAGGATTCTCATTCCTGAGGACTTGGAGCTTCTGGATTTCTTAGAGAGAAACTGCATCTTTGGAGATTGCTACTTGCCACCTTCAAAAGAAATCAATGGCCTTAAGGCCACTGACAGCTGCTTTCCAGCTGTCCCTGCGTGTAATAGAAGTTGACTCAATTATTTTCCTTAACATTTATGCACATGTTTCTGCTGCATTTTTTTCAGCAGAGGTGTGAGAAAAGTAAAGCCCACCCCAGGGTGCCATCAGGATGATTTATTAATTGCTCCAAAAGGATGACATGTTTGGCACATATAGACATAGTGCTGCTATCTAACGAGAAGCAATGGGAGTTGCCTCATGTTTGCCCTGTAGAGCTAAGGAGCTAATGTAATGACTAAAATGGGAAGAAGGGGCTTATCTTAGAAAAAGGGCTTGTAGGAACCATGTGTGGACTGCAAAACTGTCCTCTGGCGCCCAGTGTGACCAATTCATCAGCATGTTCCATCCTCCCCCCAACACACACACACACCAAGAGCCTACCTTCTGAGCAGCTCTCACCACCTTTACCCAGGTTGCAGTGGCATCGAGAGCCCCCCCAGGTGTAGTCATTGACACAGAAGCTGTCAGCAGAGCAGAGAGTCTCATCACAAGACATGTCAAAGAGCCTGGGTATCAGAGCCACACCAGTCTTCCCCTTCCTCTCCACTGGGGTGGGCTGGGGAACCACCGTAGTCATAGGCAGAGATGCCGGGGTAGGGGGGACAAGCCTGGAAATGGTCATTGGGTTTGATCTAGGCGCCATCTTGGATTCTACCAAAAAGTTCTTATTCCTTTCTTTGATAGCAGGAAGCGGTTTAACCTAAAGACAGAGAAGGAAAAGAAATTCAGGATTAACACAGAGCACAGTAACGAGCCTGCCTTACTTCTAGCTGATGCCCAATACTTGAAAACATGGTCATTTTTTTGATACTTCCCCAAAGCCTGGGATGCAGAGGGAGCAGATACTATTGATCGAAATTTATGGTTAAAGAACTTGAGGCTCAAGGATTTTAGGCACCTTGCCCTGTATTACTCAGAAAGTCAGCGCTAAAGCTGATATCACATGACTTATCGTTATTACGACATCACCAAATGCATTCCTTTGTCAAGGAATTGTTTATTCCCTTATGTAAATGGACTAAATAATGTTTTTGCCAGACTGTGAAGTCAGCAGGCAAGGGCTAACTACAGAACATCAGCATGGCTGGTGCTGAGTTACTATTAATTTGTGATCACTGGGAGCCTAATAGTCAGAGGAAGTAGATAAGTGTTAAAAGCAAAGGAGCCAATTTAATTAAGTGTTAAGGAAAATGTTTGTTGTCCATTGACCAAATTGCCTTGTTCAACAAGAAAACAAAACACCAAGGTTTTAAAAGCAGTACTGTTTGTTACCTCCTCAAAGGAAATATCCAAATCTAAGTCGTCTTCAAATCCGTCACCATCCTCACCGCCTTCTGTGTCGGTCATGTAATGGGGTCCATAGCGCCCACTTCCTGACTCCTCAGGGCCTTCTGAGAAAAGCAGCACAGTGTGTCAACATAGGCCTTGGCTCCCTTTTCATTCCTAATTTAGCCACATACAGAGCTGTGCTCAGTGAATGGAGACGTATAGGAAACACACAGGGATTCAAAACAGAAGAGGAAGCAGGGAGCTCCTGCTGTGGCACAGCGGAAACGAATCTGACTAGCATCCATGAGGACACAGGTTTGATCCCTGGCCTCGCTCAGTGGGTTAAGGATCTGGCATTGCCGGAAACTGTGGTGTAGGTAACAGATGAGGCTCAGATCTGTCGTTGCCTGTGGCATAGGCCAGCAGCCACAGCTCCAATTTAACCCCTAGCCTGGGACCTCCATATGCCGCAGGTGCAGCCCAAACAAACAAGTAAAAAAGCAGAAGAGGAAGCAGCACGAGCAAAAAAATTCAAAGAACATTTCATCTCATAAGCAGTCAAGGAAATGCCCATTAAACCCAGAAAGAACTGTCATTTTATAGCGACCAGATCGGCAAACAGCCAAGTTGGGAAATAAAAAAAATATTACCAAGGATGGGGGTCAAGGGAGACTCAGACCCTAACTGTTAGATGTGTAAACTGGTACATCCACTCTGCAGAACACTTGGGAATATTTAATAAAGTAGAAAGTGTTCATAACTTATGACTCAGCAATCTCACCCCAACTTACAAAAACTGGAGAAATTCTTCTATGTGTGTACCAGAAGACGTGTGCATAACATATTCATAGCATCTGAATTTCTAACAGTAAAAAAAAAAAAAAAAACCCGCCAAATTTTTTATTTATAAAAGTAGTAACACCCCAAATATCCATCAACAGAGAATGAATAAATGAATTCTAGTTTATCTATGGAATGGAATACTACGGAATAGGGGAAATGAATGAATGGGTATTTAATGTATCAATGTGATTTAATCTCACATGATTTTATGCACAAAAAATGCAACTTGCAAAGGCGCCTGTTCAGTTTGATGCCATTTATATAAAAGTCAACAGCAAGGAAAACTATATATTATTTAAGGATACAGTCCCTAGTCCCTTGGTATCCCACACATGGTTTTGGTTACAGGAACCGCACCCCCCCCAGCCCGGCAAATAAAAAGAGCCATGACAGAGTTCCCATTGAGGCTCAGCAGGTTAAGAACCCTACATAATGTCCTTGAGGATGCGGGTTGGATCCCTGGCCTTGCTCAGTGGGTTAAGAATCTGGTGTTGCCACGAGCTGTGGTGTAGTTTGCAGATGTGGCTCTGATTTTATCCCTGGCTCAGGAATTTCCATATGCCACAGGAGCAACCACTAAAAAAAAAAAAAAAAATCTGAGATGCTGATGTTCCTTACATAAAATGGTCCTTGGTATCTGTGGATTCTGCATCCAAAGATTCTACATCAGCAGCTTCAACCAACCATGGATCGATAAGGCCTGACTATATACTTAAACTTTTAAGTAAAGTGATGACAAAAAATACCTGGGTAAGGTTAGAAGAGGGATGTGCACGAGGCATAACATGCAAGGGCCTCTGAAAGGACTCTAAAACACTCTATTTCTTAAGACAGATGCTGGGCTCCACTATTTCTTTTCTTTTCTTTTCTTTTTTTTTTGTCTTTTGTCTTTTTTGTTGTTGCTATTTCTTGGGCCGCTCCCACGGCATATGGAGGTTCCCAGGCTAGGGGTTGAATCGGAGCTGTAGCCACTGGCCTACGCCAGAGCCACAGCAACGCGGGATCCGAGCCGCGTCTGCAACCTACACCACAGCTCACGGCAACGCCGGATCGTTAACCCACTGAGCAAGGCCAGGGACCGAACCCGCAACCTCATGGTTCCTAGTTGGATTCGTCAACCACTGCGCCACGACGGGAACTCCTCCACTGTTTCTGAATAGAGTGTTTGTATTATTTTTTTGTTACATAAAAGCATAAAAATAATATGTATAAAAGCATAAATATATGTATATATATATTTGCTATCCGAAATATTTCATTAAAAGTTTTTCAATAAGAAAGAGACACTATACTAGAGCAAACACTCCCACATCCAGCGAAAAAGGGGCCCTGTGTGGCATCTGAGGGGTCAACTATTTTCATCCATGTTAGCAAAACAACGGGAGCTTTCAGGACTGGAAGGTAAGCTGAGAAAACTCAGAGGGGACAATACAGGGTATTGTTCTTTGGGGGATGGTCAGATTAATATTTTTATTCAGTTGTCATCCACAAAGTCTACTGATCCACAGCAGTCCTGACTCAGGCTGGACACAAGAAGCCCTACCCCCAGGCTCCACAGTGCCCCCATTTCCTCCTGGTGGGTCTGAGTAGACACAAGCACACGAGGCACCAGGCTTTAAAACTGTAACAATTCTGGCAACAGAAACTGACTTTTGTAGGTGGCTGATGCCCATTAGTTACTGGGTGATTAGTTTAAAAAGTAAAGAAAATGACATTAAAAAACCATAAATTGAACTTAAAGATAATTCTGCTTTCAGAATGAGCTACGCCAAACACCTGTCTCACAAAAGCAAACTCACCCTCCATGAGCAAAATAGCAAGCAGATTGAACGTGAAGTGAAGGAAATGACAAAGACAGGGTGTGGGAAGTTTGCTCAATGGGCATGCTGCTGACAAGACATCTCCTGGACCAGGAAGAGGGAAACGTGGTCAGCAGGTGATCCACAGACAGCGGGCCAGGATCTGTTCTCAGGTGTCAGGCACATCGTGGTGGAAGTGGGCTAACACAAGAGAGGTGGTGATCTTACCACCTCCGCACCAATCCCCCAGTTTTACTTAAAATAGCCCACATGCCAGCTGAAAATTCAAGCCTGTTGATGCCAGATTTACACTCGGATATAAATTCTCTTCAGCCACCTGCCTCCAGCCAGCACAGCTGTGTGCCAGAGGTCTTCACACAAAAAGCCTAGAGGTCTCTGAAGACAGCTTCCCCAACCTCATCTCTCTGTATCTACCTCTTCCTCTGCCTCTCTCTCTCTTTTTCTGCATCTCTTCTTGCCTTTTCTCCCTCTCCATTCTATCTCTGTATCGCTCATATTTTCAGATTTGTTAAATTTCAGAAGAAGGAATTCTTTAGGTAATAAAGGAATTATGTAGTACATGCATGAGGAGAGCTGGGTTTTATCTTCAGTAGATAGGTCTCTGTACCTCCAAGGTGTTCACCCTTGCCCTCTGCACATTCTAGCCATTCTTATACTATTCTCATCAATGTCAAGATTCTTGCATTTCATCGCATAATACCCTATCTGGAGAAAGAAAATCTTCAAAGACTCCCACTGCCTACAAGATAGATGCCAAGGCTCCCTGGTCAAGAATTCAAGAATCCCCTTTCCCATCACCATTATTTATTGACACCTACTGCCTCTTCCCTATTGACAGGTACTGTTGTGTGCTTCCCATCACACATTTCTAAACTGTACAATAATCCTGAAAGGTAAGTGTGTTAAATTTCATTTTGTACAGAAGACAGCTGAAGTCAGGGAAGTTAAGTGGTTTGACCAAGTTCAAAGATTTTGTGACTGGCTGAGTCTAACTCAAAGCCAAGTCTGTCTCGTGGCTGCTCTCCCAGTGCCTGTAGGAGAAGTCACTGTGGAGGGAGGAAGAGCCTGGCATTTAGAAAATTAACATTTATTGATACTTTTCACTGTGCCAGGAGCTTTTCAAATATTGTTTCTATTAATCTTCACAAATCCTGTGAAACTGGTTTGAGTATACCGATTTTACCATGTGGAGGTATAAACTGAGAAAGATTAAATCACTTGCTCAAAGACATGCAGACAGTAAACAACAGACCTAGATTTATCCTTGGCCTCTTTTCTGATTACATCATGTCACTTTTAAGCTGACTCCAAGTTGTAATTTTGACTCTTCGTTTCCCCCTCTTCCAAAGCATCAATGGACAAGCTGGTCTACCAGTTGTCTTATAAAAACATCTTGTGTTTTCTTACTCCAGGATTTTGGTTAATGTTCTTCTCCACATCATCCTCTTTTCCCCTCTCTTATATCTTTATATATGGTCTACTCACCCTTCCAACTGCATGCATTTGTGGATACAGAGATGAATGTATATAATCAAAAGACCACCAAGTGACCTTTTAAAAAGACAACACCAGACTCTTCTGAGGAAAAAAAAAATGGCGATTTCAGAAAAGGTGGAGAAGCCAAGATCTGGGATATTCCTCCATCTCCTCCTGGATGGGATGATTCCCCCCCCCCAAAAAAAATATATGCCCCTAATCATGAGCTCAGAATAAGCTTCCATAGTTTGATGAAATCAATCAATGGATATTTAAGATGGACTTGCACTTTCTGGACTCCTGGCCTTGGAATGCTACCCCTGTGTTTCCCAACTCAACTGTGAATGCCTTTGAAGGCGGGAACTATATTTTAGACTTCTTGACACCCCTCTCTCCATCCTCCATTTAACTAACACTTCACATATTCATTGAAAGCCACGACCTCCACCAGGCAGGGGAAACACTCCCCCAGTGCTTCAGTATAGGGGGACTTGTTTCTGTCCCATCCTGGCCCAGATGGCCAGGCTTGCTTAGGTGACAGAATACTGGGGATGAATCCTTCTACGGTGAGACTCTGCCCCCAAATCCAAAGACATTTCCTGTCTCTTTCCCTAACTCAGAACCAGAAGTATAGAATTGGAAAAGACCTGAGACACCGTTTGGTCCAAACTTCCCATTTCATAAATGTGGAAACTCAAGCCATAGAAGAGAAATGACTTAAAACCAAGGTCACGCATCTCATTGATGGAAGACTCAGGATCAGAACCAGACTATATGACCCCTAGTTCAATATCCAGAATACTTTAACACATAGATGTTTTGATACCAAGTGTCTAAGATACTTCATTTCAGCCAGAAGGATATAGGGAAGCCAAGGGTTGGTGTGTAGGTAGCTCAGTTCTCATCCTGGCCCTTAACCCACCCTAGCATATCTATCTTGAAGGAAATTCTTGGAGGAAAGGGCCAGGAATGCATTTCTGCAGGTATGAAATGGTACCATGATCAGAATGGAAATGACTCCTGGTTCTCTGCGCATATTGAGAAGTAAAATAAGGCACATGTTCAATGGATAAAGTTTTTTGGTCTTTATAATCATTGCTTCTGTTGGGCACTGTATATAACATCTCCTTGAAGCCAGAGGTTACTTCTCAGTACAGGGAAACAAAGGGCATGATATAAGGGTGGGAAGAGAATATGGAATTACAAAGACTTAGAGTCAAAGACATCCAGACTTTTATAGAACGACCTCAGATATCAGCTAACACCATAGGTCCATCTTACAGAGGAGTAAACTGAGGTTCAAAGAGACCATGACACTTGCCCAGAGAGAGGGCTCATTAGCGGCAGAGCTGATCTAGAATTCTGGATTCCCAATGCTGCACTCCAATACTCTCCACAGCTTCTCTCTCAGCCTCTCATAACCATCCAGGTTAATAGCCATCTCCCTTCTTTTTTTTTAAATAGGAAGGAAATGAGCTCAGAGAGGACCAGGCACAGTATGACATGAAGACTTCTGGAATGAAGCTCCCTGCTCTTGTCTCCTGGTGGCCTGAATACCTTAGCTCTCAAATCCATGGCTTCCCTGAAGATTCTACCAATGCTGTTTCTAAGTGAGCACAGAATGTACGGTCCAAGCCATGACAAGAAATCTCCCAGTAGCCTGAGGCTATTGTGATTAAAGTGCATAACTTATCTCTCTCTACTTGGCACTTTGCTAATTAGGAAAAGAGAACATTACAAAGAAGTCATTTATTTAGAACTACAAAAGTCAAACCACTGACGGAATGCAAAACAAGTACAAGGGTTATTCTGCTGTAAGAAAAACTAATACGCAAAAGGCAAATTTCTATTAAGGGATGATTTTTATTTTTAAAAACCTGTATGCTTGTTTTTATAGAGGCATCACCAGTTTTCTATAAATAGTAAGTTCCTCTGATGTTTCAACATGGAATAGTTGGAAATACCCCTGCTCATGGAAACCAATGACTGGATAGGAGATTGACACAAATACTGTATGACCTTGGATGAGTCATTTCATCTCCCCGGGTACCATGTTTCTAATAAAATAAGGAATGGGATTGGATTTGATGACTGGCTGGCACTAACATTCTGTGGCCTTAAAGTTTATGCCTTTGATTTAGACATACTGCAGGGATCTGTTACTCCAAGTGAAATTTGAAAAAGAAACAACTAGGGGATTTCACTTATGTAGATGAAAAAGAAAAGAAAAAAAAGTTCAGCAAGGAAGTTACATGCCTTGGGAATTGCAGCTTTGTGTTCAATGTTATAAGCCTCCTAGAAGATGCGACCTATCATTTATCAGAACTCATCTTCATTTATAAGGACCAGGTTGTATTTGGGTCCCTTCTCTTTCAGCTCTTAGCAACGATGAGAGAGGAACACTTATTCTCCACTCCTGAAGCTGCATCATAAGAAGAGTTTCTGAAAATACTGCTGGATGCTCGTCCAACCTTTTCTCCTCCCTAGAGAGGGAGAGACATAAACTGAGATGATGAAGAGAAGCATTTGGTCCATATTTCTGAACTGAGTGAAGCTCATCTATCAAAGGACCTGGAGTAGGGAGGAGGAACTGGGGACAAATTCAGTCCCTCTCACCTTTGCTCTCCACCTCGACAAGTGCAAAGCAAGTATGATCCCAAACTTTGCCTCAAGCAGGTTCCACCGCCTGGACTGGACAAAAGGGGATTTGCAAAAGGGAGTTTGTGCTTAGAGTGAGCTATGTTCTCTGACTCAGCCTTTAGCACAAATAAGGATGGCTTTCAATTCTTTATCTTCAGAGTGTGCTGTCTTCTTTCTGAACTGGTTCAGAAAATGGACAAAGCGAGGATGTGTTATTGACTGGGCATACTCAAAACCCTAGCAGCCTAGGCAACACAGGGACTCAGAGGGTCTTCGAGGAGGCTGAATGGTTTCCTTTGCTCCTCCCTTTCCCAGAAATAATCTGCCTGATTCTTTTTCTCCAACCTGAGCCAACCTAACTAATCCAAGGGTATGTTTCTATGATGACATGGGTGGGATTACTGAGAGACAGTGGGTCTAAAAAAAACCCAACCATACGCAGGTATATTTGTTCTTTTCTGTTCATCATGCTTCATGAAACTCTTATTTGACTAGAGCCCAAGAAGGGCACCGCAGGCAGAGCCGTCACCTTCTAGAGCCTTCACCTTCTAGAGCCTTCACCTCCAAGCTTCCTCGACTCCTTTTTTAGTTTTATGCCTGCACACACAGATGAGGGGACAACTGTGCATAACCCCTGTGGAGTGTTTTCTTTTGAAGAGAGTATAAACCAGTCAACCAACCACAAGCCACTGTATCCTTCTCCCTTGGAGTCTCTCCTTATACAGATAATGGGACTGTGGAAAGCTAAACAGATGGCCAGAAATCAAGGTGTTAGGCACCTGTTTTTCTACTACCTGCTGATAGAGGGGATACCTAGGCAAACATAATTTGGGAGGTGGCTGTGAACACAGCAGGACAACGGAGGGCCATGCTTTCATCATGGTGTGCTGAAAATTTCAGGTGTGGAATCTTTGCAACTTCAGAGAATAATGAGTAATAATTTACTGACAACATTCTGTGGGGATACCTCAGGACTTGAGGTGGAGTGGGAGGTGTACAATTTACACAGGCAAGTAAAACATTTCTAAGCAGCTGAACTAGTGGCTGGCAGTGTTATGTACACAGCAGACACTCAATACATATTTTTTTAGATAAGAGAATGAGTGAATGTTCTCTGTAAGAGTCAAAACTTCTTAACAAGGGGTTCTGCACACAATAAAAGCAAAAGAAATATTTGTTGAAAGATCTCAGCTTTAATCTGGTCAATGGTGATACTCTAAGGGTCTAATCAGTCATTTTTGCTGGGAGTTTACTGGTAATTCCCAGCTAATAGTATTAACAGTAGAAAACTATTGGGAGTTCCTGTCGTGGATCAGTGGTTAACGAATCCAACTAGGAACCTTGAGGTTGCGGGTTCGGTCTCTGGCCCTGCTCAGTGGGTTGAGGATCCAGCGTTGCCGTGAGCTGTGGTGTAGGTTACAGAGGCGGCTCGGATCCCGCGTTGCTGTGGCTGTGGTGTAGGCCAGCAGCTGCAGCTCCGATTCAACCCCTAGCCTGGGAACCTCCATATGCCGTGGGAGTGGCCCAAGAAATGGCAAAAAGACAAAAAAAAAAAAAAAAAGTAGAAAACCATTGTCCATGGGGTCAGGAGAATAATGGGGCTTAAAGAAAGAGCTTCTCTTTCTCGCCCCACCCTGCTCCCCACCCCGGGTCTCCTTCTGCAGGATAATTTAACAGTAGATATCAAGGGTTTAAGTTATTTGACTTGTAATTCTGCTATTAGGAATCCGTCCTAAGAAAATAGCCAGATGTATCAAAAACATGCATTATCATGTAAACATTATTACTAGAAAGGTCATGGTGTATTCTATGTTCACAGGAAGAATTTGTGTTTGGAAATATGGAGATCCTTGGTGCTCTGCATCTCAGTGGTTGGGACTGGAAGCAGACTGGAGTGAGGTGAAAAATTAATAGGAGGTTGGGCAAAAAGTTGTAACAGTAAACATAGACAACACAATAACTCTAGCCTGAGGAAAGCCTTGAATTGAGATGGGAGGTGGAGGGGCTATGGGGGTCAAGGAAGTCTTTTCCGTGAGTATGGAATACATGTTTGTAGGCTGATGAGAATGAGCTGGAAAAGCAGAGTGAAAGATGGATCACATGGGAGACTGGGGGTAGCAAACAAAAACTGGACATGCATAGTGTGATCTCCAGTTGACCTAGTACAAGTAAGGGCTTGGTTCAGATCTCACACGTGGCAACAGGAGGTACAATGGAAAGCCTGAGAGGAGATGCAGCTCGCCAGTGGCTCACAGTCCACATACACCTACAATTGCAGGGCAGGCTGACTGATGCTTCAGTGAGACTGAGCTCCAGTGTCTGGTTTTCTGTGCTCCTTAAAGTGGCTTCACAGTTGGGCCTCAACTGCAATTCAGTTCCCCTGTAGGTATTCTGATGGGCAAATATTTTTGCCTTCCACTCTATCATCCCTTTTTTCTCCTCTGAGAAAAGGTGCTAGGAGAAAATAATTACCACCACAAAATTCTATGTTTGATTAAATGACTGTTCAAAAGTAAAAGCAAAGCAAAAGAGAGAGCCCAAGGCAGTTGGTCCCTAACAGCATTTCAAGGATTTACTGAGAAGTATACTACAAGAAAAAGGAAAGAGTAAGATGCAAAGAGTAGTGGGCAGAGGAACTTCATGGATAAATCCAAACAACTGTATCTGTAAAAAAGAAAAAAAAAGAAAAGAAAAAAGCCCAAACCTGTGCCTATTAAACAAGGTGAAATGACAAAAACGTTGAAAAGTAACATGTGTTTATGTCATCTTTGATTTCTTTCAACAGTGTTTTATAGTTTTCAGAGTACAGGACTTTTGCCTCCTTAAGTAGATTTATTCCTAGATATTTTATTCCTTTTGATGCAATGGTAAATGGGATTGTTTCCTTAATCACTGAGTATATAGAAATGCAAGATTTCTGCGTATTAATTCTGTATCCTGCATCTTTAATGAAGTCATTGATGAGCTCTAGCAGTTTTCTATACTGCCCTTTGCAGCAGCACTGATGGACTTAGAAGTTATCATACTAAATGAAATAAGTCAGACAGAGAATGACAAACAGCATGTGATATCACTTATATGTGGGATCTAAAAAGGGGGTACAAATGAACTTATTTGCAGAACAGAAACAGACTCAAAGATTTTGAAAACTAACTTATGGTTACCAAAGGGGATAGGTCGGGGAGGGATGGACTGGGGGTTTGGGACTGGCACATGCACACTGAGGTATACGGAATGACTGGCCAATGAGGACCTGCTGTATAGCACAGGGAACTCTACCCAATGTTCTGTGATAATCTATGTGGGAAAAGAATTTGAAAAAGAATGGCTGTGTGTTCATGTATAACTGAGTCACTCTGCTGCACAGCAGAAATAAGCACAACAATGTAAATCAACTATACATCAATAACATTTTAAAAATGAAAAAAAGAGAAAGGGAAAGCAAATGTAAGACAAGAAGGAAGACAAAAAAAGTCCTTTTATTGTTTCTGATGAGGGGAATAGATATTGATTAACTTTAGACCATAAAAGTTTGGAAGTTAATTTATGGGTAGTAAATGAAAGAATATGTAATTTCATCCCAAGAGAGAAGAAAGAGGACTAAGAAGATGTAGTCAATTCAACAGAAAGTAGGAAAGGAACAAAGATAAAAATCCCTCTCCAAGAAAATGGAAAAAACAGAGTAAATAGTACAAAGTAAGGTGGTAGAAATAAATATTCAACAACTATAATAACCGAATGTAATAAACCTGCCATTTAAACACAGTGCTTGTCAGACTGGAATTTAAAAAGTTAAGCTAACGTACACATGTATGTGTAACTGGGTCACCATGCTGTACAGTAGAAAACTGACAGAACACTGTAAATCAGCTATAAATAAATAAATAAATAATAAAAGTTAAGCTACATGTTGTTTCCCAAAAGTACCCACAACATAAGAAACAGAGATGAAAAACTTTTTAAAAAGTAGTAGATGTGGAGTTCCCGTCGTGGCGCAGTGGTTAACGAATCCGACTAGGAACCATGAGGTTGCGGCTTCGGTCCCTGCCCTTGCTCAGTGGGTTAATGATCCGGCGTTGCCGTGAGCTGTGGTGTAGGTTGCAAACGCGGCTCGGATCCCGAGTTGCTGTGGCTCTGGCGTAGGCCGGTGGCTGCAGCTCCGATTCAACCCCTAGCCTGGGAACCTCCATATGCCGCGGGAGCGGCCCAAGAAATAACAACAACAAAAAAGACAAAAAAAAAAAAGTAGTAGATGTTACAAGCAATAGCTAAAATAAAGCTAGTAGATCTAATTATTGGGCAGTATAAATTTTAAGGGAAAAATGAAATACTATTAATGATAAAAATAGTTATTAAGTAATGATGAGAGGTATCACCAGGAATATAAAATGATTCTAAACTGGAGATATATGTGAAAAAGTTTAATGTATCTATCTCAGTAATAGCTATATCCAGCTGACAATTTAGAAGATCTGAACAATGATATTAGAAAAGCTTGGTCAGATGCACATATGTAGAACCATAGACACTAAAATAAGAGAATGCACGTTTTTTACAAAAGTACATGGGAAATGTGCATGATCTTCAAATTGTAACTATAAAAAAAGAAAAGAAAATCCCACAGATTGAAAAAAAACTTAAAACAGACTTCTAAATCTAAAAGCCTTGGGGATCTATCTAATGAAAGCCATGAAGGACCTTTATGGAAAAAAAATAATAAAAATCTGCTAAAAGTCTTTAGAAAAAAATCCAAATAAATGGGTGAGATATAACAGCAATGAACTGGATGATTCCATGTCCAGAGATACGTATTCCTCCAAAAGCGTTTTATACATTTTACATAACTCTGATTTTTAAAATTCAACATAATCCTGATTTTTAAAATCCCAACAACGTTTTTCGCTGAATTGAAAAACTGCTTCTAAAATTTATAATGAAGAGCAAAGGGTCAAGACAGACCAGACAATTTTGAAGAACACAGTGGAGTAGAAATACCTACCAGATATCATGACTTTATAGAGCTGCAGAAACTAAGACAGTGTGGTATTGACATAGGGATAAAGAAAGACTTTAGGACCCAGAAAACAGATTCACAGATGTATGGAGATCTGATACATGAGAAAGACGCTGTTGTGAATCGATAGGAATAAAGATGAACAATTAAATAATTGGTGCTGGGGCAAGTGGTTATCTGTTTGGAAAAAAAAATACCAAATTAGGCTCCAACTTTTTCATACCTAAAACTAAATTCCAGATACATTAAGATCCTAAATATGAAATGGAGAATTTTCAAACTTTTAGCATAAAATAGAGGATTTGGGGAAATCCTTGAAATGCTCTTGGAAAGAGGAAGCAATTTTTTTTTCAGGGCCACACCCACAGCATATGGAGGTTCCCAGGCTAGGGGTCCAGTCAGAGCTGCAGCCACCAGCCTACATCACAGCCACAGCAACACAGGATATAAGCCACGTCTGCAACCTACACCACAGCTCACAGCAATGCCGGATCCTTAACCTACTGAGCGAGGCCAGGGATCAAACCCGAAACCTCATGGTTCCTAGTTGGAATCGTTTCTGCTGTGCCATGACGGGAACTCCGAGGAAGCAATTTTTTAAAAATTCAGGAAATTATAGAGAAAATTGAGATATTTAACTACATCGAAAAAATACTGGTATTCAACATGCGATATTCTACTTTTTTTTTTTTTTTTTTTTTGTCTTTTTGCTATCTCTTTGGGCCGCTCCCGCGGCATATGGAGGTTTCCAGGCTAGGGGTCGAACTGGAGCTGTAGCCACTGGCCTACGCCAGAGCCACAGCAACTCGGGATCCGAGCCGTGTTTGCAACCTACACCACAGCTCACGGCAACGCCGGATCGTTAACCCACTGAGCAAGGGCAGGGACCAAACCCGCAACCTCATGGTTCCTAGTTGGATTCGTTAATCACTGCGCCACGACAGGAATTCCCAACATTGATATTCTAAGTGAAGGGTAACACAGACTAGTAGAAGGTATCTGCAACACATTTCTGATTCAGGATTAGTATTTCGATATCTATATTGAAGCTTATTAATATTATTTACATGTAATTATACACTATGTATATAATTAATTTATATGTATATATTTCAATAAAATAGGCAAAATATATAAACAGTCATAGGCTGACTAATAAAGCTATAAAAACCTGATAATATCAAGTGTCACAAGGACATACAGCAAGAAAAGTTTTGAACACATTGCCAGTGGGAGTGAAGACAGGTACAATTACTTTTTTTTTTTTGGTCTACATTTTAGGGCTACACCTGCGGCATATGGAGTTTCCCAGGCTAGGGGTCGAATCAGAGCTGTAGTTGCCAGCCTACACCACAGCAACAACAGAGCCGAGCTGCGTCTGCAACCTACACCACAGCTCACAGCGACGCCGGATCCTTAACCCACTGAGCGAGGCCAAGGATTGAACCTGCATCCTCTTGGATACTAGTCAGATTCCTTTCCGTTGAGCCACAATGGGAACTCTGGTAAAATTACTCTGAAGAACAAATTTGGAGCAATGTAACAAAGCCTGAATTTTATTAGGAGACTGAAAATCTGCATCTAGGGTGGGTAAGAAATAAAATTGATACTGTTGAAAGTTGAACCAGCGATTGGGAGATAAACATGAAGAATTCTCCCAGCACGCTGAGAAAAATGTCAGAGGTAAAACAAACGAAGAAACAAACAAACAAAAAAAAAAAAGAGAGAAAATAATAGATATGGATACAGATATAGAGCAAAAAGTCCAAGCTGAGGGATTATGGGTGTTTCCTTGGTATTCACCAGAATCAAAAACATAAAAATATACCTTGTCTGAGCTGCAAAAAATTGGGAGAAGATATTCTGAGAGGGCTAATTATTTCCACTGGCATCAAAAGATCTACAACTAGACATAAACTGACAGAATTTCTATAGGATAAAGAAAAACTTTAGGAATCGAAATGGTGATCTCCGAGGACAAGCAGCTGGGCAAGTGGAGAAAGACATGATGCTGAAGTTCATGTATTCACGTGGGCACAGTGGGTTAAGGTTGTGCCCTTACTGCAGCTGTGGTGCAAAACTGTGGCACGGCCTGGGAACTTCCACATGACACGGGGGTGGCCAAAGGTGGGGGAGGGGGATGTGATGTTGAAACACATAGTCCTGAAGGTGATTAATCCAGATTATGTCTGGCTTAGTAAAGACAAAGGGGGAAGGGAAAAGACAAAGAAGTTCTCCTATCTTCAGCGAGAGTGTCTGAACTAGAAAGAATAAAGATACTTTTGATAACTACTAGCTTTTCTCTGTATTTGTGAGTCTATTTCTTTAAGTTCTTATTTTATATCTAGATGAGATGATGGGTGTTTCACTAAACTTATTGTGATAATCTTTTCATGAGGTATCTGTACATTTTAAACTTACATGACTCTATCTCAATACAACTGGAAGAAAAAAAAACAGAAAAGCACATCCGAGTGTCTTGGGTAAGCTCACAGTCCCAAAGCTTGCATGGCCCTAGAAGACACCCATACTGTAGAAGAGACCTTTGGTGATCACTAAGCTAGAGAGGGTCCCATCATCGTCCTGTTAGAATGAAAACAACTCCTGCTTCGTGAATATTGTCATAGTAGAGCCTGTCTTAAATCAGGAAAGGGTTTGGTCCTCACTCTGACCCACAGTTCTGCCCAACAATTAGCTGACTTATCCTGAAGCAATGCTGGATCCCTAACCCACTGTGCCAGGCTGGGGATTGACCCTGCATCCCAGTGCTCCAGAGGCGCTGCTGACTCTGTTGCACCAGAGCGGAAATTCCCAACAATTAACCAAATGTTCTGCCGAGTCTGTGTCGGGAGCAAGCCAGCCTCTCTCTGGGCCATGATATTAGCTGTGCCCAAGAAATCAAAGTACACGAGAAGCAAGAGTAATTTTGTCTCATGTTCAATAGCTACTGTGGCATACTGTTTAAACCCAGAGGCAGAGAGAGGAGAAGCCACAGGTGCCGATGAGGGTTTCCAAGCACAGAAGCCCCCATCAAAGAGAATATCCTGAAATACCAAGGCTGAGAAATCCTGTCTGAATGGCATCATCCACTGGAGGTGTCATGGAGAATTTTCTAAAGCAAAAATTTCTTCAGGAGTTTGAAACCTACATCTTGAGAAAATACCACCTAGCTGAAGTCGGCTGAGGGCTCAGAAAAGGAGGAGGTAACAGGACAAACAGCCCCCTGGGGGAGTGGGTGTAGCTGGGATCCATCTGCTGGGGTGGGGTGGAGAGGTAGGGCTGATGCTATGAAGTCAGGAGCAATAAGGCAGACAGGTTGTCGGGGGCTAGACTGTGGAAGATATCAGATGTTGGGCTAAGAAGCATGGCCTTTATCTGTGAACAAGGGGGAGCAGGACAGGAACAGGCTCATGGAGGTGGTTTTACATTAGCCCAGCAGGGGGCGCAAGGGGTTTACTTTCTGCCTCTGCACCCCTTGAAACCTTTTGGCCTCCAGCACATGCTTAAATATTGCTCATCACTCAACCCAGGAAAACTTCTGCTGGATTCTCCTGTTCCTCATCCTCTGTCCCTTTGAGGAAATCCTCCTCAACCCTTACAGCCATGCCCAATGTCACCTCGCTGTGGAACCTTTGCCAACCCACCTGCCAGCTCCCTGATCCACTCCCTCTTTGCTGTGCTGTAAAGCATATTTGTGTGCTGCATGTCACGTCTGTTCCCCGGACTGTATCCTGAACCCTGGAAGGCAAGGACTGGCTCCAATTCTCTTTGAAAAGGGTGTGTCAAAGAACAACTATCTCTGAAATTAGTGATGGATCCTTTTGATTACTTCCATACAGAATCCACCCTATGGATTCTATGGCTCTATACTAACATGTCAGTGTTAATATGTCATTTATATGAAACTCTATTCAATTTCCTTACGTATCTGACTCAGTATTATTCAAGCTGCACATTTCAAACCCATTAGCAGAGAGTAAAAATAACTCACTGGAGCCCGACAACATTTTTTTAAAAATGGAACCAAATGGTATAAAAATATAAAGCTCTGATTTTAGCAGGAGTATTGCTCTGTGAGGCATTTGCACGCACACCCATGTATTTCTAGATATGTTTTGTGTGCACTGGGGAGGGGAGCAGGGCAAACTGTAGATTCTTTCTGTGGCCTGCAGTCCCAAAATGTTTTGAGAAAAATTCTTCATCCTAGTTGATTTTTTGAATGTTGGTTAATTTTCCAGCCCGACTGCTGTTTTATTTTGAGCAGGGCTTAGATTTTCTAATTTTATGTTTGTGCTGTAGTTAGGTTTCTCAGCCTCAATAGTTGGGTTTCTACTGACATTTGGGGCTGGATCACTTTTTGGGGTGTGTGTGTGTGCACTGAGAGTGGGGTTCTGTGTATTATAGGGTGTTTGGCAGCCTCCCTGGCCTCTCCCCATAAGATGACAGAGCACCTTCCCCCCAGCTGAAGCAGCCAAAAATGTCTCCCGACGCCTCTGCCAAGTGTCCCATAGGGGGCATAATCACCCTTAGTTGAGAACTGTACCCCGTACCCCACGGTACCCAATATAATGGAGGGCATTCAGGCAGACTTTAGGAAATGCATCAGACAGATCTGAAGCGAAGATTCCATGGGAGCCCACTGCCACAGAAGATCTGGGACCACTGATCCCCAGTTTCTTAATCTCCATCAGGTTTACAGCCAAATCCCTCTGCACCCCTGTCGGACTGCACAGAGTGCCAGTGATCTCGCCTCAGGATTTCAAGCGTGTGCATGAACACAGCAAGTATTCAGGGTCAGCAAGTGTTCTTGGAAGTGCCAAGAGCACAGAAAGAATCCCAGGACTTCTAGCTGAAAGAAGTAGGACCTTGCAATGGAAGAAGCATCTCAGGAAACTCATGTGGAAGGTCCCCTGTTGGGACCACAGAAGGAATAGTCTTCCTGCTCTAGGAAGGAGCTACATGCATTCAGGAGATGGGTGAGAAATTGTGCCAGAAGTGACCTGCTCTTATACGGAAGGGCCCAACCATGCCTGCAGGTGGAGTCTCTACACAAAGAGGAGGAAATGCCAGGAGCACTGGACAGAGAGTCCAATGAATCTAACACTATGATAACTAACTGTGACCTAGAACTAGTCACATAGCCCAGGGATATTTCAGTTCCTTATCAAAAAATACTGGAAGTCTAGCTCCAATACTATCTGCTGGTTTCAAATTCTGTGCTTTTGGCTGGCTTTTCTACCTTCTCGTTTTATACGTATTCTCCTGTGAGCAATATAAAATTGCCTATCAGTCTCCCTTCTTTCTGCTGATTTCCCCACACTGTAGCCATAGTGATCCTGTTTAAAATTCTGCTGCTCAAATACTTCAAGATCTTTGCATCTAACTTAGAAGAAAACCCAAAGTCCTCACCAGAACCTGCAAGATTGGGTATGATCTAACCCTGGCCTCTGGCTACCTTTCTGACCTTATTATCATTCGTCTCACTGACCATGTTCCTTTCTGCCTGCAGACTATCCCAAGCCTGTCCTCACCCCAGGACCTTTGCACTTGCTGCTTCCGCCACAAAGAAGGACTCTGCTCAGATCTCTCTTGAAGGGACGCCTTCCTTGATAGCCTGACCCAAACAGCAGCTCCTGAATCCTCTATGCCCTCTCACCCCTTCTCTTTTCCTCTTAACATTATCATTAAAGACATTACTTACATAAGATAATATAATTAATACTTATTTTATTACCTACTTACTTACTGGGACTGATTCTCCCACATTTCCATAAGGACAGGAAATGCCTATCTTACTTACTGCTAGGACCCCAGCACCCAGATACTTCCTGGCAGGTTACAGACATTAAATGCACATTTTTCAAATGAAATGGTAAATGAATGTTAAGCAAATGAAATAATCATGGTAGACTCAGACACTAAATTCTTTACTTTCTTGAGCATCACGAAGACATTTTCCAAATTAATGTAAACTCATTACCAGTGGTGACGCAAAACCAATCCAAAAAGGCCTGACTTTAACTCCCAGTTGTCTGTAGCTTTTCTTATCTCTCACTCTTCTATTTTTCACTGTTCTACCTCTTTCTGAATTTGACAGTCCTTTATTTCATTTTGTTTTAGAGAGAAATGTATTGCATCAGTTCTTTTTACCATTAAGGTTCAGCATTGATTATAAGTAAGATGCTATAAAGGTCTCAGATCACTGGAGAGATTTCAGTTTCTGTAAAATCTAAAATTAACTGCCATCTTCCATTTGGTGGGACTAGTTAACCGTGGAAGAAGTCAATCATCAATAGAATGGAACTTCTCTTTTGTCCTCAACACCTCAAGCAACTCCAAATGGATTCTAAAGGGCTCTCTGGGCTCTGAAAGGCTGTGAACTATTGCCATCTGCTGGGTGACTTGTGAACTACCAGCTGGGGCTCAGTCTCTGTCCTTCCTCCTGAGGGCCAGTTGTTGGTCATTCCCTTATGTCTATGATCCTCAGAATCTATGGCTCTCTGGAATCACCCCATAGCCATGTGACAAAGGGTACTGAAGGGAGAGAGTTATCTCTTGGTTTAGCGGGTTAAGGATCAGTGTTGTCACGGCAGTGGCTTGGATTGCTGCTATGGCACGGGTTTGATCCCTGCCCCCCCCCCCCAAAAAAAAAAATTACTGATGGGAGAAACATTTCACTGGGCCATAATGGATACACAATTACACTTTTGAGTATGGTAGATGGCATGGTTGGCGTTAGATGGCAACACTAATGGGTCTTCATGAAAGATAGAACAGGAAGCTAGAACCACCAACTTCCAATATGAGATCTAAGCTTCAAAAATGATTTCATCCTGGAGTTCCCATTGTGGCTCAGTGGGTTACGAACCCGTATGGTATCCATGAGGATGTGGGTTTGATCTCTCGTCTCACTTTGTGAGTTAAGGATCTGGAATTGCCGCAAAGCTGCAGCATAGGTGGCAGATGTGGCTCGGATCTGGCATTGCCGTGGCTGTGGTATATGCCGGAAGCTGCAGGTCTGATTCGTCCTCTAGCCTGGGAACTTCTATATGCCGTAGGTGGCCATAAAAAGAAAAAAAATAGTTTCAACCTTATAGCAGAGGATTTTTTTTTAAGATTTCTGTCTCAAAAGTGTGTATCAACACCATGCTTTAGTATGGGTGGGATCTGTCAAAACATTTAACAATAGCAGGAAGAGAGTTGGGCTTCAAATGCTATCCATTTATGAATTTATATTAGTCTATCCATCGATAAACATGAGAGAGAGAGAGCTAACAGTCTTGACCCCTCCTCCCCCACAGACATACCAAAGGGATAAATACTAACCTGGACAAGCCAAAAGATAAGTAAGAAAACTATTAAGTGGCCCAATTTTTACATAATAGTGAAACAATCTAATTGTCCATCAATAAAGAATGAGTTCAATGTGGTAGAGATTTACAATGATATATGTATATATACTGCAGTCATTAAAATTAATAATGTAGGTCTGTATTTAAAGATGTGTATAGTATTTTATGCCTCAGAAATAAGCTAATTACTATGATCTCATAATGGATATTTATTTATTTATTTATTATTTTTTTTTAGTGTCACACCTGAGGCATATGGAAGTTCCTGGGCTATGGGTCAAATCGGAGCTGTAGCTGTTTAGGCCTATGCCACAGCCACAGCAATGCTGGATCCTTAACCAACTGAGGGAGGCCAGAGATTGAACCTGCATCCTCCCAGGGATAACATCAGGTCCTTAACCTGCTGAGCCACAATGGGAACTCCTCATACTGGATTTTAAAAAAATTTTAACAATTATGTATCAAAATGTTAATAGTGGTTATGTCTGGATGCTGAGATGAGAGATCATTTTCCTCTTGCTTTTTACATTTTTATATGTTGTTGCTTTTTTTTTACAGTAATAAGTACGGATTGCTTTTACCATTTAGAGACAATAGAAATGCCATTTCTGCTTGAGGGTTATTGCAATGGTTTCCTTCCATGGGTCTTGCTGTCCTCGCCCTTGCCCAGCTACCATCCTCTTGTCACACACCAGGGAGGGTGATTTTGCTGAGACCTAAGTAAGGTCTTTTGGCTCCTCTGGGCAAGCCCACCCTGCCCCCACCACTCAGTCCTCCCATCTCTTTCTGAGAACAGCAAAGTCCAGTGGCCTCTGATAGCCTCCAAGGTTAATTAGCTTCCACCAACTCCAACCTCTTTCTCTCAGGCCTCATCCCCTTCTCTTCTCCCTCACATCCCCTCACCTGGCCACACTGTCACCTCTGCTCTTCCACAAACACCCCAGGATGCCCCAGCATCTACCAGAAGCACTTTCCCCCCAGACAACTGGATGGATGATAGACAAACCAATCAACCCGGGTATGTCTAGCCAGAGACTTCACCCTGACCTTCTGACTCAAAGGTCACCCTCTCAGGAGGCTGACTGCCCGTGCGCTTCCCTGTTCTGTTTTCCTCCATGGCCCTTTCACCACCTGACATGCATCTACATTATTAATGCATCTGTTCACCTGCGGCTGCCCTGACTAGAACTTAAGGTCTGTGAGGTCAGGATGCTTTTTGATCTCTGCTCTGAAACAGTGCCTGGCACGCAGCAGGCATGAAGTATCTGTTTGAAAAAATAAATGGATATATTGTAAAATAAGTCAGGAAATGGATTCTTTAGGAAACAGGAATCCCACTAGCATAAGGAATTCAGCTGCAAACAAGGTAATCGTCAAACTGGGTGCTTGCCCAGGACCTGCCACCCAGTGACCTTGAGAGGCTGCTGAGACATCCTGGGCCTCAGCTCTGGCATGAGCTGAATGAGGGGGTGGTGCTTTCCAGCTCCATGAGTTTACAAACCCTCAGTAAATGACTATTGACCGTGAGACCTCAGTATTTCCTGTGTTCAAGGAAATAAGCTACCCAGGCAAAGACAAATGAGATAAGGTCTGTGCTGTCTAAGACTGAAAGACCAAAAAATTATCCATATTTGTGCATTCCATGCAAAGGTACTATTCTCGTATTAGGTCAGGTGATACTCGTACTGGTTGTAGCCCATCCTTTCCCTCTGGCCCCCGCCCACCTCTGCCCTGGACCTGGGAGGCAGAGCTGTCTGGCTTCTAGTCCAGATGCCCCAGGAGTAGAGTGAAGGAGGGAGCAAAGGCAGGCATCAGAGTATTTGTTCTTTGACTTCCACCCCAGGAGGTTGTCATGCGACAGGTGTGTGAAGGTCACAGCGCTAACCGGATCGGCCTCCCTGTCTGTCCCCAGAAGCTGGTTACTCTTTCCTCTCGGTTTCTTCATATCCACCCATCCAAACTTTTCCAGACTGTTCCTTTGCCAACCTCACTTCAAATTACCTAATTGCCCGTGCCTCTGTTTCCTGCTGGGAGCCTGATAACACTTGAGATCCTTTAAAGAACAAAAACAAAAACAAAAACAAAAAAAACCAAACCATCTTTTCTCCCTTGGTTCCTTCTTACTTATTTGTTTCTCATTTGGTTGCATAATCAGATGAGATCCGTCGGACTGAGCTGTGTCACACTCCCCTATGTCTGTCACTGATTGGGTCAAGCTGATTTTGCACACCCCCTTCTCTGGGCCAAACCACCTATGTGATTCAGGGATTTAGATGTGAAGAAAAGATCCCAGTGGAAAATTGTGGCAAAGCAAGAAGTACTCCAAAAACGAAAAAAAAAAAAAAAAAGGAGGACTCCAAAGAATATAACAGATTAACCCTGAGATGATAAGTATAAAGAGAAGAGAACAAAAATGAAAAATAAGGAAATAGAAGGAAACGAAAAGAAAAAGAGTTAAATACATTTGGGCATTACTCACTTAAAAACCCACTGAGACAGAATGGAATCAAGCATATATATTGGCTCACTGTGTGGCTGCAAAACACCAGCTGACTGAATAGACAGCACAGTTGAAACTAGAGCACCACGAGTGCTTTTTCTTTGGAAAATTGTGTTTTCTTATCATCTGTCTTGGGCTTTCTTCCCTATCTGGCCAGAGGAGGTGAAATATCGGTGCACTGATTATAAGTAAAGTATGGTAATGAAGGATTACGAAGGCCTCAGGAGAGCAATTAGCAGGTAACAGGTATTTAAGCAGCAAATGAATCATTCCCTTTAGAACCAATAAAGTGGCACAAATGAGTGTTACTCAGATTTACAGGCATTGCAGCATGAGCACATCAATAGAGCGATTACCAGGAGGGCACCTGGATGTAAAACCCCACTTAAAGTTATGTTTCTGCACAAACTGCACATTTAAAATGCAGATTTGTCCAGGCTAGGAGTGAAACAAATGATTTCTTCTTCCTCCTGTTCGCTTTTTCATCTCGCATTCCAAAGATTTACAAATCCATGAAGCTCACCAATTTATACGCCTATCCCAGGCTCCTGGAGTGATGCCAAGCAAAGCGGCTTTCTCTCTCCCCTACCCCCCACCTCTCTCTCCCTCCCTCCCTCCCTCTGTTTCTGTCTCTGGGGAGAAGAGCACAGAAGGGTCCCAAGGCAGTTACACAGCCGGCTCTCCAGGTCTCTTACTTATTTCAGAACGTCCATGTGAAAATTAAATTGCAGGGATTTCTATCAAGAGAACAATTTCCTTAGAAGGCGCTAATTGATTCCTTCCAATTTTGACGAAATTGCTACCAAGGAGAGGATTTCCCCAAACCTCCTGGAGAACCTCCTAAAATTCCGGGGAAAAACCCCAGCAGTAGTATACTACAGAAGTCAGCAAACAGGCCAGATCTGGACCACCACCTGTTTCTGTATCGTCGAAATAAATTTCTAGGTCCAAGATGGAGCCCTTTCTGCCAGGAGGGCCACCTTAGCAAAGCAAACCAAAACTTAGGTAACTTTCATGTCCCTGAAAATGTCCCTCTTGACCAAAATATAGCCTACAGGCACACCTTGTTTTATTAGGTTTCCCTTTATCACATTTTGCAGATATTGTGCTTTGTACACATTGAAGGTTTGTGGCAACTCGGTGTCAGGCAAGTCTACTGGGTCCATTTTCCAACAGCATTTGCTCATTTCGAATGTCTGCCACCTTCTAGTAATTCTTGCAATATTTAAAATTTTCTCATTACACTTGTGGTGATCAATGGGAGTAATCATTGATGTCACTACTGTAATTGTCTTGGGGTGTCATAAACTGACCCCACATAACACAGAAAACTTAATTGACAGGTGTCCTGGGCTCTGCGTGCTCCACTGACCAGCTGTCTCCCTGTCTCTCCCCCTCTCCTCCAGCCTCCCTATTCCCTGAGACTCCACAGCAATGGAGTTATTAAGGTCAGTTAATAACCCTGCAGTGGCTTCTAAGTGTTCAAGTCAAAGGAAGAGTCACACATCTCTCACTTTAAATCAAAAGCTAGAAATGATTAAGCTTCGTGAGGAAGGCAACTTGAAAGCTGAGATGAGCCAAGAGCTAGGCCTTTTGGGCCAAACAGGTAGCCCACTGTGACCCAAAGGGAAAGTCCTTGAAGGAAATGAAAAGTGCTATTCCAGTGAATATACAAATGATAAAGCAAAACAGCCTTACTGTTGATACGGAGAAAATGTTAGCGGTCTGGATAGAAATCAAACCAACCGCGACATTGCCTTAAACCAAAGCCTAATCCGGAACATGGTTGAGAAATGTAAGGAAGCTACAGAAAAAAAGTCTGAAGCTAGCAGAGGTTGGTTCATGAGGTTGAAGGAAAGAAGCTGTCTCCATAACTTCAAAGGGCAAGGTGAAGCGGCAAGTGCTGATGTAGAAGCTGCAGCAGGTTATCCACAAGGTCTAGCTAAGATCATCAGTGGAGGTGGCTATACTATACAACAGATATTCAAGGTCGATGAAACAGCCTTACACTGGAGGAAGCCATTGAGGACGTTCATAGCTAGAGAGGAGACGTCAATGCCTGGCTTCAAAGGACAGGCTGACTCTCTTGTTAGGGTCTAATGCAGCTGGTGACTTGACGTTGAAGCCGATGCTCATCTACCATTTAGGAAATGTTAGGGCCCTTAAGAATTATGCTAGGATCTCCCCTCGTGGCGCAGTGGTTAAGGAATCCGACTAGGAACCATGAGGTTGCGGGTTTGATCCCTGGCCTTGCTCAGCGAGTTAAGGATCCAGCGTTGCCATGAGCTGTGGTGTAGTTCGCAGACGTGGCTCAGATCCCGAGTTGCTGTGGCTCTGGCATAGGCTGGTGGGCTACAGCTCCGACTGGACCCCCTAGCCTGGGAACTTCCATATGCCACGGGAGCGGCCCAAGAAATGGCAAAAAGACAAAAAAAAAAAAAAAAGCTAAATCTACTCTGCCTGTGCTTTCAAATGGAACAACAAAGCCTGGAGGACAGCACATCTGTTGACAACATGGTTTGCTGAATATTTTAAGCCCACTTTTGAGGCCTACTTTTCAGGAAAAAAAAAAAGAGAGATTCCTTTCAAATATTACTGCTCATTAGCAAGGCATCTGGTCACCCAACAGCCCTAATGAAGATGTACAATGAGATTCATGTTGTTTTCATGCCTGATAACACAACATCCATTCTTCAGTCCATGGATCAAGGAATAAATTTTGACTTTCAAGTCCTATTATTTAAGAAATACATGTTGTAAGGCTATGGCTGCCATAGATAGTGATTCCTCTGATGGATCTGGGCAAAGTAAACTGAAAGCCTTCTGGAAAGGATTCAGTATCCTAGATGCCACTAAGAACATTTGTGGTTTGGGGGAAGAGGTCAAAATATCAACATTCACAGAAGTCTGGAAGAAGTTGGTTCCAACTCTCATGGATGACTTTGAGGGGTTCATGACTTCAGTGGAGGAGGTGGAAGTGCTGATGTGGTGGAAATAGCAAGTGGATTAGAATTAGAAGTGGAGCCTAAAACTCCTGGACTTGGAGAACAGACTTGTGGTTGCCAGGTGCGAGGTGAAGGGAGCGGGATGGATTGGGAATCTGGGGTTAATAGATGCAAACTATTGCATTTGGAGTGGATAAGCAATGAGATCCTGCTGTATAGCACTGGGAACTATATCTAGTCACTTGTGATGGAACATGATGGAGGATAATGTGGGGAAAGAATGTATATTACAAAAAAAAAAAAGAAGTGGAGCCTAAAGATGTGAATTAGAGTCTGAATTGCCGCCATCTCATTATAAAGCTTTAATAGATGACAAGTTACTTTTTATGGATGAGGAAAGAAAGGGATTTCTTCAGATGGAATCTACTCCTGGTAAAGATGCTGTGAAAATTGTTGAAATGATGGCAAAGAATTTAAAATATTACATAAACTTAGCTGATAAAGTAGCAGGAGGGTTTGAGAAGACTGACTTCAATTTTGAAAGAAGTTCTACTGTGCGTAAAATGCTATCATATAGCATTGTATGCTCCAGAGAAATCAACCGTGAAAGGAAGTCAATCAATGCTGCAAATCTCATTGTTACCTTGTGTTAATAAATTGCTGCATCCACCCCAGCCCTCAGCAACCATGTCCCTGATCAGTCAGCAGCCATCAACATCAAGGCAAGACCCTCCACCACCAGAAGGATTATGATTCACTAAAGGCTCAGACGATGGTTAGCATGTTACCAATAAAGTATTTTTATTTAAATTTTTTTTTTAATTTCTGTCTTTTTAGGGCTGCACCTGAGGCACATGGAGCTTCCCAGGCTAGGGGTCAAATTGGAGCTATAGCTGCCGGCCTACACCACAGCCACAGCAAAGCCAGATCCGAGCCACATCTGTGACCTACACCGCAGCTCACAGCAATGCCAGATCCTTAACCCACTGAGCGAGGCCAGGGGTTGAACCTGCATCTTCATGGATACTAGTCAGATTCGTTTCCACTGAGCCGCGATGGGAACTCCAGCAATAAATTATTTTTTAATTAAGGTATGTAAATTGTTTTTTTCGAGATAGTGCCTTTGCATACTTAATAGATTACAATTTAGTATAAACATAACTTTTATAGGCACTGGGAAAACAAAACATTGACTCACATTATCCTGATATTTGCTTTAGAGCAGAGCAGTGGATGGAAAATGGATCAGTGGATCCACAACCACCAAGCCAACTCTGAGCACTATCCTTATTTTATTCTTCCCTATTCACTTTCTCCTTTCCTCTTTGTTCCTCATTCTTTACCCTGTAAAGGCTTCCTGCCTCCTGCACCATTCTGCAGTCCTACCTTTGAGAATGGAGACCGTCTACTTCATGAGATGTTAGTGTGTCTGTATCGTCTCAATTGTCTTTACTCTTTTTTTTTTTTTTTGGTCTTTTTGCCTTTTCTAGGGCTGCTCCCGCAGCATATGGAGGTTCCCAGGCTAGGGGTCTAATCAGAGCTGTAGCCGCCGGCCTACACCACAGCCACACTAACGCCAGATCCGAGCCGAGTCTGCGACCCACACCACAGCTCATGGCAACGCCGGATCCTTAACCCACTGAGCAAGGCCAGGAATCGAACCCACAACCTCATGGTTCCTAGTCGGATTCATTAACCACTGAGCCGCGACGGGAACTCCCTTTACTCATTTTTAACAGGTCACAAGTTATGGACTTTTACATTCTTAAGTGGATGAAAAAAGGTTAAAAAAAGGAATAATCCATTGTGACACATGGAAATTATATGAAATTCACTATAATTGAATTTCCACTGATAAACTGTCCGCTGATAAAGTTTTATTGGAATGTAGTCACGCGTATTATTTACTGTCTATGGCTACTTTCACATTACATCAGAAGGTGACCTGGGAGTCCCCAAATAGTTATTATCTTGCCCTTTATAGAAAAAGTTGCTGATCCCTGTCAAGTAAATGGTTAACTTTTGGAAGATTAAGAATTAAATAAATGAAAACGAGAAGTACATTATTATAACTCTGTGGGGTCTCCCTTCCTCACTTCCTTCCTCCCTCCCTCTTGATTTCTTTCTTTCTTCCTTCCCTTCCTTCCTTCCTTTCTCTTTGCCTGAATCCAGGATGTGCCTGAGTGGTGAAAATTATGAAATGATATTGTTAGTGTACATTGTTCATTGTGCCTTACAGTGTTAACTCTCTGATGTCTTCTAAAGCTACAACCTTTCAAGACTAACCAACCAACGAACTAAAACCCACCCTCACGATTCTACTTGACCTAATCCGTGTGGCTTTTCCTATTCTTCCATTAAGGGAAGTTTTTGCTCTTGGCCCTTTGTTTCTGAAATCTGACATTTCAATGACCACAAGTCCCAAGAGCACAGCTCAGGGCTGAGAGCCATAAAGAAAAAGTAATAGACCAGCTGGCGGTCACCCAAGTCGCTCACGCCATCCTTCAACAGTTAAGGGTGGAAGAAATAAGTACCCACCTCTTCTTCATCTTGAAAAGTCGGCAGATGTCATAGGCTCTGTTTCATATGCATTTCCTCCAAATAATGTTGAGAAGTAGAAAACAGTACCTGCCTCAGACAATACTGTACCCATTTTAGAGATGAGGACACAGAGGTCCAGAGGTATTAAGTGACTTTCCCAGGAAGGTCTTACAATAAGGTAATAAGAAGTCAGTTCTCCTGGACCTCAGATGTAAACATGGCTGCCAGATTCTGCTCTGTTCAAAGGGACAGTGTTTGGGGGGCAGGGAGGACTTTTCATAGACAGTGACCAAAGGAGGCAGCAGGCTGTATGGAATGTGCTTGAGAGTGATGAATTTTGGAGAAAGCTACTTCCAGGACCTTCCGTGGTTTTTTTTGTTTGTTTGTTTGTTTGTTTTAGGGCCACACTAGCGGTATATGGAGGTTCCCAGGCTAGGGGCTGAATTGGAGCTGTAGCCACTGGCCTACACCACAGCCATAGCAACACAGGACCTGAGCCACATCTGTGACGTACACCACAGCTCACAGCAGCACCGGATCCTTAACCCACTGGGCAAGGCCAGGGATTGAACCTGCAACCTCATGGTTCCTAGTTGGATTCCTTTCCACTGCGCCACGATGGGAACTCCTTCCAATACCTTCTCTCTCTCTCTCTTTTTTTTTTTTTGTCTTTTCTTGCCTTTTTCTGGGGCTGCTCCCATGGCATATGGAGGTTCCCAGGCTAGGGGTCCAGTCGGAGCTGTAGCCACTGGCCTATGCCAGAGCCACAGCAATGTGGGATCCGAGCCGAGTCTTCAACCTACACCACAGCTCACGGCAACACTGGATCCTTAACCCACTGAGCAAGGCCAGGGAACAAACCCGCAACCTCATGGTTCCTAGTCTGATTCCTTAACCACTGCGCCACGACGGGAACTCCTTCCAGTACCTTCTTGAATGCTTCTCCCACCCCGAGGGAAGCAGCTGCCTTCTGTCCCCATTTGCTTCCTCTCTGCTCACTGCTGCTGCTAATCCAGGGCACTGTGACTGGGGATAGGGGAAAACTATTCCGTGGCTACATATATGAGCACATGTTCCCAGGCATGCGAGCTGGTCTCTGGAGAGACAGTCAGGCAATTAAACACAAGGGCCCAAATCTCAGAGCAAAACTGGGCAAAAGCCAGATTCACACACAGACACTTGTGTGACTAAGAACATAAATAGATTCACAACAGCTGGACAGAGCAATGTCTAAGAGAGCAGGACGGCCGAGACGGGCAAAGTGGGATGGGGTGGCGGGGGAGGTGAAGGGCATCGTGGAAGTAGGTTTATTGTAGAAACCTGATTGATGTGAAGAGTGTGGCGAAAACCAAACCCAAACCAAGCATCTCTCCCTCCTCCCTGTTCAGGCTCTGAGGATCTGAGACCGCAATCGTATGAGGACTGGAGAGAAAATGTACTCTAATTCAGCATTGAAATGTTAAAGCATATTCTAATGATCCAGAAAGAACACAGAAGAGAAGTGAGGGCTGCATTTGAAAGAGCTGCAAAATGCCTCTCCCTTCCTCATTCGCTTTATTAGCCAATCTTTCGATCACTGAAATTGCTTCTCATAGGCCTCTTTTCCATCCTTACGGCCTTGAACTTAAACTTCGTCCCTTCCTTCCTTCCCTCACTTTTTCACTTTAGCATTTTCTAAGGACCTTCTGGTAACGCATGACTAGTAAATGTATTCTGAAGCCTTTCCAATAGCCTGTAATCTCTATTTTAATTTTCTTTTTAGGGCCATACCTGCGGCATATGGAAGTTCCCAGGCTAGCGGTCAAATTGGAGCCACAGCTGCCAGCCTACACCACAGCCACAGCAACAGCAGATCCAAGCTGCATCTGTGACCTACACTGCAGCTTGTGGCAACGCCACATCCTTAACCCACTGAGCAAGGCCAGGGATGGAACTTCACCCTCATGGATACTAGTTGGGTTCCTAAACCACTGAGCCACAACGGGAACTCCTTCCCTTTACTATTTTCTTATTTGGGTCTCATTCCAATTCTGGATGCTTGACTTTGCCTCTGAACCTTGCCAATGGGGAACATACTTTTGGTCTGATGGGTTTCTAGACCAACTTTCTCTTCCTGTCTTCTCTTTGAACTTTCCAGACAGGAGCAGTGGAAAGCTATCCAGCCTCCATCGTAGTTATGGGCTTTTGGCTTGTGAAAACACACTGCCATTCAGGTACCCAATCAATATTTATTGACAGCCTACTTTGTACAGGGTGATGGGAGCACAATCTTGAAGAGTCATTCCAACTCCAGCATGGAGCTTATTCTGGAGGCAAAGACCAATAATTAGATCTTTTCAGGCAGTGAAAGGGCCATAGAGGAAAAAGGGAGTGGGCTGAGGTAACAGTGGGCAGAGTTTAGGGGAGTCTATCTGAGGATGTGACAGAAGAAAGGGGGGCAGTCATGGGATATGGCACAATCTGGGAGAGAGAGTGCCAGGCAGAGGAGACGTCTAACAGGTGCAAAAGCACCGAGTCAGAAAAGAGCAAAATGACTTTTGCTGGGAATAAAAGAATACCTTCTATCGAGGACTGCCCTGAGGATACCAATTTCACTTCAGTGAAAACCTTAAGTGCCTATATCATGAGGCTAGAAGATGAGAAATTAAATGGCTTAGGGTGGTAGGACAGAGTTCTTAGGGAAGGTTATATAAGCCTAGAGCTGGTCACACATGCGACTGATTTTTCACTTCATTCCATTTGTCTTTGGGAAAAAGAAAGAAAATACATGACTTTCTGACTTCTGCCTTTTCTCTTATTTACAGGTCATGTCCTTTATTACCTGTCCCATACTTCTTGATCAAGCTAAGCTGGGATCCCAGAGAATAAGTGACCACCAGCTGGGGCAGATACATGTCTTACTACAAAGACACCTGTCCACACCTGTTCCTAAGGCTCCAGAAGCCCCCTGTTCTGAGTGGCTGATTTATAACGTCAATCACAGGGCAAAAAATATGCCATGGAATAATAGGCAAATTATAATACTGTTGGCATTTCATTCTTTTTTTTTTTTTTGGCTTTTTAGGGCCACACCAACGGCATATGTAAATTCCCTGGCTAGGGGTTGAATTGGAGCTGTAGCTGCTGCCCTATGACACAGCCACAGCAACACAGGATCCAAGCCGCATCTGCAACCTACACCACAGCTCACTGGCAATGCTGGATCCTTAACCCACTGAGCAGGGCCAGGGATCGAACCTGCGTCCCCATGGATGCTAGTCAGATTCATTAACCACTGAGCCACAATGGGAACTCCTTGGCATTTCATTCTCAAAGGAAACAAGTTCAATGGGATGTGGTCAAGTATAAGGAATCATGATCTTTGTCTTCCTTGTATGTTCTTCAAGGAACAGAATAGGGGCTGACATGGGTGGAAAATCTCTCCAGAGATGAAGGGAGTCAATGCAGGGTGGCATGTTTCTTAATCAAGGTCTGAAATTAGAGGATGTGGACACTAAAACATCTTAATTTTTCCTGCCCCTTCTACTTGTGTCTTTGTGGAGCTAAGCAGAGATGGGGACCTTGAGTGCACCTCACCATGCTCCGGTGAAGCCATCCAAACCTTCACCCGTCCTCACCCAGGCTGAGCACCAATTAAGGAAAACAGTGGGCCCTGCCTTCCAGAATCTACAGACACGAGCACCCAATGTTTGCCAACCACCCCAGCGAAGCAACTGAGCTGCCAACAGGGTCAGGCACTAAGAGATCCAGGGGAGGTCCATGCTTTGTGAGTTACCAGCGATGATGTGTTTTATATTTTACTGAAAGGAGGTAGATGCAGGCCTAAAACAGGTGACAGAGGAGCCCAACCACTGGTGATGTCCCAGATGGGATCTAAGGGTTCCCACGGGGACCCCTGCACTTGGTAGTCACCTTGAACTCCGTTCTGAGGTTCCTTGTTCAGGCAGCAAAGTGGACGTGAACCAAAAGAACCTCCACGAGGGTAGGGCCTAGAGGTGGGGAGGAGTGGGAGCTGGGAGAAAGGGAAGCCCAACCTGTGGGAACACTTGCCTCGCAAACTCCTTCAGGATGTGAATGTTCAAAATATTCAACAACGTCTTGATGGTGGTTTACAATATCGTGACAGTTTCTGCAGTACAACAACAAAGTGATTCCATTTATACATGTACACTCCTCGGTAAAACTTTGAAAAAAATGAGAAAAAAACATTTAAAAGAACACTTTGAAACTAACACAATGTTGTAAGGCAACTATACGCCAATAAAATTTTTAAAGTTAGGGAGCTCCCCTTGTGGCTCAGCAGTAACGAACACGACTAGTGTCCATGAGGATGCAGGTTCGATCCTTGGCCTCGTTCAGCGGGTTAAGGATCCAGTGTGGCTGTGGCTGTGGTGTAGGCCGGAAGCTGCAGCTCTGATGTGACCCCTAAGCCTGGGAACATCCACATGCTGCAGGTGTGGCCCTAAAAAGTAAATAAATAAATAAACACTTTGACAGAGAACTTTTCTTACGTTGACCGTACAGTATGTGTTTCGTAAAGATTAGAATCTAATCGTCCTCTGTATCTGTCAATATAGCACCAAAGATTGAGAGTTGTGTATGTTCATCAAAAGTGTTCATCTTTTTGGAAGAATGGATATATGTATACACATAACTGATTCACTTTGCTGTACACCTGAAACTCACACAACATTGTAAGTCCACTATACTCCAATAAAATTTAAAAAAAAAGTCAAAAAAAAAGTCAACAACTTCTTGGCTTGGGTCTGACCAATTACAAGGGCTGGTGGCTAAAAACTACCAGGGCCATACTAATGCTTACTAGTAGGATTTCAGGCCTATATGTATGTTTTATTCTTGTTCTTGTACGAACAAAACAGGTTTTAAAAGAAAAAAAAAATTCCTATAGGTTTGTTCTGTGCTATCAGAGCTCCCTTAGTCCACAGACTCAACTAGGACTGTCCCCTGTCCTTATTTAATGGCTGATGTTACCTTTCTCGTGCTACTTTGGACTAGAATAAGAACCTTCCTTAATATGGATCTCACCCAGGGAAGTGGCCTGGCAATCGGCCAAACTGGAGTTCGGATCCTGCCTTTACAAGTATTATCTTGGCAAAATATGTGACCTTTCAAAGACTCAATTTTTAAAAACTCTCTAAAAAGGAATACTAGAGTTCCCGTCGTGGCTCAGTGGTTAACGAATCTGACTAGGAACCATGAGGTTGCAGGTTCGATCCCTGGCCTTGCTCAGTGGGTTAAGGATCTGGTGTTGCGGTGAGCTGTGGTATAGGTTGCAGACGCGTCTCAGATCCCTCCATTGCTGTGGCTCTGGCGTAGGCCGGCTGCTGCAGCTCCGATTCAACCCCTAGCCTGGGAACCTGCATATGCTGCCACGGGAGCGGCCCTAGAAAAGGCAAAAAGACAAAAAAAAAAAAAAAGGAATACTATTCCTTGGGCACAGGGTTTTCGCAAAGATTAATATGGAGTCTCGTAAGTAACTGCTCAAGAGGGTGCCAGCTCATAGGAAACTTCCCCCATGGTAGCTCTAATTCCAAGAAGGGCTATTTGGTAATTAGGCATTTTTACATATGGAAAAATGGGTTTGGGAAGTAAAATAATAGCCTAGACAGACAGCAGAACAAGAAGTGTGAATGTGCCAGAACACATCAGAAATGACCATGATAAAAAAAATCACAATGGAAGGGAGTTCCCTGGTGGCGTAGCAGGTTAAGGACCTGGTGTTGTCACTGCTGTGGCTTATCTCACTACTGTGGCCCAGGTTTGACTCCTGGCCCGGGAACTTCTGCATCTCAGGTGCATCCCCTCTCCCCCAAAAAAGGGAAGGAAGAAAATCTATATAAACATTATGTAAGTGTATAATAAAAGAGACATTCTTTAAAAAAAAAAAAATCACAATGGAAATACCAAATACAGCCCACTCTTAAATATCCAAGAAACAGGCCTCCTAATAAATTCTATTTCTGTTATCTTGATCTGCGTGACTGTATCCGTGTAAAAGAAGTTAAATTGTATTTCTTTAAGAATATTTCAGGGAGTTCCCATCCTGGCTCAGTGGTTAACGAATCCAACTAGGAACCATGAGGTTGCGGGTTCGATCCCTGGCCTCGCTCAGTGGCTTAAGGATCCGGTGTTGCCCTGAGCTGTGGTAGGTCACAGACACAGCTCGGATCCCACGTTGCTGTGGCTGTGGTGTAGGTCGGCGGCTACAGCTCCAATTCGACCCCTAGCCTGGGAACCTCCATATGCCTCTGGTGAAGCCCTAGAAAAGACAAAAAGACCGAAAAAAAAAAAAAGAAAGAAAGAAAGAAAAGAAAGAATATTTCATAATTGAGAGTCTTCACTGAATCAGCCACTTCTGCACACAATTCCTTTGAAATGATAAAACTGTACTTTACAGGAGTGACCCCTGGTAATGAAATATCACATATTCCTAAAGCGCCTTCACACACCTCAGCCCACTTAATTCACAAAGCTGGCATCCACGGATGGGGAAACAAGGATCAGAAATTCCAGGACCAGACTCATGGTTCTGTTTAAAACGAAAAAGTTCAAGAGACAGCCCTCCCTTCACTCCTCCCTGAGCCCAGTCTCCACACCCATGTCCGGGGCCAGCTGGGTTGTTCTAGCTCATTTTTCTTCTACTCCCTCGTCTGTGGAGAAGGAAACAGTGAGAGAAAGAAGGAAAGCGCCGAGCCCAGGACAGCTCACGAAATGGGAGCAGAGGAATTCGCTGTTGGGGTTGGATGGGTGGGCAACCCCAATGCTGCTCAGCTTATGAGACAAAAAGACAAATGACGCGTTTTCCCAATACAGTCAGATCCTGAGTCTGCCTCAGCCACGGTCGCCCCAGGATGTGGCCATGCGTCACAAAGGGGAAACAGAGATTACAGTGTCCATGTCATCCAGCAGGCGTGGAGGGAGGCCCTTCTTCGATCCGAAATAAAACCATTAACATTTCCTATAGATAGAAGGAGTTGTATCCCTTGCCACATGCCTGGGGAGTTTTCGCTTCCAAATTCTAAAGAAGAGCAGTGGAAACAACTGCTGGGTGATCGTGTCATAGGGCACACATGCGCCCTATGACACGATGTGTGTGTGTGTGTGTGTGTGTGTGTGTGTGTGTGGTGTGGCCACACACATCCCCATATCTCCTAAGATTCAAGGTTTGGGCAAGGGTTGTTTGCAGAAGAACCAAAATTCCTAGGACTTGGGGAACTTGAATCGCCCCGCCTAGAAGCAGCAGGTGGGCACAGAGGTCAGCTGTGCAGATGGAGTGTGAGGAGAGGGGAGGAGTTTATTCAGATCAACGAACCAATGGGAACAGGGGAAGAGGGCCTTGCGCCGGCCCCAGGCCAGCCTCTGACAGTGTTCGGTGGGCTTCTTTTCTGAGAGCTCCTTTCCCAGATAAAGAGGACCAGGGATGACAGTAAGGCTGGAAGATTTTACCAGCAAAATTGAATAGATTACAGTCTTCTAACAAAAAAAATACCAACAGTTGTGTTCTGAGATCTTCCCACTACACAGGGTTCCAGGTTTATGTAAATGTATCGCTCGCTTCCAGAAGGCAAAGATTTCAAAGCCAGATTTACAAGGTAGTCTAAGACATGAGGGAGCTTTTCAGTGGTTTTTTAGTCATGTGGGAGCTCTTTAAACCTCAGACCATAAGCAGAATCTGACGTTTCAGAAAACCCCCAGGTTATTTGATGGACTGGCCCACAGCCCCCAGAGAGGCCCTATGACAGACAGGAGTCTAGGCCCTGGGCTGGACCCCCAGCTACACATCAGCGTGCCAGCAGCTCTGACTCCCACACCGTCCATCGTCCATCGGAGGGGCTGGTTCTACTTGGGCAGCCTTGATTTGCAGGTGCAGATTAACCCCGTAGGGTCTGGGAGCAGTATTTTTTCTCCCATGACTCGAAGCTAAATGCTTTTTTTTTTTTTTTTCCCCTCAAAAGATGAGAAGGGGGTGGGGAGCAGGCTTCGTATCATCTTGGTATGTGGTCTGTTCTGCGCTCATGGAAGAAAACAGACCTCCGACTCCCCAAGGATAATGCAAAAATAAATCCGATGACCTTCTGCGCATAGAAACAGCCTGTCCCTGTTGAGCGCCTCTGACTTCCAAAGCGCTGGGAAAACCACTGCAGGAAAGGCTGAGGACAGCCCCACTCCACGCCGCCCTCCTGCAGGGCGCTACAGACACCCGGTCAAGTGGATCCTCCTGGGGCAACCTGAGCAAACCAGAAACATCTGTCTTTCTGCCTGTATGGCCAAAGGGCCGCAGTACTCACGGGTGGTGTGGATGGTGTCGCTGGGCTGGCTGCGGGGGCTGGAGCCGTGGGGATTCACGGCCCTCACGGTAAACTGGTAGTTGGTATCCGGATCGAGGCCCTTGATAACCATGGAATCCATCTGGATCCGCTCTTGGATTAAGGTCCAACTCCTGTCCAAATCTGGCCTTTATTGATTAAAAAACAAAACAGAACAGACACAGGAGTTCAGGCATAGCTGAGGGAAGGCAAGCTTGCTGGCTGTGTAAACTAACAGCATTAGAACCCTGGGAGCAATACTTATAAAAATGAATGAACATTTCCTATCTAAAAGTCATCCTGATTTTAAATCACAGGTCATAATTTTTAAGTCCTTGCCAATAAAAGCGAGTAGATCATTTTTAGGGCCAGTTTTAAGCACTGTTTAAGGATCACATGCTTCTCCTTGCATGGCCTTGACTGCGGTGAAAAGATCCCCATGTAGGAATTCAGTCTCAAGGACTCTGCCTTCCAGATGTTTCATAAACAAGCCTTCCCCTGACAGTCCCCATTCCCAGAGGTCAAGGGAGCACAGATTCTATCTATTCACAATCTGGTCACAAAATAAACAAATATAAATTTTATAGGGTGACTAATTGCATGAACTGCCATGAGAAAACCCAAGAAGATGCTGTTCATGGCCATTCTTACTCTTCACAAAAACCGTTCAACTGAGCCAACTTGCCAAATGTTCCCATGTCCTTCCGAGAACTGCATGAAAAGTGCAGAAGTTGACTTAGAGCTTCCATCTGTGGGGCAACATACAGGGAGGGGGTAAGAAACCAACTCTGGAGCTGGAATGAACCATTTGAACCCTGCATCTACTGCTTACTAGCTGCTATCTCACTGCTTCGGGTCTCTAGCTCCTCATCTGTAAAATGGGGTGACAAAAGCACCTACTTAGGAGTTCCCGTTGTGGCTCAGTGGTTAACGAATCCGACTAGGAACCATGAGGTTGCGGGTTTGATTGCTGGCCTCGCTCTGTGGGCTAAGGATCCGGTGTTGCCGTGAGCTGCGTTGTAGGTCGCAGATGTGGCTCGGATCCCGAGTTGCTGTGGCTGTGGCGTAGGCCAGTGGCTATAGCTCCGATTAGACCTGGGAACCTCCGTATGCTGCGGGTGCGGCCCTAGATAAAAAGGACAAAAAAAAAAAAAAAAAAGCACCTACTTGAAAGGGCCATCATAAAAGAGAAATGTGTGACATCGTCTCAGTACCATGCCTGGCCTCACGCTGTAAAGGCTCAGCACAGATTAGCCATTATGTGAGGGACGTGCCCACCTCCCAGAGCTGGCAGGCTACCCTGGGCCACCTGCTCCCTCTGTGCCTGTGAGCTCCAATGCATTGGCACTGGCCCAGAGGGCTAGTCAGTGCTTGAAATGTGGCTTGTCTGACTGGGATGTGCTGTACATGTAGAGTGTACAATGGCTTTTTTAGGTATAAAACATCTCATTAATAATATTTATATTGATTACATGTTGAAATGATAATATTTTGGATTTGCTTTTTAGGGCTGCACCTGCAGCATACAGAAGTTCCCAGGTTAGGGGTCGAATGGGAGCTGCAGCTGCCGGCCTACACCACAGCCACAGCCATGCCAACTCCAAGCCTCATCTGTGACTTCCATTGCAGCTCACAGCAATGTGGGATCCTTAACCCAAGTCATCATGGATACTAGTTGGGTTCATTATCACTGAGCCACAATAGGAACTCCTGTTTTTATTACCTTTTAAATGCCTCTATGAAAAAACTTAAAATTTCAGACTTCTCTGGTAGGCTAGCAGTTAAGGATCCAATATTGTCACTGCTGTGGTGAGAGTTCGATCTCTGGCCTGATGCCCTGGGTGCAGCCAAAAGAAACCATAATTTAAATTTTCTTATAGGCTTGCATCTTCTATTGGATAGTGCTGTTCTGTGTGGACTTCCTGGTTGGAGGGAAAAAGGTAAGCTTTCCAGATAATAAGAACTGCAAAATGGGAGTTCCTTGGTGGCCCATTGGTTAAGGATTTGGTATTACCACTGCTATTGCTTGGGTCACTGCTGTGACACAGGTTTGATCCCTGGCCTAGGAATTTCTGCATGCATGGGTGTGGCCAAAAAAAAAAAAAAAAAGAAGAAGAAGAATTACTAAATGAAATTTGGGAATATTTGTGCATGGTGGGGAAGAGGGGTGCACAGTGCAAAAGGCATAACTGGAGTGGAGCTTCTATGTTAACAAGCAATAATAGCTATCATTTGTCAAGTCCTTGTGAAGTATCAAGCATTGTTCTAAAACTTTAACTCATTTACTTCTCACAATTACCCTAAACAGTAGATACTAATATGAAAAACCCTTCTTTCTTTGAATAGGAAATTAAGGCACAGAATGTATAAGTAACTTGCCTGAGGTCCCACAGCTGATAAATGGTGAGACCAACTTGGGTTGGTCGGGGAAGGTTAAATTAAGAAGATCCTTTGCAAACTATTGCTCTTGGAATGGATTTACAATGAGAGCCTGCTGTGTAGCATTGAGAACTATGTCTATATATTATATTGCAACAGAACAATGGGTAGAAAAAAAAATGTATACATGTAAGTGTAACTTGGTCCCCCTGCTGTTCAGCGGGGGGAAAAAAAAAAGAAGATCCTTGATGTCAAATGAAAATTTGAGGTGCTCATGGGGGGGGTTATTCTCCATCTTTTAGTTTGCTCTTCAGTGAACCTCTCGGTTTTTCTATTGTTAAACACCTGCTCACAGATATTTAAAGAAGCAAAAAAGATGGGTGTTTGTCCTTTATGAACAACTTAATAGACAAGGAAATAAAGACTCTCTTTGCTAAAAGGAGATGATGGCTGGATTGTACATGGATTTCTCTAATTTGTGCTCTCCTAGTTTTTCATTAGCAAGAATTGTTGAAAGCCAGATGGAGTCCCTAAGTCCCTAAGCCTAAGTAAAAGATGCTTCTGTGGCTCACCATGCTGATGAGGAGTTTATGGGGCCCATATCTCACAAGAATTCATGTGTTTGCAGAAGGAGAGGTCATAGGGCATGTCCCCTGGAGGAAGGGAGGCTCATTTCTCTTTCTGGGTATCTTTTCCCTAAAGATGGACTTGTCATGTAAACTAACTCTGTCATCAAAGAGAAAACCTCCGTGAGTGGAAGGAAACACATTTGCAAACTCAAATTAGAACAAAAAGCACTTCACAGAGGAAAGCTGCAGAGGATACCTACAGTAAAGCCAGAAAAGATGTGATCTTTAGATAAAACTCTCCTATCATCCTTTGCTAATTCCCATGTGGCATTTATAGAGGAAAGGACCTGTAACTGCTCTCAGAATGTGCCATTGTCTACCCAGGGCTACCTGCCAACATCTGCAACAATCTTCGCATAAAAATTATAGCTTCCCCCTCCTACCAAAAAGATTACCTTGCATTTGTTCATTTAATGCAAGAAAGAAAACTATATTTTCAGTGAATAAGAGACTGACATCATTAACATTCAATTTCATTGCATATGGTGAGAGAGGAAAGCTCATGAAGATTGAAAACCAGTTCAAAACCTTTAACATTCTGCCTCTCATTTTGTCATAGGTTTTGCATTTAAATGTCTCTTGGGGTACCAGAGTGCAAAGGTGAGGTTGAGAGAGAGAGAGAATCAGGCAAAAGTATTGTCTTAGATCACCCTCAAACAATAGCTTTATCTTTTTCCACCAAAGAAAAGCATTTTATCTGAACTATAAAGTTACCAGTCAGATCACCATAGCAACACCAGACTGCCAATTTCCACAATAAGGAAAAGGCTCGGAGGGGGAAGAAATGGCGGGGCGGGGGGGGGGGGGGGAGGAAGAAAGATGGTTAAGATGGGCAGCCACCTGCAGGGCATCTTGTATCTCAGTAGGACCCCCTCTGGAAGGTGGTTGGGTGGGTCAGTTCAGATGGGACAGATACAACTGAGTCTGCAGTGGCCATTCGAAACCCAGTTAGCTGATTCGAGTGATCAACACTCACTCCCTGGTTCATTTTGGTGGGAAAAAGCACTACCATTGGCAATGTTAGCATCCAGTCTGGTTATCAGGAAACTTACAGATCATTTGGTCCAAGTGTCTAAAGGCACTCAGAAATTACATGCAAGATTTTATGTGTGAACATCATTTTATTTTCCAAAGTAAACTGTCCTCAGCTTCTTATCAGGTTCTCAAAGATAAAAGCATGATCCCAAAATTTTTGACTTACTGTCTAGTCCACTGTCTCATTCTAGACATGTGGATACTGAGGAAAAATAATTTATCCAAAGTTATAAAACCATTGGGTGGTACATTTTTCTATTTTATTCCCTTTCATGTGGCATTTCAACCACTTTGTCTATTGCCAACTCTACCCTTAGTGGACAATCATTTTTCCTGGTACCATCAAACCCAGCAGGTGGCTGCCTTGGACTACTCAGTTGGCAAGTGATTAATGATTATCAACCATGCATCCATCACAGAAGTTATATTCTAGGAGGCTCCAAGGAACTATAAGCACAGTTCCATTCTCAGGGAGTTTATAACCTAATTGGCAGATAATACGTCTAAGGACCAGTAGGAAGTCAGTGCAAAGCCACATATTTCAAGAGCTGTATTTGAATGGGTCAGTGTGAACTGGTATTCTGGGGAAAGTATATGAGACCAGGAAGAACTAAGTTAGGTTTCTAATATATTGGGATTTTGATCACTGAAAAGGAATAGAGCATCTCTGAGTGGAGATGGGTGCAGCATTATCTCTATGTACAATGAGTAATTTTTTTTTTTTTGTCTTTTTGCCTTTTCTAGGGCTGTTCCCACAGCATATGGAGGTTCCCAGGCTAGGGGTCTAAATGGAGCTGTAGATGCCAGCCTACACCAGAGCCATAGTAATGTGGGATCCGAGCTGCGTCTGTGACCTACACCACAGCTCACGGCAACGCCAGATCCTTAACCCACTGAGCAAGGCCAGGGATGGAACCCACAACCTCATGGTTCCTAGTCAGATTCGTTAACCACTACGCCACGATGGGAACTCCCACGATACGAATAAATTTAGCAGCAACTACATGTAAAATATAGTGTGAGATATCCAAAGAGAGTAGATAAATGGGTTCCTAATATGAGTGATCAATTAATCTACATAAAATATGGGTAAAACATATAAAAACATTAGCCATAAGTACATCAATGGATATATCCCACTTCTCTGCATATCACATATAGTCAAAGCTTTCCTTATCAACCTCTACTTTACCAATTTGTCAGACTAACTAATCATCTTCATTTGTTCCTACTAATTTCAATACCTGGCTTATCAAGAGTTAGTTGTGTTTAGGGAGTTCCTGTTGTGTCTCAGCAGTAACGAAGACAACTAGTATACATAAGGATGCTAGTTTGACACCTGGCCTCCCTCAGTGGGTTAACTATCCGGCACTGTTGTGAGCTGTGGTGTAGGTTGCAAACCCAGCTAGGATCTGGCATTGCTGTGGCTGTGGTGTAGGCCAGTGGCTGCAGTTCCTATTCGACCCCTAGCCTGGGAACTTCCATATGACACAGGTGCGGCCCTAAAAAATAAATAAATAAATAAAAGTTAGTTGTGGTTGTGGTTATTTCCAAGTTTATTTATAACTTTTGTGTTTGTTATAATTATGTTATTTAATGCAATGTTATATAAACTAGTGAATATGAGTAAAAAATATTAAGTGATAGCTATGTTAAATAGTTTTGAAAGACTTAGTTAAGCTAAACTACTAAAGCAGAATTGCCTTTGAACTAAGTGAAAGCAACACAACTGTAAAAGAGTGAAAAGAAGAAGATAAAATTCTCTAAGGATTTTGCAGTCAGATAACTTGGCATGTAACTTTAAATTTTTAGCTTGAAAAACCGTAGGTAGAAATTGCAACTGCTATATTACAGGTATGACTAAAATGTCTACATTACCCAAAGCAATGTATATATTCAATGCAATCCCTATTAAAATTCTAATGTTACTTTTTACAGAAATAGAAAAATACTAGCAAACCAAATTCAGCAGCACATTAAAATAATCTCACATGATCAAGTAGATTTTATCCCTGGATGCAAGAATGGTTCAACATAAGCAAAGCAATAAATCTAATACACCACATTAACAGAATGAAGGATAAAAAATAGAAGGGTATCTTAATAAATGAAGAAAAAACATTTGACAAAATTCTGCATCCCTTCATGATAAAAATTCTCAGCAAATTAGGTATAGAAGGAATTTACCTCAAAATAATAAAGGCCGTAGATGGCAAGCCCACAGCTAACATACTCAATAGGTTTTTTTTTTTGTTTTTTTTTCCCCCCTAAGGGCAGGAAAAAGGGTGAACACAGGTACCCTCTCTGACCACCTTCTATACAAAGTAGTACTAGAAGTCCTAGCCAAGGCAATCACACAAGAAAAATAAATAAAAGCCCATCCAAATTGGAAAGGAGGAAGTTAAATTGTCTCTGTTTGCAGGTGACACAGTATCATAAGCCTTAAACACTCCACCCACCCAGGAATTGAAACAAGTTTCACAAAATAATTCTTATTTATGTTATGTGTGATAACCTCTGATATTTTTCTTTTCTGCTCTATTTTGATTTTTTTTTCTTCTTTTTAGGGCCATACCTGCGGCATATGGAAGTTCCCAGGCTAGGGGTCAAATCAGAACTGCAGCTGCCAGCCTACACCACAGCCACAGCAACACCAGATCTGAGCCGCATCTGTGATCTACACCACAGCTCACAGCAACACTGGATCCTTAACCCACTGAGCGAGGCCAGGGATCGAACCCATATCCTCATGGTTACTAGTCGGATTGATTTTCATTGCACCACAACAGGAATTCCTGTTCCATTTTGTTTTTGAAAAGCTATTGGTCAGGACCCTCTCAGCTGAATTTCAATGCCTTCTAATGTGTCACAACCCACAGGTTGAGACTTTCTTTTGTGGAAAGTTCAAGCTGAGGTGAGGAGTGAAGTTCAAGCATGTTATAGACATTAACTAGGAAACTGGGCTAGGAATGGTTAAATTCTGCTGAGAAAATACTGTTAAGAGTGGGATTTGTTGGAGCAGAAACAGCCCTCTAGGGGATCCACAGAACATCCAGGATGGCTTTGACAGTGGCGGCCACTTTATGGGGCTGAGACCAAGTGCACCAAAAGCCTAATTGCAGCACAACCAGAGGTATGCCTGTTCTCCTTCCCTCAATATGGGACCATTCCATGCCTTAATGGCTTCTGAAGGATCCTGAGTTATTTGGAAGCACCTTCCTTCAATATTCCCCTTTATATTATTCCTTCTAAGCATCCTTTCAGAGACAAAATTGACTCTTCTCTGGACTCCCCCATCCCTTAAGTCTGATTCTACTATTTCACTGGATATATCACGTTTTAATGTAAGTTTGTATTTCTGCCTTCCCTACTAGGCTGTGAGCTCATTAACATGCTGATTGTCTTATTTATCTCTGTGGTCCTTGGAATGGCTGCACAGTCTTTCAAAAGGCAGATACTATCAGTCCCTTTCCTGCTAGACAATTCCCCTAGCGCCCTATTCCCTTCAGAACAAACCTGAGCGCCCTTATAATACCTTTCCTGCCCAACCTTTGCATTCCTACCCAGCCTTATCTCCAGCCACACAAAGCTCCAGGCTTCTAAGCAATTCCAGGAACTTTTTTTTTTCTTTTTTTAAACCTCCAAGCCACTGCTCAAGTAGCTTCTTCTGGCCTAAGCCTTTTCATGCTGCTTCCTCTCTTCCCTTCTGCCTGGTTATCTTGATGTGTCCTCTTTAGCTCCTGCAAGAAGCCTTTCCAGACTCCTTCAAAACTGGATCAGATGTCAAGGATCTGTTCCTCAAGGCCCCTGGTCCCCACCCCTGCCTGCAACACTCACTGCTTTGGACTCTCTGCTTGTCCGCCTTCTCCACTGGACTACCCAAGCAGGGGCAATAGCCAATTTGCTCCCAAATCTCTTGCACATGCTTTGCACATGGAAGATACTCAATATGTACACATTTGGATGAATGTATGCACGTAGTAAGTATCTAATAAAGGGTGAATTGAGCTCAGTTGAACTATCTTCAGAATTTGATTAGGAATAACACAATGCCCTACACCAAGAGGTGGCAAATTTCAGCTGTCTGCTCGTTTTTGTAAATAAAGTTTTATTGGAACACAACTACACCCTTTTGTTTAGGTACTGCCTATGGCAGCTTTCCTGCTACAGTGGCAGAGTTCAATAGTTAAATACAGAGACCATGTGGCTGGCAAAGCACAAAATATTTACCACCTGACCCTGTAGAAAAAGTCTGCTACTCCTCGTCTCAGACAACCGTCTTGAATCTTGTTTTGCCACTCTGACATTCTGTAGAAGCCTGAATCCCTTCTCAGATTAATATTTTTAAATGCCTAATATAAAATGCATAGGTCAACAAAGGAAACGAGTTACACTGAATACTGTCTCCAAAACAATAAAACATTATGATATATATATACTTTGTCACTAACACATTAAGTAACCATATCTTGCAATGGATTTAATAGCTACAATCATTTCATAGTAGTGATAAGCATAAATGGTATCTTGAGGTATAGGTGATAACTATAATGGGATAAACACATATCTATGATTCTATCGGAGACCAAGTCACAGGAATTGCTAATGCCACTGTGGTTATTTGATTACATTCATATTTGAAGAAAACCTTCAATTTCAGTGTATACAACTAAGAATGTAATTTTTGTCCAACCAAAGTTCAGGGACCCTTTGGCTTCTATCCATGAACCCCCAGGGGATCTGCAGACTGTGGCTTAAGTAGGAAAGACATGTGATTCCACAGATTATCCGGGGTGATCGCAACAAGAGTAAAAGAAAACTTCAGGCTCGGAAAAGCCTCCAAGTCTCTCTCCATGTTACAGACTCGCTTTTATGCAAGATTTGCTCTACACTGGAATGAATTGCAGAGGAAAGTCCAACACCACTAAGCAGTCACAGTTAAAAAAAAAAAAAAAAAAGACCTATTATTTGACCTTCAGCTCTCAGCCTTCTTTCTTTATGAATTCATTTGACCGAACCAAATGACAAACAGATGGATATAATGGGGTAATGATAAACTCAGCTGGCAATTTGTCCCTGGCGGGGTAACTGGAGAGCACACTTTCATTTACCGCTTACAAATGGCTCCCAACGCCGGTAAACAAGAATTCAATTTGTGTCAGCTCCCATCAATCTGACCAGGGATTATATCAGGAAAGCTCACAGTAGGAGGGATGGAAGCTGTAAGGGATCAATTTGTAGAACTGTAGGTCAAACTTCTACAAAAACAATCAGAATCGCCCTTCCATTTATGCCTGAGTGGAGGAACGAGATGGCTACCAGAACTTCTGGGAGGAGGCACCAGTCCAGAAGGTGGTTCTGAGATTCTTAATTTAGAAACTGAAGGTGACAAAAAGGAATTTTTCACTCATTAACATGAAATGTCAGCTGACATCCAACAAGCCCACTCATACTGTTTTCTACTTCTATTGTTGGTGGCAAGGAAGGCACATTTTTCTTTTACCATTTTTTTTTTTTTTTTTAGGGCCACATCTGCAGCATATCGACGTTCCCAGGCTAGGGGTCGAATCAGAGCTGTAGCTGCCAGCCTACACCACAATCCCACAATCACAGCAACACAGGACCTGAGCCTGGTCTGTGACCTATACCACAGCTCACAGCAACACTGGATCCCCAACCCACTGAGCAAGGTCAAGGATCAAACCCAAATCCTCACGGTTGTTAGCAGGTTCATTTCTGCTGCACCACAACCAGAACTCTCAGAAGGCACATTCTTAAACAGCACAACTTCCTAAAGATTTTCTCGAAAAGAAAGGTTCGCCCTCCAAATTAATTAATTGTATATAGTTCTTTATATTAAGCTCTATACTTTGGAGGGCAGGAAAACCAACACAGGGCTACATCACTGTTAAACAGGGCATCCATTTGCCTGATTATTACTATAAATTCTAGTAAATTGCTATGAAAACATTTGGCAATTCACTTGCATGTTATGGAGAGCTCCAAAACACAAGTTATCAATATGAAATAAAATCACAATGGGAGCTTTCAAGTTCGTCTTATACATGAGGTGTTATTTGGAGCTTTACCTCATAGCAATATCCCTTTTATGATGAGGAAATAAAGGCAATAAATAACTTTGGGTTGCAGTAGGGAAAAGGAACATGCATGCAGATCTATATTGGGTTTTGCCTGGCTTTTAATTCTGCAGTTGGTAAGGAAGGATGGTGGTTACTGCTGTGGCCCCGGAGATTAGTGGTAAAGGATTCATTGACTCTCCTGTGACTAATAAGGCAATACATTGCCATGTAGCTCAGGGTAAGGGAAAGAATAGACATTAAAAAAAAAAATCTTCGGGGTTTCCATCTGGCTCAGCGATAACAAACCTGACTAGTATCCACAAGGACTCGGGTTGGATCCCTGGCCTCGCTCAGTGGGTTAAGGATCCGGCATTGCTGTGAGCTGTTGTGTAGGTTGCAGATACAGCTCGGATCCTGTGTGGGTGTGGGTGTGGCCAGCAGCTGCAGGTCTGATTCAACCCCTAGCCTGGGAACTGCCATATGCTGCAAGTGTGGCCCTAAAAAGCCAAAAAAAAAAAAAAAAAAAATTCCAGAGTTTCTGATATGGCACACAGGGTTAAGGATCTAACTACAGTGACTCAGGTTGCTGCAGAGGTGTGGGTTTAATCCCCAGCCTGGCACAATAGGTTAAGACATTGCTGCAGCTGCTGTATAGGTCATAGCTGTGGCTGAGGTTGGATCTCTGGCTCAGGAACTTCCACATGCTGCAGGTGCAACCAAAAACAAAACAAAACAAAATCCTCCATAGGCTACTCTTCTGAGTACTGTACAGACATCTATTTATGTTTACAACCTTCCCAAGGCAACCACTATTATCATCCCTACTTTATAGCCAAGGGAAATAAGCTTAGGTTAAGGATCTCGTGCAAGGTGCAAGGAGCTATTGTTTTTCTCTAGATTCCATCCCCTGACTGCCTGTGTGCACGTATCCACCAGCACCCATTTGACACATGGTATTTACACATATTCCACAGAGGGAACAGGTCAAGACACTGCCCTCATGTCCTGGTAACGAAGACAGAACTTGAACAAGTGATTAACTACAAGTGTGCCAAGTGCTGCAAGTAAATATTGCAGGTATACCTAACTTAGTCTGAGGAGGGGGCATGGGTTCAGAGAAGGCTTCCTGGAGGAAGTGGCACTTAAGCAGGGGTCCTGAAAGGTGAACAAGACTTAGCTAGGTAAAGAAGTAGAATTAACCTGGCAGAGAACAGACCTCTAGCCAAGAAAGAACATGGCTCTAAAGGAAAGCACAAAAGACTCATCACAAAAGCCTTAACAGGAATAGCTGCATTGCTTGAGAACCTACTGTGTGCCAGGCACTGTTCTGTACATTTCATGTGCATAAACTTGTTCAATCTCATAATAACTCTACGAGGTAAGTAAATTGTTATTGCCATTCTTCCGTCTAAGGCACAGAGAATCAACTAAGACTGTTTAAGAGTGGTGGAGGCAAGGGTTGGACCAGGGAGCTAGGTCCACAGCCTGGGAAGTAAAGCATGCATACTGCCTCACCTTTGTCATGAGAGCAGAAAATCAGTCACCAGATTTTAGAGGTCAAACCGTACAGCTTTATTTCATACATAAGGGAGCTTAGAACTGGAATCAAGCCACTTGTCCCCCGGATTAGTCAGCTCAGAGCTGTGTCTTCCGATTCCACATTTGGACAAACTTAAACCCGAGAGATGATACCATTCATTGGACTGTAAGCCTCGATCTTGAATGAAAAACTTTAACTTTCACAGCCTGTGACCCTGTCAAATCACATCATCCCTTAAAACTATTCAAGGAAAATCCATAATCCATTCAGCTTCCTCTTTGAATCCCAGACTTGATCTGCATTTCAGTAACAGCATTTGCAGGGTCACTTCCTAGGAGGAAACTAATTAAATGCATTCGTTATTTGTAGACTGAGGAAGTTTATGATGGGATGGGAAGACAGACGCCTTTTGACAAAAATACCAATTTGTAAAATAATTTTAAAAGCCCATCCAGGTGTGCATGACCTTGAGATTCTCAAGTAAAACTGATATGTAGACACTGCAATCAGCTTAAAAGCAGCTCTGCGTGAAGAGGAATTTTGCAAGTCTTATTACAGAAGGCATCTGCAGAGGACCAAGGAATTATTTAGGCAGAGAGGTGTGAAAGGGAAAAGAGAGGAAGCATTGCTCTTTTCCATTTATTGGTATAATGTCTCAGGCCGAGATAGAGAGATCAACATTTCTTGACCCTAAAACATACACAGAAATAGTCTGAACTTCCACATGTGCCCAAAAATGGGCCAGTGATGCACTTTTTACTGAAAATAACCAGCGAAAGCTTTAATCTGCCCTTTCCAACAATGCAAAGCTCTGAAGCAATTTTAACCAATCAGGTTACACTTTCAAAAAAAACCATAGGCAGGAGTTCCTGTTGTAGCACAGAGGAAATAAATCCGACTAGTATCCATGAGGATGCAGGTTCTATGCCTGACCCCACTCAGTGAGCTAGGGATCCACTGTTGCCGTGAGCTGTGGTGTAGGTTGCAAATGTGGCTTGGATCCTGCATTGCTGTGGCTGTGGCAGCTGTAGCTCTGATTTGACCCCTAGCCTGGGAACTTTCATATGACCTGAGGGGGCCAAAAAACAAACAAACAAAAAAAAAACAAGAAAAAAACCAAGAAAAAAAAAAAAAACTCTAGGCAAGTTAAATGAAAGCTATTTCACCTTCAACCAAGCTGCGAGATAACATATATGGAACATGGCACCTCAAATGGAACATCAGAGGTAAAGGATATTTTTCCAGGCCTTTGGGTTTTCACTGTCACCAAAGTATATATTTTTCACTTATGAGAAAAGCACTTACCCTGGGGAAATTCTTAGGCAGAAGGAGGAATGTGTCTTAGATATTTATAACCGAAATATTTCAAAACATAGGTAGCTATATTTATGCTTGGTTCTTATTTTAATGAACACTAAGATTGCTGCCCACAAAGACATGTTCCATATCACTTTAGAAATAAAATATTCTTCACCTCAAACGCATGGTTTTTCTGTTTTAGAAAAGCAGGAGGAAAAAGTTTCAAAAACATTGCAAAATATGTTACAGCCTGCAGGCTTAGAATTTGCCTCTTCAAGCCTTTTCTATGCTGATTAAAAATTTAAAGTCTATTGTAAATAAGGAAGCGGATGAATAGCCCCCAGGCTAACTTTGGGAGCGATTATGAAGATTACTGTCATCAAAAAGCCTCATCCTGGCTGAGCCAGAGACCAAGCCACCCCTCTGATGCAATCACCAAGAACACCCCCTCAAGGTGCTCACCCCACGGGTATCCTTGTGTATGGCTGGTAGAAGCTGGATGAGGAACAAAAATTTGCTTGGTTCTAAGCCCATGAACCCATGAGAGCATCATAAACACGTGGAATGGGAGTTCCCGTCGTAGCTCAGTGGTTAATGAATCCGACTAGGAACCAAGAGGTTGCAGGTTCGATCCCTGGCCTAGCTCAGTGGGTTAAGGATCCGACCTTGCCGTGAGCTGTGGTGTAGGTTGCAGATGTGGCTCGGATCCCGCATTGCTGTGGCTCTGGTGTAGGCTGGAAGCTACAGCTCTGACTGGACCCCTAGTCTGGGAACCTCCATATGCTGAGGGAGAGGCCCAAGAAATGGCATAAAGACAAAATAAATAAATAAAATGAAATAAAAGAAACACATGGAATGTGCACCTGAAATATAATAAAAACTAGCAAATAAGGAGTTCCCGTCGTGGTGCAGTGGTTAATGAATCCGACTAGGAACCATGAGGTTGCGGGTTTGGTCCCTGCCCTTGCTCAGTGGGTTAACTATCCGGCGTTGCCATGAGCTGTGGTGTAGGCTGCAGATGCGGCTCGGATCCTGCATTGCTGTGGCTCTGGCGTAGGCCGGTGGCTACAGCTCCGATTCGACCCCTAGCCTGGGAACCTCCATATGCCACAGGAGCGGCCCAAGAAACAGCAAATAGACAAAAAAAAAAAAAAAAAAAAAAAAAAAACTAAAAAACGAAAAAAGCCAAAAAAAAAAAAACTAGCAAATAAGCAGTCAGTACCCCATACCCAGGTCTAGTATAATTTTTCAGGTTAATCTCTTATTAGCCAGTTAAATATGTCCATACAAGTGTTTTTAGACTACTTCCTAACAATGTCTTTGCTATCATAATCCTCATTGACCAAGAAGAGCAACCGACGTATAAGTGCCCACCAAGACAGAGAACTGGAATCTCATCTCCCAGTGATGGAACTCAGGCAAGAACTTCCCAGTATGATGGGTGAAATCTGGGGATCATCACTGATTTCTATAATTTCCTAGCCTTGGCCTGCCTCTTGGATCTAAAGAGAAACTTTGGGTTCACACAGAGACCTGTCACAGGTGTTTCTGTCCACAGGAGGTATCTGGGCAAAGAGTTAAACATTAAACAGACCTCTCTGGGAAAAATAGATAACTGACGACCCCCTCAAAGTTTTTCACACTAACTGCAGTTTCTGATTTAGAGCCCAGGAAAGTTCTCTCTAAACACACACCCTTGGGCTCTCAACTGAAATGGGGTAGACTCTGAGATGTTTACAAATACCTGTGGGGATTTATTTTTGCAGCCAGCCATGAAATGCCATGACAAGCTAGGAGAGCTCTCTTTTTAGAATAACAGCCACCAGCAGCCTAAAGTGAGGCTACCCATTTCCTCGGCCAGCAGGTCTCTGGGCAGGCTGAGTCCATGCTTCTATCTCTGAAGGTGGACCACAGGCATGAAGGGGAGGTGGAGTTTTGGAAAAAGCTCTGGGCTGGAAGTCAGGAGACTTCAGTTCTAAGTTTATTTCTGTCCCTAATGTATCATTTTACCTTGGCAAAGAAACTGAAGCCATTGACCTCAATTTCTTTCTTTGTAAAAGGGAAACAGTGCTATGGGGGGAAAGAAACAAACAGATACTGAATGTCTACTATGTATAAACACTTTATGAAGAACTATGAGCAACAAGTCTGCAGTGAGGGTGGCATGAGCTTGATATTCTACATGAGGAAATGGGAGTCCTGAGATAAACTAACTTGACCAAGGGTACATATTCTGGAAGTGATAACAGAAGCAGAATTCCTAGTACAAGGGCTGGAACCAGGAGCTGGTTTTCCCCATTCTACCATGTTCCATTTGGAACACTGAGAGATCCAAGAGTTCTAAATTTGAAGCTAGTTTTCTAGGACATTGTAAAAGTATATTTGTTAAGATAAACAGATTTTTAAAATACTTAACTGTTTGTAAGAATGGTATACACTTTTGTTAGAATGGTATCTGCCAAATGTTTATACACAAGAATTTGGGGCCTGAGCCCCTCAAATGTTAGAGGTAGTTCTGAATGTTAAGATGTATTTTTGTTGGAGAAGAATTCTAATTTTTTTTTCCCTTTTTATGGCCACACCTGGGGCACATGGAATTTCCTGGGCTAGGGGTTGAATTGCAGCTGCAGCTGCCAGCCTATGCCACAGCCACAGCAACATAGGAACCAAGCTGTATCTGTGACCTATGCTACAGCCTGAGGCAATGCCAGATCCATAACGCACTGATCAAGGCCAGGGATTGAACCCACATCCTCAGAGAAACTACATCAGATCCTTAACTCACTGAGCCACAACAGAAACTCCTTTTTGTTGGATTATAATTAGTAAATGTATATATATATATATATATATATATATATATATATATACACACACACACACACACACATATATATATATAAAAACACACACGTGCACCTTTAACTAGTATAGTTTTTTTGATATCTACAAAGCTCTCTCACTTGTGATTTCACTTGATCCTCCTACCAATGCACTCTTAGGTTGGCAGAAGTTATCACCCGTATTTGGCAGATAAGGACATTGCAGTCAATGCCTCTGGGCGCCTTGTCCCATTTCTGATTTCAGCAGCAGCTGTGATGTGGAGTTTCACATGAGCCCACCTTGCCTTGCAAGGCCAGCCTTGAACCTCAAGCACACGCTGTGCTTACCTCACTCCGTCCATCCTAGGACCTGCTGTCATACCCCTGGGGGAACCATCAAACAACAAAAAGAGGACAGAAGTCAGTGTGTAAATAAATGGCTGTGTCTTTTTGATAGGCAAACTCGAGAGGAATTCTGCGTGCTCCAGAGAGATCTCCATGCAATCAAGCACCCACGGAAGTGCCATTGCCTGTAGAGATGCCATGAGTAGCACACAGTCATCTGTCTTTCTTTCCTCTCCTTTCTTTCTCATTCTTGCTTGCAAATAAAATAAACTACTTGCACCCAAGTCCTTGTAAAATGCTCTTCTTTGGGGAACCTCAAACTATGAGAGGCACTGAGTCTTGAGGATGGAAAGTAACTTGTACAGCGCTCCCTTCTGGCAGTAAAAGAGACAGCAGGCTCTCCCTTCTAGTTCTTCTAGTTTTAAATCCAACAGATCCCTTTCATCTACTTTCAGTGGTGCACAAAGGTTAAGAAACTGCAATTTCCACCTTCTACCAATATTCCAGACTTAAGTTTTAAAAATACATATTTTGGGAGTTCCCATTGTGGCACAGCAGAAACAAATCCGAGTAGTATTCATGAGGATGGGGGTTTGATCCCTGGCCTTGCTCAGGGGGTTAAAGGATCCAGCAATGCCATGAGCTGTGGTGTAGGTCACAGACATGGCTTGGATCTGGCATGGCTGTGGCTGTGGTATAGGCCAGCAGCTGTAGCTCCAGTTCGACCCCTAGCCTGGGAACTTCCATATGCCACAGACGTGGCCCTAAAAAGCAAAAATAAAAAACAAAAATAAATAAATAAATAAAATAAAACTACATATTTTAGTACAAAATAGTAAATGATAACCATCATCATTGTTGGGGTTATACAAATGATCTGCTAGGCTACTATGAAAAACTGAACATTTTTCACAATTTTAAAGTATCATGCTTTGCTTTGCTGGTGTTAGACAAGTCAATGAGAAATGTTAAATTTCACTCCAAGTTTAACAAATGAAAAAGCTGAAGTTTTAGGACTTTCCATTGTTCTATGTTTAATTACTCTTAGAACCAGGCTTAGAATCTTTTCTACTCCAGACACGTCCCAGGCGTTGCCTACCAAATCTCTCCAACAGTTAGACTGTAGATTATCTTCAATGAAGAGCACTGGTCTGGTGCTTTGCAGTGGGCATCTTTTATTCATTTCTTTTTTAATTTTCCCACAATCTGTGCCTCTCTCTTCCATTAATGTCACCACAACTTTCCTTTGAGGAACCAGCCCTCTTGAACCCTCAATCTGTGTTCTTCAAGGTCTGATGCAGCCATCCTTAGTTCCAGAGCTTAGAATATGACAAGTGCCTGGCCAATCAGTGTACTCTTCTCCTTGGCCACCGTGATTCGCTCAGAGAATGAAGCCTGGCCTATGAGAATGAATACTGAGATTCTAATGGGTCCGCTGAGAAAAAGCCCCTCTTTCTGTTGGGAAGCTAAGCATAGATACCAAGCCGTCAGTGCCTGGTGGCCATATTGCCACCACACACAAAACATGCTTGAAAATGAAGCCAGTAAAAAGGGAGAATAACAGAGAGAGGGCTGGAGACAGACTGTGGATGTGACTCAGAGCTAGTCTTCCTTGAATTTCGATTTGCCACTGGAGTTTCCAGTCATGAGGGCAAATATATCATGGCCTTATCTTCCTTTAAGCATCTGCCACTTGCAATTCAATAAAGTCCTGCCTGAAACAAGCTCTGTAAGCAAGCATTAAAGAGACTCAGTGCAGTACTTCTCTGAAGAAACAAATATCTGCTTTCTACGACCAAGGAATAGGCTAGGAAGTCAAGAAACAGAAGCAGAGCTAATCAAATCTTGGCAGAACCCTTCGTCCCAGCTTCAGAGAGCCTCAGGAATGAGATGCTGAACAAGTCTCTTTATGAATCCATGAGGCGATTGGCCTCAGACAAACCCTACCGCCTTTAATGTAGAGAACACTAACTCCACAAACATTGTTTTCATCAGCTAGGTGCTTCAATTCAAAATTCAGCTGCAACTAGAGTTCACAGGAAAGGTCCTAGATTGGGAATTACTTTTGCTTATTGTTCAGGTGGTTGGGTTTTTTTGTTTGGTTGGTTGGTTTTTGTTTTTGCTTAAAGTTACACAGCGGCATTGAGAAACCCTTTTTTTTTTTTAAGAATCCATGTTTTTACATCTGTAAATTCTTAGAAGAACTTCTAAGAACTAATCACTCTCCTACCCTCTGATAAGCTGGAAACAAGAACTGGAGGAGTAGAGGAGAGAAAAAAGCTGAAATCCAACCAAGACAACTGCCCGGCGGCAGTATGGACGCAAAAGAAACAGTGAATCATACTGGTTTTTAAAGTATTTTTTTTCCCCTCCCTTGAGAAAAGTCACCATCAAATATTTACTTCGAATATAATGTTTCAAAGCCAGGGAAGCAAGTTTCAAGTTTGAAAGGCAGGCAGGCTTGTGCGCAGCAGTGCCTTGGGAGTTTTCAGAGCCTAGGAAAGTCTGACTGTGACAAGGAAATGGGGAAAAGGTAAGATGAGGATGGACAGGTTTACCAGATGACCCACCACCAAAGGGGAGTGGGGACAGGTGCTGGCCCAAGGCAGAATACAAACACAGGTCTCCAAGCCTTTGCCATCTCCTAAATACGCACGCAGTAGAGACTTCTTTCATGCTTGAATACCTGAGGTCAATACTGTTGGCTTTAGAATGTGACCCACAAACTTACCTGATGAATTCCACAGAATAGTACTGAATAGGGGAGCTTCCTTCACTTTCTCCAGGTTTCCAAGATAGGGCCACCTCGGAATCAGAAACAACAGTGACATGCGGCTGCTGGGGTGCTGCTGGTGGCAGGCAGGAATCTAGGCAGGATAGCAAATAACTACAGTTGGCTCTGGTCTTTGCTGCTGGAGAGGTTTTATATGTGTGTGTGTGTGTGTGTGTGTGTGTGTATAAAATATATAAACAAGTGTTCTTTCTATAGCCTAAACATTTCTGTGCAGAACAGTCTCAAAACCTGAACAAAATAAACACGCACAAATAATCACAACTGGATTCATGTAAGGTTTGAGTCAATGAGAGCTGGGCTTCTCTCCCTCCCCAAGCACCCTTGGCTGGAAACCCAAAGAATTTATATCCGGATCACTGACCCTGGGATGCACACTGATGTGTACCCTTTAAAACGTTCAATCACGTCCCACTTCCTAACAACCTTTCATCTCTGTTTGCATGTTGGAATTGATATTTACCTACAAGGCAAATTAAACGCTTAGCCTTACTGTCGCTTAGCTTTCAATTCTCGCGTGTGTGTGTTTGTCTCCCCACCTCCTCCCATCATCAGAGTACAGACAATGGCAGGATATCTGTGTAAAGATGTAAGATGACCCCATCTGAAGGGAACTACTGTCATTATTTCATACCCAGACTCTCACATCTTCCAACCTGTCTTTACATTATTGCTTTGGCCAGAAGCATTTTTTCCCTGCCTTTTCTTCCTAGCAAAATCCTAACGCAGTTTTCAAACTCCAAGCCAAAGATACAATTCTTCCTGAAACCCTCCCTGAGTCTTGGGATGGAGGGAGCGATCCCTCTGAGTGCACCAGAGCCAGCCAGGCAGACCTCAGGTGCACTGCAGCTGCTTGCCTACCACTTGCCTCTCCCTCCACAATGAGCTCCTGTGAGCAATGATGTCTTCCAGACACCTCTGTCCCCAGTGTCCATGGCAGCCGCCACCTCAATGAGCCTTTGTCGGATCCCCCCGGCTGCCTATACAATCTCTTCTCCCACTCCCCTTCCTCACCTTCTTATTGCCCACTTACTCATCAGCTCTCCACCCAGACATCTCCTCAGAGAATCTTTACCACATTCCTACATCTGATCTTACAGGCAAAATCGTACAGCAACACAGGAAGCGCTTATCACTATCTGTGGCTGCACATGAATTAGATAATGTCTTGACTCACCCCGCTACGTTCTGAGAGGGCAGAGACTGCTTGTTTGGGTTCACTATTGAACTCCCAGAGCCTAGCACAGTGCCTGGTACCTAGCAGGTCCTCAATGATATATGTGGAATAAAGGAAAGAATGAATAACACCCATCACTTTCCTAGTACTAATGAGTTAAACGCATTTTACCTTGGGGCAAAGTGGTAACACGCTGAGGCAAGCTAAGCCGCCCTTTGCCCATCTGGCTGAAAGCTGCCACACTCACTCGGTATTCAGTGCCTGGTTTCAAATTTCCAATCACTTCCTCCTGTCCAGGACCAAACAGGAAATGTGTCAAGAGTCAGAAGTGCTTTTGAGGCAAACCAGACAATTTACATGAGGGTTGCATCTCGAGGCCCCTGCAGAATTGCTTAGGAGATTGTCTTGCTTCTTCTAGGATTGATCACATTTTTTAATTTGCAAAGAGGAAAGCACCAGGACATATTTCCCAAGACTAGAGACTTACCCCTTCATTGTAATCGATACACTGCCCTAAAATTGGGACTCATTCACCATATCAGATGTTGCTCTTAACATCTGAGTTCTTTGATCAGAGTACCAGGCTGCTGAAATTCAGCTGACAATCTTTTCTAGGGCTGAACTCCTCCAGCTCTTTCTTTCCATTTACACATCAAGATCCTTGGGGACTAACCACAACAGCAAACTGAGGTCTTGATTTATATCCATAGAGACTCAAACTTTGATTTCCAACATTTATTTATTTATTTATGGTCTTTTTCAGGCTGCACCTGTGGCATATGGAGGTTCCCAGGCTGCAGGTCGAATTGGAGCTATAGCTGCTGGCCTGCGCCACAGCCATAGCCACAGCCATGTCAGATACGAGCCTCATCTGCAACCTACACCACAGTTCACAGCAACACCAGATCCCTTTACCCACTGAACAAGGCCAGGGATGGAACTTGCATCCTCACGGACGCCAGTCAGATTCGTTTCTGCAAAGCCACCATGGGAAATCCTGATTTCCAAATTTTATTTTATTCATTCATTCATTCATTCATTCATTCATTTTGTCTTTTTAGGGCCGAATCTGCAGCACGTGGAGGTTCCCAGGCTAGGGGAAGAATCGGAGCTGCAGCCACTGGCCTGCACCGCAGCCATGTCAGATCCGAGCCTCGTCTGCAACCTACACCACAGCTCTTGGTAATGCCAGATCCTTAACCCACTGAGTGAGGCCAGGGATGGAACTTGCATCCTCATGGACGCTAGTCAGATTCGTTTCTGCTAAGCCACCATGGGAACTCCTGATTTCCAAATTTTAAATTTTATCAGAATCACCAGGAAGGCTTCCTGAAACAAACTGCTGAGCCTGGCCCCCAACGTTTCTGATTCAGTAAATCTGGGAAGGGGCCTGATAATTTCCAGTCCTAAGAAGTTCCCAAGTGTTGCTGCTGCTGGAACCATAGGACTGATGATGGATGTGTGTGTGTGAACTTCACCTGCATAAAGGTCCCGACCAGAAAGCCCCAGCTGAAGAGGACTGCTCCATCTTGAGGCTACAGTGTTAAATAGTAAGTGGGAGCCTAGGTCTCATCACTCCCAGGACACTGTGGTGGAAAGGATACCGTCTTTGGAATCAATCAGTTCTGGGCTTTATATACAATGGAGTATTAGTCAGCCATAAAAAGGAATGAAACAATGCCATTTGTAGCAACATGGATGGACCTAGAAATTATCATACTAAGTGAAGTCAGATAGAGAAAGACAAAGACCATATGATAATACTTATATGAGGCATCTTAAAAAATGATACAAATAAACTTATTTACAAAACAGAAGCAAACTCACAGATTTTGAAAACAAACCTATGGTTATAAAAGGGGAAGAGCAGGTTGGGGGAGAGAAGGATTGGGATGGCATTTGCACACAATGGTATATAGAATGGAAAGTCAACAGGGACCTGCCGTATAGCACTAGGAACTCTACCCTAGGATAACTCATATGGGAATGGATATGTGTATATGTGTAACTGAATTACTTTGCTATACAGCAGAAACTAACACAACATTGTAAATCAACTATACTTCAAACATTAAAAAAAAAAAAAATCAGTCCTGGGCTTGAATCCTGACTTGGCCACTTGCAGCCCCGGTATTAAATTGCCTGAGCCTCAGTTTTTCTTTGTCTATAAAATGGGGATGATATAGAACTATCTGGCATCATTATAATATTTGGGATAGTGTACATAAAGTAGCTGATACCAAGGATGTCCTTGAGAAACAGGGTTGTAATGAGTATTGCCTTAGGTATGTGAAAGCCCTCCTTGTCCCTGCTTATTTAGGTTTCACCTCCTCTCTGAGGCCCAAATCTTCCCTGTGACACTGGACCTGATCTTTCCCTAGCAGGTATTGCACAACTAATTTAGCACTGACATATATTACAAATTATTTCTATTTCTCCTATGGGATTGCAAGCCACTTGAGAGCAGGGCTCCTGTCTTGCATTTCTTCACAACATCCTCAGCAAATGATTAAACATGCTCTGTTGCTGAGGAGAACTAATCCACTGGTCAACAAAACCTTTTAAAAGGATTCAAGCAATAATTATCGAATACTGTAACAATGAAAGCGTATTAGAATCCTCTGAAGATTGACAATAATACCAACGCCCAGACTCCACCCCAGACCACTTACATCAGCATCTCTGGGGGGAAGGGTCCACACCTCAGTTTGTCTAAAGCTCTCCAGGGGATGCTGATGTGGGCAGCCAGGTTTGTGAACCACTGGTTTAGAGCATGGCTCCCCTCCTGGCCTCTGAATGCCATCTGTTCCCCATCCTCTCTCTTTCTCCTGTCCTCCATCCTCATCCTTATCTACCTGATTCTTCTGTAAGTCTTTCCTGTGCTCAAGTCACCCTCAGCTTAAAAAACAATCAATAATGCCCCCACTGCGCATGCGCCCCTGCCTCCACAGCACAGAGACCCCCTTCTGGAAGACGTCGTCTCCACTTCCTTTGCTCCTATTCACTCTGCCTGCTCCTGCAGCCTCTCCTCACTACCCACAATTGAGATGTTCTTATGAAAGTCATCACAATCACGCTGCAGTCAACCCAATGGAAATAGCTCCATCTTTACTTGACTGTTTGCAGCTTTCCATCCTGTTGCTCACTCTTACTTCTTCCTCTTTTTGTTTTTAAACTGATGTACAGTTGATTGACAATGTTGTGTTAGTTTCAGGTGTACCACACAGCAATTCAGTAACATGTACAGATTCCTTTCAGAGTTTTTCTTTTTTTCCTTCTTAGAGGTTATTATAAAATATTGAGTAGGAGTTCCCTTTGTGGCACAGTGGTTAACGAATCCGACTAGGAACCATGAGGTTGCGGGTTCGGTCCCTGCCCTTGCTCAGTGGGTTAACGATGCCACGTTGCTGTGAGCTGTGGTGTAGGTTGCAGACGCGGCTCGGATCCCACGTTGCGGTGGCTCTGGCGTAGGCCAGTGGCTACAGCTCCGATTGGACCCCTAGCCTGGGAACCTCCATATGCCGCGGGAGCAGCCCAAGAAATAGCAAAAAGACAAAAATAAAATAAAATAAAATATTGAGTAGAGCTCCCTGTGTATACAGTAGGTCCTTGTTGGTTATCGATGTTATATATAGTAGCATGTATATGTTAACCCCAAAGTCCTAATTTATCCCTCCCCCCTTGCTTCTTAAATCTCTTGGTTCCCTTAGAAACGGAGACTGCTCCTCCTTGGTCCCTTTCTATTTCTCTTATTGTTCCTTCCCCCAATCCTCCACCCACTCCCCATTCTCTGCTGGCTCCTTAGGTGTTGGTCTGTCCCAGAAGTTCACCCCTCACCATCTTCCCTTACTCTGTAGCCTTGACTAGGTGGGTTCGTCGACTATTCTCTTAGCTTCTGGCATCTTCATGTGACAGCTCCCACCATCTCCAGCTCTAACCTGTCTCTTCATCTCCAGACATGGGTTTGTGGCTGCTTCTTGAACTTCTCTACCCAACAACTACCATGCACCTCGAGTTCGGCATAACCAAAACTCAACTAATCATGCCTCCTTCAACTACCAAAAACAGAACCAAAAAAGTGCTTCACCTTGTGTGTTCTCTCTCATCACCCAAACCAGAAATTCTGGGCTTTTTCCTCTTTGTGTTCACCCCTCTTCCCTAACCATCATTCCATCAATACTCTTTCATAACACTTGAATCTGTTTATGTCATTTTTATCCTCACAGCCATTCAAGTCGAAGTCCTCATAATAACAACGGCTCTGACTCTCCTGGCCACCAATACCTCCTACACGTCCAATCTGGACTCCACTGCTGAGTTATCTTGGAAAACCCCAAATCTGATCGTGTCCCTTGCCCCTTACAATAGCATCTTTGCGTCCCCCTGTTTATCCTTCCAGCATCGTCTCGTGCCACCTCCCTTTCCTGCAATCTACATTCCAGTCATACTTAAGGACTTGGCAGGGCTCAAATTTATGCCATTCAATTCCTTGCCTCTGGGCCTTTGAACCTGCTGCCCCCTCTACATGAAATGCCCTTCTCCCCACTCCTGCCTGGATCACCCTGCTCATCCTTCATGACTCAGTTCAGCTGAGACATTACATCATGCCTCTGACCTGCAGCCCCCACTCTGGTTAGGCGCCCGCCTCGATGCTTCCTTGGTGTCCCTCGATCACAGCAACACTCACCTTTTACTGTAATTGTCTGTTTATTGGTCACCTTCTTCCCACCCACTCGAGAACAGGAAGCAAGTTCTTATTCCTCTGGCATCCAGAAGCTTAGCATAGCATTATCAGACATGTAGCAAATGCTCACACAATGCTTTTGGATGAATGATTAGATGAACCAGGGAACGAATGAAAGAAAGAAATCAAGCCAAGATGTCTGATATAAACAGAGAGCCTCATCATGAACCAGCTTCTCCTCCTGACCCCTCCTACTTGATGAACAGCATCTGTATCTCTGTCCCAGATGTGGAGTTCATCATCCCATAAACAAGGCTGATTTCCTCTTCCCCACCTCCCCCTCAGCCACTTCCACATCTTCTTCAGACCTGCCCCTTCTTCCACTTCCCTTGACTCCTTGCCTGAGCTATTTCTCCAGCCTCCAAGAAGGTGTCTGTCTCCTAGCTTTCCTTCCTTCCTCTCTCCCCTGGTTCCATCCTACATGTAACTGCACAAGGGGTCTTGGCTGAACAGATGGACCTGCTTTCACAGCTCCCTGACCCTTGCCCCTTACCCCGGTCTAATTCTCTGCATCTGTGCATCCTAGGTCTACCATCTGTCCCCTGGTTTCATGTCAAGTTGGGTGGTTAAGAGGCTGGAAGTAGCGGGTGTATTACCCCTCTCCCAACTGCCACTCCCAGGCTTTTCTGGTGGCAGCAGAAAAACACTTTCGAATCCATCCAATGCTCTCACAGGCCTTTGCTTTAGGATTCTTTCCTCTTGTGAAGTCATTAAGCAGCATAAAGTATGGCGGTGGTGATGTGGTTTCATGGATTATTGCAGATATTAGCTATAAGTCAATACCGAATACAACTACCATTAATAACCATTTATTGTTTCCTCTGTTCCAGGAACATACAGCCCTGATTTAATTCTTCCTCAGTCCTATGAGGTAGGTATCACTTTTATTTGTGCTTACAGAGGAGAAAATTCAACCTCTGAAGTTAATGATTTGCTCAAGGTAATTTACGTGTTAAGTGGCAAGGTGGGATAGACTCCAGGGACCAAGTTCTTTCTTTTTCTTTCTTTTTTTTTTTTTAGGGTTGCAACTATGGCATATGGAAGTTCCCAGGCCAGGGGCTAAATCAATGCCACATCCAAGCCGCATCTGAAATCTATACCACCACTCACAGCAACACCGGATCCTTAACCCACTGAGTGAGGCCAGCGATCGAACCCGGGTCCTCATGGATACTAGTTGGGATCGTTACTGCTGAGCCACAATAGGAATTCCCAGGGACTAAATGAATAATACATATATGAAAAAATTAAGTAATATTTAAGTCAACAAGAAATACTTATCCTGAACACTGAAGACTGGATTATTTTATCTATAAAATATCGAAATTTATATATCAGAAACTTAAAAGTGATCAATGAAGTTCTTGAGGTAGATTAAAAAATAACTAAACTTTTTGTTACATATGGAAGATCACTTTAGCCCAGGGATATTCCAAGGGGTAGAGGGTCACCCTCTGGGAAGCTAACTATTTCTTCTTCTCCTGAGCTGAGGGGCTGGTAGGTTAGCATAAGGGAGTCAAGGGGACTGAGCAAATGGGGTCATAAAGAGAGGGATTGGGGAGCTCCCTGTGTGGCTCAGCAGGTTAAGAACCTGACATAGTCTCCATAAGGATGCGGGTTCAATCCCTGGCCTGGCTCAGTGGGTAATGGAGAGAGTGTTGCCACAAGCTGTGGCATAGGTTACAGATGCGGCTGGGATAGATCCAGTGTGGCTGTGGCCGTGGTGTAGGCTGGAAGCTGCAGTTCCAATTGGACCCCTAGCCTGGGAACATCCCTAGGTCATAGGTGCAGCCATAAAAAGAAAAGAGGGAAAAAAAAGAGGGGCTGGATTCAATGATCTAACTGTCACTTTTTCCTCTGACATCACGCCTCCCAAATGAAATCCCTCAGAATAGTGTGACTTGTGAGAACCCTCAAATTCTTTAGTAAAATGCTGCACAATTCCACAAATTTTTGTATTTCTGTCCTTAAATGTCTGATGGCCACTACTTCAGCCTTGCATCAAACTAGATAAAGTGCTAAATACAGGCTTTTCAAAGTAGAAAAACAAAGTGTTTTGTTGCCTTGTGGAAGTCTGAAAACAAGCCAAAATACATATCTCTCTTGGATGTCTTTCTGCACAAGATGGTGATAAGCAAAGTAAGAGAAATTGCTTTCTTGGAGTAGAGGCCCAAGTGAATTCCAGTCTTCTTTGGCCCCTCCCATAATTTTTTTTTTTTTTTTTGGTGGGGAGAGCAAACCTAGGTGCATTGCTGCAAAATAACCCTACTTTGTATTTATCTATCCCTTTCCGAAATACAAAACCCCTCCCAAAAGTTGCCTTCTTTGTCTTTTAACAAGACCGGTGGCTGTTATATGATCAGAGAATTCATATCTATAGAAGAAAAAAGGAAGGCTAGCTAGTTAGTTCATTGAGCCCGAGAAGAAAGCTCAAACCACTTTACAACCAAGTGAGCTATTCCCCAGGACGCTTGCCTCCCTCACAGACCACCAGAAACACCAAACTTTCATCTTATGATTGTATCACCAAACAATACTTTGCATTTACACTCTACTTTGGAATTTATAAAACCCTTGCACACCCATGCCACATTTAATTCTCGCAACAGCCCTGAGAAGTCAGTCTTGTCCCCATTTTACGGACGATGAAACTGGACCCAAAGAGTTTATAGAACTACTACTCTCAGGAGCAACAGTGGGTCTGGTTTCCCTCATGAAATGCACAACATGCATTCAATTGCCTGATTCCCAGACAGAGCACATCTAAGTCTCAGGCTGGCACCTTGTTTTTCAGATGTCCAACTGCCTCTTCTGTGTCTACAGACACATTCCCTCCATTCATGGTCTGTGATAAGAATGATTCTTGGTCCTCTAGCAGCCATTCTCTCCTTTCTTCTAATAGGTCCCTGTATATTTCAGTTGGCCCATGGCCACTCAAAGACTACATTTCCCAGAATGCCTTGCATCTGTGTGGGTCCATGTGACTACATTCCGTCCAACAGGATGCAAGCAAAAATGCTGAGGGAAATTTCTGAACTATCCCTTAATAGTAAGTGATGTGTTCGCTTTCCTCTTTTCCTCATCTATTGGCTAGAATGTGGATGTGGCAGTGAGCTATTTGGGACCCTGGTGAGGCAGGCCAAAAGGGCTGGCAGAACAATGGAAGAATCCTGGCACAGGGAAGCCACCAAAAGCACCTTAAAGTGGTTATATCTACATGGTTACATGGGGGAAACATGAATGCATATCTTATTAGGATCACTGTTACTTTGAGTTTGGGGACTTCTAAACTTTCATCCTAATTAGTACTTGACCTGATGCACTAAAACAACCTGGATAGCTGAGGAGCCTCTGCAAAGACGGGGCTATTCTTAACTGAATCCCTGTTCACCTTGTGATGATGAAACCGTGTTGTAAGGTTCTGAACTTAAATCTCTGACTTTGAATCAGACCTCACCTTTACCCGCTTCTACACCTTACTTTATTCCTACTGCTGGAAACCCAGGTCGGCCATTGTTTCCAGAAATGAAGCTGGACGGTGTCTTGTTCACTAGTCTTGACATTCAGCTCCTATATGGGGTTGGGGCAGGGGTGAGGTGGGCTGGGGTTAGAATTCAGTGAGCAGAGCTGAGGGGAGGCATGAAGGGGGAGAGAGCACTGGACTAGGAGCCATAGTAGCTGTGCAGAACCACACTCTGGAGCCCAGTAGGTGTGTGGTCTTGGGGATGCCATTTAAACTTCTCTGGGCCAAAGTTTCAATGTAGAAATTCTGTAATTCTTCTAAAATACCCTTCACTGGTAGCTAGTAACCTTGGATTCAACTTCACAGTTGATGCTACAAGTCAAGGCTGGGTCTTAGTTGCCTTAGTCAAAGTTGGGAATGTTTAGCATTGTTAGATAGAAGGCACAGGGAAACAGAAAAGGAACATCTTCCAAACAGACTTCTCCCAAAGGTCCTAAGGAAGGCCATGCAGGCCAGAGTGGAGGGAGGCGTTGGAGGCATTTCCATTCCCTGAGTGGTCATGGAAAGTTAGAGAATATCATCCGGGGTTTTGCAAGAGGGGGAGCATTGGCTTTGGGGCTGGACAAATCTTCCTCGTATGGGTCTACCTTGCATATTGCAGGAGAGTCAGTATCCCTGAAGCTTGTTCACTCAAATACCCACACATATCTGCATATGCCCATAGGGAACAAGGGGAGCACCAGTTGAGAACCATTACAATCAGCCCCTTCATTTTATAGTCAAAAAGTGCCTCACAGGAGTTCAGTGACTTGGCCAAACAGGTTCCTCTTGCTCTAGGGACAGAACTGGGACTAGATGCAAACCTCACAATTCCTGGCTGTTTTCTCTCTCTGACCTTGGATAAGAGTCAAAAAGAATCACTCTTCTGGGTCAGCCAGACCAGTGGCCTCCAAAGCAGGGTGGTGGGGCTAGATGGCCCAGACAATCTATTGGATGTCAGAAGAAAACAGAAGAACTTTCTGTTTCTATGTTTCCTCCGCCTTTAAAATTCTGTGGGATTTTCTAATGTGCATAATGTATTAGTAGAGCAGCATATGTAAAATTAATAAATACATAAATATACATATACTGGTACATGTTCAAACATTTCTTCACCAAGGATATGCCTGATCCAAAAGTGTGGAGACCACCAGTTTAAATATCCATTTCTTAACTTGATCCCCTTGCTGTACAGTAGGAAAATAAAATTAAAAAAAAAATTAAAAAAAAAGGAGTCCCCATCGTGGCGCAGTGGTTAACGAATCCCACTAGGAACCATGAGGTTGCGGGTTCCGTCCCTGCCCTTGCTCAGTGGGTTAACGATCCGGCGTTGTCGTGAGCTGTGGTGTAGGTTGCAGATGCGGCTCGGATCCCGCGTTGCTGTGGCTCTGGCGTAGGCCGGTGGCTACGGCTCCGATTCGACCCCTAGCCTGGGAACCTCCATATGCCGCAGGAGCGGCCCAAGAAATAGCAAAAAGACAAAAAAAAAAAATTCATCACATTTCTGTAAAGATTTTACATTACATTAAAGCATTACTTCCTATTTTTTCATAAAATCTAGGAAAATCTTGCTAATTCCAATGGAAACTATTCCTCATTCCACTACCATTCAATTAAAAGGAAATGATGACCTAAAAAAATAAAATAAATATCCATTTCTATTTCTAACTCTAAAAATGTACCAAACAGTCCTGATATGTTTTATTATTGATTTTCCCACGATGAAACCTGCAGGTTGTTCTTCTAAGCAAAGGCTAAGTGTCAAACGCAAACCCAATCAGAAGCCTTTCTATCGGCAGATTATCAAAGACTACATCAGAACATTCCACATAATCTGCCAGGTTATTTTGGCCATTTCTTCGCTGGACTCAGATGAGCCATGTGTCAACCCAATCTCTGGTTGGCATTCAATCCAGAAAGTCAATCAACCAGCTTAGGTAACCTGGTCCTGCCTCACTAAGAAGGTCTGGAATTGTTTCAAAAAAAAAAAGTGAGGAAAGAAAAAAGAAAAGGGGGGGGGGAGTGGGGGAGCTCCCCCCACAGTAGTGCTCGCTAGTATAAATATTTTCTCTCCTTTTCAATCTTTTCCACCTGGGCTTGGAACAGAGCTTCAATGACTTCAACCTTTAAAAATAGTGTTCTTCACCTTACTCTGCCAAGTGAGATAAAAGCAGTTTCCTTCTCAATGATTAAAAATTCACCTGGTATGGTCCACCATCCCTGCTTCGATCAGAACCAAGCCAGCTCCGTGGGCTTTAGTCAGTATGAGCGGGAGGCAGGAAAATCAACATTTTGATGAAAAGAGACCTCCTGAGTCCTGGGCTGGGGCAAGGGGTGCACTTTTCTAAAGCATACTTACAAAAATCACCTGATGATCCAATCGTCCCTGGAGAGGAGAAAAAAACAAAACAGTATGAAAATGAAAGGGAAGCTTGCAGAAACGAAAATGAACCCGCAGAGTAGGTGCCCTTCCGCCAGGTACAGCCTAAGGCAGCAGACACACACCTTGGCAACGTGAATCCTCTTGAGCGCTCGCTCAGCTCTTACTGTGGGCCAGGTATGGTGCTGGGGGCTCTACCACCGCCCCCCCCAAACCTTGTCTAACACCCACAGCATCCTTATGCTATAGGATGATGTGATAAGGCACAGAGATCCCCAAATTTTCTCCGTTCACAGCACCATTAGCATCTCAGTAATACCTTTGTGGAACCTCTCATCCAAAAGAAACACCTAGTTCCATTTATTCAATAGCTCTATGCCCAAGATTTGACACAGAGGTTGCTGTTTCCCATGAAAAGTTCAAATATTCCACGAGGCCCCTGAGAGTTTCCTGCAGAGCCTAGAGCACCGTGGCACACAGGCTGGGAACCACAGGTATGCTCCTCCCATAGGGTCTATTCAAATCTGTTTTTTCAATACAGGACCTGAGACCCAGTAAGGTTCCCCAACTGGGTGGTTGTCATCTAGGAATAGAACGTGAGTCGTCTGAATGCAGAGCCTACTCTGCTACACCAGATCCCTCCCCTCCCCTCTTTGTGGCTCACCGCCTTTATGTCTAGTCATCATTTGCTCTCTCCCCTGTGTGTTCTGCACCTCCTCCCACCCCCGCCCAAACACACATGTACACGCGCATGTACACACACACACACACACACAAGCGCGTGCGCACATTCATTCCTTTGGGTCAAAAGAATTCCCCTCCCTCTCTGCCTTTTCAGAAACTGCCCCTGCTTCAACTCTCAGCCTCAAATTTTACCCCTTGCCCACTCATTCCTACACCAGTCTCCCCATCTTCAAAAACCTTAGTCTGTCTATGAAGTGGCCTGTAATTGGCATTTGGTCTCTAACTGTTTTATCAGTGTGAACACAGTTTGCCCAGGAAGACCAAAAGTTGCCCAGGAACAGCGACCATGGGTTATCTTGTGCTGAGCAGACAGCAGCAACTACGAAGGTTTGTTGAAATCAGCGAGGTAATCAAATGATGGCATAATTTGGTAGCATATTCTAGTAGCTTGGTGTAATTAATGGAGAGAATATATTTAACATAAAGGCACTGATCTTCGAGGAGTAACACCTAACATATACACAGCTTCTTTACATTTTACCAAATGCTTTTTTATGTGTACAATTTTTTTTTTTTTTTTTTTAGGGCCATACCTGTGGCACATGGAGGTTCCCAGGCCAGGGGTCAAATCAGAGCTATAGCTTCCAGCCTACACCACAGCTATAGCAGTGCAGGCTCTGAGCCACATCTACAACCTACAACACAGCTCACAGCAACACTGGATCCTTAACCCACTGAGCAAGGCCAGGGATTGAACATGCATCCCCACGGATACAAGTGAGATTTGTGATCGCTGAGCCTTAATGGGAACTTCCTACATGAATAATTTTATGTGCGGCTCACAAGACCATAATTATCATACCCCTTACATGGGAGAAAGTTGAAGCTTTGGCAGTTTAAGTAGCTTTGGCCAAAGTTACCCAACCTGTAAGTGGAGGAAGGTGGTCTGGAAGCCCATGGGGGCTGCCCAGCCTGGGCCTCTGCTTTCTGTTTGCACTGTTCTGGCCCTTCCCAGAGATGTCAGCGTGTCAGGCCCCTGGTCATGTGACGGGGCAGGACCTTGATCTCAAAGGCGCTGTGCGGATTCCACGACCCCTGTCACCAGCACTGTGCCCTTTCTGCCAAGGCTGCTCTAGTGTGAGCTGTGACCCACACTCCCTGCAGGACAGGAGGCTGGGCAGCTGAGGGACACTGCTGGGGATGGTGCCAGCCCCTTGGTGAGGTCCAGGGGCTAGTGGAAAGTTCCAGTGATGTCAAGCGGAGATGGAACCTCTACCAGGAATGGCGTCATGGGGCCAAGCCAATGTCCCCCTCTTTGGATAGAGTAAAAGCATAGAGGCTGGGACTGAGGACCACTGAGGCACATGAGGGGTGCTTAAGCAAAAGGCTGAGAATACATGTGTGGCGTTCAAAATACAGACAAGCTGAGGATGTGCAGCTCTTCTTTTCGAGTCATGAGAGCTTTGGTAAAAATAGCCAGAGCAGAGTGCAGAATCCAGTCTGTCCTGGGTTTACAGTCAACTGTTACTTCACCTCCCTGAGTCTCAGCATCCTTGTCAGTTAAATGAGGTCACAGGATAGTTGTGAAGATTAAATGGAAAAACATATATAAAGCATGAGGGACAGTGCCTGGCAGGTAATAGACTCTTAATAAGTGACAGGTACTCATCACAGATGACAAGCAAGTTTCTAGGTGCACCAGCCCAGCAGGCAATTACTAAATGGGAGCTACAAACACCAACTCCACCACCACTACCGTTACGGCTAGGGTACTCGGGGCACTGGTGTCGACTCCTTGCAGAGCAATTAAAAAGGCTCTAGCCTGTAGAAGAATTGTAGGAGAGTGGGGAAGGAGGAGGCAAGTGAAAGAAAAGAAAGAAGAACATGCCTAAGGCAGAGAAATTCACCCCAAGAGAACTTGACAGGAAACAGAAAAGAAATAGATGAAGAGCCCACACTTGGTTAGTGGAAGGACAGGATGCCGGCTGCAGAAGAAAAATAAACAACTTGCATCGGTTGAATATACATTTCAAATTGCATCATTTTCTTTTGCATTGTGTCTCCAGGCAGTTGAGAAGATACGAATGTGTCATATTTAATTATAAAGCTTTATTGGGATTTCAAAAAAAATCAGAATTGAATTTTATGGAGGAAAAAAGGGGAGAAAAACAGCTGTAAGATGGCTGTTTCTCTGCAGGATAAAAGGGGTTGGCTAGACCAGGATGGAAGCGCTTATGCCATTAGTCTTTTCCTCACCCGGCTGTCTTTCTGGGGATATGGATGCATGAGATGGGGTTACAGACACGAAAGATGTTCTAAATTCCAAAGGACTATACAAACGCCAGTGGTTGTTATTATGGTTATACATACAGCGGCGCATATATACACCAAATCAGAAATCCTTCTGAATATCAGGGACATGCCAGCTGGGGGTGCGCTTTTGGGGGTGCCACCAGGATGGAGGTACTCACAGTGGTCGGGGCATCCAGGCTCAGTGGCACAGTGTGGGACCACTCCTGCAGGGCTTTCTCTTCACTGACCTCAGAGTAAAAGACCTGGGAAAGATGCAGAGTAAAGTGTGACGGAGAGGGCGGGACCCCATCCTAGTATTTTTCCCCAAACCACAGCTTTCTTAGGTAATCTTTCAGTTTCCCACAGTTGATTGTACCTGAGTCCAGAAAAACATTTCTCTACTTCAATATGACAACAGGACAAGGGCCATGATAAACAGCTGCTCTCCCTTGGTGAAGGTGAGACGGGAAGGAGTGATGGGTCTGAGGTGTTATGAGGGGTTTACATCCTGGCAGACAGCTCAGCTCGAGTGGGCTTGGGGCCCCAGAGAAAGGTGGGCTTGCCCTCTCTGGATATTCCCAAATATTTACCACAAGTCTCTTAAATTGTAAGAGTTGACTCTTTTTTTTTTTTTTTTTTTCCTGCCCGCCCCATGGCACATGGAGTTCCCAGGCCAGGGATGAGATGCAAGCTGCAGTTGCTACCTATGCCACAGTGGCAGCAACACAGGATTCTTAACCCACTGTGCCAGGCCAGGGATTGAACCTGTGTCCTAGCACTCCAGAGATTCAATTCTGTTGCGCCACAGGGGGAACTCACGTGTTTTTTTCTTTCTTTTTAAAAAGGTGGCTTATTTTTAAAAACACTCTTCAAAGACAACATTTCAGTGAACGGAAATCAGGCTGATGTGTAACCTCTGACAGGTAGGAATGACTTCTCTGTTCCCTCGCCCACTTTGCCTGTCTACTCTCACTCAGATGCGACAATGTTTTGTCCTTATTGACAACATTCCACAGTAGCTCCCTGCTATTTCCCATGTTTCTGCTTTGGTCTCCAAATGTGACTACAGGCAATTGGAAAGCAGGAAGCATGTCTTCTATTTAGTTTATATTTTCCCATCCCTGAACAATAGAGCCAACTGCCTTTTGGGGCCCTTACAAATGCCCTTAAAAGGGAAACATCTCTCACTTCACAGCCTAACATGGGAGGGGTGATGTCAGGAAGCCATATACAGAAGGAGCAAATATGGCAAGGAAGGAGTTCCCATCATGGCTCAGCATTAAGGAACCCGACTAGTACCAATGAAGATGCAGGTTTGCCCCCTGGCCTCACTCATGGGTTAAGGATCTGGCATGGCTGTGAGCTGTGGCGTAGGTTGCAGACGTAGGTCGGATCTGGAGTTGCTGTGGCGTAGGCTGGCAGCTACAGCTCTGATTCAACCCCTATTCTGGGAATTTTCCATATGCCACGGGTGTGGCCCTAAAAAAGACCCCCCCCCCAAAAAAAAAGGAAAGGAGTTATGGTTACCCCAACACACCCACTGAAACCCCTGTGCCCAGGTACTCACAGTATAGCCCATGATGGAGCTCCCAGCATGTCTTGGCATTTTCCACTGGATGCTGAAAGCTGTGCAGTTCAATGCATCCAGTATGATATCGAGAGGTGGCCCCACCTTGCCTGCTCCAAAACAAAAGAGATGGTGTTAGAAGCTCCATGCATCCCCTAGAGTATACTTCCGAAAGATAGAAGAGAGTGCACTTACAGACGGAGAGCATACTTAGAGATGATGTTCAGGCCAAAACTGCAGACCTCTCTCCAGTTTGCCACATCTGCATCAGCTGACCTCACGAGACCTCTGCTATCACCTCCCAACCAGCAGTGGGAGGGAAATCAGCCCAGCTATGGCCCACAGTCCCTTCCATAACCCCTAAAACCTCAAGGTCCAGCAAAGGGAGGTTCAAAGTAGCAGAGACCAAACACCCAGGCTTGACTCTAGGAGCTTGGAACATATCAAAGCAAGATAGTGATTTTATTTTTTAAACTCAGTAACATATATATATACATATGTTTTATAGATATGTTATACAGACATAAGTGTTTATATGGCTTGTATATTCTTATTACAGAATGTTTCAAAAGTGTGGTTTGGTGTAAAATGGGGTTAGGGAATCTCTAAGGTTTTGCTCTATCATTACCTTTAATAATTTTATGGTTATAAATAATAAACTATATCTTTATAAAAACAACATACTCAGATTTCAAAATTGAAAAAGTTCACATGAAAATTTCCATCATTCAGAAATAAGTCCTGGCAACATTTTAATAGAGTATACCTCCTTTTGGTTACATGCAAATTTTTGAAAGATATATATACTCACATATGTACATATTTTTATTTATATAATGCATATGTCACTTTAATTTTTATTTATTGTGTTAATATATATAATAAATATATATACATTTATAAACATGATTCTAAATCTTTTTCCACTTAACATATATTATACATACATAAATTGACAGTATGCATTTACTGATGGAAACAATTATTTTTGGAGTTCTTGCCGTGGTTCATCAGTTAAAGAACCCAACTAGTACCTATGAGGATGCGGGTTCGATCCCTAGCCTTGCTCAGTGGGTTAAGGATCCGGCGTTGCCGTGAGCTGTGGTGTAGGTCGCAGATGTGGCTCCGATCCCACGCTGCTGTGGCTGTGGTGTAGGCTCACGGCTACAGCGCCGATTTGACCCCTAGCCTGGGAAACTCCATATGCCGTGGGTGTGGCCCTAAAAAATGACAGAAGGCAAAAAAAAAATTATTTTTAATGTCTGTTAGCTCTTTCACATAATGCATGGACTAAAATTTACAGTGTATCACATTTCACTACTGTTGGACACAATTTATTTCCGATATTGTGGTTTTTTTTGTTTGTTTTTTTTTTTGTCTTTTTGCTATTTCTTTGGGCCGCTCCCGCGGCATATGGAGGTTCCCAGGCTAGGGGTCAAACTGGAGCTGTAGCCACCGGCCTACGCCAGAGCCACAGCAACGCAGGATCTGAGCCGCGTCTGCAACCTACACCACAGCTCACGGCAACGCCAGATCATTAACCCACTGAGCAAGGGCAGGGACCGAACCCGCAACCTCATGGTTCCTAGTCGGATTCGTTAATCACTGCGCCACAACGGGAACTCCGATATTGTGTTATTTTAAATAATTCTTCAGGAAGGCAGAAACTAGGTTTGTCCTCTTCAGAGCACATAGTCTAACAAATGGAAGACTATTTTGATTTTCCACCTACTAATATGTTCTAAGACAGAATTTCTCAACTCCCACTACTGATGTTTGGGGCTGTATAGCTTTTGTGCAGGCTCTCCTGTGCACTGTAAGATGTTAAGAAGCAGGAGTTCCCGTCGTGGCACAGCGGAAATAAATCCGACTAGGAACCATGAGGTTGGGGGTTCAATCCCTGGCCTCACTCAGTGGGTTAAGGATCTGGCATGGCTGTGGCTGAGGCATAGGCCAGCAGCTGTAGCTCCGATTAGACCTCTAGCCTGGGAACCTCCATATGCTTCTGGTGCAGCCCTCCCCCCACCCAAAACAAAAGGTGTTAAAAAGCATCCCTGATCTCTACCCACTAGATGCTAGTATCACCCCCCAACCTTAGTTGTGAAAAACAAAACCATCTTTAGACACTGACACATGTCCCCTGGGGCCAAAACTGACTCCAGCTGAAAACAACTGATCCAAGAAAATGAATATTTTAAAGTGCTTTATAAGTGTAACCAAACTTACATCTAGAGAATGAATCAACTTAGAAGCTTACAGAGGTATATAAGAATGCCCGCGGAGTTCCCGTCGTGGCGCAGTGATTAACGAATCCAACTAGGAACCATGAGGTTGCGGGTTCGGTCCCTGCCCTTGCTCAGTGGGTTAACGATCTGGCGTTGCCGTGAGCTGTGGTGTAGGTTGCAGACGCGGCTCGGATCCCGCGTTGTTGTGGCTCTGGCGTAGGCCGGTGGCTACAGCTCCGTTTGGACCCCTAGCCTGGGAACCTCCATATGCCGCGGGAGCAGCCCAAGAAATAGCAACAACAACAACAACAACAACAACAACAACAACAACAACAAAGAAAAGAGTGCCCGGTATAGGAATACATCTTTATCAGATCTGAGTATTCTTTTAAATTTTTTGCTAAATTGATAAGAAAAAAAAAGATGAATAGTTTCATATCTTCTTTGGCTATATGTCTTCCTCCATTCATGTGTTTTGGACATTTTTCATATGGGTTAATTTTTTTCTCACTGATTTAAAAAATCTCTTAATATGTTAAAGATATGAATCATTTACATATATTTTTTCCTGTGAAGTTTTACCTTTGGGTCCAACTGTACGATTATTTATTACTGACCAGCTTAAATGCTGAGTAGAGGCCTGTGTTAACAAACTCACTAAGGAAGCGGGGAATGGGAGGAAGATAGTGGAAATGACTTACAGAACCCTCACAGAATCGTAGAATAACCAGTAGGCACAATCTCATTTTAGGAAGAGCAACACTCTCTTTATTTTGGGAAAAATACTACTGATCAAGGCAAGCAACTTGGGTCAATGACTGGGACTAGTCCTACCGCGTGTATCTGCTGTGGTTCAGTACAGAAAACAGTCTAGGTATTTTAAGCAGAAAGGTGGTTCCGAAATTGGTGGAAAGACCAGAGGAATGGAATTCAGGAGTCTCCATTACTCTATTTTATAGATACATAAAGAGATGAGGGCAAGAGATAATAGGTAGACAGATGATAACTAGCTAACTAGCTATAGTGGTGATTCAAAACTAAGAAGTCTCTGCCTTCACACTCAATCCTGCCATTACTGCCACCACAACTGCCTCCAGACACACACAAAAGTGACAGTGAACCACTTGGAATGATGAGTTCTCATGTTTTGATGGCCTTTTTATATCTCTTGCTTTGATAGCAGGAGACAGGGCAGCCAGAAAGTGGCCTTCATCCCGCTCCTGGCTTCCATAAGTCCCAAGGGTGCATCTAATTGTTGGAAACTAATTACCTCCAGAAGACTGCCTGCAAGGCAACTGGGGAGTTGTTTTTATTTCTCCAGTCTTTGCATGACTGAATGTTGGTGAACAAATCAATCCACAGTATCCATGATATCCTGGTACCATAAAAAGCCTGAATTCCAATAAACTATGGCCTTTAACGTTCATATTCTCTAGGAAGGTATTCAAATCAACTCCTGCTGGGACACAGCTGGGTGTGACTTCTATTTCATGTCTATATTAATTCATTTATTCAATCTTTCACAGCCCTAACAAATATTTATTGAGCTCCTATGTTTATCAGACCCTGGCTTAGTTGGTGAAACTACATTAATAATGCAGAGAGACAGGGACTGCAAACAGGTGAGCAGGAAATTACACCTGGGTGTAATGAGCTTAAGAAGTATGGAACACTCTGGTGGCAAGGACACACCCTGACTCCACCTGACAGACTAGTAGGAAAGAGGTAAAATGGGGCTGGAGAAGCAACCCAAGCAGAGGAAATGGTACACTTGCTTCCTCATAGTCTGGGGAAGGACCACATAATAGAACACTAGGGCACCATGGCTGAGTGGATGTGGGTGGTGAATGAGAGGAAGGAAAGCCCCAAGGATTCTGCCTTTGGCAGCACAGGGAAGGGGCTGTGTGCCATCTACTCATCTAGGGCCACTGAGGCAGCTGCTCCTGCTGCTGATGTAGGAGGTGTGGTCATTTGCAGCTGGTGAGGGAGAGGTGGCCAGGTCAGACATTTGGGCCAAATACCAAAACTATCCCAGATGAGTCAAATGGTTAAAGATGGAAAATCAAACTCTGGAAATGAACTGAATTTTAAAATCTGATTTTTTTGAAGATAAACCTTTCTCAGCCTAAAAGAGGTAGAGAAAAGAAATCAAAAGAGAAGTGATAGATTCTACATCATAAAACCTTCATGATGCTCCTCAAAAACTACAAAAGAAAAAAAATCAAAATGACAGATCAAAGGGGAAATAATTTGCAGCAAAGTGACCGGCCAAGGGGTAACTTTATTATAAAACTCATACATATTGAGAAAAAATATATTCAGACCCTAATAAATAAAATACAAACAGACAACTCACAAAAGAGAAAGTATAGCTGGTAAACACACATGGCAAAATATTCATATTTGCTAGTTATCAAATAAATACAAATTCTTCAAATTGAGATCTCATTTTCACCAATTAAATTAGCCAAAATATTTAAGTGATAGTATAACTAATGCTGACAGGGGTACATAAATATGCTACTTTCAAAAAATTACTTATGGCAGTATAAATGAGCACAGGCATTTTGGAAGACAATTTGGCAAAGAGCAGCAATATCCAGAGTCACAAGCACGTTCCTTCTCCTGGACTCTCAGATGTGGGATTACAGTCTGTCATGAGGAAAAAAGTCTTAAAGAAGAGAAGCCTGTTCACATGAAGATGTTCTTCAGAGAGAGAATCACTTGTGACATGGAAAAGTCATAGACAATATAAATATTTAGAAACAGTGGACTAGGTCAATAACAGCACATTACTGGCATGGACCGGTATACACACATTAAAAATGAGACTTGACTAAACACATTGTGGTGTCTTGGGATCTGGAACAGGAAAAGGACATTAGTGGGAAAACAAGTAAAATCCAAACAGCCCATAATTTATTGGATCATATCATACTTCTACTACTTAGTACTAGCACTAGCTAAATTTTTTTTAGATTTGACAAATGTATCATGGTTATATAAGATGTTAACATGAGGAGAAACTGGGTGAGAGGTATTCAAGAATTCTATTATCTTTGCAACTCTATAAATTGAAACTAATTTCAAAATTAAAAGTTTATTCCTAATTAAGTTTCTGCAGAGCAAAGGAAACCCTAAACAAAATGAAAAGACAACCCACAGAATAGCAGAAAATATATGCAAACGAAGTGACTGACAAGGGAGTAATCTCCAAAATTTATAAACACCTTCTGCAGCTCAATACCAAAAAAAACAAACAACCCCGTCAAAAAATGGGCAGAAGATCTAAACAGACAATTCTCCAAAGAAGACATACGGATGGCCAAAAAACACATGAAAAGATGTTCAACATCACTCATTATTAGAGAAATGCAAATCAAAACAACTATGAGGTACCACCTCACAGAATGGCCCTCATCAAAAAGTCTGCAAACAATAAATGCTGGAGAGGGTATGGAGAAAAGAGAACCCTGTTACATTGTTGGCGGGAATGTAATTTGGTGCAACCACTATGGAAAACAGTATGGAGATTCCTCAGAAAACTAAAAATAGAATTACCATTTGATCCAGCAATCCCACTCCTGGGCATCTATCCACAGAAAACCATGACTTGAAAAGATAGATGCACTCCATTGTTCATTGCAGCACTTTATATAATAGCTAAGACATGGAAACAACCTGCATGTCCATCAACAGAGGAGTAGATCAAGAAGATGTGGTACATATACATAATGGACTATTACTCACACATAAAAAGGAACGAAATACCGGCATTTTTAGCAACATGGATGGACCTAGAAATGATCATGCTAAGTGAAGTCAGTCATACAATGAGACACCAACATCACATGCTATCACTTACATGTGGAATCTAAAAAAAAGGACACAATGAACTTCTTTGCAGAACAGATACTGACTCACAGAGTGAAAAATTTATGTTTTCCAAATGAGGCAGGTTGGGGGGTGGGGAGATGGGCTGGGGGTTTGGGATGGAAATGCTATAAAATCGGGTTGTGATGATCATCACTGTACAACTATAAATGCAATAAAATTGAGTAATTTAAAAAGAAAAAAAAGGAGTTCACATCGTGGTTCAGTGGTTACCAAATCCAACTAGGAACCATGAGGTTGTGGGTTCAATCCCTGGCCTCACTCAGCGGGTTAAGGATCCAGCGTTGCCGTGATCTGTGGTGTAGGTTGCAGACGCCCCTCGGATCTGGCGTTGCTGTGGCTGTGGTGTAGGCCGGTGGCTACAGCTTTGATTCGACCCCTAGCCTGGAAACCTCCATATGCCGTGGGTGCGGCCCTAGAAAAAAGACAAAAAGACAAAACAAAAACAAAAACACAAACAAACTTAAAAGTTTATTTAAAAAATGGGGTTTGGAGTTCTCTTGTGGCACAGTGGGTTAAGGATCGCATTGTCACTGAAGTGGCCGGGGTCTCTGCTCTGGCACAGGTTTGATCCCTTGCCTGTTTGATCCACATGCTGCAGGCACAGCCCCCTCCCCAAATAATAATAATAATAATTAGGTTTATATCACTCTGTACAACAATTATGATGTGGGGTTACATAAAAAGTTTACCCAACTGCCATCAATACTGTTATTAGAATCATACGAAATACTTATTTGTAAAATAACTGGAAGGCGAGAGTAAAAGGCTAGTTGTTATGTTAGGGTAGCTGAGATTAAGGATGATTTTCTCCCTGTTTTATTCTCTTTGGTAAGCTTTGCAGAATGTTATTATATTGTTTTCCATGATTTGAAAAAATTACTCTGCAATGTATTTTGATATTCAAAGACCAAGTGGTGTATGGGTGCTGGTATGACGAGGCTCCCCTTGTAACTGAAGGAAATCTTCAAAATGCATGGGTCAGTCAGGTGAGGGCAGGCTGCATTGTCTCAGGTTTGCCGTCTCTCTCTCCATTTAACCGCAAGGCCAAAAGTTGTTTCATAACGAAGATTTATTAGCTCTTAGCCAAAGGTAATGTACCTGTGTAAAACAGTATACGTATCAGAAGTCAACTATCATAGCAAAACGAAGATGTCCAGGAAGGAGGCTATTGCTGCAGTAAACAATGCCACACAGACTTGTCAATCATCCGCAAATGAAGAGTTCATGGGGGTCCTGATATTGTAAAGGTCACAGAACAGGCACTGTCTTGCTCCACCCTGCTTTTGTGGCTGGCCATAATCTATAACGGGATGTCCCCCAATTTTTCGTTCTCTATGTTCTGGGTTTTCTAGGGCAGTTCTGATCCTAAATTATGTGTCACAGTTATGTCCAGCCAGATCTCACAATGTGCTACCGTTGTGGCTCAGTGGTACGAACCCAACTAGCATCCGTGAGGATGCAGATTTGATCCCTGGCCCCGCTCAGTGGATCAAAGATCCGGCATTGCTGAGAGCTGTAGTATAGGCTGAAGACACAGCTTGGACCTGGCATTGCTGTGGGTGTGGTGTAGGCCAGCAGCTGCAGCTCTGATTTGACTTCTAGCCTGGGAACTTTCATATGCTGCAGGTGCAGCCCTAAAAAACAAAAACAATGTGCAGGGGAGGAGAGATGGGCTCATGACCATGAAGATTCTAAACTAGAGCTGGTGGGGAAGCCCAGTGCTCCAAGCAGGCTGCCTTCACTGTACCCACTCTCATGTTCCTGAATACTGATTGGAAGATTTTTTTTCTCCTTTCTCAAAATAACTAACACACAGGAGTTCCCAGTGGTGCATCGGGTTAAGGATCCGGCGTCACTGCTGTGGCTTGGGTAACTGCTGTGGTGGAGGTTCAATCCCTGGCCCAGGAACTTTTTCATGCCAAGGGCACAGACAAAAAAAGAAGAAAAAAAAATTTAACACCTAATGTATGATGCTATATAGAGCATATATAGCTAAAGGATTTGGCATTGCCGCAGTTGCCATGCAGCTGTGGCTTGGATTCAGTCCCTGGCCTGGGAACTTCCATATGCTGTGGGTGCAGGCATCAAATAAGTAAGTAAATAAAAATAAATTCATTGCCACTTGTCCACAGGCATTTCAGTTTCACCACTTCCATCATTTCACAAAACTTCATCACTGCCATCTTCCATCTGTTTCCTTTTGTCCTACTGGTCAAAACTCTTTGTCCCAATTTACAAGTATTTTCCTGGGGCTTCAGAAAAATGAGTAGTAAATACGTTTGTTCAATCCACCATGTTTCACCAGAAATCAATTGATCTTCATCACACTATGCATTAGAGGTAGAAGACGTTATTCTCATTTAACAGATGAAGAAACTGAGGTCTAGTGTCTATTGATAAGATCATATCCATGGGGCAGGAGACAGAGACAGTGAGTAACAAAGATTAAATTTGTGTTCTCAGGGGTTCTGCCCAACCTCCTCTTCTTAGCTCCACCATACTCTCTTCCTGGGAGTTCTCATCCTCTCCAGTCACTACCGCATGTACCCCCCCCCCCCCCCGCAACAAGTCCATTTCCCAGCCCAGCCCCCTCTTCCAGAGTGCAGGTCTATGTACCCAACTGCCAACCGGACCCAGATGTCACATGGGCCTCTCGAATTCAACACGTCAAAACTGAATTCCTCATCTTTCTCTTTAACCTGAGCCCCTCCAGGACTCCCCGTCCTGGTAAACAGCATCCCCATCCACCATGACCACCAGAAACCTAGAAGTCAACCTCGGCATTAAATTGATCACAGAGTGTCCAATCCTCCTAATCATGGAGGCCTCAGAATCTTCCTCAATCCAGCAGCCTGGAGCAGCATCACCAATTTATTTATTTATTTGGTCTTTTTAGGGCTGCACCCATGGCATATGGAAGTTTCCAGGCTAGGGGCCGAATCGGAGCTACAGCTGCCGGCCTACGCCACAGCCATAGCAATGCCAGATCCAAGCCACGTCTGCCACCTACACCACAGCTCATGGCAACACTGGATCCTTAACCTGCTAAGTGAGGCCAGGGATTGAACCTGCATCCTCATGGATGTCAGATTCATCTCCACTAAGCCACAACGGGAACTCCAACACCAGATCTTTAACCCACTGAGCAAGGCCAGGGATCAAACCCTCATCCTCATGGATACTAGTCAGATTCGTTACTGCTGAACCACAACGGGAATTCCCACCACCAATTTTTCAGAGCTGTGCCTGTAATGGAACTTATTTTCCATTTGTTAAAATTTCCCCCCACCCAGGTTTCTCTGATCTTTCTAGACCCTAAGGAATACAGTTTCCCTCCCATAGCTCCCACAGTCTGCACCCTCTTCTGAAGAGTGTGTGTTAATAAACTAAATGGATTTTTTTTTCTGCAAAGCAGTCAAAGGCCACAGGATCGGTGACTCTAAAACTTATGAGAAGGAGGGGGTGGACGAAAGCCCATCTGGTTGGAAGGAAGCATCAGAGCCTTGTCTGAAGACACATTTGCATTGTGAGCACAGCGTTTTTCTCTATGTGTGTTTTTTTGAATTGTCCTTGAAGGAAGGGCAGGTCTGCAGACGGGGGCTGCCTGAAGCTGTATTCACAGAGGAAACGCAATATTTATACAGAGATTGTATGATTACTGGACTATACATGAGCAGGGGGGTGGCGGTGGCTGAAGGCAGGAGCAAAGCACCCAGTAGAGCCCCCTCTGGGCTGGAGACAGATTCCAGGCAGGTGGTGACAGACCCAGAAACACCTGAGAACCCAGCCCGGTATTGGCTTGGCCCGGTATTGGCTTTAGAGATAAGGGGACAGTAGAGCGTGGTCCAAACTCAAGTGAGCCAAAGAATTTCTCTAAATCTCTTCCAGCTAGAGGAGTGAAAGATTAGGAGTGATACTAAAGAGACTTTCCTCACATCCCTACAACTTCTGAGTCATCAGGAGAAAGTCCAATCTTTGGACAGGGCAAGTCAAGCCCAAGCTACTGGCTCAAAAAACTCTTAAGGAAACAAAACAGTTTTAATAATGGTTATACCACTGAGGTCTTCTGAGATTTTATCTATTGTGATATAAAAACATACTGGTGCTTCCTCGATATTAAAAAAAAAAGTAAGTATATGCCCCTTATATGTGGACTAAACAAAATTCAAGCTGTTAAATACAAAAATAACACTCATATTTAACCAACAATGGTTACAATGTTGGAAAATATATTATGCAACAGCAAACTGGTTTTAAAGAACTGGAGCCTTTAAAACTAGTATGATGCATTGATACAGCAAGTCCTAAAGCTGTGTTCTTGTAAGCCAAAAGCTACATTTCCTAAGAGATAAATAAATAAAAAGTGTATTTCTTTGTCATAAGGGAGCTGTATGCTTGGGATTTCTTTGGCGAGCTTTCAAAACTGTGTTAAGTTGCTGCATTAGAAACTTCTGAATGATTAGGTCAATTTCTTATGGTAACTTCATTTCATAAAATACTTCGACTTCCTGAGCAAAATTCATCTCTGATTCAATTAGTTTGGTAATCCAATTCATAAAAACACTCCAAAATGCAAACAAAAATATCATCTGTGACAGAAATACATTGCTAGCTTTTTAGTTATTTGATTTTCACAGAAGGAACCAAGTTACCTTCACTGATGAAATGGAAAATGCCCAGACTAACTAAAAATAATCAGGAAAGTCTGAGTAGGAAAAAAACCCATTTCCATCTTTTTGAAGCTTGCTCCAACTATTATTACTAAAGCAGCACTATGAATATATAATCAGAATCTGCCACTAGAGCTGCTTTCAAGGTGACGCCTTCAAGGCGACAGTAAAAATGTGGGTTTAAGACACAGAACAGTGTTTGTTCTAGTTACCTGGGGATTCAAAAAATTCTCAGACACTGAGGAGCAGCATAAAGTGTTTTTCAGAGCCCTCTCGCTTATCTTTGTTGAGGGGCTCATGGTTCACATCCCAATCATGCTTTCCTCCGAAATCCCCCATTCCAGTGTGTAATTTCAGAATGTAAGCAGCCCCTGCAGAGTATAAGTCCAGAACGGAACCCACCCTTGCAGAGCACCTCGAATGACTCATTTCCTGACCAATGGGCTGGGTTACCTGACTTCTTCTTCTTCTTCTTCTTCTTCTTTTTTTTTTTTTTTTTAGTTTTTAGGGCTGCACCTGTGACATGTGGAAGTTCCCAGGCTAGGGGTCCAATCAGAGCTGTAGCTGCCAGCCGAGGCCACAGCCACAGCAACTCAGAATGCAAGACACGTCTATGACCCACACAACAGCTCACAGCAACACCAGATCCTTAACCCACTGAGCAAGGGCAGGGATTGAACCCGCATCCTCATGGACATCAGTTAGGTTCATAACCCACTGAGTCACAAAGGGAACTCCTGGACTAGCTAATTTCTAATGTCCTTCCTACTCTGACATTCTATGATGCTCTCCTAGTATCACAAGGAGGAGCATCCACAGAGCGCTAAAGGTAAGAGGAAAGAGAATCACTGGGAGCAGTTCCTGGCACAATTAGACCCAGACCAACATGGGCCCTGTTTTAGAAGACTTGGGTTACATCCTCTTTTGGCCACACCATGCCTCGTGGCTATAGAGTACTGTCCCAGTCCATGAGGATGTGCCTATAAGAGCCTGGGGCCCCTCCAATCACAGACCACTCCCTAAGCACCCAAGACCCTGGATTCCCTGCCTGGTGGATAGTCCTGAGCCTGTTGCCTGGTCCTCAGTGGTCTCTCCCCTGGGTCTGTCCTCAGGGTGGCCCGTGCTGATGATGCATGCACCCTCAGAGAGGGGGCGACCAATAGGTCGCTGTTGGCCAGGACGGGCAGAGGACAGAGCTGGGGTTGGTGTCTGGGCCGCCCATGTGTGTGCACAGAGCACCCTTGAGAGAGGGACTAAGAACAGGAGCAGCAGACCAGGGCTCGGGGACCAGTTCTGTCCATACCGCCCCTTTCAAAGTACAAATTCAAGGTGTCTGAGCAATCTCAGTTTGAACCTAGTCTTCCAGGCCATTATGAAAGTATATTTGCCAGGGCAGAGAGATAACAATGTATCTCAGAGTGTGTTTAATGAACAAACTGTAAGTTTTTACAGGTGGTAGGTATGTGTCCATTTGAACTTTTGTGCTGGATGCACTAGCCCTGGGGGCGGGAACATCTCACTGCTTCATAAGTGGGGTGCAGCTGGGCTGAGAGAGATCTTGCAAAGGACTCCTTCCAGCCCAGCTGGGGACTTCCAGCAGAGGGAATTCTAGACTGAGAGCCTCTAACCACAGTTCCTGTTAAGAATCCGTCAGCCAAGTGAGGTCAGTCAGACAATGAGACACCAACATCTCATGCTATCACTTACATGTGGACTTTAAAAAAAAGGACACAATGAACTTCTTTGCAGAACAGATACTGACTCACAGACTTTGAAAAACTTATGGTTTCCAAAGGAGACAGGTTGGGAGGTGGGGGGATGCACTGAGGTTTGGGATGGAAATGCTATAAAATTTGTTTGTGATGATTGGTGTATACCTACAAATGTAATAAAATTAATTAATTAAAAAAAAAAAAGAATCAGTCAGCCAGCTGAACAGAGCACAGATGCCAGAAACGGAGAAGGATGCTGGAGAGGGAGGTGGCATCAGAGTGTTGACAACCTTCTAGAGTAACAATTAGACAACAGATGTGTAGGTACAATTCTACCCTAATTCCAGGTGTGTTAGCGAGGGTTAAGGCAAAAAACAGCTTTTGCATGATTATTGTGTACAGGATCATCCACTGTAACCCTTTGCTGTCACTAGTGAGATCTCCCTTCCAACCACGTCATCCAAGAAAGCGCTCAGGAAGGCTGTGAGTCTCCATTCGCCAACCTCCTGTTGCCACACACACACACACGTGCACATGCCTGTACACACAGGCACATATACACACACACACACACGCATGTCCTCCTCCTAAGCAGAAATCACTTAAATCCTTTCACAATGATTCATTATTAACAATGATTAAATGCTTTAGATCATTTAACACAGGGGAGGACAAAGAAGATTAGACTGTGAAACTTGACAAAAGCATCCGGACAAGAACATGGAGCAGAGGTCTAAACTAGAAAGGAGCTCCAGGAGTTTCCACTGTGGCAGTGGAAACGAATCTGACTAGCATCCATAAGGATGCAGGTTCGATCCCTGGCCTCGCTCAGTGGGTTAAGGATCCAGTATTGCTGTGAGCTGTGGTGTAGGTCACAGACGCGTCTGTGGCTCTGGTGTAGGCCAGCGGCTACAGCTCCATTTGGACCCCTAGCCTGGGAACCTCCAAATGCTGCAGGTGCAGACCTAAAAGGACAAAAGAAAGAAAGAGAAAGGAAGGAAGGAAGCAAGGAAGAAAAGAAAGGAGCTCCAAATTTCTCAAATCCAGCGGTTCTCTAATGTCTGGGAGCATCCGAATCACCCAAAAGGCCCCACCTGGAGTTTCTGCTTCAGCAGGTGAGGGGTGGATTCCAAGAAATTGCATTTCCAACATGTTCCCTGGAGGTGCTGATGTGGCTGGTCCCTAACACAGTGTGAGACCCACTGGAGTGGCCTACCCTTTCATTTTAATGATGGGGAAATCAACACTCAGAGAAGCTAAGTGAGATCACAGAGCTAGTGAAGACTGACACTAAGATTTTGATGTGTTCAGTCCCCAACCAGCAGCTTTGAAGAACCTGGCACATGTCTCTGACTTTCACGAAGCTGCACTGGCTTTCAGTTGAACCCTGGCCTCCTCTCAGCTTGTATCAGTAACTCTCAACACTTTTTGTTGGCTTCCACATGGTCACATGCCCCTTAGAGGACATCTCAATGTGGGAATTTAGGGGGGGTGCCCCTAAGGGGTATTTCAAAGCCTGGGTCAAGGACACTGACGCATGGAGGGTGAAGACACCCTTCAGGTGGTGCTGATGTACAGTTGGCCCTGGCTGAGCTCCTCTGGGAGTCCCATTTCTCCAGGTGGACTCATCCATCCCCACAGTGTCCCCAGGTACGTGCCCGATGTCTCTTTCCCTTTGTTTTGGTCTTTTTTTAGGGCTACTCCCATGGTTTATGGAAATTCCCAGCCTAGGGGTTGAATCGGAGCTATAGCCGCCAGCCTACGCCACAGCCGCAAGCAATGCAAGATCTGAGCCATGTCTGTGACCTACACCGCAGCTCTGGTGTCAGATCCTTAACCCACTGAGCAAGGCCAGGGATCAAACCTACATGCTCACAGATACTAGTTGGTTTCATAACCCTCCGAGCCACAACAGAACTCCCTGAGGTCTCTTTTCAAGTAAGCTCTGCATATTTAACTGGGTATCTCAGCCTTGATGGCTCATAAACACCCCAAACTCCAAATGTACCAGACCCAAATCACCTTCAGTCTCTAAATCTCCTCTCTCATGTTTCACAGGGTCTAACAATCTGGGCGCATCTTCAACTCTTCCTTCTCTCTTATGTTCCAAATACAACGCACCCACCTGCTACTTCCAATAGCCCACAGAATGTAAGCTCTGTGAGGGCGGGACTGTGATCATTCTTTATTCTTCGTATTTATAATAGTCTCTAGAATGTAACAGGCACTTCATAAATATTTGCTACTTGATTAACTAAATGACTCGCCAAATAAATCCACATCTTCCTTCTAGAGCTACTGCCGTGACCTTGGTTCTGCCTTCTATCAAACTACTAACATCCCAAATTAGCCACAAACCTGAATTTGCTCTCCTGGGTGCCCCAGGTATATCAATGATCGCTAGAAAGAAGAACCCGTGGGGGACGAGAGTGAGTCACTTCCTCGCCACTGTCTTGGTTGGCACCAGAGGCTATTTGCTCCAAGTCAGAGACCTGCTGAGACCTATAGGTCATTCCCAGTGAGAGGGCTCAAGAGAAAGCTTCATTCCAGAGACCCCTATGCAGAGAGATCTGCTGCAGGAAACAGGGTCATCTTTCCAAAGAGGGCATGGAAGGGGCATGGGAAAAGGGTCAGGGTGATATGTGTTCCTATCATTAATTCTTCCCACTTCATAGGGCTGAAGTCACAACCATGCAGAGGTCCTTGCAAAGGCTAAGGTTCTCTGAGATGACCTTAGAGAAAATGACCTGTGCTCACAGAGGGCAGCCCTCCCTGTAATCCCCCGGGCCCCACTGCTAGATGAATGGATTCTTGGGGTTACTGTAACTATGGCAAGGGTCCTCATAAGAAAAGAAAGAATCACCATTAGATCTCTACAGTGATCACTGCTGCAGGCAAAATCCATGAAAGCAAATTTTAGTGGGTGAAACTTTGATAAAGAGAATATTTACAGAGCCTCAAATATCTCATCAAAAACATCTACTTGGAGTTCCCGTTGTGGCGCAGTGGTTAACGAATCCGACTAGGAACCATGAGGTTGCGGGTTTGATCCCTGCCCTTGCTCAGTGGGTTAACGATCTGGCGTTGCTGTGAGCTGTGGTGTAGGTTGCAGACACAGCTCGGATCCCGCATTGCTGTGGCTCTGGTGTAGGCCGGTGGCTACAGCTCTGATTCGACCCCTAGCCTGGGAACCTCCATATGCCACGGGAGCGGCCCAAGAAATAGCAAAAAGACAAAAACAAACAAACAAACAAACAAAAAACCATCTACTAATTACTGGAGTTCCTGTCATGGCACAGTGGTTAATGAATCCAACTAGGAACCATGGGCTTACAGGTTCAATCCCTGGCCTCACTCAGTGGGTTAAGGATCCGGCGTTGCTGTGAGCTGTGGTATAGGTTGCAGACATGACTCGGATCCTGTGTTGCTGTGGCTCTGGTGTAGGCCGGCAGCTGCAACCCTGATTCAACCCCTAGCCTGGGAACCTCCATATGCTACGGGAGCGGCCCTAGGAAAGGCAAAAAGACAGAAAAAAAACAAAAACCCAAAAACCTACTACTAATTACTGTGGTGGTTTTAACATGTGTCCACAAATTCTTTAACCTCCAGGAGGTGGAAATTACCTCTCCCCCCCTCCCTTTAGTGTGGACTGGAGTTAGTGATTCAAGTCTAATAAACAGAATATGAAAAGGAAGAAATGGTAGCTTTACTGTGGAGACAGACCTGGCAGGCAACATGTGGTTAACGTGATCAAGCTTACCACCACCAGTGAGAAACCACGTTGGCATCATTCATCCAGATGGGATGGAATATGAAGGATGACTCATATCTCTGGTATTCCTACCCCAAATGCACAGCCCTAGTCTGATCATTAGAAAATACAAGACAAACCCAAATCAAATGACACTCAACCAAATAATACACCAACCTTCCTCAAAAGCATAAAGGTCATTAAAAACAAAGAAAGATAGAGAATCAGTCACAGATTAGGTGAGACCAAGGAGACTGGACCACAAAATGCAGTGTGGTACATTGGATTAGATCCCAGGCTACAGAAAAAGGCATTAGTGAAAAGCTGATCGAATTTGAAAAAGGACTCCTCATTCACTAATAGCATTGAAACCGTGTTAACATCTTAGCTTTGATAAATGTGCCACAGCCGTGTAACACGTTCACATTCAGGGAAGCTGAGTGAAAGACATATGGAAACTCCATACATCACCACAACTCTTCTATAAATCTAAAGTGAATCCAAAAATAAAATACTATAGAAAAACGTAGATCCTTCCTTTTTTTCACTATAATCCCAGAAAGAAGACGTTTTCTTTCCGGCAGGGGCCCCTTCCCAGGCAAAGCTGTCTCCCTCCCGGAGCACAACTGTGCCAAGCCCTGAAAATCAGCAACAGAAAGCTGGTATCACCCATCCCTGCCCATTGGCAGCATCCGTGCAGCCGTAGTGACGCTGGTGAGAACAGCATTGGCTCTTTCTCATTTCAAGGATGGGGTTTCTCTCCTGTTTCCTCCTCCAGCAGGGGTCCTGCACCATATAGCAGCACAGCACACCCAGTCAGGGTGCCCAGGCTATACCTAGTGTTTGATCAGAATCTGGCCTCTGCAATTTTCAGGGTGGCAGCAAGAAGCATCTTGCCAAAAATTCAACTGTGGCTCTTGGGTTTGCAGAGCTTGAAGCTTAAGGATCATACACTGCATTAGCTTGTACGTGATCACAAAAGGCTTAAAACATCTGGTCCTTCAGGGAATGGAGATTAACAGTCCTTTAAAATGGAAATGAAACCAATCACTTCCCTTTTCCCCAAATACTAGAAAACTTAAATTCACTAGGTTCATAGTTTTGGCGTATGAATTTGCTAAGGATGACAACGGCTACCATTTCCTGACCACCATCTCCAAGCTGGCACTCATCCGCATTTTGTAAAGAGTCCTTTTCAGGAGACAGGATTAAGATGGTGGAATAGAAGGACTGGAGCTCAACTTCTCTCCTAGAAACAACAAAATTCACAACTAAAGACTGAGCAATCTCCACCCAAATGGACCAGAAACCTTAAAAAAGATACCCTATTCCAGAAGATAAAGAAGAGGCCACATCAAGAGGTAGGAGGGCGATTTCGCCATATAAACAACCCCATACCTCCCAGGTGGGAAGTCCACAGATTGAAAACTAACTGGCTCACAGAGACTCATCTACAAGAGTGAGAGTTCTAAGCCCCACATCAAAACCTCACTTGCGGGGATCCAGCACTGGGAGAAAGAGCCCCTGAAGCATCTGGCATTAAAGGCCAGCAGGGCTTGTGCGCAGGAGCTCCACAGGACTGGGGGAAAAGGAGATCCCATTCTTAAAAGGTGCGCCCGGACTTTCACGTCCACTGGGTCCCAGGGCAAAGCAAAGTCTCCACAGGAATTGGGTTAAACCTGACTGCAGCTCTTGGAGGACATCCTGGGAAAATAGGGGGTGAATGTGGCTTGTTGTGAGGGAAGGACATGGAAAGCAAAGCTCTGGGGAATATTCAGCAGCTGCCTTTCTCTGGAGGGGGCTATTTTGGGAAAATCCAGCCTCACCCAGTAGTCAGGCTGAGAAGCCCCAGGGCAAACAACAATACAGGAGGGATCACAGCCCCACCCCTCAGTAAACGGGCGCGCCCTAAAGACCCCTCAGGCACACAGCTGCCTCCAACCCCATCCACAGACTAAGCCCCACCCACCAGAGGGATTAGAATTGGCTCCACCTACCAGTGGGCAGGCATCAGTCTCTTGCATCAGGAAGCCTACAGCAAGCCCCCATACTGACTTCAGCCACAAGGGGGGCAGACACCAGAAGTAAGAGAGGCTACAACTCTATTATCTATAAAAAGGTCACCACACCAAAAACCTATAAAAAGGAAGAGACAGAGAAATATAACTCAGATGAGGGAGAAAGGAAAAACCCCAGAAAATCAGCTAAGTGGTGAAGAGATTCTTAGCCTCCAGGAAAAAGACTTTAGATTGTTGATGCTGAGGATGATGCAAGACATCGGAAGTAAACCGGAGGGAAAGATGGATAACTTACAGGAAACACTGACCAAAGAGATACAAGATATAAAATTTAAACAAGAAGAGATGCAAAATACAATAACTGAAATAAAAAACTCACTAGAAGCAGCTAACAGCAGAATACAGGAGGCAGAAGAACGAATAAGCAAGGTGGAAGACAGATTAGTGGAAATTATGGATGCAGAACAGAAAAGAGAAAAAACATTGAAAGGAAATGAAGAGAGTCTCAGAGAACTCTGGGACAACATTAAATGCACCAATATCCATATTATAGGGGTGCCAGAAGGAGAAGAGAGAGAGAAGGAGACAGAAAAAATATTCCAAGAGATAATAGCCGAAAACTTCCCTAACATAGGAAAGGAACCACTCACTCATATCCAGGAAGCACAACGAGTACCATATAAAACAAACCCAAGGAGGAATACACTGAGACACCTATTAATCAAACTAACCAAAATTAAAGACAAAGAGTCCTTTTCACCACTTCCAAACCTATAGAACATGTTTAAGAAATGAGGAAAAAGATTCCCCCTTTTAGCACACACAGACCCTGCCCCCAAGTCAGGCACAAGGCCTGGAAAGAGGATGGAATTTCTGCCCCCAGGCAGTTGCATCTTCAACCCCTCCTGAATTAACAAGGCAATCCCAAACTGGATTCTAGATCTCTGCAACTCTTGGCTGCAAACAATTGGCCCAACATTATGTAAGTCACTCTTTTTAATTCTTTCAACAGCTCTGCAAAGTGGATGTCATTACACTATTTCTGAATGAGGAAACTGAGGACAGACAATTATTTGACATAGTCAAGATCATAGAAAATGGAGTAAGCCAGGATTTGACCTCAGGCCTCTCTGATTCCTAAACAGACGTTCCAATTACTTTCCGGATTTCGTGATGGAAGAACCATTGGAATGTTGATAGGAACAAACTGAGATTTACTGCATGGGCAGTAACTGCTGGCAAAAATCATATCCTGCTTATTTTGCCTTTGGGCCAAAGCAGCAAGTCTGCCCTGACCCTCCACCCTTTCCTAGCAGCTACTTAAAAGGTAATCTAAGAAAATGGGAAAAATGTATTTCCCCAGATTTGGGGTTGGGAGGCAAACTGATCTGGCAAGGTTATTCCCCGAAAGAAAAATAATGGGAGCAGCTGAACTGGACTTCAAGTCTCAAGGAGCTTCATGAGGAAATGAGGGTCATGTTGCAGGATGTGGGGTTTGGAAGGCAAGAGAGTGTAAGGAATTAAGACTGCAAGATGGAGTTCCCGTTGTGGCTCAGTGGTTAACGAATCCAACTAGGAACCATGAGGTTGCGGGTTCGATCCCTGCCCTTGCTCAGTGGGTTGAGGATCCAGTGTTGCCATGAGCTGTGGTGCAGGTTGCAGATGTGGCTCAGATCTGGCGTTGCTGTGGCTCTGGCGTAGGCTGGCAGCTACAGCTCCGATTAGACCCCTAGCCTGGGAAGTGGCCCTAGAAAAGGCAAAAAGACGCACACGCACACACACACACACACACACACACACACACACACACACACACACACACACACACAAAAAAAAAAGACTGCAAGATGGAGGGGATGCCGAATCACCAATGAATATGCTGAACATGGAGTTCCCTTGTGGTGCAGTGGGTTAAGGATCTGGCATTGTCTCTGCAGCAGCCCAGGTCGCTGTTGAGGTGTAGGTTTGATCCCCAGTCCAGGAACTTCCATATGCCACGAGAGCAGCCAAAAATAAATAAATAAATAAATAAATAAAAATTAAAATTAAAAAAAATTCTAAACTGACAAAAATGTGGAAGTGGAGAATAACAACAGTGGAATTTTGTTGATCACCTCATATATGTCAGGTACAGTTCTATAAGCTTTGGATGTATTAAGTCATTAATCCTCATAACAACTCTATGGCTCCAGGAGGCATGACTACTGTCTAGTTTGGGGGGCGAGGAATTTGAGAATGAGAGAGGCTAAGTAGCTATTCCAAGGTGATGGAGACAGACAGAGCCAAGGACAACTCCAGAGCCTTGGGGAATAAGAAACACGTGGAGCCTGGTGCCAAATTTGATAGACCAACCAAGGAACAGGGAGGGGGGAACAAAGACATCTGGGCTATACTAGTAATAAAAACAAAAATACAGTAACTGCTTTAAGGACTAGATTCTGCACTTAAGCAATTTGTACATATTTTCTCATCTAATCTGCAAAAAGAATCCTCTTTCATGGATGAGGAAACTGAGAATGAGAGAGATAAGATAACTTGCCCCAGTCACACACCCTGCAAGTGGCAGCTAGGAACCCAGGTCAGCTAGACAGACACCAAGCCTTTCAATCACTGTATTTTACAGGAGTCCCTCTTGTTGCAGATGATGTCAATGTTCTCCTTCCCCTCTAAGGCTTCTAGTTTCAGACCATCTGTGCAGGTCTGTTTAGTGAGGGGCAATAAGGTTGCATGATTAATTAAGAAAGTCGAACAGGAGCATGTCACACATAGACTTTGGAAACATAACATGCACAGAACACATATTCATGGAATGAAGGAAGGTAGGTCCAATTTGGCACTACAGCCTATGAAGGGACAAAAGTGACATAAACATTGACCATGCTTATTAGGACTTATGATCTGAATGGGGAGAAAAGAAAAACATAACTGAAACAATAAAATATGAAGAGCTGTCTATTGTCTAGTCTAGCAAATCATGTCATAGGTAACAGAGAAGCGGTGCTGGAATCACTAAGGACAATAAAATCTAAGTTGGAAAATCAATACCCAGTAAATGAGCTTGAGATATGCAAAGTCACCTTAAAGAGATGGAACAATAAGACTTGAATAAAGTACAAGGCTAACAATCCTGCTGCATGAACCTCCACATGCCCTGGCTGGTATTTGTTTTGATTAGCCCATGCTCGTGTCATACCATTTGTTAACTACTTTGATTCCTGCAACTAATCAGGATGGGCTAGGTCATGCTGCTATAATAAACAAACCCCAAAATATACTGGCTTACAACAACAAGCATATAATTATCACTCATCCTGCAAAATCACACTGTCCCTACTGTGGGGCCCAGGCTATTGGAGTAACTTTATCTGGAGCTGGTGAACCATATTCTGACTCATGAGCTTCTTCTCAGTGGTGATCCAGGTCACTACTTTCATTGACTGGAGCCAGTCACATGGCCCCACCTGAGTTCAACAAGTCACCTTCACAGATGAACAACAGCATTGTATCAAGAGGTGAAGAAAGATGCTATCCTGTGGTGGAGGAGTGGGGATTTATATGGAACAGAGAAAAAGCAGAGTCAGAGAGGCAAATGACAAGGGTACCCACCTAGGCCCTGTGCAGGGGAGCTAGTGCCTGGAGGCCTTCTAGTGACATCTGCATCCCTGAGTATCTCCTTTCAACAAATACCAATTACTCTGTGACCTGTTCAGAGCCCAAAGACAGCAAGAAAAACAAAGCTATTAGGCATTATAAGTATCTATTGCCCGTATCCTCACATTTACATAATTGTTCTGGCTCTGCAGGGTTCTCTCTTAAAATAGTGGACTTAAAATACCCTTCAAACATAATTAAAAGACCATGGTATTGGCATAGAAACGGACAGGCAGATCAATAGAACAGAACAGATAGCCCTGGAATGTATAAAAACTTAATTTATGATAAGAAAGGAATCTTGGATCAATGGGAAATGAAAGAATTATTCAAAGGATGACATGAGTACAGTTGGTTGGCAAATTAGAAGAGAAAATCAATTTCTAGCCTTAATTCATACTACACACTAACATAACTTGAGATGGACTAAAGAATTAGAGAAATTTACATTTGTAAAGCCATAAAACAAGATTATCCCCATTCACCCCCATCTACCCAAGCATATTTATTTATTTAGAAGAAATCATACTCAAAATAAACAGGCTATGTAACTGTTTTTTTTTTTTTTTTTTAGGGCCACATTTGTGGCATATGGAAGTTCCCAGGCTAGGGGTCAAATCGAAGCTACAGCTGCTGGCCTGCACCACAGCCACAGCAACACCAGATCCTTAACCCACTGAGCAAGGCCAGGGATTGAACTCATATCCTCATGGATACTAGTTGGGTTCATAAACCTCTGAGTCACAACAGGAACTCCCTACAACAAATATTTTAAAACAATTTTTCTGTTAGAACAACAACTAAAGTTACAATACAGCCTGGGGACAAATATTTACAGACAGAAAAAAAGATTAATATTACTTAATATATAAAAAACTCATACAAAACACAGTGGCAACATTTTATGGTTCATAGAGAAAAATGGACAAAAAGCATGAACAGATAAGTTGCTGAAAAAAAGATAAACTTTGAAAACATACATACAGAAAAATATTCAAAACACATGAGTAGTTGCAAAAGTAAAACTTACAGCAATACTGAGGGCCACTGTAAGTGGCTCACCTATAAATTGAAACTAATTTTTCTAAATGGTAAAACCCAGTTCTACAAAGATGTATTTTTGTACATTTTGACTGTAGTTTACTCGGTATAATGCTTTTAGAAAGTCATTGGACAATGTCTGAGGATTCTTAAATACATACAAATGTAACCTAGTATTTATACTTCTTGTAGTCTATCATAAAAAAATAATCTCAGAAGTTCCCGTTGTGGCTCAGTTGTTAATGAACCCAACTAGCATCCATGAGGATATGGGTTCCATCCCTGGCCTCGCTCGGTGGGTTAAAGGATCCCACGTTGCTGTGAGTTGTGGTGTAGGTCGCAGACACAGCTTGGATCTGGTGTTGCTGTGTCTGTAGTATAGGCTGGCAGCTGTGGCTCCAATTTGACCCCTAGCCTGGAAACTTCCATATGACACAGGTGCGGCCCTAAAAAGACGAAAGGCAAAAAAAAAAAAAAAAAACCCAAAAATTTAATTATAGTAACATATATAACTGATGGTCTAACATAAAAATGATATTTAGGGAGTTCCCGTCATGGCACAGTGGTTAACGAATCCGACTAGGAATCACGGGGTTGCAGGTTTGATCCCTGCCCTTGCTCAGTGGGTTGATGATCCGGTGTTGCTGTGAGCTGTGGTGTAGGTCACAGATGCAGCTCGGATCCTGCGTTGCTGTGGCTCTGGCGTAGGCTGGCAGCTACAGCTCCGATTGGACCCCTAGCCTTGGGAACCTCCATATGCCACGGAAGCGGCCAAAGAAATGGCAAAAAGACAAAAAAAAAAATGATGTTTTGAGCTCCCATTTTGGCTCAGCAGGTTAAGAACCCAACATTGTCTCTGAGAGGATGTGGGTTCGACCCCTGGCCTTGCTCAGTGGGTTAAGGATCTGGCGCTGCTGCAAGCTGTGGCATAGGTTGCAGCTGCAGTTCTGACATGACCCCCAGCCCGGGAACTTCCATAGGCCACTAGTGCAACTGTAAAAAAAGTAAATAAAAATGACATTTATAATAATAGGAGGAAATACTTCTGTTACGATGTTATGTAAACAAGGCAGTCCTTGAAATGAATGCACACACTAAGTCATGCAAAAGAAAACCCTGAGGAAAAAAAATCATCTGAAGTTCACTGAAGTTGCCTGAAAGTGATTAATGTTTTCTACTTTCCCACATATTTATATTTTCTCTAAAGACCATGTATACTTTTATGAGAGAAAAATAAGCATCTTAATTAACTGATGGTAATAACTGAGTGTGGACTGTGTCAGGTGCCATACTGGGTGCATTACAAAATCAAGGCTGAAGCAGGTACAGCTAAAGGCAGCGGAAGAACATCTCACACACATTAGATGCCAGATACACTCTGGCCCCAAATATCCTATCATCAAGTTTATTGGGATCCCTATTTTACAGATAAGAACCTGAGACAGAGAGATCAAGCCACTTCTCCAAAACCACACAGATGGAGAATATATGATGGAGCCAAGGTTTGAACCAAGACAGACTGGCTCCAAAGACAGCTCTTGTAAACTATACAGTGATTACTGCATTTCTCATTGCAACAACCTGAGGGATACAATTTTACAGATGAGAAAACTAAGGCTTTGAGTATGTTAAGTGACTGTGGTTACAAGACTAGCAAGAAAGGAGCTCATATGTGAACTTGAGCATTCTGACTCTGGTATCCCTCTCCCCCCAACCCCTAAATCCCTATTCCTGGCCACTGGACACAATGCTGCCTTAAATAACCACTACATACAGCTCCCATGCTTTTCTCTTTTTCCCTCTGTGGTCCCCTTTCCCTTAGGTAAAAAACTACACTCTCAGTTGCTCAGGGTGTGAATTGTCCAAGACCTTTAAGAGTCATTGCTTCCTTCCATTTGTCTGTCTTTTTTGCTTTCCTTTCTCAGCATTTGCAATTCTAGGCTTGCCAATGTTGCTCCAAGTTCATGAGTTGATCAAGACCTTGGTAGGGAGGAAAAGTGTAAGCACTTTACAATGTTTCATAAATGTCTTGATTTCCATTCTTGCTTCCATTAAAACAGAAAATACGAAAACAAAAAGGGACAGTTGGCTGCTGCCTACACAATGCCATTAGTGACCTTCCCATCTCCCCATCACCCACACTGCATGGTTCTAAGTAGGCGGGAGAAAGGCAAGGGGCAGGCAGAGTGAGGGTGGGGGGTGGAGAAGGAGACTGAACAAAGGGGAGATGCTTATCCCTACATCTGGGCACCTCTGGAAGCAGTGTCCCAGGGCTGGCACCATCACGAGGCCTCCTGAGACCATTCTTCAGCAGTTTTCACCTGTGAGCAGCTCTTTGTGAGCTGGAGAGGTTACTGGCCAAACTGGCTGCAATAGTGGCATGTCAGATAAAATGCCTATGAGATTAAAACCTTAAGGAAGATCAATGTCAGTCACTACATTTGCAACCTTGTGCTACCTTTGAAAACTGTCTGCCAATTTAGACCAGAAAGGGAGATGATAATAGCCTGAATATGTATGCTAAGGCATTAGGAAAAAATTGATACCTCTTTTTTTTTTTTAATCTCTTCTCAGTGGTTACGTTATAACATTCAAACAAAGAGATTCCTAGAGAAGGTGCAAAAGGTATGAAGGAGGCAGTCAGGAAGGTTAAAATTTTACAGCGGTGGAGGGTGGAATGGCTTCAAAGGAAAATAAAGTGGACACTTTCTGAGCTCTGTGTGTCACACAGGGTCTGAGTGATTTAACTCAGTGAGCTAATACATATGCCTAATTAAATCCTCACAATAATCTCACGCCGTGGGTGTTATCATCCCCATTTCACATGTGAGGAAAATGTGATACAAAGTTGGGCAGCTGGTATGTGACGGCAAATTCTGCCTGATCCCAGAGCCCATAGCTCTTAACCACTTCGCTAATCTAAAGAAAGCAACCTCAGAGCAGATCAATGGTTTAAATAAGTGGAGAGAAGGGAAGATTAGCTTGTGAGAGAATCTGGAGAACTATGAACTGGAAAAGCATAGGTGAAAGGTCATCCAGATCTGTTTAAGGCCTTGAAAAGTATCACCCTCTTTTGTTCTGGGAAGCAGTACCACCACGTGTCTGTGCTTTGTGTATTCCTCAAGCAATTGGTGACCCTTGAGATTCAGAATTGTATCATCAACTTGGTATTACCCATCATGGCTTATTTAAGCCATTGCTCTATCACAGCCCATGCCTGGTGCTGTGGTGGTGGCCCCTGGTGTCATTGTGTAGTGTTAGCTTATCATCATGCATTGTGGTGAGAGGCAAGTTGGACTTTCGCTGCCCCCAAAGAAATGAATTTTCTGTCCTGCAGTGGATAGTCCATTGCCTTTACATGTTGTATCAGAGGAGTGAGAAGGATTAACCAAGTGCCAGCGAGGATCAAAGCTGAGAAAGAGCACCCCCAGGCCACCCACCAGGCAGGTTCAGCTGTGGTTCAAACACAGTGTGCTCCACTCAAGGCTTCAATGACATTTCCCGAGTGGTTCCTCCACCGCTGCTGAATATACCCATCGGTGGTGGTGGGCTTGTCAGTGGACAGGGTACATTGGGCTTGTCAGGTGGCCAGAGGGCAGAGCAATCTACACTTCAGGCTCCTGGGGATGGAGCAAAATCTCGCTTTTCACCCCTGTGTTTCTTTCTTTCTTTCCCCTTCCTTCCTTCTTTTCTTCTTCTTCCTTTCTTTTCTTTTAACTAGTGTTAGTGACTGGCTTAAGGATAATCAACACACTGTGGTCTCCAGAAGAATGAAAGGCTTTTACTCCTATTTCTTACCTTAACGTTGTCTAAAGCTTTTTTAAAAATGCCTTCATTTGTAGCGCTTGCCAACTACCGTAGTGTAAATACTCACACCGTGGCCAAATCTAAGTCGCCAATGAAATGTTGTCAAACATGGACTTGGAAAGAGATGTTGCAGGAGCACATCATTATGCAGTATTTCCACAGTACCAGTACTCAATAGAAATAATCTCAAGAACAGAGACAATCCAAAGTGCCATATATAATGAGACAGAGATAAGTTCTGAAGGTTTGATTGTTAAGTTCATTTAATTTAAATTGGATATAATAGCTGTGCTTGACAGCTGGCAAAATTCCTGAAAATTTAGCACTTGGCTCTGAGGAGCTGGCAGGAGCTGGCCCCAGCACACCACTGTTCTTAATCTCACCCAGCTGCCACCACGGCATTTGGATCCCCAGGTAGTCACTGTACAGTAGGCCATGCACTGACCAACCTGCTTAACAAGATACAGCAGACCTGTGGGTGAGATGCAAACCACAGCACATCTTGGTTCTTCCTTCCAGATCCTTTCTTCTTCTCCAGTCCTCTTTGATCCTCTGCTAGAAAGAAGCATTTAAGAGCTCTCTGGCCCTTACTTCTTTCTCTAGAGCCAATCATCACCACCATCTTCATTATCACCACCTTTCACCAACCATCCACTCTGGGTTCCTAACACAATTTACTTTTAAACCTCAGAGAAGCTCTATAAAGTAAGCACTAAATAGGATAGTTTTGGAGTTCCCTTCATGGCTCAGTGGTCAACAAATCTGACTAGGATCCATGAGGATGTGAGTTCAATCCCTGGCTTCGTTCAGTGGGTTGGGGACCTGGTGTTGCCATGAGCTGTGGTGTAGGTCGCAGATATGGCTCAGATCTGGGGTTGCTGTGGCTCTGGCGTAGGCTCGTGGCTGCAGCTCTGATTTGACCCCTGGCCTGGGAACCTCCAGGTACTGCGGGTGCAGCCCTAAAAAGCAAAAAGAAACAACAACAACAAAATTGGATACTTTTGAGATAAGGAAACTCCAGAGAGTTTGGGTAACCTCCTTAAGGTCACACAACTAGAGAAATGCCAGAGTGAGGATCCTGATGCAGATCTATCTGGTTCCCAAACTAGGGCTCTTTCCACACACCCAGTTGCCAAGCTTCCTTTCTCTTGGACCAACTCAGCTCTCAGCACGTGGAGGGTCTTAGGAGCAGAAGGCACCAGTCAAGCCTTTACCGAGAGAAAAGAGAGAGTTGTGAGGGTGCTGACAGGGGCCACAATGGTGGTGAGGAGGATGGAATAAAAGGGGCTGGCATGTGGCCAGGTGATTTTCAAATGTTCAAAAGAGTGTGTTGGTTGTGCCACTTTTATATAATAAAAGCTACCCTTCTGTCTTTTATTTAGCAGTTGTGAGAAGGGAGAGGTTTTTCAAAGGGACTACTTTAAAAAGAACATGGAGGAAGAAATCCGTTTATTCCTAAGAAGACATCTTTCTAACATTTTTTTTTCTGGAAAACTATTCTTTCCCACACAAAACTGGGGGGATGGAAGAAGTAGACCTTCCCCAGAAGCTGAGAGCAAACAGAACCAAGAGTATGAGCAGACCAGAGAAATGTCAAGAGAGCAGTCCAAGTCAAGGGAGGCCATGTCCAGCCTTGAGGCCAGACTGGGCTATAAAGCCAGAGGGCAGTGTGTCTCTGGCGGTCCGAAATACTAGAAAATTCTGACTAGTGAATTCATAGACTCTTAGGCATATGTTCTCTTGAATATATAAGCAGTAGGAGATCTTTCTTTAGTTGGACAAAAGATCTTTGCCAAGAGAATTATATGTAAAGAGCAACAAAAAGAACTACAGCTAGCAATTTTTTTTCATAGCTACTTGAGAAAAACACAGATCCACAGGCTACATCAGGCGCCAAGTAAAACAGACAAAACAAACAAAAGGGAGTTCCCATCGTGGCGCAGTGGTTAACGAATCCGACTAGGAACCATGAGGTTGCGGGTTCGGTCCCTGCCCTTGCTCAGTGGGTTAACGATACGGCGTTGCCGTGAGCTGTGGTGTAGGTTGCAGATGCGGCTCGGATCCCGAGTTGCTGTGGCTCTGGTGTAGGCCGGTGGCTACAGCTCCGATTGGACCCCTAGCCTGGGAACCTCCATATGTCGCGGGAGCGGCCCAAGAAATAGCAAAAAGACAAAAAAAAAAAAGCAGTAATATAGCTATCTGTTACTGAATAGCGACCTCCAAACTCGATGGCTTAAAATAAGCTTACTAGTTATTCATTCATGGTTCTCTAAGACATGCTTGTCTTCATCCCAGTGTCAACTGGCCTGGCCTCGAAGCCAAGTTGGCTCACTCGCATGGTGGCTCACTGGTCTTGCTGTTGGATGGGAGCTCAGCTGGGTTTGGCAACCGATGGTCTTGGTTCTTGGTTTTCACTGCCAGCTGGGCTTATTGATTCCCCTACACGCAGCCCCTCATGTGGTACTTTCACTGGGCTTCCCTACTACATGGTGCTCTTGGTGCAGTGAGACTTCCTACATGCAGCTGAGTTTCCCCAAAGTGCAAAAAAGCAGGTGCTTTCAGGACTTCTTGGCTGAACTTTGGTTCTGCATCACTTCTCTGCATTTTGCTGGTCAAAGCAAATCATAGGGCCAGCCTAGGTTCTAGGAGAGGGCAGTAGAAGTGCATGAATATTCACAGGGAGGCATGGTTCATTGGGGGTTGCCAATGTCAACTGACCAGCACAAGGTGACTTTTCCCACTAGTCTGAGAAATGTGATATGCTCAGCAGCATAACTTCAGTGCATATATAAACAGAATAAATAAAATTAGAGTTACATGAAAGCAAAAAGAATATAAATTACAGAACAGCAACAATAGCACCAACTGTAATTCAGTGAAGTGACCCTAAATATAAAACAATGAACTTAATAGCCAATGTTGGGGAGGAGCTATAGTTTCCCTGTGAGCCCAGAAGCCAAGCCACAAACAACCAGAATGTCAGCCTAAACCAAGCAGCCACTGGGCCTAAAATGTATGCTTTGCTGGGTCCCTTTGTCTTAGAACAGATACTACCAAGTGACTGAATGTTGAACTTAGACTTGTGGATTGAATAATAATTTGGTGCCCCTTCTAAGCAAGACTATTTTTCAAAAAAAAAAAAAAAATTGTGGTGATTCGAATAAGATGTCTGTTCATGAAACCTAGACTTTAACAAATCAAGTTAATAATTTAGTAGGCTCCCATCTATGGCCATGATGAACTAGCCAACACCAAGATCTCTGCAAGTAGGAAGACAGTTCTGACGACTGCTCGGCTTGCTGTCAGTTATGATAATCTCGCCCATCAAGTCTCTGTGACTAAGTACTGCTTCTTGGCTCCTGTAGCCCTGAAATCCCATCATCCCTGAATTCAAGGGCCTGGTTTGATGGCAGCAGTTCCCACTGTCATTTCTGGCTTACACATAAGAGCCCTTCAAGGATGCCAGGGCTCACCTAATGAATGTTTTCCTCACTGCCTTGGTGAAGGAAACCTTTCTAGGGTCACAGTGTGAAAGTCTTATATAAGAAAACCTAGTGTTTCAATATCCCTCATTTGGATTCTCTGGAGAAATGCACAATTTTTACTGTTAGTAGGTTGTTTTGTTTGTTTGTTTGTTTGTTAGTACTTAACTCAACAGTCTTTTCTTTTCTTTTCTTTTTTGCTTTTGAGGGCCACACCCGCAGCATATGGAGGTTCCCAGGCTAGGGGTCAAATCTGAGCTGTAGCCACCAGCCTACACCACAGCCACGCCAGATCCAAGCCACATCTGCAACCTACACCACATCTCATGGCAATGCCAGATCCTTAACCCACTAAGCGAGGCCAGGGATCGAACCCACAACCTCATAGTTCCTAGTCAGATTCGTTTCTGCGCACCACAATGGGAACTCCTATTTTATTTATTTTCATTTTTTGGCCACCCCATGGCACATGCAGCTCCTAGACCAGGTATCAGATCTGAGCCACAGTCAAGACCTAATATGAAGCTGCGGTAACACCAGATCCTTAACATACTCTGCTGGGCCAGGGATTGAACCTGCATCTCAGCACTCCCAAATCACCACCAATCCCGTTGTACCAGTGGGAGCTCCAAACAACAGTCTTTTAAATCTCAAGACAGTAAGACATGTCGGATACTTTATCAATTTTATTTTGCTGAAGAAATATTATCCAGAGCCTCCTGACCTGTTCTAGTTTGGACTGGTTGTCCTCTTCATCTAGTAAGTATTTATCATTTAGCTGGGTATGGAATTCTGAGTTAGAAATCATTTTCCTTCAGAAGTTTGTGAAGTAATTGCTCCACAGTCTTCTTGCTGTCAGTATTGCTGAAGTCCCAATCTATTCTAAGCCTTGAATTTTTCTGTGCTTTTGTTTTTCTGCCCTGGAATTTTTTGTATCATTTTCTCGTCACTCCCTGGTTTGGGTCTATTTCCATCCATTGTGTATATAGGCCTTTTTGATCTATAAATTCATGTCCTTCAGTTCTGGGAAATATTTCTAAACTACTTCATTTGTAACATCTCCTCTGGTTTTTTGCTGTTCCCCCCCCCCCACCCCCGTCCTTCCTTTGTAGAATGCCTGCTATTTGTATATTTGATGTCCTGGACAGGGCACTATTTTTTTTTTTTTTTTGCTTCCTTTTTGCCATCTCTGTTACTTTCCAAAAGATTTCTCTTTTTAATCCGCCTTATAGTGAATTTCTGATTTCTGCTATCATATTATTAACATCCCAGAGCTCTTTTTGCCCTCTCCTTATTATTTCCTTTTATATGTACTATCCTGCTCATGTTTCATGGCTGCAACATCTTATCTCTTTAGGGATCTGGGTGAATAATTCTTCGATGAGTATCTTTTACATTGTCTTCTCACAATCTCTATTTCTTCCAAGTTGCTTATTTCTGTTTTTGTAATTTTTGTTTCTATCTTCCATGATAGAGGCATTTTTTAGATGCCTGGGAAGCCCTGATTATCTGCCCATATTTAAATGTTCAGAAATTCAAAGCTCATAGTAAACTTTGTGTGTTAGTGCGACTTTTTGACTATGAACTTTACTATGGCTGTTTCAAGAGTTTTCATTAATTCCTTCCTTTTAGTCTAGTTAAATCCCAGAGAAGGATCCTCCAATATTCTACCTAAAGGAGGAAGTCTGTCTGCCAAAAATATGGGAGCTGCATAAGGAAGAAGACTATGAGGTCTCAGCGTCCTGTACATACACTTTTGTATATGGTGCCCATCTCAAGTGTGATGAGTGGCCCCAGTCCACAGAACTTTTGCTTTACAAGTCTTCTGGGAAGGAAAGAGGTTGGAATTGCCAGGTGCAGGTATTAAAAAGAGATCTGGGACTCCAACTACTTCTTAATCACACTTCCAGTCAGTCTTCTTTATTTTAGCTTCCTCTTTACCTCCCACTTTCAGGAGTACCTGGTGCTACCAACCTCTGAGAATTCAGGAGATTTCAAGTTGTAAATTTGGTAGGTTTTCTACTTTCCTTACTAGGATTCGAGTTTCTTAAGTCTACTAAGTCATTTATTACTCTTCTATATATGTTTCAGCTTCAAGAATTTTGTGAATGTTGTCCCTATTCCAGTTCTGATGAGCCTTTAAATCCTTTTGCAATCATCTTAGTAGGCCTTTGAGTAGGAGTAAAAGTAGCTGTGTTGTGTGTTTAACCTCTACTCATTGCTCCCAACATTTGAGCAGAAGCTCAAACTTTACGTTTATGATCAACACTTATTTAGGACAAGCTGTTCACTGCCTGAGGGGTTGGGGAGGAGGGATGAAGAGGAGTGAGTGATCCATAGGCTTTGGCTTCAGCTGTCTTCCCAGCAATTAAGCTCTGGCCCCAAACTTGCATAGCTCAGTCAGCAAAACTTAGAAGCCCTGTGGATAAATGAACCCTTCTCCTTAAAGGGTATTTCAAGAATTCTTTTGTTGGTAAGAATTCTCCTTGAGGGTTTTCCCCATCCACCCCATCCCAAAGTGTCTTTATCAAAATGAAGCTTCCCAATTATAAAGTTCTCTCTGTGAGAGCTGTTCTGATAACTACAATTGCCTTCGTCTTATATTTCCAGTGAAATTTTTACTTCCCTAGCACTCTTCAGGCCACTGCTCAGCTGCCTCCTCCCCTTACCTGCTCACTGACTGAAGATTAATGAGAATACGACAGCAGACTGAGAAGGGCAATTAGATGTGGGAAGTGTTTTTCTCTTTAAGAAGTCTTTTAAAGATATCCCAGAAGTGTTCTGGGTAAATCTCAAGGACAACGGGTATGTTTTCTGCAAATCCACAACTTGCTAGTGTTCTTCTTACTTCCTCTATGAAATGGGAATGAAAACCCTCCCCTGATCTTTCCTCATGAACAACTGTGCTTCTGAGATGATTCCTGCCAAACCTTGGGATTCTAAGAGTCTACAGAGAGCTCACCGTTGAATGTGGGCTACTGGGGCATGAGGACAGCTAGGGGATAGCAAGAGTAGAGATTACTCATGAATTCTCTCTTTAGGCATAATTTTCCTGATCAGAAAATTACCCTGGAGTGGAAATAACTGAGGCTTTGTCTCTTACCAGGTGTGAGCAAAGCTTTTGAAAAATCCATACAGTCCATTTTAGTTATTTGAACATAGAGACAGAGAGAGAAGGCTTTTTTTTTTTGATTCTCAGACAATCCAAAAGCAAATCTCTTAAAGAAATAGAGTCTGAAATTTCAAGAGTCTGAGTGAAGAAGTACCTCTGAATTGCTGGGAGAAAATGAACCTAAGGAATGGAAATATAATTAATTCATATTTTAGAAGGGAGCAGGAAATTAATTTATTGGCTCTTTTTTGTGTGCCAACATTTATGGTCATACTTAGTCTTTGTCTTTTTTTTTTCCTTTTCTAGGGCCGCTTTCCACAGCATAAGGAGGTTCCCAGGCTAGAGGTCGAATCAGAGCTGTAGCTGCCAGCCTACGCCAGAGCCACAACAATGCAGGATCCGAGCTGCGTCTGCAACCTACACCACAGCTCACGGCAATGCCGGATCCTTAACCCACTGAGCAAGGCCAGGGATTGAACCCACAACCTCATGGTTCCTAGTCGGATTCGTTAACCACTGCGCCATGACAGGAATTCCCAGGCATATTTATTCTTTCGTTAAATTTTTTTAATCAACTTATAAGGTGGTCATTACTATTCTTCCCATAATACAGAAAAGAAAATGAAGGTGCAGAGCTGTGTCCAAGTACACACAGCAGGGGAGGGTCCAGCTGAGACTGGAATGTTAGCTTGCCTGACTCCCTAGTCTATGCCAGGTCCATCACTACCATCTAAGAGGAATCCTGGCTTTGGAATTCAGGTATATCTTTTGAAGTCTATACATCTAGTTGAGAGTGCTCTCTCTCTATTACAGGATTAAGCTGCACCATTGGGACTGTCAGGAGAGTCTGGGAAGACTGACATCAACTGCACACCAGGGACCGGACAACTTGCCCAGCAGAAGACACTGGGTTGACATAGACACTGCTGGAAACCAGTTCTCCCCAAACTCACAGAATTTAGCAAGTGTCAATCCTCAGCTCGCTCTCTCCCTTCCCATTATCATTTCCATCTTGTTCCATCCTCCCCCAATTCCAATCCCCACATGACACCAGCAGTAATATATGTGAACTCTAGATGTCATAATGCTATTTAAAGGATTTGAGCTATAAGCCAATTAAACTTACTGTTATTTCTCCCATCTTAAAAAAAATTCTCCTGACTCAATTTTTTCTGGTAACTATCATCCATTTTTCCTTCCTTGCTAACACCATTCCCCCAAAAGAGCGGTCCATACTCACTCCCCTTAAGCCCACCTCAGTCAGGACTTCCCCTTACCCTGCCACTGAAGTGCCTTTCTTCAAAGTCACCAGTGTCCTCAATCTCTGCCAAGGCCAATGGTCAGTTCCCTGTCCCACCTCATCTGACCTTCAGCAGAGTTTGCCAGCTGATCTCTTGTCCTCCTGACACACTTCACTCACTTGGCCTCCAGGCCACCACCCTTTCCTAGCTTCCTCTTGGTTTCACCTCACTCCCTCTCAGCATCTTCTGTTGGGTCCTCCTTATTTCTCTGATTTCTTCATGTTTTAGTACCTGCATTCCATTTCTTGCTGATCTCTTCCACACTTGGCTTTAAATACCACTGTTTGGCCCTCAACCTCTCCTCTGAATTCCAGACTCACATTCAACTGCTTTCCTGGCACGTGGATGTCTATCAAGCATGTGGAACGTAACACACCCAAAAGAGAACTCCTTGTCTGCCAACCACCATCAAACCCGCTCCACCCATAGTCTTCTTCATCCAAATTGATGTGAAGTCTTTCCTTCCAGTTGCTCAGGCTAAAAATCTTGGCATCATTCTTGCCTCCTCTTTTTTACTCACACCCACATCCCATGCATCAGAAAATCCTCTTGGCTTTATCTTCAAACTAAAGCCCCAACTCCAGCACTCCTCACCACCTCTGCTGCCACACCCCAGGCTGAGTCACCACCTTCTCCCTCCTGGATTACTGCAATGGCCTCCTAACAGGTTTCCCTGTTGCTAGTTTAACTGTCACATATCTAGTCTCCACACAGCAGCCAGAGTGTTATTTTACAAAGAGAATCCAACCAGGTTTTCCCTCTGTCCAAAACCCTGTAGTAGCTCCTCATTTACGCAGCATGTTGACACTGGAGCTCTTGCCTGATCTGACCCCTGACTATAGCCATGTCCTCCTACCTCTCAGCACTCAGCTCCAGCTGCTCTGGCCTCCCCAATGCTCCTGGGAGCTGTTGGGCACACTCCCATCTTAGGACATTTTTACTGGCTGTTCTTTATCTTGCTAACTCCCTGGCCTCCTTGGAGTCTTTTGATCTTTTCCGTGAGACCAACCTGACCACCCTATTTAAGATCACAGCTCCTATTTGTTCCTGCCTAGTCCCTCATATCCTCCTGGCTCTGCAGTATCTCTAGTTTTTCTATGGCACTGCTAGTATCCATCTATGTATTTACTTATTGTCTCTCTCTTCCCTCTAGAATAGAAGCTCCATGACAGCAGAGGTCAGTGTCTTCATTTGTTCTTTAAGGCATCTCCTGCACCTCAAACAGTACCCAGCACATAACATATGTTCAATAAATACATGTCAAGTGAATCCTGTCTATCACCTGGTTAGGAGAACTGGCCATAGCTAAGCTTCACACACATGTCTTGCCATGGTATCTGGAATTCTGTTCCAACTCACTGGGGTTTAGGTAAGCTTCTTTATGTAAGACACATAGTACACGGATGCTTTATATATCAAGAAAAACAAGTAGACAAGGGAACACTATAGAAAAAGTTGTGAGTTTTCTGTGGGTTATTATTTTTTTTTTCATGGTAATGGGCATTTGAAGAACCACAGTCTGGCTTGCACTCATCTTTTGTGTTGCTGAACACAAGCCAGAGCCCCTCAGGGGCAGTCCACTGTCGTGACCCAGAACACAACCCCTGGGCCGTGCGGGCCTGGATGCACAACCTGCCTCAATCATTCACCAGCTATAATGACTAAGGGCAATTTCCTGTCTGTGCCTCCGTTTTCTCAACTATCAAATGGGGATAAATATTGTACCTCTATCCAGGCTTGTATAAGGGTTAAATTAGCTAGTGTGAGGTACTGAAAACAATGTTTAATCTATAATAAACATTTAATAATTTTGATTAATATTTGGTAAAAATACATGTAGGTTTCATATTTATAATTTGAATAATAGAAATATTAACTTTCATATTCACAGGCATTCAAATAGCTATATAGTGGAGTACCTAATGTCTTAAAGTACTTAAAACCCAACACAAGAGCTTCTGTAAGTGTTTGATAGCCCCAGAAATCATCCAAAGCCAGGGTCTTGGGAAGGTGTGGACTCACTAGGATTGAGAAAGTGAGTTATCTATAGGGTGCTGCCTTACAAAGGAGCAACAGAGAAATACAAGGAGCTGATATGGATTTTTTTTAATTTATTTTTTTGAAGTATAATTGATTTACAATGTTGTGTTAATCTCTGTTGTACGGCAAAGTGATTCAGTCATATATGTGTGTACACATATTCATTTCCATATTCTTTTCCATTATGATTTATTACAGGATATTGAATACAGTACCTTGTGCTATATTGTTGTTTATCCATTCTGTATATAGTAGTTTGCATCTGCTAATCCCATACTCCCAACCCATCCCTCCCCCATTATCCCTCCCCCTTGGCAATCACAAGCCTGTTCTCTACATCTATGAGTCTGTTTCTGTTTTGTAGATAAGTTCATCTGTGTCATACTTTAGATTCCACATATAAGTGATATTACATTGTATTTGTCTTTCTCTTTCTGACTTATTGCACTTAGGACAATAACTTCTAGGTCCATCCGTGTTGCTACAAATGACATTATGTTATTCTCTTTACGGCTGAGTAGTATTCCATTGTATATATGTACCACATCTTCTTTATCCATTCATCTGTAGATGGCTACAGATTGTTTTGTTGTCTTGGTTATTGTGAATAGTGCTGCTCTAAACATAAGAGGTGCATATATCTTTTTAAATAATAATTTTATCCAGATATATGCCCAGGAGTAGGAAGGCTGGATCATATGGTAACTCTATTTTAAGTTTTTAAGGAACCTCCATACTGTTTTCCATAGTGTCTTTGTCAATTTACATTTCTACTAACAGTGTTGGAGGAGGGCTTCTTTTTAAAAGAGCTGAGATGTTTTACATCTCTCCTAATCAGAGAGCCCTGGAAGAGAGTAGCTGGGAAGTTATCTCCAAAGATAACTCAGACAGTGTCCAGATACAGCTGGAGCCACAGTCAGTTAAAACCGAAGCCTTTAAATAATGCCGATGTCTGAACGAAGAAAACATCAAAGACAGACGCACCACCAGAGAAGATTCTTAGGTAAAGCATGTTAGAAAATCGCCTGGCTCCTTCTCTCAGCAAAAACACCTCCTCTATAATCTACCTTATCAAGACTGGAGATGTTTTCTGCCTGAATCTTCATAAGCCCTCAATGACTTAAGTTTTCTTGAGACCATTCTTCCAGCGGTGTCATTTACATGCAGTGGGGATTTAGGCTGAATGGCACTGGATCCAGACTGAAATCACTGAACAAACATTGCCTTTGGACACTGATGGAGAGTGGATATCACCTGCAGGCTGTCTCCTCCTTGGCTGCTTCTCTCTACCTGACACCCGGGGCAGGGGGGTGCCCAGATAGAGCTCTGACTCTTTGGTCTGAGGCTTCCAGTGCCCAGAAGTTATTGGAACACCTCCTGGTGCCCAGGAACAATACACACAGCCCTGGAGTACTAATCTCACTTACTAATGAATGGTTCTCACTGGCTCTTTTGCTTGAGAAGTGACTTTAAACCCCAGGGAATGACTATTAAGGCAGGAGAGACCTCAGAGACCCAAGAAAATTTGGGGTAGGACAGAAGTGTTCCTTAAAAGGCTTCCTTCCATTTCTGATGTGATTTACAGTTCATATAGCCAAGTTTTGAAAAAGAGTCCAAAATTCACAGGGCAAAGTCAAAAGGAATAAATTACCTGATGATTTAATGCTAAAACAAAATTGGGTAATTTGAAGTTCATTGCCAAGAGACGAGATATTTTAAAAATCCTTGGAATTTCTGTTTCTGAACAAGTAAATAATAGACGATGAAGGTCTTTCCTTGGTAAAAGGATAACTCTTTAATAATACAACAAGAACCCCAGACTCGGAATTCCCATTGTGGGTCAGCAGTAATGAACCTGACTAGTATCCATGACAATTCAGGTTCAATCCCTGGCCTTGCTCAGTGGGTTAAGGATCTGGCATTACAGGGATCTGTGGTATAGGTCACAGATGTGGCTCAGATCTGGAGTGGCTGTGGCTGTGGTGTAAGTCAGCAGCTGCAGCTCCCATTCAATACCTAGCCTAGGAACTTCCATATGCCACAGGTGGGCACTCCCCCCCCACCACAAAAAAAAAAGATCCTTAGACTGTTAACTGAACATATGGCATTATCTTTATTGTTCTAAACATTGTATTTATTTAATTTTAGAGTTACAGAAAATTTGCTAAATAGTACAGAGTTCCTGAAAACCCTTCACCAAGCTTCTCCTAATATCAACATCTTCTATAACCTTAGCACAAGGGGTACAATCCAGGAAATTAATGTCAGTTCAATAACTAAACTGTAGCCTTTATTCAAACTTTGCCCTTTTGTCCACACATGTCCTTTTCTGTTTTAGGATCCAATCCAATATTGTGTTAAGTTGTCCTATCTCCTTATTCTCCTCCAAACCGGCAACAATTCCTAAATCTTTCCTTGTCTGCTGTGACTTTGACACATTTGAAGAATATTGGTCAGCTTCTGTAGAATATCCCTCAGTTTGGCTTTGTGATGTTTTTTCATGGTCAGACTGAAGTTATACACTTTGGGCAAGAATTGCACAGAAGCAAGTCTTTTCTTAATGCCTCCTATCGAGAGGTAGAGAATGTCGATATGTCTTATGTCGATATGTGATGTTAATTAATCTTGTTCATTTGGGTATGGTGCCAACTTTTTCCACTGTAAAGTTACTATTTTCCTTTTGCAATTAATCAATATCTTTAAGGAGGGAGATACTTTGTTATTAGGAGTTATCCTGCTTCTCTTCAAACTTTTGAAGAGTCTATTGATGGAGCCTACCTGGATTCATTATTACTGCAGTATTTGACTAATAATGATTTTCTATTTCTCTCATTCCTTTGACATTTATTAACTGGAATTCTTTTGTAAGAAAGATGCCACTCTCTTTAAGTAAGATGCAGCCCAGTACACTGTGAGGCTGCTAAATCTAGATGAAATGGCCTTTAGAGTTAAACTGAAGTTAAACTGACCTGTATTGGAACTATTTAATTTACGAGGGTACATTTTCGGTAAGTTGATTCTCTCATCGCCATCATCACCGCCATCATCCAAAATTAAAACCTGCCTCCTGTAGGACAATTCTTTAGCTTGGTTTAGAATAGTTAAAGCAATTAAGAATTGAGAGATTTTCTTTTTATCTTTCTGCCTTGGCTTCTCCTAAAAAGGAACTGGATGGAGACCATTCTTCGCTTTAACCCGATTCTATCAACACCCTACAGACACTATTTTCTTACCCACCCATCACTTTTAAATGATTGCATGTCCAGGAGTTCCTGGTGTGGCTCAACAGAAACAAACCATGAGGATATGGGTTCGATCCCTGGCCCTGCTCAATGGCATTGCCAAAAGGTGCAGTATAGGTCACAGACAAGGCTCAGATCTGGCATTGCTATGGCTGTGGCACAGGCTGGCAGCTGCAGCTCTGATTTGACCCCTAGCCTGGGAACTTCCATATGCCGCAACTGGGACCCTAAAAGAAAGAAAGAAAGAATTTCATGGCCAGGAGTGTCGGGTATAACTAGAAGTAGAAATGGTAAACTCCCTAAAGTGTCTTAACAATTATTCATGGGCTTGCTTCTGATTTAAACTGCATTAACCCCAAATACACACCAAGTATTCCTCTCTATTTCGGAATTACTAATTGTACTACCTATACTGTGATCCTGGCCTTCACAATGGTGAAGTATAAAACTATGGTGTTTCAACCCACTATCAACTGAAAAAGGAGGTTAGCTTGGCAATGGAATACATTCTCCTTTACATAGGCATTTTTTCCTACTAGAAATTCAGAAGGGAGCTTTTACTAGTTGTATGATAACTATCACCATAATCGTATTTATTGCCTAGGTGCACTTTGGGTAGGAGAAAGGAATACAGTTCTATCAGTTATACAGTTCAAATCGGGATCCACCTCTCAGTTTCAGACTAAAGTTTTAAAAAATCAACTAAATTCATATTTGCCATGGATTCTTTTCTAACTTTTTCCATGTGAAATATTGGAACTCTTCTAACACGCAAATGGAAGAAGAGAAAGGATGACATATTTGGTCAAACCTATTTGATAGTTTGTCCATCGGTACCTTATTCATCAGACTTTTTTTTTTTTTGTCTATTTAGGGCCACACCAACTGGAGATGCAGCTGCCGGCCTATGCTACAGCCAGCAATGCCAGATCCGAGCCTTGTCTGTGACCTACACCACAGCTCATGGCAACTCCATATCCTTAACCCACTGAGCAAGGCCAGGGGTTGAACCCATGTCCTCATGGATATTGGTCAGGTTCATTACCACTGAGCCACAATGGGAACTCCCATTAGACATATTTTTTTCAAATACGTTATATTAAAATACCTATTTATTCAAAGATCAAACATGATCCTCTCTCTGTTTCAATTATTACCACAAACATGCTTTTCTTTTCAAGCACAAACTAATAAAAAGTTTATCAAAAGAGCCCAGATCCCTACAATGTTCCATGGGCCTCATTCTGTAATCAGCTATCCAGGTATCATGGTTAATGGTTAGTGGAATCTAGCTGTGGGGTTTTGTTTGTTCGTTTGCTTTGTTTTGTTTTGTTTTTAACGACTGTACTTGCAGCATAAAGTTCCCAGGCTAGGGGTCGAATCGGAGCTATAGCTGAAGGCCTACACCAGAGCCACAGCAACACTGGTTCTGAGCCACATCGGTGACCTACACCGCAGCTGGCGGTAACGCTGGATCCTTAACCCACTGGGTGAGGCCAGGGATCAAATCCACATCCTCATGGAAACTACATCAGGTTCTTAACCCCCTGAGCCACAATGGGAACTCCTAGCTTGGTTCTTAGTCATGGTATGCTGCCATCAATATGAGCTTTACTGAGAGCAATTAATGATGAATCATACCTAAAATATGAAAGTTTAAGAATGATTTGATTTTTAACATGTCAAGGTAGATATACTTCCTTGAAAGGGATTGGAATGGTAGAATTATAGCTAGACCCAAGACAGACCTGTAAAACCTGCAGCCTTTCTTATATTTTTTAACAGTGGAAATGGGAAACCATCTTCTATGCATCAGGCTGGCCACTGTAAAGGGACATTAGACCTTCTATATTTATACTGTAGAGTCTCAATATACATGTGCATTTTTTAAATTCATTCACTCAACAAATATTTATTCATTTATTGACTAGATATTTACTAACTTCCCTGTAAGGTGCCTGCCAGCCATATAATCTCATTATGTTTCCTTTTTTTCATTTTTATTATAGTTGATTTACAATGTTCTGTCAATTTCTGCTGTACAGCAAAGTAACCCAGTTATACACAGATACATTTTTTTTTTCACATTATCCTCCATCATGTTCCATCACAAGTGACTGGATATAGTTCCCTGTGCTACACAGTGGATCTCATTGCTTATCTACTCCAAATGCAATAGTTTGCATCCATTAACTCTAAACTCCCAGTCCATCCCACTCCCTCCCCCTCCCCCTTGGCAACCACAAGTCTGTTCTCCATGTCCATGAGTTTGTTTCTTTTCTACACATAGGTTCATTTGTGTCGTACATTAGATTCCAGATATAAGTGATATCATATGGTATTTGTCTTTCTCTTTCTGACTCACTCCACTTAGTGCAATCTCCAAAATATACAAACAACCCATACGAATCCACAGCAAAAAAACAAAACAAACAAAAAAAAAACCCAACCCAATTGAAAATTGGGCATTAGACCTAAATAGACATTTCTCCAAAGAAGACATAAGGATGGCCAATAGGCACATGAAAAAATGTTCAATATCACTAATTATCAGAGAAATGCAAATCAAAACTACAGTGAGGTACCACCTCTCCTCACCAGTCAGAATGGCCATCATTAGTAAGTCTACAAATAACAAATGCTGGAGAGGGTATGGAGAAAAGGGAACCCCCCTGCACTGTTGGTGGGAACATAAGTTGGTACAACCACTATGAAAAACAGCATGGAGGTACCTCAGAAAACTAAATATAGAGTAGCCATACGATCCAGCAATCCCATTCCTGGGCACATACCCAGACAAAGCTTTCATTGAAAAAGATACATGCATCCCTATATTCACTGCAGCACTATTCACAATAGCCAAGACATGGAAACAACCTAAATGTCTATCAACAGATGAATGGATTAATAAGATGTGGTACATATACAATGGAATACTACTCAGCCATAAAAAGAATAAAATAAAGCCCTTTACATATGCGTTTTATTTATAGGAATTCAACTTACACACATGGAACTAGAACAATTAAATTATTCACAAAAAACATTTATCCTCCCCGCACTCCAGCATGGAAAGAGTATACATCCTTGTCCCTTTGAACTGGGCATGGCCATGTGCTTTGCTTTGGCTTCATGGCCATCAGGGTATATCTATTTCCCCACTTCTTGTCTTTAAGCTTAGCAATGTTACTTATTTTGACCAATGAGATGTTAGCAGGCATGATGCCATAAGACGTTTGGTATGTTCTGTGCATTTGGGTTTGCCTCTCGTGCCTCTGTCACTGCCATGACAGTCCCTTCAGTCTGGGTTCTCAGAATAGAAATAAGACGTATGTGGGGCAGACCTGAGCCTAACCTGCTACAAGAAGTCAAGCCCAGAAGAACCTGTACCTTGAAAGAGCACTGCCCAGCTGGGTGCAGCCAACCTGCAGAGATAGGAGTGAGAATAAATGATAGCTCATAAATCACTGAGTTTTGGAGTGGTTTGCTATCCAGTAATAGCTGACAGATGGCATAATAAAGAAAACGAAAAGAAAGAAACATCAATATAAAGGGTGCTTAATGAGTGAGCACCTGGAGTGAGCTTGAGATGGGATTCTGGAATCTACTTTCCCTGGCATCTCCCAGGGTGAGTATCAACCCCACAGAATGTTTGAAGAGAAATACTTTTCCTGCAAATAGCTCCCTAAAGGAGAGTCACATGTGTAGACGTCAAAGCACATATACTCTATTTGATGAATGATAATAATAATAATAAAGACTTTCAAGAATAACGCTGACTTCTTGTACAATTCTTTCTTTTTTTTTTTTTTCTTTTTAGGGCCACACCTTTGGATTAGGGATGTTCCCAGGCTAGGGGTCAAATCGGAGCTGCAGCAGGCAGACTACGCCACAGCCACAGCAACTCAGGATCTGAGCCTTGTCTGTGACCTACATGGCAGCTCATGGTAAGGCAGCTCCTTAACCCACTGCGCCACTGAGCGAGGCCAGGGATGGAACCTGAATCCTCATGGAAACTAGCCGGGTCCTCACTAGAACCCAACGGGAACTCCATTGTGCAATTCTGATATAATGCACTGATAATAGGAAATAAACCCATAAAACCTATAACTCCACCATTAATATCTTGAGGAACCACACATAAAAGTTTCCACCTTTGGGGACTGGTAAAGGGTAACTGCTAAGGAAAAATACGCTTACAGTGTGGATAACTGTTTACAATTAAAGTGTTTCAGGAATGGAAGAAGACACTAAGGAGGAAATTCTTGGCAGCCAAGTCCCGTACAATTACAGCACTAATCATTTAATACATTTAAAATTTATATCAGACATATGACTAAACTTAATCCTTACTGTTATTCTGGGGGCAATATGTATTGTTCTCCATATTTATTTTGTGAACAAGGAGACAGAAGTTCAGAGAGGTTGAAGGCCTTGTCTAAAGTCACACAGCAGAGACTGAGACTCAAACCCAGGTCAAACCCAGGTCTTCTGTTTCCAGATCTCATATTCTTCCCACCACAGCACATATGAGGACAACAGCAACACAGCCCAGATTAGAAAGCAAAGGGTCTTCATACTTTGGAACACTAAACAAACTAAAAGGTCAAAAATAAAGGAGTTCCTGTCATGACACAGTGGAAATGAATCCAACTAGGAACCATGAGGTTGTGGGTTCGATCCCTGGCCTCACTCAATGGGTTAAGGATCTGGCATTGCTGTGGCTGTGGCATAGGCCAGCAGCTGTAGTTCTGATTAGACCCCTAGCCTGGGAACCTCCATATGCCATGGGTGTGGCCCTAAAAAGACAAAAGACAAAAAAATAAATAAATAAAAATAAATAAAAAATTTTAAAGTTTAATTAGACTAGAAGTTCTCAGGGAGGAGCAGTTCAAACTCCTCTGAGTAGAAATGAAAAACATATGGAATCAGAGCCTTAAAGGCAGAAATAAAAGCTGCCACCTAAAAACAAAGAAAACAGGACAGAGCAGTATTTCACAAGGACAAACCTCATGGAGAAAGGAATAGATAGAGAGCAAGAATTGATTTTTTTTTTTTTTACAATTGTTAATGGTTCTCCATAGAAATATCAAGTATTTCACCAATAATATAATAATATATAATAATAATAATAAATGCTTATATGACCCACTATAGAATTATGTCCGTTTCTGCTAACACTGACAGAGACCTCGACTCCTCCAGAAAGTTCTCCTTGATTAATCACTGCCAGCCCTCCCAGCCCCGGCCAGTGTACTTATACATGTACATAGAAAATTCTCCTAATAGCAACACATACCTTTGCAAAGCAGACTCGAATTGCCTATACATGTACCTGTGAGCACTGGCCCCTCTGCGTACCTGTAATCTTTATATGATTTTGATATAGGGATAATCATTAACTCTTTGACTCGGGGTACCTAGTGAGTGTCCATCAGCAAATAAGAGGACATGAGTGACTTATAAGTGCGACAGATTTCTGAATCAGAAAGATAAAAGCAAACTTTTAGGTTATCTGCTCTTGCAAGAGAAATTCACAACTAAGAAACTGATTTTTCTTTTTTTTTCAATGTTTTTCTTATACTTTTATTTAGGCCATGGAGATAGTTACATGAAATATGACAAAGCCATTCTTCAAAGCCATAGCCCTTTAAGAATAAAGGAGCAGTCAATGAAATCGAAAGGCAACCCATTTAAAACGGATAAAAGAAAGTGCCTTCTTTTTTTTTTTTTGGTGCATCATGTAACTAACTTAAGAATTTGTTGTGCAGGAAACTGTTAAGGTGAGTTATTAGATATAATTTTTTCAAAAAGGATTTGACTAAGAAGATAATCTGTTTCTACACTTGTGGGGAGTTAAAAAAGATGGGCAAGGTCACCCATCTTTGTTTAGAATGAATTTCCACCAGTTGCCAAAGTTTCTCTTTGGGCTTAGCATTTCAAAACTAAATGGCAGGAGTTCCCATTGTGGCACAGTAGTTAACAAATCCGACTAGGAACCATGAGGTTGCGGGTTCAGTCCCTGGCCTCGTTCAGAGGGTTAAGGATCTGGCGTTGCTGTGAGCTGTGGTGTAGGTCGCAGACTCGGCTCAGATCTGGCATTGCTGTGGCTCTGGTGTAGGCCCGCAGCTACAGCTCCGATTAGACCCTTAGCCTGGGAACCTCCACATGCCGCAGGTGTGGCCCTAAAATGACAAAAAACAAACAAACAAAAGACCAAAAACCAAACTAAATGGAGGGGTTGGGGTTGCCATGTGAGGAAACCTCACGATGTACAACCAAGGACAGGGACCCTGTGCATGAGACCAAGGCCATTGACTCTGCTGTTACTTCCGGTCATAGAGCCCTGGGCTGCCATGGAAACCTGAAAGCCAGTCTTCAGTAACACGAAGGTGTCTCCTTGGTTTTTTTTGCTTTTGGGGTTTGTTTGCTTTTTTGTTTGTTTTCTGGCCTCAACATGCAACAGCTCCATGTGGGATCTCAGATCCCAGATTGGGGATTGAATCCAAGCCCCAGCAGTGAGAGCTCTGAGTCCTAACCACGAGGCCACCAGGGAATTTCCTCCTTCAGGCCACACCACAAAGAGTGACGGTGAAGATACTTGAGTCGCCTCCTCTTCCTAGTTCTGAGTCACACAAAACTGAAGCTTTTGGTGGCTGCCTAATCATGAGGAGCCCTTGGCATATGGTTTGTGGTGATACGGTGTGTCCCTTGAAGGTCAACTGCATGCTCCTGGCCGTGTCACCTGAATAGACAAAACATCTTCATTCCACTGCCATTCCAAATGGGAATAAGGACAGGTATGCATCTCCCAGACATGACAGCTCCGGGGACCCTGCCATAGGCTGCTGGAAACTGCCCTGCCTTCATCAGGCAACTCCTCTTCCTGAACTTCTCAGGAGGGGACACTGCAAGTGGCAACACAGACGTCAGACATCAGGTGAGTAGAGATGCTCATGGTGGCACATTAAGCAGAAAAGCAGAAAACCACCTCCCCCCAAAATTCAGATTTCAGTGTGGTGTTTGGCAAAGCCAGTCAAACTGAACTGAAGTGAAATGAATGTGCATATGGATGTGTGCACGTGTACTGTCATATTACTGTACGGTCATATTATCTGCCTTATTCCACCCAGCATTTGAAGAGACTGAATAAAATATCAGAGTTTCCTGATGGCTCAGTGGGTTAAGGATCCAGGGTTGTCACTGCTATGGAGCAGCTTCCATCCCTGGCCTGGGAACTTACGAATGCAGCAGATGTGGCAAAAAAAATTTTCACAGCCTCATGAGCCTATAGTCTAATCCAGAGAAAGACCTGTCCATGCATCTTGGCCATGCAAGAGAGGACAGGAAGGGGCTAAAAGAGTGTAACCCTACTGATTATGGTAGGGTTGAGAGATGAGAGGGAGAACTTTGGATAATCAAATAAGGGTTCATGGAGAAGGCACTGAATGAGTTAAACAGAGAACAGGGGTAACAGTTAAACAGGAAGCACAGAGCAAAGAGAACTCCTAGCAGAAGAAATGGTACAAACACAGGACTAGAAAGAAAAAGGACAAGATGGTTTGAAGAATGGCCGGTGATTCGTGTTGTGTGGAGCCCAGACCCATCTCCAGGGCTGGTTAGTAAGTACCGAGAGGTCGATGCGGACAGTAGGTTCAGGAACAAGAGCATTTGGGTTTAAATCTTATTCACTGTATTCCTCAGGCAAGTAATTCCATCTCTCTGTAGCAGAAGCTGCCAATGGTGATATTCCCTCAGGTAATCAACACTGTTCCAGAAGACTGACAGCTGGCTTGCCTCTGCAGGAGGGCCCATGTGGTTGGCTGTGGGCAGGGCAGGGCAGGGCAAAGGCGCCAGGGAACTTACCATCTCAAGAGCAACTCTCAAACAATGGCAGATAGGAGTTAGTGGGAAACAAGCCTAGTCCCTTGGCCCACAGTGGAGAGCTCTGTTCTGCAGTATCTCAGAGGATCTGCGGCTGCCCCCACTGTGGGAACCCACTCATTATCCTATAATCCCACTGTCCCATGACACTCCTGTTTTGCTGTTATCACCCCCCCCCCCACTGGGCTTCCCAGTATCCAAGTCCTTGCCACATGGTCTGATTTTGGAGAAACCCAAACTGGGACATTCTTTAAGCCTCCATTTCTTCATGTGTCATCTGGGGATAATAACGCCTACCTTGAAGAGTTGTTGGGAGAGACAGCTAAGATAATGGATTAAAAAATGTAGCAGGTTACCTGACATAGCAAGGGCTTAAGAAATACTGTTTATTCAATACATGTTAGAGATGGGGGGGAACCAATAAAGATTTTAAGTAAAGGAGAGGTTTGAGGAGACTCCAGTGGCCTTCGTTGGAGAACCTGGTCTTTAACGGAGGATTCTGGCCTTCACTCTGGGATAGAACACCGTAGCCTCCTCATGCTCCCCAATGTCCATTTCTCCACTTGTTGCAAGCACACAAAAAGGACCCCACATTTCTGCATGACTGTGAGTAGAAGTTAGTGTCTCACTTCTGTGACAGAACACTTAATTGTCAGTGTGAGACCATCCAGCACCCCCTTCTTGGAAAACTGATGAAATTCTGAAGAGTGGAGCTTGGGTCACTGACTAAAGATGCTGTGAAAATCAACCCCTAGCATCTATGATGAGCACGTAACATAAACCAAAGGTAAATTTTGTGGCTTAAGGCCACGGAGATTTTTCTGATTGTTACTGTAGCATAACCTAGCTGACCCTGACTGATTCAAAGGGGAATTAAGCAGAATGACAGAAAGCAAGTTAGCTAGGGGTTTATTGCAAACCTCGAGTAAAAAGAGTTTGAGATAAGATCTAGAAACTGGAATGTGGGAGAGAGGGAAATAAAAGAGGAATTTCCAAGGATGAAGAATCAGCAAGTAGGGGAGAAAAGGACTTAAAGATGACTCTATGGATTCAAGCTTGGAAAACTGGAAGGAACATGATATCTTGAAAGAAAAAGGCAAGTCTAAAGGACGAGTCTATCTTAAAGAGGCTGGTTTGATATAAGACATGAGTTTAAGGATGTTCTACCTCATACCATCAAAAGAGGACTTTCTATGCCCCCTCCCAAACGAGGAAAGGAATTGGGGGTTAATAACGGGATCAGCCACAGGGTTTCCCTAGTATTTTCCTCATAAAAATGTGTGGTGATAACGGAATCAATTATCACATAAAATGATGGAATACCCTGTATTAAGGTCCTTGCCTTATAAGCCAGTACTCTTCCAACCCCCAAACTGGGACAATGTTGAAGAAATGACACATATCTGGTCTACAAAACCAGAGGAAGGGTTGCTCAACAATGCGGTTAATTTGATATTGTCTAGACAACTGAGTTATATAACTTGTAAGGAAAATAAAGCAAACACTTGGCATCTTTTTCCTTCTTCCAGTCTGAGAGCGTTTTACCACAAGAAAAATTACATTGTAGGCTGTCCTAAGCTTCATTATGTAATGAAACAAATACCACTTCTAAGAAATGATGGGAGCCCTATATTTCCTCAACTTGTGGACCAACATCTCAGGAACTCAAAACCCCACTCTCAACCTTAGATGTGGACTGCTCCCTCAGACTCTTTGCAATTATTAAATTTTATGAAATTATTTAGTTTCTCTAGTTAAAATACCATTGCAAAATGAGGGCTTTCTCTTTGACCAGAAGATGAAAATAATACTATGAATAATAAATAATATCAAAGTGGAGGTGCTTTCATTCCCAGCAATATGTTTTTTTCATTTTCTAATCTTTCATAACCCCAGAAGTTACAGCTATTTAACTAATTATATTAAAAGTGCTAGAAGATGTCAAGAAAATGGAGTAATACAATAAAACAGCCTCACCGTATATTTAAGGCTTTTTATCTTTAAAAGCTTCTTTTTAAATCTGCAGACCATCTAACCCATGCACTGAATTTCCATTTATATAAAAATACATTAATAAAGGTCTATATTAAGAAATTACACTGAAAACGCAGTTCATAATGTACCTTTCAGCTTTATAATTAGTTCTGTAATCTGTGATCAGATGATTTAAATCTAATATAGTTAAATTACAAACTAAGTAATTTCTATTTCCAACAAGAATCATTATACCTTTGGAATTTTGCAGAGCATTAATGAGTTTTAGAGAAATGATTATATTTCTTATTCACTTTTATTCCCAGCAGGTAGCACAATACCTGGTATATGGTCCTTGCTAAATAAATAATTGCTGAATAAATAATGAATACGAAATCATAAATAAGTGATTAGCAAAAGCATGTCTATTTGTCATTGCTTTCTGCCCTACTCCCACCCCTGCCCTACTCAGGGCACGAATGATACTCACTTCTGTGACTTAACTGAGAGCACTGATCCATTTTCTTCTGATCAGTTAGGTGTCCATTCTGACTAGATGGTTCCTTTGCCTTACAGTTTGTTAAAGAGACACGTACCTGCCTCCAGAGAATGTGTGATAAAGGGCAAAGGCGACCGATCTAAGTAAGAGTCGGAAGATGTGGGTCAGGTCCTGCCGCTCCCGTGACTCTCCGCATAAATAGAATCATTGAACCGAATGCAAACTAGGCTCTGTGCTAGGCACATCATAGACATTATAGGATTTAATGCATGAAACTCCAAAAAGAAAGGATTTATCCTCATTTCATATGTGGGAAAAAAACAAAAAGAAGTTCCAAAAAATTAAGGAACTGGACCCAAAGTCTAAGAGGCAGGACTGTAAAACAGCTCTGATTCCAAAATCTGTCACCGATAGCAATGCAATTAGATATAGACTATATATAGATATAGATACAGATATAATAGCAATAGATATAGACAAGAGTTTTGTCTGATACGTCAGACTCTGAAGCATCAGATACATAAGAACTATCAACCTCACAATCTCAGTCTCCTATATTTCTATTGTTGTCTCCATACATAATTCTTGTCTGAAGGCAGCAAAAACCACTTAATACATTGGCGGAGGCCTTACTTTGCTGGATCTCTGTGGTAGGCTCTGGCCAGGCCTGCTGGGCTCTACTCCTTCCCAGGGTGTTTAGTTCAGACACAACTGTCTGAGCATATTCGTGTGCTGTCATCATTTCATAGGCACCAAGTCACTATTCAGGAGTGACGTCTGCTCATAATTTTATAATTTGGGGAAAGTGTAGCAAGCTGGCGCTATAGCAAAGTACCCTGAACTCAGATACTCAGTGCAGTGATACTGCTTTCTAATGGCAATTTCATATCTATAAAAGCTAAGTATGCTGGTGTTTCAGGGTCCATAGCTGAGGATTAAAGAGGTTTGATCAACACCTCTTCCAGGCTGCTCATGCCCTGGAAAGATCTCCTTTGGACTAGAAGTCTACCACGGCCACCAAGACAAGCATGTCTTCCTTGAGGAACTGGAGACTTGGGAAGTTGTACTTGCTGTACACCCCCCAGGCGGAGACCTCATGATACCGCCTGGGGGGTGCTTACTGGAGTGAACTGTAAGATGTAAAAGATTTCGGTGTCAGAGTACTCACTGGGGTCAACCCATCTTTGCAGGTCAACCTCAGCCCTGGAGAGACAGAAAGAAATGGCTAAGAAGAAAGCCCAGCCTGCCTTGCTCAAAGCCCAGCTCTGCCACTCAACTTTCTGCCTCAGTCTCTTCATCTGCAAAATGGTCCCAGGATAAGACCTACATCTAAGGGATGTTAAAAGGAATAAAAGTATATTATTTCTAAGCACTTGAAAGAATAGTTGGCATGCAGCAAAACTGGATGAACATTTAAGTTTTTAAAAATTCTGACATAGTTTACTAATCTTTTTTTTTTTTTTTAATGTACAGATGTCATTACAGAAGACACAGGTTCATGGACAACTGGAAGGCATTTCATCCATTTGAACTCCACCAAGGCAAAATTAGTGGACAATTTCATCAGGGTTTGGCAGAAGCCCGTGTATGGTCTACTGTGAAGAAATCACCTGTGCAAAACAGGAGTCTGAAAAAGAGGGCAGGAAACTTGTAACAAACCCAAATAAAACAAGTTTTTAAAGCACTGGGAGAAAAAGAAAGTCTACTTATTTCCTGTATTAACACCATCCTCCATTCCTTCTAAAGTGTACTCAAGGTGACCGCTACCAGTGTCCCTGCAAGGCTTGGGTCAGCAGGCTCCTCTCTCTGTATGGCCCTTGGTCATCCATTCCCCTCACAGTTGATGGTTTGCTTACCAAGGGTCAGCTGTGTTGTTCCCAGTTGTTATTTTAATGACACGATCTTTCATTCTGTAAAGAATGAAATACAAACACAAGAAAAAGTTGTTTCTATAAAAATAACTTGACTAGGTTGACTCAATAAAGGGGTTTTCTAAGCAACAACTGCAGCAACTCTGAAAATTCTGGGAGGTTTCTGCACTCAGATAACACCCTCCTGTGGCAGGGCATTTATACTTGAAGGATGATCAAGAATTTCCCCATAGTATATGGATGTCTTCAACTTGTTTGGAAGACATCCATATACTATATGTAATCAGACAACCATTTTTTTTTTCTAGATTCAAATAAATGTTAATTTTCTTTATTTTATTATTTATCACTGTAGATACTGTCTCTGATAATAAAAAGATGTTATATTTAAAAAACAACAACAAAAAAAGAATTCCCATCAGTGGGCCCAGGATTAAAAAAAGAAGCATTACACCTACATCCCAGCATTGTCAAATAAACCCTCCACTGCTATCTCTCAACTGAAAATAAAATGTATCTATACTTAAATTGTCCCCTTAACTGACTCTTTTAATTAACTGACCAATCCAAATTAAAGTGGAGAGGAGAGTTTCTACTGCAATGATACGACAGTCTTGATGACAACTGAGTCTTATTTTTCCTTTAAAACAGACCCATTGTCATTACTTAATTTATTTATTTATTTTTTTGTCTTTTTGCCATTTCTTGGGCCGCTCCCACAACCTATGGAGGTTCCCAGGCTAGGGGTCTAATCGGAGCTGTAGCTGCCAGCCTACACCACAGCCACAGCTATGCAGGATCCGAGCTGCGTCTGCAACCTACACCACAGCTCACGGAAACGCTGGATCCTTAACCCACTGAGCAAGGCCAGGAATTGAACCCGCAACCTCATGGTTCCTAGTCGGATTTGTTAACCACTGTGCCACGATGGGAACTCCCTACTTTATTTATTTATTTAGCTTTGCTTTTTAGGGCCATGCCTGTGGCATATGAAAGTTCCCAGACTAGGGGTTGAATTGCAGCTGCTAGCCTACACCACAGCCACAGAAACACTGGATCCTTAACCCACTGAGTGAGGCCAGGGATCAAATCTGCATCCTTGAGGATACTAATCGGATTCTTAACCTGCTGAGCCAAAGGGGGAACCCTCTACTGTCATTATATTAAAATATGAGCAGAATGGGGCTTCTAGGATATGGTCAGGTCTATAATGCTTTCTATGTGTGTGTATTTTAGACATAGTCATATATGGCCCACTATCTACATCAAGTGGAGACCTTGAGTGATAACTTGACATTTATCTAAGCCTAACTCCCCTGGACTTGCTCTAAAATTCCTTGTTGGAACTTGGGAACTGGTCAAGCTATTTGCCAGGACAAGACAAACTTTCAACAGGAAAAAAAGGATATCAATTATGTAAATAATGAATACAGACACCACAGAGGGAGCAAACAAAAGAAAGCAGCAGGCCTGCTGAAGTATATTATCTGAAAGCTTAGGCTGACTAGGGTTCCAGCAAAATGTGGCCCTCAGCCTGTTTTGTAATAAAGTTTTATTGAAACACCGTCCTATCGAAACATTGCCTACTTACATATTGCCTATGGCTATTTTTGCTTTGCCATGGCAGAGCTGAATAGTTGCAATATAGACCCAATAAAAAAAAACAAAATAAGAACATTTACCATCTGGCCCTTTTTAGAAAAAGATTGCTAACCTCTGCTCTAAAGGATCAATTCTGTACAAGGCACTACTCTACAAGGTATGAGTATAATTGTGGGTTTTTTTTTTTTAAATGTTCTGGAACTCTGCCATAGTGGATTAATTTCTCAAGGTTATCCCCAACAAAGAGAAGCAAGCCAAGTGATTAACTAAGCCACTGACACAGTCTTATGACACAAATTTCCCCTCAATTTCCCCTTCAAGGGTGCCTCCTGGAAGGATTCATTTAATGCTGTGGAGATCATTTCAGAAGGGAATTCTGATGCTCTACAAATGTACTCTTTTCTCTGCCCTGATACCCCCCCACCCCCGTCTGTCTACCTGTGGATCTCTGTGGCTTAAAAGATGGTGCTTCTCACAGACCCTGTATTTTGGAGCAAACCATGAGGAGCAGAGATGGTAGCTTGGGCTGCCTTTGCACAGGTCATTTGTTTCTCCAGGCATGGCACTGTCACAGGACCCTGAGCTGAGGGTTCATTACCTCTAAACACATAAGCAAGACCAAATTCAAAAGGAGATGGTCAATGAAAACAGAATATGAGTCTCTACTTTCCCCTAGGATCACAGAGGTGGTGGGTCTAGCTGACAGAGCACTAGGTTGGGTGGTCAGAAGACTTGGGTCTTAATGTTGATCCTCCTAACTAATTAGATGCATGACCTTAGGTAAGTGACTTAACTTCTCTAGACTGTACAGGGTTACACAGTTACCCCTCAGGTCCCTTCTAGTGCTAAAATTCTAGGATTCTGTGATGCCAGCCTTAGGAGGCTGTGCAGTTACTACCAGTGCCTGGCACATAGCAAAGCACTATGTAAATGTTAGCTCTCATTACTGCTTTGTGAGGTCATGCCTTTACATGTAAAAGTGGGTTCTTCCCTGTTGTAATAATCAACAGCCTGAACTCAAGTTCTAAACAACAAAGCATAACCTTAAGCCATGAAGACTGCAATTTCTATTGGCCTTCTAATTAGCACTAACAAATAAAGCTTTTGGGGGGAGTGGGGTTGAGAGGGTCAGTGCTGATGGTGGTCTTGAATCTAAAACCCAAGCAGGAGTTCCCATCGTGGTGCACTGGTTAACGAATCCGACTAGGAACCACGAGGTTGCGGGTTCGGTCCCTGCCCTTGCTCAGTGAGTTAACGATCCGGCGTTGCCGTGAGCTGTGGTGTAGGTTGCAGATGTGGCTCGGATCCTGCGTTGCTGTGGCTCTGGCGTAGGCCAGTGGCTACAGCTCCGATTCAACCCCTAGCCTGGGAACCTCCATATGCCAAGGGAGCGGCCCAAAGAAATAGCAAAAAAAGACAAAAAAAATAAAAAAAAATTTAAAAATAAATAAATAAATAAAACCCAAGCAGTCACCCTTCCTGAATATCTCCAACTGGAGAACTGGTTCAATCAAAAGTCTTTATTTTGTACTGCAATAGAAAAAGTCCCGCCCCACCCCCAAAAATCTTGATATAGGTTGAGACTAAGAAAGAGGCTTCCTTGGTGTTTTTAAACATTCCTTCTTTTCATGATATATAAACTCCTTGGGGGGAGGGAAGTTGTCCATCAAAATGGTAAGTGACATTCAGTCTTGCATTTCCAAATAAAAGTAGTCAGTTATGGGTGCGAAGAACTGTTAGTAGCCACCATAATCCCTCAGGCTTCACCCTTCAATGTTGGCCAGCCCACTTCCAGCTACTAACCTCTACAACTCTTGGCTTAAGAGGTTTCTCAGAAGACAGAGAAAACTGCTCTGCCCATAAGCCTGACAGGCAGGAGGTGCTAGGGGATTAAGACCCACCCTGGAAGCCGCCCTCCCCTGGAGAAGGACAGAATTGATGTAAACACCCCAGTTCTCTGGCCCTTAAATAGGATAACCCTGAGCCACGTGTTCCACATCATTTCCTAAAGTTAGACTCTTCCATGAGTCTAAGCTCTCATCATCCACAGAGTAACCTGTCTGATGAGAAAACCTTCACTATCTGTCTTCTCAGTGGACTCCCTGTCTCACTTATCCATGTTGTTCTGTTTTGCTTGGCTTTGTTTTACTTTTCAAATAAACCACTTTATTTTTTTATTTATTTATTTTTTTTTGTCTTTTTGTCATTTCTTGGGCCGCTCCCACAGCATATGGAGGTTCCCAGGCTAGGGGTCTAATCGGAGCTGTAGCTGCCAGCCTACGCCACAGCCACAGCAATGCGGGATCCGAGCTGCGTCTGCAGTCTACACCACATCTCAAGGCAACGCCAGATCGTTAACCCACTGAGCAAGGGCAGGGATCGAACCCGCAACCTCATGGTTTCTAGTTGGATTCGTTAACCACTGCGCCACGACGGGAACTCCTCAAATAAACCACTTTAAATCAAATCCTTCAATCCCACTCCTGGGCATCTATCCAGAGAAAACCATGACTTGCAAAGACACATGTACTCCAATGTTCATTGCAGCACTATTATCAATAGCCAAGACATGGAAACAACCTAAATGTCCATCGACAGAGGCGTGGATCAAGAAGATGTGGTACATATACACAATGGACTATTACTCAGCCATAAAAAGGAACGAAATACCGGCATGATTAGCAACATGGATGGACCTAGAAATTATCATGCTAAGTGAAGTCAGTTATACAATGAGACACCAACATCAAATGCTTTCACTGACATGTGGGATCTGAAAAAAAGGACAGACTGAACTTCTCTGCACAACAGATACTGACTCACAGACTTTGAAAAACTTATGGTCTCCAAAGGAGACAGTTTGGGGGGTTGGGGGATGCACTGGGGTTGTGGGATGGAAATCCTATAAAATTGGATTGTGATGATGATTGTACAACTACAAATGTAATAAATTCATTGAGTAATTTAAAAAAAAGAAGAAAAATCAAATCCTTATCCTATGGTCTGTTACTGGGCAATCCAAGTAATGGCCATGGATGTAACCTAATGAATTCTTTAAAGTTTGAATACTAAGCATTTTCAACTCTACAGATCAGGAGAATACTGGATACAAGATATTTATAGCGAAGAAATCAGAACAGAGTTGAAAAAATACCACTGGCATCAAAACCAGCCACAAACCTAACGGAAGTGGGAGAAAGCCCTAGTTTGATGTGGTCCCTTGAGGTCAAATTCCCTGGAGTTACAAGAGGTAAGTTAGGGTTCACGGTGACTCTCTCAAGAGATGAAGAATTATCTTCCATTCATTTCATATGTGTTCCAGAAACTTCTGAGTTCCTAGAATTTCTATTAAGAGTCCTGGAATGACTGCAATCATTTCTCAACACCACACAGCAATGGATAGGTCAAGCTCAATGTGCTCTTAGCCAAGAAGCCAGCAGATCTGGGCCCATTCTCAAAAGATCAAGGTTTCTATTGCTCTAATAGCTCCTCTGTGATTTACAGCAGGCATCCTTAGGCTAAATCAGACCTGATCCTCAGAGGGTTCTGAATGCAAGCTAAACACTAATCAAAACCTCATGGTTACACCTAAGGAGGAAAATAGTAAAAACAGAGCATTTATCACAAAGCAGTGGTACCAAGGGTAGCAATTAGGGTCCCCGCAGGAAGAAGAATTTACTTAATTTTAAAATATTGTAATGAAAAGCCTACCTACAGCGCTCAATTTGGCACCACATGTACTAACTTTGGAACGATACAGAGAAGAAGATCAGCATGGCCTGATGTGCAAATTTGTGAAGCGTTCCATATTTTATATGTACAACTAGGTCACTTTGCTGTCCAGCAGAAATTGGCACAACACTGTAAATCAACGACACTTTAATAAATTAAAAAAAAAATGTGGCAATCCTAGGTTTAAAAAAAAAAAAAAAGACTATTTACAGGAGTGTGAACAGCTTTGAGGAACAATTAGGGGTAGGGATGCACCCAGAGACCAGCACCAGGGCAGAAGATGCAAGTGGAGAAAAATACGGAGCCAGCTGGAGCTGGAAGCCGTGGAGGGCCATGTGGTTTTAGAGACACGCAGCTGCTGCCGGAAGAGCAGGACCAAAGCAGGGAGGAACCAGGGATAAAGTACAACAGAGTCTCTCCCCTGCTCTTCTCTGATCCCCTTCTCATGCCTCCCATCAGCTGAACCCCAGAAAAGCCAAAGGGCGATGCTGTCTGGGTGACACAGCCAGGCCAGCCCCAGGGAGCAAGGAGCAGGGCAGCGGGTAAATATGGAGGGAGGAGCAGGACGAGAGTAGAAAACCCACCGCAATCTGGGGGCAGAGCAGAATACGCTAGATCCTCACTCTTTGTGGGATAAACAACGTAGCCATTTCTTTTGTTTCCTTAATACTTATTTCACCCCTTTCTGTCAGTTTATTATGAAAATAACCAAACAGCATAGAAAAGTGCAAGAGTTTTAGATGAACATGTGTATAATCACCACACGGATGCTACCAGGAACATTTTATTACACCTGCTTCATCGCACAGGAATCAACACCCAACCCCTCTCTCCATCAGTGAATCTGATTTTTGATGTATTTCAAAGTAAATGTCAGACATCAGGACACTTCCCCTTAAATACTTTAGCATCATGTCATTTACTTTGCTCATTTTTTTTGTTTGTTTGTTTTGGCCGTGCCCACGGCACATGGAAGCTCCCAGGCCAGGGATCAAACCCACATCACAGTAATGATCCAGGTCACAGCAGTGACAACACTGGATCCTTAACCCACAGAGCTACAAGGGAACTCCCTCATTTACTTTGTTCTTTTTTTTTTTCTTTTTGGCCATCCTCCCTGGCATATGGAGTTGCCCAGCTAGGGATCAGATCCAAGCCAAAGTTTTGACCTACATCACTACAGCTGCAGCAATGGCAGATCCTTAATGCACTGTGCTGTGCCAGGGATCGAACCTGCATCCCAGCGCTCCAGAGACACCACCAATCCCATTGTGGCACAGCAGGAGCACCTACTTTGCTCATTTTTTTTTTTTTTTGGTCTTTCTGTCTTTTTAGGGCCGCACCAGCGGCATGTGGAGATTCCCAGGCTAGGGGTCATATCAGAGCTGTAGCCTCCAGCCTACACCACAGCCACAGCAACGCCAGATCCGAGCCGAGTCTGAGACCTACACCACAGCTCATGGCAACGCTGGATCCTTAAGTCACTGAGCAAGGCCAGGGATTGAACCTGCAACCTCATGGTCCCTAGTCGGATTCGTTAACCACTGAGCCATGACAGGAACTCCTACTTTGTTCATTTTTAATTGCTACTACAATGTGGCTTATTTTCCAGCTGCATTTACATATACATTCATATATATTATTTATATATTTATATATTATACATAATATATTATATATATATAAAGCGTGATAGTCCTTAGAAAACAAAGACCAGAAAAACCTTTGCAAACACTCTAGCTTTTGGCTGCTTTAGTTTCCAGGGATGACAGAATCGATCTCCGTAAGCAAGCCAGGGTCAGCACAATAAAACTGAAGAGACTGTTGAAGAACTTGAGGACTGTTTTTCCTCCCGACCTGGCAGTCAGATCTCATTACGAGAGATGGACGGGTTTTATCCCTTCTCCTGCAACCTGACCTTTCGATCACACTGCCAATGCCATTCCCACACAAGTCTCATGTTCCTTTGGTTTCAGAGACAGATGGAAGAAGGAGGGGGACTGAGCACTGGACTGTTTTAACGCCACCTCCCCCACTATCTTTGGATGTATGAGTAAACAGCATTGTGGCCTTTACTTCTTATCCTCCCAAAACATGACAAAAAGGCAGGTCTGAGCCAGACCCCCAGGTTACTTCAAACTCTACCTCTGCCCCCGGGATCAAAAATGGCGTATTTCCCAGTATGGACTCAATCAGATGCTCCTTAAAAATCCACAACTCCAATAGCCTCTGGCAGCATGGAGGTAGGACTTAAATTACATAGGGCTGCAGATTGACTCCTGGGCTATTTCCTTCTCTAAATCATACGGCAGTGTGGGTTTTCAAATGTCTGCTCAGGTTGAGAAAAAAATGTTGGCACAGAGAGGTGACACCTTTTCTGTATTGTGATGGAGGAACGGAATGAATTTGGGAGCTGGGAGCCCAATCAAATTAATCACACTGTGTTCAAATGTATTTGCCCAGATCGAGTCCATCGTTTTCCACTGCATGGCTGTCTGGGAAAGGCCAAACTGCAAGCAAGACACTCCACCAGGCGATGGGGGGGGGGGACACAGAGGTGACATAGTGCTTTCCTTGCCAAAGCTACAGATCTAAGAGAGGACCTGGGCCAGGTACACCCCAAACATAAAACAAGCCAGAAATGGCTTCTGGCTGGGAGGATACCTGGAGACCTCACAGAAGAGGGGCCACCAAGCCATGCTTGGAATGGTCATTGCATTTCTTTGGGCAGAGAAGAGGGAAGGATATTCCAGGGGGTGGGAGATCAACATGTGGACATGTTCAGCATCAGGAAAACAAAGAGGAAGTCTACGCTTCACTAGAATACTGATGATCTATTCAGTGAGAAGACAGGAAAAGTAAGGGGGGGGACCATACTGTGATAGACCTCGGATGCTCAGCTTTTGAGTTAGGAAGGCAGTAGGGAGTCAGAAAAGAATATGAAACACAAAAGGGACAGGATTAGAACTGCATTTTAGAAGGATTATTCTGGCAGAGAGGATGGTTGATTCAAAAATGGGGAGAGAGCAGCTATCATAGAAATAGCATCTTTTATATTTATTCTCTTAACGCCACAGTGAGGAACGGAGCTAAGGAAATTTTTCTTAATGCTCTAACTGCAAAGAACCTCTCTTTGGGTATGGAGCCATACAGATGATACATGAAAATCTATCACTACTACTGCAGCTATATATAATCTTCATACAGGATCTTGATTCTTTCTTCTTGGTTTTATTCAAAGCCCAAAATGAATATTAGCTCTTTTTTTTTTATTAAACTCTAAGCTGACTCCTGATCTGTCATCAATAACATGAACTTTATGACTGATCTAGACATCAAAAGTCATCATCATCTGATGATACAAACTCCAAGAGTCTAGAATATGAAATTAAAGAAATGAAATTCCTTTCAATTCCATTCTCATGGGAGCCTAAGCTCAATTATACTTTGGGTCAATGTTGGTAATATTTGGGGTTATAGTAAATATGGAAAAACTACCATCTCTCCTACTATGTAAACTCCATGGACTATAATGAACCTAATTAAAATGGACCAACTTTGGAGTGCCCATTATGTACCAAATGTATGAGTATCTCCCTAGTGCACTTCCAGTCATTATACTATTTCACTGACTTATCAGATAAAACCAACATGGTAGGTATTATGAGTCCTAAATTTCAGATAGAAATCTAAGGCATAAAGAGATTAAGTACTCTATTGGGGATCAGGAGTCATAACTTTTAAAGCTAGGACTCAAACCCAAGTCTGTTTGATTGGCTTCCTGTTACAATTCCTCCAAGCTACAGGGATGTGCATTATGTGTGCAGGTTGTGGTCAAAGCCTACCAATTACTTTAAAACAGCTGTCAAAAGAAGGCTTCTTTTTCTAACCTAATAGTTTGCTTGTTGAACTACACCCACTAGGAACCCTTAGAGCATCACAGAGATGTTTAAGACAGAAAACCTTGAGACTTGAATGATAAATCTTGGAAAATGCTGCAGTGGAGGTCTAGCAAATATCACCTCCCTAAAGAAGATGTCTAAAGAGTGGAGGAATGGAAAGCTTGGAGGAACAGTGGAGGAAGTACAAAGCCAGGCTGTTTCCTGGGTGTCCCTAAGACCCCGAAAGGATCTTCATAGGAGACACATGAGGATTCTGGAGCACTCCTCCAGCCACTACAGCTGCTTCTTTCCCCTTTGCAAACAGCCCCTCGGTCATCGCATATTTTGCAAAAGACACATCAACCAGTCTGAAGCATGACTGAGCACACTACCAGTTCATTCTGCAGAGGCTCCCAGATATACATGGAGCCTCTGCAAGTAAAAGGGGCGAGGTCCCTTCCTGGCTGCAGAGCTGGACTCTGGCACGTCACAACAACCACGCTCTTGGCCATTAGCTGCAGGAACACCCCTTGGATTGATGGGAAGCATCAGGAGCTAGAGGTTATCGACCTGGATTCATGTCCTCGCTGAGCCTGTTTCTCCTTTGCTAAGTCATTTGCTCTTGACTTCCCAGTGGAGGAAGGGGTACAGGATCACGCGAGAGCATTTCTATGAAAGTGCTCTGAAAAGTGCAGTGGTTCAACACAATGTATCAATTTATTTTGGGGGGCTCAGTCCACACCATCTTCATCCCCATCAAAGCAGGCTGCGGTGTCTAAAAAATGATTTTTATATTTTAAGATGCATCTCTCACTGAATAAATTATTCTACCATGAATAGTCCTTTTTGTTATGGGACACAAATAGAAGGAGCTTCGAGAAAACTGTGGCAAAAACTGGAGTTCTAGTCGATGTGCCTTAGAAACTCACTCTATTTAACCCACTGGATAGTTACTTTACTTTTTAAATGGGTTAATTTTACTTTTTTGTAAAATGTAGGAAATATGTAGCTACAAATAGCATATAGTCATGTAGAACATACACCAAATTTTGGACATTATTGCAAACTGATACAAGTCAATTTGACCACTTGGCTTTTAGATTCTTTTATTAAATCGTGGTAGTCTCCAACAAGTAATATAAGTAGTACCTATCCTTTCCTTTTCTTTCAGCTTTTTTTTTCCTTTTTTTTTTTTTTTTCTTTTTAGGGCTGCCTATGGAAGTCCCCGGGCTAGGGGCTGAATCAGAGCTGCAGCTTCGGCCCTATGCCACAGCCACAGCAATGCAGAATCTGGAGCTATGTCTGCAACCTACAGCACAGCTCATGGCAACACCAGATCCTTAACCTACTGAGCGAGGCCAGGGATCAAAGGACACCATGTCGGGTTCTTAATCCTCTGAACCACAGTAGAAACTCCTATCTTGCTTTTCAACCAGGTTATACACTACAAGGAAAGCAAATTCTAGGCCAAATTCTGCCATATATGTACGAAGTCACAAAAATTCTCAAATAACTTATTCTTTTAACATTCTTGTTTGTCCTTTTAGGATTTCCAAAGCACTACATCAGAGACAATCCACCACCACCTCTGGTCATTGTCGTCCTGGGTGTCAGCTGACTTACATTTCCCAGGCTCCTTACAGCTGGGGGTGGGGAGGGGGCTGTGACCATATTCTGGCCTGGTACATAAACATCTCCCACACAAGTCTCCTTTTTCTTTACCTTCTATGATCCATTTTAAAGAGAGAGTTATTAAAAATAGAATGACTCAGGTTTTCCAGTCACCATTCAGAGGAGGACAACCCAGGAGAACTGCCCAACGAGGAACATTCACTTTGGACTTGGTGTAAATGACTTTTATGTCAAGCTACTGAGATGTGGAGTTGTTTGTTACAGCAGCAAGCAACTTGCCGAGGCAGATACATCAGGCAGGATAAGCAAATCATCGAAGGGCACCAGGCAAATGAGTCTACTGTTCAGTGAGAAAGATTCAGGATTGAATGGAGCTCAGTTGCAGCCTAGCACCAAAGCAGTTCCACTCTCGGGCTTGCTGGATTGTTACTCTTTGTCCATGGAAAAATAGAGGGACAGTCTTTCTAGCCAATCCTTTATTTCACCAATGAAGACATTATTTCTAACACAATTTGTGCCAATTAACAAACCCTCTAGCCTGGATTTTTGTTAACATCATTTGAAGTATTTTCCCACCCACCTTTGAGAGTGGACTTTGTAGGAAAGTTCTTCAAGTGGTAACCAATCAGCCCTGGAGTGTGGATTCCTGGCCAGTACAGAGGTGAAGTTCAAAATATGTAACCACTGGTATGCACAGTCAACAATCAATTAAAATAAATGTAAACTCTAATGCTGGAGTGGTACCTTCTATCCTGGATTACATCAAATGTTACTTAAGCACCCATAGGCTAGAGATTAAAGTAATTCACACCATGACTGTTTATACTGAAGTATTTAAAAAATAAATTCGGAGTTCCCGTCATGGTGCAGCAGAAATGAATCCGACTAAGAACCATGTGGTTTTAGGTTCGATCCCTGGCCCCACTCAGTGGGTTAAGGATCCAGCGTTGCCTTGAGCTGTGGTATAGGTTGAAGACATGGCTCAGATCTGGCATGGCTGTGGCTGTGGTGTAGGCTGGCGGCTACAGCTCCAATTTGACCCCTAGCCTGGGAACCTCCATATGCAGCGGGTGCAGCCCTAAAAAGACAAAAGACAAAAAAATAAAAAATAAATTACAAACAGGCATCTAATTCACAGCCATCATGCAGTTTATTTATGTCTCTGCTCACTCTAAGAATTACCAGCAAAGGATCATGGGACTTATTCGTAAGTGTAAGATTAGATCAATAAAATTAGCCATCTGTCCAAGGAAGGCTTTAAACTCAGGTTGTATTTAAGTATTATGTTTCCAACTGCCCAGATGTTACAGAAAACTGCCTGCTGATACAACTCCTTTTGCAAAATGTAAACCATTAACTGGTTCATATAAACTTGTTGCACCAAGAAAAATAAATAGCATTAACATTGCATTAAATTTGATTCGGGGTTCTGGGTGCCCTGTCAGCAAACACAAGTGTTAAGATTTTGCTCAGGATTTGCAGAGTCAGACAAAGAAAAATCTTCAAATGTCTTTAGGGGAATGGGGAGGAAGAGACTGAAAAAGAGACCAAAGCTGCAGAAAGTATATCCTTGGCTGGTCAAGGTAATAATAATTACTGTGATTACTGGTAGATAATAATATCCTATCGTTGTGTAGCACTTCAGTTCTTTCAAAGCACTAGTCTGCTTTATTTCCTTTGATTCTTAAAATAAGCTGGTGGGGTTATCTTGGGTAAGTGGGGTTTTCTTTTCTTTTCTTTTTTTACAGCTGTGGAAATGCCAGAATCATTAGTAGAAAAAGGAAGAACCCACTGGAGCCTCGTCTCTATCCTTCTCTTTCATAAGCAGTGGCTTATAAATTGCTCCAAATCTAATCAATGAGCAAAACCTGACCATTTCTTAGCTTCACTGAGATTTTCAAGGACACCCAGTCACAGGTCAGTCTGGATAATTCTCTTTCAGGAACAGCTGCTCTCCCCATCACACGCTGCAAAACCCTCCACATGACAATTTCCAGACAAAAATTGTCCATCACCCTTGGGGTTACTGTTTCTCAGAAGAATCCACTCAAGCAAGACCACAAACCTCACGGCCACATTTCCAAACCCCAAATCAAGGCATGTGGTTGACCGCAGAGTCTTTCTGATTTGTCAATATATCTAAAAAATTGCACAACTCAGGACAAATTAAATCGTGTTATCAATCATAGGTGCCTGTGTTAATTATTCTGATACCTAGAAACAGACATATCCCCCCCAATCCAGATTAAATCATCCCAATTTCATAAACATTGCCTTCAAGCTTCAGGTTTCTAATCCTTTTTAATGTTTTGGTAAATGCATTACCTCATTTAATCCTTAAATGGTAGGTTTTTTCCTTATCTTATTTTTACAGACAAGGAAGCCCAGGCTTAGAGAGCTAATATAACTAGCCCCATGTCACCATGTAACTAATTAAGAAAACAATGTCATTAAATTCATTTGAGTAATAAAAAATTTTAAAAAAATTATAAAAGCAAAAAAAAAAATAAAAGAAAACAATGTCAGAACTTGAACCCAAATTTGTGGAAGAACAGACTACTTTCACCCAAGCCTTCCTGCTCAGCCAGGAGAAACCAGGCTGAAGGAGGAATCTGCGTGGGGTGGGGGGGGAGTGAATCTGGGAGAGATGGGACTGAGGGGCTGGTCACATACAGTCCCGCCTGGCTTCTTGTTGATTCCACTGCAGGGTGTCCCTCCTGTGTCCTTCAGGGGCTTCCAGAACCCCTCAAGTCCCAACTCCTAGCTTCAAAAACCCTGCAGAAAGTCTGAGCCCTAGGTTGTTCTGGTTAAAATACAGATGCGTGTTGTGAAGTGGAGACCTTAGGTACTGGCGAGTGCCTGCGGTGGAGGTACTGTGGGAAGGGAGGCAGTGGGAGGAGCCCAAGTTCTCTTCTGTCCTGTCCCTCAGTGTGGACTGTGAACCACACGAACCAAGTGACCCGAGGTTCTGGTTAAAAAACCAGATGTCTGGGAGGCACTCCAAGAATTCTTATTCACACGGAAGTTCAGGAACGACTTGCCTGGGTCAGCTCTGGAAAGTGCGCCCTCTGCTGGCATCACTTTGATTTGACTTTCTCTTCCTGCTCCCCAAGCCCAGCCACGCCATCCCATGAAATCAGGGGTTCCTCAAGGAGGCAAAAGTCTTCCAGTTCATTTCAGGAGGCTGAAGCCACACTCTGGGGTCCTTCTTCAAAGCGGCAGTCCACACCAAATGGAATCAAAGTGAGTTTGGGGGGTTTTCCCTACGAACTGCCATTTAAACTCTGAAGCATCTCACCTTTTCCTTTCTTCTAGCCCTGAAAAAGCAGGTGCATGTCAAATACCTGCAGCTTGTCAGGCTGTGACAAGTGGCAGGGGTCTTGACCAGCTCAAATGATTCTCTACTGCAATCAGGATATCACATCACTCATTTAGTCCATTGGGAGAAACCACAGTCCTGCTTGCTGAATAGGTGAAGCAGGGTCTTCCCAGGATAGCCTTGCAGGAGCTGAGATCCCACCTCTGCCTCAGACACCTGTGTCCCTGTTTTCCAGAAATCCATCTCTGGGTCACTGGACCACTTCTGAGCTACAGTAACCCATGAACAGGTAGACAACTACTCCCAAAAGAATTATAAGGTTCTTAAAGCCCTGGGCTCAGGATAAGAAACAAAAAGCAAAAACAAAAAGCACCACTCAGTTCCTTTCTGGTCAAGTCACTCTTTCATGAGAAAGAATTATGCATATTTACTCTTCACTGTGACTTCTCTGTCCCTTTAATTCATGGAGAATCAAAGGAAAGAGAAAGAAGCAGGGGCTTGTTTATAGGGATTATGTGTGACATAGAAACAAATGGGAAGGTAGGAAGGCTGATGGACGGAAGGATCAGGTGGAAATATATCTGTTATAGTGCCTGAACTGCATGGGATACTAGGAGCTAGGTGGAGGGGAGATAGATAGACAGACAGACAGATGGATGACACAGAGATGATAGACAGATAGAGAGGCAGGCCACCCCCCCCCCATGGTGTTTGTGTGGTCCAGTTTTCAAGCATGATAATCTGGATCAGCCTCGTGGAGGAGCAGGGTTGGTTGGAAAGGGAGTTGGGCGGCATCCGTAAGATCTGAGCACCCCAAATTACATGCTTTGGGAAAAGGATTTGGATAAGAGCTTGCAGCAAGGGCATAACCAGTCTCTTGTGAATATCAGGTTATTCCTGATGCTGAGGTGGGGAGGTTACTGAACCAGATGACCCCTGGATATTAGCCATTCAGCCTCACACTAGTAGCAGCAGAAACCAGCTGGAGGAGCACCTGTAGTGGCACAGAGGAAGCGAATCCAACTAGGAACCATGAGGTCGAGGGTTCAATCCCTGGCCTCGGTCAGTGGGTTAAGGATCCCAAGTTGCTGTGGCTGTAGTGTAGGCCGGCAGCTGAAACTCTGATTAGACCCCTAGCCTGGGAACCTCCATATGCCGCAGGTGCACCACTAAAATGCAAAAAGAAAAAAGAAAAGAAAGAAACCACCTGGAGACGCAGGTCTTGGCCAGCATCAATGAACAAGGCACGTTGCCCCTGAGCTAACTCTGCTCTGCTCCTCCAGGCTTTTGTCTTTTCTTTCTGAATTGCCCTAGAGCTTCGATTTGATCCACCTTTTCAGGTAGGGAAATGTGGAGGGAAAAGTGGAAAGGCAAAGATAAGAGACTTGCCTCTCCCCTCAAAGGCTAACCTTGCCCCTCCAGGGCTGACCTTGTACCACTGATTCTGGGACCTCAGGCAGCTGGAAAGGCAGAGCCCTCCAGCTCCCTTCCAGCCCCTCTCTCTGAGCCAGAGAGTTAAGCGAGCACCAGGTGTTCCCAACCTGCCTAGGGGAGTACACGTGGCTCCACATAAGCAGATTTCCTTTTCCCTTCCTCCTGCCCCACATCAGAACAACAACAGTCCTGCCTGCATGTCCTGGTGAGACTCTGGGTAAGAGAAGTGCTGGAGATCACTCAGGAGGATCTGGGTCCTCGACCCAGCTCAGCTTTTGAGGCTAACTTGGTCACACTCAGCCTGGCTATAAAACTCTGGTGTTTCCCTTCCTGCCAGGTCTGTGACTTGAATTTGGGAGCCCTGTGGGAGCTCCCTCGTTCATGCAGGAGAAAGATGCCCTCCCTGAAGGGCTGAACACCTCTGGAACTGGGCTGCCGTGGACTCCTTCCTGGTCCTGGATATCAGAGCCCACATTCCCATTCCCCCCATTACTTAGTTGTGTGACCCTGGGAGAGATATTTAACTTCTCTAAGACACAAGTTCCTCTCCAGCCTCACACTAGTAGCAGCACCCATCTCACAGACCTGTTAGGTTGATTGAATCAGTATGTGTCGAGTTCTTAGAACAGGGTAGCAAGTACTTAACTCGTGTTCATTATTACTGGTTTATTTTTTTAACTTAAAGTTGATTTACAATGCTGTGTTAGTTTCAGGTGTACAGCAGAATGATTCAGATATATTCTTTTTCAGATTCTTTTGCATTATTCATTATTACAAGGTATTAATTATAGTTCCTGTGCTATACAAAAGGTCCTTGCTGTTTATCTGCTTTATGTATAGTAGTGTGTATCTATTAATCCTAAACTCCTAATTTATCCCTCCCTCCCCCTTTTCCCCCGTTGGTAAACATAAATTTGTTTTGTGTGTCTATAAGCCTATTTCTGTTTTGTGAAATACATTTAAATGACTTTTTATTTATTTTGGTCTTTTGTCTTTTTAGGGCCATACCCGCGGCATATGGAGGTTCCCAGGATAGGGGTTGAATCGGAGCTGTCGCCACCGGCCTACGCCAGAGCCACAGCAACGCCAGATCCGAGGGGTGTCTGCAACCTACACCACAGGTGACGGCAACACCGGATCCTTAACCCACTGAGTGAGGCCAGGGATCGAACCTGCAATCTCATGGGTCCTAGTCAGATTCACTTCCTCTGCACCACAACAGGAACTCCTAAACGACTATTATTAATTTGACTTAACTTGAAAACTATCATTTCTTATGAGTCTCAGCAAATGCAGTTTTCTATATTAATGCTCAGTGACAGAGGAGTAGTTCTTTTGGGGTGGAAGGAAAGGCTGCCTACAGTGGAGGCAAATGAGACCAGTAGTTGAAGCTGCTACTTGTTTTTTTTTCTCACAGAGGTGAGGATGGGGAATTTTCAGGTGGATTTTGAATCAAGGCTTCTCCAACAAAGCTGTATTTGTCAAAGGTAGGCTTAGGAGTGTGAGGAGAAAGACAGGGTCATCCAAATAAAACAGGACTGTTTCAGTATGCCTTAGGTGGTAGCCATGCTACCTTCAAAGCACTGCACACAAACCTATTTCTATTGAGGAAACAAGGTACAAAGAAACTCCCATCTGGATACTAGCAGGATTTGCTGGTGTCTGGGGAAGATTATAAATTAGCTGGTGGCTGTTCACATCAGAGCCAAGTGGGGCACATTCCGTTTTTAATCTGGACCAATTTTCCGGATCAAAAACTAGTCTTTCCAAGGGATGTAAATGAGCCCAGGAGGAAATTTTCCCCCTGAAGTTTATGAAGTAGCTGTCATTTTAATCTGAGCGGCTTTCCAACACGAAAGCTGGTGTCTGGATAAAATTATATTATAAAGTAATGAGAAACTCTTCTAGGCTGAACCTAGTCCAAACACTCCTTCTACCTCAGATTTGATATTTAATGTGCCAAAATATTTAAAAGGTAGAGTTCCCACTATGAAAACTCTATCTATGCTTCAAATAAAACCAATGAGGCCAACATTACATATTCATAGCATGAAGAACTGAATAAGACCCTGGATGAACCAGGTAGGAAATATTTTTAGGAGAAGAACTACAAAAAATAAGAAAGGAAATATGGTGAACCATATGAGCATGAGTTTTATACAGCAAGCTTTTGTGAAATACTTACAAAAAAAAAAACAACTCTGCTTGCATGAATTGAAATCTATCCTTAAAAGAACATTACATACACTGATGGTGCTTAAGAACTATAGATATTACTATGCATGGCTTAAAAATTATGATTAGCTGGTTTTATGCGAATAAACCCACAGAATGCAACTGATCACTGTGTGGTTATTTTAAGGAGGAGAGTTAGAAAGAAGTCCTTCACTGAAATCCTTGAACATGTGTGTCTGTGTGCATGTAGGAAAAGAAGCAATAAAATATCACTTTGGACTGCTGCTATTTTCTTCAAAATGAATAAACAGTGGAAATACAACAGCTCATAATTTAGGTGTGCTTCAGATTATGATAATGACTATAAATCTGAAGGCAGGTAGTAAGGCACAGGTGATAACAGATACAACTTGAAGGGTAAAGGGTGTCTTCCAGAGCTGAGAGGCAACAAGTCATATTTCCAAAGGGAGAGATCCTTGAGCAGTGAAGATATTTAAGCAGCTATATGGGAACCTGCCAAGATTATTCTCTTTGCCCTCTGATAAATTCCCTCCGGTTTGTCTCTGTTAGAGAAACATTATTTGTGAAGACAAACTGCGCTTTCTGCAAAGTTTTGCACACTGCATTCAAATAAAGTTATATTGTTTTCCATTGTTCTTAAAATATAATTAATCCCATAAGACAACCCTGCTTACAAAGTAAACTAAGAAAAAACAGATTTTTCTGAATTCTAAATATAGTCTCAGCAAAGAAGAATAAAAATCATGATTTGAGAAACAAATGTTTAGAACTTTTCTTGCTTAGAATGTTCTGCTTTCAACAATCTCACAACACAGGCCAAACCAAAGTCGACAAAAACACACCAAGACTTTTCACCTGTGTAACTAGAGGAAATTCAAGTTACTGTGTTTCAAGTTCTCTCCAGTCCATTGTTATAGCCTACAACGCCATACATCTTTGTTTAAATCGCAGAGCAAAGACTGGAGCCCAAAACACGATAAAAAATTAACGCCCCCGGGCGCTCCTTTTTGAGAAACCGACCCTAGAGTGGAAGAGGGTCCCAACGGCAGAGGCCACATTCCTACAAAGTGCGTGGGAAGGACCAGAGATGGGCATAGGGTACACCAGGCAAATCTTCAAGACAGTTAACAGGAAACGACTAGGCTCTGGACAATATGAATTCAATAAGCTGTTTAGAAACACAGGAGGAGCTGTTTGACTTTTCCTGCACAGTTGCAATCCTCTGTAATTGAGACAGCATGATCGCTGCCCCCACTCCCAGCTCTCTGTGGTCAAACACGGAGCCCTCCACCTCTACGGTGTCTGGAAAATAGATCATTCCTTAAACAAACAAATATCCCTGGAACCGCCTGGGCTTGGGAGGGGAGGCGAGGTTCGCCTCTTTTCCCAGCTCTGGGCAGAGACGAACCCAGTTAAGCGGTGAGTTGCCGCTCTGCGTTCTCGCTATGGACCGGGACCTAGGAGCTCCGAGCTTGGTGTCCCCCGAAGCACTGCGCGCATTACCTGGTTTTCTGAGAGCTGCTTTGAGCGGCACCACGCCGGGTCCGAGGCTGGAAACCAGGAGCAAGAGCTGGAGCAAGACGCCTGGGATTAAATCCATTTCACCACGGGCGCCGGCAAAGTTTCACCAAGTCCGGGGCGCACAGGGAAAGGGCGTCTCCTGGGAGACGTGGGGGGAGCGGCCACTGCGGATCCTCTGACTCTCGTAGAAGGCGAAAGACTGAGGGAGCTGGACCAGGAACGTTGGAGGAGAACAAGGAGGGAGGAGGTCAGCGTGCGGGAGTGAAGCCGGCTGCGAGCGGCCGGGCTTCTCCGGCGGGAGGGGCAGGGGCGGCGGAAGAAGCCGACGGGGAGGGACCTGCTGGCCGAGGGAGGGAGGGAGGCTAGACCGGCCCGGGGATGGAATTACAATCGAGTGGAAGTGAGAGGGGCAGGCCCTGAGGCAATTTACTCTTCGCCTACCCCTGGGGCAGAGAGCCCGCCCATCACCTCTCTAGTGACCCCCAGCGCAGCCCTCCCCCGCTGGTGACCTAGATTGGGGCGCTAGGAGGGGCCAACTTCAACCACTAGGGATGCAGGGCAGGATTGAGGTGACTGCGAGTCCAGGACCCTCTGTCTTGGTCCTGATCCGCAAATCTTGCGGCGCCGCCTCCTCCCCTTCTATACTCTCCTCTGGCCGCGCCCCTCTAGGTCGCTACCACCGTCCTTGAGTACTTTCCCCAACACCTCCAAAGGTTGCTCCCAGCCAGACCACTGCATTTGGAGGAAGGGGAATAACAGGGCGAGGGGGAAGGGTCTACGATTTGCTAGTGGAGGAGGGCAGGAGGAAGAGGGGGCGGGGCCGGCCGGGACCTAGGCGCTAAGAAGATAAATGGGATTTAAGGCGCGCAGATTGAGAGCTGAAGTCTGCCACTCTGTTGGAAACGCCCAAAGGAGATTAGGGCCTGGCGCGGGAGAGTGGGGTGCCCTTCCGACGCAGGAAAGCAACTTGAGACCCTCCAGGGAGGAGACGAAGCTCCAGGTTAACCTGGCGTCGGGTGAAGAAGCAAACTCGAGCCCCCGGGCTGACCTGGAAGACCCTGCTGGGAAGGGGCGCACGCCGACGGGGTTGGGGCTGGAGACCAACAAGGTGCCCTGGCCATTGATCCCTGTGGCCAGATCGGCTTCCTGGCCCGGAAAAGGCCCCTTCTCTGGATTTGCTGCCGAGGACTCAATAAAACGTGCCTGTTGTCGGGTTTCCAGGTGGCGCTGCGAGAGAGGAGACCCCGGGACTCAAGTCCGGTTGCACATTGGCGTGCTGGTCTTCAAGCCAGAGAGAAGAGAACGCAGAATAAATAAACCAAGAGGGAAAAAACCTGGAGGAAAACGCAGCCCTCGCCAATTGCTGGGGAAAGATCAAAGGCCCTAGGAAGTACCCCGCAGAGGGAGCCGCGGCCGCTCACGGAGGGAACTTCGCGCCCGCCCCGCCCCGTCCTCACCTTAGCGCGCAGCGGAGGCTCCCGGCGTCCTGGGCCCTCCATTGTTATCCTGGGTTTGAGAGCGCTGTAGGAAACGATGTTGACTCGAGTATCTCCCTCCACTCCCCACCCCCCATAAGATTTCTGCTCCTCCTTTAGGAAGGAAGTATCCCCTGGCTTGAGGGTTTGTGGTGAGCCAGATCTGGTTTGTTAGCAGAGCTGAAAATGCGCTCCCTTATGTGTTGGCGTTCTCAGATGTGCATCTGTCCTTAAAGAAATTCAGAATCCACTCCCACTGAAGTCTTTGGAAGTCTTAGATGTGACACCAGGGCTAGTCCTTTTACATGGAGCTGGAGGGGAAAAGTTGTACAGACCGTGCTTTTTCACTTCCAAAGCGATGACAAACTCATGTCTGGGAGCCAATAACGTGACTGCCCTCAAGGCTGCTAAGTTTCAAGGGTAGCAGAATCCTAGACCCCTAGCATCATCTAGGCCCTGCCACCATTCCACGCAGGAATCTGCCCTTCATCATCCCTGGCCCGAATTCCACCCGTGACAAGGAACATCTACATCACCACCAGGCCAAACTTGTCGGATAGCTCTTTTTATGAGAAAGACATTTCTTATAGCCGACCTAAAGTGGCACCTGGAGCCAAGCAATTGCTACCATAAAGATACTTCCCAGGTTGGTTCTGCTCTTTCCCACTTAAAAATGATTCTCCCTGGAGTTCCCGTCGTGGCGCAGTGGTTAACGAATCGAACTAGGAACCATGAGGTTGTGGGTTCGATCCCTGCCCTTGCTCAGTGGGTTATGGATCCGGCGTTGCCATGAGCTGTGGTGTAGGTCGCAGACGCACTCGGATCCCATGTTGCTGTGGCCCTGGTGTAGGCCCGTGGCTACAGCTCTGATTCGACCCCTATCGTGGGAACCTCCATATGCCGAGGTAGCGGCCCAAGAAATGGCAAAAAGACAAAAAAAAAAAAAAAGATTCTCCCTGATGTAGAAATCAGAAGTAATAAACATTAATGTTATGGCTCCCATTTATATAGCTCCTGCCATGTACCAGACCCTCTTTGAAGTACTATATAATCCCAATAGCAACCATACGAGGTAGTTATTGTTATTATCCCCATATAACAGATGAGGAAACTGAAGTGGGTAAAAGTTAAGTAACCTGCTCCAAATCATGCAGCTCCTGAGAGACAAAGCTTCCACTGAATCCAGGTGGTCTGATTCCAGAGTCCAGACTTTAAAAAAGACAGGTGGAGAGCAGATTAGAGCAGTGCACCAAGAATCATGAGATCTGCGTGTTTAATACAAGGCTCTGCCTATAGTGTATCTTGGCACCATGAAGGGGCTGGATGAAATCATTGCTAAATTCCAGGGTTTGCATTCTCTTTGTTATCTAATAAAACAGCACCATCCAATCCAGGCCATTTTTGCTCTGAATGTGCCTTTTCAAAAACCTGTACAAATTGTTCATTGTGAATTTTGCAAGCCTGAGATTCAGGCTTCTTGCTGATATTCTCAACATGTGTCCATACCACCTCCTCAGCCCTGGCCCCCACCCCGCCTCCCACCCTCTGCAGAGGGCCATGGGCGTTTTGGAAGCTGCTTAGTTTCTTCAGAGGCCTTTTGTTTCTCCTTTGCAAGGATTACCTTTGATTAAATTGTTATGTTTTACTTTTGAGTGCCTCCAAGCACTCTTGATCCTCAGGCCATTGAGATAAAACCTTACTTCTTGCCCTCTGCTTGTTACAAATCTAGGGCACACGTTAGACAGGACTTATTCCTTGTTTATTCCCTTCCTTCACTAGTCAGATCACATCCCCCAAGGTTCTCTCTTCTTCCAGTTTGACAACCAGTTTAGGGCACTTGTAAATCTGATTGCACTTGTAAATCTGATTAAAGACAAACGGAACACTTGTCTTTCACTGTCTTCCTGCCTTTGGGGAGGAGGGGAACTAAAGAGGGCAAAGAGGCTTTGATTGTTTCATTTAAAAAAAAATCTGTTCGAAGTCACTTGAGATCTAAACTCAATTAATAAGGTCACCAGCATAAGAGTGACCTGCCTGCTTTGCTCAATATCAGGGAAGAAGAGTATGACCTTGCCTCCACGGGGTGGATTTGGAGGCTGTTAGAAGAAAGTAAAGGCAAATTTACCAATTATAGAATATTTAGGAAGTCCCTAAATTAGAGCGGGAAAAGAGCAGCAAAGAAGCAGCTTTGGGTTTAATTAATTTTTGAGTAAGTTATATGTACATATAAAATTTGAAATGTGCATCAAGCAGAGTGTATAGTGAAAGAATTAAGTTTCCTTTCACCCCTTTCTGTCTCAGAAACAATGGCTATTATTATTTTCTTGTGTATCCTTCTAGAGCTATTCTGTGAACATACAAACAAATATATATACATATACTTAACACAAACAGCATCTTGTGCAGGCTTTGGAACCTGAGGATCCTTTCAAATCAGCAGGTACAGATCTGCCTCCCTATTACTAACTGCTGAATAAAATTCTGTTGTATGATGTGCAACAATCTATTTGCTCTTCCTTCTGTTGTTTCCAATTTTATTATTATAAACATCATTGCAGTGAATAATCTTGAATGTATACCAGTTTGCAGATGTTAGAATAGACTATAGGGTATATTTCTAGCCTAGCCACTGCTCAACCAAAGGGTAACACCTTTTCCTTTTGATAGTTTGGCCAAATTTTCTCCCAAGGAGATTGTACAATGCCTGTGTGCAATCCTCCCACAAGAAATATGTGAACCTATTTCCATAAACCCTCACCAGCAGTGTCTTATCAAACTAGAACTATATATTATATACATATATATTATATATTTTAATAGACAGCATATAAAGAAATATACACAAATAAGCGTGCCATTCGATGAGTTATAGCAAAGAGAGCACTCGTGTATAATTACCACACAGACCAAGAATTAGAACATGACCAGCACCCCCAGTAATCCCTCCTCATGCTTCCCCCCTAGGTGTATATATTTTTGAAGAAGAATAAGGAGAGTTCAAACCTCCCATTCGCTTTTAATTAAAATTGGATCAGCAAAAATGTAAAAACTCTCCATCTTCAATGCGAAACAAACATTAATTGAGATGCAATCTCATTATGTGCAAGGCTCTGTGCTGAGAATAGAACAACAATAGGAGAGAAAAGACAACACTGTCTGTGCACTCAAGAAGACCACAATTTTGTTGAGAGAAGACAGTTGCACAGCCAACTGTTTTACAAAGCAGAACAAAGGAAACACCAGATCAGAGTTCAAGCAGTATTCTGTTGGTGTGTCAGGAGAGGAAGGCCCTATATTATAATTGATAAACTGTGTAATCAGCTACTCTAACATACAGCCATTAGCATCATGAGTGCTTAAATCATGTTTATACACATAATAGGATTCACCAGGGACGGAACTGGAATTACCCGGGTGTATCATCTGGTATTTCCAAATCTGTCATTCCTTTTGCATACACTTCTAGCAGAATCAGTTAAAAATGTCTGGGGAGTTCTCGTCGTGGCTCAGCAGTTAGGGAACCCAACTAGCATCCATGAGGACACAGGCTCAATCCCTAACTCAGTGGGTTAGGGATCCAGCATTGCCATGAGCTGCAGTGTAGGTCGAAGATATGGCTGGGATCCCCCATTGCCTTGGCTGTGGCATAGGCTGGAGGCTACAGTTCCGATTGGACCCCTAGCTTGGGAACCTCCATGTGCTGCAGGTGTGGCCCTAAAAAGACAAAAAGACCAACAACAACAAAAAGTCTGGGAAGGAGTTCGCTGTTGGCCTAGCAGTTAAGGATTTAGTATTGTCACTGCTGTGGCTCAGGTTCCATCCCTGTCCTGGAAACTTCCATATGCCACAAGCATGGCCAAAAAAAAAAAAAAAGACTGGAGTATGGAGTATTATAGTTAAGTTGGGCAATCTGATAATTCTTCATCCTTATATTGAAATGTCAACTTTTTAATGTAGTATAAAAATGCAAAAAACCTAAGAAAATAATGCAATGGATTGTCACAAAATGAATACACCCATGGAATATGTCCCCAAATCATGAAACAGAACAAGGCCAGATCCTAAAAGCATTAGTAATCATAATCTACCCCACAACCAAATGGGAAAACATTTCCTGATTTCTAACATCTAGATTAATTTTCCCTGGTTTTGAACCTTATATAAACAGAATCCAGTAATTTAATCCAGTAGTGTAATCATTTATATCTAACCTTTCAAAAAATATTTTGTAAACCATCTTTAATTTTGCTCTTTGATTTACAATTCCAAGTACAATAAAAAGCAAAAGTTCTAGGAACATCAACTTAGGTTTTCATTTTACATACACTACTTTTTCATATTTTCTTAATTCAGTTTCTGTGATTTCTATGATGTCTAGCCTTTTTTACTCAATGTTATGTTCAAGATTTTTATCCAAGTTGCATGGTTATTCCTTTTCATTGGTATATAATAGCATTCCATTTTATTTATGTATGTATTATTTATTTATATACACATGTATATTATAATTTGTTTATATTCTCTTACTGATAGATATTTGGGTTGATTCTGATTTAGAGCTACAACCTAAAATGCTTATGTGATCATTCTAATATGTTTCTTTGGTAAATACAAGCATGTATACTACTATGTATCCCTGTGGGCAGAATTACTGATGTGGTAGGCATTAGATTCAGAAGATGATGTCAAGCAGTTTTCCAAAGCAGCTATATCAGTTTATACTCCCACTGACAGCATATGAGAGGTCTAGCCATTCCATAATCTCACCAACACTTGACATTGTTTGTCTTTTCCATTTTAGTCATTTTGATGAGTATGCAATAATATCACACTATGATTTTAATTTGTGTTTCCTTGAGAAAACTATAAAGTCAATACCTTTCACTTGTTTATTAGCAATTATATATATCCTATTTTGCAAAGGGCCTGTCCATGTGTTTTGCCCATTTTACTACTGGATTGTCTAACTATTTCTTGTTGATTTGTAGAAGTTCTTTATATATTCTGGATATGTCCTAGGAGTCCTTTTGTTGTAGTTGGATATTTATATTTAAAATATTTTTCTTACTCCGTCTTTTAACTCTCTTAACGATGACTTTCTTTCTTTCTTTTTTTTTTTTTAGGGCCACATTCACAACATATGGAAGTTCCCAGGCTAGGGGTCAAATTGGAGCTACAGCTGCCAGCGTATACTACAGCCACAGCAATGCAGGATCCGAGCCACGTCTGCAACCTACACCACGGTCCACCACGAGGCTGGATCCCAAATCCACTGAGCAAGGCCAGGGATCAAACCTGCAACCTCAGGGTTCCTAGTCGGATTTGTTTCCCCTGCGCCATGACAGGAACTCCTTGATGATGACTTTTAATGAACAAAATCCCTAGTACAATTGATGGATTTTTTTCATTAATGGTTAACTTTTTATGTCTTATTTAAGAAATCTGTACTCACCCCAAGATCACAAAGATACTAGCCCATGTTCTCTTCTCAAAGCTTCATTGCTTACCTTCCACATTTAGCTCTGCAGTAGGTTTTTGCGTATGTTGTAGGCTAGTGCTCACAGCCTTTTTGGCTAGATGCTCTCTCCTGATTTAGATCTGGGCTGCTGCATCTCCACAGGGAAGAGTTATGGCTTCCAGGATGGAGCCCCTGTACTGTGTCTTTTCCTCGGCAAGCATCAGCCAAGCTGATGTTCAAGGCTAAAACTGCAACTGTACTTCTCACCTGGAATAAGCTGGGCAGAGAGCCAACCTGCATTACACGTTTTGGAGCATAAACAAAACCCATTCCCCCCGCCCCGCCCCCACCCTCACCCCAAGTGTCTCACTTACTGGTTTCTTGGTTTCCTTGAAATTTCTACTATTTGAAATACTCCTATGGGTTAAAGGCATGACTTGTGTTTGTAACGTACATCCCTTCTAATCCAAAGAGCATTGGAGAGAAGTGGAAGAGAGATGTTTTAAGAATTTTACCCAACTGGTCCCTTTTAAAATGGATGTATTCTTCTTGCAGAGGAAGGAAGAGCTCACTAATACTGTGCCTGTTTTGTACATACTGATTTATTAGCTAATTTAGCTGACACCTAGGATATCAGTTCTGGCGTCTACACCAGATAGAATATACAAGTTTGATAGTGATTTGGAAAGGGAGAATTGGTGGCAATAAGGTTCAGAATGTGGAAAATGGATTGTTTGTAATAGCAAAACCCCGGAAGCAATAAACATATCCATTACTAGAGGAAAAACTGGTAAAATACTTTATGGAATATAATGGAGCACTATAGCCATCTAAAAACAAAACAAAACAAAACAATCGGGAGTTTCCATGGTGGCTCAGCAGGTTAAAAACCCAACATAGTGTCTGTGAGGATGCAGGTTCCATCCCTCACCTCACTCAGTCAGTTAAGGATCCAGTGTCGCCACAAGCTGCAGTGTAGTTGCAGATGCAGCTCAAAACTGGTATTGCCATGGCTGTGGTGTAGGCCAGCAGGGGAGCTGCAGCTCCCATTTGACCTCTGGCCTGGGAACTTCCATACGCCACAAAAATAAGTAAATAAATAAATAAACAAACAAATAAAACAATCAGGGCTTTATGTGCCTAAAAGGAACAAAGTGGACCAAGCAAGATGCAGAACAGAGTGCAGGTGTTAATTCAATGTGGAAAGGGGACTGGGAGGTCTGGATGAATGGGGGGGACGTTAGCATTATTAGTATTTTCACTGCTTATATATTTTTTATTTTATTTTTATTTTTTTTTTTAATTTTTAGGGCTGCACCTAATGCATGTGGAGGTTCCCAGGCTAGGGGTCTGATCAGAGCTACAGCTGCTGGCCTACACCACAGCCACAGCCACAGCAACTCCAGATCCGATCCATGTCTGCCACCTACACCCCAGCTCAAGGCAACGCCGGATCCTTAACCCACTGAGAGAGGCCAGGGATCAAACCCGCAACCTCATGGTTCCTAGTCGGATTTGTTTCCGCTGCACCATGACAGGAACTCCTGCTGCTTATATTTTTAATCATGGGAATGTCTTTATTTGGACTAAAAAGAAAGTATGAGGGCATTTTAAAGACGATGGGGCAACCTGGGTAGAGTACTTGGTGGGACAGGAGGCATGCCAGGGACTAAGAAACCAAGAAAAGAGATGCAAGTCCAAGACATCTTAGAAGAAGAAAAGAAGTTTGAGACAGGCATTCACAAAGGGGAGGGGGGCAGGAACAGCAGATCTCACAGATGATGTGGTTCTGTCTGGTGCTGCCAGATTTAATGTAAGAAAGGGAGCCAGAGCTACCATTTTCCTGGAAATGCAGGGAGACCCTGAAGATGGAGGGGATTTCCAGGGCTGTGTGGTTGCCAGAAACCTGTGAACACACACAACACAACAAAAATGCAGGTGCCCTATAGTGGCCACAGGCTACTGCTCAGCATATTAACAGGTGTCCATTTCGAGAGCCAACTTGCACCTTCAAAAGGAGAAGATTGATGAGACCCTGCTGTACAGCACAGGAAAATCTACTCAATAGTTCATGATAACCTATATGGGCAAAGAGAATGGATATATTTATATATATGACTGATTCACTTTGCTGTACACCTGAAATTAATACATTGTAAGTCAACTATACACCAAACAAATTAAAATTTTTAAAAAGATATATTAAAAAAATGCAGGGCTTGCTTGTGCAATGACCATGATCTCAAGAAAATCTCAGTGGGTTAGCAGTCAGGAGCCCTGCCCTCTGGCTCTAGCCCTGTTTCAAACAGTCAAGGGGACTTGAGTGATTCAATGGACAGCTTTAGATCCTTTTTCCTTCTCTATCAAATGAAGGTGTTGATGAGATGTGGTCTGCCCTTGTCCTACAGCTTATGGTCTCAGCTTCCATGGAAAGACCTCTTTACTGTCCCTAGGACAAACAGATGTCATTACTTAAAAACAACAAGAACACTTGTAAGAGGTTTTTTCTTAGAAAAACTTTGAAGTTGGAAAGCATTGATCTCTTGCCTTTCCCCTCTACCAAAAAAAGAAAGAAAGAAAGAAAGAAACAAATGAAAAAGCAGACAACATAAAATGCAACATTTAACACACACACACACACACACACACACACACACGCATGCATGCACACATGCACGTGTGCACTGACAAGGCTGTAGGAAGCAGACTCACAGTTTCCAAGCTGGCCACATCCAGTCCACCCAGACAGAGGAAATGGGGAGGTGTGAGAAGGGAGGGGCAGGGGAGACCATCCTGGGGAGGTGGGCGGAGGAGGCAGAGGAATGCTGGCTCAGTTTCCAGGTTATTTCATGACAGTGCAAATACATACCGACTTTCTGATGCCAAGAGAAAACCTGTGAAAAGAAGCAAACAGCCAGTTCCTCCATCTGAGTATGATTATATTTGTATTTGGGTGTTTCTTAGTGGAAGTTAAGGAGGCAGGGACTGGGAGATTTGAAGGTATCGTCTAATGTCACTAAGTGGGAGGTGTCAAGGAGGTGAAAATAGCTGAGCAAGGGGAGACTGGGTTTATACTCAGCCCCAGGGAGGCGAGGTGTGAGAAGGAAAAGTTGAAGCAGAAGAAGTTGTGTGGTCTATAAGGACGACAGTTATGATGGGAAGAAGGAGGAATAGTATAGCTTCAAAGGAAATGCCCAAAGGTGAGAGGGGATGGCCTAGATCCAGGTTTTGAAGTTAATTGTCAATATAAAGAAAGATCAACAGTGAAGGATGAGGGAGACATTGGCCTAGGCTTCCTCCCTGTATGATGGGATGACCACCTACTTTAAAGGCTGTGCCCATCAGATGGGGTAACCCAGGGCACTGGCCATACTCTACCCTTGACATTCACTGAATATTGGCCTTATTCCATTCCATCCCTCTCGTGTTTATCACGGAGACAGGCTAAATCCTCTCTGGAGTTAAAGTCCAGAAGCACTAGTGGATTATTGCTGGGATGGCAAAGAAGACTTGAGGCCAAAGATAAAGCTTTGCTCCAGACACTTTCAATGTAAACTGGAAACAATGGAAAATCAAGGTTTGAATTTGGGGACAATGAAAGATATCTCCCAGAAGATAATGATATACTCCTTAGGGATTCTTCCTGGAAAGAATCAAAATACTGAGCCATCAAAATAAATAAAGATACACGCAGTTTACACCTACAACTGGTAGGACACCAATTCTCACTGCTCCTGGGAACATCCAGCCCATTCATATTTTCTTTTAGCTTTAGCACCTCTTAATTGATCCAGTATGTGTGCTTTCCATGTTCCCTGTTTCCTTCTCTGTTTATTACTTATTATATGTCCCTGGATGAGTCACAGTGGCTGCCTGACTTTTGTTTCCTGGGCTGAACTGGATGGAGTACAAGATCCTTCCCAGCTCAGACATTCTTGCATCCATGTTTGGACATGGTGGCCCCAGGCACATCCTCCTCAATGATGTCCAGATCCCAGCGGTTTATCCTGGGAAATGCTACTGTGACTCTGGTATCTGAGCCAAAGGAATAGATACAGAGTGGTTGCTGAGTCCAGATGGTGGAAAAACCCAAGAAGCAGAGAATATGAAGATGCTGATATGCCTGAAGAAGGCAGTCCAGAAAGCATTTGTGTGGTGAAGAGAAGGGAGGGCTTTAACTGCTCTTTGGTCTCAGGCTCTATTATGATCAGAAGTTTAGTTGAAACAAAAATAATAACAACACACAATATGAGCTATTCACTTTCACCAGGGGTGACCAGCAGACTATAGCAATAGAATGACCTTGTTCTGAATATGTAAGAAAGTGTCCCTGTGGATCCCCACCTACGCAGGTGCACACCTGGGCTTTCTCAATCAGTAGAGAAATTGTGGAAGGAAATTAGGATAAAGCAGAAACCCTGAAGTCAAGGAAACAAATTGGGAGAAATGAAGAGAAGTGGAAAGTACGGAGAACAGGAAGAACATTCTCACCTATGTTCCAAACGTCCACAAAATTTGCTCACAGGTTAGATAACACCATTTCAAATTCCAACATTTTAACAAGTCAAGAAGATAAACAAAATTGCCAGTTCAAATAGGTAGCTCTTTATAGGTGCACTCAGGTTTAAGAAATCTGAATACATGTAAAATATTCATTGGGGCGGGGAGTTCCCACTGTGGCTCAGCAGGTAAAGAACCCGATGAGTATCCATGAGGATGCAGGTTCAGAACCTGGGTTCAGTGGGTTAAGGATCTGGACTTGCCATGAGTTGTGGCGTAGGTTGCAGATATGGCTCAGATCCTGTGTTGCTGTGGCTGTGGTGTAGGTGTAGGCTGGCAGCTCTAGCTCTGATTCAACCCCTAGCCTGAGAACTTCTATATGCCACAAGTGTGGCCCTATAAAGAAAAAGAAGAAAAAAAAGATTTGTTTGAGGGGATGATTGGAATTTTTTTTCACGATTAAAAAAAAAATTTAGAAAGTAGTCACTACAGGGAGATTTTCCCAAATGTTTTAATGGAGAATAGAGTAGATAATTAAGCTAAAGTGTTAGCTTCAATTTCAGTTTATATGTGTTCAAATATAAAAATATAGCGTTTTCTACAGTGAAAAAGTAGAACATATGTATCAAAATTGAGATTCCATTTAAAATTTCTAAATGCAAGTATTATAATATTAGAAGAAAAGAATTATGCTTAGAAAAAATATCCTTCTTGAAATATTCATCTTCCTCACTCACATTTTCATGGGAAGCAAAACCACTTGTTCCTTAATGGACAGCAGAAATGTTCTAAAATTCTCTTATCTTTCAGGCACCCCAAACACAATCCCCTCTTCCTACAATACTTGCTTAGTCTACAGAGTGAACTTAATAACAAGTTATCTCAAAGACTCCTGGCTGGGATGTTTAAAGAAATGGGAATCAACTTTTGAAAACCCTAATACATCTATACATCTGTCTATTGGATCAGATTCATGACTAAACAACACTTGAAGACGTTTAGCCAGATTTGAAGGTTAGGTAAGCAGGGGATGGGAGGGAGAAGATGTAATGGTATTTTATCCTCAAATATCCAATTAATTCAACTATAATATAATATTAGTTTTAAAAATAAATATGTATAAAGGAAAGTTTGTAAGCTGCACATTTCCAAAATTTGATTCTCATATGTGACTGATACTCAGAATGTGAGAGCTTCCAAATTTATTATTGAGTTTATTTTATACTATATATATATTTTATGTATGTATGTATTTATTTATTTATTTACTTTTTAGGGCTATACCTGCGGCATATGGAGGTTCCCAGGTTAGGGGTCAGATCGGAGCTACAGCTGCCGGCCTACGCCACAGCCACAGTAATGCAGGCTCTGAGTCACGTCTGCAACCTACACTACAGCTCACGGCAATGCCAGATCCTTAACCCACTGAGCGAGGCAAGGGATTGAACCCTAAACCTCAAGATTCCTAATCGGATTTGTTTCTGCTGTGCCACAATGGGAACTCTATTTTATGTTATATTTTTATTTATAGTAAATTAATATGACTATGGGTAGCATTTTGAATTTCCTTTTAAGTTAACACTCTCTCCGTACTCCTCAAATCTTTGATTTGATCACATATTTAGTCTGTTTAGAATTACTCTTAACATAGTTTATATATTTCCAAGCAACAATTAGCCTAAAGCACTACTATCAAAATAAAACTAGATAGTTTAAAAGCTGATGTCAGCAAAATCATTCTCCTTAAATCTTGCAAAAAAAAATTTTACAGATGTCAGTTTTTTAAACTATCACATCACAAGCAAAAGGGTTTATTAATCAAGAGGGGTATTGAGTGGAGAAAAATAAGCAGCCACTTTTGAGGCCAGCAAGAGTATGACATTAGCAAAATTTCTCTTAGACATATCAGGCCAAGGACGAGACTGGGAACCCCATGCGCAGCTATGGAGCCCACTAGCCTGGCAGCTATAGAGCTTCTTGCCTTCCTGTTCATCCCTTACCCCAGAGGACCACGAAAGTGAAAGCAAGAGGATGGACTGGAAGTGAGCTGGCCAAAGGAGAGTGGCTGTGTGAATTGTCAAGCCTCCTAGTGTATGATATTAAAGAGTTTGCCATAAATTATTATACCGATTTTAAAAAAATATTTCCAGGCAAGGTGTAAGTGAGATATTAATAAAGTTTTTCCTTTCTGAGGGGATATTTGCATTTTCACGGACAATCAAAGCAAGGAATGAACTAAATGGCCTAAGATGCAAATGCATAGCTCTTGACCAGTGGTCCATACTTTGTTACACATTAGAATATGGCAAAGAATGTCATAAAATACCAATGGTTCAATTTTTATTCGTCAGGGGTGAAGCCTCAACTCTGGGATTTTTAAAAGCTCCCCAAGTGATTTTAATGTGCGATCAAAGCTGGGAATCATTGATTTAGGATCATCGATCTGTGTCCCAAAGGCTGACGGTGAAAACTTATGAGCACTGGAGGGCAGCTGGTGGCGGGGGGCGGGGGGAGATGCTGCAGATAGGATTTCTTCATCTGATGAGGGGCTGGCCTGAAGCAGCACTTGTCAGACCTGGGGGTGTGGGATGGAAATGATATGAAATTGGATTGTGATAATCATTGTACAACTATAAATGTAATAAATTCTTTGAGTAATTTAAAAAAAGATGCATGCTTATCTCTTGGGATCTTGTTAGAAGGAAGATTCTGATTCAGTAGATCTGAATGGCTCCTGAGATTCTGCATTTCTAACAAGTTCTCAGGTTGGTACCTGTGCCTTGACTCTTGAGTGACAAAGGTCTAGATGACCTTGAAGATCCCTGCTCATGCTAAGATTCTATGATTCTCTAAATTGAGAGCATAAAGGCTGGAGGAGCTATTCTTCCAGGGAGAGTATGCAGGCTCGAACTTGCAGGATCCCACTTCCCGAGCCATGACCTGATGGTGAACAAATTTGCCAATGAGCATAAGTCCTTTGACATACAGTTGGAGGAGTCAGGTTGATCCAGATGCAGTGGAGAGGTGCATGAGCTAAGGAAACATTTCAGAGCTCAAAGGGGAACTCAGACCAAAGAACCCAGGAGCCTACTCAAATACTCACCTGAGAAGACCTGCTATAAACTTGGAACTTTTTAGATTCAGAAAGAGTATCCTCACAGAATTCTAGAAATCAGAAATTTTACGAAAAGCCCAATTCCACAATGAATGTAATGATTTTCAGAGTTTTCTAGTATTCTTAAGAGTTGTTTAGAGCAACAGGGTTTTTTGTGTTTTTGGTAGTTTTTTTTTCCTATTTATGACCCCACCTGTGGCATGTGGAGGTTCCCAGGCTAGGGGTCGAATGGGAGGCGCAACTGCAGGCCTACACCACAGTCACAGCAATGCTGGATCCAATCCTCATCTGTGACCTATGCCACAACTTTTGGCAATGCAAAATCCTTAACCCACTGAGTGAAGAAAGGGATCGAATCTGCATCCTCATGGATACTAGTCAGGTTCTTAACCCACTGAACTGCAATGGGAACTCACCATTTGCCTTTTTTGATTTGAATTCTCTCATGAGAGTATGGTGGGGTTTTTCAGAGGCTGCATGTCACATTATAACACCACAGACTGAACTCAGAAGCAGATGTGAGCATGCAACCCTCTTCTATTAAATTGGATGTTAAAGAGATTTGCAGAAATGTGCAACAAGGCCATTCTTCTCACTGATTTTTCAAATTTTTTATTTATTTTTAATTCTTTTTAGCAAAGTATAGTTGATTTAAAATGTTGTGCTAACTTTTATTTTGAAAAATAGTCATTTTTAATTAAAATGTCATTTATATTAATGTGTAATGTTTCAATATTTTTAAAATATTTTTTTAATTTCTTAGTTTTAATTTTTATTACAGTGAATATTAAAAGGTATAACCCATGTAAACAAAAGTTCCCTGGTGTCTTCAATAATATTTAATGGTGTAAAAGGGCCCTAAGACCAAAAAAAAAAAAAAAAATCTTCAAATCACTAGTCTAGGTTCTGTTTCTCAAAGTGTGGTCCACGGACCAGCAGCATTGGCTGGGACCCTGTTGGGAAGGCAGAATCTTGGTGCTGCTTCACACCTATGGAATCAGAATCTGCATTTTCACAAGGTCCCCAGGTGACTCCTGGGCACAATTATCTAAGAAGCACTGAACTATCATTTTTATTTAGTTAGTTGATCCACATCTCAATATAGCACAATGATTACAAACATGGATTCTTTTTTATTTAGTTTTTTATTTTTTTGCTTTTTAGGGCCACACCTGTGGCATATGGAGGTTCCCAGGCTAGGGACCAAATCAAAACTACAGCTGCCTGCCTATACCACAGCCACAGCAGCAGAGGATCTAAGCCATGCCTGCGACCTACACCACAGTTCACAGCAATGCCGGAACCATAATCCACTGATCGAGGCCAGGGATCGAACCTGCATCCCCATGGACACTAGTCGGATTAGTTTCCACTGTGCCATAAGGGGAACTCCACAAACATGAATTCTTTGAATCCATCTCAACCTCTCCCTAGCTAGGTGAAGTCTGACAAATTACATCCGCTCAGTTTCCCAATTTGTAAGCAGGGGAAATAACAGTACCTAACTCATAGAGTTTTTAAGGACATACATGAATTAATATATGTAAAATGTGAATAATGCCTTACCTGTAATAAGAACTCAGTAAATACTGGTGCTCAGTAAAGAGCCGTTAAGTTCTGGTTGCAATTCCTACTTCAGAGAGAGTTCAGATCCGTGAGGAGATGGGATCCCAACAACTTCCATTCAATAAAGCTGCCCAGAAGACTCCCTGTGTGTTTGAAAAGGCAGAAACAGCAGGTACAAAGGTGGAGAATCCTGGGAGAGCATGACATGATGAAGGAACTACCGTTTTCTTCACCACAAGCCTTTGAGCTTCACAGACGAGGCTGAGGCACAGAGAGTTTAAGTAACTGGCCCAAGGTCACAGAGCTAGTAGGAGGTAGTCAGGATCCAAAGAAAGGGGGGTGGCTCTCAAGTCTGAGCACTTAACTTTTCCACTGCATGAAGCAGCCTTGATACCAACATTTGTTTTTAATGGCCGCACCCCCAGCATATGGAAATTTCCCAGCCAGGGATTGAATCTAAGCCACAGCTGAAACAATGCCTTTAACCCACTGTTCTGGGCTGGGGATCAAACCCGCACCTCCACAGTAACTCAAAGTGCTGCATTTGGACTTATTTTTTCTTTTTATGGCTGCACCTGTGTCATACGGAAGTTCCCAAGCCAGGGGTCAAATCAATCGGGGCTGCAGCTGAGGGCTACACCACAGCCGTGGCAACATGGGATCCAAGCTGCATCTGTGACCTATGTTGCAGCTTGCGGCAATGCTGGATCCTTGACCCACTGAGTGAGGCCAGGGATCAAACCCACATTCTCACGGACACTATGTCCGATTCTTAACCCACTGTGCCACAACGGAACTCCATTACCAACATTTTAAAATTTATTTGTTGTAATTTGTTTTCTGGGGAACAAGTGACCTATGCTTGCAGTTGTCCAAAGTTCTCTATTTGGCAGGTACTGTGTTCTATAAGCCTCGAAAAATCAAAACTGAATAATGTTGCTGTTCAAATCCAGATGGGGTCAGATTGTGAAGGGTTTACTTGCCAGGCAAAGGAATTCAGTTTTCATCTGGTGAGCCACTGTAGACTCATAACAAGGGGGTGACATTTTATTTTCAAGATGATGAAGATCAGTCAGTTGGATGCTGTGGCAATTATATTCAGCCAAGTGACATCATGATGAAGATATGCTAAGAAGGCAAGAAAAAATACCTCAAAGAGCATGACCATGAGCTTGATCCTGCTAAAAGTACCCCAGAATCCAGAAAAGAAGGACTTCGCCTACAGCCACAGGTTGGGCACTTTTCTAAAAGTAGAACCAGACAGAGGAGGGTTCTTGGCTAAACGCTGTTTGGAGATATGGAATTTAAATTGACCCTTAGGTCCTGAGACCTCTGACAAGCATGTGTACATGTTTTAATCAACAAAAAAATCAGAGGTCAAAACTCTGGATCCCAGGAAAAGGAGCCAAAAATGGGCTGGCTGAGCATGTTCTTGCCTCCTTTCATGAGGAATGAACTTCTCTGGAAGTAGAGCCTCAACAGATGCCTGTCCTGCCTCCTCCACCCTGAACCCCAGCATCCTTCACCTTTCCAAGCAAATTAAACCCCAGCATCCTTCACCTTCCCGAGCAAATTAAAAGGGGCTTTGCTCAAGTAACTTCATTCGTGGCTGGCCAGAGGGAGGGGATTTTCCTTCTGCCTCTGAAAGTGTCCACAAAGGAAGGACCAAATGGCACATTGATGTAGTTAAAGTAAGGAGGGAAAACTCACATAAAAGGCAAAACTATATAGAGAGAAAAACATCAGCAGGTGCCGAGGCTGTGGGGGGAGGGGCTGGCTACAAGAGGCAGGATGCGTTTTGGGGATATGATGGAATTTTTCTGTATCTTGACTACAGTTACCCCATTGTACATGTTTGTTAGCTTTTCTGGAACTGTGTACTATATGCAAATTATAGCTCCAGAAATCTAACTTTAAAAAATTGCATATTATGTCCTTCCCATTTTTAAATTTGTTCTCGCTATATTTCCTTAACATTCTTTCAGAGCAAGCATTTCCTGAGTGCTTCGTATTTGTCAGGCGCAATGCTGAAGTTTCATACGACACTGAACCAATTCAGTGTGCCATGTCCATAAGTCAAAAGATGATCAAGTATCAGCTGTTTCATATGATTTAACCTAACACTTCCTATAACTCTTTAAGGTAGATATGATTATTATCTTCATTTTGAGGTGCAGAATGAGGCTCAGGATGATTAAGTAATTTGCCCCAAAACACAGTGGAGTGAAATTTAAAAAAAATTACAGAATTCCTGTCATTGCATAATGGAAACAAATCCGACTGGGAACCATGAAGTTTAGGGTTCAATCCCTGGCCTCGCTCAGTGGGTTAAGGATCCGGCGTTGCCGTGAGCTGTGGTGTAAGTCACAGACATGGCTCAGATCTGGCATTGCTGTGGCTGTGGGGTAGGCCAGTGGCTACAGCTCCGATTAGACTAGACCCCTAGCCTGGGAACCTCCATATGCTGCGGGTGCAGCTCTAAAAAGCCAAAAAAAAAAAAAAAATTGTGCTTAACAGAGAAAAGTAGTGAAACACGGAGATTCCCAAAGGAAGAAAAAAAGGCAATATCATCACCCAAAGTGATAACGTTTTAGTGTGTTACCAACAAATATTGTTCTAAGCATTCAATAGAAATTATTCTGATGCTTTTTTAATAGCTGAAGAGGAGAGATGCGGGCATTGAATAAATATAGGAGTGCTATAAATGAAGATTTTGTCTTATTTCAGTTTGCCAGGCATTTCGATAACTGAAAAACCGTTTAATGCTATTTTACGCACTAATAGTTTTAATTTTAATCCATCTTTTCTCCTCACTTTCCACCCCTTAATACTAGTCAACTTCACAAATTTAAGGTGGCTATCGATAATTATCATGAGCTTCCAATGCAGTGGTAGCACTTAGAGCCTAAAAATACAGGTGTCCACGTAACTAATTAGCACATCAATTTACCTCCAAGGCCCCCTTATCTTCTCCCTCCTGTGAGTCATTGATAACTTGCTGGCTTGAGATGAATTCACTGTGTCAGGAATAGAGAAAGAGCCTTGTGGAGTTAATTCCTGCTGCCAGAGAAGTTCAATACACCCAAGAGAAGTCTTTGAAAAATCAAAAAAAAACTCTTGAAAAGGTCTTTAAAAGTAGTTTTTTATGTTTGGCCCAACAGAGTAATAATGCTTCTTTAAAGATAGCAGCAATGTGAGCCAATCAATACACTATTAAGACACTGACAGCACCAAGATAGGATTACATGGTGAAGAAATTGTGAAACCTCTAACTTTTTCATTTTCAGCGAGAAGAATGGGGGGAAGTGGCTTTTTAAAATTTATTTTTATCTGAATAGCCTTAGGTCATACAATTTTTTCATTTGAGAGCAGGAAGTTCACGCTCAGTCCACATACAGCCAATAGATCAAGTTGACTTCATATCTTGTTCTTTTCACATGACTTTATCCCCAAGTCTGGCCAGACTTCCTGGTTTGGTGGAAATATGCAACTACTTACCTGCTAAAGACTCCTTATTCCATTCATTGTCTTTATTCCATTATTGAAGCTTGAGGAGCTTAACCAGATGAATTTACAGAGTAATTTGAACTGCACTTGCATGTTAACTCCAGCTCTGAAACTCCTTCTAAATAGAAGTCAGTGGTCTAGGAGAGATTGTTAAGGCTGGACGGATCTGTAGTAGTCATTGTATTCCACCCCTAACTTCACAGATAATAAAACAGAGACCCCAGAGCAGTTAATTGACTTAAGACCACACAGACAGACAGATAATATTGAAGTTGAAAATCACCATAAAACCCTGATGCTTAGACTAGATCAGTGACTTTCCACTCCGGGTGTACATTAGTGTCACTTCAGGGAGTTCTAAAACATTCTGACGCCCAAACTGAACCTCAAACTAATTAAAATAGAATCTCTGGAATGGGACCCAGGCATCAGTGTTTTTCAAACTTTCCAGGAGATCCCATGTTCCCTCTCCAAGCACAGAGAACCACTGGGTAGAGCCTCTTGCTACAATGAGTGTCTGCTTTTTAAAAGTCAGCATTTGGCATGTGTGATTTTGAACATACTCCAGGTCAACTTTTGCCCTGTCAACCTTAATGACATGTGGGGGTCAATGCTATTTTACAAATATTTTCAGCTGCTTGTCAGGTACTTGGTAGGATTACACTTCCTGGGCCCAGGGTGACAGCACTGGGGCACGTGACCAGTGCTGGCTGATGAGTGGTGAGCCAACGTTACTCGGTGCTGAAGCACTTAATTGCTTGTTCAAGTCCTTCCGAAGCTCTCGTTCTCCCTGTCACAGTGATCAGTCATATTCCATAGAATGACCGTGACATAATCCTGAGTTCCAGAATGAAGTCAAAACTCACAATGGGTAATATCCCAAGGATGAAAAATAGACCTTGGTTGCCTGAAGCCACTGAGATTTTGAGGTTGTGTGTTACCACAGGTTAACAACCCATCCTGAATGATTCACTACCTAGTCCTAAAACTAGTATTAGGTGAAAAGTAAATTATCATTAAGAGAGAAATTGGTCTTCTCTCCCATAATCAGTATTAAAGATTTCATGTTTTTCTCACTTGTCTATTTAGGCTGGGTCATAAATATTTAATGTCAAACTCAAACTTTTGAAAGACTTGTCTTGTTTCCAACATTGGTACCACTATTTCTACGTATCATCAGAAGTCAACTAGGAGAATCACAAAGAAGATTCCCAGATGTTCGGAAATGAGAAGCTACCTTTGAAAGACTAAAAGTCTTTTCAACACACACAGGGACTTCCCTTAACATGACTGCTATTTTACCATCCACTGTTGGACTCACACCTGAACTCATTTTTTGTCTCTTTACGCTGCTGGTTTTGTTGCTTTAAAATTGTTTTTGAAAGTCCCAATGGGACTCATTGGCTGTTAGAATTCAAATGGTTATGACTTGTCATCCAAGACACTGGCAAATGATCATACTAGGGTCTGGAAAAATGCCCTCTAGCTTCCTTCTTGGGCTCATATCTTAACATTCTTATTCCTGAATATAGTACCTGCCAATTTTTCTTCTTCCCCAGAATTTTTGGTAATGACCTCTGTCCCACTGGAGCCCAAGTAGATGATGGGACTGTCTTGAAGGAGAGGCGCCCCCATCCCCAACTCAAAATCTGCAGACAGAAGAGGCAAAATGCACCAACACCACTTATGGGCTTAAATCCAACCAAGAAGATTCCACAGGATGGGGAGGAATAGATGATGGGGAACTGAGAGTCAGAGTCACAGGTAAGAGTGATGGAGAAAAAGCTGAAGAGAAGCCACACCAACTCTCATAACCCCCAGGCAATCAATAATAAATGAATTTAACATGCAGTCCGGCACAGCTGGGAGAACAACCCAGCATTGTAGGGCGAGGTGGGTGAACCCACTGACCCAATAATGAGCTTCTTCCTCTTCCATGTCTGAGTCTGTGATAGCCCTGGAGCCTTGTTTCACTGTGCTACAGTTACAGCCTTCTAAGTCAGGGTGGTCCTTTAAAGACTTCTTTGACTCTGTAGGGGCTCATTTTATGTAGCTGATGAAACAGATCCATTTTTAAGCATTTACCTTCCTTCCTTCGATTCTTCTGGGAAATTTCTCCCCACCCCTCGTAACCCATCCTACAACCCAATGGTGGCTCTACAACTTCAAGAATAAAATAATGTGGAGAGAGGAGGTAGTCAGTTTGCAAAGTGGTCAAGAAGTTTCTAAGAATGTTACTTTCTTTTCTGAAGATGGAATATATTTCCATGGGCTGAAGTTAGAATCTGCCGTTTGCTCCCCCCAAAATGATCAATTGATTGTTGTTCCTGGGAAGTTACCATGGTGTCGAGAAAAAACAATAAGATCTGGAAAATGAAAAACCTGAGATTCAAGCTTCACTCTAACACCCATAAGTTCAGTAACTGAGAAAAGTAGATGTGTTTTCAGACCTTAGGTGTTTAATTTTGTAAAATGGGGTAGTAACAAGCCTTCTCTATCTTAGCTATTGTACTGGGATCCAATCAGATAACATATTTTTCAAACTCTGGGCATAACATTATCAGTAAGAGAGTATCTGTATATTTAATCATAATCATTAACAGAAATGAGATTTGAGAAGCAATAAAAAAAGTTTTGTGATGACTGCAACTTATGAAATTTCCAAATTGACAATATTCTAGAAATATGTGTTAGTTTTGATAAATACTCTGAGTCTACTATTGCCTTGTAGAACATAACATTTTGAGGGTTTCATCTCATATCTAATAAGAAGGCTGCACTCCAGAGGCAGTGCTGTAAGCATTTCAGCTATATTTATCTCTAATTCATACCAGAGGTTATCCTAATTAGCAAGGTGGGTTTCCATTGCTGAATATAGTGGTGCTTAATATATGTGAGTTTGGGAGTTCTTGTCGTGGCTCAGTGGTTAACAAAGCCGACTAGGAACCATGAGGTTGAGGTTGTGGGTTCGATCCCTGGCCTTGCTCAGTGGGTTAGGGATCCAGCATTGCTGTGAGCTGTGGTATAGGTTGCAGACACGGCTCCGATCCCACGTTGCTGTGGCTCTGGCGTAGGCCAGCAGCTACGGCTGATTCAACCCCTAGCCTGGGAACTTCCATATGCCATGGGAGTAGCCCAAGAAATGGCAAAAAAGACAAAATATATATATATATGTGTGTGTGTGTGTGTGTGTGTGTGTGTGAGTGAGTTTGCTAGTGCAGGGGTCAGAAAACAGAAAACTATATTTATTTTGGCAAGGGTCAGATGGTAAAATATTTTTGGATTTGCTGGCAGACAATCTCTGTCACGATCACTCGACTCTGCCATTGTAGCACAAAATCAGTCATAAACATACTCAGTGAATTGGCTTGGCTGTGTACCAATAAAACTTTATTTACGAAAACAGGCACAGACCAGATTTGACCTTTGCACCAAGTTTGCCAGCTGCTAGACTAGAATAATGTAGAAATACTGCCTGTCCTTGAGTGGACAGGGGTTTGTTTTTATTTGCTTTTTTGTTTTTTCTTTTTACAGCCATACCTGTGGCATATGGAAATTCCTGGGCCAGGGGTTGAATCAGAGCTGCAGGTGTGGCCTATGCCACAGCCACAGCAACACTGTATCTGAGCTGCATCTGAAAACTTCTCCACAGCTTGCAGCAACATAAGATCCTTAACCCACTGAGCAAGGTCAGGGATTGAACCTGCATCCTCACAGGGACAAAGTCAGGTCCTTAATGCACTGAGCCACAATGGGAACTCCTGGACAGAGTTTAAGAATGTAAATCTCGGGTTTCCCATTGTGGCTCCATGGGTTAAGAACTCCACGTTGTCTCCATGAGGATAAGGGTTTGATCCCTGGCCTTGCTCAGTGGGTTAAGGATGCAGTGTTGCTGCAAGCTGTGATGCAGATCGAAGATGTGGTTCAGATCTCGACCGGCTGTGGTGTAGGCTGGCAGCTGCAATTCCACTAGGGAATTTCTTTTTTTTTTTTTTTTTGACTTTTTAGGGCTACACCCACGGTATATGGAGATTCCTAGGCTAGGGGTCCAACTGGAGCTACGCTGCCAACCTATGCCACAGCTACAGCAATGCGACCCACACCACAGCTCACAGCAATGCCAGATCCTTAACCCACCGAGCAAGGACAGAGATCAAACCCGCAGCCTCATGGCTCCACTAGGGAATTTCCATATGCCGCAGGTGTGGCCCTAAAAAAAAAAGTGTATATATATTCACACATTAAAATGATTCCTAAGGTCGATTTCCAAAATAGTCCCCAGACCTCTGCTTGCTTGGAAGATTCGGGTTGCCTAATGGCAACTGCAAGGTTAACTGAATTGTGCCTCTAAGATGTTATGGCATTTGCCCCACATGTGCCATTTAAAGAGGGAGTAAATGGAGCACCCCAAAGGGCAAGAACCAGAAGCCACTGAGTGGGGTACTTTGATGCCTGTTTGTCCATAAGTGTTTGTGTGGAAGCAGATTGTGTCTGAGCCTCCTTGCTCTTACTACATGTAGCGTGGTGATGGGCTTGGAGATCTGCAGTCCTCATCTACCTCTGACTGTTGATATACACCTGCTATGAAAAAAAGAAAGCCTGAGAATTCTATGCTGCCACATAGGCTTAGACCAGTTCATGACAGAAGTAGAAATGAGAAGGGAGAAAGAGTCTCACTAAGAAAGGAAAGAACTGATTCTAGAGAAAGGGAAAAAGCAAGCAAAAAACCCCTGCTCCATGAAGTCATGACCACACAGAACCCTGTCCTTCAGAGTCAAAGATGACATTATCTCTGTGAGTCTTTGTAGCTGGAGAGACCACCCCCAGATTTAACAGCCCTTTCAGCTGAGCGTGGGGGGGAGCAATTCTTTGACTGGAGGCAGCAATTTTACAAAGCTTGTTATTGTTGGCAGTTTTGCTGCTTCAAATCTTGGTAAGTGCTTAGAACAATCTCCTCCTTTTGGACACCGGGCAGAATTTCCAACACCTCTTTTATAGGGATTGTAAGGATTAAGTGAAACAAGGTATGTAAGGCCTGGCTCTTAGTCAACACTCTATAAATGCGAGGTGTTTATTATCATCTCCCAAGTTTAACGTGGCTTCTGTCCCACGGGGATTCCCCCCTTCTTTTTTTAGCATCTGCTCCCCCCCTTGGGCTTTTATTGACAAAATTCCACAATTTGAGGCCAAAAAGGGGCATTCAAGATCATCTACTTCAACTTCCTCATTTAAATTTGCAAAGATCCACGAGAAAGTTTGAGGAATTTCGTCCCTATCTGTGTATTTCCATGTGGAGACATACACTACATCAATACATAAAACGGGCTTTAGAAATGTGCAGCCAAAAACACATATGTTAATTTATCCCAAGCAAAAACATAGGTCAAAAAATAGGTAAAATACAAAAAAGTAAAAGACGGAATAATTTTGTCAATAGTTCAGGTCACTGTAATATAAATATTTCAAATAAAAGTAATCTTTTTCTTCCTCTAGGGTTTGGGGAACCCATCCACTTCACGAAATATTTTCTGAAAGCACTCTGAAAAGCTCATTCATTCTTTCATTCATTTATGTAATCAACAGATTTTCACAAAATATCTACATGGTGAAGTTTTCCTCCTAAGGAATGGTTAGGGCTAATAATTATAAGTGTATAACTCTTAAATCTCTATCTTTAGCCTTAATTAGCCTCTCTCTTTGCATTTTCATTTCCTTCCTCAGTGGAGTAGAGATGGCCTGAACTTTGTTCATTCAATGCATAGTCATTGGGCACCTATTCAGTGTCGGCTGCAGTTCTCATCATAGGGGACACAGCAGTGCACAAGCCAGATGCAGTCCTGGCTCATACGGAGTTGATGTCCTGGTGAACTTTCTGAAGTTAGGATTCCTTTGTGCCTAAACAGATTGAAACGTAGATTCATTCAGATTCCATAATTTTTACTAAGTTCAAACAGTTTTCTAAGCATTTTCACCTGTATTCTTTTTCTATCCCCCACAGCAACCTTGTGAAGAAAGCATTGCTATTTTTTTTTTAAAGGGCTGCACCCCATGGCATATGGAAATTCTCAGGCTAGGGGTGGAACTGGAGCTAAACCTGCTGGCCTACACCACAGCCACAGCAACACGGGATCTGATCCTCATCTGTGACCTATACCACAGGTCACGGCAACGCTGGATCCTTAACTCACTGATCAAGGTCAGGGATTGAACCCACATCCTCATGGATACTAATTGGGATCCTTGCTACTGAGCCACAGTGGGAACTCCAGAGTATTGCCATTGCTATCTTAATTTGTCCAAGACCACACAGCTCTAGTGTTTGAACCAGAATGCAAATCCAGGTGTTCTAACCCCAAGCTCCATGTTTATTCTCTTTCTCTCTCTCTCACCTCTTCTCCACAACTGCACCATGATCTTTCCCAGGCAGCTGCCCCTCCCTAACTCATGCATTTCCTTCATCTTTAGCCAGGAGGTCTTAATTCTACATGTCACTAGCCCCTTCATCTCTCTTCTCTCTTACCTCCCACCCCAAGCCCCTAGATATCTCTGTGTCTTGCAAATTCATTTTCATTGACCGTTGTTAGGTCTAGGCTCTTGTATCTACTTAGCCATTCCACTAGACTCAGAGAGGCCAAGCACCTTACTGGCTCCTTACATCATGGGAATTCTTTGGGAGAATTCCTTCTAAGTGGAAGGGTCCAACATTGGTGATTTTAAAGGACAAATCGTTGTCCTTTACGGTGTCTCTCTGAATAAAAATCCTCATATCTTCCACTCCTTGGTATTTGGTTAACAGACAGGCACTCATATGTGCAAAATGTCATGACTGGGCAAATATACTCATTGCAATATTATAATAGCAAAAGACTGAAAACCACGTAAACATCTGCTGGTAGGAATTCATTAAGCAGAGCATGGTACATCCCTAAAATGGAATACTATACAGAACGGGAAAAAGTTCTTCATGTATTAATATGGAAAGCTCTTCTAGATGATATTGTTAGGTTAAAAAGGAAAGATTCCAAGAAAGTATTTAAGTATACCACATTTGTGTGGAAAAATAAATCTATGCAAGTTTATTTAAATATAGATAGAATACTTTTGAAAAGATATAAAGAAATGGGTAATAGTGATAGTTTTTAGAGAAACTAGGTTACTAGAAGGCAAGGGAGAGGGAAGGACTTGTTTTTTCACTAGATGACCTTTAATGTTTTTTGGATACTGTATGTATTATATTATCTACTCCAACAATAAATTCAATTTATTGTCCAAGTGTGTCAAACACTTCCTTGAAGCTTAACTGTTGGGAACCTAGGAATGTAGTTATCGTATTTTGTTTGCCCATATGCCTGTGTAAATGGCTAAAAGTCCAAATGATAATTGATGCATTAACTACTGACAAGTATATTGAGGTTAAAAAAGAATTGCACATATTACAGAGGTGATTTTGGTTTGAATTTCTTTAATCATCAAACTCATGAAGCTTATAAACCCATTGTTATCCAACAATGTACAAGTAAATACTCAGAGCATCATTAGGAGCCCATTAAAATAGATCGTGGAAAAACATTCTGTTAAATCAGGAAAAGAAAAGGAAAGGAAAAGCCATTTTCAGCTAAACTCATAACAAGAAGCACATGCTTGGCCTCTGATAATCACAATCTCTTAACTCATTAAATTACCAAATTTGATGACCACATCAGAATTTTTTGGTTTTAAGACCAACTTAAAACACAAATACTTTTTTTTTTTTTTAAAGTAATGGCTTCTGCAGTGAAAGAAATACCAATTTTGAAAGGAACATGACCGAGTGCTATGGAGGGCTCCATGACTCACTGCATTAAGCCTCCTGGTTAAAAAGCTGGTCAGCTGTTTTTTTCACACAGCTGTGGTGTGTGTAGGCAGATGCTACTTCCTGCCACTTTCATGAGCAACCACAGCAGCCACACTGTGCCCCTTCCTAGGCTAAACTTGGATACAGCCAAGGAAGAACTCAGTCTGAGGATGTTGGGGAGTGAGGTGCTTTCATTCTGCTTCATCCCAGGGCCTCTCGTGGAGCATCGCAAAGGTCAGAGGTCAAAGATCAGCAGTGGGATGTCTGCCAGTGAGACTTGGCAAGCCAAGTTTCAGAATAACATCAACACAAATGTTAACTTCCTCCTTCCTTACCTTCCTATGAGAGTGAATTAGTAGTAGATTAACAACAGTTTATTTCCCTCTCGCCTCATGGGTTAATGTGAATTGGGAGAATGAGCAAGGGAGGAGGGAGAGAGGAGGGGTCTCTTCCAAACAGTCATTCAGGACCCCAGGATCCTTCTATCTGGTGGTCCCACCACCCCCAAGGCAGGAACTCGGACTTTTCTGTGTCATGGATCCACTTGGCAGTCTGGTGAAGCTTAAGGACCAATCCCAAAATAATATCTAAAAAGTTTTCCTTTTTATTAAAAGATAATTGATTTATAGTGTTGCGTCAATTTCTGCTGCACAGCAAAGTGACCTAGCCATACATATCTACACATTCGTTTTCTCATATTATCTTTCATCATGTTCTATCACAAGAGATTGGATATCGTTCCCTGTGCTATACAGGAGGACCTCATTGCTTATCCATTCTAAATGGAATAGTTTGCATCTACTAACCCCAAACTCCCAGTCCATCCCACTCTCTCCGCCATCCCCCTTGGTAATCACAAATCTGGTCTCTAAGTGTGTGAGTCTGTTTCTGATCTGAAAGATAGGTTAATTTGGGCCGTATTTTTTATTTTTATTTTTTGTCTCCTGTTGCATAAGGAAGTTGCCAGGCCAAGGGTCCAATCAGAGCTGTAGCTGCCAGCCTACACCACAGCCACAGCAGCGTGGGATCTGAGCCACGTCTGCAACCTACACCACAGCTCACGGCAACACCAGATCCTCAACACACTGAGCAAGGCCAGGGATTGAACCCAAGTCCTCATGGATACTAGTCAGGTTCGTTAACCACTGAGCCATGACGGGAACTCCTCATTCTCTTTTATGGCTGAGTAGTATTCCATTGTGTATGCATGCAACATCTTCTTAATCCATTCATCTGTTGATGGACATTCAGGTTGTTTCCATGTCTTGGCTACCAGAATAATATTTTTAAGATCATATTTTTAAATACGTACAATGAATGACTTGAGGTTGCAAATCAGTAATATTGAAATATAGTTATCAGAGTATTTGAGAAATGGTGATACATGCATTTGTTATAATAAGAACTGCCATAATGTCACAGTGGTGATGATCACACAGCATTTTGGAATCTCATCACCCACTGTAATGTTATATGAAAATACCTGTCATTTCTACTGGTGACAAAGTCATAGATTCTATTAATTTTACTATGGCTTCATTCATAGTTAAAGAAAATATTAAATTTCAGTTAGCTGGAGAAAATAAAGATGCATATTTTCCCCCCAATTCAACTTCTCAATTCTCCTCAATTTGTCCATAGACCTTTTTGGGGTCTAAGGACTCTAGGTTAAAGTCCCCCATCTTCCTCGGCTCCTTCGCTTCCAGCCAGTGACCAGGAAGGGAGGGACCCTGCAAAGAAGGTTTTATGGACCAGGTTTTGGGGTGGTAGTTAGTGCCAGCAAACATCACTTCTGCCCACGTCCTATTGAACTCAGTCTTGTGACCACACCTCACTGCACAGGAGGCTGAGTCACGCAACCCAGCTGAGTACCCAGGAGGAAAATGAAAATTTTTGGGGGAAAGACCATGCCATCTCTGCCATCGGAGACTTCATGATTGCAGAGAATGGAAGAATGTCCTCAAGTGGTGCTTATCACACACTTCAGAGAGGAAACACTCTTCTATAAACAGCAAGCCTATTTTCTAGATACTTTGATTTTTTTAGGAAAATAATTATATCTATCCATCCATATTTTTTTAGGGCCACACCCATGTCATGTGGAAGTTCCTAGACTAGTGGTTGAATCGGAGCTGCAGCTGCCAACCACGCCACTGCCACAGCAACACCAGATCTGAGCCACATCTGTGACCTACACCACAGTGCACAGCAATGCAGGATCCTTAACTCACTGGGCAAGGGCCTGGGATTGAACTTGCATCCTCACAGATACTAGTGGTGTTTGTTACCCTGAGTCACAGCGGGAACTCCAATATATGAGTGATTTTTTAAAAAGAATTTACCCAATGTTGATAATTTAGATGCCAAGAAGCCAGTGTTTAGAATCTGAACCCCAGGATGAAGTTTCAGCCTTTTGATCCATACTTGTTCACTGTTGTCCTTGGCCCCTCTTTGCATGGCCGAGGTCTCCCTTTGATGCTCCTGCCATGCCCTGCGGTTTGACCTGATGGGCAAGGCCTGATGGTTTCAAAGAAATAACATGTGAGGTCCCAACAGCATGAACCAGTGTTGAGCTGTTTGGGAGACCAAATCTGAAGGTCTCTCTTCTCATTCTCACAATGAAAGAATGTGTGTGTGTGTGTGTGTGTGTGTGTGTGTGTGTGTGTGTGTCATTGACTCTTTTATATTCTGAATGTTTCGTAATTCTCTATAGGCTAATTCATGGACAGAGCATGATTCTGATCTCAGAAATATTTGTGGATACAGCAGGGCCAAGACATCAAGAAGGGGTGTCTGCCTCGGGTGTTAGGATTTCAGTCTCCATTTAGCCAGCATCAAAACCCTGGGGACTTCATTTCACAGTAAATACACTCACTCCATTTCAAGTAGACCCCGAGTCCGGTCCCTTCCTGCTCCCCAGCAGTAATCCCCGTTCCCACGTGCACCAGAGGTAGACTGCTGCACATCAATCCGAGTGTTTGCCTTTCCTGTTTCCAGAGGTGATGCCTCTCCCGTAACCTGACAAATCAGAATTAACAGGGAGTGAGGCAGTGATGGAGCCCCCCACGATGGGGGCCAAGTTCACTGGACAGCACCAGCCCTCAGCCTCATGTGCTATTTGGAGCCATTCAAGTGTCTGCTCTGGCTTCACTTCCAGCCCAGGGCTGAGTTCCTACCTCTTGTGGAATAAGGAAGGCGATAGCGTGACCTCTGGGAAAACCACCTCACTCCATTCCCAGACTAAGGAGAAAGGCAAAAGATTTGGAAATGTATGTGGTGGCTGCTGACCCCATTTATTCTCAGAAAGCATTCAGTTCTCCAGGCCCGTGCTCTTCTGAAACAGTATCGACATCTGCCCAGTACTAATGAGCCCCCGACACGTGGTTTCTGCTGCAGAGTAAAAGAAATCACAGCCTTCATAGCACAAGCATTGATTGATAGGATTATTTATTCCATTGCCATAGTGTGCAGAATAATACAAAAACTGGAGAGGTTTTTTTTTTTCTGTAATTCTTAAACATAAAGTTATTTATTTTTTTAAAAAATTTCTTCAAATTGGAGAACTTTTTTTTTTTTAACTGATTCTTATGGGAGTTGAAATACCCACTTTTACTCAGAATTCATGACAGCAAAACAAACTCCAAGAAAATCTAGATTACACTTAATTTATAGATTTATTTTCTAAATCTATAGGAGATACTGACAATTAGGTTTATTATATATTTAATTTATAATGAAAGATTTATAATAAATGCAATGTATCTTAGATTTCACTTGATTATGATACTATTGATGGTTACTACATTCATAGCCTAAAAATCATTCTACTGACATTTTTTTCAGGAAATCAAGTGGAACTATTTTCTTTTTTCTTTTTTTGCCTTTTTGCCTTTTCTAGGGCCGCTTCCTGTGGCATGTGGAGGTTCCCAGGCTAGGGGTCGAATCAGGGCTGTAGCCACTGGCCTATGCCACAGCCACAGCAACGAGGGATCCGAGCTGTGTCTGCAACCCACACCACAGCTCACAGCAATGCCAGATCCTTAACCCACTGAGCAAGGGCAGGGACCGAACCCGCAACCTCATGGTTCCTAGTCGGATTCGTTAACCACTGCGCCACAATGAGAACTCCCAAGTAGAACTATTTTCTTAATTCTGCTTGAGGTAAGTGATGTTTGCAGACAGGTAGCCTCATTTTCCCTTCAGTCATTAGAAAGCATGGCAGACTTACATTTTAAACATGTATGAAGTGTATACAATAAGCACATACAAAGCATGCTGCACCCAATGCAGACCAGACTGTTCTGGACTTGGCAAAGTTTAGGTCAAGGTCAAATGTGTGTGTTTGGGGCCAGGCAAGGGTGTGTGGGGGGGTGCACAATGCCTTGTTGTGTGTCCACCAGACTGGCTGGCTCTCTCACTAGCTGAAGCAAAGCTGCAGAAGCAGCCAGCACTCAAGTATTCAGGGGCTGATTGTTGAGCTTTTGAATTATCCAAAACCTTCGTACTGTTTTCTTCTTCCCTTCATCAGGATTGCCCCAAGAAGGTGACGCTGTAACCTGAGATTTTATCTCTTTATAAAAGATTTAGTGGGGCAGATATTGGAAACTACTGGGGATGAAGGAGAGAGAGAGAACTGCTAGCTATTTAATACAATTATTTTCATTGAAATTGATTCATCATTATAGTCAGTAAACAAATGTTTTCCATATGTGCAAAATAATTTCCAGTCTACAAAGTACTTTTCTCTTTCCTTCTCTTCCTCTCCCTCCTCCTCCTCCTCTCTTCTTTTTTCTCTTTCTTTCTCCCTCTCTCTCTTCTCCCCCATCCCCACCGGCTTTTTTCTTTTCTTTTTACGGCCGCATCTGTAGCACATGGAAGTTCCCAGGCTAGAGGTCAAATCAGAACTGTAGCTGCCAGCCTACACTACAGCAACACTGGATCTAATCCACATCTGCAACCTATGCCGTAGCTTGCAGCCACACTGAATCCTTAACCCACTGAGCGAGGCCAGGGATTGAACCCATATCCTCATGGAGACTATGTTGGGTTCTTAACCCACTGAGCCACAATGAGAACTTCCTCTGTCCCCTTTTTTTTCCTTGCTGGCCCATGTCCTTCAATATCCCTTTTTCATTTACAAATTATGTATGCTCATACACTCTCTGATTTGATCCTTACACGAAGGCCAGGGTTGGATTTCTTGTGGTGGTGTGTCGGTAGTGAACCTGACTAATATCCATGAGGATGCAGGTTCGATCCCTGGCCTTGCTCAGTGAGTCAGGGATCCGGCATCGCCATGAGCTGTGGGGTAGGTTGCAGACACAGCTCGGATCCCGCATTGCTGTGGCGGTGGCTCTGATTCAACCCCTAGCCTGAGGACTTCCATATGCTGTGGCTGCAGCCCTAAAAAGCCAAAAAAAAAAAAAAAGCCAGTATTTCCTTACTCTAGTAATGAGGAAATGGGGCATCAGAAAGGCTAAGGAACTTGCTCAAGGCTACACAGCTAATAAATAGCAGAAATGAGATCCAAATGCAAGCTTAGTGTGACTCAGATGCTGCCTGCTTCTGTCTGCTACGCAAACTTGCATAGTTCTCAGTGTCAGCTGTTGGCTAATGTGAGGGGACCAGGCGTGGGTTTGTGTTGAGTGAAAAGTTTCTGCAGTAAGGGTAGGTTTTCATTCCACAGCACTCGTCATCCGTGGAGAGTCTGGGAAATAGTCAGAGATCAAGACCTGAGATGAAAAAGCACAGGCAGGCTGTAGGTATTGTTTCCTTTGACCTGGATGGGGAAGGGACAGATGAGGCTGAAATCAACACAGGGAATACATTCTTTGAATTTGACAAATCCTACTGTAAAGGTCACTGTCCTTCCCTTGACCTTTGCAGGTTTCTAGGGCCCCTTACTCCTGATCTTTCAAAGTTTGCAAACTCTACAGCTACTTATTTTATGAACATATGGGTTTTTAAAATATCAACAAGATGAAAAGAGAATAATGAAATGGGACCATATATCAATTACCTAACACGGTGCTGGGCACTTACTAGATGCCCAGTAGAACTGCTGCTCCTAAGGCCATTACCATTACTGTTGTTGTTTTTAGATTTATTCTGCTTTTCTCCTTATTATGAAAAAGCCAAGCTATATTTCTTTCCTTTACTCTGATAACACATGCATAAATGGTTTAACTGAAATTTTATACTTTGTGCTTAAAGATAAGAGCAGTGACTGACAGTGATCACCAAACCAACTTTAATAAAAAGTCCATTTTGGAGTTCTCTTGTGGTGTTGTTATGGTTGCTGGGGTGACTCTTAAGGCATGGGTTTGACCCCTAGCCCAGGAATTTCCGCATGCTGCTGGTGTGGCCAAAAAAAAAAAAAGTCCATTTTGCTCTAGATTATTTTATAATCCCAATGCTTGGACATCCCAACTAGAGTTTCTGCTAAATATGCAAATGGATTGTTAGAGAGATATTATTACAGAGCCATGAACTACACCAAACAACACACTTTCTTTCCTTCCTCCCTTCTCTCTCATTCCTTCCCTCATGTTTTTTCCTCCCCTTCCTCCTCCTTCCATTTTTGCCTTCCCTCACCATGATTTTTCACAGTCTGTCACAGTAAATACCTCGAAAGATAAAACAGAAAGCATCCGTGAGCAGTAATCAGGTTTGTATACAGTGATGTGGTTGATGTTTTGTTTCTCAGTCCTGTAATTGTTGATGACTGGTGACTGTTGTCTCCACTGGGATTTGAGAGTTGAAAGTCTCTACTTCCCCCCACCCCCAACCTCAAATCTTCTCCATGCCTGCATTTCCTCCACTGGGAATTTGTATTGGGAACTGTCTTCTCTTTTCCCAGTACTTCCTTTAAAAAGGCAAAGAGTCCTGGGGAGGGTGACGCTTAAGCCCTTACAGCTCGGTATAGAAAAGTTTATCTGGTGCTTTGTTTGTGACCTGAGTTACTAAGGTACTTTGAGAAGGTGGAACAAAGTTACTAAGGTACTTTGAGGAGGTGGAAGACCAGGTGAAGGACGTGGGGGAGGGAGGATTTCTAAAGATAAGCATTATCTACCTCACCGTTTGTCATCTTTGCTCTGAGCTCTTCAACTCTGCCGTCAAACACGTTGAGTGACGCCAAATGGAACTTCCAACCCTCCCGGACCAGCTGACTTTCACAAACAGGTTTTCCATGGGATGATCAAATAAACAGACAAGTGGGTTTAGAGCAAGGGACTCAGGCCAAGCACGCTCCTCTTCCTACATCAGATCTTCCAGCCTGCAGCCTCTGTGCATGTATGATCTGGGCCCCATCTGGACGGTCCCAAAGGTTTCCCTGTTCCTGTGAAAGACCAGCCCTCGTTTGTTCTCTGAATCTCTCCTCCCTCATCTTCTCAAGGCCCTTGCTTCTGTGGTTCTTTCTTTCCTCCTCTGCATTTCCGCCTATTCATCTACGCTCATCGGCATGCTGTGAGCACACGTAAACGTGCTGACCCCTCCTGGTTCTCCTCTGTCAATGGCATCTCCTTCTCAGCCTCCTTTGCCAGCTTTATCTCCTTTCTCTACAGTTCTCCAGACAGAGACTGTCCAGGGCTTTGCCTCTACCCACCTGGTTTTCCTAACTGCCCTTCTCTCTCTGATCCCATCCAGCCCTGTGGCTTTAAATAACATCAATGTGTTGATGACATCTTTATTTACATTTCTAGCCTCAAGCTTGCTTCTCAAATCCACATGCGTCTCCTTCTTCGGACTTGATCTATCTCCACAGATGACTAATAGTCACTCAAAAGAGGACTATTGATTTCTGCATCTCCTTAGCCCAAAGGTACCTTTCCCTCCAATGTCAGCGTCTCAGTCCATGGCTCTATTTTCCAACAGTGTAGTCAAGTCAAAAAGCTTAAAAGAACCCTGAGAGTTCTCATTGTGGCTCAGCGGGTTATAAACCCAACTAGCATCCATGAGGATGTGGGTTTGATCCCTGGCTTTGCTCAGTGGGTTAAGGATCCGGCATTACCATGAGCTGTGGTATAGGTCAGCTCTAGCATTGCTGTGGCTGAGGTGTAGGCCGTCAGCTGCAGTTCCGATTTGACCCCTAGCCTCAGAATTTCTGCATGCTGCACATGCAGCCCTGAAAAGCAAAAAACAAAACAAAACAAAAAACCTTGATTTTTTTAACCACTTCCCATGACAAAACCACTGGGACATCCTGTCAATTCTCCTTTCAAAGCATATCCCAAATCCATTCACTTTTTTTTTTCTTTTTTAGGGCCGCGCCTGCGGCACATGGAGATTTCTAGGCTAGGGGTCCAGTTGGAACTACAGCTGCCGGCCTACGCCACAGCCATAGCAACTCGGGATCTGAGCCATGTCTGCACCCACACCACAGCTCACGGCAACACCAGATCCTTAATCCACCAAGCAAGGCCAGGGGTCGAACCCACAACCTCACGGTTCCTAGTTGGATTCATTTCCGCCGTGCCACGATGGGAACTCCCATTCACTCATCTTTATCACTACTGTTGCCGCCTTTGTCCACATCACCACAATTTTTTTCCTACAATGACCTCCTACAGGCCTCCCTGATTCCATGTTTTTCTACACAACCATTCTTCATGAACCTGTCAGAATCATCCCTTTAAAACAGATATATCCTGCCTTTTCTCAAAACCCTCCAACAGTTTCCCAGTGCACTTAGAATAAAATCAAGACTCCTTATTATGATGATCAGGCTCACCATAGAAAATCTCTAAGGAGATGTAATTGGAAAACTCCAAAGCTCAGCAGCACAGATATGGATGATAACAAGTTGTTCTAAGGCTGGTCCAGCAAAACTTCTCCATCCCTTAATCCAGCCATGACATCTGGGTGACACGGCTTCCTTAATGGCAGAAAGATTGTCTCATGTTATAGCTGATCTTCCCTGTCATATGGAGGCTGGGTCACAAGCAAGTACGCTGACGAAGGGAGTGCTAGGTAGAAGTGTATTCTTCTTTTGAATGCACTTGAGCTCACAAAGTATCATTTCCACTGAACTCTGTGGATCAGAGAAGCCACAAATTTCTGCCCAGATTCAAGGGGAAGTGAAAAGAGCCCACCTCTCAGTGAAGGAAGTATCCGTCACATTATAAGAAAAATATACGGGAATGGTGTGGACGTCTTTGGGAAAGATAATCTGCTACTTGTGTTGTCATGGTTGTGATTTTATATTGCATTGCCAAGTTTTCTTTTAGTAAAATTGCTCCTGGAATGAACAGTTCTATAGTCTACAGTATACAAAGACTCAGGGGTGCTGCTGTGCCTCCTGAGCAAGTGTGAGAAGCACTGATCTTGTCCAACTCTTTCATTTTGTAGCTGAGGGACCAAAGGACTAAAGAGATGTCTATAATTAGTCTAAAGAGAAAATATTCCTGATCTCTTTCTCACTTTGCCTGATTCTGGAGGACATTCTAGAGCAGGTGGAATTAGAGACTAATTCCAAAGGATGGAAGAGTTGTAGGTGGAATGATTGGGCAAGTAGTTGGGTGCTGATGACAGATGTGATGGACTTTAAGAAAGTTTGGGGCTCTTGGGTTTCCCTTAGATGTGAATCCTAAAGAAGTCTGTCTGGCAGCAGGAAAGAGAGGGAGGGCAGGACATGCAGAATAGGACAGCAGCTAGAAGGGGATGAGGCCAGGCAAGTTTCTCAAAGTGATCCTGGTGAATCAACTGCATCAGAATCAGAATCTCCTGGAGCCTTTGTCGCAATGCACTCCCTGGGTCCCACACCTCCTGTATCAGAATCTCCCATGTTGGGGCCCAAGAATCCAGTTTAGCAGGTTCAGTGGGTACATACACACTCGAATATATGAGAATTATACTGAGACAGATGGTAAGTAAAACTAACTGGTCTATAAAATTGAAACTGGCTCAGAAATATGAAATCAGCAAATGGGTTATGAATATCTGTGAGTTACCTTGACAAAGCTCATCAAATAAAGTGGAAAGATATTCTAGTGATGAAGGCAAAATAAAGATTCAAGTTTCCTTAATATAGAACATAAGTGACTAGTAAAACCTCTAAGAATTCATTTTTTTACCCTCTAAACATTATTCAACAGTATTTTAAGGCTTTTGTCCTGTTCAGCAAGTGAATCTTACCAAAGGAAAGGTAACAGTTTGACATCAAAACACCCCTCCACCTAGTGCTCCATAGAACTCAACGGGAGAGAGAATACATCTTTTTCTGACATTTAACTGATTTGCACATGCAAGTTGGGAAGCATACATTTCCACGGAGGCTGAAGGATGAAAAGCCAGAACACTACACATTGGGGGCACTTGATACAATCTCATTTGTCTTTGTCTCACAACCCATCCATGGTTTCCATTAATATCTTCCCCGCTTCATCTCTGAAATTCTTCATCATCAATGGCTTATTGTAAAGTACTTTCTTCCTTAGCTTCAGGCCATTTTTACCAGCTGGCTCCATATTCCCCTGCCCCCAAACAAGATTCCCCCCCCTTTTTTTTCTTGGCCACTAAAGAATTAGCTTCCTGATGATGTGCAGCCAATTTCAAGGATGTTCAGACTCTCTGGCCAAAGGAATTGACTCCTTGTGTCGTATATGGCTGACAGACACTCTGACCCACCTAGAGTGGACACCCCAGAATGTCAGAGAGACTCCCAGAAAGCTTCTCCCTATGCAACTAAAAATCTCCATGGCAACAGACATCCATCTGCTTAACTTTACCAGATAAGACAGTTTTCTCTTTTGGGACAGTACGGATGCTGGAGCCTTATATTAGATCACACTTTGTATTCTTAACTCAAGTATCTTTTAGGAGAAAAAAAAAAACCTCTTTAACTTTGTTTCTGCAGTCAAAAATTGTTGCTCTTTCTTTACACATCTATGCCTGTCTTTCCACCCCGCCCCTGTCCTCTGCCCCTCTCATTGGTGGGCTGTACACTGGTGGGTTATTAAACAACTTCAACACAGCTGCACTTTGTTTGCTCCATGTCTATGTTTTCAGCTTTCTGAGAGGAGGTATTGTGCTAGGCGGGACTATTTGATTGGAGAATTTTTAGACTGTGGCAAGTAGAAGAGCTATAGAGGATATCTTATGGAGTTAAACTTCAAGGGGAAAAGAAGCCATCATGAATGCACAAAAAAAAAGAGAGAAAAAAATGAAAAAGTTGGCATGGATCAGAAACTTGGGTCATGCTAAAACAAGAGTCAACTCAGATCTTATACTTCGCCATAATGGAATTTTAACTTTGAAATGGAATCCAACTTTTGAACATTTCAGTCTATGAAGAGGTAGAATTGAGAGCGTGAAAAATTTGCTTAGAAACATTCATGAGCATAAGTCAAAGTTTTGATATCAGTGTTTCTTAAAACCCAGTGTCTTCATTTTTTCATAATTCTTTCTGATTTTTTTCATCATGTGGGTTTAGCCAGCAGAATGGCATTTCTTTTTCCAAAGCTCTTTATACAACTTATAGAGCTTGGAAGCCTATGTCTGTTAAGGTTTATGTCAAGGTGGTCCTCAAATTCTCATGTTTCAGTGAAGTACATCTTAGTGGAAGAGAGAGTTGGCATGGACTCAAAGCCTTGCTGAGTAGCAAGGCAATGTAATCTACTGAAGCACTTAGCTGGAACTAAGAGACCAGGGTTTTGAGCTTGACTCTTCCCCTGCCTGCATGACCTTTAGTGAAACTTTTGACTTATGTAGGTATCAACTTTCTCATCTATGAATACGTTGAATGAACGCACATTTCCTTTTACCTCCAAATTTAGAAAGTTACTATCAGGAAACTAAGCGCGGTTTTCCTGCCTCATGGTGCTCCATGAAATCACTGTCAGTGTGAATGAATCAAAAATATTTTGTTCATTTAATTTTTTCATTTATAAGACATCTTTCCTATAAACTATATCCCTATGCACTTTACAGAGCATCTGTAATTATGTGATTCTAGAAACTGAGGAGAAAGGAAGTTGGGGAAAACGTAGGAAGAAATGATGTGAAATGTAGATTTTCCTCATATTTTCATACGTATAATAATATAAAGAAATCCTGTTCCTACTAGAGAATAATGTGAGCTAAAAATTCCACCTTCCCGGGGCTTCAGGCATGATGTGGCTTCCTCCTTTTGCTATGAGATATATTATGAGTTCAAACAACTAAGATGACATCTTGTTAATTTGAAAGTTCACCTGTCAAAATAGATATACTGGATGTTGCAAAGGTTGTCAGCTTAGAAACCTGGGTAGCATTTAGGTCTCTGGATCTCAAATGAGAGCACATCAAAGTAACACTGGTGGGTCAGGGAAACAAATGTCCATAGTAACCTGCCTCAAACCAGAGGTTTACTGGATATCAAAACTGTACTTTTTAGTTCAGCTAATAATGACTAAGGGGTTGGATATACCAAGCACGAATGCTAAAATGACATGACAAACTTTTGGAAGCAAGAAGCTCACATGTCCTGATGGTGCAGATGCCAGAAATACCTTCACTGGAAAAAGATGAATGCATCCCATGCTGTAGCTAATGCTAATGCGCATTCATTCTTAGCATTCTCAATAATTAGTATACATTATTTTAATTATTAATTTAATAATCATTTTAAAATTATAATTACCATATAATCATGTGTATGAATAATTACTGTCATTATTATAAATCAATGTAAATAATTAATAATGAAGTAATAGTGTGTAGTGTGTATTATGTTGCCACCTCTTTTTTCAACACACATCAGTTTTGTTGAAAAGAAATAGCTATTGCTTTCTCTGATTATAAAAGCAATATATACACAAAGTTAAAATTTTTTTAAAGAACACTGGAAGAAATAACATCATTTAGCCCACAAAGCCTTCTCATTCCTCTAAATTCCTGAAGTGTTAACCATATGTACTGCTCATTTGGGTAGCTTGAAATATAGTGTCTTGGCTCTTGAGACTTTTCCCAAAAGGGTCCCCTCCTCTCCGTCTTTGCTCTCCTGCAATTTCCAAAGCCCCTCATCCCATTCTAGTCTGAGACCCACCTTTGCCTCCTCTGCACAACGTTAGTTCAAGGTCATGCTCCATCTTTTCCTACCCCAGTAGCTTCTTGAGAGACCCCATTCCCTCCTGCCTTGACCCTGAAGAAGTGGCCTTGGAAACTTGGCCCATGGCTTGTCAGAGCTTACCAATCTCCCCGGCATCTGGGAGGAGACATGCACACAGGAGGTTAGGGATAAAGATGGTCACCACATTGTACAAGACTCACACTGTGTTGTGTCTGAAGAGCACCCACGCTGCCCTTGACAAGCGTGGATAGTCCTTTGGGAGTCGTGCAACACGGGACCTAGTGGCCAACATTCTCAGAGGAGGATGGTGGGCCAGCCCAGGGTTGGCCCAATGCAAATTGGTCTTGTTGTCAGGGGTTGGGGCAGTGGCTCACACAGTCATGTGGCTCATTGGCTGCTTAGACACCAGGCCCTTTAATGTGGCTGCCATTTGGCTTTGGCTTTGCCGGTCACACAAAAGGCCAGCTACACATTAGGCTCATCTCAAAAGAGTTGCCTGTTCTAGAGCAGTACAAAACCCCTCTGACTTGTAAAAAAAAAGACTCCACCCAATGCCCAAATGTGGTCCAAGTTTACCAATATAAGCCAGAGGACTTTGTATCCATCAGATGTCCCGCACTATAAACTGAAGCATGCAACCTGAAAGAATTCTCACAAAAAATGGGAAGGGAAAAAAATGGCATATGGAGACGATACAACATGCTTACAAGTCAAATATCTGTCGGTATCCCCCCCCCCACCTTTTTTAGTGCTAAGTTGACTCTTTCAAACTGAATTGACAAAAACTACAAAATGCTCAACCTCTCTTTAACTCTCTTAAACTTCAAACTCATACCAGTCCTAGGTCTGACTAACACTTAAAGTTGTGTTTGTTTAGCATTCCTGTCTGTTCCCTCTACATCCTCCTCTTTCTCTTTCAGTCCACCCTCAACCTCAGAGACCTTGAACCCTGTCTGCTTTGGGTTCTCTATTTGCAAGAGATGTCCATTTCAAAATTCTGCACTCCTTTTCAAAATCTGCACTCCTTTTCAAAATCTCTCTTAGCCATCATTCATTTACCTTCCAGGGAATAAAACTTAATGCACATTTTTTTTTGTTTGTTTGTTTGTTTTTACTGTGGTTGCTAATAGCTTAGCTCTCTACCCCTCCTAAAACAACGCACCTGCATGCATTTGCATATGTACCTTCTAATAAGAGCTGGTACTGTCTTACCCAAGGAATGAGCAGTGATAGAATTTTTAAGTGGTCACAGGAGCAGATATTTGGGCATAAGATCACCTGAAACGATAACTGGAAAAACAACAAGGCAATCTGAATTCTACCGTTTTCATTCAAAGAGAACTTGTCCCTTTCCTGTCTCTTGTCCCCCTCCCCTGCACCTCTGTCACTTCTTTTCCACAGCACAGGGAGAAGCCATCTTCCCATGACAAAAACAATAAAGACCCTACCCCTGAGGAGGAAGGAGTTTTGTTTTTAAGACTCAAGAATTTGATGAGAACTTTAATGGCTACATTATGAGTTAGGATAGGCTAGCTGGTACTTCAATAACAAACAGCCCCATATCTCCCTGGCTTAATAAAAACCCCCAAAACAAAAAACGGTGTTCTGCTCTGCATTGCCCACACTCTGAGGCCCCGCTGAAAAACATCCACTTTTTTTTTTTCTTTTTAGGGCCACACTTTTGGCATATGGAAGTCCCCAGGCTAGAGACTGAATCAGAGCTGCAGCCACCAGCCTACACCACAGCCACAGCCACAGCTACAGCCAAGCCATATCCAAGCTGCACTGCAGCTCACGGCAATGCTGGATCCTTAACACACTGATCAAGGCTGGGGATCAAACCTGCATCCTTATGGATACAAGTACATTTCTTAACCCCACTGAGCCACAACAGGAACTCCCAATATCCACTTTTGTCTTTTTTGAGGGCTGCACCCATGTCATATGGAGGTTCCCAGGCTAGGGGTCTAATTGGAACTGTAGCCGCCGGCCTATGCCAGAGCCACAGCAACGAGGGATCCGAGCCGCATCTGTGACCTACACCACAGCTCACGGCAATGCCGGATCTTTAACTCACTGAGCAAGGCCAGGGACCAAACCAGCAACCTCATGGTTCCTAGTCAGGTTCGTTTCCACTGAGTCACAACGGGAACTCCCCAGTATCCACTTCTTGAAAGGTTTCTGTTGACCATGGTAAGAGAAAGATGAGGTTCGAGAATGAAGCAATGTACGCACAGGCTATTAAATTTTGATCAGAAGTTGCATGTGCTCCTTCCTCTAACATTTTATTCACCAAAGCAAGTTCATGGTCACACATATTGCCCAGTGGGTATGGAAATACACTTCTACCATGTGTCTGGGATGATGGAGTCAGAATATTTGCAAAAGTCCAGCAATTAACTCTGAGTATCTAACACAATTATTTTACAGTAAAATGCCAAGAACAGAGCCTGGTATTTAGCAAGAGTTATTATTACTATTAGCATTGTTGTTACCTGTGGGAAAACTGGTCTAGGAACATGAAATGATGACTTAAGATCACACAGCTAATTAGGAACAGAACAGAGATGATGACGCATATTTATTAAATCCAAGATAGGAGTTCTTTTCCCTCAACTCATTTGAATGCCTTAAAAAAGACACCATCCACCACAGTTATTGAACCACCACGTTCAATTAGATGACCAGGAGGTGAGCTTTGTTTTCATGATGGGTTGCCTTCAAGAACTAGGGGCCACAACCTCTTTCTGTAAAGAGTCAGAGAGTATTTTGGGCCACATGGCCTCTGTCACCTGCCATTTTAGCACAAAAGTGGCCACAGACAATATGCAAAAAGAAGGCAGACGCTGTGTTCTGCTAAAACTTTTTTTATGAAGACAGGTGGTGGGCTGGACTTGGCCAGGGAGCTGTAGTCTGTCTACCTTTATTCTTTACTGGAGAAAGACTGGTTAATGGAAAGTCAGGGAAGAATCCATACAAAGAAATTTGGGGCAGGTTACCTCACCTCTCTGTTCCTCGGCTTCCTCTGCAGTACAAAGCCTACCTACCTGTGCAGGTTGGTCAGCGGAGCGCCCTTAGAGGAGGGCCGGGCAGCAGGAAGGCCTCTGCTCACCTGCGCAGAGGTTTACTGCCCCGACTGTGCATCCGCCACTGTCCTCGGTGCTGGAGGCTCCATCTCGAGCACAACAAAGTCCCCCGCTCGCCCGCAATTCCCATTCTGGCCCAGCAAGTCCGAGAAAGAAACAGATATGAAAGATGTCAGCAGGCTGAAGAGGAAAATCAGACAGGACTAAGGGTGGGTGGGGGAGGTGTAAAGTTTTCGGTAGGGGCGGCCTGAGGCGAGATCTTGGGGGGGCGTGCTTTAGAAGGGAGGAAGTGTGCCAGGTGGGGAAGCTTTTTTTTCAACACAGATAAGATGAATGCAAAATCCCCGAAGCAAGAGCCTGCTGGCGGGGCTCCCAGACCCAGGAGAGGTGGGCGTGGCCACAGCAATACTGGAATTCCCGGGCACCGTGGGAGAAAAAAATGAAGAATCTGGGGAAATGCGAAAGAGGACAGGTTATGCGTCCTAGTTTTAATTCTGCAGGAGATGGGGACGATTATTCTTATGATTAGTTGTAATTACTATTAGCTTGTACCACCAGCACACTTTCTCTCATTTTTCCTCACTCTTCCTCCTATCTCCTTACTTCACCCCCCCCCCCTTCCCCATCTAGCTATGCCTCTTCACCTGTGCTCTTCTGGATCCTATTTTACCCTCCATAACTCTTCTTTTTTTTTTTTTTTGTCTTTTTGCCATTTCTAGGGCCGCTCCCGTGGCATATGGAGGTTCCCAGGCTAGGGGTCGAATCAGTGCCAGAGCCGCCAGCCTACACCAGAGCCACAGCAACGCGGGATCCGAGCTGCATCTGTGACCTACACCATAGCTCACGGCAATGCCAGCTCTTTAACCCACTGAGCAAGGCCAGGGATTGATCCTGCAACCTCATGGTTCCTAGTCAGGCTTGTTAACCACTGAGCCACTACGGCAACTTCCATAACTCCTCTTTTAGGTAATACTTAGCTCTGTTGGTGGCACCTGAAACCAAGGAGGTCACTGCCCCTGGACTGACCCAAGAAGAAAATGAGCCAGGCCAGGGCTTTCCAGGAAAACTTATCTTATTCCTCAGATGCTGGGCATCAGACAGAAAAGGCTTAGGAAGGATAGGATGAGAATTCAAGCCGAGTCCATCAGGAATATTTTGTTATTTGTGGAACAAGATCCCAAAGCATTTAAAGAAATGTGCACATTGTGTTGGGTTGATGCGAACATGGGAGGGAAGAGATAGATGCATAATCAATTCTTCTCATCCTTTTTGCAGTGTGAGTTGGTAAGTGGGTGTGTGTTTATCCCAGGATTCAGAATTTAAACCAGCTGTTAATTACCAGGGCTAATGGGTGTGACATCAATATTCCAAGGAGCTGAACACTGAAAGTGCTTTTCACAGATGCCTTTGCAGGGTAAGCTGTTGAGTTCTGGTTAAATAAATATATATGTACATGATGGTGGAACTTTGGGATCTCTACCATGGGGATGGGGGGGAGGTGGGAAGGAAAGAGGGAAAACAGAGAGAGGACAGAATATGACCATCAGTAAATCAATCATCAAGGTCACTGTGTAATGTGCAGATTAAACCCCAGAACAAGAGCCCCTGGTCACACACGCGAGTGGGCGCTGATTCCTGCTGTGCTCGGAAGTTTACAGGTGCATCGGCCTGCAGGGAGGCACTTTTTTTTTTGTTTGTTTGTTTGGTTTTTTTTTTTTAATTTATAGGAAGACCACAGATAGGCTAGTGGTCCTTGTGTGCTTCACAATCTGGAACTGTTATTCCTCAAATCACCTGGGGAAACTTTTGCAAATACAGATTCCGATCCAGTGGGTTCAGAGCAGATCCTGAAATCCTGCATCTCAAATAAGCTCCCAGGTTTTGCCCACAGCTGCCCCATGGGGCAAGCTTGAGTAGCCTAGTGGGACTTTTAATAATAAATTTGAAAGAGTACATTATAATATATGTTTTATTGCATTAAATGGTGACATTTGTAATACTATATCTTGGCCAGAGACAGGCATGTCATTTCTGGGTTGGGGACCTCTGAAATTTCTACATTGAGTTTTCCAAGGTGAATTTATTTGGTTTGGAAAAATGTTAACCAATGTATGGGAAAAAAAAAAAAACCAAATATAGTCCAGTATTGGCTTTGGTATCCAGATGTCTGGAATCCGATGGCTGGATGTTGATCGGTTCTTTCAGCTTGGGACCTGTGGTGTGAGCCAGGTGTGAGGCCTATCGTGAAAGGGCCAAAATATCTGGCCAAATTGTGTGCAAAATGACTTAGAACCAAACGGGCAGCTAGTTAGAGCTTGTTGGCCTTGGGCTCCCTCTAGTGGCTCAAAGCAAGAAAACGTAGTAAAAACTAGAAACAACCAAAGGTAACATGGTTCTCATTTATGCACAATGCTGTTGCGTTAGGTAAGCTAATTATGAACAATGAATCTTAAAAATATTAAATTTCTAAAGTGTGTGGGTTTGAGTTTATAAGTCCCCATTTTGGGGGCTTCTTTTTCTAACTGTAAGGTTGAAACCCTTGCTAAGTTCAATAGTTTCGGCTTCAACAAACATCCTGTGTCTACTCTTGTTTGTTCTGTGATCATGGCCAGATTACTTAGTATAGAAAGGCCTTAAGTTCTACATCTGGAAAATGGGGATAATCTAAGGTAACAAATCCAATGTCAGATCTAGATTTTGAATGGAGGTCTTTTAACTCTAGATCATGGGGTCTTTCGATGACAAAGTCACTTTCATTGTAGGTATTAGTCTGATCATGTACAAGGAAGCATGTATTAGTCAGCTTTCACTAGGTTCTCCTGCACTAACAAGTAACTCCAAAATCTCAGTGGCAAACAGAACACAAAGGTTTATTTCTTCCTCGGGTTACGTGACCTTCACTCTCTGAGCTGTGGTTGCTTCTGTCGGCCATGGGCAAGTGAATACACCTGTTGGTCCACTGGTGAAACTGGAGGGAAAATGAAGGGGTTTTTAATTGCATCTATATTGTCTAGGAAGTTATAGAGGAAGGTCATCCAATGACCAGGAGGCAAGGAAGCAATACTGGAAATGTGAGGAGAGAGAAGTTCGGAAAGTGCATTTTGAGGAGATTATAGAACAACTGCCCAGTAGCAGTAAGAGCTGATTGGAAGCTTTCATCATTAAAGTTGAGGTGTGCTGGCCAAACTTGCTATGTGATTCCCTTCAGGACACCAAGCTGGCTTGGCTTCAGGAGTGGAGGAGGCAGAAAGTTGGGTTGAATATAGTTTTGGGAGAGAGAGGCAAGGGAAATAAAGGTGGTTTTAACTTTTTTTGGGGGGGTCAAAAAACGTAAACTCCTTCTAAGTCTGAAGGGAACCCAGAGGTCAAGCAGTTCTGTTCTCTCTCCCCTGTGAGATGAAAACCAGAGGCCCTAACTAGGCAAGTGACAGCCTGAAGGTTACAAAAGGAGGTGGATAGAGTTGGAAAGTGATCCTTTGTGAGACGTGAGGAGTGGTCACTGGTGTCTCAAGGCTGTTGGCCGCTCCTGTGCCCTTTCCTTCACATCCCGCTGCCTCTGCCTGGGGAGAGCTCCTTACACCCCCAGCAGTTATCAAAGTGAAGATTTCATCCAAGTCCTGGCTCTTCATTGCTTTAAGGGCCACAGCTTAAAGGAGTCCCAGGAGCGGTAGCTGGAATTCAATGGCCCCACTTCTTCATCCCTACCCTTTACCAGGTGACTTTGCTGTTCCTACTATAGGAAGCAAAATACCCTTCCTGACCCCTTAACATTGGGCTTGGCCAAGGGACGTTCTTTGCCCAGTGGGGTGTTAGAAGAAATGATGCAAAACAGAGGCATGAATTGTGCTTGGCCAGTTGGACTTCTGTCCTTTCCATGAGAAGAACCTGTTCCAAGCACTCCACGGATTCAAGGATGAGGAGACACGCACAGAAAAGAACCAGAACCAGCCTGCAGCTTGGAGCCCAGCCCAGCCCCGCCTGGATCAGCCAGCCTGCAGCGGGCTCACAGTGATTCAATGATAATCCATGGCACTGAGCTTTGGAGTTCTTTGTTATACAGTATTTTTGTGGCAATAGGCTACTATGCAGGAGTATCCTTTCAAAATTTGAGATGCTTGCTTTCTTGTCATCTACCTTTCTCCTAAAAATAGGGCACCGCAAAATGTTTAGATAATTGAGGGACCCAGTGAATCGCTTCTGCTTATCAAAGCTTTGCCATAGCCTGGAACCATTTCTAACTAAAAATGTTACAAGCCTGGTGGGAAAAGAAAAATGTTTCCATGCATATTCCAACTCTCTGGGAAAAAATAGAGTTAGGAGAAGGGAGGAAGTCACTTTTACTCAGATTTTTGTTTTGTCACTGTCATTTGTCATCACATAGCATTTTTTTTTTTTCTGGTCGTGCCTGGGGCATGTGGAAGTTCCTGGGCCAGGGACTGAACCCATGCAGTGACAATGCTGGATCCCTAAGCCACTCGGCCGCCAGGGAACTCTCACCTAGCAGTTTTAAGACAGATGAGATGGAGAGGAGCAGCAAAGTGAGACTATGAGGATATGGAAAGAACACAGGAAAGAAAGAAGGGAGGGGGCAGATAAGAGCAGGAGGGAGATGGGAAAACTAGACTGGAAGTCCAGACAGGAAAGGGACAGAGATTTTTCCCTGGAAAATGCAGGCAGTGGGGGATGGGAGAGGAGTGGATTTGGTCTCTTCACTGCTTAATGCTACCTTACTACTTAATGCTAACAGGGACATACACTTATTTCGACATACAAAATGCACAAAACAGCAGCACAACTAAATTTCTGGAGTCCATTTCACTAATTTCAGGTGCTTTCGTATTTCATGCTGTGGTAATTTTTTTTTTTGGCTTTTTGGCTTTTATAGGGCTGCTCCCGCGGCATATGGAGGTTCCCAGGCTAGGGGTCGAATCGGCCTATACCACAGCCACAGCAATGTGGGATCCGAGCCACATCTGCAAACTACACCACAGCTCATGGCAATGTCGGATCCTTAGGATCCTTAACCCACGGAGCAAGGCCAGGGATCGAACCTGCAACCTCATGGTGCCTAGTCGGACTTATTAACCACTGAGCCACGATGGGAGCTCCATGCTGTGGTGCATTTTAGACAGTTGCCATTTCCCTGCCTTGAGATGTACTCTTGGAACTTTGTGGGTTACCACGTGGCGACGTGGGCCCTCACTGCGACCCAGTTGACACTGGCAAGTGACAGCTGAGATGGAAGGTGACGAGAAGAGGAGAGGAGGGACAGGAGAGCAGAGAAAGAGGACAAAAGGAGAAACGACAGCCAGACGGGTCACCAGAGAGATAGTTACTGATTTCGCTCCACCAGCCACGTCGCCGGTTGGCAGCCCAGGCTCCGTCCCACTCAGGACCCATGGTTGGCTGGACTCCTGCAGGCAGCGTCTGGGAGTCAAGCCTGCATTGGCCATGCTGGAAATCGAGGGAGGGGGCATGACTACATTCGTCTCAACCACATCTGAACTGTGTTTGCAAGATCTAGGTCTGCACAGTCCTATCTCTGTCCTTTCCCTCACTCCTGTTTTTCTGTCATGGAGCCTCCCAGCTCTCAGAGTGGAGACGTAGGTCTGCTGCCTGTGCCCACAGATATCCTGCAGGGAGCATGGGAAGGTCAAGATCCCCTTGAGATAGTCCACTGGGGCCTCTAGAACAATGCCCTCCAGAGTTATTTGGTCCAAAGACATAACATGATTCATTTAATTTCCAGTGTCTAGGCTGAGGGCAGGAGGAGAGATAGAGGTCAAAGCCAAAAATTGTGCATAAACCTGCACACATTGCTGGGGCGTTACCACCTCATAGTCTGCTAGGAACAAAGGAAGCCTGAGGACTGTCTTCCCAGTGCATCTTCTGCCTTGACGTGCTCTATGTCCAGGCCCTTTCAGATATCATGTGCCCATTCTGAAAGTTTGGGTGAGAAAGAAAGCCCATTGTATTCTTCAGTGACACCAGCCTTAACATGTTTCTTTTGGTGTTCCCGTTGTGGTGCAATGGTTAACGAATCTGACTAGGAACCATGAGGTTGCAGGTTTGATCCTTGGCCTCACTCAATGGGTTAAGGATCTGGCATTGCCGTGAGCTGTGGTGTAGGTTGCAGACACGGCTCGGATCCCGCGTTGCTGTGGCTCTGGCGTAGGCCAGTGGCTACGGCTCCAATTCGACCCCTAGCCTGGGAACCTCTATATGCCGTGGTTGCGACCCTAGAAAAGGCAAAAAGATCAAAAAACCAAAACAAAACAAAAAAAACATGTTTCCTTTCCTCTAGACAAACTCCCTTTAAGAGTTTTTTCAAGTAGGCTTTACCGCCCAGCCCTCCTAGAAGCAGGTGTTTGTTAGAATCATCTTGCAACCTCTCCTTTCACTTCTTGTCCTCTAATGTGTGCCAGCAGTTGAATTTTGGGTTTGCCCCCTTCCAGCCCTTTCACTTCGGGAAAGGCGCATTCAGTCTCTGTCTCCATTTCCTCATCCTTAAAATGAGGCAAATATTAGTACCTATTTCATAGAGTGGTGGCAATGATTAAATAGCCAAGTCAGTGACTAGACCAAGACCTAGGATAGGATGTGTTCAATAAATATTGTCCATCCTGATCTGCTGCTCTGGGCAACAAAACAAATCTCATAATAGTAGTAAGAATAACCTCGATGGTACTAACCACCCTTGTTTAAGGACATGCTACACACCAGGCAGTATTCCAAGTACATGGCCCACATCAGGCTGGTGGTTGAGAAGTGGCTCAGGTTCCAGAACCCAAAGTGTCAGATCGGATAAAGGGGTTGGGTCTGATCAGATAAGCAGAGTCAACGTGTTAAATTTCTCAGGAACACGGATCCAAAAATTAGATGGAAAGGGAAAAATGACTTCTTGGTGGTGGAATTTAGGCATGGCCTACAGGGTAAGAGAAGGGTGAGGTGTAGGGGATGACACTTAAGCCTGGACATTGCTGGAACCCTTCCAAGTAGCGCTTGACACAGCTGGCCACAGAGCAAGTCTTTTCCAGCCCAACTCAAGATGCTCTTACTGGGGTTATATTTTCAGAGGGTTGGGGGCCAACAGAGGGCTAGTGATGGAATGAGCCTTCCCTCTCTACCAGGACCCATATGTTGCTCTGAGAAAGGAGATTTGCTCCTAGAACATCAGCCCCTGAGACAACAAGGGGGCACGCATGAGAAAACCAAATAATAAAGAGTTGGGAAAAAGTAATAACTTGAGCCGTGCCTGGATGGGATTCAATTTCTGCCTGCAGCAGTTCAGTTTTAACTCGCTAAACCTTGGTCGCAGACGTGCGAGGACAGGCAGTGCAATTCTGCAAAGCAATCAAAAAGCCACTGCCACGCTATGGGGAGGTTCCGTCGTGAGTTTCTAAACCAGTGCTAATCGAATAAGTATTCGAGCAATGAACTGTGAAATTGAGAACATGACTGTCCACCTTCCCTAAGACAGGGGAATGAAATGGTCATTTCCCCCTTTATTTCATAGGAAAAAGGCATCACAAATAATCATTATTTTGTACCTTTGTAACTCTGAAGGTCTAACGGCATTTATTAGCAGGGAGAAAAGACTGCGAGAAATACAATCCTCGGCTTGCCAGAATCCTACCTTCAAACAAAAGGCGAAAGAAGAATTCTGGACTTGGGAGAAAGAAGGCCTGGGTAGGAGCCCAAACTCTGCCTTTTAGGACTGTGTGTGTGTGAGTGAGGGTTTAATTCCTATTTTTCATCATCAACGCGAGGCTTAAATGAGATGAGATAACGGTTGCGGCTAGCACTGCTTTAACTGTGTGAATGACTGAGTATGAGGCAGGACACAGAGTGAACAAATACTTTCATTTTAGTTTGGGGAATGATGGGTAGAATTTTTTTCTGCCACTTAACCACAGTTATTTATTTTTTTAATTTTAATTTTTTTTTTTGTCTTTTTAGGGCCACACTGCAGCATATGGAGGTTCCCAGGCTAGGGGTCGAATCAGAGCTGTAGCCAGATCCTTAAGCCACTGAGCGAGGCCAAGGATCGAACCTGCGTCCTCATGGATATTAGATTTGTTTCCGCTGAGCCACAACGGAAACTCCCACACAGTTATTTTTTTTTTAACCCCTCCAATGTAATCGCTGCTCTGAGGACAGCTATGACAGCAAAGCCAAGGCAATGGAATCTTGATGACCGAACATCCCAGTTGGAAGAGCAAGTCAAATCAACAGTTATTTTCTCAGACCATCAACCGAGTCCGTGGTCCTAAGCTAGTGGTGCAGGAAACAAAACAACAATGGCAATTTTGTGACTGCTCCCAATGTGTTCACAAGCCAGTTGAAATCGGGCTGGATAAAATAAGTGAATTTTACACAAGATGGAAAATTACAAGTGTCCAAAGACATTCAAAAAGCATTAAATAATTTCAAATAGATAATAGACTACTTCTGGATGGGAGATCAGATAAGACTTCAGGGAGGAGATGACTTAGGAGATGTGCTTTTTAAAATGGATAGAGTATCATTCAAGGTCCAATCTGGAAAACAGACACCAAGGTAAACATTTCTAACTAGAGGATTTAATTCAGGGAATTGTTTACAAAAACGCAACAGACCAGAAGAGCAAAAACAGAAAGACCAGACAAGGCAGGGAATTGTAGCTGAAGGAAGTTTCCATCCCTATGGCTGCAGAAACTAAGAAGAGGAGGTGGTTTCACCCACAGCCAAGGGCTCAAACCCTGGTGCTGCTGGGGCGCCTCCCAATGATCAGGACCACTGCAGAGGGGCTGCCACCTGGAACAGTCTCAGAACACAGGGCCCTACAGCTGGTGCTGGGACATCAGAGCTGAGAAGCACCATGTGACAAAGCTGGTTTGCCAAGGGGGCACTGTGTGGCTAGTTTGGGGACTGAGAGGGCACCAAGCTCCATTGTAGGGACCAGGACCGTGCCTCTATGCTACACCTGTCAAAGGACACCAGAGCTTAGAGGTGTCTCTTACTATCTGCTGGAAATATACCTCCAGCACCTAGAAACCGAACAAGTTTACCCTCTCCCTTCTTCACTTTCTAATGTCCAGTCAGTACCCCCTGGTAGGACCCAATCAGACCAAAGCTGCCAAGGGTCTGTTCATCCAGGGGGGTGTGGAGCCCAAAATGGCCAGGTGGCAGACTCAGCTTCCAGTTCCATGTGGCTATTTTGGGCTTCCCAGGTGGGAAGTACTCTTCTTCTGCCTGTAAAAACCTCTACAGCAACAGGGGCTGGAGCTTTGGAGAGGGGGGCAAAATTTTGTAGCTGGGTTCTACATCTGCTCCTCAGTTCTCTAACCATGTTATGGGGAGGAAAAATGGCATAATACCCACATTGGTTTTGACTGTATTCTCCACCTGGAGGAGAGTACACCAAGCTGACACTGTCACTGCATATTTCCTAAGCCATCCGACCACTTCATAGAGCACACTGCTTCTGGGTGATGGGGTACTTGGTAAAGAGGGAGAATCAGTCAGCATAGGCTAAGTAATGCTGCAGTAACAAGCAACAAAAGTTTTCTTTTTCACTCACACTCCACAGACTCTTGCAACCTTGCTTCATGGCATCTTCTCTCTAGGACCCAGGTGGATGGAACAGCCTTTTCTAGAACATTGTTGGTCTCATGACAGGAAAAATTAATACTGGTGACTTAGGTATATTGTTGGAGTGAGAGCCAGAGGGAGAAGATGGGGGAAGTGTCTGCTGGATCTTTTGGGCTCCCTGGAGGATTATAGTTAGCACCTAGATGCATGCTAATTAGAAGCCAGTCCTTCAGGCAACAGCAGTTTGTAAAGTATGCTGTCCCACGCCTTCCAGGGAAGGCCACAGGAGTTGGGCTGTTTTTGCCTGCAATGAGCCCTGGAGTGATAGCCGTGGGGAGGGCTCGCCCATGAGCAACCACTTCTCCATTGGCTACAGCCCTGTGGAACTTGTGAATGCAGGCCCACTGGCTTTCAGAGCCAGGTAATGTGCAGGCCTGTCTCTTGAGTGGCAACCTTATGGTTGGGGCCCCAGAGATGTGTGGTCCAAACAATTTGCCTCCTCAGGGAGAAGCTGGGAGTTGGGGTTCCGTCCTGATTGTAGGGCATTGTGCTGGGGTTGGGGTTTGTGGTGAGACTGGGCTCAGTCTTTCCTACCCTTTCCCCTGTGAGTATTTTCTCAGTGGCCAAGATGTAGGAGTCACTCATCTTGTTTCTGGGTTCCTCTCGGAGGGAAATACTCCATGCGCAGCTTTCATCCATGGAAGGAGGAACATGTCTTCTGGGTCTGGTATCCTCAGCAGTCACCTGGAGATCATTGAACCTCCAAGGGAATTTGAGGTGGAAAGCTCTTTTCTTGGGGAGAGTTTGTTTTTTCTTTTTCTTTTCTTTCTCTTTTGCTTTTTAAGGCCACACTCACAGCACATGGAAAGTCCCAGGCTAGGGGTCGAATCGGAGCTACAGCTGCTGGCCTACACCACAGCCACAGCAACAGGGGATCTGAGCCACATCTGCAACCTACACCACAGCTCATGGCAACGCCTGATCCCTGACCCACTGAGCAAGGCCAGGGATTGAACTGGAAACCTCATGGATACCAGTTGGGTTCGTTTCTGCTGCGCCATAATGGGAACTCCCAGGGAGATTTTATTTTTCATTCTCTTACCTAAATTCTAAAATCCCTACTAATGTGCACCCTCCAGTCCTATGACTACCTGATTACAACCTATAGTAATTCTTCAGGATCCTTGGTCTTCTGCACACCCCCATGTGGAGTTAAAATAGGATTGATAATTATTAATAATTGTGGATGTAGCAGCTAAGTTTTATTGAGTGTTTATAATTTTCCATGCATGTGTATTAACTCCTTTAAGGTAAATACTATTACTATCCTTGTTTTGGAGAATCATCACCCCTGTACCTTTCAAGTAGCACTAATTTATATAAATACCTCCCTCCCCCAACTCAGGAATGTTATATTACTTTTTTTTTTTTTTGTCATTTTGGTAGCATTCTTTGGGTCTTCTTTGGGTCCTTCTTACCATGAAGTATCTTATTCCACAGACTGAGATTCTTCTGATCAAATACTTATTTGAACTATACGCCCAGGGGCTGGTGAAATAACTAGGATATGCTCGGGATCCCACTAAGCTATGTTTGAGGTGGATTTAGACAAAATATCACTCATCACATGGCCTCCACAATCTCTAAGAATTTGTTAGCTTAGAGTCAGCATCAAAATAAGATCTTTCCCCAGGACCCAGTTACCCTGGTAAATGGTCTTCAGGCATCTTTGGAAAACTAAGCGGAAAAACCATATACTGTATCCTTGAGATGCTATTGCAGAGTCCTTCCTCAGGGCACCCAACTTCTTCACGTACTGTCCTGTCATTACTTTCCACCAGTGGTTTAGCTCGAGTCAGACCCAAGGTCACAAGATCTGGAAATTAGTCATGTCATTAAATTTGATGACTTTTTAATAACTTTTGAATTAGGCATCAGGACCCAAGAGAGATGTCTTCAGTTTCGTTTATCCAAATAATTCAAGTTGTTAGCTGAGTCAGGGATTTTTGCTTGACCACCAGGTCTCCAGTAGGACAACATTTTCCGAGTTGTCAGGGTACTGAATACTTACTCAAGCAGAGTATCTCATTCACTACTCTGCCCAACAGCAGGGTTGTCCCTTGTAAACTGTCTTTGAAAATTCCTTTTTTGTTTTGTTTTTTTTTAGGGCCACACCTGCAGCATATGGAAGTTCCTAGGCTAGCGGTTGAATCAGAGCTGCAGCTGCCGGCCTACACCACAGCCACAGCAGCCGCGTTTGCAACCTATGCCACAGCTCACAGCAATGCTGGATCCTTAACCCACTGAATGAGACCAGGGATCGAACTTGTGTCGTCATGGACACTCGTCAGGTTCGTTACTGCTGAGCCACAACAGGAACTCCTGGAAATTCCTTTTTCATCACTAGTAAGGAGATCTCTAGGACTGTGGCCTAAGTTCTCTTAGACCATAATTCTTTTTTTTTTTTTGGCCACACAGTGGCATGTGGAAGTTCCTGGGCAGGGGATTGAACCTACGCCACAGCTGAAACCAGAGCCCCAGCACTGACAATGCTGGATCTTAACCTGCGGAGCTATAATTCTTTGAAAACTAATGGGTTGAATCTGAAAGAAGTGAACTCTTCCCAGGCCCAAGTCCCCTCTGCTTATGGGGAGTATTACTGCATCCTAAATGGGTAATTCCGGAATCAGCAGGACATACTATCACTTCAGTGTTTATAGGTCTGAAGTCTCAATTCTGCCATGAAATAGATCATTTTAGTTGGACGCAAACATATGAAGTTGAGAAAAAGAAAAAAAAATGTATTTTCCCCATGACCAGTTAAAATCTTCAACTTCATTTATCCCAGCTGTTCTTTCCCAATAACTGGGACACATTGGCTTTGCTGAGGGGCAGGCGGTGGTCAGGCACAGGAGGCCCCAGATGCCTCTCTGGTGTCTAATTATCTGCCTGTGTCGAAGTAGTGCTGCCTTCCACCAACCTCAGGCCTCTGGTTCCCTGACAGGAGCTGGGAGCTTAGAGGGCAGTGGGGTTCCCATGCTGCTCCTCCCTGGCCACATGTTTATATTACCCCGAAGGGGCCAATCCACAGACTCTCACCCTGAAGTTATTTTCAGTCATGCAAAGCAAGCAGGGCTGTGATAATCCATATATGCATGGAACTTCAGGAGCAATTAACTTCTGCCCCAAATGCCCCTTCCATCATTCCTATTACAAGTCAACTCTTGTGCTTATCATGGTAAACACACCCCCTTTGTCTCTGTCTGCTAAGTGCTTCTCCTCTGCCCCCTCGCCCCCCACTACCCTCTCTGACTGCCTCTCCAACCCCACTGAAATCAGGAGACCCATTTCAATCGTAGACCCTGCCACTCGCATTCCCAGACGATAGGCACTGTTAAGAGATGGCAGGTCTCCTCTCCTGTGTTATTTCCAAAGGCCTTGGCAAAGAGCGTTGTTACTGGGGCCTCTCCAGAAACACAGAGGATGGGTTCTGATCAAACATTCCCATCTCTCCAGGTCTTTTTCTACATTATACTAAGGAATTTATCTCATCTTAAATTTTTTTTTTTGTGTGTGTCTTTTGCTCTTTTCTAGGGACACTCGTGCGGCATATGGAGGTTCCCAGGCTAGGGGTCTAATCAGAGCTGTAGCCACCGGCCTACACCAGAGCCACAGCAACACCAAATCCGAGCCGTGTCTGCGACTGACACCACAACTCACAGCAATGCTGGATCCTTAACCCACTGAGTGAGGCCAGGGATCGAACCCGCAACCTCATGGTTAGTCGGATTCATTAACCACTGAGCCATGATGGGAACTCCTTAGTTTTTTTTTTTAATTTTTAGTTCTTTTTCTTTTTTGGCTGCCCTAAGGTATATGGAATTCCTGGCCCAGAAATCAGATCCAAGCCTCAGCTGTGATAATGTCAGATCCCCAACCCACTGTGCCAGCCTGGGATGGAACCTGTATCCCAGCGTTCCCAGGATGCCACCTATCCCATTGCACCACAGTGGGAACTCCTTTTTTTAATTTTAATTTTTCTTTATTTTTTATTTTTTGGGCTGCACCTGCAGCATGTAGAAGTTCCCAGCCTAGGAGATGAACTGGAGCTGCTGCTGCAGGCTTATGCCACAGCCCAGGCAGCAGGATCTGAGCCATATCTGCAATCTACAAAGCAGCCTGCAGCAACACTGGATCCTTAACCCAATGAATGAGGTCAGGGATCGAACCTGCATCCTCATGGACACTGTGTTGGGTTTTCAACCCACTGAGCCCAACAAGAACTCCAAATTTATCGCATCTTGCTATCATTTAGCAGCTTCGGACTATTAACCAAGCTAACAACTAGGATCACTTCCAGATGCATGAATTAAAGTCACAGGTTAAAATTATGTCCTTCCCTCCCTGGTCAGACAATCTGAGAATACATTCTTATGTGATTCTTCACATTTTTTGCTGATTAAAATTAGAAAAGTGCCATGTTTTTTAAGTGAGGAGGAGGCATAAGGTTTTATCTAGATTTGTCTTCAGAAGTGCACCCCAAGGGTGTTTGATCCTTCTGGGGGTTGAAGGACTTCATCATGTCTTGTTGGTTTTCTTAACCTCCTCAACCCTGCCCTTACCCCTTTAAACAGTCTCTTCCTTAAGATCTTTTCAGGGAAAACCTTTAAGTGTTTCATCTGTTACCATGTCACTCCCTCAAATCAGAATTCAGAATCCTGGGGGGTGGGGTGGGGGTTGGACTGCTTGAGCCTTGGTCATTGGCCTACCTCCCAGTATCCATGGATTGGGAAAAAGAACTCTCTGCTCCCCCTTGTGTGTGAAGACGGTTCTGCCTCTCACCAAGACCCACAGCCATGGGGCTCTCTGAACAGGAAGAGCATTACAATAATCAGTCATTTTTCAAAAGACAACTGGTGAGTAGGTCTGCTTGGACAAGAAAGGAGGGTGCGTGGGGGTGAGGAAATTAGGCTGCAGGAGGAGGTGAGGCCCTTCTTAATTATATATTTATATATAGTGATAATAATGATAATAATAATTGCCTGGCTGTAGGCAAAAGAATCTACATCTCATGAGATGGGAAATGGGGAGCCATTGAGTCTAGAGTAGGGAATTTGACGTGTGTGATCTGTGCTTTTGCAACATTCATGGGGCAGAAGCATATGAAGGAATGACTGGGAGGAGAGAATTTAACTTTCCCTGTTGGACTGAAAACCTCATAGGAGGAGGGCCCTGTGGGATTGTTTAATGTTTCTCTTCCTAGTGATCAGCCTAGGGCCCACGATTCCAAATCGTGAGTATGGAATCCATACTTATGATTAAAAGCACAGGAGCAAAGGCTAATTAGGAGGCTGTTAAGTTAGCCCTGGTGAGAAACAAGAAGACCTGAATAGAAGGAAAGAGAAAGAACATACACTGAGACCATGCAACATGCCAGATATTTAGCCTCTCTCATCCCATCAATCTTCCATTTCACAGATGAGGCTCAAACACATTAAGGAAAAGTCCACAATTTAAAGGAAAGCCCACAGTCATACATATATGAAACAACAGAGCGGAGGTTTAAACTCACGTCTGACTCTGAAACTCATGCTCATCCCCTGCCCCATGCCATTGGGTAGCAAGGATGGGATGCAGTAAAAAGAAGACAGAAGTAAGAGGTATCGGCACGTCTCAGTGGCTGGGACAGGAGCACGAGGCAAGGTGGAAGAGTTTCCGGCTTGGGGCACAGGGAGAGTGGTGATGCAGATCAAGGAAATCAAGACGTCAAGGGGAGGAAGTCACGTCTAGAAACAGGATGCATGAGTCTGCTTTAGGCATGTTGATAGGGGAGCCTGGGGGGTCCCAGGACAGAGGCAGCAGTAGGGAAAGGGAATTAATTGCAAGTGGCCCATGTTGAGATGATGACTTGAAGGTATGGATGTGAGCGAGAAAGGTTACCCAGGGATGGGACGTGATGGGACATCGTCCTCACCCTCTAGGCATGACCTATGGGTGGGGCTGAGTAAGTACAGAGCCTGAGTGTGTCCTGAAAGTAGGTCTGCTCTCCTGACTCTTCCTATCAGCAGTTTTATTTTTCTACTTTTTTTTTTCTTTTTAGGACTGCACCTGTGGCATATGGAAGTTCCCAGGCTAGGGGTCGAATTGGATGGAGCTGTAGCTGCCATCCTACATCATAGCCACGGCAACATGGGATCTGAGCCGCTTCTGCAACCTATACCATAGCTCATGCCAACGCTGGATCCTTAACCCACTGAGCGAGGGCAGGGGTTGAACCCCCGTCCTCATGGATACTAGTCGGGGTTGTTACTGCTGGGCCACAATGGGAACTCCCCTATCTGCAGCTTTCTTATGATCTACCACCCTGATATGAGCAAGGTGTGTTGGTTGGCAGGGGGCGAAAAATATACACAGATGAATTCTTTTGTTTTTTCTTTTTCTTTTTTTATTACTCAAATGAAATTTATCACATCTGCAGATGAATTCTAATCAATGAAGGATTCGCTGTTGGTGTGACTGATGTGCAGTGTGTGTGTAACTTGCTTAACTTTCTCAAGGAAGGAAACTTCAAATAGCCACGTTAAGAGCTACCAGGGCTAATGATTCTCCATCTGGGGGCTGAAAACCCAACCTCCAGACATCACCATTCCTCAGGTCTTCCACCTGTTACCAGGACTTTATCTGGGCAATTCTAGGACACAGCTTCCAGGATTAGGTTTCTGTGGTGGCAGGTGGGGATCCCTTTCCCTCTTTTCCTTTCCAGCTCTCTGTCACCATGAAGACATACTGGATCACCTTGTCTTAGGGTTCCCTGGGTTGAGGCTTATGAAAAAGCCAGGTTCCCCCAAATTCTAGTCCCTGATGAAATACAGTTTTTCAGGCCAAGCTGTCCAATTACAACAGCATCAGACATGGTCACCTTCATCTTTCTATATCCAACCAAAAAATGACTTCAGATTTCTATTTGAACATAGATAATCCAAAACGGCTGAACTTAAAAAAAGTAAGACTCCTCTTGCATGCAATGTTCTATAGTGGAAAAATACCCTGATTAATTATGGCAAGCATTTTACACTAACTTAGTTATAAACGAATTAAAATGTGCTTTTGCATCTGTTTAGGATGACATTTCATGGGCATCCACGCTACATCACAATTTCCATGATAATAAACACAAAGACTTGTTATGTGATAGTTACATAATTGAGGTTTTCTTCTGCTTATTCTCACAGAGGTGGAGAGCTGCCTGTATGCTTTTTGTTTTCTTCTCTCTTTTTTTCCAAAGGAAAAAAAATGTAAAACACACCAAACCAGAAGGAAAGAAATGGTCACTATGAACACTGCTGCCTGTTAAGCTGCACGTTTTTTTGCCAGTTCACTCAATTCTGTGAAGCACTTTCCCAGCAGGTTAGGATCAGGGCACCGTGAGTGGCAATGCTCACCAATGACCACCAGAGGGCAGTCACGGGCCTCATAATACCTCAGGCAGGCAGGCATTTATTAGCTCTCACAATCTATATAATTTCAACCACTCTCAAACGCTCCCAACCGCTGTATAAATAACTACTATAATGGAAGATGATCTGCATGTGCTCTGCAGTCAGACTGCCTGGGTTGAATCCCAACTCTTCCACTTCCTAGCTGTGTGACCTTGGATAACTTATTTTAACTCCCTGGGCCTTCCTCCTCATCTCAAAATAAGACTCTTTTTTTTTTTTGGTCTTTTTTTTGCTATTTCTTGGGCCTCTCCCGCAGCATATGGAGGTTCCCAGGCTAGGGGTCGAATCGGAGCTGTAGCCACAGGCCTACGCCAGAGCCACAGCAACGCGGGATCCGAGCCGCGTCTGCAACCTACACCACAGCTCACGGCAACGCCGGATCGTTAACTCACTGAGCAAGGGCAGGGACCAAACCTGCAACCGCATGGTTCCTAGTCGGATTCGTTAACCACTGCGCCACGACGGGAACTCCAAAAATGATACTCTTAATAATCCTTATTTCCTAGGTTTGCTGCAAACATTTAATGAGATAATATTTGTTATGTCCTCAGAGCATGGCACATGGTAACCTATTATATGTGTTGTTATTACTAAGAATATTATGGTAAACTCTTTTGTTTTCTTTCTGGGTCCCAACTGCAAGTGTCCAAGGAGAAGACACGTGACCCATGAGGAAAGATGGAAAACTTTGCTGAATCTCAGGCCATGACAGGCATCTCTGGATGATGGAGAAGGGGATGTCGGAAATGCCTGTGCTCTGGCAAGAGGGCAAGAAAATGGTTCTAAGAGAGGGTGGGTGCGGCAATGACTGTCCTAGGTTTGCTGGTTTCTTCCCCAAAGGCAGAATGACAGAGCCGAGCTTGGGGTAAAGGAAGGTCAGCAGGCAGCAGGCACAGGAAGGGCTGGAGGCAGGTGAAGGGCTGTGCTTCCCAGCAGCAGTCAAGCCTGGTGCAATTAGCTACAGCCAGGGGAGGTCATCACAAGGAGCATGCCGCCTGGGCACCTCTCTGTGCAGTCTAGGTGAAGCACAAAGGCAGGACACTAGCTCCGAGAGAGAGGCCTTGGGTTATTTCACAAGTGTGGTGGAAGCCGAGGAAGCAGGTGGGTGTTCTAGCTGCCTTTAGCAAAGGCATTCCTGAGAGGGGACTAGCCAGGGCAGAAGGCGCATGCGCTCTTCTGGAGACGTTTCTGGTGCCTACAGGGCTTGGTCTGGAGGTAAGTTCAGGGTAAGTTCCTTGAGGGCAGAGACCACATCTTATCCAGAATTGTAGAGCAGCAACTGTGCTTGCCTTAGGAGTGTGAAAAAATATCTGAGGTGGCTATCCTTCTGACACAGAGTAGGATCGCACTTCCCCACCTAGTTGAAGTTGATCTGGCCATGTGACTTTCTTGGGCTAATGAACTTGACGGAGTAGCATTAGGAGTCATTGCCGTTCTTTTTTCTCTCTGATGGTGGTTGATGGCTGTTCCACCAGCCAGTGTCCCACTCTGACCCCAATGAGCAGAGTGCCCCCTAGGCTGACCTATAGCAGGAGTACCCCTTTGTTGCTTTAAGCCATAGAATGCTGGAGTTATGGGCTATTTGTTACTGCAGCATAACCCAGCCTACCCTGACTGAGACAATAGCTCTCCTTTGGAGTGCCCTCTGCCATATGCACAGGCCTTTTGTACACTGAACCATTTGATCCTCTGGAAAGAGCGGTAGAAAAGCCGGTCTATCACCCTAATTTTCCCAATGGTGAAACAGGGTTTCGGAAGCTCAAGTATTCAGGATCCCAGAGCAAAGTGATAGAGCCGGGAATCCAATTCTCCGAACTCCACCACCAGAACTCTACCACCCTCTCGAGCATGATGCCTGACAATGTACCAAACATGTACACGGAAGTGATAAGACTGGCCAGCACAACCACAGTCATCATCATTGCTAGGCTTTCAGAACAACTCTTTCTTAGGGTTCTGAACATATATGTACAGGATAGCTGTAGACAAAGAGCAAAGTTCAGTAAGAAGTGATTGGCATTCCCTAGTAGTGGAGCAGGTTAAGTATTCAGTGTTGTCACTAATACGGCTCGGGTCGCTGCTGTGGCTTGGGTTCGATCCCTGGGAAATTCTGCATGCTGCGGGTGTGACCAAAAAGGAAAGAAAAAAAAAAAAAAGAAATGATGTGTACAATGTATTACAGAAAGGACAGATATTAGTAAATGTCACCTCAGGAGGGCCATCTTACTGTTATCAATAACTGAACACTGATTATAGGATTTTTTAAAAAATTATTTTATTTTATTTTATTTGGTCTTTTTGCCTTTTCTAGGGCCACCACCACGGCATATGGAGGTTCCCAGGCTAGGGGTTGAATTGGAGCTGTAGCTGCTGGCCTACACCAGAGCCACAGCAACTCGGGATCCAAGCTACATCTGCGACCTACACCACAGCTCACAGCAACATCAGATCCCTAACCCACTGAGCAAGGCCAGGGATTGAACCTGCAACCTCATGGTTCCTAGTCGGATTCGTTAACCACTGAGCCATGACAGGAACTCTGATTATAGGCTTTTTAAAAACCAGCTAATATCAGCCCCCTCCCGGCCGAGTCCTTAAGCACCATCATCCTGATGCCAAATTCTCACATTCTTTGTACTATATTCTCCTCCAGGAACATGGACCAGTTCGGGTATCTCACTCACTCAGGACCCTTTTCTCCTCCTGGGAAACTGGCCAAGTGTACCAGCAAACTCACAAGAAGGCTGTCAACGTGCTGTTGCTCCTAGAGGTCGCATTTATATTTTAACCTGGCTCCCTGCATGCCGTTCTAGCGTGGGATTTCAGAGCAACTCAGCAGGCTGGTAGGGGAGGTATCTGGGCACTGGCTGCCTCTTCATTGCACCTCAAATCACATCCTGTAATTGGCAGCCGATTCCACTCAGCCTAAGACGGGCTTTCTGCATCCACCCATCCTTTGCTGCTCACTTTGAAGGGATCAAAAGAGCCCTGTGTATTTTCCTAATCTCCCTAATCCTCCTAACTATCCCTGTGAGGATGCAGGTATCATCGCCCCCATTTTTCAGATGAAACGAAGGCCCAGGGCGTTTTAGTGACAGGCCCGAGGTCACCCCCATGCACGGGTGGCAGAGACGGGGCTAGAACTCGGACCGGCTGACCTCCCGGGCCATCAGTCCCATTAGACCCAGCCGTCTCGCTGAATTCTCCCTGCAGTTTTAATTGAATATCATGTTCTTCTTCACTTCCTGCCCTACACAGAGCAACAGCTGCCACTTTACCCTCCTGAGCCGGCTGGCGGTACTTCAGTGGTGGGTGAAGTTATCCTGGGATATAAAGTGGGTGAAGCGTTTCAGGATAAAAGGGCCCATCAACACAGAAGATATTCACAGAAAGTATAAAAGGGTTGTCCCGACTTTACTGCTTTCCCTGACTTTCAAATGACATCTTGTCAGGCACCAGGCTAAGAGGGAAAACTGCGTGGGAGGGTGAGTATGGGGGTTAGAAGGAGGGGCTTGATGGAGCAGAAAAAAAAAAAAAAGACGTGTGTGTAATTGAATGAAAACTTCTTGCCAAAAAAAAAAAAAAAGTGCCATGTTATTGGTGAGAAGCCTGAGGTCTGGCATTGTTGGGCTGTCCTGGGTTCATCTTTTTTTCTTGCAAATGTTGCTATAGGGTTTCAGGAGGAGTAAAAATAGGAGGAATAAGATTTGCTTCACCCCATTCTGTCTACATACAGTGACTGCAGCAATGGGTCTGGAACTTTGAGTGTATCAGAAAGATTGGCATCAGTTACTGGTCTGTCCTGGGTGCCTGTGGTGGCTTAGGAGAATTTGTGATTGACCTGGAGGGGACCCTTAAGGGAGGGCTGATCCAAGACCTTTCTCATGCCCCTGACCCTCAGGAACTTTTTGGAAAGGAGGAGGCCTGCCAGGGAGGGGCTTTCTGTCTGCTGCACCCTCAAAGCCTTTGCAGAGGCCAGTCTATAGGCGGAGTGAGCCTCTGAATTGCACTTCAGGGCACCCAGGACCGAGCAGAGGAAGAGAATCTCGCCCTTGGAAATCTGAGCGGTTTGGTCCAGGCCAGGAGGAAATTGAAAAACTTCCCAACCAAAACGTTTACTTCCCGAAGAGATAAAAAGCAGCTCAGGGTCATAAATCCGTGCCAACATCAGGACCCAGAGGTCAGGCCGGAGGTCCGGAGGGGGATCAGCCGCCCGGCCCAGGGTGAGGACTGCCAGGCGGGAGAACTGGCAGCGCTCGGGCATCACCACTGACGCCGGGCCCCAGCAGACGCCCCCTTATCCCCGGAGTTCCGACTTCGGGGGCCAAGCAGCTCAGACACCGGGGCCGCAGGATCGTGGGGAATTGGTCACCTCCCCCATCTGTCTCCCCTTCCGCAGGACCCTGCGTGGCCACTGGCCCTCTGTGCTGTGCCTCGCGTGGCATTCTTCCTGGAAGCCAGCTTAGGCAAGTTCATGGAGAGGAAGCAAACCCCCCGGGAAGACGGGGTCAACAGCGGGCGGCTTCTTGTTTTCAAAACCCAGAACCTGCGCTGATCCAGGAGGCCCGCTGACCAGATGCCCAGCCTCTATCCCCAAAGCGGGGCTAGGTGCACAACTCGGCCCCGTTTTGGGCAGGTGGGCCGCTGAGAAGGCAGCCCTAATTACCCTCAGGAACCTCTGGAGTGTTCAGGAAACCATGAGTTATGACTGCCAGGGCGCAGATTGAATTATGATTCTGGCGCTTTGGGCTGCTAACTTCCATTTAACAGGGGCAACTTTTTTTTTCAAGAAGAGCTGACGTTTATAAAGCATCCCCCCACCCCCGCCCCAGTGTACAAAGGACTTTCACATTAACATCTTTTTTTTTTTTTTTCCAACTCACAGAAACCTTGTGGAATAGTTTTAAAAATTTATATATCAACAAATGTTTACCTATTAGTCAGTGAGCAAGAAGGTGCTGGGGTACAGTTGATACCTTTACGTCATTTATATAGTCTAGTAGGGGAGAATGGTAGCAGTCAAGCAAATATGCTTGAAAAGTCACAAACTAAACTGTGATTGGGACTGTGAAAGAAAATAGCACATCATATAGTAAGGGAAGTCACATATAATCTGGGGTGAGGATACCAAGGAAAAGAGAAGGGGTGGTGACTGACTGACTGACTGATTTTATTTATTTATTTATTTATTTGTTTGTTTGTTTGTTTGTTTGCTTGTTTATTTATTTAGCTTTTTAGGGCCTCACTGGAGGCATATGGAAGTTCCCGGGCTAGGGGTCGAATCAGAGCTATAGCTGCTGGCCTATGCCCCAGCCCCAGCCACAGCAACAAGGGATCTGAGCCAGTCTGTGACCTACACCACAGTTCCCACCAATTCCAGATCCCCAAAACACTGAGCAAGGCCAGGGATCGAACCAGAATCCTCACGGATACTAGTCAGATTCGTTTCTGCTGCACCACAACGGGAACCCTGGGGTGACTTATTTTTAACATGCCTGCATTCCCCCTCTGGGGAGCATTTCCTATGCTCCCTATCCCTTTGGGGTCTCAGTTACCCCAAACTATGAACATTTGCAGAAAGGTGTCCTACGAATCAAGGAACTGCTTTATACTTTTCTCACAAAGGCTAGTGGCAAAGAGGTCATTTCCAAGGGCAAACGTTACTGCTGGGATTAAAATGTCTCAATTTCTATATTTTAGTCACATTCCACTGCTGCAGAATGAAGCAGACAGTTCTCCGAAGTGAGGGAGAGGGTGGAGAAATTTTAAATAATTTGACCGTAAAATAAAGCGTGTTCCCCTCCAGGATGGCATTGCAACGCTAGATAGGCCCTTTAACCTTTCCAGGCCTCGGATTTTTCTCTCTATAATATAGCTGTCCTTTCATCTGGTAAGTAAATCATGAATCTTAACTGCCTCTGAAGGGCCTTGAGCTCCACCTGAAAGGCAGCAAAAGCTGAGCCCAATATTAATGTGCAAGTGCTGGCAATATAACTAGGAACTCAATTACAGAAGTTAGAGGGGCAAGTCTCACAAAGCTGTAAGGCAATATTTAAAGTAGGAGCATCACTGTTCAACAGAGAGTTGATTCTCTCCTAGAGCAGTCATCCCTAAAGGCCATCGCATGTCTCTGAAATGGTCTTAACACATAAAATAGACATCAGAACGAGGAAAGGTGGCAAGTCTAATGATCTGGACTTGGGGAAAAAGGCCCATAATATGGACTTGGCCAGCCCCAATTCAAGCCCAGGATGCATGAATTCATGATCTTGAGCAAATCATCCTGTCATTCTGGCCTTTGCTTTCATCATTTCTTTGTTTTATTTCTTTAGTTGTAAACATGCACACACACATGCACGCACGCACACACACAATAAATTTACCCTCTAAATTTTTAAGTGCCCGTACAGCATTGTTAGCTATGTCATTCATGCTGTTATACAATAGATTTCTAGAACACTTTTATCTTCTGTTACTAAAACTCTATACCCATCAAAAAATAACATCCTATTTTCCCCTCCCCTCAGCCCCTGGCAACCACCACCCTACTTTCTGTTTCTATGAGTTTGATTACTTTAGATGCCTCATATAAGTGGAATCACACAGTACGTGTCTTTTTGCGACTAGCTTGTTTAATTTAGCATAATGTCCATGAGTTTTATCCATGTTGTAGCACATGCTAGGATTTCTTTTTTTAAGGCTGAATAATATTCCATTGCATGTATATGCATATCTACTTTACACATCGATCTATTGATGGACATTTAGGATTTTTCCAGATCTTGGCTATTGTGAATAATGTTGCAGTGAATGTGTGTGTAAATATCTCTTTGAGATTCTATTTTCATTTCTTTTGGGTATATACCCAGACGCAGTATGGCTGGACTATGTGGTAGATCTATTTTTAAATTTTCAGAAACCCTAATATTGTTTTCTGTAATGACTGCACCATTTTATAGTCCTACCAACAGTGCACAAAAGTTCCAAATTTTTCACATCCAACACCTTTCATTTTCTGGGGTTTTGTTTGGTTTGGTTAGTGGCCATCCTAACAGTTGTGAGGTAATATTGCATGTTTTTATTTGCATTTTGCTGATGATTAGTGATATCGAGCATCTTATCATATGCTTGGTGGCCATTTGTATATTTTCTTTGGAGAAATACCTGTTCAAGTCCTTTGTCCATTTTAAATCAGTTTTTTGTTGTTGTTGTTGTTGTTGAGCTGTGGGAGTTCTTTGTATATTCTAGAGAATAATCCTTTATTCCATATGTGGTACATAAACATTTCCTCCAATTATATAGGTTGCCTTTTACTCTGATAATTGTATCCTTTGCTGTACATAAATTTTAAAGTTTGATGTAGTACCACTTGTCTGTTTTTGCTTTTGTTGCCTATGCATTTGGTGTTATAGCCAAGAAATCATTTCCTATTCCAAGGTCATGAAGTCTTTCCCTATGTTTTCTTCTAGAAATTTTATAGTTTCAGGTCTTACATTTAGGACTTTAATTTTTGCATGTGGTGTAAGATAAGGGTCCGTCTTCATTCTTTTGCATGTGGATATTCAGTTTTCCCAACACTGTTCATTGAAAAGACTATCCTTTTCCTGTTGTGTAGCCTTAGTATCCTTGTCAAAGATCATTTGACCACATGCATGGGGGTTCTCTATTTAGTTCCGTTGGTCGATTAGACTTTTTTTTTGTCTTTTTGCGTTTTCTAGGGCCGCTCTCGTGGCATATGGAAGTTCCCAGGCTAGGGGTTAAATCGGAGCTGTAGCCACCAGCCTATGCCAGAGCCACAGCAACGCGGGATCTGAGCCACATCTGCAACCTACACCACAGCTCAAGGCAACGCCGGATCCTTAACCCACTGAGCAAGGCCAGGGATCGAACCCGCAACCTCTTGGTTCCTAGTCAGATTCGTTAACCACTGTGCCACAACGGTAACTCCTCATTGGTCTATAAGCCTTTTTACCAGCACCATACCATATTGATTACTACAGCTTTGTAATAAGCTTGGAAATCAGAAAATGTGCAGCCTCTGGCCTTGTTCTTCTTTCTCAAGATTTTTTTGGCTATTTGGGATTCTTTGAGAAGCTATGAGAATTTTATGAATTTTTTTTCTTTATGCAAAAAAATGCCACTGGATTTTGATAGTGATTGTATTGAATCTGTATATGGCTTTGGGCAGGATGATCATTTTAATAATATTGTCTTTCAATCCATGAATATGGAATTTCTCTCCATTGATTTGTGTCCTTTCATTTCTTTCATCGCTGTTCTGTAGTTTTCTTTTTTTTTTACTTTATTATTTTAATTTGTATAATGATTTTTATTTTTTCCATTATAGCTGGTTTACAGTGTTCTGTCAATTTTCTGCTGCACAGCAAGGTGACCTAGTCACACATACATGTATACATTCTTTTTTCTCACATTATCATGCTCCATCATAAGTGGAGCTTAGATGTAGTTTTCGGTGTACAATCTTTTGCCACCTTGGTTAAGTTTATGCCAAGAGACTTTATTCTTTTTGATGTTATTGTAAATGGGATTATTATCTTAATTTTCTTTTTAGATTATTCACTGTTGGTACATAGAAACAAAACTATTTTTTGAGCACTGGTTTTGTATCTATAACTTTGCTGGGTTAGTTTATTGATTCTAATAGTTTAGTTTTGTGGAATCCTTGGGGTTTTCCACATATAAGAGCATAATCTGCAAACATATCATTTTACTCCTTCTTTTCCAATTTGAATGCCTTCTACTTATTTTTCTTGCCTAATTGCTCTGGCTGGGCCTTCTAGTATTATGTTGCATAGAAATGGCGAGAGTGAATATCTTTGTCCCATTTCTATCTTAGACGAGATGCTATCACCTTTTCACTTTTGAGTATGATGTTACCTATAGGATTTTAATATATGACTTTTATTATGTTGAGGTAGCTTCCCTCTATGTAGTCTGTTCAATATTTTCATCATAAAAGGCTTATAATTATGTCAAATGCTTTTTCTGCATCAGTTGAGATGATTGTGTAATTTTTTTCCTTTATTCTATTAATGCAGTATGTTCTATTCATTAACTTTTGTATGTTGAACCATCTTACATCTGAGGGATAAATCCCACTTGGTCATGGTGTATAACCCTTTCCAATGAGATGTTGAATTTGGTTTGCTAATGTTTTGTTGAGGATTTTTGCATCCGTATTCATTAGGGATATTGGTCTAGAGTTTCTTTTCTTTTAGTCTCTTTGTCTGGCTTCAGTATCAGGGTAATACTGGCCTTGTAAAGGGAATCTAGAAGTAGTCCCTCCTCTTCAGTTTTTTGGAAAATTTTGAGAAAGATTGATATTCTTTTTTTTTTCTTTTTTTTTTAGGGACCCATTTCCCAGGTTAGGGGTCGAATTGGAGCTACAGCTTCAGGCCCACACCACAGCCACAGCAATGCAAGACTCAAGTTGCTTGAGTGACCTCCATCAGAGCTCATGGCAACACCAGATCCTTAACACACTGAGGGAGGTCAGGAATTGAACCTGCATCCTCATGGATCCTAGTTGGGTTCATTACTGCTGAGCCACGATGGGAACTCCAGATAGTAATTCTTTTTTAAGTGTTTGGTAGAATTCTTTAGTGAGGCATTCTGGTCCTGAACTTTTCTTTGTTGAGAGGTTTTTGATTACTAATTCAGTCTCCTTACTAGCTAGCTATAGGTGTGTTCAGACTTTCTATCCCTTCCTGATTCAGTCTTGGTAGTTTGTGTGTTCCTAAGAATATATCCCTCTTTTAGGTTATTCAATTTGTTGTTCATAGTTGTCTCATATTCCTTTTTGCTTCCATGCCATCAGTTATAATATCTCCTCTTCTATTTCTGATTTTAATTATTTGTCATCATGTTTAAAGGCAAATTGTTGAACTAGATGATTTATAAGGCCTTTCTAACTCTGAAATTCTTTGGCATGTCAGAGTAATATTTAAAAATGGTTTATAAAATGTCCATCAATAGATGAATGGATAAAGAATATGTGGTACATATAAAATAGAATACCACTCAGCCATAAAAAAAGAATGAAATAATGCTATGCATGGGAACATGGGTGCAACTACAGATTATAATACTAAGTGAAGTAAGTCAGCAAGAGAAAGATGAATACCATATGACATGATTTATATGTGGAATCTAAAATATGGCACAAATGAATCTATCTACAGAACAGAAACAAACTCATGGACACAGAGAACAGACTTGCGGTTGCCAAGGGGGATGGGGAGGGAGTGGGATAGACTGGGAGTTTAGGGTTAGTAGGTGCAAATTATTGAATTTGGACTGGATAAGCAATGAGATCCTGCTGTACTGCACAGGGAACTATATTCAGTCACTTGTGATGGAACACGATGAAAGATATTATGAGAAAAATAATATATACATATGTATAACTGGGTCACTTTGCTATTCAGCAGAAATGGATAGAACATTGTAAATCAACTATAAAAATAATAATAATTAAAAAAAAACAGAAACAGACTCACAGACATTGAGAACAGACTTGTGGTTGCCAAGGAGGAGGGGGTTGGAGGATGGATGGGATGGGAGTTAGCAGATGTAAGCTATTGTACATGAGAGGAATAATCAAAAAGATCCTACTATTTAGCACAGAGAACTATATTCATTGTCCTACGATAAACTATAGTAGAAAAGAATATAAAAAAGAGAGTGTGTGTGTTTATACACCACTTTGCTGTGTACACATTGTAAATCAACTATACTTCAATTAAAATATTAAAAAGTGAATTATAAAATAGTTGACATAAAAAGATATAAAGAATACAATGAATACCCACTCAGCTTAAGAAATAAAAGTTATCAAAATCATAGACAACTTTCTGTGTATCATTCCCCAGATGTGTGCTCCACCCCAGAACTCATCATCCTAAATTTTGTACTTTCAATTTCATGCATTTCTTTAAACTTTTATTGTATACATATATATATCCCTGAGAAATAGTAGTATTTTGCCTGCTTTTGACTTTATATCAGTAGTACCATAATGTGTTTATTAGTCTAAAGGTGATTTTTGTTCTCACAACTTTTTGTTTGTGATCTTCATCCATGCTGATGTATGTAGCTTTTCATTTTCACCTCTATCTAGTACCTGATTATGTGAAGATACCATGGTTTATTTATGCACTGTTGATGGACATTAGGTTGTTTCCACTGTTTTACTTTAACCAATAATCTTACTCCAGGTATCCATGCACATGTCTTTTTTGCACCTGTATGAGACTTGTCCTAACAGTGGACTACCTGAGCAGAGGGAATGCACATTTTCGCTTTGACTAAATAATGGCAAAGTTTTGTGTAAAATAATTGGACCAATGTATACTCCCACCAGCAGTGCATGAGCTTTCCCATTGTTCAATATCCACACCATCACATTGACTATCAGACATCTTATACCCAATCTAATGGCATAAAATGATAACCTGTTGTAGTTTTCCCTTGCATTTTCCTGATAACCACCGTGATAGTTCATTTGGTCATATGTTTAATAGCCATTTATGTTTCCTCCTCTGTGCTTTGCTTCTTTGCATGCTTTGCTGACTCTTGATTTTTAACATAGATGTACTGTATTTACTACCTAGCCCAGGAAAGTCGTGGATTACTTGACCAGACCTTACTAGTGTGAATTGCATTCTTGGGGAAGTTATAACACAGCTCCCCCTTGCACTGTAAGAATATGTGGACGAACATCATCTTTCCTTGGGTACATTCACTGTATCCATGTTCCTTCACACCAGCCAGTTCAGGTGGAGAATGTGAGTCTCTTGATAGAAAATTGAAACCTGGGGTCTTCACAGCTTTTGTTGCTGAGCTGATACTGATTCTATCCAGATGGCCACCTGCACCACCCAATCCAGAGCAGCCTAAGCAAGCACCGGAGGGAGGCCGTGCTCACTGATTCTCCAGTAAAGAGTCATGGAGTTATGGCTCCTGCTCTAATACTGAGAATTTCCTGGGTTTTATGGAGAAGTGTGTATTCCTGGTATTTTTCAAAGTTGCAAAAGACTAACATTTATTTAGAAAGGTGTCCCAAGTGAAGCCAAAAGAAACATACCTAAGGTTTAATTTGAGAGTTCTTTAATTCTACCTGTAGTTTTGGAGCAGAGTGTTCACCAAAGAAGGGTTGGGAGTGAAGAGGCAGAGAACCTCCCGTGTTTATTCCTGTTTAACTTTTTTCATGGAAAGCTAATTTTATCCATCGAGGCTTTAAAGAAGTAGGAATCAGGAGGCAGTGGGCACATAGGATAAACTAGCCTCTGGTTTAAATGAAATACTGCTGCTGCCACTGCAGATTGCTGCCCCACCTTCAGTCAGGTTGGGTTGCTTTGCAAAGTGAAGTATTTGTGTAGACAGCATGTCCGAAATGGGTGCATTGCCCCTAGAGAAGTCTAAACTCTCATTGTCAGAGCCCAAAGTGAGAAGAGAAATGGTGGCTTTGGATGAGACAGTGCATAGGACACTGAAGAGGCAGAGAGGTTTGTTTTTTTCCTCCCCACCTTCAGCCCCCTTCCAAAATACACACACACACACACACACACACACACACACACACACACACACACACACATCAGTTCAGAAAAGCATATCTACTCCAAGCAGCCCTCATTCTGCTGATTTTAATTTCTCCTATTTCTATGTCTAAGCCAACAGTCAGATGAATACAGAACAAAAGAAGCAAAGAAAACATCTCACTCTCAGGCCTGAAATTCCTCAGAGAATGAACAAATATGTTTACCAGCAGATCATGAAGCAAATCACCATATCATCAGTAAGTTAGTCAGTTAATGCACAGTTACTCAGTGTAAGGTGTTGTGTGTATTCTGGATTGGGAGGCTCCTGTAGCCTGGGGCCCTCTAGAATGGATATTTAGGAATGTCCCACTCCTGTATAACTGTTTCAGTTTTCAATCAGCATCTTAGATACAGCCAATAAAAGAAGTATAGAAAAGATAGAGCTAAATAGAGGCTAAATAGAAGACTATAGAAAGAACTGGGCAATGGGAGTCTTTAAAATAAGTGAACCTTAGGTAATCAATCCACTTGCAAATATTTATTGGCAACTTGATATAAGCTGTCAGTGTCTCTGTCCTATTGGCAACATAATAGCATCTGTCCCTTTGTGCCTCAGTTTTCTCAGCTGTCAGTTGGGGATAATAGTACCTACCTTGAAGAATTGTTATGAGAGTCAAATGAAATAATGTATTTGAAGCATGTACAATGGTACCTGACAGTGTGGTAACAATGCAATCAAAATTAAGGCAGGAGACAAATCCTAAGCACATAGAAACTGAACAACAATAAATACATCAATAAAGAGATGTGACAAGGCAGTTCATTATTAATTGCCAAACAAGTGCTTCTCACCCGTGAATGTCAAAACCGAGGGCACAGAGCTAAGAGGGAGCCAAAAGAGTTTGGTTTCTCTCACTAGCCAGGCACCTGCCTTTTGCACGTGTCTGAGAAGCTGCAGATCGGGTCCCTCCAGAGACACCATGGATTGTGATGGGCTTTTGGGAAAGGACCCAGAGCTGCTGCTTAGCATGGAGGTAGTGCAGCACAGTGCTGGAGAGAGCAGCCATGATGCCAGATCACCCAAGTTCAAAGCCCAGCCCTGGCACCTGCTACTTGTAGCTTCCTGGGAAAGTTATTTAACTCTTGTGAGTCTCAGTTTCCTTGAGGGTAAACGTGGAATGATAACAGTATCTATTTCATAGGTTGGCATGAGACTTTAACAAGAGTTCACATAATGCTTGTGATAGAGTGCCTGGCATAGGCAAGTTAAATTGCTCATCTAAATTGGATGCTAAACCAGCTGCTTCTTCAAGTTCTCCAAGGAAAGAAATTCCACAACCTGCCAGTGGTCAACCTGCTCTGGTGTTCACAACTTCCTCCTGTTAGGAAATCCTCCCTGTTTTTGGTTTATGTAAGTTGAGTTGGCCATTAGGGATTTTTATAAACCAACTCATTCTATAATTCTATAAATGAGGAAACTGACCTGGAAAGGTTAAGCGACTTTCCCAAAGTTATCCAGATGGTTAGTGGCAGAACCACAGTGGCTCCCAGTTCTCCTGGAACCCAGATCTATGCTGTTTCTGCAAAGCCTGCATTTATTGTTTCCCTCTACAGGCCATCTCGTCTCATGCTGATTGTAGTAGAGACCCTTTGATCCATGTGATTCCAAGCTCATAGGCAGAGCATTCAAAGCCCTCCATGGTCTGGCCCTGGGGTGGGGGGCACCAACACAAAATCTCCTGCTGCCCCATGTGGGCTCTGGACAAATGGTGAATTCAAAGGGTGCACATGCAGCCAGAACATCGCCTATACTACCGATCAAGGCTAAAGTGGAGAACATAGTTTGGAATGAGAGCAAAGGGCCTGCTAGTTGACCCCAATAGACAGACTTCTGCACGCAGACCCAGGTGTGTGGACTGGCTCATGGGGGAGCAGAATTCTTTGTGTCATTTCCATGGGATATTCCAGACCCCCAGAGGAAGAAGAAGGACAAGACTGAGCAGAACATGCTCTGTATTCTTCCCCAGTTTACCAGTCAGAGAAGCCACTGAACCTCCCCAAGGGTGCAGAGAAGGGGTGGAGGGAAGTCAGGACTGTGCATGGGGGAAAACCCCTCTCTTAGAAGCCAAGACTGATTAAGATTTCTTTTCAAGTTTCACCTCTTTCTTTTTTTTTTTCATTTTTGGCCAGGAATATGGAGTTCTTGGGCCAAGGGTCAGAGTGGCAGTTTTGACTAATGATGCAGCTACAGCAGGCCAGGTCCTTAACCCACTGTGCCAGGGATCAAACCTGCATCCCAGGCACTCCAGAGACACCACTGATCCTATTGTACCACAGTGGAAACTCCTTATTTCACCTCTTTCTAACCACTCCTCCATTGTTCCCTATTCTCTGGTCCTACAAACCACTTGTAACTCTCTGGCTCTATTCTGTGGCTGGTTTTACTCACATTATTCCCCCTGAACACAGTACTCAGGCTTCTGAGTCCCCAAATGCCACATGCCCACTCATCTTTCAAAACATAGTTCACGCATCAGCTTCTGTATGAAGCTCTTCCTTTCTCTTCTCATTTCTACCCTTAACCCCCAAGGGGTAGAATTGGCTAACACTTTCCTTTTGTTCCTACTGTGTTCAGTATAGACTCTCCTCTTAGCCCTTTTAGCACTTTATTCCACTTAATTTCTGAAGGCAGAGGCCACTGACCACATATTTGAAGACTTACACAAGGCTTTGAACATGTAGTCTTCGATAACTTGTTATTAAATAAATGATGTTGAAAATTCTTCTAGATACATTATACGATATTAAGTCAAGTTCTTGTCTTCTTCCCCTACTCTTGCAATCTCATTCTTTTGTTTACCCACTAAGTGCCCACAGATTGTATGGCACTGTGTTATGTACTGCAAAGATACAAAATTTGTAGCCTCTTCTTTCTAGAATCAGAAAGTCTACCTGAAAAGATTGGGTATGTTCACAGGTAAAAATTGAGTTTTGCATGATTGATACAACTACTTCTTTGCTCCCATTGAGCACTCTATAATTTCAAAGCTAAATCTGCTCACTTTGCCATTTGGTCTAATGACCACCCTGTGAGTCAGAGTGCATTCATCAGCTCCATCTGACAGATTAGGAACTTGGGCTTGAGAAGCATCAGATGATTTACCCGAACACACCCAGCTGGCAGATGACAGAGCTGAGTCTGAATCCAGACAATTGTCTCTTAACCCAGTGTTGTTTTCAAACAATTGATAGAGTGGAGGTGTTTGGTGATACCATGAAGGGAGTGTGGTTAGTACACCCTGCTAGTGTCCCTGTAACCTTTGGCTAGGCTCCAAAGCTAGTGTGTGTGCTGGCTTCCTGAATCCCAACACCCTTATGCTTTGATCAAAATCTGTCAGTAGATGAAACCCAGGGTCTTTCTGCCAAACCAATGGGGAAAATTAGAGGGAGTTTAGAAGCTGAGAAAAGGACTACCTAAGGTGGAATGTCAGTAGCTATCCAGGTGCATTGAACAAACTATAATTTGAAAGAAATGCAAATATAGGTAATACAGTATCAATGTCCTAATAATTTCCTGCTATACTAGCACAAAAGCTTCAAGTCTATAGGAAAATATTTATATCAAAAATGTCTCTTGAGGACTGCGTGGGATGGTGGTAGAATGAACAAATCTGAGTGGGAAATGAGTCATTTTCTAGCCAAAAGAGGGGTTTTGATAAACAAGTTATGAGATGGAAATCATTCAGATCTGAGAGAGTGCTGTTTGTTCCTCCATATGAACAATGACAGCAATTTTCATATCTTCAGATTTTACTTGAAGGATATAGATCTTTCCAAGTCTTCTGCCTAAATGTCCTTGTTATAGTGCCTGGAGTGTCTCTTAAAACACTTCAATATAGACAACATGATGTGTCCTGTGAGAACAAGTTAGTGTATTCTACCTTCATGAACAGCAGAAGACTTGTACTCAGAGGTGAACATCACAGAAGAATAGAAAACACAACTGTCTTGATCTAAACCTGTTTCTGAGAGTTGTTTAATTAGCATAAAGGATGTTGAAATAGCTTTTCATTAGTAAAAGTAAATGATGCTCAAGATAAATGATATTCTAGAAAATTTGCTAAGGCATGTCTGCCCTTCTGTGAATCTGGTGACCTGCCACATTTGGAAAGCTCCCTTTGACCTGGAGTTTCGTTTATCCTCTGTACTTCATACATGGTGGAAGACGGGTGTGCTGATTCTGCTTATCAGAATGTTTGATGCATTTGCCTTGGCTTGCTTGGGGTAAATCTTTAAATCTTTAATGCAATGTGCTTGTCAGTTGCCTAAAAAAATTGAGAGTGAGGTTGTCCTGACCTTACAGATCAGCTTACAGGGTTGTTTAGGGACCTGAGTGCTGGTCGATATCAGAATGGGACCTCAGACTTGCTTTTATTGCTGCCTACCACCAGGATGTGGAGGAAGAAGACATGGAGTTCTACCCACCCTAATTGTTGGCAGTGCCCTATATTTACCACTAGATTCCATCAACTGCTAACGACAGTGGCTTTAGGTCCTTGCAAAAGTCTTTAACAACCCCCTCCATTCTTAATAATCCTCTTCATTCTTTCACCTTCTTCCTTCCTGCCATATCCACAGTTCTGCCGAATGACACACAATCAATGAAAAGGGAGCCGACAATTTTTTTTTTACCACACACTTACCCTATGCCCTTTATATGCATTATTTCATTTCATCCTCATTTTATAATAATGTAGTATCATCATCCCATTTAGTAAAAGTTGAACATCAGAAGGATTAAGAAACCACCCTAACATCACACAACTTGTAAGTAATAAAGCTGAGATTTCAAAAGCTTGGAGTTAAGAACTCATGGACTTTTCAGCAGACAACTTTACACACTACATTGAAAGGAGTTAATAATTGTTGGCACTTTATGGTCTTACATCAGATGGCTTCATCTGGGGTTTTTGGAAAAAGGAAAATCAATCATAATGACTTGCGAACACACTTTCCTTTCAAGACCATCCTTCTGCTGTAAACAGGGGGAGAACTCATTCCCTCTGAGTAGAGATGTTTGCTTCTGTTCGGCAACTGCTGTCCAGAAAAGCTTATCTATGGTTAGACCATGATGGAGTGACCATTAGACAAGACGGAACTGAATCCATAGGGTGTCAGGACACACCCGAGACCTATAAAGATATGCTTCATTCAATTGGTTTGAACATTCATTATCTTCAAAGCCAAAGCATGGATAGACCTCCTATTTCCACAGACTTTCTCCCACTGACCTTTGATGACTTATTTTTCCCTTGAAGGCCTCTTTCTGGAATTTGGCCTGATTTCCCCTGGATCAAGAGGCATAATTTACCGGAGCACTGAAGACACTATAGATGACCACAAACCTACACAGGTTAGGCCTACCTATTAATTGTCTCAAAGAAATTTCTCTGGTGTCTTCCTTTTATCCTCTCACAGATACTTCTGTAAAAGAATATGAGTTGTTAGAATCCTATTTGCTCAGTGTTCTCTAAGATATGCTTTCCAGGTATGCCCTGGAGTACTCTGTATTCAGTTCTGGGCATCATAGAGTGAGTTCAGAGGGCAGTATCCTGATATGGAAAGCTCAGAAGATTGGGCATATAAGTCAGTTCAAGCTCTCCAGGGAGAAGTCAAGACAGAGTTAAGTTTCCATTTGGAGGCCCTTATTGTTCTGAAAACATAACTGGAACAACAAGAATGTAAAAGGAGAATATTAAAAGGAAAATCTGTACTTTAAATTAAAGTAGACATTTTCGTGCAATTCATATTTAATAGAAAGATAAAGCTATGGCTATGGCTAAAAGCCAAATCCTAGAACAGAAAAAGATGAACTAGGGTTCAGCTGCTGTGGAAAAACAGAGAATTAAAGTATATAAATAAAATAAAACAATACTGGGTAAACCCTACATTGGTTATAGTTAAAGAGAGAATTTAAGAATTGAAGGACAGTTTTGAGGAATTCACTCAGTGCACAGCTCAGAGAGAAAAAGATATATATATAAAAGGGTTGTGAGAGACAGGGAAGGTACACTGAGAGGGTTCAAACAAATGTATAATCATTTCAGTGAAAGAAAAAGAGTAACTGGAGGAGAAGCCACACTGGAAGAAGTCATGCCTAAGGATTTTTAAGAACTGAAGAAGGTCATGAATTCTCAGATCAAAAGCACATACTGTATACAAGGCAGCATTTAAAAAAAAGCAAAACAAAAATACTTCATTGCAAAATTGAAGAACACTAAAGATAAGGAGAAAAATCTTAAACTGAGCATGTTGGGGTTAGGGCAGTAGGTAAGGTAGTGAGATAGGGCCTGCCCTTAGATGTCTGAAAAGCTGTATTTTGGAAGAAGATTTAGTCAGGATGACTCTGAATCCTTCAGAGGGTGACTCAGGATATGGGAGTAGAAATCACAGGGAAGCAGATTTTTTTTTTTTGTCCTTTTGTCTTTTCTAGGGCCGCTCTCACGGCATATGGAGGTTCCCAGGCTAGGGGTCTAATTGGAGCTGTAGCTGCCGGCCTATACCAGAGCCACAGTAATGGAGGGATCCGAGTCGCGTCTTCAACCTACACCACAGCTCACGGCAACGCCGGATCCTTAACCCACTGAGCGAGGCCAGGGATAGAACCTGCAACCTCGTGGTTCCTAGTCAGATTCGTTAACCACTGAGCCACAATGGGAACTCCAAGATTTTAAGTGACCTTAAGGAAGAGATTTCTAATAACAGGGGTGCTCAAGAATGCATAGCCTGCCTTATAATTAGGAAATGAGTTCTCTGTCATTAGAAAATTTCCTTTCCACATAGAGTGCCCCATTCTAAAAGGCACTGAGGGACTTCCTGTCATGGCTCAGTGGTTAATGAATCCCACTGGGAACCATGAGGTTGCGGGTTCGATCCCTGGCCTTGCTCAGTGGGTTAAGGATCTTGCATTGCCGTGAGCTGTGGTGTAGGTTGCAGACGTGACTCGGATCCCTCCATTGCTGTGGCTCTGGTATAGGCCGGCAGCTACAGCTCCAATTAGACCCCTAGCCTGGGAACCTCCATATGCCGTGAGAGCGGCCCTAGAAAAGACAAAAGGACAAAAATAAATAAATAAATAAATAAATAAAAATAAAAATAGAAGGCACTGGAGGGAAGGTAGGCAGATTTGGGAGGGACTGGATGGTTGGCCTTGTGGGACCTGGGCTATTTGAACAGCTTAAACACTTGGGAAATGGGGACTGAAGGAGTCAGGGAAATGGAGAGAAAACAGCAGTGCCCAAAGGGGAAATGTGACTTTGCCTCTGTAATGATTTGTTTGGGTCTGTCCTCTTGCTTGCTATTATTTTTTATTTTTTAATTTTTTTTTGTCTTTTTGTCTTTTCTTGGGCCGCACCCATGGCACATGGAGGTTCCCAGGCCAGGGGTCCAATCGGAGTTGCAGCCGCCGGCCTACACCACAGCCACAGCAAAGCGGGATCCGAGCCACGTCTGTGATCTACACCACAGCTCATGGCAATGCGGGATCCTTAACCCACTGAGCAAGGCCAAGGATCGAACCCACGACCTCATGGTTGCTAGTCAGATTCGTTAACCACTGAGCCACGATGGGAAGTCCTTTGCTTGTTATTTTTTAAATGAACTGTATTATATATGTTTCTTCAAATTCTACTCCACAAGCTCCCCTAGAGCCAGACAAATGTTCTCTTTCATCAGCCTGTTTCTTGTCCTACCTGGACTTTTTAGCAGAACAATTCACCCTCTTGAAACTGCCTTACCTCATGATCTTTTCCTGAGGAGATTAGACAGCCACCATAAACCTTACCAGCCATTTCCACATATGAAGATGTCACTGGGAGATGTGTCTCTTCCTGAGACCCTCTCCCGCAATTCCCTGATGTAGAGGACCAAGCGACTACGCGAAAATTAAGATGACTCAGATCAGAAGGCCGTTGTGTTTTACAAGGCTCTGTTATGGGCACTAATCTCACTTAATTTGCATGAAAGAGGTAGAGCAGTCATTATTAACCGCTAGGAAATCAAGGATCAGGAAGGTTGTACAACATGTCTACAGACAAAACCCAACACTCAGCAACAAATCAAGTGCCTGGGCTTCCAAATCAAGAGCGGGTTGTTCACCCCAGAGAGTTGAAGCCATCTGGTGCAAGAGCAAATAGAGACGGTTGCTCCAGGAAGGAGGTTTATCTACTGGGCATTGTTCCTTACCTGCCCCTGAGCCCCCACCCCTATGCTACCCTGAGTGGGCTCTGTCTGTCCCTAGCACTCCCAGCGGACACTCTAAAGAGATCTTCCTAGAGAACCATGGTTATGGACATGTACAGTATGAGTACCAGCACTAATCCCTGGCAGAGGGTGGGCACCCAGTAAAGGCATTGCCCTGCATTAGAATCACAGCTCAGACTTGTTCGGGGCTAAATCGACTACCGAGAGGCTGGCTGGGGAAACTGCCTAGTATTTTTCTCTCCCCAGTGTTCATTCTGCTCTGGCTTTCTTCTCAGTCCTTGAAGAGACCAACTTCACTCTTGCGTTGAGTCTGGACTTTCCTCGATCTCTTTCTCCTTCAGTTCTCTCTCAAATGGCCTTCCCAGCCACTCGGTTTATAATCCCAGCCCCATTCCTATACTCCTTATTCCGGTGCCTATTTCATTCCTTTCCATAGCACTTAGGATCACCTGCCATGTATATTTTATGTGTTTGTGGGTCACCTGTCTCCCCTGACCATGGTATACACTCCTAGAGGACAAGGTTGCTCCCCACAGCTTCGCCAGCACCTAAAACGGTGCTAGCCTGTTCCTGTGGCTCAGCTGTATTTGTTGAATGAATGAATGAACAAAGTCATTCAAAATATTGAATGGACTTCCAGATTCAAGCAACTAACACAGGTGACTTTGGAACATAAGTCAGTTCAGAAACAGGGATTTTCTGGACATTTGTGTACGTGTGCATTAATAATGAAATGCAGACATGATTTTTACTAAGTTATTTAAACCTTGTCTCAGGTTTAGCTGTGAACCACCCACGGTCAGCTTGAAGCTGCGAGGGTACAGAGTAGGGGCATTGCTGGATGGAAGTGAAGGCTGAATGCCCGGAACTGAAAAGAAGACATTCAGTGGGAGAACAGCGATCCAGCTCTGGAAACCGAGAACCTACAGTAAGTCTAGGGCTGTGCTGGGCACCGTGCGCCAGAGTAAGTCTCCATCATGATGCCAAGGGACAAACAACGGAGTGAGGGGGCAGCTGTAAGGAGGAGAAGAAGATGCATGTGGGGGGGGGGGGCGGAGCTACACTGTGCGCAGGATAAGAGTGTTCTGGGGGCAGAGATTGCTAGGGCTGGGGGAGCTGGGGCTGGGAGCTTTTCGGAGGCGGAGGCTCGTAGGGGGAGGTGGTCCTGCAGCTGACCTTGAACGAGGGTGGGTCTATAGCCTCAGGAGGGAAGGAGCGCTTGTCCCAACCTAGGCTGGGAGAACTGGTGCAGCAGAAACAGAGACCAGGGTGCTACAGCCCAAAGCTCTGTGTTAGCAAGTCTAAAAATACCCTCTCTCTCGCTCTCTCTCTCGCTCTTTTTTCCCCCTCTTGGTCTCTTACTTTTCTTCTCACCCTCCTTCCTATTTTCTTCCTTCTCTCATGATCCCTTCTGGCAACCCTGGGACTCACTTGCTCATCCCTGCCAGGGAAGCTTTTCCCCACCCCCTCATCACCCCCCACCAGATGGGTCAAAACCTTGAGGGGGTGCCCTGCTGTTCAGGTACAGGTTGGCAGCAGCTCCAAAGCCCCCTCCTCCACCCGCCCCCCTTGACTCCGTTCTCTCAAATGCCAATTAACAGGTGTCAGAAATGCTGGCCCGGACTAAAGGACCCACGTCTGCATAACAACCCAACTATTTTGGCTGTCCACCCCGTGAGCATAAATATCGTGGTGTTTGAGCCCTTGGGGCCTGTGGAGTTTACAAGTATGCTGTCAAGATCTCTTCATTGGGCTAGTGCTTGAAGTGCTGCCAGAAAGCCAGGGGACTCCTGTGCTTTTATGTGTGCCCAAGCGCGGGCCGCCCTGGCTCCGAGAGGAGCCCTCTGGGGACCCACTGTCGGTGTGAATCTCAAACAGCAAGCTGACATTCCGGTTGGGAGTGTGACAGTGCATGCCTGGGTGATGATGCCAGGGCGGCAGGTGACACGGGTCCACTGCGGAGGGGGAGAGCGATGGCAGTGGCTTCTAGTTACATGTCCTCAGAGCTCTGAAGGATGGAATTGGGGTCGGGGGAGCGGTGATAACATGACGTTACAAAATCCGGATGTCCTGATCACAGAGACCACTGCGATTGGCCATAGGAGCGCTGGTGTTCCCAAAAAAGGCATCCGACTTGGGCTCATCTGGGATTAAAGACATTGCAGGCCAGAGACACTGACTACGGTCAACGCACGCATGCGCACACACACAGTCTCCCGGACATTGAGAGAGTAGGCATCCATCTGATGCACCCTAGGTGCCTCCCAGAGGAATTCCTCTTTCTGGGCACTGTCCCCTTCTCCCTCCCCCAGGCCTCATGCCCTGCCACCGAGCTTCTAACCCAGGGTAAACATCTGAAAACAGAGTGGCTGCCAGGGAGGAGAAAAAAGAGGCCAGGATGGAATGGATGGGGTGGGGCATGGCGACAGGAAGAGCTCAAGAGATTCTCAAGTTGGGTGACTACCAAGGTTGGCTTATCCCAGAGGGCAGTTGGGCCCCGGCCTGGCGGGCGTGGGGGAGCCGGTGCAATGCTTGCTCCCGCCAGTGGGGGCAGCCTTTCCTCTGCCTTGACCAGCACACTGCGCAGGCTCTGCTCAAGGTTCCAGTCTGAGGGAGCTTATGGGACCTTTCAGAAACCTGGTTTCACCCCAAAAAGAGCTGTATCAAACCGTTTGAGAAAACTTTGTCTCCTCCACTTTGGAGTTGGGATGGCGAATTGGAAAAATCCACTTCAGAGGCCTGATTTTGGGGGGGGCACTATATAGAGATCCCCACAATTTCAACCAGAATATGCTTCTGTGGTCTTTGTTCTAGAAACTCCAAGGAGGAAGGCCTTCCTGATGTCCCTAGCTCTTCACCACTTGTCCCAGAAGCCCTGAATACTATAGATTTTATATTGGGGTGGACCAACCCCGAGAGAGAGGCACTGAGGTGTAGAAAATGTCATACTTTGGGGGGCAAAACCCAGCTCCTGGTGCCCAAAGAAATACTCTTTCTGATACACTGTTCCTTGTTCTCTCCACCTCACACATAACCCATTAACTTATCAAAATGAAACAATAAATTATGACAAATAAAAGCATCCTTAGGAAGAGTTCCTCTCCCCTGCAGTAGGCTATACACTCTGTGAGCCAACAGAGGTGGCCTCTCTTCCTTGGCTCCCTGGTCCTTGACACTCTCGGTGCAGTATTTACTTTGTGTGCTCCTGGCCCCTGACCATTGAGGAGAAAACAGCCCTGCACTGCCCTGATGAGTCTCACAAGAATCCTAAAATGACACAGAGTCCTGCTCCTCAACTGTGAGGATTTGGAAGAAGGCGGCTGCCTCTAAGCCAAAGCCAGATGCCAGTGAAATAGGAAGCTTTCAAAAGGATCAGGTCCGTCCTCCTGAACTCTTGTTGGATGAAGACAGAAAACAAAGAATTCCACCCAACATGAGAAAACAATTTGTTTCTCTGCTCCAGGGTGGCCAGAGGCCACTGAGCTGTAAAGTCTGAAGGGAGCGGTAGGTTTGAGGAGGTTGTTGTGGGGGTCAATTTTATTGTAGAGCGCATGGTCCCCAAGATGGCCAAAGGGGACTGTCAGCATCTTGGATCTTCACCCTTTGGGGGGAGGGCCACCCTGGGCAGACATTTCGCTGATCATAATCACTTTTCTATGTAACTGGACCTTAATTCATTCGGTAGTCTGAGCTACGGAAGGGCGGCACAGATTAGCGAGCTATGTCGGTAACTGACGAAGTCTGCGCCTGGCGTGCGTTTGTGGGGAAATTAAAAATAAAGTAAAGCTCATCTGAAAAATGTGTGGACTAGAATTAGCCGTCTCCTGACCGGTCACGCATGGAACTTTGTCGGAGATGACCAGGACAGAAAAGTGAGACCTGGGCAGCAGATGGGGCCGCGCTGCCCGCCAGGCCCTTGGAAGCCTGTCATAATTTATAATGGATTATCTTAGGAAATAGATGAGGACGGCTTGTGTTCAGGAGCCAGGAAAGATGGCTTGGGTTTAAAAAAAAAAAAAAAAAAAGCCCAGAAAACATGCCTCAGAAACGCATGACCCATTGTTATTTTTTCCGCAAGGTATTTAATGCCTTAACTTGGTTTGAATTAACTCATCCAATCTTGTGCCCTGAACTTGACCTTTGAAGGGAGCTAACATCACCAGGTAAATGGTACCCTTTCTGGTGCTGCTGTTGGGCCTCTTGGCCATAGGTAGCTATTCAAATGTATTGGAGTTTTTAGTTTATACCTTGAGTTTCAAAAACTGGGTCTTTACACACACACACACACACACACACACACACACACACACACAGAGCTGAGGGTATTTTTTTCCTTCTGTGCCTTCTCTCTTCTTCCAACACTGGCCTTGATGCCCTTCATTTAATTTCATCAAATAATCAGTAATAATCAAATTAATCAAATAATCAGTAATTGCTCTGGACCAACTACATTCAGGTGCAGAGAGAGGGGAAGGGCAGCAGCATCGTTGATTCTGCTCTGGGCATGTGCTGGTACGCTACATAAATTCTGTTTACCTTCACAAAGACCCTTGGAACACTGGTGAGGCAATGCATGTCATGACCTGCCAAGGTCTACCATCCTATAAGTGGCCTAGCTGGGCTCCGAACCCAGATCCCTGTGGCTTCAAGCCTGAGTGGGTGCACCTGAGCCTGGAGAAGTCAGAATCCTACTGTAACTGAGCAGGATCTGCGCTATCAGAATTTTGATGCAGCAGCCAGCTCCATCTCAATCCTTCGCTCACCCTAGTTCTCAAATCCAGGCTTCTTTTCCTGGAAACAATTATGAGGGAAAAAAAAAAAAACTGCACTTCAAACTTGCAAAGGTAATGGCAATTAAGCAACTCTCTTTCCATCGTCAGCTGATTTCTCTGCCTCAGTAGCAAGTCTAATGGGCTGTTTTACAGGGATGACAGAGACAGATAATGAAAGTCAAGCCTGTGCACAAAGCTTCCTTGAAAGCTTGGTAATTAACGGCTTTGCATTGTTCTTTAATAGCCGTCACTTTTTAATGCATTGCCATCAAGGCACAAACTCCGAAGCGTATTTGCATTTCAGCCACGTTCTGTGTGAACACAGCCTCGAGATTTTCATTCAGAGGAGCTGCCTTTCAACCTCCGTGGAAAGAGAGACCCAGAGGTAGCTGTTTTGTCCAAAATGACTCCACACACTCCATGCATCCAAGGTGAGGTATGAAACCTTCCCAAAGAGGTTTTGGGGGAAGAAGCTTCAGGGCTGAAAGGAGGGGCTGAGATGAGAAGCTTGAAGGTGAAATGCAGTCCCCACCTGCCTACCTGAGCTCATCTGTGTCACATAGCAATGGAGCGTGAGGGTGTGTGTGTGTGTGTGTGTGTGTGTGTGTGTGTGTGAGTATGACTGACTGGGGGAAGGTTTGATGAGTCCCTCAACACCGCCCTGTGCTGTCTGTGGCGTAGAGGACGTCAGAGGCCATCTGCTCTTGAGGGATCTCCAGAACAACAGAGCCCAAGAAACTTTCACTCCAGCCCAACAGAAGCATCACTCCTGCCACGGAGGTGAAAGGAAAAGGGACCAAACCCTTAACAGTCACCTCCTATGTGCAGGGCACCATGCTAGGCGCATTTGCAAATCTTTTTAATCCTCATCACAACCCTCTGAGGTCTTACTCCCTTTTTAGAGATGAGGAAATTGAAACTAAGACAGGTTAGGTTACTTGCCAAGCATTACATAACCAGTCGGCAGCCTAAGATTCAAATCCATGTGTGTCGGACTCTCAAACTGAACTCTTTGTCCCCTGTGAAAATGTGACTGTTCCCGGGAATGGTGGCTCGTGGGACCCTGGCATTCATACCCTAGTGCTGTGAACTGACCCTACCTTTTCCTGAGAGAAAGCTTTGCCTAAAAAGCCTTAAAGTTTCCTCAAAGGGGGAGAAAGGGTACCGAAAAAGGGGATGGTGATCCTAGAGACACAGGTCAGTTTCCCCCCGCTCCCCGATCTTGCCCAGCCCGGAATCTCTCTGGTGGTCTGAACAGAGCAGGTGAAACGGGGAAAGGAAGTGTGAAATACAGTGTCTTTCTTCTACTCTCGTTTCTGAAAAGATAGTAAAGAATGGAAATAAGGCTAATGTTCCAGGAGCAATGCCTTTGAGAAGGAAGAGAAAGCTTCATTTTAATTTAGGGTAGCATAACTCAGCATGAAAAAGCAGGGACTCAGGCTGCTGCATGGGCCGGGGTCTGCAGAACCTGCAGGCTGAGTGGGTTTAAGAATGATTCTTCTGGGCATTCCCGTCGCAGTGCAGCAGAAATGAATCCAACTAGGAACCATGTGGTTTCGGGTTTGATCCCTGGCCTCGCTCAGTAGGATAAGGATCTGGTGTTGCCATGAGCTGTGGTGTGGGTCGCAGACGTGGCTCAGATCTGGTGTGGCTGTGGCTGTGGTATAGGCCGGCAGCTGTCGCTCCGATGAGACCCCTAGCCTGGGAACATCCATATGCCACAGGTGTGGCCCTAAAAAGACAAAAGACAAAAAAAAAAAGAATGATTTAAGGTCCCTTTCCTCAAACCTCTCTGCTCAGCACCACCTTCTTGGCCACAGGATGTAAGGACTGGCTTTCTCCCTTCCAAGCCATGTGGCATCCAGCGTGTTACTTGCCCTCTCTGTTTCTTCATCTGTGAAATGGAAATCATAATGTCTGCCTCAAAGCATCGCTGTGAGGACTCAGTAAGATAATGTGCTGGCAACACTTAGTAATTAGTAACTAATGCTACCACACAATCTGCAGTCAGGATATGAAAGCTTTGGGAACAAGTTGACCTTAGCCATCAACAAAACCTTCTATCACTACTCTGTGTGAATTGAGAGGTGATAAAGGGATTTTCAGCTCCAAACTCCAAACTATCTCCTTTATGCAAAAGCTGCAGTGTCTGAAATTTCACATTCAGGTTATTTTCCTTTGACAATTGCCCCAAACCAAACATCCTTTTCTTAATGCTTCTGATGGGTAACACATTAAATCGATGATGACTAATACCAGCTGCCCAGACAATTGGGATTGTCTGGGGAGCTTTATTTATTTATTTATTATGCTAATGCCTGGGCCCCACCCCAGATCCCCCAAATTAGAATTACTGGGAGGGTACAAGTCATTGAAAAAATACTTGCCAAGTGTCTCCAAGTTGCCAAATGTATAGCCGATGTTGAGAACCCCTGCATTAAATCATTTTCCTCCACTGGAGTATAAACAGCAGGAGACCAAAGAATACACACACAGCACTGTGTCCTCAAAGTTTACCACTGAGGTTGGCGCAAAAATAGTTAACCGGCAAGTTTACTGTTGTTATTGATTTAAAAATATGTTGATGACTCTTGGAGTTCCCACTGTGGCACAATGGGTGAGTGGTATCTCTGCAGCTCCAGGACGAAAATTTGATCCCTAGCCTGGTATAGTAGGTTAAAGGATCAGGTGTTGCTGCCGCTGAGGCATAGGTCACAGCTGCTGCTTGGATCTGATCCCTGGCCCAGGAACTCCACATGCCATGGGGTGGTCAAAAAAAAAAAAAAAAGGTATTGATGACTTTAGTGAGAGCCAGATGTAAGGTTAGAGAAAGGGGCTAAAAGGTACAGAAAGAAGAAATAAGCTCTAGGCAATTACAAAAGAACAAGTCATACTTCTAAGACAATTCAACTGCTTATCATTCTAATAATGGTCTTTCTAACAGGAAAAGACAGATCTCTTGGAAAGAGGGTCAGACTACACTAGGACAGTAAATCTTCAAGTTTCTAAAGTAATAGAGTATGAAGAGAAAAAAGTTTCAATGAAATATTACAAAAAAATAATCCCCTTAGCAGTTGGAGGAGTAGAAAACCATACACTCTGGAATCCGAGAGCTTTGGCTTTGACATCTCATGCTTCCCATTTACTAACTGCTGACCTCACAGAGGGAGGTGGGCTTTTCTTTCTGTGTTTTTTCAAGCCTCTCTGACCCTCCATTTCCACACGTATAAAAGCAGGAGTAATGGGTAGATTTCCCAGGGATAGGAACTTGCCAGCACATAGTAGGTGACTGACGTGTGTGAATTCGCTCCTCTCTGCTGCCTCCTTTCCTCCGTTGCTTCCCGGCAAACAAGGTCATTCATTACGCTAGAGATGAACAACTTTTCAAAAATGAAAAATCAAATTAATAATGACTATATTTCTCTTTTTATTTTTCTTTTTACAACAGCACCTGAGGCATGTGGAAGTTCCCGGGCTAGAGGTCCAAGCAGAGCTGCAGCTGCCAGCCTATACCACAGCCATAGCCACACCACATCTGAGCCACATCTGCAACCTATGCCGCAGCTTGTGGCAATGCCAGATCCTTAGCCCACTGTGTGAAGCTCTCTGAGTGAGCTGCATCCTCACTGTGTCAGTTCTTAACCCACTGAGCCACAGTGGGAACTCCATGACTATATGTCTGAATGCTAGTTTGTTGTGGGAATCTTAGGGAGAGGTGGGTGCATGAAACTTCAAAAAGGCAAGAAAGGAAAGGACCAGACAAGAAAGGCCAGGTCCACTTAAAATCAGCCCCATAAAATTGGTGGTCGAACCCTGAAATAAACATGTGACGGTGGTTATGCTGACTTTAAAAAACACGGAGGAGATGCCTTCTTATTCTAGGGCTGAAATGACATAAGTAACATTGGAATTATCTCCTTTTTATAGGCTCAACTGTAAAACCATTTCAAGGGAAAGTTTAATCCCTTTCCTAATATCCTCATAGTAAACTTTCCATACACATTTTTCATTTAGTCATGGGTTTTGGGGAATACTTTACATTTTTCTAGAATTCTATTACAATTTATCTATGGGCTTCTAAACTATGCCTGTTTGCATTATTATAATTTTTTAATGGTTGCTCTATAGATTAAGATGCATATTATTAATATTTCACAATCTTTTAGGGTTAATATGATGTATGTTGCAACTGCATAAAGAGTTCCCCCACCCTGTACTGTGAGGAGTATATATATATGCTATATAGGGCCACACCTGAGGCATATGGAAGTTGCCAGGCTAGGGGTCGAATTGGAGCTGCAGATGTGAGCCTATGCCATAGCCACAGCAATCTGAGCCATGGGATCTGAGCCATGACTGAGACCTACACCACAGCTCACAGCAATGCTGGATCCTTAACCCACTGAGCTATGCCAGGGATCGAACCCACATCCTCATGGATACTAGTCAGGTTTGTTAATTGCTGAGCCACGATGGGAACTCCTATATTTTGTCTTACATATGTTATACGCCCATAAGACAATGTTAACATGTTATAATTTTTACTTTCAACAATCATATTGAAGCAGAATAATAGGTAGTCAGTGTAGGAGCATGGGCTTTGGTGTACTCTTTGATATGGTTATTGATTAACATTTGTAGCTTAAGGGCTCCAGGGAGTAACATCTCCACAGGACTTGTTTACCATAGGGAGTGTACCTATACCCAGATGGACATTAATCCCTAACCCCCTGCAACTCAGTTTACTGGAAGAAAAGGTCAAAGAAACCATGAGACTTACGGGACATTTCCACCCCTAAGACCCCTACTGGACAAGGACTGATAAAGGTAATTAGGCAGGGCCAATGGGAGAGAACCACATCTTTCTGGACCCCATGTTGGTACACCCCATGTTGGTATCCCCAATCTTTAGGGGATAAAAACTCCTATAAGACAATAGAGAAAGGAGTTCTTCTCCCCTCTTCTAGCAGTCCTGGAAGCTATTTGCTTTTCTGTAATAAAGACTTGCTTGCTTGCTGCCTGTGTGTTCTCGGAGTTCATTCTTTGGCTGAGTGAGCAAGAACCCGGATTCCAGTAACATCTTTCTGGTATCAGTATGTCTTTTAAAGAAATTAGAAGGAAAAAAACCCCTCTTATATTTATCCAGACATATACCACTTTTGCACTCATTCTTAGAGATCCAAGTTTGCCTTTTTTTTTTTTTTGGCTTTTTGGCTTTTTGGCTTTTCTAGGGCTGCACCTGCCGCAAATGGAGGTTCCCAGTTTAGGGGCCAGCCTACACCAGAGACACAGCAACGCAGGATCTGAGCCATATCTGCGACCACAGCTTATGGCAACGCCAGATCCTTAACCCACTGAGCGAGGCCAGGGATGGAACCCATAACCTCATGGTTCCTAGTTGGATTTGTTAACCACTGAGCCACGATGGGAACTCCCAAGTTTGCCTTTGGTATCAGCGTGATTAACTTCCTTTAGCTTACTCCTATAATGCAGATTGGCTGATGACAAATTCCCTTAGTTTTCTTTGCTCTAAAAAAAATATTTATTTTGTCTTCATTGCTAAAGGATATTTGCATAAGATTTATACTTCTAGCTCAACAGGATTTGTTTGTTTGGTAGGTTAGTTCATTTTGTTTTCCTTTCAGCACTTTAAAGATGTTGTCTCTTTATCTTCTTAGCTCTGGAGTTTCTGATGAGGGCGTAAATCATTTGACATATTATTCCCCCAGATGTATCACTTTTCTCTGGCTGTTTTTATGATTTTCTCTTTATCTTTAGTTTTCAGAAGTTTAATCTGATTAGGCATGGTTTTTTGGTATTTGTCCTACTTGGGATTAGCTGAATTTTTTTTTTTAATTTGGAAAAGATCTGACTTTTGTCAAATTTGGGAAATCTTTAGTCATTGTTTCTTCAAATAGTTTTTCAGCCCCATTCTGTCCCTAATCTCTTTCTGAGATTCCAAGTACATACATGTTAAACCTTTTGAGGCAGAATATTAACTCAGGTAGTCAGTGTAGAAGCATGGGTTTCAATGCATTCTTTGATATGGCCATTGATTAACATTTGTGGCTTAAGGGCTCCAGGGAGTAACATCCCCACAGGCCTTGTTTACTATAGGGAGTGTACCTATGCCCAAATGGACAATAATCCTTAATCCCCTGTGACTCTGTTTATGGGAAGAAAAGGACAAAGAAACTATGAGACTTACTGGACATTTCCACCCCTAAGGCCCTATTGGACAAGGACTGATATAGGTAATTGAACAAGGCCACATTTTTCTGGACCCCACGTTGGTACCCCCCCCCCATCTTTAAGGAATAAAAACCCCTATAGGACAGTAAAGGAAGGGGAGCTCTTCTGCCCCCTCCCAGCTGTCCTGGGAGCTATTTGCTTTCCTTTAATAAAGACTTTGCTTGCTTGCTGCCTGTGTGTTCACAGAGCTCATTCTTCGACCACTGTGAACAAGAACCCAGATTCTGGTATCATCTTTCTGGTATCACTTTCATCCTATAGTTTCTTGAGGTCCTGTCTGTTTTCTGCTCAGTGTTTTTTCTGTTCACTCTTCAGATTGAGTGATTATCAATCAATCAATCTATCTATCTATCTATCTATCTATCTATCTATATTTCTATCTTTAGATAAGTTTACTGATTCTTTACTCTGTTGTTTTCATTCTGCTCTGAATCCCCATTCAGTAAGTTTTTAATATTTTACATACTATAATTTTTGAAATTCTTTTTTATGGCCTCTATTTCCTGCTGAAATATCCTATCTTTTCATTAATTTTGAACATATTTTTCTTCACATCACTGAACATATTTTATATAGCCGCTTTAAATGTTTGTCTGTTAACTCCACCAGCTAAGTTATCTCATGATTCCTTTCTCCAAAAATGAGTTGCATTTTCCTGTTTCTTTATTCATCAAGTAACTTTGTATCTTGAATTATTACAATATTAAGTTGTAGACACTGCATTTAACTTTGTTTTAGCAGCAATTAGGATGGTTGGATTCGAACTTCAAACTCTATCTCTTGGGTCTCTTGGGCAGCACTTCAAATCTCAGTTCCATTCCTTTAGCCTTAGATGGCCTCTCAGTCTGCCCTTGTAACTGTTCAGGGGGCATCCAGAGATCTGGGCAGTTTACACTCACACTTTGGAACTCTTCTTTTCTGGCTCTCTCCAGAAATGTCTTTACTTCCTTGTGCTGGTTGTCTTCCTGAACCCCCTGGTTCTACAAGCCAATAAGATGGGAGAGTTTCTTTGAGTTTTTGCTACCCTATATGGTATAGACTGAAACCAGCTTTCAGAAAAAAAGAGGAGGGAACTTACCCCATGCTCTTGCCTTCTAAGGGTCAATCCAAAATCTCTTCCCCAGAATCTACCTTCCTAGTGCCTTCAAGTAGTTGTGTTTATTTGGTCTGTAGTTTATGGTTGGTATATAGGGGCTTACTTGTTCATACTACAAGCAGAACAAGCCTGAACATTTACTTTAGGTTTTCAACTTTGTGCCATTGGGGAAATTATCTCATAATTATTTTAATTTATTGGACTCTGTATTCTTTTGACATTTTCATTCCTAACCTTTTTGCTCTATCTTTTTACCTTGATCAGGCTTGCAAGGATTTTTTTCCCTTCTATTTTGTAAATATTTTCAAAGAACTGATTTGGGAATTGATTTATCCCCTTTTCTAATTCTTCCTCTGTTTATTTCAGCTTCAATCTTTGTAATTCTGGGAGGAAGACATAAGAAATAATGGTATAAGATGGTATAATAATGATATAAGATATAAGAAATAACAGAAATCTAAGCTGGAACAAAGAGATCTGAAAAGTCTAAGTTTTTGTTTTAATTTGTCTATGACCAAGAAAGTAGCAGGTGCTGAGGAATCTAGAGAAGCAGTAGAGGAAGGCCAACCCATTCCCAATGTCTTATTGGTCTTGAACTATTTTATTTGCATTTTAGAGCAATTTCCTTGCTTTTGAGGTCTGTAGACATCTTGTTCTAACAGGGCTACTTAAAGGCCCTTTGCTGAAGCATTGATGACAACAAACTGGAATAACAGTTTCTGACTTCAAAAAATAAGGACGTAATCAGAGTTCCCATTGTGCAGTGGAAACGAATCTAACTAGGAACCATGAGGTTATGGGTTGGATCCCTGGCCTCGCTCAGTGGGTTAAGGATCTGGCATTGCCATGAGCTGTGGTGTAGGTCACAGACATGGCTCAGATCCTGAGTTGCTGTGGCTGTGCCAGCAGCCATAGCTCCAATTAGACCCCTAGCGTGGAAACCTCCCTATGCTGAGAGTGTGGCCCTAAAGAGCAAAAAAAAAAAAAAAAAAAAAGAATAAGGACATAATCAATGAGACTAGAAGAATGGAGCTGTCTCTCCAAGGTAATGTAAATGGGCTGGAACTAAAGCATTTCCAAAAGGAACCATGTCTAAGAAATGGACAATGAAATTACACATGTGGCAAAGACTTCTCCCCATGATGGGGCTTCTCTCCAAACTGATCAAGTGCTATGTTTTGTGACCACTTACAAAACCCGGACAGCTCTAAGCCGTAGTACTGGCCAGCTCCTGAGTACTCCAACTCCCCTATCTTGGACACAGCAAGGGGAACCAGAGATCTCTGAATAGGCCATTAGTCTGCCAATTCTTCCTAAATACCACAGACATTTGGACCCCACCCATCCTGTTTGAAGGAAGATGTACTTCCTCCGCTCTAGAGTGATTTACTCCCTGTTTCTGGGACGTGCCCTGCGGGTTCGGGGCACACTGTAAGCAAAGCACAGAAGGAGTGCCAAGACATGCTCTAGGTGTTGAGCAAAGCATTTCATCTGGAAGGTATAAGAAAACCAATTCCTCCAAGTGAGTGATGGAGGAATATACAAACTTTAGGTATTTGGGTGTGTGCTTGGCCTCCAAAATTTGAAGTTCTCCAAAAGTAAGGCTTGTGCTTGTTGCCATTTTTGTTGTTGTTGTTGCTCACAGTATTTAGCATGAAGCCTAATATACTGTATTTGATAAACATTTCTTGATTCCAGCTAGGACTTTTCAAATAAGTAAGAGATGAATAATTGCCTTTACTATTGCTGCAGTCTATGATCATCCCCCAGCCAACTTACTCACCAATCAAAACGATAACAGTTTCTCTAATTGAAAACTCTGATGAAGAAGAACATTTTGAAAAGACAGGGCGGAAATAAATACATGGTACTAAGTAATGGAAGGCAATCTAAGAAGGCTACATGTGGTATGAATCCTACTGTATGACTTTCTGGAAAAAGCAAAACTTCAAAGACAGTAAAAAGATCAGTGGTTTCCAGGGTGAAGGAGCAGGATGAGTAGGCAGAACACAGAGGATTTTTAGAGAAGTGGAACTATTCCATTTGATGCTATAATGGTGGATACATGTCATTATGACTTTGTCAAAGCGCAGAGAATGAACAATACAAAGAGTGAACTCTAAATGTACACTATGGATTTGGGGTGAGAATGATGTATCAATGTAGGTTGTAACAAATCGTACCACCCCAGTGTGAGAAGTTCATGGTAGGGGAAGCTGTGTGTGAAGGCAGGGATAAATGGGAACTCCCTGTACTTTCTGCTCAGTTTTTCAGTGAACCTAAAACTGCTCTAAAAAAATTAATTCTAATTTTAAAAAGTCATCTCCTTTTAATGCCCTTCATGGGATCATTTCTGTATTTGTCATAACTCTCTAGCCTGGCCCCAGATGCCAACCATGGGCTGCCAACTTCTTCCTCCAGGGAAAGGAGATCTTTTTTTCCTTGTAGTCTCCATATGCTTCTTGTCTCCCCATGAAACCCTAACATCTCACTTGTCCTTTCCCTTGTTGCCATTTTACAGTCCTTCAAGGCACATTCAAATACCACCTCCTCCACAATTCTTCCTCCATCCTCTACACCATTCAGATGGTAGAGTTCCTACCTCCAGACTCCAATAACCAGCCACTTCTCTATGGCTTCACTTTCTACCTTGCTTTTTTGCGTGTGCACATAGCTCGTTCAAAGCAGAAGATTGTCAGTATGAAGGACTATTTGCGATGTATTTTTGTATCTCCCGTGGCACTAGCATAGTGTCTTGTTATTAGGTGCTTAAAAAAAAAGAGTTGCTATATAAATATCAAACAAATATCCTATTTACTGTGCTATAGCACTCCAACATTTTACATGAATTTTATTAGGCTCATCCATTCCCGACAAAATAATTTAAAGCAAAGGAACAACGCAAGACTTTTCAGAAGAGTCCTGAGTGAGACATTTTAGGAAGGTGAGCATGTTAGTTTATGAACCATACCTTAATAGCCCCATGCCTTTACTTATAAGTCACCCTTACAAAAATTCACGGCACTCATATACCTCGAATGTATCTTTCCCAGTTGAAGTGGGAGAAGAAAGCTGGGTTCCTAGAAAGGCAGTTGCAGCAGATGTTTTTGGTTTCTTGGCCATTGTCCATGGCTCCTTCCCTTTGTTTTTGTCAGGTCTTCATCCTTTCTTTATATGACTCAGGGAACAAATCTTGATTAATCTGAACTATTGCAATTGCATCTCTCTTGTCAGTTATTGATTTAGAAATCTTGGCCAGTAATACCTAAGAACTTTTTTTTTTAGGTCTTTTTAGGGCTGCACCTGTGGCATATGGAGGTTCCCAGGCTAGGGGTCTGATCAGAGCTGTAGGTGCTGGCCTACACCATAGCCACAGCAATGCTGAATCCTTAACCCACTGAGCAAGGCCAGGGATGGAACCGGAACCTCACAGCTCCTAGTCAGATTTGTTTCTGCTGTGCCATGACGGGAACTCCCATAAGAACTTTCTTAGGGGATTCGGAGAAGTTTTCCCTACAGATAAAAATAGACCTATGGGAAAGGCAGCCTTTCCTCTGCTGGATCTCCTATAGATGCCACATAGATCCTATGAAAGTCTGGATTATCTATTCTATGGATGTCAACTACTATAAAGTTGTCAAATCTCATAAATTTAGACTATGAATTTTTTTTTTGTCTTTTGTCTTTTGAGGGCCTCACCTGTGGCATATAGAAATTCCCAGGTTGGGTGTTGAATAAGAGCTGTAGCTGCCCACCTACGCCACAGCCACAGCAACTCAGGATCCAAGGCACATCTGCAACATACATCACAACTCATGGCTAGCCAGATCCTTAACCCACTGATTGAGGCCAGGGATTGCACCTGCATCATCATGGATGCTAGTCAGGTTGGTTACCACTGCACCACCATGGAAACTAGTATTTTTAATACAACAGTGACTGAACCGAATTTCACCTCTGCTTGAAAAGAATTTTATAAAACCAATTCACAATGTAAGTAACATTTTAGGAAGCATAGTTGAAGAGAGAGGTATAAATAAGATGATGAATGGATAGATGGATTATATTATATTTTGTTCATTCATTCATTTAATCAAGAATTGTTGGAGTTCCCGTTGTGGTGCAGTGGTTGACGAATCCGACTAGGAACCATGAGGTTGCGGGTCCGATCCCTGCCCTTGCTCAGTGGGTTAAAGGATCCGGCGTTGCCGTGAGCTGCGGTGTAGGTTGCAGATGCGGCTCGGATCTTGCATTGCTGTGGCTCTCTGGCATAGGCTGGTGGCTATGGCTCCAATTCGACCCCTAGCCTGGGAACCTCCATATGCCGAGGGGATCGGCTCAAGAAAAAAAAAAAAAAAACACAAAAAGACAAAAAAAAAAGAATTGTTAAGGCCCCTTCAGTTGTGATTACAAAGCCCTATCTGTGAGGAATCATAGAGAATCACTGAGACCAAATTGTGTCAAAATAATCTTTTTTAAAAAACCATACTTTATCTTGGAATGGTAGGTGAAGGCAATGCTAATTATAGTATAACTAAATTTCATCAAAGCATTTGAAACATCTTTTGGGGTGACATCTCTTTCTTTTTTTTTTCTGCATAGTTTCAAATTTTATTCCCGATTTCAATTTTCATCTTTTGTGGGGCAACGGGAGATTTCCAAACACACTAGGTATTAAATAATTACATGTTTAATTAAAGTTATAGAAAGTTTATTCCTAAACCAGTGGTTTTTAAACTTGGCTGCACATCAGATTCACCTGGGTAGCTTTAAAATAGTGGTTTTTAAATTTCTGTGTACATCAAATCACCTGGTAGCCTTGATGAAAGACAGATTTCTTGTGCCAATCTCAAGTTTCTGATTCAGTAGTTCTAGGGTGGGAGACCCACATTTTGCATTTCCAAGTAGTTCCCAGGCAATACTGATGCCACTTCTGGGGACTACCTACTCTAAAAAGTATTCATCCTAGACTATAAATTAGAATCTCCTTGGCAGGTGTGCATTTTAAGACTCTTGATACTATTCTGATGGAGGACCAGTTGAAGAACCACTGTCTCAGAGGATGATGGCTGGCTTTTGTGTCCTAATTAGACACTTACAGAAGCCCTTTTATTGTCATAATAAAAAACTCCCTGTTACACATCAAATCCTTGACCTCCATACACTATCTCACTAGGAAAAGTTAATACACTTAGATTAAAAAACAGATAATCACTAAAGTTGATTACTCAGAACAATCACAGGCCAAGTACCAACTATCTCTTTCATGAAGACAAAAACTATATATAAACTCAAAAGAATTACTGCAATGATTTTATCAGTTAGAGTCTAATCCTGAAAACAGAAATCATCATGCATGAGATTAGCAACTGCTGGAAAAACCAAGGGAGGAGGTGATATTGTTACAGCCTAGTGGTCATGGTTACCTGAAGGAAACTGGGACCAGGATGGGGTTTTTTGGTGATAGAGGGAGTCAAGGAGGAGATACATCTGCTGCTAGAAGTGATCTCAAAGGCAGAGAGGGAAAAATAATATACTTTTTCTTGGAATGATAGACGAAGGCAATGCTAATTATAGTATATGTAAATTTTATCAAAGCATTTGAAACGTCTTTTAGGGTGACATCTCTTTCAATATATTTTTTTTGCAAAATATTTTAGAACTCAGTCATCAATTCACAAGTAAAATAATTATTAAGGTTAGAGTTCCAATAAGTCCAAATTCTTGAGACATAAACTTACTTTCTAGTGATTTTACAGTGTCCTGTTCTGCATGACAAACTTTAAGATCATTAAAGACAGCCTCTCTTAAGTGTGAGTGCTATTGATTGTTTCTTGCTTTGGAATAATTAGACAATGTGACATTGATTGATTCTCATTTCCTAAGGAATTAGAAGGGGACAAAGGAGATAAAAATTCAGCTGATCAGTTTCAGACGAATCATTAGATTTGGTCCATATGTCACCATAGTTCCCTTCCTCTTCCCAGAAATGCTCTTGGTATTCATTTGGGGATGTTATAAAACAGTTGAACTTTGGAAAGTCTGTACATCATTAGTATCAGTGGATGCCCAATACAGTAATCATCCCATGAGTACAGCCTATCACAGGTTGGCACCCCTCCTGAAAAAAATCAACAGAAAGAGTCATGGTGGTGGATTCGTCCCTTGGATATCCTTCCTGATGGGCAACAACTTGGTCTTAAGAGGCTGGGTTCCACCAAATGGCATTGGTTGGTCCAGAGTGATTTTTCTCAATGCTGCTCCCGTGACGCAAGTGAACAGACATTACTTTTGTTCCACTTCACCCCCACGCCCAAAAGTCACAAATGGCTTCTTGATGAATTGGCTCCTGGAATCCTGCAGCACCCACAACTGATTTTCTTTCTGGAAAGCTGCCTCTTGGTAAACATCGGTGGGGTGAGCAAGAGGATGTGTGGGACAGGCTAGGACTATAGGGCTGTGACTATGATTACGCTCTTGGTCATCATCATTTCCAAGTTGCATATTGTCAACACAGATTGTGTTGGGGATGTTGGGGAGGAAGGGAAAGATCGTTTCTCTTCAGAAAAGAGTGTCACCATTGTCCAAAGGTGGTGGTAAACTGTGCTTTGACAGACTCTAAAACAGAAACAAAGGAAGGGACAATGGAGAAAGAAAGGCTGAAGAGAAGAGTCCTCCTGTGCTTGGAACATAATGAGAGATTCATTTCCGGTTTAGCTACATCACTATCCCCTCTCTCCTGGCTTTCTTTTATTCTTTTTTTTTTTTTTTGCTTTTCTTTTCTCTCTCTCTTTTTTTTTTTTTTGCGTTTTAGGGCCACATCTGCAGCATGTGGAGTTCCCAGGCAAAGGGTCGAATTGAAACTGTAGCTACCGTCTTATGCCACAGTCACAGCAATGCAGGATGCAAGCCATGTGTGCGACCTACACCACAGCTCACAGCAATATTGGATTCCTGACCCACTGAGTGAGGCCAGGGATTGAACCCATATCCTCATGGATACTAGTTGGATTCGTTTCTGCTGTGCCACAGTGGGAACTCCTCTCCTGGCTTTCTTTTACAGACTTCAACCCACATTGGAAGATAAGCATGTTTCCCTATGTTAGGGATATTTTTCTAAATGTAGATTCTGAAATGAAGATTTGTTTTATAAGGGAGGAGAGGAAGATGGATGGTGGGTCTGGAAGGGGGAAAATCCAAATAGGGCTATGATTTTAGGGAATATTTCACAAGGGGTAATTGAGCCTGATTTTTCACTGTAACTCTGGAGTGTGAATTATGCCTCCAAACTTATCCCAAATTGAGGCAATGGATCAGGACTTTCACTCTCCTTTGCCAGTCAGTTGTTGGGTAAAGGATATACAGGGGGATTAAGCTCTCAGGCACTTCTGGCTTTCAAGCTTGAAGGCAAAGGGCAGTCTTCTGAGAGAGTCACAAGTGTGAATGAATAAACAAAGTCATACAGAATCCAGGGGGAAAGAAGAGCACACTAAAATGGAAAAAATGGATCAGAGAGGATCTGAGTAGACCAAGGCAGTGTCTCTGACACTCCTGGTTATAGATACTGGGTCCTTTACCAAGAGTTGTTCTATAGCTTTCAATGCTGTCTCAGGAAGTGATCAGAATCTGGTTTTACGAGAGCCACACCAGGACCCACACTCAGTACAATCTGTACATTCATAGCATAGGTTATAATGTGTACTTGGAAACTAAACTTGCCAAAACATGTCAAGGAATCTTGAAAACCTCTAGATTTATTGGTATTTGTTTTTTCCCCCTTTGTCTGCATCCCTGATCCACAAAAGTCAGTTTTCTCTACTTGTGTTAGCTTCACTAATCCTTTAAATTCATAAACATATCCTCCCCAGAAAGGCTTCCCTGATAGAGTGAGGTAGAAGCACCATTGCCTGACCTCCTACCATTTAATGGTCACTCAGAATCTGCCTTAAGTGATTCACATTTATATACACCATTGATTTCCCAAATAGACTATGAGATTCTTGAAGGCAAATTTCTGTTACCACCTGTGTTCAAGTAGCACATTACTGTTGTCCCATATGCCTCAGGCAATTTTTATGAAGACATAAAGGTATCTGGGGGTCAGTAAACATAAAAGATCTATATAGTATATGGTGCTGCATTTATTAACTAGTAGATAATAACATTGTGTATCCCTTTGAATTTACTGCTTCTTTCTCTAAAGGAAAAAATATGAACTACCTTTTTTTTTTTGGTAATTTGTTGTGCCAGTTGCTCTCTTGTTTTGCAAATTTTCTGCATTTTGAAAAAAATTGATCTAATTGTTCATTAAATTGCTGTGTGTTTCTTTTTTCCAATTTTTTTTTCACTGTACAGCATGTGGACCCAGTTACACATTCATGTATACATTTTTCTCCCACTATCATGCTCTGTCGTAAATATCTAGACATAGTTCTCAGTGCAACACAGCAGGATCTCATTGTTAATCCATTCCAAAAGCAATAGCTTGCATCCGTTAACCCCAAGCTCCCAATCCATCCCACTCTCTCCCCCTCCCCCCGGGCAACCACAAGTCTATTCTCCAAGTCCATGATTTTCTTTTCTGTGGAAAGGTTCATTTGCGTTGCATATTAGATACCAGATATAAGTGATATCATATAGTATCTGTCTTTCTCTTTCTGACTTACTTCACTCAGTATGAGAGTCTCTAGTTCCATCCATGTTGCTGTAAATGGCACTATTTTGTTCTTTGTTATGGCTGAGTAGTATTCCATTGTGTATATATACCACATCTTCCTAATCTAATCATCCATTGATGGACATTTAGGTTGTTTCCATGTCTTGGCTATTGTGAACAGAGCTGCAAAGAACATGCAGGTGCATGTGTCTTTTTTAAGGAAAGTTTTGTCCGGATATATGCCCAAGAGGGGGATTTCTGGGTCATGTGATAGTTCTATGTATAGATTTCTAAGGTGCCTCCACACTGTTCTCCATAGTGGTTGTACCAGCTCACATTCCCACCAACAGCACAGGAGGGTTCCCTTTTCTCCACAACCCCTCCAGCTATATTATACTTTCTCATTCCCTTGTTCCAGCTCAGAAAAGATGGAAATACATTTTTGGGGAATGAAAAGAGGGATATGCTAAGTTTATTTAATGAGGACTAGTGAAAGGTTACCTAAAATATTTTCTATCTAGATTACTAAAGTATGATCTGCAAATAACTGAATGTAAAAGACACATCAGAGGCCCAGTCACTTACTGAAAATGCTAACTGTATAAAAATATTGAATCACTATGTTGTACACCTGAAACTAATACAGTGTTGCATGTCAATTCAAATTTAATTTAAAAAATCCCTTACACAAAGAATTAGAAAAAAGAAAGAAGACTTGAAAATGTTCAGATTAGACAATTCTGCCCCTTGGAAAATCAAGTCCATAAGTAAAGGTGCCACCAGAGATATGAACAAAGCCACTTATGATGTAATCACACCTAATCCTTCAATTCTTTCTCCACTCACTCACTCCCTCAACATTCATTGAGCATCTAGTATGTGTCAATGCTGTGAGGTGCTGAGTAGAACATCATCAGTCTTCTTACTGCAAGTTTGAATCGTTCGTGGACTTGGGCTGAAATCCCAGAACAGTGAAGCACATCCCATCAAGGTGAGGCCAAACTGAAGCGAGCCACCTTTTCAGGCTGCCTTTTAATATCGGATTGACCAGATCTTCCTAGTTGCCCATCAGTTAACCTTTAGAAAGATTCCCTCATTGCCGATCAGGCCAGTCATCCCAATGAGGGCCCAGTGCCGAGAGGACAAAGGGCATCTTTGTTTTGCTCAGCGTGAACTCAGAGGCAAGCCCAGGAAAGAGTGATACAGCCAGGATGGAAATGAGGTATCTTTGTGACAGTAAACTCCTTCTTCGGCCCCCATTATCGGGATCAACCCAACTGAGTCACCAGGGGATGAAATCAATGATTGTTTTACTCTGCTTACCCAGAGTCACTCACTGAGTCAGTGTGTAAACTGGGATCAGAACCCAGCCTTGTCCTATCGAGGAGGAGCGGTCCGACTATATTTATCCAGGGTCTCATGATTCTCAGTGCTTTCTGCTCTGCCCTCTAATTTGCACTGTGCCTGCCATAATATCTAAACGGGAAGTTGCCAGCTAAAATGGTCATTATCCGAGAAATCTATTTAAACATGTTTATAAGGTCAAATGAAGTGGGTGGTGGGTAAGCTAGACAGAAAACAACGAAAGCTCTGGCTCAACGTAGCCAGTGAGGCTGAAGCTAAAGAGAATAGAGGGTGTTTTTGTTTTTTTTTTTTTTGTCTTTTTAGGGCCGCACCCAGGCTAGGGGTCAAATTGGAGCTATAGCTGCCAGCTTACACAATGGCTACAGCAATTCTGAACCCAAGCCGTGCCTGTGAGCTACAGCACAGCTCACTGCAATGCCAGATCCTTAATCCAATGAGCGAGGCCAGGAATCGAACCCACATCTTCCTGGATACTAGTTGGGTTCGTTTCTGCTGAGCCACGATGGGAACTCCAAGAGAACAGAGTTTTGATGTCAAACTAGCACATGGTGGGAAAAGGCAGTCTCACCAAAATTATATCTAAAAGCAAGAATGATCTGTCGAAATATTCAGCCACTAACTGATGTCTATTTAAGAAGCTGAACAATGGATTTGGCTTATTTAACTCCACAGGTTGACAGTTTGAGGTGCTATCTCAATAGCGCCCCAAACTGTGAAACAATCTCTATATCCATAATGTGTTCCAGTGAGGGGGCGGAGCTGGGATAATTAGGAAGGATGCCCAGAATCACCCACAAATAATCTTTGATGGGCTTACTAGGTAGAAGTGGGTGCTGTAGGACCAGAGGGAAATAAGGAAATGAGGGGAAAACCTAATGTGCCTTGGAGCCCAAAGTGGGCTTCCTGTTCATTCAAGACTTTGGAGAACTATTAGCCCCAACAAAACTGACATCTCTTATAGAGAACAGATTTGTGGTTGCCAAGGTGGGGAAGGAAGAACTGGGATGCCGGCGTTAGCAGATGCAAACTATTATATATAGAATGGATAAACAAGGTCCTACTATATAGCACAGGGAAATGTATTCAATATCTGATGATAAACCACAATGGAAAAGAATATAAAAAAGAATATATATATATATACACACACATGTGTAATATATATATGTGTATATATATATGTGTGTGTATATATATATGTGTGTGTGTGTGTGTGTATATATATATATATATCACTTTGCCGAGCAGCAGAAATTAATGCAATATTGTAAATCAACTATGCTTCAATAAAATAAATTTTTAAAAACTCCACATCTCAACAATTTTGAGCCAATTTTAGGTGTAATTTTGTGCCTCCCCAAGCTCTGCTCAGCTGTCCTTGAACATCAAAGAAAAGGAGCAGAGGAAAGAAACTCTTTCTCATTCCGGTTTTCAAAATAACATGGATATGTTATTTTGAAAACCGGAGTCTTTGGGAGTCTTTGGGATATAAAGAGAGTGTAGCAGCTGAGAACACTCCCTGCACCTTGTGCATGAGTTTGGATGTTAGTTCATAGAAATTAAGCAACTAAATAGAAGGTCCCTTTGTGGTTCAGTGGTAACAAACCCAGCTAGTACCATGAGAATGTGGGTTCCATCCCTGGCCTTGCTCACCGTGTTAAGGATCTGGCATTGCTATGATCTGTGGTGTAGGTTGCAGACTCAGCTTGGATCCTGCGTTGCTGTGGCTGTGGCATAAGCCAGCAGCTGCAGCTCCAATTCGACCCCTAGCCTGGGAACCTCCATATGACATAGGTGCAGCCCTAAAAAGACACACACACAAAAATTCTATGCAACTTAAAGAAATTCAGTTTTGGTGAAGAAAACCAATACGGTATCCATTGGAAAATTTGACACACATGGGCCTGGAGTAATTAAATCACAGAGGAGCGTATCTCTTTTTTATTATAAATGAAATTCCTGTAATGAACTCCCTTTCATACAAAATTCACTTAGAAATATTATTTCTTCATGGAGTTTAATGTGGTGTGGTTTGGGCTAGAACTGCATACCATTTGTCCTATATTCCTTCTTTTTCTACCACAAAATTAAGTTCGTTTTGTCCCTTTCTTCCTGGTCCTAGTCCTGGCCCTCTTCTCATTTCTAATGAGTCCAGAAGTGATTTATGCAGGTCATTGCTATAAGAAAGAAAAGGAGGGAGAGCAAGAGGGGAGAATATTGGGAAAGAAGTTAGGGAAAGGAGGAGGGCAAGTAGAAAGAAGAGAAAGATTTCAGGATGACCAGAGAGGCCAAGGGGAAGACGGGTGAAAGCAGCTTTGATATATTGAAGCAATGGTTCTTCCTGCAGCTGTGGTTGGTCAATGCAGCAGCCACCAGAAGGTGTGGCCATTAAGTGCTTGAAATGCAGCTGGTCTGAATTGCAATGTGCTCTAAGTAGGAAATACACACCAGATTTTACATAATTATGCAAAGAAAGATTTCAAAGTATCTCATTAATATTCTACGTTGATTACATTTTGAAATGATGATATTTTGGCTATATAAGGTTAAATAAAATGCATTTTATTAACATTTAATTTCACCCATGTCTTTCTACTTTTTTAATGTGGCCATCAAAAAAACCTCAAATCACACATGTGGCTCACATTGCATCTCTCCTTTTTCTTTTTGGCTTCGCCCATGGCATGCAGAAGTTCCTAGGCTAAGGATCAAACCTGTGCCACAGCGGTGACAATGCCAATCCTTAAGCCGCCGAGCCACCAGGGAACTCCATGTCATAGTTCTGTTCCCCAGTGCTGTTCTCCATCCTCATGAGAGGTAGCAGAATAGCATTTCAGTCCCAAATTCAAGTCTTAACATAATTATGAACCCTTCAACAGCAATGCTGCTGTCTGAAGTTTCTTTCTGGAGGCAGTTAACTTATCTAGCAGCTTCTACTTTGGGGGAATGCAGGTCCAGGGCCATACACAGAGGCTGTGGGGAGGGAGGTGAGGGAGAGCAGTCCTCAGACCCCACCAGGTGGAACTATGACTGAGGCGACGCCCAGCTGTCAGTCCTTCTGTGCTCCTGACTCTCCCGCTCCAGCCCCAGGGGCCCCTTGGCACAGTGGAGTTTTTTGTCTTCCCCACAGACCCTTCATCATGGTATTTTCTCCCCCAGTTACCTTTCCAGCAATTATTTATTTTTTTTCTTTTACTTTTTCTTTCTTTTTTTTTTGTCTTTTTGCCTTTTCTAGCTACCTCCCCCCCCCGCCCCCCACCACCAGCGGCATATGGAGGTTCCCAGGCTAGGGGTCTAATTGGAGCAGTAGCTGCCGGGCTACACCACAGCCACAGCAACACCGGATCCTTAACCCGCTGAGTGAGGCCAGGGATCAAACCCACAACCTCATGGTTCCTAGTCGGATTCCTTAACCACCGAGCCATGATGGGAACTCCTATTTTTTCAATCATAGGTACTTTCAGCATAGTTTTGGGCAAATCATAAATACCTTCTACAACTCAGACAACATAATACATCAAAGGAAACACAGGTCTGGTCTAGAGTATGCTTAGGAAACCATGAACCATTGGTGACTGGGGAACACAGATCAGAATAATGGCAGGTTCTAGGTGGAAGGAGAAAGGAAGGAGAAAGAGGAAGGAGGTAGAACTGGTAAAGCAGGTATAATCCAAAGACTTTGGGAAGGAGGCAGCAGCTGGCAATTAATTGTTTCGATTTATTGAATGGGTCCTATTTCTGTAAATTCACTACAAGCCACAGACAACAGGGGACTATCCATGGCAGTGCTGCCACCACACATTCAGCCCGCCTGTCTTCAGGAGGCTCACAACCATGGAAGATCCTAAATTGATTTTCAAACATGAATATGGGCATCAGAGTGAAAATTCTACATGGCTACCTACCAGACGTGGCACAAATCCCATTCCTTGGCCAGGATGGGGCAGTAGTAGTTTTGGAAGAACTACTCATCAGACAGCAAGCTCATCCTTTGCACAGAGTACTTTCCACTCACATGGTGCTTCCCGTACTGAAGAAGTATGGGCTTCGTGTGAAAAGACCTATCTCCTCATCCCCAAACCACTGCCAACTCAACCGAGAGTTCAGATGAGCCAACAATTTGTGCTCTAACTTCATACAACCACTTACATTGCATCACAGATAATTCCATAGCCAAGCTAAATCTCAGCATGGCTGTATGAGAAAGAATCCATATTTTCATGATCATCCCCTGAAGTTTTAGGAATGAGAGTCATCTACCTCCTTCTGTTCTCTTTTCCGTCACCCTTTATCATATCACTTGGGGCTGGGATATGTCTGGGTGACTCTCAGGTAGATGTTAGAGGGAAGACCAAAGAAAGCTCTGTGGCCAGCCTCTCACTATTCACCCAAAGTAGAAAGGCTTCTATGACTTTACACTGATAGATGCCTGCTGGGTTGTCAATGTCACTTTTTTAGGCAAGAGACTTGAGAACTCATGCTTTTCGTAAATGCCCAAAAGCCTTGAGAGATGTGTTCCGAGACTCACAAACCTCTAGATTTTTTAGGAATTTTTTCTTTCTTTTTTTAAACTATCCATCCTAATATGTTTAGGTTCAATGCCAATCATTGATTCTACTCAGACAGTGAAATTTTCAAACATCAGCTCCACCACCTACAAACTGAGACCTTGGATAGGTCACTTCAACTCTCTGTGCCTCAGTTTCCTCAACGGTTTCATGGGTATAAGAATAGTAAAAACCCATATAAGGGTTTTTAGATAGATTGAGTCCTTATAAAAGACTTATAAGGACATAAAAAGTCCTTAGGACAGTGCCCAGCACATAGAAAGCATTATAAGTGTTTACTCATCTCCAGAAAATACTTGTTGAGTGGCAGCCTCATGACAGGCACTGTGCCAAGCAGTGGGGGTAAGCAGCAGAGGGAAAAACAGAGATTCCCTGTTTTTCTGGGGCTGGCATTTCCCTAGCAGACTGCCTCTGCTCTCCCTCAGAGATCTGAATTTCAAATATGTTGCTGGAGTCTAGGGATTTGCTTTTTTTTTTTTTTTTTTTGGTCTTTTTAGGGCCATATCTGTGGCACATGGAGGTTCCTAGGCTTCAGGTCCAATTGGAGCTGTAGCCACCGGCCTACACCACAGCCACAGCAACACTGGATCTGAGACGTGTCTGCGACCTTCACCACAGCTCACGGCAACGCCGGATCTTTAACCCACTGAGCAAGGCCAGGGATGGAACCCACATCCTCATGGATGTTAGTCAGGTTCGTTAACCACTGAGCCACGACAGGAACTCCAGGATTTGCATTTTTAACAAACGCTCCCAAGTGATTTGATGCAGGTGACCACCGAACCAAACTTCGAGAAACCCTGAAAATGAATCCACTCCTGCATCTGTAGGATTTAAGTTCCTGCTCCAATTCAATCACAAAGCACTGTGTATCCTGAACCTTTGAGAAGGGCCAGCACTTGGAACGCCACTGGGCTCCAGGACAGGGTCTGGCACGAAGTACAGGGACGGAAGTTCACTTGCAGAAAAGGTTGAACACATGAGTGTTTGTAGAGGGATGAGGAGCGGGGATGGCAGGGGGATGTCTTTCTAAGTATTGATGATGCCCAGGTTGTTCTTTAGGAAGGGAGCGAGGACCAACTGCAAACATTGTGAAATTCTGTTAACTGGCTACTGCTCTCTTCCTCATCTAATTGGAAACGACCACTTTTGAGTTTGTTTCTAGCACTGTTGACTTTTCCCTAGAAAAGCAGATTGGCTGAAAGTAGAACTAGATTTGAACAAGGTGTAGATACTCTCAGGACTATACATCCACAGAAAAGCATTAATTTCCAGGGATGTGTAGGATGCTTTCCTTACCTTTGCTTTGAAGTGTTATTGAAGCAGACCTGCTAGTCACTGACCTTCTTCCTCAAAAACCTCATCTTGTCGGGAGGTGCAACACCCCCGGCTAAAAATCCACACTTCCCAGCATGTCTTACAGAAGGAGTTCTAACACATGGAGCTTAAGGAAGACAGGCTCATGGGTCTGCACCATTTACCTCTGTTTCTCCCAGGTCTTCCCAGATACCTTGGTCTTGGTATCTTTAAGCCATTGAGCCAAAGAGCCCTTAACCATTTACTTCTGGATCTTTTGAAAGATGAAGAAAATAAAATCCCTAGTTTACATAAGCCACTGGTGGAGGGACGGGGGAGGTGGGATGATGGGTGTGGGGTGCTACTTGTAGCTGAACACGTTTCCTGTTACAGATTTTAGGAAATAAACATCTTTGCTTTCCCATAAACAGCTTTACTGCCACGGCTGGTGGTAAATACAGACCTATCTATTGCCCTAGAAATATGTTGAACCAAATGAAAATTTGGCTCTGCATGTTAAAGAAAAAACAAACTGTGTTTGACTGTGATTTTCCTTCGTGTCTTTAAAGCAACTCATTACTCTCATTATTTAGGTTATTATTTAAGTTTTATATAACGGATAATATTGCTAATAAAAATACTCCATTTCTTACATGAATTCAAGGCACAGGAAACCCTTCAACTGGCCTACAGCTTTATAGAGCATCTATCCTCGTAAAATCATAGAATAGGAATTATTTCTTTGTTAACTGGCAGCTCGAAATGGGCGGCTGCCGTTGAACATTTCAGGAAACGTCCCTTGCCAAGCTAACTTTCAGAAAGTTTCTGGGCCCAAAAGGCTGTGTCGCTAATGTGGGACTAACCAGAGGCCACCATTTCTCCCATCAAATGACTGGATTCTATCAGTCTGGAGGTCAGCTGAGGTTAATGAACCCCACCTGGGTCCTTAAGGACCCCTGTAAATCAACCTCAGATGGGGTCACTTGTTAATGTAAAGGTAACCAGTAGAGATCAACTTTTTTTCCTCCTCCTGGGCAGTGCAGAAGATGTTCACAAACAGTTTCAGGGTAATT